>NC_037347.1:42064978-43360004 GCF_002263795.3 Bos taurus
AACTTTTACTTTCAGTGAAAGCGTTTCAGACACTGACAGTGTCTGCTGAGTAAGGGGCCTTTCTTTCAACAAACATCAGAAAGCATGTATTTAAGTGTGTTACTTTCAAAGAGGTAACAGTGAGAAACCGTACATGTTTCTTTCGGTTTTTGTGCATCTCTCTTGGAATTGCCTCCAGAGAGATTCATCCATATAGTGACACCTCATTTTCAACCTACGTAGGCAATGATCAGCTTATTCATAGATTCCGGATGACTCTTGGTCATCCAGCTGCTCCATTCCTCCAGACCACGTCCTTCCTTAGAATGAAGGTCTGAAGCCATTAAGGATGTTCACAGGATTGCATTTATGATCAAGCAGGCCTCTGAGAACACCTGGCTTTATGGCACTTTAGATTTGCCTTCTTTTCGTCTGAGATGTCCGTCTGTCCTTTTCCTCAGGTACCAGAAACTGTGGAAGAGTTATGTTAAGCTTCGCCACCTCCTAGCAAATAGTCCAAAAGTCAAACAGACTGACAAGCAGAAGCTGGCACAGAGGGAGGTTGGTATTGGACCCTCTTCACCTATGGCTAATGATTATGTACTTCCGGTTTATCTGAGATTGTTGTTACACCACACTTTTAGAATAAGATGGAAAGATACTTAAAAAAAAAAAAATCACACTTCACTCCCCTCCTTATGTTAGTATACTGATTGATTTTTTTTCATCTTTTAGTGGCTAAGGGACCATATTTTCTCCTTAAAAAGGCCAGTTTTTTAATAGATGTTGGGAATGAATATAGCTTCTCTAAGAAGTTAATTTTAAAACTTCCCATAGGACCACATTTTCAAGTTTCTTGGTCTTAGGTTGTAAAAGATTATCTTCTATATATCTGTTAGTTTAGTATGGTGAACTGATTTTGTGAGACTTTATATCCCAAATTCCGTATTTCTTTACTAATGGGTAGTATTATCTATATTCCAGGGTCACTTGTGTTTTATATTTAAGAATAAAAAATAAATGGATTTAGTATCAATATAGATTTTGTCTCAGTGAGGGTTTATTCTGCTGCATTGTGTAAAAGCAAGGTTTTGAAGCTGAGAAAAGTGTTTGAATTCTGACATTGTCGCTTTTTGTGACTTGAGCCAGTCAGCTTCATTATAAAAGATGGAACCAAGGCCAAAAGAGACTGTCAGTGCACTCAGGGAAAAGGGTGATGGTGTGGACTTGGAGACATTCCATTTAACTTTCCTCCAGTAGTGTTTGGCCTGTTAAAGTGTTAGTCATTCAGTCACATCAGACTCTTTGCGACCCCATGGACTGTAACCTGCCAGGCTCCTTTGTTCATGGAATTCTCCAGGCAAGAATACTGGAGTGGGTTGTCATTCTTTTCTCCAGGGGATCTTCCCAACCCAGGGATAGGACCCAGGTCTCCTGCATTGCAGGCAGATTTGTTACTGTATGAGCTACCCGGCCTGTATTAGTAACTTAATCAGTGATGGAGGTGGTGGTGGTTCCTGTTGTTGTTATGAATTCTATGAGATTTTTTTTAATTGAATAAACATACAAGTATAAAATTATTTTTTATCATTAATTATTTGAAGGGTGGCGGTAAAAGGGAAGAGTCAATTCCTGTTTACGTATTGTAGCAGTTTTGAATCATTGTCTTGTTTTAATAAAATATACCCTTGCTGCAGGGTTTGCAAATTAGAAGGCGTCTTTGAGAATTACATGGGTTTCTGGTTAATTTACTGATTGTCTTTCTTATATGTAAATGCTTAACATAAGGCTTGATTTAAATATAATTTTTACATGCAGATTTCAGATTCCAAACACCACATTTTGTTTCTTTTTCAGTTAAAGGGCATTTTTTTTTTCACGATTTTTCTTTTTTTTGACAAGGATCATTTTTAAAGTCTTTATTGAATTTGTTACAATTTTTCTTCTGTTTTACGTTTTGGTTTTTTGGCCATGAGGCATGTGGAGTCCTAGCTCCCCATCCAGGGATTGAACCTGAACCCCTCAGATTGGGAGGCTACTGGACCACCAAAAAGTCCCCAAAAGGACATTTTTCATTTGAACTTGCCAGAGTAGCTTCTTTAGGTTAGTTTTTCCTTCTCCATTTACCAGGAAAAGCTGGCTTATTCCCAAGGCCTTTCTCTATTTTTTAAAAATCTAATTTGGCATGAAGAAGTTTGACTACCTGAATGTAAGGGTGAACGAATCCAGCTAATTTACTAATGCTTGATGTTTGGCTTAATACTGCTTTAGAGCTGTCAGGTTACTCATCACAATGAGTTCTTTTCTAGGAAGCGCTCCAAAAAATACGACAGAAGAATACCATGAGGCGAGAAGTAACGGTGGAGCTGAGTAGCCAAGGCTTCTGGAAAACTGGCATCCGTTCTGATGTCTGTCAGGTGATGACGCTCCTGAGAACACAATTATACCCAAACGTCTCTTCCTTTAAAAGGCATCTGGCACTGAAGTCTTCCTAATTCTGAGAAGTTTCTGCAGAATGTATTACCTTGTAGCTAAATGGAACATCAACAGTACACTGTTTTCTATCATTTGGGTTCTGTTTCTGTGTCAGTTTTCACGTTGTCTTGTTTAGCTGTGTGTGGTGCACGCGCGTGTGCATGGCGGGGGCGTGGGAGGCGCTGACTTAGTAATGCTCAATTCTGTCTCCGCACATTGAGGGAAGGCAGGTCTGTTCTTCAAATGTGTCTGCCTGTTTGAGCATGTGGGTAAGTGCCTGTCAAAAGAGATACTCCGGCAGCTCTACAGGCAGATTCCTGAAGGTGGTGTGTATAAACATTCCAGACTGAGAACCCAGACTTACAGTGCAGAGAGCTGAAAGTATTAAATGAGCAGAAACAGTATACATATTTGAGCCAAAGGATAGTATTTTTTCTTTGTGACGTGTTAGTCGCTCAGTTATGTCTGACTCGGTGATCTCATGGACTGTAGCTCGCCAGTCTACAGTCTGCTCTGTCTCAGTGATTCCTCCGTCCATGGAATTCTCCAGACAAGAATGCTGGAGTGAGTTGCCATTCCCTTCTCCAGGGGATCTTCCTGACCCAGGGATTGAACGTGAGTCTCCTGCACTGCAAGCAGATTCTTTACCAACTGAGCCACCAAGGAAGCCCAGCCCATTTTTATGGGGATGGAGGGGTAGACTTAATAGAGGAACATTTCAGCAATATATAACTGGCTCACTAAGAGGTGTTTTTTTCCTTAAATGTGAATTTTTACCAAATGAGACATCCCTCAAATCCAGCATATTCTTTGACTCTTCACTTGATTCTTTTGTTATGATTGATATTGGTTGCACTCCATGGTAATTAAGTAAAGGAAATGATTACGCAGACTGGGGTCAGTGCAGTTCGCTGTGTTTAGCCTTTTGGAAGAATATTCCAAGCTGCCACTTGTCTCTTGTGATGGTAGTAAGAGTTGTAATGAGTCCAGACACTCTTAGGTATTCATTTCATTGTAATGAGTTTTTTTTTTTTTAAATCAATGCTGGCATTTAATTATTGTATTGAACAGTGGAATTTAATCCTATCATTAAAGGAATTGCTATGTAATTCATTTACCATGTGAAGCTAAATGTTTTTTTGCTGAGATGAACTGCTATTGATGCAGTATTGCTAAGTAGTTTGAAAATAATCGTCTGTAGTGGATGCCAGTCTGTCTAAAAAGTCTTCAGTTATATTACCCATTGACCAATTTTTTTTAACTGTAAATGCTTTCAGAAGTGGATATCTTACTTCCATTGATTGTTTCTTAGGGCCACTTGGAGCTGTAATAATACCCATTTTTTCAGCTTGCTAGTGTTTCTCCAAAACCAACATAGCACTGTAACCCCAACATAGCTGCTTAAGACATTGTAGTAACAGTGACTGGAATGTCCAACCATCTGCTGATCTCAGTGATGTCAAAGTTGATTGTTTAAGAGATCCTGAAATTATGAAACTTTGAGAACTGGAAAGGATCTTAGAGTTCTTCTGTTCAGTGGTTTTTAAACTTATGTTTTTCATTTAACTGTGAAGTTTTTTTTATTAAACACAACCCTGTGAAACCCTAATTTGTAAAAAGATAAAAAAAAAAAAAAACCAACTGATTGATTGGTGATTAGTGGGTGTGGAGGGAGTGTCCCGTTGTCTGTGGAGCAGTTCCTAGATAAGTTTAGTTCCACTGAACACAATTTTTTTTAAAAAACATTGAGCTCTTTCTACCCTTTCTTTTGGTAAAACAAATAGGGGTCCTGAATGAACCCTGTAGTTTTATGTCCTTCAGCTGCGTCACAAGAACCTGACTCTGGCTTCCCAGCTGGATTGGAAGCAGCTGGATGACTAGGTTATCGTCTCTCTATCTCTGCATATATTACATTTACATTCTATTTTGAGGTTGATAGGAAAATCCCATGGACAGAGGAGCCTGGTGGGCTGCAGTCCATGGGGTCTCAAAGAACTGGACATGACTGAGTGACTGAGCATGCGCATAGCCAAAAACAATCAGTTCCTGTGTTTGACTGGTTGGAGACAAGGTTCCTGAGTAGGACTTCGTCAAAGGTGAATACTTCTTGTGTAATGATGGTTCCTCCACGTGGAGGACTCCTGCTGTTCCCAGGCTTCTATCCTCCAGTCCTATTTTTTTGCAAGTTATATTGCCTCTTAACTATAGTTTCTTATCTCAGAATACATGTTTTCATTTTCATGTGTTTTCATCAAATAAGATGGCAGGAGACGTGTTGTTGTTCAGTTGCTCAGTTGTGTCCGACTCTTTTTGCGACCCTGTGGACTGCAGCACACCATGCTTTCCTGTCCTTCACCATCTCCCGGGGTTTGCTCAGGTGGCATGTAATACGAAGTAAATGTGGTTAGTATTTTTGGTAATGAAGAATAAGAATCTGACTGAGAAATAGCAGTTAAATGAAGTGTATACATGGAATACTCTGAGTAACCCTGAAGCCTGTGGAAAAATGAACTCATACTTAGTTTTAAGAGAAAATGGCTGAGTGCATCTCTGAAATCCTGGGGTGGGGGCCGGGTGGGGTAATAATAATTGCTGGTGGGTTGCTGGCAAAAGCCTTGTGATGCTGTCTGGCTGCCACTGGCAATAAAACTATTGTGTTGAAACTAAGGCAGAGCAACCTGAGTCCCAGCTTCTCATTCTGGAAGCATAATTTCCCAACCAGAGCGGTTACCGAGGGTTGTTACGAGATTAGAAAATTCTACCTGATATGCTCCAACCAGTGTTAGGAGGAATGAAAACGTAGAGGAGGTCCTGTAACCTGGAATTACATGTCAGCTAAGCGCAGACTTGAACCATGTTTAGAGAGAAACTGTTGAAAGATTTTCTCAGTGTAACCGCTTGTTAGAATGAATTCCGGGTAATACAGAAGAAAAAGCAGGAATCAAAACTTAATACTGAGGCTGAGAAATTCAGCATTATGACTCAGAAGAGGAAAAGTATCATCTCTCTATGGTGTCTGTACTTTAAGAACAGGGTTTTGCACACCAGAGTTGACTTGGTGACTTAGAAGAGTAGGTACCTGTGCCCTGTGCCACCAAGCGGGAGGTCCATGGAAATCAATAAACTGAATCCTGAGAATGGAGGATGGATAAATGTGACACACAGAGACGTCAAAAAAGGAGCAAAGAAACTATGTCAGTTTAACATATAACCAGTATTAGGCCCATGTGAAACTGGAGAAAACTAGAAGGCAGAGTGCCTGAAGAAAATTGAAAAGAAGAACAGAGTGGTGGTGAGTGCTGAGTAGACAGAGAGTTGTGTTTGGGCTACAGTGAGTCCACTACATACAAACCTGCAAGTTGTGAACTTTCAAAGATGCAAACTGGTGTTTGAATGTTCAGCCAGGTAAGTTAGTTCATGTGTCTGGTGTACATTGTCACGTGTGTGCATCCTCTATGGGTAGTTGTGCTTCTGTGTACTTTACTCTATAGGACTGTATAGAGTACAGTGGTATAGTATCTTTATTTCAAGCCCAGGATATCTGGGAGCAGCATAAAAGCAGCAGCGATGTAGCTGGTACTGCTAAGAAGCGCCATGCAATAATGATGGAAACAAAAGTGAAAATAACTGAGAGAGTGGAGTGAGGCGAAAAGGTGGTAGACGTCACTCATTCTTATAACGTGAATTATTCAGCCAGCAGCACGGTTCTAAAGTACAAGGACAAGGTGATGGAACATGTGATGATGTTCTGCTGCTGCCAATGCTGTCGATGGTAATAGGGAATGAGCCTGGACAAGTGATGGAGGAGATGGAGAAACTTCACAGTGTGTGCATGCAGGATCAGCAGGGAGCCCTGGGCTTGATCCCTGGTCTGGAAACTAGATCCTACCTGCTGCAACCAGAAAAACGATGCCGAATGTCACACTGAAGATCAAAGATCCCACGTGCCACAGCTGAGACCCAGCACAGCCACATAAAAATAAATAAAACAAGTAAATAAAGTGAAAGCAGTTTCTAGAAATGAATACAATGAGGGGAGATGCTTAGTGATTGTGTGTGGTCTCAACATTGCAAAGATTGATCATTTAACAAACTGAGCCAGAGTCTTATAGAGAACCTCGAGACTTATCTGTCAGGGATCCAAAATGGACCTTGGTCATCCCTACCTTTCCGTGGTGTTCACAAGAACCATACTTACTTGGAAAGGGAACCTGGCTCTATTTGGAGCAAGTTTAGAGGAAGTGATGAAGGGACTCACAGCTGTTTCATGTGAGTAAAGGGTAAAGTAATAAGACTTAGTTTGGTGAAGAGAAGATGTGGGAACTTTGCCATTAAATGTATTTTCTTTTCTGGGGTAGATCAGAGGGATAGACTATTTTCTAATAATCAGCATACTCTGAAGATAGTTATTTTCTTAACAGTTAATGATTCTTCCTCGCTGGAGGTATGAAAACAACTCACCAGTTTGAATTCATACTTTAGAAAAATAGTTACACTGTGTAGTCTTCATGACCCATCCTCCTTGAGTGCTTAGCCTCAATACCCATGAGTCCCATGCAGGTGAAATGCCTGGGAAACTGTATTATATTTTGGCCACATACTTTGTTTCCTTATTATTGTGTTTTTTAATACAGCATGGATCAAAACATAGTGGACAAAATGCCAGTAATTCGAATCAGAATAGCATATCTCTGGGAAGCCCCCGGGGGTGAAAAGAGAGTCTCCATCTTTTTTCTTTTCCACAGCTATTATAAGCCTTGCATGTGGAGGTGCTCAATACATATTTACTGAATTAAACTGGAAAGAAAGACTTTCTGTTGATTAAAGATCCTTTTTTGGGAGAACTAATCTTTCTTTATAAGTTAATACAGGGAACTGATTTCTGTAATTTCAAGCAAATCCATTACCATGTATTTTTAAATAATGTCAGCTTAAAATACTTCAAAGACTAAAATGATAGAAAGCACATGTCAGTCATTCTGTGGGCTGTGCCCATCCTCCAGGTTCTGATGAATAAGAATGACTTCTTCATTCTCTTGATTTCTAGGGAAACGTTATTAAAAAAAGGAAAAAGATACGCTCTCCATGAAATTGTCTCCCAATAAGGAATCTATAGCCAAATGAAAAGTGATTGAAATAAAAGTTCTGTGTCCTCAGGTGATTTAACTGTATTGATGGTTTTTATAAAAGTTATCCTCATAATGTTAGATTGAGTGTTAAACCTGGAATGGCCCTTCGAGATCATCTGGCTGAGAAGTTCTTACCCAGAGGCTAATGATGGGCTTTAGAGATCTGTGAACTCATTAAAATTCCATAAAATTTTTGCGTGTTTGTGCACACAGGCCTTTTTCTGGGGAAAGACTCATTTTCCTTAGATCTCAGAAGTGCCTTGACCCTGACAAAGTTTCAGAATTTGTGAGTCCTAATCCATTCCCTTAGAATTAAAGAAACAAGGAGGTACAGAAATTTTTGTGGCTTCCTCAAGGCTACACTGCTGGCTGCTGATGAACCAGGGCTCTTCCTACTTTAGTGAGGGCCACACATGCCCTCTTCTAAGCAGCCTGTTGTATTTACTCATTTGATCCTTTTAATTGTCCTTGAAGGTAGCTACACCAGTTGTCCTCAGTTGACAGGCGAAGAAACAGGAACAGAGAGGTTAAGTAATTTACCGTAAGTCCCAGGATGGGTGAGTGACAGAGCAGCATTTGGACCCAGGCACTCTGGTTCCAGAGACTGTATCTCTAACAACTTACTCCACTGCCCCTCACAGAGGGTATGCCAGGGTGCCATGCTGCCAGTACAGTGTTTTAAGACTTTGGCAGATGGGATTTGGGATGTAAAAATATTTTTTGTTTGCTGCAAAATGAATGAAATGTTTTTAATACACTTTTAGAGAATTAAACATATTGAAATGTGCTTTTTCCTAGCATGCCATGATGCTGCCAGTTCTGACCCATCATATTCGCTACCACCAGTGCCTAATGCATCTGGACAAGTTGATAGGATATACTTTCCAAGATCGTTGTCTGTTACAGGTGAGAGTTACTCTCCTGTACATTTATATAATAACAAGATAGGAGTAATTCATCTTGCAGGTTACAAGTGGAATATGGAGAATCTCTATTCTGGAGAGGATGAGGATGTCTAAAACATAGTGTTCTCCATTACTCTACTCTGATTGCCACTTTCAAACCCCTTTTCTCACTTTTTTTTTTTAGACTGTCCCTAAAGAAATAGACCAAAGCTTCCAGATTTGCCTGTCAAACCCAAACCTCTTCTTTCATCTTTTCCTCTTTTGTGACTCTTCTTTCCAGGTGCTGTGTATTCTAATTCTTCTCTGAAAGATGTGGATTTTTAGGTTTGTTTGCAGAAGAGGGCTTGGACCAAAGCTCTGGAAATTTGACACTGGAGAATATGGAAAGTTTGGGGCTTAAAATTTAATTGGATAAACAAGTCTCTTTCCTGTTTCATTTGTGATGGTGCTTCTATGCTTTTTTTTGTTTGTTTGGTTTTTATTAAATTTTTTTAATGCTGAGTTTTTAAAACTGAACTTATGTCTTTGGAATTTTAGCTGGCCATGACCCACCCAAGTCATCACTTAAATTTTGGAATGAATCCTGATCATGCCAGGAATTCTTTGTCTAACTGTGGAATTCGGCAGCCCAAATATGGAGATAGAAAAGTTCATCACATGCACATGCGGAAAAAAGGTCCGTTTGGATTGCAGTCTCCTATTTTGTTCTGTGCCCCCTGTTGTAAATTAAATCCCCACCAGGAATGGTTCCCTGGTAACTGTTTCATTCTGTCAGTGTTTACTGCTTCTTGACTCATATGTAATGACATTTACTTTGAGCACAGCATTATAATAAGAGTGAATGCATTTTTGAGAAGACTTAATTTCTCCTATCAAATAGTGTTTAAAGTAACTAAGTTGATCAAACTTGTCCACATGCAAGTCAGATTGAAGTGAGATAAATAATTTTCTTTCTGGATGTCATATGATGGTTCTAGAATGCTTCTAACAATATTGACTTTTGATTGTTTTTAAAAAATAGGAATTAACACCTTAATAAATATTATGTCACGCCTTGGCCAAGATGACCCAACTCCCTCAAGGTAAAGTAGATTTTTTTTATATTAGTTTTGTAGAGATAGAATTCACATACCATACAATTCATCCATTTAAGGTGCATACAATTCAGTGGTATCTTCACAAAATGATGTACCTGTGATCACAGTCTAATTTTAGAGCATTTTTGTCATGCCCAAAGGAAACTCCACACTCCATATTTCCCTCAGGTTGCCCAGCCCTAGGCAACCAGCAATCTTCTTTGAATCTACTTTTAATTTTTATGAATTTGCCTATTCTGAACATTTTGTATAAATGGTATCATACAATATGTGGTCTTTTGTGACTGGTTTATTTTACTTTATGTAATGCTTAGAAGGGTTATCCATGTTGTAGTACATATTAGTTCTTCATTTCTTTTTATTGCCAAATAATATTCCATGGTATAGGTAGGCCACGTTTTGTTTATCTGGTCATCAGATTGATGGTCATTTGTTCTTTTTCCTTTTTGGTTATTTTGCATGATGTTGCTATGAATATTTGTGTGCAGGTTTTTGTATGGACATGTTTGATTTTTCTTGGGTATATAACTGAAGTTGAATTTCTGGATGATATAGTAACTCTGTTTCACCTTTCCCTTAAGGAACTGCCAGACTGTTTCCAAAGAGTCTGTACCATTTTATATTCCTAGTAGCAGTATTTAAAGGTTCTGGTTTCTTTGCGTCTTTCCCAGCCCTTGTTATTATTTGTCTTTTTGAACCTGGGCTTCCTAGTGGATATGAAATATTATCTCATTGTGGTTTTGTTGTATTTCTCTGGTAACTAATGATGTTGAGCATCTCTTCATGTGCTTTTGGGCCATTCATATATCTCCGCTGGAGAAATATCTATTTAGATCCTTTTTCTATTTTTTAATCAAGTTACTTTTTGTTATTGAGTTACAATCATTTTTTTAATGTATTCCAGATACAAATCCCTTATCAGATACATGATTTGTAAAAAAAATTTTTCTCATTCTGTGGATCATCTTTTTACTGTTTTAATGAAGCACAGAAGTTTTGATTAATTCTAAATAATAGATAAATTGTGTTACTTTGGTTCCTTTTGCTTTTGGTGACATGTCTAAGAAACCATTGCCTAATCTAAAGTCACAGAGATTTACATCTGTTTCTACTAAGAGCTTTATGGCTTTTTCTCTCACATTTAGATCTTTGGTCTGTTTCAGTTAGAACTGGTATGACATAGAGGTCTAGCTGCTTTCTTTGGCTTGTGGATATCCACTTATCCTAGCACCACCATTCTTGAAAAGGCTAATCTTTCCCCACTAAATCACCTTGGTTGAAATCACCCTCGTTGAAAATCAATTGATGGTATATATGAGGGTGTATTTTTGCTTCTTAGTTCATTCCATTGATCTGTATGCCTGACCTTAAGCCAGTACCAGTTTGTCTTGATTACTGTAGCTTTGTAATAAGTTTTGCAGCCTAGAAATGCAAGGTCCCTTTTCTAGCTTTCTTTTTTTTTTTTAAGATTGTTTTGACTATTCTAGGCCTATTACCTTTCCACATGAATTTTTTAATTAGCTAAACTTTTGCAAAGAAGCTAGCTGGAATTTTGATAGGGATTGTGGTGAATCTGTGGGTGAATTTGTGAATGATTACCATCTTAGTATTAAGTCTCCTGCTTAATACTTCTGTTCCCTGAACATGTGTTTAATTTCTTAGTAATGTTTTTTAGGTTCCAGAGTACACATTTTGTATGTCTTTTGTTGAATTTATTCTTAAGTATTTTATTCTTTACAGTGCTATTCTAAATGAAATTATTTTTATAATTTTTATTTTGAGATTGTTCATTGCAAGCATATAGGAATGCAGTTGATTTTTTATTTTGATCTTGTATCTTGCAACCTTGTTGAGCTCATTTGTTAGCTCCAATAGTTTTTTAGTTGATTCCTTAAGATTTTCTGGGATTCCCTGATAGCTCAGTTGGTAAAGAATCTGTCTGCAATGCAAGAGACGGGTTTGATCGCTGGGTTGGGAAAATCCCCTGGAGAAGGGAAAGGCTGCCCACTCCAGTATTTTGGCCTGGAGAACTCCATGGACTGTACAGTCCGTGGGGTCACAAAGAGTCAGAACGACTGGGCGACTTTCACTTCACTTTAAGATTTTCTATGTAGATGATCATTTCACCTGTAAATAGAGATAATTTTACTTTTTCCTTTTCAGACTCAGTTCAGTTCAGTTCAGTCGCTCAGTCATGTCCGACTCTTTGCAACCCCATGGACCACAATACATCAGGCTTCCCCGTCCATCACTAACTCCCAAAGCTTGTTCAAACTCATGTCCATTGAGCCAGTGACACTATCCAACCATCTCATCCTCTGTTGTCCCCTTCTCCTTCTGCTTTCAATCTTTCCCAGCATCAGAGTCTTTTCCAGTGAGTCAGTTCTTCGCATCCGGTGGCCAAAGTGTTGTAGCTTCAGCATCAGTCCTTCCAATGAATATTCAGGACTGATTTCCTTTAGAATTGACTGGTTTGATCTCCTTGCAGTCCAAGGGAGTCTCAAGAGTCTTCTCCAGCACCACAGTTCAAAAGCATCAATTCTTCGGCACTCAGCTTTCTTTATGGTCTCACATCCATCCTTCTCACATCCTTTTCACATCCATCCAGCCAACTCTCACATCCATCCTTTTCAGACTGGATGCCTTTTATCTCATTTTCTTAACCTGGTTGCCCTAGCTAGCGTCTCTAGTACAATATCCTGTAGAAGTAGTGAGAGAGGCTCCTTGCCTTCTTCTTAATCTTAAAAGGAAAACATTCTTTTACCATTTTGTATGGGTTTTTCATAGGTGCCTTTTATCATATTGAGGAAGTTCCCTTCTGTTCCTACTTTGCGTAATATTTTTGTCGTGAGGGTGTGTTGAATTTTGTCAAATGCTTTTTCTGCATCTATTAAGATAACCATGCTTTTTTAAATTTTATTTTATTCACATTGTGTGTTATATTAATTGATTTGGGGGTGTTAAACCAACCTTGCCTTCCTGGGATACATTACACTTGGTCATGGTGTATAGTCCTTACACGGTGTGTTTAGGTAGAATTTAGTCTGCTGGTATCGTGCCGAGGATTTCGGGCCTGTAGTTTTCCTTTCCTTTGATGTTTTTGTCTGATTTCATTATTAGGATAATACTGGCCTCATATAATGGGTTGGAAAGCTTTATGTGTTAACTTCCCCTATCTTACCTCTTGATTTTAAAAGCTACCTTCATACATTAATATTTTCACTTTTGTGTGGCCTTGAGCCCCTGAAGAATCTGGGAAGGAAGTAGGCGGGGTCCAAATAAACTCATTAACATCCTGGAAAATGGAATGGAAACAAATGCCTGATGGCTGCTGAGGCTCTAATATTGCTCTCAGGAGGCTTATCTTTGTGTGTGAAGCACAGCAGGTTCTATTTTGAAAGGCAGTACAGGAGACTGAGAGAGGCTTGCTTTTTAACCCGGGGCACTGAAAAGTTGAACAGTCAGGCCTGTCCCTCTTAGGAAGCAGACTTAGATGGATGAAAGGTGGGGAGAGCAGGGTTAGACGTGACACACTGCTGCAGCTGGTAATGGCCTCTTCAGCCAGGTGCATGCCCAGTCGAGCTGGCACAGCTTCCTCCCCTACCTTTTTCTTCATGTATCCCTTTTCTTTTCAAATAGGCTTGCCTTGAGGGTGCTCTCTTTTGAGGTTATCATGAACCAAACCGTCTCTTCCTCTTCAATCAAGAGGTAAAAAGAAAGGCAGGCCGAAACTTTAAAATTCCAGTTTGAAGATGATCACACGTCTCACTACTGTGTTCCATGCGAGTCGAAGATCAGAAAAGAACTGTCTAATTAGAGGAGCCTTAATCACACCCTCAGGGATAGCGTGGTCCTGGTTTCCCTATACCCTGCTATACTGTGAAGTCTTCAGATGGCCAGTTCTGTATTTTAATAAGTAGAACCCTGGGTCCCCTGCAGCCCCCTTCAGCAGGGCTACACATGCCACCGACCCATTCTTTTTCAGTGATGAAAGCACAGGTTTAAGTGATCTTTGTCTCATCCACGCCACCCACAGCTGTTGGCATATAAATTATGTCTTTTTGATAGCACTGTTTAAACCTCGTGGTTTATGTTTTCTTACCCTGGCAAAGGGAATGATGGCTGAGAGACTGTGTTCTTCCTGAATTTACATTTTGAAAATGATGCCACTGATAGAGAATAGACATACTCTCTCTTGTCCTTTGACTTCTGTTCTGGCCTTTGTGGCTCTTGTGCTGAGAGTCTCCTGCCTTCTGTCTGATCTTTTTGCTGATGCAGAATTGACCCCAGCTTTCTATTCAGAAAGAGCCTCCTTGCCTCGGCAGCCAGTCCGGCGGCTGCTTGGCTATGGCTGTGTAGTATCCCCCTGTGCACGGCCCTGGGAGCTGTACTGAAGAAACACAGACAGATTTAATCCAACAGACATTTGTCCAGTGCCTTTTGAGTTTGAGGCAGTTCACAGGTATTTCGGTTAGGATTTGGCGCCATCACTGCTGGGCCCGGGTTCAGTTCCTGGTCAGGGAAGCCTTCGTTCTTCTTCTCTGCCTGCCACCTACCAACCTCCTCAGCACGACCATACCCTTAGTGATCATGGCTTAGATGGTAAAGAATCTGCCTGCAATGCAGGAGACCTGGGTTTGATCCCTGGGCCAGGAAGTTCCCCCAGAAACGGGAATGGCAACCCACTTCAGTATTCTTGCCTAGAGAATTCCATGGACAGAGGAGTCTAGCGTGCTACAGTCCATGGGGTCGCAAAGAGTTGGACACAACTGTGCAACTGACGTTTTCACTTCTTTCAAAGGCAAGTAAGACATAGCCCCCGCTCACCAGGAGGTGTGACCACCTGGGGTGGGGTAAGAGTTCCATAAACATGCATAATATAAGGAAGACTCTGCTATGAGCTTCAGTGAGGGTCAAAAACACAACAGCCATACCAGACTACTGTGGGGCCAAGGAGAGCTCTGGTGGTGGTTCAGGGGTTATGGGTCAGTTATATACCATGTGCTTGAATAATTGAATTCACTTGAAACAACGTGCCCTCTTCCCTGTTTGTTTCTTAGTTTGCTGTTATAAAGTGGGATGTGGTAGTCTGCTCCTTGAAAGTATTTGTACATGTTTGAAACGAACACTATGCAGTTTCAAGCATCAGTGGGTATATTTCCTCCCAAGCAAGCCTGCTCAGGACTTTAGACTTGAGAAAGGAACAAGACAGCCAGTAGGCTAGTAGGTTGTTTGGGCATCCGTGTCTGGCGCTGCAGATGGAGGAACAGGGCAGGTTGGGGAGCTGGGTGGAGTTCTTCCCAGCCCTACCGAAAGCCAATCCTCCCACCCCTGCCCATCCTGCCATGCAGTTAGTGCCGCGTTCTGCTGGGTCTCCCTCCAGACGGCCTCTCCAGGCATCATCTTGCTATTTCTAGAGCCTCCATTCTAGTTTGTAGCTGTAAACTGCTTGAAGGCTTTTTGTGATATCATGTCACCTGCTGAATTCGTCTGAACCTCCTCACCTGACAATCCCAGCACCTGGTGACCCAGGCCACTCTTCCAGGCACATTGCTGTCTTCCCCGTGGCCTTCTGCACACCAGTAAGACTGAACTGCTTCCTGTGCACTCGAGCATACCCTCTCCCTTCCCTGAAGGCTGGCAGTCATTGTAGCTGTGCTCACATTCTGCCAGCATTTCTTTTCTGGTGCAAGTTTCAGTTCTCCCAGGTATTATTAATATTTTGTGTCATAGTTGTTTTTTTTTTTTTTTTTTTTTAATACTGTGAGCATTTGGAAGGTCTTTGATCCTACTCTCTCTTTTCTTTCTTTCAAATTCTTTTTCTTTTCTAATTAGTGCCTTTCAAAAAGCAGGGGCTCAGTAAATAAGTCTTAAAGGAAAGAAGGCAATTCATGATATTACTTTTATTCCAGGTTTTTTACTTGTTGACTAGAAACAGGGAAATGGGAGCATTAGGAAAGGTCATGGTCAGAGCCTTCAAAAGTTTAACGGCTGGTGAATCTCGTAATCTGATTTGGGATCAGCTCACTCCAGTACTCTTGCCTGGGAAATCCCATGGACAGAGGAGCCTGGTAGGCTACAGTCCATGGGGTCTCGAAGAATTGGACTCAACTGAGCGACTTCACTTTCACTTTTCACTTTCATGCACTGGAGAAGAAAATGGCAACCCACTCCAGTATTGTTGCCTGGAGAATCCCAGGGACGGGAGCCTGGTGGGCTGCTGTCTATGGGGTCGCATAGAGTCGGACACGACTGATGTGACTTAGCAGCAGCAGCATTTACAAAGTACTGTTGCCTGGAAAATCCCATGGACGGAGGAGCCTGGTAGGCTGCAGTTCATGGGGTCGCTAAGAGTCAGACACGACTGAGCGACTTCACTTTCACTTTTTACTTTCATGCATTGGAGAAGGAAATGGCACCCCACTCCAGTGTTCTTGCCTGGAGAATCCTAGGGACGGGGGAGCCTGGTGGGCTGCCGTCTATGGGGTCGCACAGAGTTGGACACGACTGAATCGACGCAGCAGCAGCAGCAGCAGCAGCATTTACAAAAGACACAAAGACTTAAAATTGATAGATAAAAATCTGCCTGCCTATCAAAACTACAGAATAATTAACTTTTATGGTTACAAGTTAACCTGTCATTTTTTGAAGTGTCACTGTTGAACCACATAAATCTCAGGTGTGTAGTTATATTTAAGTAATACAAATCACAGCAAAATGTTACCACAGCGAAGGTCTCTGAAGGATTAGGCATTCGGTCTCATTCAGGGGATCCATGTTATCAGTAGGACCTTTGGGAATGAGGGGCCAGGAGACTGTAATGGAAAAGTAGGAAACTCAAGCAGCTTTCCTTTGTTGTGTTTTGTTTTGCTTGGTAGAGTCATTGCTGGACATAATGTGTGAGGATCTATGGGATCAGTGGAGAAACACGTTTAGACTGTTTATTAAGGCCTATTTAAGGAAATGGTAGTTGCAGAGTACCCTTTCAATCATGCTAAGTTGCTTCAGTCGTGTTCTACTCCTTGCAGCCCTTTGGACTATAACTGCCTATTTCTGTCCATGGGATTCTCCAGGCAAGAATACTGGAGTGGGTTGCCATTTTCTTCTCCAATCAGTTATACATTTAGTATTTATCATTAAAACCAGTAACAGTGCATTGACTATATATGAGTAGATGCTTAATCTGGGATCCATGGGTCCAGTTGGATCTGAGATCTAGTAAGGCTTCTCCCCCCAAGTGTTCAGTTAGATGTAATAGTGAAAGTCACTCAGTCATGTCCGACTCTTTGCAACCCCGTGGACTGTACAGACCATGGAATTCTCCAGGCCAGAATACTGGATTTTGTAGCCTTTCCCTTCTCCAGCGGATCTTCCCGACCCAGGAATCAAACTGGAATTTCCTGCATTGCAGGTGGATTTTTTACCAACTGAGCTATCAGAGAAGCCCCAAATGAGGTATGCCTGTAGTCTCTATTATAATATTTTTTTTTAATAATTACCATAGTATGAAAATCGCTCAGTCATGTTCGACTCTCTGTTGTGTCCGACTCTTTGCGACCCCATGGTCTATACAGTCCATGGGATTCTGCAGGCCAGAATACTGGAGTGGGTAGCCTTTCCCTTCTCCAGGGGATCTTACCTACCCAGGAACCCAGGACTCCCGCACTGCAGGCAGATTCTTGACCAGCTGAGCCACAAATAGATATAATGGACAGAAGGAATTCCTGGGCTGGGTGGAACTTTCCGTCGACCTGCAAGGCCCATTCTAGCTCTGCCCTACCAGTTGCCCCTTGAGGCTTGGAATGCAAAGGTAAGAAAATGTCATTCGTCCCCTCCCTCTAGCAGTGACCCTTGGACTTGGCCCATCCCAAGATGGTTTTCTATGGAGTAGATGACACCTTACAGTAGTACTATTACAGGGAGACTGTTCTGTTTTATGAAGTGTTTTGATTTCCACAGACCAAATGTGCTATCTAACTGCTACAGTTAATCTAAATTTCATAATGCCTCTGTTGATTCAGTTCTCAAAAGCAAATGGAATGTTTACTGCTCTGTAAACATCTCATCTTGGAGCTTGCTAGTATTTAAACAGGGGTGATTAAAGGAAGTATAAACAACGGAAGAAGGAACAAAAGACTTGCCTGTAGACAGCAAGGACCAGCAACTCACTCTGTCCATTTTTCCAGATAAACCACTGGGTTAGGAAGTGTCCGATATAATACTAAACTAAAGTGGTATTTAACCCCCATTTTCATTTGTGGCCTACTGCCAGGGTTTAGTCACAGTGAGGATACAAAAAAACATATGCTGGATAGGGGACAAATTATTTAATGGATGGCAGACTTACTATTGAATAAACTTGTTTAGCATTGTGACCTTGTATTTTAACACACTGAATAATGGTCTACCTTCAAGGTTATTAAAATTCTCGATGTAGTTCCTGTCTCCCTGAAAGTTTACAAATGAAATTAAATAAAATTTATACCAATATGACTTAATTCAAAATAGTATATGACTCAAAGCAGCTATTATTCTTTGACTGGTTGTCTTGTTATTCTTCAGTTAAGCATTAAACAGTCCAAAGTATGGTTCTTCTTCGCTCTGGACTCTGGCCAGGGTTTCTTGGTTTCCACCTTAACTAGATTTTCCTGTATTGTATTTTGAACTGTTGGGAAGATGATAGTCTTTACCACAGAAAATGCATGTTTATTTTACTGGCTTGTGGGAACGAATAGGATAATGTTAATTTCTCTCTTTTTTAAAAATGTATTCCTTCTTAGTTCCTATCGTCTCTCAGGCAGTAACTTATTTTAGGATCTTCTTTTGCATGGCTTCAGACAACACTCAAGTTCCCAGCCTACTCGAGTCACAGTCTGGCTTGTCTCCACCACTTCACAGAGCTTGCCCTTCCGTGGCTTCAGCCATCTCCCTGGTATGAGTCAATGCTCTCTTCTCATCTTGCCGAGTCTGTTTCTTTATTGAAACATTCTCTTCTCTTTGGCTACAGGATGACACTGACCTCTTCTTCCTCCCACCACTTTGCCAGTTCCCCTGTGCTGGCTTCCCTTCTGCTGGGCCACAGCCGTGACCCTTTCCTAGGCTCAGTCCTGGGACCCCTTGCTTAGCTGCATTCTCTGCCTCACTAGTGCCATCCAGTTTCAGCATCTGAAATCCTGTCTATGTATAGACAACTGCTGTAGTGTTCTTGCCTGGAGAATTTCATGGACAGAGGATCCTGGCAGGCTACAGTCCGTGGGGTCGCAAAGAGTTGGAAATGACTAAGAGACACACACGTAGATTTATTACTAACTTTGTTCTTGCCTGTGAACAATAGGTTAATATATCTAGCATTTTGCTGGATCTCTCCATTTCGATATTTTATGCACATTTCAAAGTCAGCATGTCTACAAGGCAACTCTTGCTTCTTCCCAAACCTGTTCCCCTCTTGGTCTTCCCATTGCAGTAAATGGCAGCACTTTCCACCCAGCCATGTGAGCCAGAGTCTGGCACTGCCCATCATCCTTTTCTTGTGGTTAGCTTCCTAGTCCCAACTATCAGCACCTCTTTTCTGCTCCATCTTTCAAATGTCTCCCAAATCTGACGGCATCTCTGCCCCTCCTCTGTTACCTCTTCAGCCTGCACCTCCATCATGTCACATCAGGACCACAGCAGTATCCGCCCCAGTACTTGTCTTTCCTGCGCTCAGTCTCTGCTAAAGGCAGCCAGAGTGGCCTTTAAAAGCCTCAGTTAGATCAGGTCACATCTCTGCTAAGCAGAGAGATGGTGACCTGCTTGCACTGAGAGACTCGCAGGTGGAAGGAGGCTTCTATGAGCCACCTTCCTGCCCGTTTCAGCCTCGTTCTCCAACATGAGAAACTCAGCTTGTAAGATGCACCTTCCTCAAAATAATTGAGATATAAATAAAATACAGTCTCTGCACCGAGGGAGTGTACTTATTTTGATAAGGGACTCAGGTGGGCATTCGTGTGGAGCTCACATTCTGCTAGACCTCGAGGGATGAGTCGGTTTTCAGGGAATCTTGCTGTACAGGGGAGACCTGAAAACTCCAGGGCAGCACAGAGCTTGGCCTGCACAGAGGCACTGAGTATTGTAGGGGATGCCCTCTTCAGAGAGGACCAGGCATGCTGGAAAAGGATCCAGTGCATTGGTGGGAAAGGATAGCAGTGGTAGAGAACCCACCTGCCAATGCAGGAGACCTAAGAGACACTAATTCATCCCTGGGTCAGGAAGATTCCCTGGAGGAGGACACAGCAATCCACTCCAGTATTCTTGCCTGGAGACTCCCATGGACAGAGGGGCCTGGCAGGCTACAGTCCATAGGGTTGCAAAGAGTCGGGCACAACTGAAGCAACTTAGCATGCACACGTGCACTTTTCAGAGAGGACCAGGCAGTTTTGGAAAAGGCCCCAGGGCATTGGTGGAAGAGGATAGCAGACTGAAAAGGTAGGTTAGGCCCATTTTAAGAGACTTTAGACATGAGGTCAAATTCAGAGTTTGGACCTTGGGAAGCTAGAACATGGTGCCAGTGCTGATTTTCCACTATTCTTACTCTAAGAATGCATTCTCCCTTCTCTCGTCCACCTGGTAGCAGTGTAGAAAGATTCACAGTTGTTAGGCTGATGTCTCATTGCCTTAAGTCTGATTCCCAGGGGACGGAGGCACCAGGGTAGAAAGCCTGAACCCCGTGGTAGGAGGCAGTGCTCCCTCCTCCCTTCCCTCCTAGGCACCCCCCTGGCAGGATGGCCATCAGAGCCCTTGATTATGAGGAGTTCGTTAGGGTGCTTTGATTACTAAAGGAGCTAACCCTCAGCATCCTTTCCTTTGAGAGGAGAGGGAGGAAATGTAAATGTGGGCTATTTCAAGAGAGCTTTTTAATTCTCCTGTAGGATTAATCACAACGAACGGTTGGAGTTCCTGGGTGATGCTGTCGTTGAATTTCTGACCAGGTAAGTAGGCTTTTCTGCTGTTCCCCAATAATTGCATTTTACAGGCAACATACTTAATACATTACCTTCTTTGTAATTAGCCCAATAAAGCCTTGAAACACAGTGGTTTTGGTCTCTTCTGCAGAGCTTAAAAGCTCCGTGTCTGTGGCTCTTGCCCTGATAACTTGCACTCCCTGATGCTGTAATGAGCAGGATTACAAGATGAAAGGCTAGCATCTCTGTCCTGTCAAGTTTATGTTCAAGTTGCTACAGCCACGAGAGATCAGCTTGTCTTGGTCTAGATGCTTCAGAGCTTATATTCAATTTGTAGAGAAAGGGATGATATTTTAAAATGTCATTTCATTTTCTGGGATTTGTCTTTGATCCCTTTCTCACTCTTTCTGAACTCAAGGGAAGGAAAGCTTACGAGAATTTTAATAACCAGATTTTTTGGGTGTGTCTAGTGTACGTGTGTCTGTATGTTTGTGTGTTTTCTCCCCAGAAGTGTTTTTGGGTCCTTAGTTTGGAGGTAGAGGTAGGAAAGTACATTTTGGTTTCTCAATACTCATAAAATTTCTCTTAAAGGGAGATGACACATGTTGCTCTTGGAACTGTCTCAAGCTATTTTTATTCTCTTTCAATCATTTCTTTTCCCACGAAGGACAAAGTGAGGCAAAAGAACAGTTTTCTCAGCGTGTTCTCACTGGACACAGTAGGGCCAAACTAGCTTAGCTGCCCCAATCAACAGTGGGTCTTCGAAACTAGTTTGAGAATTAGGAGAGCGCAGTTACCCTTGTGGTCCGGCCTGGTTTTCCATCAGCCTTCTTCCTAATTCCCGGACTTCCTTGATCAGCAGTCCTGTCTCTGTTTGCCACTCCTGGTTCTGTTCCTGTCCCCATCTGTACTTGTGACAAATGTGCCACCTGGCTGCCCTGCTCAGAGCTCTCCTCAGGGGCCCTTATAACCCAACCCAAGCAAAGCTCTCTGTCTCCAGGCTCACTTTTCAAGTGTTAGATAGGATTGCTCTCAGCAGGATGAATGATTGTTCAGGTCTTCATTGTCATCGTATTTCAGAGAGCTCTTTTTAAAGAAGTCAGTGTGAACAGATGAGTGGATGGTGTTTGGGTTTTAGCACGTTCAGATATACTGTGTTTACTGTTTAACCCTTCAGAGACCTTTCAGTTTAGTTCAACCCAGCCGGTATGCACTGCGCAGATATTATGTGTCAGGGCTGTTGTTTTAGACTCAGAACCACATACAGAATATTGTGATACATACTTATCCATGTGGGTTTTTTTTGGCAGTGTCCATTTGTACTATCTGTTTCCCAGTCTGGAAGAGGGGGGATTAGCAACCTATCGGACTGCCATCGTTCAGAACCAGCACCTTGCCATGCTAGCAAAGGTACGTCAAGTGTTTGCACTTTATTTGCAGTGAAGTCTACATTCTCTTCTTCAGTCCGTGCATAACTTTGCATTTGAATCAGTAACTCTTTAGGGTATATTAAGGGTTTAATATTTTATTGACGAGGAAGGATTTTTTGTTTATTTGTCTGTTTGGGTTTTAAGGACTCAGCCTTATCAGTCCTGTTACCTTAGTGAGTTTCACCAGCAGCTAATGAACTCCGCAGTGAGGTGTCTCGGTAACAGAAGAGGAAAAAATTGACAGACGTGCATGAACAGAAGGAGCATGAGAACAGAGCAAAAGAAATGAAAGATTTCATATTTTCCCTCTGTGTAATATTTCTGAATTACATTTGTTTTTAATTTATTTTAACAGACAGAATTATAGCTTTGAATAGAATACTCCAGGCCATTTGTATTCATGGGGGATACTTTACAGATCTTGGAGAATCCCCCCAGATCACAAGTCCTATTAATTAAGATTTTGGTTTTAGGCTGTTTAGCCAGCCACATTGACTTTGCCGACTGACTGACAGAACCTTTCCTTGATTTAGATTCGTGGTAGGCATGTTGCTTGTGTTGTCTCATTTGATCTTCCTGTCTCTCTGCAGTGTCTTGTTATCATAAATCCTAACGGATAGGACCCTGGCACTTGTTTGGGAATTCAGGATACCAGCAGGGGGACCATGGACAAATTGATATTCTCTTTGCCAAGCCATAGCTTTCTCATCTGTAGAATGGAGATCTGTTAGCATCTACCACATAGGGTGGTTGTGAGAATTTAGGGAGATTACCATTTGAGTTTTAGTGATTCGTTTATGAAGTGCTTGGTGCAATGCTTGTTCATAGTAATTACATAAACATATGAATAAATTAGGAGGAGTTAGTTGTTTTTATTGCTGCTGCCACTTATAAATTACATTTATCAATCAATTACATTTTATAGGCCTGTGGGTTTATTCAGTAATAGGGGCAACGGTGGCTATTAAATTCCCGAACATTAGTGATCTGTTGTAAAAGCTTTTGTGAGTTTTCCTTGATTTTTAAGTAATTTCTATTTTTTTCTTCATTTTTGATATAAATGTTGGAATATGGTAGAAAAGACTAGATAAAACCCATTCTAGTTTTGCAACTGACTTCTTAATTTGATCTTGCCAAGGCATTAATTACATTTAATATGCGGTTAATTTTATCCCATGGTTTTTGCGTTAGCAAGAGTGTACTGCTGTATTTTATATAACATCCTCATCGTAACTGTGGTGGTAGGCTTTGACCCAGCTTCAGTGGCATTTGAGAATATAAATAGTGATGCCTTCAGGAAAAACCAACTTGGTTTTTAGGCTCACAATGAATGAAATTCCACGAGTGCTTCAGTGTTTAGTTGACTTAATTGTCAAGATGCTTCCTGATAGCTCACGTGAATGTCTGTTGGAAATACCTTTAATAAGTAGATTGTCGGCACACTCTCCCCCACCTCTCCCTGCCATTGTTTTCTTCAGAGTTTCAGGTATAATGGAATTGCATGATTATTTTTCAAACAATTGTAGGGAGGATATTTTCAAAATGTGGGAAATGAAAATGAAAATACAGCACAGTGGGTGGTGTATAGAGCCATGAGTTACAATGGGGGTGGCCACTGGCCATTTCTTCCCTTCAGGGATGTCTGTGTAATCCTCCTCCACCCCAAACCCTGACGTACCCATAGCGCTCAACACCCATCTGCTCCCGCAGAAGGCAGTGGTAATCCTTGCCCTTCTCTCTAGAGCAGTGGTTCTTAACCATGTGAGAGGAGAGACTTGATGGAAGAAGAGTTCTGACTCTGAGAAGGTAATAAAAGCTCTAGGTCAGCACTCCAGACAGTGAACGTTTTAACACATGCACAGTGGAACATCACTCTCCTTTTTAAAATTTCCGCTAATGCCTTCATGAAAAAATAAGGATATGGAGCCGGGATTATGAGAAGTTAGAAAATTCATAACATTCCAGAATAGTTGTTTATAATATAAAAATGGCTTGCATTCTACTCTCAAAGCAGGGCTCCAGAGATAGCAAGCAATTGGATTTTCCCAGTGAAGTTGTGAAACAAGTAAAATTTACATATTCTAGCATAAACTCTTGTACTTGGGGATCAGTTTTTGAAAAAAGGTGCTTTCTTCTCTTGTATTTGTGGTAGTCAAAACTCTCATTTGAGTTTATAATATACTCATGAATTCCTACCAATCCAAAATACTGATAGCATATATGCCCTGTTTTTATTTTATTGTCTCTTTTTCAATGTAAATGAATATGGTTATTTTTAACGTACATACCAAGACACAATATCTGAGTCTCTTTTGTCTGAGAGCTGATGAGATTCATGTTGTCCTAGGTTGTTCATTGACTTGTGACTTGTTCCATATTATGTGGCATGTTATTGCTTAGTAGGTATTTATTGAATTGAATTATATGGTAATAGAAACTGATTTATTGTGTGCTTATGCAATGTTTATGTCCTTTTCCTTTTATGGAACAAATTATGATTTCCATTTATTCAATCTCAAGAGTTTTGTAAAAACCATTTATACTGTGTCTAGTTCTAAAAGGACTTGATTTGTCCTTTATGATACAATAGGAAAAGAAATAAGTAGGGACTGAAGTCAAAACAAAGAGAAAATATGGGTAAGATAGTAAAATAAAGCCAGAGGTAAAGTTATTGTACCCAGATATGTTCATCAGTCCTATACAATTTCCAGAATTGCACCATAAATCTGTCTCTAAACTTGTCTGAGGCCAAATAGAAAAAGAAAATATAATTCATTACAAACAATATTCCCAGAGCCCTTAAGGTAGTTCCAACCCATTGCTCAGATTCTTACTCAGCCTTCAGAAGGATGAGTGTGGAAACCTCACAAAGGGACACAAGTACAAAAATATATGGCTCCCCAAATCCAAATCCTCATTAAATATGAAAAAAAAGATTTAGAGAAATAAGGCATTTTTAAGTCTTCCGAGAGTCCCCATCTACTCCACCACGTAAAAATCTCTTGATTTTTCATACAGTACAAAGACCATCAGTACCATGTAACTTTGGAATCCAAGAGGTTAACTTTGGGTTGAGTTTGTATCTCTAGACATATTGGGTAAACTCAAAAGCATGGCCTTGTAAGAGTCTTATTCCAAACTTAGGCTAGTGCTTTTTCTGAACTTGGAGTTGGGCAGATCAGATTTGGTCCATTCTGAACCTGCTTGAATCATCAGAGTTCATAGAAGCTTGCTTGGGGAAAATGTGAAATTGGTCGCGCTGAACTGTATGTATGGACTCGTAAAGAATGGTAGATTAAACTTTCACCTAAGGCCTGTTAATTTGTAACTGTACCGCCTAGGAGATGCTGAGTTATAACAGTTATGATTTTGCTGATATTCTCTAACTTTTGTCATTCTGAATTTTGTAGAAACTTGAACTGGATCGGTTTATGCTTTATGCTCATGGACCTGACCTTTGTAGAGAATCAGACCTTCGGCATGCAATGGCTAATTGTTTTGAAGCATTAATAGGTAATTTCTCTTTTATAGTCTAGTTTTTTGCATGTCTGAAATGTCTGGAGAGCACATAAAATTCAGTGTGAAGCCTTGGGACAAAATTACTTGTTCCCAAAGCTTCATATCATACTGTGAAGTCCCCAGTATGATACCCGCCTCCTTGTATTGTAGTTATTGTGGTTCTTCCGGAGCAGCAGTCACGCTTTCTTTTCTTGAATTTCTTGTATCATGTCATGTACATGCTTAGTATATACTGAACTGAATTGAAGTGAGTTAATATGAGGATAGATTACTTGCCAGATTTGATTCAGGATCACATACATAAATAAGTTGCTGGTTAGGCCCTAATACTTTTTTTTTAAACAAAATTTGAAGCTATTTTACAGGATTTTCTGCTTTAAACATCTTGAAGGCACTGCATATTTAAAAACCCCAGGGCCTGAGTCTCTACAACTATTGTTTATTCACTTAAAGCACGGCTAATGCAGACACTCAGGCTCTTTACTTCCTCAGTTTCTTTTTTCCTATAACCAGAATATAATTAGCTGTTTGTACAGGAAAGTTATGAAGAGTTAATTAGCTGGTGATTGCAAGGATGCTTTACCATGAGATGTTAGATTGACAATTCCTTGATTTTTTTTTTAGGTAGATGATTTCATACATTTTATTTTTCAAAGGCCTCTGTACTTCCTTATCAGTTTTGCCCTCTTCCTTTGAAAATGAATATAAAAGCTTCCCATTATAGTTTTATGCTGATGATGGTAGCAAGAGAATGTTTAATAATTATCCACAGTCTTTTCACAGCTATGTCTGTTTTGTACAAATATGTCTATTTTCAGAGGGTTTGTCATGTGGAATGACTGCTCTGTAATTTTTTTCCCATCATATTTTTGACAGTTAATGTTACAGTTAGCTCCATAGCCAGGCACACGTGGTTCAGTTCCCTCTCGCGTCATTAATCAGTTCTGTGTCTTTGCCAGGTTACTGAATCTCTTTGAACCCCAGTTTTCCCATCTATGACATGGAGATAGTATCACTTAGCTCACAGAGTTGTAACAACCTTAATATCTGATCCTAACTGCAGCAAATCCAGGGCAAAGTTCCATTTCCTTTACCCCTTCCCCAGATCACCTACTGTGGACCCCAAACCTATAAGTCTTTTCTAATATCTTCTTACTGAGGTGTCCTTAAAGGTGAAGATAAGAATGTGAAAATGCTTTGCATAGGGCCTAGGGCATAAGTGGTTCCTCAAACCCCTGCTTTTACTAAGATCATCATCATCATCACTGTTATAATTATTATCATTATTACTACCTCTATTGATAAATAATCAGTGTATTTAGTCATCAAAAGCCCAGGTGACTAAGTTTCTATTTTACATGGAAAATAGCCTTTCTGAAGACAGATATGAAAAATATGATTTTAAGAACCACCCTACTCCAGAGTTGTTTGATTCCCAGTTAAAATGTTACTATAGTACTAACTGGTTATGATTAGTGGTAAATATGTGTACAGTGCTTAATTATTTCAAAAAATTTTTAAGAATTATTTTTAATTAAAGGTAAAGTTTATCCTACTATTTTATTGGCAGAAGCCTTAATTTATCTGTACTCATATTTTGTCTGTGGCCTGAAATATAAACTATAAATATAGAAAAAGAAACAATATTTTCATAAAGTCAAGTATTTGTGTATAGTTCCCTCAGTAATGGTTCATACCCATATCCTTTATGATAGATAATAGTTGGCCTGTTTTTCTTAAAAAATTAGGTTTATATTTTGGTAAATTGAATTTTGTATTTCAGTCTAACTTATAATACAAAGCGCAGTTAAAAGAGGGAAAATGCTACCTTTAAAACAATTGCTTCTGATCTGGTCGATTTTTCCCATGAGTGGGTTTTGGCTTGCCTTTTTGCTTTTTATAGAGATATGTAATTTTCTCTGAATATTAATGCAGCCTTCCTTTCGGCATTCTCTTCTTTTATCTAGGAGCTGTTTACTTGGAGGGAAGCCTGGAGGAAGCCAAGCAGTTATTTGGACGCTTACTCTTTAATGATCCGGTATTTATTTCAACTCATTTGATTTTTCTCAGTTATATATCATTATAGGGGATTTTATATCAATTAGTCTTTGTATTTTAAAGAGCATGTAAGAGAAACAAAAACCCCAAATCTGCCCTAGATAGTAAGATTTCAAGCACTTCAAAAATAGCTATTCAACTGTCACAGATGGTTAAGATCTGTGGACATTTACACTAGGACTTTATCCTCTACCCAAAACCCCATCTTTCCTCATAGTCACTTGTAAGTTAAATATGAATACAAATACGGTAGGACCTTGCTTTATTTTAAAGTATCATAAAATTAATTATGATTTTATATTTAATAATCATTGGGTACCTACCCCATGCAGGCTTAGTTGAAGCTATAGTCTTTTGACTTTTCTGTTTATGATTTGTTTTTATGTAATTATGTAGACTAGATAAATGTATATTTATTTTAGAAAGTCAGCTCATAGGGAGTTTTTGATAGAGCTATGAATAAGAGTATGAAAGTACTTTTTTTAAAAGCAAATTATAGTATAAGAAAAAATGATAGATTCTAAAATAGTTTCTGTTGTTACAAAGTATTAAGCTATTAATATTGCCAGGGCTACCTTTTTAATCCTGCATGTAATAGAGCATACTAGATTCTTTTTGTACCAAAACAAGTCAATTTAACATTTAAAGAGAGAGGCAACTCTGTATTCCAAATTGAAATGTCATTTTAATTGAATGAAATAGCCCTCACGGAGCAATAAAGAACATGGCAAGCCAGTGTTTTAAGCCTTTGTGAAACCTTCAACTTAAGTGGCTGTCAGATGTTATTACTGTATTCCTTAGGATAGTTTGAAAAAAAAAAGAATCAATGGTTTTGAAAAATGGGACCTGGATGATGTTCATATCTGAGGATTTGATTTTCTTTTACCTGTTTTTATAGAGATAGGTGATGATTTTATATGTGTGAATTTCCTCCTGACGGGAACATTATCCACCAGTGTTCCATGTCCCCCATTTTGTCTTACAACCTATAAACAAGTCTGCATGTTGATTTATAACTGTAACAGATGTATTTTAAGTCTTTCTCTCAAATCTTAAAATAACTTTGTTCTGGCCTTTTATCTTTCGTGGGCGATTTCAGCAACCTCGTTACCTTATTTCCTCTTCCAGTCTTGCCTCTGTGAGCCCCTCCTCCCTTCGGCCTGTCCCATCTCCAGCTACTCCTGCCCCTATCCCCCATCCACTCTGTTCCTTCCTGATGTATACGCAGCTTTCACCTGGTGTTCTTAACAGCCTCAGTTTTGTTTAGATTCTTTTCTCTCTTTAAACTGCTTCTCTCCCACTTGTCTACTTAGCAGGCTTATCTTACATTTCTAGTACCAGGTTCAGTGCTGGCAGGGGCAGTGTTTAATAAATATTTGTTAAAGGAATGAATTGAATAAATGACCAAATGAAAAAGCAGAGTCTGAACATTATCTTATCAGTGGGACAGCTGACATTCAGCTTAGTTTTAGTGTGTCTTTTCTTTTGTGAAATTGAACAGGGCTCAGACACAGCAAAGCAAAGCAGGTCAGAGGGCAGCCCTGGTGGGAAAGCGGTCCCCCTCTGAGAGCGGGTCGTCCACGGTTTTCCCGATTCTGTAAGACCTTGAGGAAGCACGGTGTCCTGTTGATTTGGAAGCTGGCTTTCTCTGTGTCATCTTTCTTTATCAGCCTGGACTGCTTTTTACTCTTTCAGCCCCAGGCAGATTCTGCCAGTTCTGTGTTTTCAGGTCTGTGTGACCCAATGTACTTGGTACATTCAGAGCTGTTGTTTCCATTCAGCTATCCAATGACCCTCTTAGAAAGACAGCGATCCCTATATAAACTTTCCTAGTCTTCCACTGCCCCTCGCACACCCTCTTTGGTCTTTGCATGTGGGTTCCAGTTTCTCTGACCATGGCCTTTCTTCAGAGCTCCTGAAACTGGAAAAAGTGTCTTTTCAGACTGGTTTCAGGCAGCTTCATGTGGGTGTTCCACAGACACCTCATCGCAACAGGTTTAGTGTTTGAATTTGTCACCTAAGCCCCCAGATACACTTCTCTCAGTTTATGATGTAAACCAGAAACCTCAGGCTCTTCTTTTGTCCTTAAGCTTTTTCTCCCCGTCTTCATTCAGTCACAGACCCCTGGCAGTTCGGCCCCTAGTCTCGGCCATCCTGCTGCTTCAACATTTGTCCTCCTCGTCTCTCACCTGAAATAATTAAACTGTTGTCGTTCCCCACTGCTCTAGTCCATCATTCATGCAGCGTTGTCTTCTTTTTCATGCACAGATTCGATTAGGGTCTTTGCAGCTTAAAATCTTTGGTTTCTTTATTGCCTGCCAAAGCCTGTATTACACAACAGAGCATTTCATAGTTCCCATAATCTGACTCCCACCTACTTTTTCAGTCTCCTTTCTTTCCACTCCCTCTTTGTGCCATTCTAGAAATCACTTTTTAAAATTTTTTAAATTAAAAAGGTTTTTTAGATTTATGGAAAAATTGAGAGGAAGGTCCTGAATTTTCCCATATATTCCCTCCACGCACACATGCCCCGCCTGCTCCACTATCAACAGCCCCAACCAGAGTGATACATTTGGTACAATAGATGAATCTACACTGACACATCATAATCACCCCAAGTCCATAGTTTACCTGAGGGTTTACTCTTGGTTTTGTACATGCTGCGGGTTCAGACATGTATATATATAATGACGGATAGCCATTATTATGGTGTCATGTTTTTTGCTGCCCTAAAATTCTCGGTGTTCTGCTTATTAAGAACTACGCTTTTGTGTGTGTGCACTTTGAGACCTTTTATTTGAGTATGTACCATGCCCTGCTTTTGATCATTTCCCTCTGCTGTACGGAATTCCTCATGTTCTTCAGAATTTAGCTGAAGAGTCCCCTCCTCTTGGAAACTTGATCTGATACCCCAGGCAGAGTCTTCTCAGCACTCGGAACATATACATCACCATTATAGAACTTGTTATAGTTTATTAAATTGTACTCATTTACACCACCCTTATAGCAGAAGGTAAAAAGCCTCTTGATGAAAGTGAAAGAGGAGAGTGAAAAAGTTGGCTTAAAGCTCAATATTCAGAAAACGAAGATCATGGCATCTGGTCCCATCACTTCATGGCAAATAGATGGAGGAACAGTGGAAACAGAGTCAGACTTTATTTTTTTGGGCTCCAAAATCACTACAATGGTGATTGCAGCCATGAAATTAAAAGACGCTTACTCCTTGGAAGGAAAGTTATGACCAACCTTGTTAGCATATTTAAAAGCAGAGACATTACTTTGCCAACAAAGGTCCGTCTAATCAAGGCTATGGTTTTCCCTGTGGTCATGTATGGATGTGAGAGTTGGACTGTGAAGAAGGCTGAGTGCCAAAGAATTGATGCTTTTGAAGTGTGGTGTTGGAGAAGACTCTTGAGAGTCCCTTGGACTGCAAGGAGATCCCACCAGTCCATTCTGAAGGAGATCAGCCCTGGGTGTTCTTTGGAAGGAATGATGCTAAAGCTGACACTCCAGTACTTTGGCCACCTCATGCGAAGAGTTGACTTACTGGAAAAGACTCTGATGCTGGGAGGGATTGGGGGCAGGAGGAGAAGGGGACGACAGAGGATGAGATGGCTGGATGGCATCACTGACTCGATGGACGTGAGTTTGAGTGAACTCCAGGAGTTGGTGATGGACAGGGAGGCCTGACATGCTGCAATTCATGGGGTCACAAAGAGTCGGACACAACTGAGCGACTGAACTGAACTGAACCCTTATTCTTCCCCAGTAGGCTCCTTTGAGGACAGAGCTAGTGTCTTATTCAATGTCTTACTTAGCTGATACCTAACAGATGTTCAGTAAAAACATGCTGCATGAACTAATGTCCCAACAGTTGATGAACATTTTCCAGAAGAGCAAACTGGAGGTAGAGGCTTTCTCCAAGGTCCCTGGGCTAACAGAAAGCAGAGCTGGGAACCCAGCAAGGTGTGTTCTGTTTCTCTGACACGAGGGTGCGGCAGAGCTGTATCTCAGTGCAGGGTGCAGTCAGGGAAATGGATGCCATTGAAACCAGCTAGTTGTGAGGTTTTAAAGCTATTACAACAAGATGGGTGGCAGCAGACATCAAAGGAGAAATCAGTGTTTTTGAGTGAAAAAGACATAGGAGAAAGGAGAAAGATGAATCTCAAAGTCCTTGAGAATCTTCTGCTTTGGAGATTGGAGATGGTCCGAAGAGATACTTGTTTATCATCATTGTTGATGTACTTGTTGTTAATATTGGCATTTCCTGTGTGCCGCACTGGGTTCAGTGCTTTGAGTACATTGCTCATCGAGGCATCAGAGAACACTCTGAAGTAGGTACTGTGATTATCTTTGTCGACCGCTTGAGGAAAGGTTGGCTTAAGGGAGGTGAAGAAACTGGCCAACAGGGAATCAGGGTTGAATCAGGCAGCCTGTCTCCTCAGCCTACAGCTTTTCCTAACACCATAATCCCCAGTTGAAGGTAAAAAGTGATGATTTGGTCATTTGGATATGAGGTAAAAGACGCCAATTAAGGCGCTTAGAGGTACGGATGTGTAGCTTGGATGAGAGGTCAGAACTGCAGCAGAGGTGAGCAGATGATTTAAACAGGCAGCAGCTAAAGCAGTGGGGGCGGCGGGCACTCCAGAGGAACAGGTAGTGGGTAGGTCAGGCTCTTGGTGGAAGTTGAGTGCATGTCTGTTTCAGGTATAGCAGGGGGAGAAAAGCAGTGAGAGAACTTGAGAAAGTCACAGGAAGGGAGTGACATTCAGTGTAATTTATGCTACACAGAATTCCAGGGAAAGGTTATTGAATTGGTTAAGAGAAGTTCTTTAAAAGCTTTAAAAGAACAGTTTGATATTTAAACTTAAAAAAAAAATTTGCAAAAATAAAATACCAAAAACAAAACCTAGACATATTTTAATATGCAAGATGTACAAAATTATCAGGTATTTTTATTTCCCTTTGTCATCATCTGTATCACATCATAATACATTTTACTATACTTTTCCTCTTCAAAAATTAAAAAAAAATTTTTTTTTTCTTAAAAAATTTTGTCATTTATCTCAAAAACCAGTTGTCAAGGCCTGAAAGGAGATTCAGTTAGAGGCTCCCTAGAGTCTAAAACTGAAGGAAAAACACTTTAATCCTGAGGAAGGTCTATTATAAATGCCTCTGGATTTAACTCAGTGGATAAAATAGCATATTAGGATTTTCTACAAAATTAATGCTTTTATTCTCTTATTTCAAGTATACATTTGTAGTGACCCCCAGTAAAAGTGTGGTCTCACAAATCTAAGAGTTTAGGAACTAGATATGGGTGTTTTCCACTCCCATGTTAAAGTTACTCAATGATAATGAATTAGTGCCCAAGTAAAGGACCATTCGAGATGAGTTTTAATTCTAAAAGGCACAGCCGATGAACATTTCTGGGGAATGGTAAACTAAAACATATAATTAAAGCAGCAGCTTAATCCACTGTATTAGGTTAAGCGAATGTGTAACTTAGTTTTAAAAGGTGTTGTTGACTCCTGGGGGCGGGGGTGGCTCTTTTCCTCCCCAGCTTAATAGGCTAATTAGAGTCACTACAGGCAGTTGGAGTGGTGAAAACACTTAAAAAATTCATTTGCCAGCACTATCGAATTTGCAGTAAGTGGAGTCAGCATCTGAAATAGTTCAGTATTTCACATAATGGCATTTTATTTAGTACTCTAGAGTGTGTTAAATGACTCCCTCGAGCATTAAAGGCATCACTCCATTTTCCAGGACCTGCGCGAAGTCTGGCTCAATTATCCTCTCCACCCACTCCAGGTAAGTGTGACCTTCCTGTCTGCAGTGAGCTTTGTAACTCCAGGTACTCACGATGCTTCACTTTGCCTTTTGTCCCCTTCTGCTTTTATCCTTTGATTCCCTTCGGTGGCATTATGACTTTAAGCTGGGGTATCAGACTGGAGAACTTTGGAACAAATACTAAAACGAGGCCATGCATTGTGTTTTTGTGGTCTGGGGTGAGGTGGGCGAAGCACTGGGAGTTGCCATCGCTCGAAAGGCAGGAAGAGCTACTTGACTGGCTGTGGTTTGGTCCCCTCTCTTCCCCAGAATAGTGATACTCAAGACAGAGTGTGTTGTCTCCAGTGTGTCTACATGCCTGCTATTATAGGGAAAGTAATACGAAAGCAGGTCTGGGCTTATTACAAAGTAGAACAAATACTAAATTAACATTGCTAAATTGTAACCTAATTTGTATCTTAGAAATTCAGAGATTTGACTTCAGTTGCATAAAACATTGTAAATTAAAATTTTAGTAGAGTATAATGACTTTATTCAAGATTTTAGAATTTAAAAGATCTATATATGGTGACACTCTTTCCCCCAGTTGTTTCAAAAATTCTCACTCTTCTTTGCTTTTATTACCCTTTTACCTTGGAGACATATATAAATATATACATGTAAATGTATACTCACACATATACATTTTTGTATATATATTATATATATAATAATCATCACTAGTGGCTGAACTCTCTTATGAGAGGCTTCACAGTAACAAGTGACATTAATTCAAAGTATTTTAGAAGTATTTTATGAATATGAACTAGCCCAAAGTTCCTTAAAATATTCATTTCAGATGTTTTATACTTGCTCTCTGCTAGTGGTTAAAGTACTCCAGTACTCTTGCCTGGAAAATCCCACAGATGGAGGAGCCTGGTAGGCTGCAGTCCTTGGGGTCGCTAAGAGTCGGACACGACTGAGCGACTTCACTTTCACTTTTCGCTTTCATGCATTGGAGAAGGAAATGGCAACCCACTCTAGTGTTCTTGCCTGGAGAATCCCAGGGATGGGGGAGCCTGGTGGGCTACCATCTATGGGGTCGCACAGAGTCGGACACGACTGAAGAGACTTAACAGCAGTGGTTAAAGGCTCATTGTTACGTGGAGCAGCTGCCTAGTGGTATTAATATAATAATCTCCAGTGTAAGCTGAATTCAGTTTAATGATGATCATTTACCAAAATAGATTAGCCCCTTGAAAGATACACAGCGGTCAAGTTATTCAACGCAGTGATTCTCAAAAGCTGATCCCCATACCTGCAGCATCTGTGTTACCTGGGAATTACCAGAAAGGCAGATTCCTAGTCCTTATTCCAGTCATACTGAGTGAGAAACTCTGGGTGCAGGGCCTTGCCATCTGCTTTTAACAAGTACTGCAAGAGTTTGATGAGTGCTAAAGTTTGAGTCCATCCTAAAGGAGATCAGCCCTGGGTGTTCTTTGGAAGGAATGATGCTAAAGCTGAAACTCCAGTACTTTGGCCACCTCATGCGAAGAGGACTCATTGGAAAAGACTCTGATACTGGGAGGGATTGGGGGCAGGAGGAGAAGGGGACGGCAGAGGATGAGATCGCTGGATGGCATCACCGACTTGATGGACGTGAGTTTGAGTGAACTCCGGGAGATGGTGATGGACAGGGAGGCCTGGCGTGCTGCAATTCATGGGGTCACAAAGAGTCGGACACGACTGAGCGACTGAACTGAACTGAAAGTTTGAGAACTGCTGAGTTACCAGATAGATAGATAATTGGGGATAATTGAGAAAGTTTGAGAACTGCTGAGTTACCAGATAGATAGATTCCCTAAGAGTGGTTCTTCAGCTTGCCTCTTCCTTGGAGAGCTAGTATAATACTTAGGATTTTGAACTATCTGTGTATAGTATTTGGCCTTGAAATCTGATAGAAGGTTGGAAAATATTATTTGAGCCTTCTTTAAATATTAGGTTTGTTTGCCATTCTAAGGGATGAGAAAGAAGCTTTCATGTTTTATTGGCATTTCAGAAATTTCTGCCTGTGGGAATGAGAAGTTTACAAAACACTTAGAATTGATAATTACATTTGTAACTAAAAACTGCCTGTGATATTTATTTGTTCCTTCTTGTAGCTTCAAGAGCCAAATACTGATCGACAACTTATTGAGACTTCTCCAGTTCTACAGAAACTTACTGAATTTGAAGATGCAATTGGAGTAATTTTTACACATGTTCGACTTTTGGCAAGAGCATTCACATTGAGAACTGTGGGATTTAACCATCTGACCCTGTGAGTTAGAAATACTCTTGTAGTTCTAACATGACTATTTGGACACACAGTCCCAAACTTTTGCTGTGTGCCCTTTCAAGGAATTGGGTTTTCAAACATATTTCCAGGGAAGTCACATCTTCAGATGGATGAGCAGCCAGACACTGGTGTAGACCAGGGCATGTGCTGTAATCCAGTATTTTTGGTCTCATTGCCATGAATCTTATTTCTTTATAAATTATAAGTGTGAAGGAAGTAAAAATTTTTCCTATGAAGAGATAGGCCAGGTGGTCACAGTCATGATGATTCATAAGTAACACAAAAGTAACATAAAAGCAGCCACAGGAAAAGTATAAATGAATGAACATGCTGTGTCCCAATTAAACCTGATTTACTGAAACAGGCCATAGCGTGAATTTGGCCCTCCAGTCCCTGCTGTGAGTGAGTGATTTGAACATGACCTAATGAAATAACTGATAAAATAACCAAAACTGTTTTGTTTTTTTTTTTTTTACATGTTTTTTAATTCAGTTTTTGGGTTTCTTCCCCCACAGTCCACTCCAGTATTCTTGCCTAGAGAATCCTGTAGACAGAGGAACCTGGCGGGCTACAGTCCACAGGGTCACAAAGAGTAGGACACAACTGAGCAACTAACACACACTCATCAGGTTTTCTTCCCCAAATTAGATATTCACAGTTGTCTTTACACTGAAAAAACCAAAGAATCTTGTCATAGATTTTTTTAGTCCTTATCCTGGAATTCAGATTTGAAAACTGGAGTCTATTTTTCAATGAAAAGGTAAAGATTTAGCATAGAAAATTCTTGGATCTTTTTGCTGTATTTTGTCTGTGTAAAGATTGTGCAAGGTTGTTGTCTGTACTATACAGTTGACCCTTAAATCACGTGGGTCTGAACCACATGGGTCCACTTACACGTGGATATTTTTCAGTAAGTACGTGCTACAGTGCTGCATGGTGTCATTTGGTTGAATCTGCAGGTGCAAACCATGGTACAGAGGACTGACTGTAAAGTTAAACTGGATTTTTGACTGCCTGGGGGGTCGCTGCCCCTAACCCCCAGGTTGTTCAAGGATTCAACTGTGTTTTATTTTTCTATTGATTCTTCCCAGCTTCTGCCCAGGTACTATTTACCAGTCTTTCTTTCAGCAGTTGTTTAATCCTTAGGTAGTACTCACTTTACTCTCCTTTGAAACTGAACCTATATTGACTCAGATCTCTTCTCAGTTGAGGGGCTTTGGGGAGTTGTGTTTAGTTTTGTGCTTTAAGCAAGATGAACACATTGCTTTTTAAAATCATATCTTAAAATTTTTTATTTTTATTTTTTTGGATCTACAAATGCTTATTGATCTCTTTACATTGATGTTTTTTCCCCCCAGAGGCCACAATCAGAGGATGGAATTCCTTGGTGACTCCATAATGCAGCTGGTAGCAACGGAGTACTTATTCATTCATTTTCCAGATCATCACGAAGGACACTTAACTGTGAGTTTGTGTAAAACCATTTCCTCCAACAAGTTTGCTGTGTAATAGAAAGTGAAGATTCGAAGAGCCAGATATATACTTATGTAATTGGTGACTTAGTTCTTGGTGACTTTAGCGTATCATATGGTTTTGTTTCATTATGTAAACTGTATGCAAAAACAATATATGATGAGAGCTCATTTTATACTCCTTTATTTAGTGATTGCCTACTTGGTGCAAGACACTGAGTTAGGCTTCATGAGGGGAGCAGATATTACTTGATGCCTGGAGAATCCCAGGGACAGGGGAGCCTGGTGGGCTGCCGTCTATGGGGTCGCACAGAGTCGGACACGACTGAAGTGACTTAGTAGTAGTAGTAGTAGTAGTAATCTGTCCATAAGAAGTTTAAAAACTACTAGAAGAAATTAAAAATGCAAGTTAACAATTACAAATTCTCTCTTTCTGTATATATACACATATGTATATGTGTGTGTGTCTATATATATATGTATAGTTGAAGGTGTGTGTGTATACAGATACATGTACACTATAAAAAGTATAAATAAGTAGCTATAAATACAAGGGAGAACTACGTTAAATATTATACAAGGAAAGTGTGCTGTTTAGGTTAAGTAAGATTTCTTTTGGCTGTGGAGTTTCTAGAAGGCTTCATGGTTATTATGATGTTTGAGCCTTTAAGGATGAGTAGGATTTGGCCATTGGGAATTAATGGGAAGACGTTTCTTTGCAAAGACATTACGTGCATCAGGACTGCTGAAACAAGGGCACAGCATGAAAGATCAGAAGCCTAGTTTGGCTGGACCGTGTGGAGTTGAAAGGGACGTTGAGAGAAAACGTTTGATTTATGAACAAAGTGAAATGGTTCCCATTCCTCTCACTTTTGTTTCGTTTTATAAAACTTTATTGAGTTTTTTTATTTGCTGCGTACGGTTTTTACTCTGTGAAACCAATCAATAATAAAACTGGAATGGAGAACAAAACCTGCCTAGAAGTCAGTGATGATGATCTCCCGGCACAAGGAATAACCTTTGAGAAGTCCCTCTAGGACTGGGCATTGAGAAAGCAAATACCTTACTGGGCAAAGAAAATAATAGACACCATAAGACATCTTGTGAGTACAGACATTCTTCATTATGCTTGAGGTAAATAATAAGTCTTTCATACTTTGCATCTCTACACGTTCTGTGCATGTTTTGCTTTGAATAGAATTTGATATTATCTTTGCAACTCTGAACCCTGGAAATAGTTTATGTGAGAGACACAGATATTGAATTTAGGGAGAATATGATTATTTGACTATGTTTAGATGTAATTTTTCAGCAGAATTTCTAAACCCAACAAAATATGGTCCTTTCATTCATTCATTGAATGAATATTTATTATGTTTCTACTAAGCCCCATGTATCATTTTGTGGGAAATCAGGAGTACTCTTACTTTTAAAATTAGTTTAAAATTAGCAGTTTAATGACCACTTACAATTAACTGCTTTTGGATTGACAAGAAATTCCTTTTGAATTAATATTAAATTCTTAAGAACATATGAGCATTTACCAGAAATAAACTAGTATCTAGTGTCTTTCTCTGCATCCAGGAATCAATAAATGCTCGGTTCTGTATCTGCCATTAGGGAATAGACTTCATAGCTGTCAGAGTATCTGGTTGGTCTGAGAAATGGCCAGATTAAAGCAAATGGCTTGAAGCAGTCATTCATTTTATGGGCATATAGAGGCCACTGCTGAAAATATGTGACTTCAATATACACATTTACCCCTATACTGCTGCTGCTGCTAAGTTGCTTCAGTTGTGTCCGACTCTGTGCGACCCCATAGACGGCAGCCCACCAGTCTCCACCGTCCCTGGGATTCTCCAGGCAAGAAAACTGGAATGGGTTGCCATTTCCTTCTCCAATGCATGAAAGTGAAGAGTGAAAGTGAAGTCGCTCAGTCGTGTCCAACTCTTAGCGACCCCATGGAGTGCAGCCTACCTGGCTCCTCCATCCATGGGATTTTCCAGGCAAGAGTACTGGAATGGGGTGCCATTGCCTTCTCCAATTTACCCCTGTATTCCCACCAATCAATAGTGAACTCCAGAATTTTGTGGAGGAGGAGGGTATGGATTGACAGATGTATTGCTTCCCTTCTTGGCACTGCACACATGTCCCAACCCCAACACTGAACAGATATTGAAACCAGGACTCAGAAAGGCATGAGCCCTGCCCAGGTCTGGATAAAGGTGAAAGCACGACTATGCTGGAGACTCAGTTTTGTGTTCTTTCCAAAGTGACTTCAGTGCCGTAACTAATTTGATCCGAAATATGTTCATCATTGGCCTTGCTTCCTTGAAATTAGAGAATTTGGGGATACCTTATTAGAAAGATGTTAACAGATGACAAAATTCTGATATGGAGGGTTTTTTGAACTGTATTCACAGAAGACTTTGGTAGAAATCAGCAGGACCAACAGATCTGCTGGCAAAACAAAGATTATCTAAAATAAGTGAAATACAGATTTTAAAATCTGTATTTTAAATGCTGTGATGCTTTACATTCCTGGTTTTCCTCTCAGCTCATGAGCTACTCTCTCAGCCTCCTTTGCAGGCTCATCCTATTCTGTAGAGCTGGTGAATATTCCAGGATGCAGAAAGCTCACTCCTAGGCATTTCCTCTTCTTACTCTTATAGGCATTCTTTGTAAATATAACATTAGTTTCCTGCTGTAGGCAGACTTCTGAATGGATTTCTTCAATCCCATCTCATTTCTGAGCTTCAGTGTCAGCTGCCTGCTCATCATCTCCGTGTATCCAAGGCTGAACTTGAAATCTGGGTCCTCTTCCAGTTATTTCTTGAGTAATTGAAGGGCACCATCACCCATCCAGTGTGGCAAGTCAGCAGCCTGGGAATCATCTTTGCTTCCTCCATTCCCTCCAGCATAGACTATTCATAAGTTTTGACCATGTTACTGCTGGAGTAGCCACCTCAATTCATCACCCAGATCTTCTGCCATCACCTGGACCATGGCAGTAGTTTCTGCACAGCTGACACAGAGTTATAGGAATATGATTGACAAAGAGATCCGGTTAGAGGCGGTGGCACTTACTGCACATTGCAAAGGATAGGAATCTTAGGGTTGTGCTTATCCAAAGCAGTAGGCAAGGCAGCCAGTTCAGATTTCTCCCTGAGATGTGTGTTACTATTGGAAAAGCTGGCCTCGCCATTCCTGTGGGCATTTTTGTACTCTCCCATGGGGGATGTTGTCTCAGGTTTCAGGCCTATTGGACTGCATTACGGGTTATGGCTTCCTACACTGACTTTCCTGAATCAGCTCTTTCTCCACACAGGCCAGGTTACCTGCTGCGGCCTGTGGCATCTTCACAATACATCTATTGTGTCCACAGTGGCCATTCATCTTTAGTCCATTTTGGTTGTTCCTCTTCACTTCCCCAACCTCTCAATATTGGAGTGCCCCCATTCTCAGGCCTCTTCTCTTTTCCGTTGACTTCCTCTCCATGAGTCTGAGTATGCCTATACATTACTTCCTGTTTCATGTCTTGAGCCCTTACTTGTCCCCCTAACTTCAAACTCATATGTCTACATATCTGTAGATGTACTTGGTTATATAGATCCACAGAGATCTCTAGATCAATTTCTGTCAGGCAGCTCAAACCTATCATGGCCAAAACAAAACTGATTTCTACCCCCAAACCTTGGTGTTTTCCATATCAGTAAGGACCATTCTGTTCTAGTTGCGCAGGTTGAAACCTTGGAGTTGTCCTTAACTCTTCTCTGTCTCATGCTAACACCTCCTACCCATTAGCATAGCTTGTTGATTTTACCTTAAAAGTTTGTCTCAAACATGACTACTTTGCACCAGCTTCACTGTTAAACCAACTTGGTCTGGACCATGATTATCTTTACCTTAAATTACAACCATAGCCTCCCAACTGGTACATCTTTCCCCACCCCTCTGTCTGTGTTCAGCACATCATCTCGAGGGGTTGGTTTTAAAGAAACGTCAGATTACAATCCCCTCTGTGCAAAACTTTTTGAATATACCTCATCTCAAGGGTAAAAGATAGCATTGTTACCTACAAGACCCTGTATGACCGGCCTTCCTGCTACCATCTCTAACTTTTCTCCTAGACACTTCACTTTAGCCTCTGTGAGATTCCTGCAGGACACTAAGCCGGCCTTTGCCTTGGGGCCTTTGCACATGCTATGGCCATATCCCTCTTCTCTGTTAACATGTCATCACTAGTGAGGCCTTCTTTCATTCACTCTGCTTGAATAGTGGGCTTCCCTGGTGGCTCAGACGGTAAAGCGTCTGCCTGCAATGCGGGAGACCCGGGTTTGATTCCTAGGTTGGGAAGATCCCCTGGAGAAGGAAATGGCAATCCACTCCAGGACTCTCACCTGGAAAATCCCATCCTCATCCCTAGCTCCCCTCCTCCTCCTGTCTAGAATCTCACCTCCCATTTTCTCCTTCCTTCTCCTCCTTAGTACAGACTATATATTTTACTTGTTTACCGTCTGTGCTCTCTCATGAGGGTGTTAACTCCATGAGGGTAGGTATTTTGTCTCTCTTCTTCATCCCTGGTTCCCTGGATGTTTGAACAGTCCTGGCGTGTCTGTGCTCGGCAAATAGGCTGAGTGAATGATCACCATAGTCCACTCTAACGCTCTTCATTTGCTCTTTGGAGAGTGACTAAAGAACAAGCCTGTCCACCTGCCTGACCTCATGTCACATTTCTGTCTTTCACTCTGCACCTTTTCACCTGGCCTGCTTCGCATTCCTCTATGCCCCCTCTTGCCGTGGGGTTTGTTCTACCTGGAGACCATTCTACTTCAAGCCCCTCCTCTCAGCTGCCTGCTAGCTCCTCCTCTGCCTGAGATGTCAGTTCCGGCGTGACTGCTGCATGCAAGGGGAACCTTCTAGTCAAATCTCCATGTTCTTCTCCTTCTTGACACTTATTTTTTGAGTTTGCCTGTCCCACAAGCCTGAAAGTTATGTGAGAGCATATTTTTATTTATCACTGTATGCCCGGCAGTGTCTGGCATATGTGAGCTCTCAATTCATATTTGATAAGTAGAAGAATGAGAGTTTTGTGGATGGATAACTCATATAGAAAGGGAAGTGGAAGTGGCATTGGAGAGAAATAGCATGTTTTATGTGTAAGGAAAGAAGCCGAAAACTTAATTTATGAATGTCTAAGGGTTAAAAGTAATTTAAAATTTGTGAAGGATTGCTTATTGCAGTTGCATTTGGCTGGGTGGGAGGCAGGGAAAGGATGGCTAAAAATCATTATTGTGATTAAAGAGCACACAACTGCAGGGAGGCGTTAGTTAGCCCGGAGCTATTCCCTTGCACGCTTGTTTCATAGAGACTAAGGACAGTTGAACAAATGAAATTGCAGTTTTCAAGTTTTGAATGCTGATGGAGGAAAACAGAGTGTTCTGTAAGTTGGATGTTCAAGCAGGCCTGTTTGGGAAGGAATGTCAGGCTTATGCATTTGTCTAGGGATGAGAGTTCAAATGGGGATGTAGAGGAAGGAGGTTCTATTTCATAGAACTTTTGGCTTTTGAGGGTAGAACCTACTCAGTAGAGTCAGGGTAAATAGTGAGGGGGTAAATAGTGAGGAGGTCTCAAAGAGCACTTACTCAGACAAGAATGCCTTTCTTGTCACACTTGCAACTTTTTAACATTTGCATTTGAGTTTTTGTGTCTATTTCCTTCTTCTGTCTTAGCCTTTACTGCAAACTACGGAGCTAAAGATACTTGTCAGTCTCATGCCTACAGTGTGCCCTGTGCCCAGTGTTGGTATCCACAAGCAAGGTGAACTTGCAGAAATTTTTGTTTTTATTTATTTATTTTTAAGTTTTTTTTTTTAACTTTTTATTTTGTATTGGGGTATAGCTGATTAACAGCGTTGTGGTAATTTCAGGTGAACACTGAGGGGACTCAGGCATACATATACGCGTATCCATTTTCGCCCAAACTCCCTCCCATCCAGGCTGCCACGTAACATTGAGCAGAATTCCCTGTGCTGTACAGTCGGTCTTACAGTAGGTCCATCGGTTACCCATTTTAAATACAGCAGTGTGTACCTGTCCCTCCCAAACTCCCTATTTCTTCTCCCATCCTGCTCCCCAGCACTCATAAGTTCGTTCTCTAAGTCTGTGAGTTGTTTTCTGTTTTGTAGGTAAGTTCATTTGTATCTTGAAATTTTTATTTTTAGAGGAATGATTTGGAGGGGACTTCCCTGGTGGTCCAGTGGTTAGGACTCCATGCTTCCAGTGCAGGGCAGCGTAGGTTCGATCCCTGGTCGGGGAACTAAGATTCTCCCCTGTGCCTTGTGACGTGGCCAAAAGATTAAAGAGAGAAAAAGAAGAAAAACAAAACAAAACAGAGGAATGACTGGGACAATGAGAAAGCGAGGGTTACAGATAAACTTTGGGAAGCCTTGATCTAATCCTTCCCTGCTGCCTCCAGACAGCACGAGGCATGAATCAGGTGAACAGGTGTGTGAGCTGACAGATCTCTGAGAGGGCAGATTCCGCAGCTCCTATTTGAGAACTTGTCCGTCACTGTTGTAAACTGGCTGTGCGGCCCTGACCTGCACTCTGGCTGCTAGCACTTGCCTACCTTTTATTCGGTTCTCATGGGAAATGGAGGCCATCTGGCCACCACTCTTGGTATGAGAGACCCGTGAGGCACATCACTGTCGTTTTTAATAATACATTTGTCTTTCATCCCATGCTCTTACATTAAAGTCTTCAGGATAATTAGTCAGACTCTCCTGTTTACACTAGGGGGCCCTCTTCGGTAGCTCATGTCCCACAGCTGTGGTTTTTCTCTTTCGAATCAAGAGTGAGTAGAAGTTGAAGGAAGAGTGCCAGAGTGTTTCTTTGCTTATTTTAAACCAGTAAACCTTTTTCCTAGTAAAATTTGAATTTGGAAAGACTGCTGTGTTGAGATAATATACCAACATTAAGCACCCTGGATTCTCAAAATCACAATTTGCAATTTGTTGATCCTTGCCATTGCTTCAAGAACTCAGCAGTCTTCCTCTCAGCTTTATAGTGAGCCCTTAGTACAGCTTTCCTTGTTTTTTTTTCCGGTGATTGCAAATTAAATTTTATCTTTTTTTTTTTTTTGGTGGGTGGGAGTAAGGCAGTGTTTTTAAAAAAAGTTGTTAAGGACAGGTTAGAGTTAGTAAAATGGAGAGCTTTGAAGACAATGAACAGGTATCCAGAATATTTGCATTGAAAACAAATCCAAAGGAGTTCCTAGAACTTTCTATAACCTTTTCCCCATAACCAGAGTTGAGCATGTCTTAGCTGATAACGGCAGTGCCAAACAACAGCAGCTAGTGTTCCAGTGTGTTTGTTATGTGTCAGTCATTGTGCTTAGATTGTATGCACATTCACTGTACTTCTCCATACATCCCTGTGAGGTAGGGACTGTTTTCTCCGTTCAGTGGAAGTGGAAGCTGAGCCTCAGAGAGATCTAGTAACTTACACAGGATCGCTTAGCGAGGAAGTGGTAGAGCCACACTTTGCACCTAGGCAGCTTGGCGCCAAGTCGTTTGCTTTTTTACAAGTATTGGGTTGGCCAGAAAGTTCATTCGTGTTTTTCTGTAAGCCGTTACAGAAAAACCTGAACACGTTTTTTGGCCAATCCAGTACATCTAACTCAAGGCACTGTTTGCAAAACATTCTAATAAGTATCTCATGCTCACTTGGGTGCTTAATGTTGGTGTTCTAGATTTCTACTAAATTTTTTTCTTCTTTGTAAAATGGTAGTTTATAGCGTCAGGATCTGCAAACCTTGTGTCTTACCCCATCCAAACCCATCTACCAAAATAGTCTTTCTAAAATCAGAAGACTACCTTGCCACTGCTCCCATTTTGACACCCTTTGTGATTCCTCTTCCCTTACAGGAAAGACAGACTTCTTTACCTCCCCTACCAGACTCTCTGCCCAGAGGTCAGCCAGCTCTCCCCGCCCAGAGGCTAGCCAGCCTCACTCACCTGCATCAGCTCCTCCCCACCAGGCTGAGATTTCTCTTCCAGTTCTACCCAGTAATCATCTTTCTGTATCCTGGCTCCTTGCTCTTGAATGAGCTGTTTCCTCTTCCTAGAAAACCCTTTCATATTGTCTTAGTCTATCCCAGCTGCTATAGCAAAGTACCACAGACAGGATGGCTTATGAACAGCGGAAATTTATTGCTCACAGTTCTGGAGATCTAGAGTCTGAGGTCAGAGTGCCAGCATGGTCAGGTGAGGGCTGTCTTCTGGCTCACAGACTTCTCACTGTACCCTCCTCACAAGGTGGAAGGGGCTAGAGATCAGTATGGGGCTTCTTTTATAAGGGCGCAGATCCCATTCATGAGGGGTCCACCCTCATGACTTAATCACCTCCTGATACCATCATCTTTAGGATTTCAGCATTTGAATTTTGGGGCAACTCAAACATTCAGACCATAGCACCCATTCTTCTGCCACTGGCAGATTCATTCTTTTCAGTTCTGACTCTTTAATATTCATCAGAGTCCACCTACCTGAAGTTTTTTTAAATGTACATGTCCTGAAATTCTAATTCCTTGCTTCTTGGAAAGAGGCCTAAGTACCAGTGTGTCAGAACTACCTAGTGATTCTGATACAACAGCCAGATCATCAAGCCTCTGAAATGTTGCTGCTCTGGGGTCAGGTCCCCTCCTTTGGAAGACCTGGTTGGAGAGGAGTACATGCGTGCGCTGTGGGCTGTGCTGTCACCTTGGCCACCTGTGTGTAGCTTCCCTTGGAGACGAGCAGCTCTCGGAGGGCAGCCATGGGATGCTGGTCATCTCAGGATCTTCAGCTGGCAGTGCGGGGCCTAGCCTAGCATCAGCCTCTACAACTGTTGCTCTGAACGACCATATTTTGGTAGCTTTTTGCCTTGTGATCCCCTCCTGATCTCACTCATTGGCAAATAGCATGATTTATTCTGAAATACAGTTCAGCAAAGGCCAGGGATGGAGGTTGTCATTTAAAGAACTGGCTTTCTTCAGACTTTCGTGTTTGAGTAAAGAGCAAGACCTTACCTCTTTTCAACTCTCCTTCTAAATATAAACTGACTCTAAAAGTGTGGATGATTTATATCTTCCTTCTCCGCACCCCTGACTTTTGGTTCCGGCTTTACGTTTTGGCGAGAACTGAAAGATCTCACTTTCTGCTGGCCACCGGTTGGTGCTTTAAGACCCGTCAGGGCGTATCTTAAATAAAACTGGTAGTGTTTCTAACTGGTAGCATTTCTGTTTCCATCCTCACTGACAGCATCACTGCGCAACACTGAATGAGGAGCCCTGACGCTGGAAGGCAGCGGCTGGGGCCCAGTAACCAAGTGATGTGTTATGGTTTGTGTGCTCACATGTGTGTACATCAGGCTTGTTGATTCTAAGGCATGAAATCTCCATACACACAGCCCATATTAGAGTTTTCTTCTCTCACCAAAAGCATATACTGAGAACCCAGTTCGCTAAGCATTCTCAAAATAACCCTCCTGTTCTCCAACAGCCTCTACTATGTGAACCTCCCTGACTATAAATCCAAACTAAAAAAGCTGTCTCCTTTTCAGCTCAGGTTTTAGACTAGTGGGCGCACAACTCTATTGGTTGTGTTTTTGTTTTTGGCCGCACCGGGCAACTTGCGATTTCTTAGTTCCCTGATCAGGGATCGAACTCGGGGCCACTGCAGTGAATGCACTGAGTCTTAACTGCTGGACCACCAGGGAATTCCCTGATCCTGTCTTCTTTAAATGTTATTATGCTAGGCCTTTTTAATTTTGAACTTCTCTGTGGATATTAATTTTAATGAAACACTGTGTTGAAGAAAAGATAGAGTTAGGGGGAGATCGGAGGAAAGGAACAGAGACAAGCAAAGAATAATAATAGTCTGTAACTCAACAGCAAGCATGGCTTATGAAGATCAAGTTGTGTTTCTGCTTCATGAATCATTGTCAGACAAATTAAGAACATATTGTTTCTTATTTATCTGTTGTCAAGGATGCAATCTCAGGCATTGAGAATAAATCTTGATTTTCATAAGCTCAGTTGACACTATGGAGCCACAGAGCATAAAACTTGCATCTAATAAGCAAAGTGCGATGTGGAACGGCAGAGGGTATAATACCAGCATCACTTGCAGCTGCTTCCTGAGCCTTGGGCCTGGCATCAGGGATTCCTTAGCAGGAACTGTACTAGACCACGGGTTTGTTTTATCTGTGTAAGAAAAACTTCAAGTTTTAGACACATTATTTCCCCAGATCTTGCAGATTGGGGTTGATGACTTTCAGCTTTTGTTTGGTGAGTTCTCATCTCTGTGTCTATCCACTTTGCCCGGCCTCCCTCCCTACCTTCCCCTAGTGAGTGATCAGTGACTGTTAAATTCCTACGCCATGCTTGTTTTATGGGCGCCTCTACTATGGACTGGTTGTACAGTTTTCACGCACTGTTTAATGCTACTGCTTAGATAGTCCTTAGAGGATTCCTAGCTGACTGAAATTCCTAGTAGAAATTTTTGTTTGGCATTCCTGAAGTTGAAATATGAAAATTATATATTAATTTGATTAAAAATAAAGGATCTCAGCTTGAAAAACTGTGAGTCACAATATATAGTATAAATCTTTAAAAGAACAAAAGTAACGATGTAAATTAATAATTTAAATATTTTAATTAATACCAAAGCATCACTTCCACAAATCCTGTATTATCAAAATTAGCATCAGTGCCGTACAACATGAAGTTTATTTTTGACTTTTAAAGAGTGCTCCTTTAAAACTAGTATGCAGTGACAGAAAGCAGGTCAAGTTCGCCTGGTGGTAGATGGATTGGATTGATTGATCACCAAGGGGCCAAAGCACTTGTTCGGGTGATGGAAATGTAGAAGCTTGTCAGAACTCGTTTATACTTAAAATGGGTGTATTTTGTTGGATGTAAATTATACTTCAATAAGTTGATTTTTACTAGTTTTAATGTTCCTTCTTTTAGTAACATTAAACTTAATGGAATCTTTGACCTTTACTATAGTACCGCCTCTCCCTCAAGACCGCTCACTGCTACTAAACAACTAAATGAACTATTTAAAGGTCAGTTAGGTAAAATTCAGGAGCAGAGGAAGTTATTAAGAAGCTGGAAGCGCGTCGAGTTTGTCACTGCCGCCTGAGGGTGGTGGTTGAAAACATAAGCCATTGCTTGCCTAGATGTCCCTGTCAGTGAGATGGTCTAGGCTGATTGGACCCAACACAGGAACGAGAGAGAGACCGGAAGTGAAATGGCTTCTAAATGTATCTCAATTCTGTTTGGCCAGCTGTTGCGAAGCTCTTTGGTGAATAACAGAACTCAGGCCAAGGTGGCGGAGGAATTGGGCATGCAGGAATACGCCATCACCAATGACAAGACCAAAAGACCTGTCGCCCTGAGAACCAAGACCTTGGCTGACCTTTTGGAATGTGAGTCCTACAGAGAAAGCTTTTCTCTTAACCTGCAGATTCAAAGTTTGCCACTTCTCATTATTATGATATTCTGACTAAAGAAACCTCTTTTCTATTTTAATTTTGATTTATGCTTCTCTCCAAAGCTTGTTTGAAAGAGAATGATTTGGAATGAAAACATGTGAATAATGGATTTATGTTCCATCTGTGTTCTCTGGTGCCCCCGCCCCCACCCCCTCCATCTTAATGCTTAGCCATCAAATCTCTTTGTGTGAAACAGTAGCAGAATGTGAAGACCAGTAATAGTGAATTATAGCTGTTTTTTTGCCACCAGCAACCTTTAGATATGGGCATAGAGGAAATACTAGAATTATTATCTATTGTGAACGAACTCAAAGCTCTATGGACAACATTGTCATCTTTTACAGTTTCTGATATGGTCTAGTAGCATTATAAGTAATCCTGTTAAGCTAATTAAAGGATTATAAGCACAATTTTATTGTTTCTGATACTACTTTAAAGTAAGTGCGCCATTCACTGGGCCTTGGAACCTTTTTTAAAATTTTAATATTATGGTATTTTTAACAACTACAGTTATACACAAATATTAAAGTCTACCATGCAAATCAGCTGATTTACAAAGTGTAAAGGCAGTCTGATTAAGGAACTTAAAAGAATCTCTTTTTCAATTAAAGAAAAGTAACTTAACATTAAAAGTACAAAAAAATTAAGTAGAGTGATCAGTCTCAGTAGCCTTTGTTTTTGCTCAACAGAAGCTTATTTTTAACTCCTTCTTTGAAAACTCACCATTTGTTTACATGGTTAAGATAACCTTTATAATGAAGTTGTCTTTGGGGTCACCATTTATTAATGCAAATTTGGTTATATTGTCATAAAGCCCAGTATTTATTTTTCCTCCGTTTTGGCAGATTGAATCCATAGATGGTCCCATTTCTGTTCATGAAATGTGACACGGACCCTGTCAATGGGTGATCTCAAGATTGGTGTTAAGAATAGCAGGCCTTCGGATGTGCTTGTTCTGGCCTTGTATCTGATCTTCGAGTTTTATTTTGATTTATTTGATGTAAACATGGTTGCATTCCCTGATGTCATTCTTTCCCTGCTATATACAGCAGCATTTTGTGTATCGTTCTAACTAATTGTTCATTTAGCCCTCAGACAAATGTAATTTGGTCTTTGTGGTTTTTGCATCTTAATCACACATCTCTATTGCTGTTTCTAATATTAGTGATAAAGAGTAGTTCTTGTTTCAAGCAAGATGAAATGGTAATGCTAAAAAATAAAGAGGGCTTGGAAGGTGAAAACCTTATTAAAATGTTTCTTAAAAGGCTCGGTCTCACTCTTTCTAGTAAATGGCAGCGCATTGGGGCTTATGTTACCCTTTCTCTTTTTCAGCATTTATTGCAGCACTGTACATTGATAAAGACTTGGAATACGTTCATACTTTCATGAATGTTTGTTTCTTTCCACGATTAAAAGTAAGCTCATATAAAATTTAAATTTGTTGTTTGCTCTATGCTTGGTGACTCTAGAATCCTTTACTAAGTACTGTTTGGGGAACTTGCTACAGGAATTCATTTTGAATCAGGATTGGAACGACCCCAAGTCCCAGCTTCAGCAGTGCTGCCTGACTCTTAGGACAGAAGGAAAAGAACCAGACATTCCGCTATACAAGTGAGTATGTGCTGCCCACAGGCTGTGGGACCCAGGAAGCCTAGAACCCTCCGTGTGCCAGGAGGAAGAGCTAACTGCGTGCGGCAGTGGTGATGAGAGCCCTGGGGGGAGACTTCGTGACTCTGACTGGGCCCAGCACTGAAACTCTCTGGGCCTCTGAGCCTTTTTGCTCTAAGTAAGTGGGTCACATGCGATTATCTGTGCTTTCTCCATCTCTAAAATACGGTGAACTGCTCCCTGGGAGAAAGATGAGGAGATCAAGATAAGAGAAATTTGGGTTAAATTGTCTTATATACATTCTTGTTTGTCTTCTTATTTCTTATAGCCCGTGCTGCCTGCACACCTAGCCCAGGCGGCCTGTGCTTGTTTATTTGTAACTGTACTTGGGTGTCTCTCTTTCTCAAGCCCTGCTGGCATCTGTCCCGATCACCTGACAGGCAGTCGCCGTAGGAAGCCAGGCAGTTCTTCACCGCGGCTGTGTTATTCAAATATTTGGAACTTTTCTTTCCAGGATGTGTACCAAAAGCTGCTGTGTACATTTGAATATCTTTAGTGACACATCTTTATCCTTTGAGGAGTAGCCAAAAGTCATTCAAAGGAAATGCAGGTTGCTGCACACGTAACACCGGTTTTGATGAAAACGGGAGGTTTGACTCTGAAGTTGGGTAATTAGCTTGAGACACTCAGAAGGTGGTTTCAGAAGCTGGTTTCAAAGAGGAATTATAAAAGGGAGGGATTATCAAAATAAGTGGGTTGCCTCCCAAGGTATGGTCTGGATATGTGTTTTTAAGGATGTTTAAATATCTAGCTTTAGTACTGGGTTACCCCCGTCTCTGTTTACATATGTGTACAAGTATACACATTTGTGTGTTTCATATGAAATAAAAGCCTCACCACCACCCCCATCCTGTGGACTTTCTCAGACTTCACAGTACTCAAGGGAAAACACCAGAGTGGCAGCCGGGAATTTTAAATCCTTTTTTATGTTTTTATTTAATAGTCACAACACGTTATAGGCTTTTTCACTAAAAGAAAAACTGAGGCCAAGAAAAGGTTGAGTCACCCCACAGCAGGCTGCTATAAATTGTCCCAAGAAGCTGTCACTGCTGAACAATGTTTCCTTTATTTATTGGGAAAAAACCCCAAATGTTTAGAAATAGCACTTTAATATGTGTCTAATAAGCATAATGAACATCCAGACTGTGTTACGTGAAAGGCTCAAAGTATCTCCTCATCAAAGTGATAATTAAAGTTCAATAAATAAAATGAGGGTGATAAACTTCTCATAGTGCAGGCATGATTACTATAATAAGCGCTACCTTTAAGAAGCCATCCGCATACTTTCATCCCAGTGAGTACAGACAAAGGAAATGACTGCCCCCTTCTCATAAGTCCCCCCATGAAAGCCTGCGACGAGCTTGTTCTTTTTTATCAAGATGATGGGGTTGTTTTACATAGTTTTTTTCCAAGATTATTGTGTTCATCCCATTATCTTTGCCGGCTACTTTTAATTTCCCTTTTCCATGAAGTTATCAGTTTTACCACACTTGAAATCTGCACCCTGTCATTAATATCGAGCGTACCCGGTGTTTTGTTTTTTGGCAGTTGTGTTGTGTACTCCGATTATAACATACCCTTGAAATGATCTCTGATTTTTCATTAGAAAGAATGCATAAAGGATGTGATGCTATTCAGACGGGGCTTGCAGTGTATTACCCAAATATTTGTGATTTTTAGCCGTGTGATTAGCACTGAAATACAATGAACAGACTGGAATGGCTAACTTTAATTTTATAATACTTGGAATAACACTTTGAAATTTTTAAAAAATATTTTATACTTTACTGTTTGCCTTCAGATACTGTTCATAATGGTTTGAGGATATATATATATATATGTACACACACATACACAAGATTCACTATAGAATTTGAAAAATTTCCTACTTCAGAGCTGTCTATATTTGTCACATTAGCAAATCAAAACTGTACTCCTTTAATTTTCGTGTTATTTTTGCCTTCCTCTCTCTCAGCAGTAAGTCACATGATTTTTCGTGGAGTTATGTATGAGCAGTAACAGTTAAGTCGCACTTTACATAATTACTGCTCTTTCCTTTTCCTTTCAGGACTCTGCAGACAGTGGGGCCATCCCACGCGAGGACCTACACTGTGGCTGTCTACTTCAAGGGAGAAAGAATTGGCTGTGGGAAAGGACCAAGGTATGAGAGGACGATGCTTTAAGTTTCTTCAAATGAACATCCTGTGTGTCCGAGAAGTATTCATATCTGCTTGGTATTTCCAAACTCTGCAGCCTGTCTCTTTGAACTTAGAGTTTAGAGTGTTCAAGGGTAGTAGCAAAGTGAATCTCAAGGCTTAATATCCCCACCAAACTCAGCCCCAGACTTGAGAATTGGCCTTGAGCAGTGGGAATGCCATTGCATAAAGGGCTTTGGCTGCCTAGAGAAAACCACATTAGCAGGTGTGCACACAGGTAAGGTCTGTTCACTGCTGCAAGCATTTTATGAAACATGCCGTGCGTGACACAGCCGTTAGACACTTGATCTCTTATTACTATTCACTTGAGCTTTGTGGAAATGCTCACATCTTCAGGTAAAAAGAATTTCATATGTTATCACCTTTCTTTGAACCTTCCAATTTATATCTTAAACTGAGAAGTGATTTGAAGTCTGTCTGTATGTGTATTTTTTTACTCTTTGCCTCTTAAACTTTACACTGAGGATGTTCAAATTTAAGTAAGAAGTACTTCAGACCTAATATAAGTGGAAGGCGTTTTATTGCAGTGTTGAAAGTGTGGAACGAATAACTTAAACAGGCTTTGTACAGATAAATGACATTTCTGCATGCCCTTGTGTATATTCCTATCTGTGCAATTCAGTATGTGACAGTAGAAATAATCAGATAAAATTGTATGCACCAAACATGAAAACTAGCCAGAATAAATTGGAGCCATATTTTGTGTTTTGGGGAAAAAAAGTCTTTAAAGTGTACCTTGTCTTCATTTTCTTTAATAGTATTCAGCAAGCAGAAATGGGAGCAGCAATGGATGCACTTGAAAAATGTAAGCCTATCTCTCTTTCTGTAATTATATGTTCATAATGTAATGAGTGTTTTATGGATAGAAAATGGGAAAGTAGAAAAATGGTAAGTACTGATAAAATGTGATCTTCTTTTTTCATAATTATTCTCCGCACAGAGTGTAGTATAATGTAAGATATGTATAAAATAGGCTTATAATTTTAAAAAAAGTATTCCCAAATGCTTTTTGATTTTCATTTTCCTATTTTGCATAGAGTCCCACTCTCAGCACACGTAACCCATGTGAGTGACTTAGTATATTTCATTCTATATATTTCTCTATAGTTCTAAAATCTTAAACCTGTGAAGGTTTTTTCTTTTTGGTGTTTGGCCACTGTTTAATTAAAGTGGGATATTTACGTACTTCTCTGCATCCATCTTTTCTTGCTAGATAATACATCATGGGCAGCCCTCCAGGTCATAGTAGCTCCAATTCATTCTTTCTTAAAGGCTGTATCATATTTCATGCTGTGGATATGCTGTATTTTATTCAGCTTTTAAAATTTTTGGTGGATACTGTTTCTGTCTTTTTATCACTGTTGATACTAAAAGTCTCTATATTGGTGCTTTTAGTTCTGGGGGATGGATTCCCAAGGGTAGGATAGCTGGGTTGAAGACACTTAAATTACATAATTGACCCTGTAGGGAACTGCAGAGTCTTCTGTAAATTGAAGGCTGAAGCACAAGGAAGTTTTCTTCTGAGGTATATCGTGCCGCCCAGCAAAACCTGTGGGCAGAACCTGACAGTGCAATTCCATCAGGCTTCAGCTGCCAGCTCAGCGTGGGCGAGAGCAAAGTGTGGAGAGCTGAAAGTGAACAGGCTCTGGATGCTCAGCTGGGAGAATCTCCAAGAAAGGCAGGAGGGCCAAGTAGCCATGCGGAAATCTGCAGATGAGAGCTTGGGGGCCAAGGGGAGGGGAGTCGTTCCCAGGCTCCCAAGTCCATGGAATCTTCACTGAGAGTTTTTTGTTTTTTTTTTTAACTTTACAATATTGTATTGGTTTTGCCATACATCAACATGCGTCCGCCACGGGTGTACACGTGTTCCCCATTTCACTAAGAGTTTTGTTGACTCTGTTGAGGAGCTTTTAAAATCCATTATATATATGGATTTTATTATTTATTTTATTATAGTCACATATATTGTAATGAAAATGAGACTCCATTTTTCCACCTGTAAGATTGTTAAAGGTAATCTTTGGAGTTTTCATTTGTTTGCTTTCAGCCATAAAACAGTACTTGGAGAGATGGCTGATTCTAAGACTGGCCTACACATCTGAACTGGTGGGAGATAAAAGTTTAAAGTGCAGGAAAGCAGTTTGACGGTACGGTCAGGTCCTGAATGACGTCCGTACCCTTTGATCTAGAGATTTCCTTTCTAGAAGTCAAACCTAAGAAAACATTTGGCATTATGAGTGAATGTTTCCATAACCATGATGATTGTGACAAGTTGACTTATAATAGTTAAAAAAATCAATCAGTCCTTCAGACTGTGTGTTTGAACATAGAGAAATGTTCAGATAAATTATCCCAGAGGTTGACAAACATTTTCTGTAAAGGACCAGATAGTAAATACTCTTATCACAATTACACAGCTCTGATGTTGTGGCCCATAGACTCAGGCAGAATACAGATGGCTAGTGTCTGTGTTCCAGTCAAACCGTATTTACCAAAACGGGTAGAGGATTAGATTTGTCCCGTAGACAGTAGTCTACCAACCCTAGCTTTGTCCAAATGTTGTAATATCAAAATATTTTTGAAGAGTAATGATACGGGAAAACGCTTATACTACTAGAATAAGTGAAAAAAGTGTATCCATCAAAGTGTGCTTATAGCTGTACTCTCCCAGTGTAAGTTGGGCTCAGGGAATGATTTTAAGTGTTTGTGTGTCTAATTCATATATGTACACATTTACATTGTGTATATGTGTGTCACGTATAAATTTACTTCATAGGAAAAGGGCTCATTATAAGGATATATTCTAAAAGCTTATCTGTGGTTATATCTGAGTGGTGGGATTATGCTCTTAGTATTTGAAACCTGTGTTTCGTACAGTACATAAGGAATCAATTTAATATACTTAGCCAATAGGATCTTACTGCTATTTTATTTCTAAAATTCAGATGCCATTATGTTTCTCTTGCTTAAAATCAATCACTGACTCTTAGGCCCTTACCTTAGGCCTCTTGCCTTTCATATTCTTTTCCCACCACCCTGTCGCTCCCTGTCTTCCACTCATTGGGAGCGAAGATGAAGGAGGGTTTGGGAATATACTGTATATGTTTATAATGCTTCATCAGTAACAAAATCAAGCACTCTCTCAAATATGCCATGCTCTCTGATTCTCTTTAACTTTTTTAAAATTTACTTTTCTTAAAAATTTATCTGTTTTTAGTTGGAGGACAATTGCTTTACAATATTGTGTTGGTTTCTGCTGTACTCAATATGAATCAGCAGTAGGAACACGTATGTCCCCTCCTTATTTTTAAATATGAAGTAGTACCTCTTGAGTTGAACAGACCTGTACCCAGTTACCAGACAGCTCGTGTCCCTCTCATTTGCTCATGCGTCTCTCTGTGATGTTTGTTGTTGAAGTGTGTGTTTGTCGAATAAGTGTATGAGATGACTCTTTCGTGTTCCATGTTTGGTTTCTTACTCCATTGCTACACTCATTACATATCACAAATAACAACTGAATTGTAAAATTTTTACATCTTAATCAAGATTTCCACCCTGTCAACACCCTTGAACGAGGTCAAATATCAAACTAAATATAGCTTCAGCTGTGCTACTGAGCGACATGTCCTTTCACCAAATGAAGGTGCTGTACTTGGGTTGCTATTGCTCATAAGCTTTGGGTCTCTTGAGGAAACTTCACAGATTGAATTATCAGAAACGGTGACTTAAGATGTGGCCTCCTCCTTTTGTCCGTCTGATCTTTTTCCTCTATTCAGAAAGAGGGAAATTGTTGGTAAATAATGATGTGATAATATTGTTATTTGTTTGAAGTTTTGGGTTTAAGCTTTGTAAAAATATACAACTCATTTTTGCTATAGCCTTTAATCTCTCCCTAAAAGTCACTTGTTGCTAGGAGAACCGTGTTAAAATACCTAGCTGGAAACATGCTGAAGTCACACGCTTGTTTTAACAGCTGTGTGTTCCGGTGCCTTTTATGCTCGGGTTCACATCAGACATTGAAATCCAGAGCCAGGTGCCCACGCAGACTTCCACTGTGTTCCTGAATGCTAGAAGAAAATGAGCAATTTTTTTTTCTCTTGCCTTACAAAGTGCAACTCTATATTCCTGTGAAATACATGTTTGTTTGCGTGTGTGTTGCATTTAGTTTGCATCATTCTGTGCACTGGTAGCTCTCCTTTATTAAGTGTAAAATATATCTCCTTGTGTCAGATAACTTTCCCCAGATGGCCCATCAGAAACGGTTCATTGAACGGAAATACAGACAAGAGTTAAAAGAAATGAGGTGGGAAAGAGAGCATCAAGAGAAGGAGCCAGATGAGACCGAAGACATAAAGAAATAAAGGAAGGCACGGACGGAAGTGGTGGTGTATTTACTTGCCTAATAACTGTGACTGCTGCCCATTGAGACCTAGCCTAGTTTTTGTGGAGACGCTGAATGAAGGCTGCCCATTGAAATAAAACACAAAGTCACATCATTCTCGTTTTACTGATCTCATATTTGGTTTTTAGCTGGATGGCCTTTATTACAAAGTGTTTGATTTCTATTTAATGTAAAACTTCACTTGGATAAATGTGTCTATTCCCAGTTATTTTGCTTTTTAAACAATAAAATTAAAAATGTATATTCTGTGTGGACTAGATCCTATTCTATCTTTCTGAGACTGTGACTCCAGACTTTCAGTGGATAAGCAAAAAAATCACTTTACCACATATTTGGATTATGCTCTATAAATACCTGTACTGTTTGAAATCTCTGGATTAATCTCCATTTTCAGCTTTCATCTTGGTGTTTATCAGGTTCTCAGCTGCAAACATTATGCTTACCCTCACTAACCAGTGAGTCCTTTGTAGAGGGAATCCCTTTAACATTTAACTGGCTAATGGGAGGGGGAAAGACTGATATTTGAGTCACATATGTTCCTTGAATCACTAGAATCAGGAGAAATCATGATTCCAAGCCAGATGACACTTTAAACCAGGTGCTCTTACCCTGGGGTCAGTGGACCCTTTTAGAAATTTATAGACAGACTTCAAGAATGTCTCAGAATATCTTGAAATTATGTTGGATTTGGGGAGGGAGTGGGCAGAAGGAAGAGGAGGGTTCATAGCTTTTGGCAGCTCCAAGCAGCTCCTTTATTAGGTCCCTGTAATAAAGGGCTAACATTGCATTAAAAGATGTAACATCTTTTTAATGTTAATTTTAAACTGAACCTCACTGGCTTCTTATTAACAAAGACAAAACTTCTTTTTTAAAACAAATATGTTTTTTTCATTACTCTAATGGATATCTAGTGAATGTCTGCTTTGTGTCTGGCACTGTTATAGGCCCTGGGGCTATAGCAGTGAAAAAAATAAAATTCCCTGCCCTTGGGGGAGCGTGCTAGTGAAGGAAGACACACAATGACAGGAAATAAAATGTGTTATGTCACAAGGTGACGTAGATGATGGCCAGAATAAAGTAGGGAGTAACATGGTGCCATTTTCAATCAGGTGGCTGGGGAAGCCGCCCAGAAGGGCATCATATGAATTAAGATGGGAAGGAGAGTGACCCATTAGCTATCTGGAGGGTTTCTTTTTACACCTGATCTTAGCCAAAAGGCTGAGAAAGGATAGAGGGTTTCTTTTTTATATAACTGTTCAGTTCAGTTCAGGCGCTTAGTTGTGTCCAACAATTTGCGACCCCATAAATTTGCAGCACGCCAGACCTCCCTGTCCATCACCAACTCCTGAAGTTTACTCAAACTCATGTCATTGAGTCAGTGATGCCATCCAACCATCCATCCTCTGTCGTCCCCTTCTCCTCCTGCCCCCAATCCCTCCCAGCATCAGAGCCTTTCCTAATGAGTCAACTCTTCACATGAGGTGGCCAAAGTATTGGAGTTTCAGCTTTAGCAACAGTCCTTCCAATGAAAACCCAGGACTGATCTCCTTTAGAATGGACTGGTTGGATCTCCTTGCAGTCCAAGGGGCTCTCAAGAGTCTTAGCCAAAAGGCTGAGAAAGGATAGAGGGTTTCTTTTTTATATAACTGTTCAGTTCAGTTCAGGCGCTTAGTTGTGTCCAACAATTTGCGACCCCATAAATTTGCAGCACGCCAGACCTCCCTGTCCATCACCAACTCCTGAAGTTTACTCAAACTCATGTCATTGAGTCAGTGATGCCATCCAACCATCCATCCTCTGTCGTCCCCTTCTCCTCCTGCCCCCAATCCCTCCCAGCATCAGAGCCTTTCCTAATGAGTCAACTCTTCACATGAGGTGGCCAAAGTATTGGAGTTTCAGCTTTAGCAACAGTCCTTCCAATGAAAACCCAGGACTGATCTCCTTTAGAATGGACTGGTTGGATCTCCTTGCAGTCCAAGGGGCTCTCAAGAGTCTTCTCCAACACCACAGTTCAAAAGCATCAATTCTTTGGCGCTCAGCCTTCTTCACAGTCCAACTCTCACATCCATACATGACCACTGGAAAAACCATAGCTTTGACTAGACAGACCTTTGTTGGCAAAGTAATGTCTCTGCTTTTGAATATGCTATCTAGGTTGGTCAAAACTTTCCTTCCAAGGAGTAAGCATCTTTTAATTTCATGGCTGCAGTCACCATCTGCAGTGATTTTGGAGCCCAAGAAAATAAAGTCTGACACTGTTTCCACTGTTTCCCCATCTATTTCCCATGAAGTGATGGGACCGGATGCCATGATCTTAGTTTTCTGAATGTTGAGCTTTAAGCCAACTTTTTCCACTCTCCTCTTTCACTTGCATCAAGAGGCTTTTTAGTTCCTCTTCACTTTTCTGCAATAAGGGTGGTGTCATCTGCATATCTGAGGTTATTGATATTTCTCCCAGCAGTCTTGATATCCAGCTTATGCTTCTTCCAGCCCCATGTTTCTCATGATGTACTCTGCATATAAGTTAAATAAGCAGGGTGACAATATACAGCCTTGACGTACTCCTTTCCCTATTTGGAACCAGTCTGTTGTTTCATGTCCAGTTCTAATTGTTGCTTTCTGACCTGCATACACATTTCTCAAGAGGCAGGTCAGGTGGTCTTCTATGCCCATCTCTTTCAGAATTTTCCACTGTTTATTGTGATCCATGCAGTCAAAGGCATTGGCATAGTCAATAAAGCAGAAATAGATGTTTTTCTGGAACTCTCTTGCTTTTTCTATGATCCAGCAGATGTTGGCAATTTGATCTCTGGTTCCTCTGACTTTCCTAAAACCAGCTTGAACATCTGGAAGTTCACGGTTCACATATTGCTGAAGCCTGGCTTGGAGAATTTTGAGCATTACTTTACTAGCATGTGAGATGAGTGCAATTGTGCGGTAGTGTGAGCATTCTTTGGCATTGCCTTTCTTTGGGATTGGAATGAAAACTGATCGTTTCCAGTCCTGTGGCCACTGCTGAGTTTTCCAAATTTGCTGGCATATTGAGTGCAACACTTTCACAGCATCATCTTTCAGGATTTGAAATAGCTCAACTGGAATTCCATCACCTCCACTAGCTTTGTTTGTAGTGATGCTTTCTAAGGCCCACTTGACTTCACATTCCAGGATGTCTGGCTCTAGGGCAGTGATCACACCATCGTGATTATCTGGGTTGTGAAGATCTTTTTTGTACAGTTCTTCTGTGTATTCTTGTTACCTCTTCTTAATATCTTCTGCTTCTGTTAGGTCCATACCATTTCTGTCCTTTATCAAGCCCATCTTTGCACGAAATGTTCCCTTGGTATCTCTCATTTTCTTTAAGAGATCTCTAGTCTTTCCCATTCTGTTGTTTTCCTCTATTTCTTTGCATTGATCGCTGAGGAAGGCTTTCTTATCTCTCCTTGATATTCTTTGGAACTCTGCATTCAGATGCTTATATCTTTCCTTTTCTCCTTTGCTTTTCACTTCTCTTCTTTTCTCAGCTATTTGTAAGGCCTCCCCCAGACAGCCATTTTGCTTTTTTGCATTTCTTTTCCATGGGGATGGTCTTGATCCCTGTCTCCTATACAGTGTCACGAACCTCATTCCATAGTTCATCAGGCACTCTATCTATCAGATCTAGTCCCTTAAATCTATTTCTCACTTCCACTGTATAATCATAAGGGATTTGATTTAGGTCATACCTGAATGGTCTAGTGGTTTTCCCTACTTTCTTCAGTTTAAGTCTGAATTTGGCAATAAGGAGTTCATGGTCTGAGCCACAGTCAGCTCCCGGTCTTGTTTTTGCTGACTATACAGCAAAAACTGTATATGACTATACAGAGCTTCTCCATCTTTGGCTGCAAAGAGTATAATCAGTCTGATTTCGGTGTTGACCATCTGGTGATGTCCATGTGTAGAGTCTTCTCTTGTGTTAATATGTAACTATGAAATGTTACACATTCATCGACAATTTGGAGAAAGTGTTATGTGTTTCTTTTACTAGCAGGAGAAAGAAACAAAGGTTACTTTGGAAATATTGTGGAAAAGTAGAAATCATAAGCTGAAAAAATAAGTCATGTATGAATCTGTCACCCAGAGGTTTTCATATTGTCAGATCATCTATGATACACACATGTATGCACATGTGCTCAAGTGCACCTTCACAATAGAATACCCTGTATGTGATTTCCATATCCTTCCTTTTTTATTAACTAATAACTCATCTCTCAGTGTTGAATCCACATTTATATTCATGGCTGCGTATTAATGTGGATATTGGGTGCCAGGTTATACATTTATTGGCTAATCTATTGAAAAAATATGTAGGTTGTAGATAATTTGTTGCTGTCAAACTACTGTCACATACACACATAAACACATCCACACACGTGTGTGCACACACACATGAGAGAGGAGTGAGAGAGGACCTCTCTAGAATTTGTTAACTTGTTAATCGTAAAAATATAAGATGGTGCCTATAAGAAAAAGTTGTCCCGAGGCTCCTCTCTGCCACAGGAGGACTAGGAGGGAAAGAATGCTGAATTCATCAGTAGCCTTGAAAATGTTGGAGCAAAAAAGCAAGGGAAAGTATTTGAACTTTTTTAAACAAGCATTTTGACTAGTCTTGCATGGGCATCAAAGTAATGCCAAAGCCAGCGTGCTGCTCAGGACTTCCCATTGTACCTGCACTTTTCCTCTCTAGTTTTCTGACCTTTTTCAGGTTTTCTCTCCATATTGATGGCTCTTGAAGCCTGAAGAAGTGAAGTCCATAACACAGTAGAAAAGCTCTTGCAGTGGAACACATCAAAGGCACATCAGGGCAGGTTAGCTTCGGTGGCTCTCCTGAGCAGTAATGAGGCCGGTGGCCAAACTCTCAGTAGCCACACAGACCAACTCAGCAGGCCACTGTGGCCACAGGTTCCACGTTGCCTTTGATCCAATCCAATGCAGTCTCCTCACCTTCCAGTTGTGATCATGAGAAGCACCAGTGAGAATGCACATCACGCATTAATAACTGTGCTGTGTTATTATTTATGGAGGCTGATTATTAAACTTCCTTCTCTAAGTCATTTAGGTTCTAGTCAGACAATGATGGTGTGACGGTGCAGCTACCTACAGAGGGCCTCTTGGACTGGAGAAGAAGGGGCAGAGTAGGCCAGAAAGGGAAGGCATCTGAGAGGAGTTAATACTTGAGGAGTTAACTGAACCACGAAGTTGAGAGGGAGCTTGTGAGAAACAGAAGGACATTTCCTTCCAAGGAAGCAACAGGACTGGGCGGGAAGAAAGTGTGTTTGGATCCTACTGTATTCCACAAGAGATGTGGTGAAGGCCTGCGCTGAGGCATTGAGATGGAGCTGCTGGGATAGAACTGATTTGAAAGATACATGGGAGCTAGGACCTACAGGCCATGGAGTAGGGCATGGCATCTCAGCCTCAGCGCCAGAGACATTCTGGGCTAGATGGGGATTGTCCTCTGCATTTTAGCATATTTAACCACATCCCTAGCCTTTCCTCATTAGATGTCAGCAGCATTTCTTTGCCCACTTCTGACATCCAAAAATGTCTGCAGACATAACCAAGTGTACCCGGCGGACAAAATCATCCCTAACTCAGAACCAGAAAGGAGAAATGAAGCAAAGAACACCAGGATAATTTTTGTACTGTCTATATCCAAACTAAAGCAGAATTGGGTCTTGAGTTGAGTTGGCTTTACTGAACTTGAGAGCCTGTGGGATGTCTCTGTGAAGCTGATGAATAAACAGGTGCATACATGGTTTTATAGCCAAACACAGATAACTGAGCTCAAGATGAGAAATGGACTCATGAGTCTCCTTGGAAGAAAAGCTATGACCAACCTAGACAGCATATTAAAAAGAAAAGACGTTACTTTGCCAACAAATGTCCATATAGTCAAAGCTATAATTTTTCCAGTAATCATGTATGAATGTGAGAGCTGGACCATAAAGAAGGCTGAGTGCTGAAGAATTGACGCTTTTGAACTGCGGTGTTGGAGAAGACTCTTGAAAGTCCCTTGGACTGCAAGGAGATCCAACCAGTCAATCCTAAAGGAAATCAGTCCTGAATATTCATTGGAAGGACTGATGCTGAACCTGAAACTCCAATACTTTGGCCACCTGATGTGAAGAACGGACTCATTGAAAAAGACACTGATGCTGGGAAAGACTGAAGGCGGGAAGAGGAGGGGATGACAGAGGATGCGATGATTGGATGGCATCACTGACTCAATGGACATGAGTTTGAGCAAGCTCCGGGAGTTGGTGATGGACAGGGAAGCTGGTGTGCTGCAGTCCATGGGATCACAGACTCCAAAACGACTGAGCAACTGAACAACAACACAAACCTCAGTGGTATTTGTACATCTACAAAGGCTGCCATCTGAACTATTTCAGCTTTAGATGAGCTGTCTTAAACCAAATGACTATTTCAGAATTATTTCTGTCATCATACTTGTTTGTGAAGTCTTTTTGAAATTTCCCTCTGATCAACTTGTACAAAGTAAAGAGGACTCTTTATGAATTACTTGTTCTGAACAGGGAGTAACAACACACTAAAGTCCTGCAGGTATGTTCTTCATAGCTGTGAATGTTAGTCGCTCAGTCATGTCTGACTCTTTGCAGCCCCATAGACTGTAGCCCACCAGGCTCCTCTGTCCATGGGATTCTCCAGGCAAGAATATTGGAGTGGGTTGCCACATCCTCCTCCAGGGTATCTTCCTGACTCAGGGATCAAACCTGCATCTTCTAAATCTCCTGAACTGGCAGACGGATTCTTTACCACTAGCGCCACCTGGGAATCCCATTCCCTCTAACTTCTGGTCCTCAAATCTTCCCTAGATCCTCATTATTTATTTTATAAAGGATGAAATAAAGCATAATAAGGCATTATAATTTCTTTTGTATAAATATCAGGACATTTAAGAGAACAACCTGTGGAAGAGACACTTAATTGGCCACAAAACATGTTTATTCTTGTAAAATTGTCAGGAAGAGCATGCCCAACTGGGGACCATGTTCCACCTTTGTTGAAGTGAGGCCAAGTGACAGAGTCCCACTGGTTGAATGTGAAGACCTTCTGGACTGTGACGCCAGAAATATGTTTGCCATCTCTCCATCCCCTTACTCACGTTCGCTGGCTGGATGCTGACATCCAGGGAGGGTGACCTTGAAAAGCACCCTCAGTAAGAACATGAATGGCACCAGGGAACTCCCACCTCCCCTCCAAGGATAGGAGAATCCTGCTTGGACTTCTCTAAAGTGAGAAACAAACTATGTGTTAAACCACTATTTGGGGATTTATTTGTTATAGCCACTTGTGGTACCTTCACTAACACAAGACTGTCTGAGGCAGCCCATGGAAAACTCTTAATATTTGCCAGCCCAACCATATTTTTTTTTAAAGTTTACCCATCTGTTCAGTCAGTCAGTCACTTCAGTCGCTCACTCGTGTCTGACTCTGCAACCCCGAGGACTGCAGCATGCCAGGCTTCCCTGTCCATCACCAACTCTTGGAGCTTACTCAAACTCATGTCCATAGAGTCGGTGATGCCATCCAACTGTCTTCTCCTCTGTTGTCCCCTTCTCCTCCTGCCTTCAATCTTGCTCAGCATCAGAGTCTTTTCCGATGAGTCAGTTCTTCCCATCAGGTGGCCAAAGTACTGGAGTTTCAGCTTTAGCAACAGTCCTTCCAATGAAAACCCAGGACTGATCTCCTTTAGAATGGACTAGTTGGATCTCCTTGCAGTCCGAGGGACTCTAAAGAGTCTTCTCCAACACCACAGTTCAAAAGCATCAATTCTTTGGCACTCAGTTTTCTTTATAATCCAACTCTCACATCCATACATGACTGCTGGAAAAACAATAACTTTGACTAGCTGGACCTTTGTTGGCAAAGTGATGTCTCTGCTTTTTAATATGCTGTCTAGGTTGGTCATAGCTTTTCTTCCAGCGAGCAAGCATCTTTTGATTTCATGGCTGCAGTCACCATCTGCAGTGATTTTGGAGCCCAAGAAAATAAAATCTCTCACTGTTTCTATTATTTCCCGTCTATTTCCCATGAAGTGATGGGACCAGATGCCATGATCTTCGTTTTCTGAATGTTGAGTTTAAGCCAACTTTATCACTCTCTTTTTTCACTTCCATCAAGAGGCTCTTTAGTTCTTCACTTTCTGCCATAAGGTTGGTGTCATCTGCATATCTGAGGTTATTTACATTTCTCCTGGCAATCTTGATTCCAGCTTGTGCTTCATCCAGCCCAGCATTTCTCATGATGTACTCTGCATATAAGTTAAATAAGCAGGGTGACAATATACAGCCTTGATGTACTCCTTTCCTGATTTGGAACCAGTCTGTTGTTCCATGTCCAATTCTAATTGTTGCTTCTTGACCTGCATACAGATTTCTCAGGAGGCAGGTCAGGTGGTCTGGTATTCCCATCTCTTGTAGAATTTTCCACAGTTAGTTGTGATCCACACAGTCAAAGGCTTTGGCGTAGTCAATAAAGCAGAGGTAGATGTTTTTCTGGAACTCTCTTACTTTTTCAGTGATCCAACGGGTGTTGGCAATTTGATCTCTGGTTCCTCTGACTTTTCTAAATACAGCTTGAACATCTGGAAGTTCACAGTTCACATACTGTTGAAGCCTGGCTTGGAGAATTTTGAGCATTACTTTGCTAGCATGTGAGATGAGTACAATTGTGTGGTAGTTTGAGCATTCTTTGGCATTGCTTTTCTTTGGGATTGGAATGAAAACAGAACTTTTCTAGTCCTGTGGCCACTGTTGAGCAGCACTTCCACAGAATCATCTTTTAGGATTTGAAATAGCTCAACTGCAATTCCATCCCCCACTGGTTACTGATACTATATTGAACCAATGCTGTCACACTCCTGATTTAATTGTAACATGCTTATATATGGTTCAGAAATATTCCTTTATATGGAAAGAAATGATAAAATATAATAGTCACAAAATGAAGTAAATTCTTAAATTTGGGTTAGGGGTTTGGAGAACGCTCATTCTAAGATTTATTGGTATTTGTAGCACCCACTATAATCCTGAAAGCAGCATCCTTGTTCTCAGGAATCTCACTGTTGAGAAGGGGAAGCTTGTATACGCGTGCACATAAGGCGTTATGTAGGGAATCAGAGAGAGGGAGGGTGGGTCCGAGGACACCCACCTTTAGTTTTATTTTGACAGCATCAAATCCACCCAGCTATTGACTCCACCATCCCATACTCCCCATGACAAAATATCTTTTCTCAGATCAAACATATTTCATTTTTAACCACAGTGTCATTATGATACCTAAAAACTATCAAGAACTCCTGAATAACTTCTAATAACCAGCCCATACTCAAACGTATAGCTGGTGTGTCCAAGTGATGATTCAAACAGGACCCATGTGTTGCCTTCATTTTTATGTCTCTTATATTTAATCTTTCTGGAGTTATTTCTCCCCTCTCCTCCAGTAGCATATTGGGCACCTACCAACCTGGGGAATTCATCTTTCATTGTCATATCTTTTGGCTTTTTCACACTGTTCATGGGGTTCTTAAGGGAAGAATACTGAAGAGGTTTGCCATTCCCTTCTCCAGTGGACCAGGTTTTGTCAGAACTCTCCACCATGACCTGTCCATCTTGGGTGGCCTTACATGGCATGGCTCATAGTTTCATTGAGTTAGACAAGGCTGTGGTCCATATCATCAGTTTGATTAGTTTTCTGTGATTGTAGTTTTCATTCTGTCTGCCCTCTGATGAATAAGGATAAGAGGCTTGTGAAAGCTTCCTGATGGAAGGGATTGGCTGTGGGGGAATCTGGGTCTTATTCTCAGTACTGAGAACTGATGCTGAAGCTGAAACTCCAATACTTTGACCACCTGATGTGAAGAGGTAACTTATTGGAAAAGACCCTGATGCTAAGCAAGACTGAAGGCAGGAGGAGAAGGGGACAAAAGAGGACGAGATGGTTGGATGGCATCACCAACTCAATGGACGTGAGTTTGAGCAAGCTCCGGGAACTGGTGTTGGACAGGGAAGCCTGGCGTGCTGCAGGTGGTTGGGTTGCAAAGAGTCAGACACAACTGAGCTTATATTTAATCTGGAACTTTCCTCCAGTCCCCTTGTTCCATGGAATTTCTCACATTCTGCATGTGATACATTGCTTTCTCATGGTGTCATTCACATTTATCCTTTATTCTCTCTATTATATCTGCAGGCTCGAGTTTAGGCTTAGGTTTAAATTCTATGGCACATGTGTATTTCAGGGTTTTCCCCTCATCCCTGAAATAATCAATTCAGCAGTGCCTGTTCTCTAATTCTTTGGGGGACTAGATGACCATGATGATTAATTCATGTGTCACCTTGGCTAAGTGAGGGATGGTGTTTTAGGCAACTGAGTTTGTGGTCATTTGTTTTGCAGTATTGGAAAGTGAACACTTCCCTTTGTCTTTCTAAATGGTTAATCATTTCGTGTTACTATCCTGTTTAAAAATATGTCATGGGTTCCTCTTTCCCTGTAGGATAAAGCCCAAATTTCTTATCTTGGCATTCAATCCTCTCCCACCCAGACATCAGCTTCTCCTATTGGCCCCGCCCCCTCACACTGCACTCCAGCCTCAGAGAACAAATTGCAGATACATAGACACCTGCTCCTTTCTCTCCCCTTCCCAAACAGGCCACCTCCTTACTCATCTTCTGAGCCTCAGCTCAGAAACAATGTCTAGCAGACCTTCCCTTGGACCTTAAATGTAGGTTAAGTGTATATCCTTGGGCTCCCTGCCTGAGCCACATTTGTCACACTGTTGTTACCATCTCTTGACTCACCCGTCTTTGCCTGTTAGACCACAAGGTCTTGGCAGACTGGACCATCACTAATCCACCTTTGAACCATGGGCTCTCTGTGGGCTTGCTGTCACTGGGGGCTGAATAAAAATAGCCAGACTTCTCCTTGCCATGCTTTCACAAGCCTCAACTACTCTAGAGCAGAACTCCAGCTTCCTCTGAGCCACCCTCCTGCAGGACCTCTGAGTCTGAGGTGAAGAGAATGTGCCATTGAAGAGCACAGCATCTGCAGCCACTCTGGCCCTCCTGCCCCTGGACTTGGCTGGGAGCTCGGGGCTGGAGGAGGAGAGCCTGAGCCCAGTGGGATCTGGCAGGAAGCAGGGGAGCTTGACCTCCTTCGTCTTCCTGAACCTGCTGCCCTCAGACCTCTCTGAGGCCTGGAGTTCACATCAGTGCACAAAGAATAGCTCTAGGAGCTTTGTTCTAGGTGATGAGATAAACCACAGAAACCTGAGGAAAGGCTTGGTCATCAGTGATGCCACCAATGGGTGTCTTGGGACAGGCTTTAGTCACCTGATCCCATCATCTCCAGCAGCAGCTCCCTTGCTATGGACAAATACTGAAGATCTTTATTTAGTCCCATATAACCATATCTAGGGCTTCTTTGGTGGCTCAAATGGTAAAGAATCTGTCTGCAACACAGGAGACCTGGGTTCTATCCCTGGGTCAGGAAGATACCCTGGAGAAGGGAATGGCAACCTGCTCCAGTATTCTTGCCTGGAGAATTCCATGGACAGAAGAGCCTGGTGGGCTACAGTCTATGGGGTCGGAAAGAATCGGACGTGACCAACACACACACACACAACTGTATATCGAAGCACAGCTGCAGTTGGCACCTCCGATTACATTGTTGCTCCTATGTGGAAATTCAGGAACTGCTGTAAGCAAATAAGGGTGGAACTCCCATTTTCCCTCATGACTACTCCAACCGGCTTCTCCATCTCTGTCTTGCATTGTTAGTGGCCCCAGAGACGTCCCTTTGAAGACCCCATCAGATCTCTGTCCACAACCCAGCCATGAATGAACACATCTGTCCGGCCTCCCCATAGCTGCTTCTGAAAGTTTTCTTTCATTTCTGCTGAAATATGTGTCCAACTAAAGAAAAAGCTTTAAATGAAGTTTAAAGACAAAAACACAAAAAGCCCAGCTTAATATTTGTATGCTGAACATTAGCCCATCACCACTGGAAACTCTCAGATAAAACAACTCAATGAAAATGCAGCAAGACCCTTAAATGTAGCAATTCTAATGCTCACCTCTATTATTATAATAATAGGGGTCTCAAATGGAGCTGTTGAGAACAGTGGCTGCCCCTGACTAGAATTCAACCAGAAAGATCAAGAGAGTGCCCTAATTGCCTTTCTTCTCAGATCAAACAATTGACTTAATTCTCTAGGCCTACACACCGAAATGTGTTTGAGGAGATTCAAATAGGTTACTATGGAGGATTAAGGTTTTCTCTGCAGATTATACTTTTATGCCCCGTAGTTCATTGCTTGAGGTGTTAAGTAGTTTTGTCAAAATAAGCAGGGCTGGAAGGATTTTTAGAATCTTACAAATCACACACTTGCTGAGTAACACAAGGGACGTCAGCTTTCCACCCCCCACCTTTTTTTTTTTTTAATGGTTGAGGTTTGGGGGGGGCAGAAATTAAGCATATTAAAGATTAGTTGAAAATTTCAAGAAGCATCACAGATAAGAGAAACACAAGCGTGGGGGTTTATTGTGTTCCGTCTTTCAAAAATTGTTTCACAAAATGATGTGGCTGAAGAAGCCACATAAAGAGAAGGGATTTTCTTGTGAGTGCTTAACTGCCTGAAGAGAGAGTCCAGAGGGGCTGTGAAATCAGACCCTGGAGGCTTCTCTGTAGTGCCATGCTAATCAGGGTTATTTTACTCCCTGAGACTTCATTTCTGCTTCCAGGAGTTGGTGGCAAAATAAGCTTTCATTTTCTCACAACAGCACATTCCCAGGAAAGGGCCCTTGTCCTGAAGTCCTCTGTGACATTCTGTCCTTGGTCTCACAGGTGGCTCAACTGTCTTCCCAGATCCCCCAGGATTGCGCCCCTCCTTAATCAAAGGGCTGGTCAGTGAATGTACCCAGGTCATTAATTGCGTGGAGCTCGGGCAGTTTGTGCACTGTCCTCCCCTTCTTCAGTTCTCCTGGGTCCATCCCTCATCAGCTAAGCTATGTGAAGTAGCTTAATTGACATTGCAACATCGCACATCACACCGAGTGCGTGTGAACTGCCGACTAGATAAAGCCTGACGTGACTGGACACTGGTGGGCAGACAGCCCCCAGAACCACAGGCGGTTCCAGATGTTTTTGTCGAGGCTGGCACAGTTCCAGTCACTTCTGAGCTGGCCTTTCCAGTTTCTCCAGGTCTCAACTCCACGCACCGGGTGTTGGCAGGCGCGGGGAAAATATTCCTCAGGCTTTGATCTCCATCTCTGCTGCGGGCCCTGTTCCGTTGACCTCAGCCACGTCGCTGCCCTCCCGTGTATAAGAAATCCGCCAAGATGGCGCCCCTGGCCAATACTTCCAGACCGCCGACGGAGACGCTCATGGCACGGCCGCACTCTGCAGTGTTCTGTGGGTCGGGAAAGCTCATAAGTTGTTATTTGCCTCCTCCCCCAGTAAGGAGGGAACTTGCTGGCAAACCTCAAGGCAGAGTTAACTGGTGAGTGTGGAGATGCAGGGCTGGCCCAGACTTGGGAGTGGGGGTAGCTAGTGGGAGTCAAAGGCCCAGAGAGAAGGCGAGAGGCAGAGACTGGTGGGGCCGGCATGTTCTTAGAGGCTGGGAGCAACTCAGGTGGTGGGAGAGGAGGATGGGCTGCTGAACAGACAGCTGGGGCATGTTCAGCAGACAATGAGGCAGGGAGAAAAGCCCAGGGGAGGTTAGGGGACACTAAGTGCTGTGCGTTCAGCCTTGCAAACTCCCTCCTTCCGTGTCTCCCACAAGAGCCTTAGTAAAACACCTATTGCTCAGTAATGAAAGGAAGACAGCAGTGGAATAAACAGTGTTGAGTTGAGTGGGGAGAGAACTGGGACCAAACGCAGGGTCTTGTCATATCTGGGTCACATCACATCACCAAGGGGACTGGGGAGCTGCTTCCTTCCACTGTTAGCTTTATGTCGATACATCTCTCTTCTGTTTGGGTCATTCCCATCCTGACTGAGGCCCAGACAGATCCTTCTGCCCTTTTGGTGCATAAGCCTCAGCCTTTTCTGTATATAGAACATCTCTCCCATAGAATCTCTGCACAAATTAAGTCCCTGGGTGGCATGGCAGCACTCAGATTGCTGAGAACCTCTGAGTGCCTTGGACGCGAGTGCGGAATGAATGCTTCCAGACAGGGGTCAACAAACTTTTTGTGTAAAGGGCCAGATAGTACATATTTGAGACTTTGCTGGCAGACAGGCGAAATTGAGAATATTATGTAGGTATTTATAGAACGGGAGAGAAAACACATTTTCACAGATTTTACCGGTAAAAAAAAGTCAAAGCATTATAGACACTGAAATTTGAATTCCATATAATTTTCACATGCCACAAAATATGATTCTTCTTTTGATCTTTTTTCAATTATTTAACAGGGTGGAAGCCATTCTTAGCGTGTGGGGTGTCTAAATAACAGGTGTGGGCTGCATTTGGCCCATTGGCTGTAGTTTGCCAACCCCCGTTCCAGGAAGAGTGAAACGTGTCACCGTAACAGAAGCAACACTCACATCACCCTATTCTTCTCATATTCACTGCAGACTTGATTGTTATGATCTGGGTAAAAATGCTGGTCATCAAAGCGTCTGTTCCCAAATCAATGCCTGTGATTCATAACAGGTAGGCAAAATGACAGAGTTGTAGAATTTTCAACTCTTCTTTCAGATAATTAGGCTGCAGGCCCAAGTGCTTTGGTAATTAACGCTGGCCGATCCATTAAGCACGTGCCCTTTTAACAGAAGTCCGCACCAGGGACCATGGTGGTGATCTTACATTTTTATGGCAGCATATGGTTTTCAAAGCACTTTAACATACAGTATCTCATTAGATCTTCTTAACCCCCCCCAAGAGGTAGAAGGGGTGGTATTATAACCCTTTTATGACTGGAAAGAACCTAAACACAACCAGGGCTTCAAGTAATTGTGCAGCTGTCTGCAATCAGTTATGCCCTGGTGGATGGAGGTTGGACCTCAGGTGTGGCTAGGAGCTGGGGATAGAGCAAAAAAGGCAAACCTGGAGCTTTGGTCAAGAGGGGCAACCGCCCACAGAGAAAATAATCCTACTCACATGAAAAGAATTGGTACACCTAAAAAGATGAAAAAGAACTCCCTCTTTGAATATTTCCAGAAATATTTAGCCTTGTTTATTGTAACCCAAAAGCATATCTTAAGGTAAAAGCCTCCAAAAGCTGAATAAATCCCAAAGATAAAAAGAAGAGACATCAAGGTAATAATTATACTTCCAAAAACAGTCCCCGGATACTTCTAAGGGCCAGTACCTGGAATGCGTATTTTGTTATTATCATATATGTGAAGATCTTAGAGCAGGCAGCAAAGAGAATGCTAAGAAAATCACAGCTCACAGGTTGACCCTTAAGGAGAGCATGAATTAGGACTTAAAGGAAGTGATAGTGGCCCTCACAGACCCGAATGAGATCACAGAGGCCTGGGACTTTGATGGGCGGCAGTGGGTTAGTGGCCCAGCCATCCGCAGCCTGCCTAGAGCCAGCTTCCTTCCAGGGAGAGGTCAGGGGAGCAGGGCCAGCCTGCTGCTGCTGTCTGCTTCTATCACAGCTGCACAGCGACATCACACAAGCCCAGAGTCCTTTGAACACGGCTCCCAGGAACTGTCGCTCAGTGACAGAGCTGGTGCTCTTGGAGGGTAGTAGTTAAGAGCAAGAACTCTCAAGTTGCACGAACCTGGGTTCAAATCCTAAGCCCTCCCCTTACTGACCTTCACCTTGGGAAGCCTGCCTTCATGTGGTGGTGGTTTAGTAGCTAAGTTGTGTCTGACTGTTTGTGGCCCTATGGACTGTGGCCCACCAGGGTTCTCTGTTCATGGGATCATCCAACTGGAATGGGTTGCCATTTCCTTTGCCAGGGGATCTTCCTAACCCAGGGATCGAACCCGGGTCTCTTGCTTTGCAGGCAGTCTCCACTGCATTGCAGACAGATTCTTTATTGACTGAGCCACCTGGGAAGCCCCCACCTTCATGTAGTTCATGGTTTATAAGAGAGGCTAACACAGTGGCTACGTGGTTGGCCTGTGGGAAGTGCTAAGTGAGATAGTGCGTATAAAAGCGCCCAGAACTTAGCCTGGGCTCTTGCCATGGGTATTATTTATTAAGCCCAACAGTAAATCTGAAACAGCTAATAATTCTCTGGAGATGCAGCTTTATGGTGAAAGAAAGAGCATTAGCCTGGGGTCCAAAAGGCTTGGGTTGCCTGTGAAATTCTGACCCTTGGGAGAGGTTAAATAATTTGAGGAAAGACACTCCTGGAGCCCGAGCTGCTCCTCTCAGAAATGGGAGTTAATAATATCTATTTCATAAGGTCACTGGGAAGAGTAAGAAAGACAGGGTGCGAGATGGCTTTCTCCAGTGTATTATTACAGACAACCACAAAAATGTTCACAGCGTCTCTGAACAAGCAATATATGCTTATTTATGTGTAGCCACATCTCATTCCATAAAAGATTTGAGACATTCTTCAAATCTCAAGCAGAGCTCAAAACCCACATGAATAAAAAAATCCACATGAAATAATGAACCATAAATATGATTTTTAAAGGAGGACCCAGAAATAGGTGAAAGTGGGAACAAAAAGATCCAGGAGAAATAAACATTCGAAATTATAGGTCAGAAGATTTTATCTACTTCACTGTTCAAATTGAATATCCAATTTATCTTTTAAGCTTTCTCAGAGTCCAAGGGAAAAAAAGGGAGATGTAGATTTTCATTCTCTTTGAAAAAAATATGTACAGATCTATCTTGCTCTCTCCTGTCCCCACCTCCCCCTCCCCTGTCCTTTCTTCAAGAGAAGCAAGAGTTTGCAAGGCTTCATACAATTTTCCCAAGGTAAGTACTATTTGTAAATAAAGCTGCCTCAGAGAGATTACCTAGCTTGCCGGGGATCACACACTTCCTATGAATAGGAGACAAAGCCAGGCTCCAAATTCAAGTCCAAAGGTACCGCAGCCCTGTTTCTCCCACCACAGCTAGCAGTAAAAGTCTTCAGTGTTTTTCTGGGCTGCAGCAGCTGGGGAAGCTGCTTCTTAGAAGAGTTGGACAGAGATTGTCTTGGTGCTCTAACTTTCTGCTCAATGTGCAATTCAACAGAAAATTACTTTTCCAAGGACATAGAAGCAGACATAAACCCTCTCGTTGCCTTGGTGCTAGACAAGCTGTATCAGATTTCGTGGAGGTATTGAGGATAGAAAGAAAGTTTGCTTGGGCTGGGAAATGAACTTGGCGTGGGGCACTTGCAGAGGTGTCAGCCCACAATTGCCAAAGGCTCTTGTGACGTAAACATGAGTAAGGGCACAACAGACTGTCACAGAAAATGCTCTGAAACAAGAAAGAAGATTCCAACTCAGAGGTGGGTGGGGCAAGAACAGGGTAGAGCAGGAATGGAGAAAGGCAAGAGAAGGAAAACAAAATGATTCTCAAAGTCCCAAACAGCCAATCCTTTCATTCAGGTCTGGGAGCTGATACCACAACCTCATGGTCTGGAAACCCCTGTCATTGTAACTAAGCAAGGTTCAAGTTTACAAGAGAGTATAAAGTATATAGTTCCCACTGGAGTTTTTAACGGATCCATAAGGTCCTGAATTAAGGAGCTTCTCCAGGCACCATCATATTGATATCCAGACTGGAGGAACCTACCCATTATTGCAGCCGAGTAAGTGACACTTGTGCTTTTAACAAGGTTTATCTCTCCTCGGGTGGCTATAGATTATGTTAGCTTGGATTCTAAAATGCATTTCACAGTAGGTTCATAAAAGGGGCTCTGACTGAGAGTAAATGTCTTCAAGTCATATTCCTACAGCACATGTGGCATGTAGTCTTATAAGACTTTTCCTCTAGTGTCTCCAGATCAAATTCAAGGGCATGACTCCTGAAGTACAGCTCAGGAAAGACAATTCTGCAGAGGCCAAGGCCACTTGTTTCAGTTCTGCACCTTCTGATGTCAACTTTGATCGAAGGATAGACTTTGTGTGGAGTTGGGTCATATATATGTCATATATTTCAAATGACTGTCCAACAATCTCAACCTGAGGTTTTTATAAGAACTGGACAGTTGACAGTTCGGCATTGTATTTTTCGGCACTGTCTTATATTAAAGGCAAGCAATATGTCAATCAGGGATGGAGTAGGGTCCTTTGGAAATAAAAAATAAACAGATGGAAATTTGATACTATTTTATGAAATGTGAGTAGGAAAAATATGCTATCTACTTGGATTGACAGCCATCCTACCACTGCACGGAGGCCAGATGCAGAAAACTAGAATTGCATTCAGAAATAGTTTGGGGGCTTTTCTGGTACTTCAGAAAATGATTAATTAAGTCCTGAAAATTTTACACTGTAGAGCATGAAAAGAAGTTTGGGGCCTGTAAAGTATTCAAGCACTTGTTACTAGTTCCCCTCAATGACTGTCTAAAACCTGGATAATGTGCCCACAGATAACATAGTTTTGATCAAAGCAGTGTTCTGATGAAACTGCCAGGATGCATTAACTGAAAGATGTACTTGTTTTAGTTTCTAAGTAACTGTACCTGTTTTATGAGATAATTGGATATGAATCAATTAGGTTTTGGATGACATCTGCCAAAAATGATTTTAGTTGGGTCCTGTAATTAATTAACTGGAGGTCCTCTGGATCAGAAGGGTTTGCTTATTATTGAATGTAATTTGGGAGAATTTGAACCATAAATCCCTGGCTTTGAGGACTATTCAACTTTAATCATGGTGCTTTAGAGCTGGTGTTGCAGGGTTTAGGACAGGGCCCCTGCCTCTAGTTGGAAAGACAAGCGTTCACAGACAGGACCAAGGAAGAAAGACAAGAGTTAAAAGGTGACCACGACAGGGACTAACCTAGTGGTCCAGTAGCTAAGACTCCCTATGCAGGGGCCCAGGTTCAATCCCTGGTCGGGGAACTCGATCCCACATGCTGCAGTTAAACCTGGTGCAGCCAAATAAATAAGTAAAATAAATAAAAAAAAAAAGAGGTTACCAACAGAATGGCATCATCAAAAAGTCTACAAACAATAAACGCTGGAGTTACATTCTTACACTGGGAATGCAAATTAATATAGTCAATAGGGAGAACTGTATGGAGAGTTCTTAAAAAGCTAGGAATAAAGCTACCATACAACCCAGCAATCCCACTACTGGGCATATACCCTGAACCCCAGTGTTCATTGCAGCACTATTTACAATAGCTAGGGCATGGAAGCAATCTAAATGTCCATCGACAGATGAATTGATTAGGAAGTTGTGGTACATAAACACAAAGGAATATTACTCAGTTATAAAAAGGAACACATTTGAGTCAGTTCTAATGAGGTGGATGAACCTAGAGTGTATTATACAGAGTGAAGTAAGTCAGAAAGAGAAAGATAAATGTAGGAAGTCAAGAAACACCTGGAGTAACAGGCAAATTTGGCCTTGGAGTACAGAATGAAGCAGGGCAAAGGCTAATAGTGCTTTGCCAAGAGAACGCACTGGTCATAGCAAACACCCTCTTCCAACAACACAAGAGAAGACTCTACATATGGACATCACCAGATGGTCAACACCAAAATCAGATTGATTATATTCTTTGCAGCCAAAGATGGAGAAGCTCTATACAGACAGCAAAAACAAGACTGGGAGCTGACTGTGCCTCAGATCATGAACACCTTATTGCCAAATTCAGACTTAAGTTGAAGTAAATAGGGAAAACCACTAGACCATTCGGGTATGACCTAAATCAAATCCCTTATGATTATACAGTGTAAGTGAGAAATAGATTTAAGGGACTAGATCTGATAGATAGACTGCCTGATGAACTACGGACGGAGGTTTGTGACATTGCACAGGAAACAGGGTACAAGACCATACGCAAGAAAAAGAAATGCAAAAAAGCAAAATGGCTGTCTGAGGAGGCCTTAAAATATCTATGAAAAGAAGAGAAGTGAAAAGCAAAGGAGAAAAGGAAAGATATAAACATCTGAATGCAGAGTTCCAAAGAATAGCAAGGAGAGATAAGAAAGCCTTTCTCAGCGATCAATGCAAAGAAATAGAGGAAAACAACAGAATGGGAAAGACTAGAGATCTCTTCAAGAAAATTAGAGATACCAAGGGAACATTTCATGCAAAGATGGGCTCGATAAAGGACAGAAATGCTATGGACCTAACAGAAGCAGAAGATATTAAGAAGAGATGGCAAGAATACACAGACGAACTGTATAAAAAAGATCTTCACGACCCAGATAATCACGATGGTGTGATCACTCACCTAGAGCCAGACATCCTGGAATGTGAAGTCAAGTGGGCCTTAGAAAGCATCACTATGAACAAAGCTAGTAGAGGTGATGGAATTCCAGTTGAGCTATTTCAAATCCTGAAATGCTGTGAAAGTGCTGTACTCAATATGCCAGCAAATTTGGAAAACTCAGCAGTGGCCACAGGACTGGAAAAGGGCAGTTTTCATTCCAATCCCAAAGAAAGGCAATGCCAAAGAATGCTCACACTACCGCACAATTGCACTCATCTCACATGCTAGTAAAGTAATGCTCAAAATTCTCCAAGCCAGGCTTCAGCAATATGTGAACCGTGAACTTCCAGATGTTCAAGCTGGTTTTAGAAAAGGCAGAGGAAACAGAGATCAAATTGCCAACATCTGCTGGATCATCGAACAAGCAAGAGAGTTCCAGAAAAACATCTATTTCTGCTTTATTGACTATGCCAAAGCCTTTGACTGTGTGGATCACAATAAACTGTGGAAAATTCTGAAAGAGATGGCACCTGACCTGCCTCTTGAGAAACCTGTATGCAGGTCAGGAAGCAACAGTCAGAACTGGACATGAAACAAAAGACTGGTTCCAAATAGGAAAAGGAGTACGTCAAGGCGGTATATTGTCACCCTGCTTATTTAACGTATATTCAGAGTACATCATGAGACACGCTGGGCTGGAAGAAGCACAAGCTGTAATCAAGATTGCTGGGAGAAATATCAATAACCTCACATATGCAGATGACACCACCCTTATGGCAGAAAGTGAAGAGGAACTAAAGACCCTCTTGATAAAAGTGAAAGAGGAGAGTGAAAAAGTTGGCTTAAAGCTCAACATTCAGAAAACTAAAATCATGGCATCTGGTCCCATCACTTCATGGGAAATAAATGGGGAAACAGTGTCAGACTTTATTTTTCTGGGCTCCAAATCGCTGCAGATGGTGATTGCTGCCATGAAATTAAAATACACTTACTCACTCCTTGGAAGGAAAGTTATGACTAATCTAGATAGCATATTCAAAAGCAGAGACATTACTTTGCCAACAAAGGTTCGTCTAGTCAAGGCTATGGTTTTTCCAGTAGTCATATATGGATGTGAGAGTTGGACTGTGTAGAAAGCTGAGTGCTGAAGAATTGATGCTTTTGAAGTGTGGTGTTGGAGAAGACTCTTGAGAGTCCCTTGGACTGCAAGGAGATCCAACCAGTCCATCCTAAAGGAGATCAGTCCTGGGTGTTCGTTGGAAGGACTGATGCTGAAGCAGAAACTCAAGTACTTTGGCTACCTCATGTGAAGAGTTGACTCATTGGAAAAGACCCTGATGCTGGGAGGGATTGGGGGCAGGAGGAGAAGGGGATGACAGAGGATGAGATGGCTGGATGACATCACTGACTAGATGCACATGAATTTGAGTGAATCTGGGAGTTGGTGATGGACAGGGAGGCCTGGTGTGCTACGATTCATGGGGTCTCAAAAAGTCGGACACGACTGAGTGACTGGAACTGGAACTGGAATGCATATATATGGAATCTAGAAAGATAGTACTGATGATTCTACTTGCAGGGCTGCAAAGGAGACGCAGACATTTTGGACACAGTGAGGGAAGGAGAAGGGTGGGGTGATATGAGAGAATAGCATTGGAACATATCCATTACCATGTGTGAACTAGATGGCCAGTGGGAGTTTGCTGTATGACACAGGGAACCCAAAGCCACTGCTCTGTGACAACCTAGAGGGGTGGGAGGGGGAGGAAGATGGGAGGGACGTTCCAGGGGGAGGGGACATGTATGCCTAGTACTGATTCATGTAGATGTATGGCAAAAACCTTCACAATATTGTTAAGAAATTACCCTATAATTTAAAAAAATTTTAAAAAACAAGGTGACAAGACAAAAAGAAATGTGAGGGGACATTCCCCAGGCCCTACATTACCCAAGTAATTGGGATGCCACATTAGTAAGTCCAGAAGTATCTGAACCTCACAAATAAGATATTAACCACTCTGTTGGCCAGAATTTAGCTTGGGGAAAAAAGCTGTAATGGTCGCACATTGTATCTCTGTCTTTTTGCTTTACACATTTTTGCTCAGCCAAGATACCATGAGCACAACTACAAATGTGAGGCTTTAGCCTCAGGTTGATGATGGAATCCAGTCTGTTGTCAGTCAACAAAAGATCACCTTTGTCCTTTGGGATGCTCTGGGGTCACCAAAGGAATAAGATAGCCCACTTATCTGCCTAACATCTTCAACTCTCCAAAGTAAAGCTCTGACTCAGAAGGAAGTCTTAAAAAGCCTCACATGTGAAACTGTGATTCAAACAAAGCCATGTATTCACTTCCCTGGTTCTTCTCAGATTTATCGGCTCTCCTGGACCAAGCTTCTTAACGAGTACCTGACTCTGGTTTCTCCTTCTTCAGATGAGAAGCAGTGCGGCAAGCCAGGAAGAGAAAGAGGATATCTCAATGGGAGCTACAGATGTGGTCAGAGCCAGTGAAACGTTAAGTCTAGAGCCATAATAATAATAATAAATAAAATCAATTCTAGACATGGAATCATACTTTATATAAGAGTCAAATACTGTAAGCAACTTAAATGTCCATCGACAGATGAATGGATAAAGAAGATGTACGTATGCGCAATGGGATATTGCTCAGCCAACAAAAGGAATGAAATTGTGTCATTTGCGGAGACGTGGATGGACCTAGAGACTGTTATACAGAGTGAGGTAAGTCAGAAAGAGAAAAATGAATTTCATCTATTAGGGTATGTATGTGGAATCTAGAAAAATGGTACAGATGAACCTATTTGCAGGGCAGGAATAGAGAAGCAGACGTAGAGGGCAGACGTGTGGACATGGGGAGATGGGGGGTGGGATGAATTGGGAGATTGGGATTGACATACATACACTACCATCTGTAAAATAGATAGCTAGCAGGAACCTGCTCTATAGCACCGGGAGCTCAGCTCGGTGCTCTGTGATAACCCTAGATGGGTGGGATGTGGGTGGGTAGAGGGAGATTCAAGAGGGAGGGCGTATACCCCCTATAGACATAAGTATACATATACATATGTCTGTGTATACATAGAGCTGATTCACTTCATCATACAGCAGAAACTAACACAATATTGTCAAACAACTATACCCCTATTTTTAAAAGAAGAATCAAATACTGTATATTCATGATGACAATTCTGAATCAAGAAGAACTGGCTAAAATGCTCTTCCAGAGCATTAAATAATGTGCTAAAATTGACCATAAAATATATCGGTGAACTCACAGGTAAATAATACTCTAGTAGGAAGTAGATTTTACCATATGAAGGAAAGCAGGTTTGCACCAAAAGTGGACCAAAAGTAAGAGAAAAATGGAAGAAAAAAAAGAAGAAGAAAAACATTGATTTGACAGCAACCACTTTCCACAGGACGTAACAGAGAGTAAGCCTCTGGCTTCTCACAAAATCTGGGTCACAGGAGCTCAATGCGGTGTTTTTACGCACGACTTAGAGAAAAACCACCGGCATTAGGGTTTCCATCAAGGAGGAACCACCAGGCAACAAGACTGGAAGCTCCAGACACACACGCCACTCCTGGAAAGGTATGTTCATGCAAGGAGGAGCCTGCACAAGGAAACTTGTACACAGAAGCCAGCAGCACAGAGACACTGCCCAAGGGTAGTGCAGGCTGCTCCCAGGGTGTACTGGGGCTGGGGGACCAGTTGTACACAGAGACAAGCCCCGAAATGTGCATTTGCATACGTTTGGGGGATGAGGGGGGAACAAAGTCATGTAAAGAAGGCAGTGCAGGTTGAGTAGGATTCCTCTGTCTTCTCCTCTTGTTCACCCATAGGCAAGGCCTAGGGGAATTCTTTTGAAGATGTGTGAGTTAAATCGGGATCGTACCATGACAGTCTCTGTTTTTGTTCAGTGACTAGGGGGCAGAAATGTTTGCTTTTCTCTATTTTTGAATCTATGGAAATGAACACTCCATTTCTGAAAGATTTTTGTTAAACTATGTTTAAAATAATAGAAAAAATATTTTTGACCTTTACTTAGTTAACTTCTATGTAGTGGTTATGTGTCTGACAAAGCAAATTCAAGTCCTGGCTTTGCTTCTTACTAGCTGTGTGACTCCAAGCAAGTTGTTAATACCTTTTTTTTTTAATGGAAAAACAGGCCATTTTAAAACCACGAATACCATTGTGGTGGAGAATATCAGTGTTGCATCTGAGGGGCACCACTGGGGACCCCATTGTCTGCCAACTCCCCTCATTCTGGAGTCTCATGTTTGGTGGATGTCATGTCCTCTCTGATATCTATCTGACTAGTGGGGAGGAGGGGTAGAGGGTAAACCACCATGAAAGAGTACAGTAGGGGCCCCACCGGGCCTGCTGAAATGTACAGAGGCTGCCAAAGCAGCTCTTTACCTATGGGAGAACAACCCCTCCAAAGGGCATTTCTCTTTCTGGCTGTTGTCTCAGAGTCTTACACTTTTTCAGTCTCAGTTTTGCCAAAGAAAAGACCAGGAAGTACACCAGTTACACTCCAAGGGACTGGCCCAGTTCATTTCCTATCGATTCCTATTGGTTCAGCCACATCTGGGTTCTCAGAGTAGAGCTCTTTAGAGGGTAGACTTGGCTGAGAGTGCTTCCTGGGTGAGGCTGAAGTGGACAGCCTCCTACTTTGTTTCTTGTCTTCTATGATGGGACCTAGAGAGCTGCCATGACACCCCACTCCAGTACTCTTGCCTGGAGAATCCCATGGACGGAGGAGCCTGGTAGGCTGCAGTCCATGGGGTCGCTAAGAGTCGGACACAACTGAGCGACTTCACTTTCACTTTCATGCATTGGAGAAGGAAATGGCAACCCACTCCGGTATTCTTGCCTGGAAAATCCCAGGGATGGGGGAGCCTGGTGGGCTGCCATCTATGGGGTCGCACAGAGTCAGACACGACTGAAGCGACTTAGCAGCAGCAGCAGAGAGCCGCCACTTTCCCAAATTTGAGTTCTCTATCCTCTGCTTGTTCACAATCTTGAATGCTGCTGCCAGAGTCAGCAGAAGAGGCAGGCTTTCAGACCTAGTCATGCCCAGTCTCCAGCTCCTACCATGAACACACATGTGAGAATCAATACTGCCCAGATCCTTCCTTTTCCTTGCATGGTGGAGAGTGCCTGGTGGTCACCATGACTCTGTTCAGTCCTAGAACCCATATCTGTTGACCTGGTCATCCTTGGTCTTAACCCCATGGCCTTGGCCTGGGAAGAATCCATTCTGCTACAGTGTGAAGCCAGACTCCTTTGGTGCTGGCCAAGGTGCTGATTGTGTGGGTGGCACAACACAAAGTCTTCTGCAAATGCAAGGGAATGGAGCAGAACACCCTGTTCTGATGGAATGACTACTTGTAGTAGTAGTCAGTAACTTGTAGCAAGTAACTTGCTACTTAGGAGGGGCCGTCATAACTATGCCTCCACATATCCTCTGCTGACCCACCAGCTGGGGTTGGGGATGGAGAGTAGGGGATAGGTGCTCTAAGGGCAGCACACTCAGCAAGAACGTGCAGTTTTATTTTGAGTAGAGGCACAGATGGGATGGAGGATAAGAAGCTTGGAGTTAAGGTTCCTAGTCTGGAGGCCAGGGTGTGCCTCTGGAGCTAGTTTGAGGAAGGAGCGAGATGGGTGGGAAGTCCATAGGCTCTGCCAAGGCAGCAGGAAAGGTTAGGGGATGAGAGGAAGGCAGAGATGGGGAACAGGATGCGAGGATGGAGCCAGTAGGGTTTAAGCCTGGACTACAGCAGAAAGGTCCATAGTAAGTGAGAGGAACATCAAGGCCAGAGGGGAGAATTGACAAGGAGGAGAGTACTAGAGGATGCAATATCATGATGACAGAAGGTCCTGGAGAGAGCGGTATTGAGGAAAGTCTTCCCTGTCTCTGTAAACGCATTATAGTTATTTGAACTGTCACATTATAAGCAAAAGTCTTGTTTTCAAGGAGTTTACAATTTAGTCGATGATGCATCATATTCCCTCAACAGAAGGTTAAGTAAAAACTCAAGTAGGGTAAAGTGACCAATAAGTGGTATCCAGAATGAATGAGAGTTCTAATCAGGGAGAGTTCAGATTGGAGGAGAGGACAAGGAGAAACTGGAATCCGATTTGAATCTTGAAGGAGAGGGCAGGCTTTGGAGAGGAAGAGGTCAGGGGATGGGTGTGTCAGATAGGAAGAATGTACCAGGGTCAGCAGTAGTAAGAGGCAGCTTTCCGTTGAGTGAGCTGTGTTATCAGGAAAAATACGGCAGGCAGGCCAGGGCTGGCCCCTCTATAAAGGGGGCAAGTGGAAGATGCCTGAAGGACAGCAAGGAGGCTGCACAATGTACTCTCCCAAGGACACAGAGGAGAGAAGACTGTCAATACATAATGGGCCAGAGTTCAGCTATGCCGAATCACCTTAAATATTAGCGGTATTACTGACCTAGGGGATTACACTGCAACCAGATACAATATGTAAAATTAACACACATAAAACCATCAGAAAAAGGAGGGTAGTCAGTCTTTAAAACCTAGAAACTGATATTTGGCCATCCCCATAAAACTCTTGTCAAGAAGAAGGGAGTTTTACCCAAATGATTTATAGTCTTTTGGCTTCATAGGTAAGAATATAGTATGGGGAAATGCCAACATCAAAGGGCTTGAGTAGATATTCAGTTAGATGAATAAATAAATGGACCAATGATCTTATTAAATATTCAACTAATCTGATTCTTCTTCTCTTTCTGACTCACCAATCAGTCTTTTGATTGTAACTTAACATCCTTTTAGATTTGCCTGCAGAGAGGTAATTACTGATTGTAGACATTTTAGGTTTTCTAGTCTTTCCAGGTGGCTCAGTGGTAAAGAATCTGCCTACCAATGCAGGTGACTCAGGAGATGTGGGTTTGATCCCTGTATCAGGAAGATCCCCTGGAGTAGGAAATGGCAAACCACTCAGTATTCTTGCCTGGAAATCCATGAACAGTGGTGCCTGGAGGGCTACAGCCCACAAGGTCTCAAAGAGCTGGACATGACTGAATGACTAAGCATGCACAATCTCCATAATAAGAATTTCTTGCCATAAGATAAAAAACTGGCATTCTGGTTTTCTGCATCATGATTCTGGCTAATGAGAAAGACACGCTTTTGGTTTCTGAGAGCTGACTACCAGACCCTAGACGGTCAATTTGCTGGCACAAAAGTCATCCTTGTGTAAGTTTTCTTGAGGACAACCTTGTCATGGTGGAGAAAGTGCTGTAAGGAGCATGATCATGGAAGATCTTAAATGCCCGTGTGACAAGTACGGAGTTTATTCTGTAGGTGCTTGGGTGTGGTTCAGGTCAACAAATACTTACTCAGCACTTGCTATGGGAAAGGCATTGCTCTGTGGGGAGGAAAACATCCATGAGCAGTCTGTGTGGAATCTACACTGTAGGGGGGAAGGCAGCTCCTCATAAAACCACTTATGATGGGTGTTGAGATGAAGGTATAAAGTATTATTCAGGAGGGAAGTGGCAGTCACGCTGGGCCTTAAAGGTGGAGGATCATTTTTAACCTGCAAAGCTAAGAGAAAGGCCATTTTAGAATATGGGAGCCATGTAAGGGATGACTAAACCTTCCTTGTGCCTGAGGCAGGATGATGAATATGGAAGGTTGAGTGGAGCAGACATAACCTTGATCAATGGGCTATCCTCCAAGTAATGGAAGTTTATGAACAGGTGAATGATGCAAGTAGATTTTCTCTTTAGAAAAAAGTTAAAGGATCATGAATAATGAATTTCAAAAAGATATTTGGAAGGAGAGATATAAATTATAAGACTGTCTTATGTATCAGGTGAAAGATGAGTCAGAAGTAAAGGGAATGTAGTAGGGGTGGAAAGAAAAGGGCAGGTTCTCAGCAGAGTTCTTAACTTATTATTGACTGGGGGATTCTTTCAGAAACTAACTGTGGCCAGCGATTTTTATTTTGGCTGGCCAAAACTTAATTGTGCTATTTCACTAACACTTTGTGGGTTACCGCATTCTATAGTTATACTTGTGTGATGTGCTAAGTCACTTCAGTTGTGTCTGACTCTTTGCAACCTTATGGACCATAGCCCTTCCGGCTCCTCTCTCCATGGGACTCTCTAGGCAAGAATACTAGAGTGGATTCATGCCCTTCTCCAGGGGAATCTTCTGGACCCAGGATCCAACCCTGTCTCTAGTTTCCTGCATCAGCAGGTAGGTTCTTTACCAGTAGCACCATCCGGGAAGACCTACATACTTGACAGACCTGCAAAGTCTTCTAATTTTTGTGAGATGTCTCCAATTCACTCTTTTGTAGAGCATTCTCCAGCCCTGCAAGTTTAATTTTCACTCTCATTAGAATCAATCACTCGGGTTTTTTGTCTATTTATTTATTTATTTTTGGAAACCCTGCACAGCAAGACCTGTGGGATATTACTTCCCCAACCAGGGATCGAATCCATGTCCCCTGCATCCCTGCATTGGAAGCACAGCATCCTAACCACTGGACCACCAGGGAAGTCCCAGGTTTTTTTGTCTTTTTGTGGGTCTAATATTCACATTGTCTGAATCAGAACTATATTCTGAAGAACTATCTGAAGAACTATCATCTTCTGAGACATTAGTAAATATGTCACTTGGACAATCAGAGAAAGCATCTACATAATTTTCACCAAAAAAATCTTCACTCAACATCTTGTAATGTATTACTTTTGAGAATTTTATGTTTATAATATACAGAAGGTTGAAACAAAAGCCAAATGGAACAAAATGTGAATGATAATGACAACTGTAAGTTGTATAATGAATCCTTGGTCAGTTTTAAGCTCTAACAACTTCATATAGTAATGTCAATTGTATAATTCTCTAAAAATGTATTGATACATCTCTGGTCAGTGAAGTTTGGGTAACAAAAGATATATTAATATGTCTCTGGTCAATCATGGTGGCCAAGGGGCTCCTCCTATAAGTCCCATGAGTGAACTAAGGGGATGCACAAATCTCAAATTTGTGTGTCAGATTTTGTGGAAATGCAAGTGCGAATTTAACTGGGGAGAGGATTCTTTTAGACTGCATCCCCCAACAAGCAGATGTCAAGATCCTTTTAAACATTTAAGAATTTTCTTTTGCAAAATTCCTGTGGGAGAAAATGGGGAGGGACCTGGGAGAGGCTGGGAGAACCTTCAGAGAGGGAAGGAAGGAAGTTCTGGTAGAATCCTTTTAGAATGCTATTCCATCTAAGGAAGGTTCAAAAAAAGCTGTAGAGGGATCTTCCAGCCAAATTACTCAGAGGAGTCGTTTGTCTCTCAGGAATGGCTGTGCCTTAGTATTCCTGCTGTGTTTAGTAATTGTCTGGGAACAGCCAGTCAGAGGCACAGCTGGGATGCAAAGGCAGCAGCTCTGCTTTTAAGCACAGCAATCAGGGTGCCCAGTCAATGATGCTCCCTGCAACTGGAGGTCTGAGAGCCCTGGTCTCACGACCACCACAGGGGCACACGACCTTTATCGGATGCCCAAAGTGGCTCATGACCAATATGCGGTTAAAACATCACCTTCCTAGAAACTATTGAGGTTATATATAGTGACCAACATAGGCAAATAATTTTCTGTGTATCTAGGCGAATGAGGGTGCCTTTGCCTACGGCACGGTGTGTGGAATGAGACAGAGTATAAGAAAATGTGCTTTGTTTCTTCCATGTTGGGTTTGAGGTGCTGGTGGGAGAACCCATTAAATAGCTGCCAGGCAAGTGGGAGCAAGATGGCACAGTCAAAGCTGCAACTCTGTGGAAGAGAGCATTCATGGAGAAACTGAGGGGTCAGTGGCAACAGTAGACACGAGTAAGCTTCCCTCAGGAAGAGGGAGATTGAGCTGAGCAGAGGGTCAAGTGTCTGTCTGCAAGGGGGCAGTGGGACATGGCAGAGCCAGTATGTTGCTGAGAGAAGAGAGGGTAAGGGTGGGAAGCGATCCAAACGGGATCATCATTAGAGCACTTATATCCTAAAAGCAGTGAGGACAGGATCTAAAAAACCCCAGGGTTGTCAGAAATGCCAAAGGCTTGCAGAATATCAAGTAGGGAGCGGTCCAAGAAAGATGACAATATTTTAAGGATCAAAGGATCATGAAACGGAGACCTCATCTTACCACTGTATTACCTCTGTGTTTGCAATCTCCCTGCATTTTCATGAAGGACTCTTTACTATGTTCAATTTTTTCTCAACTTCAAATCAGGAAATGTATGGGGTGGGAGATAGGAAGGAGGCTGGAAGAATTGGGGTCAGTCACAAAGAAACAAATAGTGCTTCTTCAGACAGGTCTTAGACATTCTTTTCCTCTTTCTATATCTTGAGAAGTTGTCATCCAAATCCCACAACACAAAAACTAAACAATACCTAACACTTGTGATGATAAATATTTTAGACCTATTGCATATTTATTTTGAAAGCTTACCATAGCATATATAGATGATAGGTATCATCTCGTACTGAATTCATTGTTGAAAAACAAGTTTTCTAGGATGAGGATATTTTCCCTGTGTAGTGTGAGAACTGGAAATTTGTACTATTGTCTGATTGTTCAGAGACGCTTCTCAGTGCCAGTTATTTTTAAAATATCTATTTATTTATTATGTGACTGCTTTGGGGCTTAGTCGTGGCACATAGGCTTCTCCAGCTGTGGCATGTGGGCTTAGCTGCCCTGCAGTGTGTGGGAACTCAGTTCTCCAATCAGGTATTAAACCCATGTCCCCAGCATTGGAAGGCAACTTCTTAACCACTAAACCTCCAGGGAAGTCCCTCAGAGCCAGGTATTGATCCATGTTATTTGATGACTAAGACTGCCATTCCTGTAGAGAGTAAGCATATGGAAAATTGATTCAAGACTTGGGCATTTGATCAGCATATCCTGTCCTTTGCAAAATGGTACTGTTGATTTTCTCCACTAGGTTACTCGTGCCCTGTCTATAAAGATCCAGATGACTTATCTACTTGATTTTTGTTCTAGGAATATTTTGTCCCCAGTGTGAAATTTATAGTTTTAACTTATTAGAAAATGCAGACTTGTAATATAGCGCACTTCCCTTTCCCTCTTATTACAGAGCGTTACTCTATACTTAATTATAGTAATAGATTCCTAGTAAGATGACTTCTAGAGAAGTACCTGGTTAATGTATACTTGCTGAACGACTGAATGAATGGATTAGCTCCTTTTGACCAGCTCAGTTCTATTTCTGATGTAAATGTCATATTTCACATTGTGCTTCAGCTTGTAAATTACTTTGGGTTATCTTGGAAGTAGACGGAGAATGAATCTTGAATTCAATCTACAAAACAAAGAAGCAAGCTGCACCTGTGATAAAAAAAAAAAAAAGAACAAGACAATGAGTTTCTCTGATTTTTGTCACAGCTTAGCATAATAATGTAATCTACAAGAGCACAACCAACGTGGGTTTCATCTTTATGGTAGGTCAAGAAGAAAAATCACCGTTTCACCATTTTTAGTTAATACTTTGAGCTGGTTCAAGGAAACAAGGTCATAGGAGGAGTGTGGTCTTTAAAGTCAGACAGATTATATAAAACTTACTGATGTTGTGACCTTGGAGAGCTAAATAGCTTCTCTGAATCTCATATTCTTTGCAAAAATGAAGCAATAAGACCTCATATCTTCTAGGGTGGTGTATGAGTTAAGTGAGATAAAATATGTGAAGCCCTGGAATATGACCTGACAATGTTAAGTGTTTAGAGGACTTCAAATTGCTCCCTCCCTTTCCTGTGAGCATCACCACAAGTGAAAATGCAATTATGGGAGAAGAAAGGCAATTAAGGAACACTCAATTTTCCTAGCTTTTATAAATCAAGAACATATTTATGAGCTATACTATAGTGCGTGGAAAAAATGAAAAGAACAAAAGACAAAAACCAGGCACAAGATCTCGGGGTTCTCTTGTATTATCATAACTGTAAAAGGCATTTTTCATTGGCCATTTAAAACCTGGTGTTCCTGAGGCCTGTGAGGAAGTGCACAGATCACTCACTCTGCTTCAGGTATTGACATTCCTGTGAAGAAGAGATATTTCCTATAGGATTATTACTCATCATGACTGAAGTTCAATAGATAAATTAAAAACCCAGCCACTCCTCAGCTCTGGAAGTGACTCACTGCTCAAGGAATGCTCTCTGTTTACTTCAAGATGGGCTTAAAGAGGCCCTGAATCAGAATTGCTCCTTGTCAAGGGGGCCTCTGGACCATTACCAGAAGAAATTGTGGGTTGTCTCATAGAACTGCAAAGGCATTTGGCTGAGTGCTTTCTGGAGCTTGTCCTGCAAATTCCTGTAATTTAGACCAGGTCACTTGTTATCCATTTTAGTTGACTGAACAGTTTGAATCACCAGTGTGAAAAGCAACTGATGCCACAGTTAGCAGAGACCTTCCAAGAATGTGCTATTGCCATTCTGGTCATGTGCAAGTGGGGCCATGAACTACATACAGCAAACTTTTTACTTTGCAGAACACACTCACACACGCACAATTGGTTTAAGAATAATAGTGGTTCAATAACCAAAATCAAATAATCTGAATTCAATTTAAGCATTTGAATTTTAAAATGTCTCTGAGTAGACATTTTTCCAGAGAAGACATACAGATGGTCAACAAGCACAGGAAAAGACGCTCAAATCACTAATTATGAGGGAATGCAAATCAAACCACGTCACCTCACACATGTTAGAATGGTTAATGTAGAAAAGACAAGAAATAACAAATGTTGGAGAGGATGTGGACAAATGGGAACACTTGTACACTGTTGGTGGGAATGTAAATTGGTATAGCTACTATGTAAAAGAGTATGGATATTCCTCAAAAAATTAAAAATAGAACTACCATGTGATCCAGCAATTCCACTTCTGGAACTATATCTGAAGATCATGAAAACAATGATTTGAAAAGATACATGCACCCCTATGTTCATTGTTGCATTCTTTATAATAGCCAAGATATGCAAATAACCTAAGTGTCCATCAATGGATGACTGGATAAAGAATGCGTGGTGTATATACGTAATGAAATACTACTCAGCCATAAAAAAGAATTATATCCTGCCATTTGCAACAACATGGATGGACCTTAACTGTATTATGCTAATTGAAATGTCAGATGGAGAAAGACAAATGCCACCTGATCTCACTCCTGTGTGGAATTTAAAAACAAAACAAACAATAACAGCAGATACAGAGCTCAGATTACCTGTTACCAGGAAGGAAGGTACTTGGGAGGTGAATAAAGTAGGTGAAGTGAGTCAACTGTATCGTGATGGATGGTAACTAAACTTGTGGTGGTGATTACTTTGTAGTGTATTCAGATGTCAAATTATAGTGCTGTACATTCCCTAGTAGCTCAGCTAGTAAAGAATCTGCCTGCAATGTGGGAGACCTGAGTTCGATCCTTGTGTTGGGAAGATCCCCTGGAGAAGGGACTGGCAACCCACTTCAGTATACTTGCCTGGAGAATCCCTGTGGACAGAGGAGCCTGGAGGGCTACAGTTCATGGGGTTACAAAGTGCTGGACGTGACTAAGTAACCAAGCGTGCATGAGAACTTGAGGGCTGCCCTGGTGGCTCAGTGGTGAAGAAGCGGTCTGCCAATGCAGGAGATGCAGGTTCAATCCCTGGGTCAGAAGATCCCCTGGAGAAGGAAATGGCAATGTACAGCAGCATACTTGCCTGGAGAATCCCCATGGATAGAGGAGCCTGGTGGGCTACAGTCCTTGGGGTTGCAAAGAGTTGGACACAACTAAGAGACTAAGTGACACCTGAAATTTATATAAGAAAAGAATAATTAGTGGTTATTGTACAAACAGCCTTAGAGTGAGAATGTGAAAAAAAAAAAAAAAAGAATTTAAGGCTGAATGGAAAATACTCCAACTAACTGCAAGCAAACACTTTTTAAACTGTAACAGGTCCCCAGCCTTGTTTTAGCTATTTTTGGCATTCTTTTTAGATTGATTAGAGCTTAAACAGTTCAGTGTCATTCTCTATCTTTGTTACCTTGCAGATGTTGTGTTCAGGTACTTATTTTCCAGTTTGGCATTTCACTAATAGTCTGTTATTTTCCACCTAGGTCGCCCTGTGACAATCTCATGCAGAATTCCCTCCTATGTGGTCTCTTCTGTTCTAAATATGCCTTATTATCCATTAAAGAGTAATGAGATAATAGGAGCCATCCAGTGACTATAGGGGAATAAGTGCCCAGCAGAATGTTGTAAATAAGTAGTTGCTTTCTCCCCTGGAAGACCTTTAAAATATGTCCACACTGGAAATATTTTTAAGAAAGACCTTCACTTCGTCTTGCATCTATACAGTTCTCATAGGAGTTCTATTAACACTCTTCTTACCATGAATACATGTGGGTGTTTATAGAAGCAAGAAGGTGAACATGAAATGGTTTTCCCTTGTGCATATTTCATGCAGAGTATGAAGCACAAGTGTTAGTCATTCAGTGATGCCTGACTCTTTGCAATTCCATGGACTGCAGCCTACCAGGCTCCTCTGTCCATGGGATTTTTCAGGTAAGGCTACTGGAGTGGGTTGCCATTTTCTTCTCCAGGGGATCTTCCTGACCCAGGGATTGACCCGGGTCTCCTGCACTGCAGGCAGATTCTTCACCGACTGAGCTACAAGGGAAGCCCTAAAGTGACTATATGAAGCACAAAGTGACTATAAATGCTAGATTTCTGTGGGGAGGCCAGCAGCTCAGCTCAGAGCTTTGGGGAAACAGTAGTTGAAGGCACAGGTGCTATGACGAACAGCTGGATGCTGTTGTCACCAGGGGCAACAGTCACTTCCTGGGCTTTCATTGCAGGAAGAAAAAACTCCAAGTGCCCACTGGGGACCGTGTCCCTTAGTGTAGGAGGAATGAATCTGTGGCTCATTGAGCAGTGTTTAGTATGAGGAAAAAGGCAGGTTACCGGTTGGGCTGTCCACGTCCCATGCTGCTGCTTGGTACTTCACTCAGTTCAGTTCAGTTGCTCAGTCGTGTACAACTCTGCAACCCCATGAATCGCAGCACGCCAGGCCTCTCTGTCCATCACCAAGTCCCGGAGTTTACCCAAACTCATGTCCATCGAGTTGGTGATGCCATCTGACCATCCATCCTCTGTCGTCCCCTTCTCCTCCTGCCCTCAATCTTTCCCAGCATCAGGGTCTTTTCGAACCAGTCAGCTCTTTGCATCAGGTGGCTGAAGTATTGGAGTTTCAGCTTCAAAATCAGTCCTTCCAATGAACACCCAGGACTGATCTCCTTTAGGATGGACTGGTTGAATTTCCCTGCAGTCCAAGGGACTCTCAAGAGTCTTCTCCAACACCACACTTCAAAAGCTTCAATTCTTCAGCACTCAGCTTTCTTCACAGTCCAACTCTCACATCCATACATGACCACTGGAAAAACCAGAGCCTTGACTAGATGGACCTTTGTTGGCAAAGTACTGTCTCTGCTTTTGAATATGCTATCTAGGTTGGTCATAACTTTTCTTCCAAGGAGTAAGCGTCTTTTAACTTCCTGGCTGCAATCACCATCTGCAGTGATTTTGGAGCCCCCCAAAATAAAGTCTGACACTGTTTCCACTGTTTCCCCATCTATTTCTCATGAAGTGATGGGACCAGATGCCATGATCTTCGTTTTCTGAATGTTGAGCTTTAAGCCAACTTTTTCACTCTCCTCTTTTACTTTCATCAAAAGATTTTTTAGTTCCTCTTCACTTTTCTGCCATAAGGGTGGTGTCATCTGCATATCTGAGGTTATTGATATTTCTCCCAGCAACCTGATTCCAGCTTGTGCTTCTTCCAGCCCAGTGTTTCTCATGCAGAGTTCCAAAGAATAGCAAGGAGACATAAGAAAGCCTTCCTCAGCCATCAATGCAAAGAAATAGAGGAAAACAATAGAATGGGAAAGACTAGAGATCTCTTCAAGAAAATTAGAGATACCAAGGGAACATTTCATGCAAAGATGGGCTCAATAAAGGACAGAAATGCTATGGACCTAACAGAAGCAGAAGATATTAAGAAGAGGTGGCAAGAATACACAGACGAACTGTATAAAAAAGATCTTCACGACCCAGATAATCACGATGGTGTGATCACTCACCTAGAGCCAGACATCCTGGAATGTGAAGTCAAGTGGGCCTTAGAAAGCATCACTATGAACAAAGCTAGTAGAGGTGATGGAATTCCAGTTGAGCTATTTCAAATCCTGAAGATGATGCTGTGAAAGTGCTGCACTCAACATGCCAGCAAATTTGGAAAACTCAGCAGTGGCCACAGGACTGGAAAAGGTCAGTTTTCATTCCAATCCCAAAGAAAGGCAATGCCAAAGAATGCTCAAACTACCACGCAATTGCACTCATCTCACATGCTAGTAAAGTAATGCTCAAAATTCTCCAAGCCAGGCTTCAGCAATATGTGAATCGTGAACTTCCTGATGTTCAAGCTGGTTTTAGAAAAGGCAGAAGAATCAGAGATCAAATTGCGAACATCCTCTGGATCATCAAAAAAGCAAGAGAGTTCCAGAAAAACATCTATTTCTGCTTTATTGACTATGCCAATGCCTTTGACTGCGTGGATCACAATATACAGTGGAAAATTCTGAAAGAGATGGGCATACCAGACCACCTGACCTGCCTCTTGAGAAGCCTATATGCAGGTCAGGAAGCAACAGTTAGAACTGGACATGGAACAACAGACTGGTTCCAAATAGGAAAAGGAGTACGTCAAGGCTGTCTATTGTCACCCTGCTTATTTAACTTATATGCAGAGTACATCATGAGAAACGCAGGGCTGGAAGAAGCACAAACTAGTACTTCACTAGAGCAGGAAATAAAACAATTCACCATGATTCTGGATCCCACCCCTTTGTTACTCTGCTCAGATCTCTCATGGAGTTTTGCCACATTATCTCTGGCATTCTCTGACCTCTCTGCTCCATGGTCATCATCCAACCTTCAGATTCTTTCTTAGGTAAACTTGTGAAATGGAGGTTGGAAATTGGAACAAGATTATAGTTCTAGAGACTTTAAAAATAATTATTCAGAAAATTTCTTACATCTCCTGTATCATCTGAGTGTCATGGGAATTCAAATTTAGAGATTAGCTTCTAAGATCAGACCCAATGTTCATGTTGCCGTAGTAACATTGCTAATGAAAGAGAAAGTTTCCATGAGACCCATTTGTCAAACTCTGTTCCAGCCACAAGTGCTGGATTTATAAGCTCCATAGACTACTTCAACTCTGTTCCTCCTCTGCAGATCCATATATTATTTCACAGGCAGGCACCAAACTATGCAGCTGGATTAAAAATTAATGAAATACTAGGATTGATAGGCTGACTACTTCAAACAAATTAAAAGATCATAGTCATCATTGGACATAGACAATGCAGGGTGCATCAGGATATATTGTCAAGTATGCACTTCAGTTTTAAGAAGAAAGATTGAGCACACATCTGCCTTTTGACATTTCTCCAAAACCATTGTGGAAAAAGATATATAGAAGTAGTTAACCCATAGTGACAAGACCAAGATAAGGGCAAGGAAAGGTGTGTCACCAACGGGTCAGAAATTTCAATGAGTTTCTGGGAGACAGACAAAGAATGAAAGTGTGTCGAGGGAATAAAGGCTACAACATGCTGTGGAAAACAGAGGTGCCAGTGGGAGGCAACAACCTTGCAGAGACTGTAGACTCTACATCAAATGAAAGTGTTAGTTGCTCAGTTGTGTCTGACTCTTTGTGATCCCAGGGACTGTAGTCCACCAGGTTTCTCTGTTCATGAAATTCTCCAGGCAAGAATACTGGAATGGGTAGCCATTCCCTTCTCCAGGGGATCTTCTTGATCCAGGGATTGAACCCTGATCTCCTGCATTACAGGCAGATTCTTTACCATCTGAGTCACCAGGGACGCCAAGAATCTGCCTGCAATGTGGGAGATCTGGGTTCGATCTCTGGGTGGAGAAAGGATCCATTCCAGTATTCTTGCCTGGAGAATTCCATGGACAGAGGAGCTTGGCAGGCTACAGTCCATGGGGTCACAAAGAGTTGTACATGACTGAGTGACTCACACTTTCTACATCAAACAGTGGGATAAAACAGGCGTGAAGGCACTACTCAAAGATAAGCTGATGGAAGAACTGCACAGTTGGGTCTCCCGACTCTGTATGCAGAACAGCAAGAGGCCTAGGACTTATCTGTAAGCCAAACCAATCTACCAATCAACCAACCAACCAACCAATCATCCAGTCCACCTACCCACCAACCAATCATCAACCAATCAACAAAAATAGAAGGATGCTTTCTAAAACAAATATGAACTTTGAGAAAAAGTCACGGTCCCAGCTCTGTGTTGGTGCCTAAATTAGGCCATTCTTTATTCTACCTGTCATAGACCTACAGCCTAACATAGATTGCCCCTTCACCCATTCCAAATTAAAACAGTCAACTGGCATGCATCATCCATGTTAGCAAGTTTGTCAATCAGAATTCCCTTAAAAAAGGAGAGGGCCTTTGGGATACAGATCTACATACACAACAGTAGGGGCTTCCCAGGTAACTCAGTGGTGAATCTGCCTCCTCATACTGGAGACACAGAAGATTCAGGTTGGTTGGCCGGGAAGATCCCCTGGAGTAGGAAATGGCAACCACTCCAGTATTCTTGCCTGGAAAATTCCATGGACAGAAGAGTCTGGTGGGCTACAGTCTATAGGGTCACAAAGAGTTGGACAATACTGAGCAACTAAGTACACACACACACACACACACAACAGTAGAGGAAGGTCACACCAGCTTTTCTGGTTTCTGCTCTTGAATATGAATGAACTTCATCAGTCATAGGACAAAACCCAACCATAGAGAAAAGAAGGACCAAGAGATAGTCTGTATTAGCTGAGATGCATTCAACTGCAAGTAACAGAAAGTCCAGCTAAAATGGACTTGAACAAGGAGGACATATATTTTCTCATCTAAATAAAAGGCTGGAGATGGAGCATTCCTAAATGGAGTAGCTCAGCACTGTCATCAAGGACTTGGGATTTTCATCTTTGGTCCACTATCCTTAGTATGTTAGTAATTTCTTTCCTCATGATTACAGATGGCAGTAGGTATTACATGAAGGAGATTGCTTAAAAAAAAATTTTTTTTACCATGTGCCACTATAATTAGTGAGAATATCATTCCCATAAATGTCCCAGGAGCTCTTCCTTACAGTCACATTGGATCTCAGAAATTGGGTCTCATGCCTATGCCTATAAAATCATTAGAAATGGGAATGAGACTATTGTGAATGGCCTAGGCCAGGGTTTCTCACCTTTCACACTACTGACATTTTGGACCAGATAATTTTTGGTTGTGAGGAGTGGTTCTGTGTATTGTAGACTGTCTAGCAGCATCCCTGCAAAGTCATAAACCATTCTGGAGGGGCACCTTCTTGACCAGTCGCTAGTAGGCCATTGAAGATAATGGTCAGCAGCGAGTCTTATAGAGATCAAAACCAAGGGCAGAAGAACTCACATAGAAAGCAGAGCCAAGACTGACCTTGCTAAAGTGGGGTTTGATGTGTGTAGTAGAACAGTAACGTCGCTATACTTCCTAGTCTACCATTTCCCAAATGGGTGGGTATTTGTTCTGTTTTATTTTTGTAGCTTGCTGGTTTTGTTTTTTGTTTTTCAGTTATCCTATTTCTTCTTCTCCATTGTTTCTTAGCATAGACCACCTGACTTCAAGGAGAACCATCTACACTCGTCAGAGGACAAGCCATCACTCAGAAATTCTGATCTTCAAGGTTGTGCAGTAGTGGAATGAGATTCTGTGGGTGTTTCCCTTGGTGATACGGTGAGTGTGTTCTCTAGTGTATGTGGATGTTGAGGAGCCAAAGGGAAGACTTTGGAGGACATTACAAATTGGGTTACACAACCTCTATTTCCAACCTCCTGCACTCTTCTCTGTCTTTCCATAGAGGCTGTAAGTGTACATACTTACCCAGTCACCCACGTAGCTTGTGAGAGCCACATGACACAGCTCTGACCAATAAGACATAAACAGAAGTTCAGGGAGAGACCAACTCTAGGGAAACATTTGCTTTATTGATTAAGGAAACAGATGCAACTGGTCCCAGTCCTTTCTTCCTGTCTCCACTTCTTCCCTCCTGGTTCATGAAGGTGATTCCTGAAACCAGTTATCTTGAAGCCTTGAAACAACAAGCCAAAATGCTAAGGATGGTACAGTGGGTGAACAGAGTCTAGGTCTTCCATACCACTATTATCCAATTTTATCACTTATGAATTGACTATCTCTCAAATTATCAGTACTCGAGTAACTTATGTCAAGTATATTTGAGTCATTATAAGTCAGGTATTTTATCACTTGAAACTGAATAGCAAAGGATTAATAGAGTGAAAGAGGAAGACAGAAATGAAAGACAGAGATGCAAATAGACTCTCCTTGCAGCTGCTGCTGCTCCTAAGTTGCTTCAGTCGTGTCCAACTCTGTGTGACCCCATAGACAGCAGCCCACCAGGCTCCCCTGTCCCTGGGATTCTCCAGGCAAGAACACTGGAGTGGGTTGCCATTTCCTTCTCCAATGTATAAAAGTGAAAAGTGAAAGTGAAGTCGCTCAGTCGTGCCGACTCTTAGTCCACCCCATGGACTGCAGCCTTCCAGGCTCCTCTGTCCATGGGATTTTCCAGGCAAGAGTACTGGAGTGAGGTGCCATTGCCGAGACTCACCTTAGGTGCAATGAAATTGACTGATGCTGTCTTTGGAACCCCAGTCTATGGTACTATTTGGTAATTATCTGCCTACCCTCACTATTTTTTGCTTTTAATCCCAAGCTCTTCTCTGTATTAAATATCATGTATCAGGCTGAGACGTTCTGGACTTATTAGTAGTGGATGGCTGACATAGCCACATGCACAAATCAAATTATTGGCTTTTGAGATTCTGAGTATGCATTTGAAATTCACTGTCTAGAAAGCCAAAAATTTCACCCAGCTTGCAAGAGCCGGGATTTTTGAGAAAGAATAAGTATTGAATTCTAAATGATTGCCTTTGCATATACAAAGGGAAAAATCTCTGAAGCTATCAGGGACTAAAAGTGGGTGTGCCTGAACTGAGGAAGGAGACTAGAGGTTTAGAGAGTAAGCAGGTACTTGGGAAGTTGCTTGTACTCTGCCCACCACCCTCTACCCCAGTCCTGGGTGAGAGGAGACAGGTTTGAGTAAGAGGAAGTAAGAGAGGAGGGGAACAGTGCCTGCTTGTCTGCATTCAACTCCTGGGAGGCAGCAAGCTACCCTTACAGAAGTCCTCTCAATGCTCAAGAGAATGGTCCCTTAGCCATAAATTGGGAGTTACAGTGGGGCCGGCCAAGGCTGAGGGGGCCCGAGATAGCACTGCTGAGTTTCCTTTTTACCCACAGTAATAGAAGAGAACCAGAAAACTGCCCATGAGTGAGAAGGGACCACAGCAGGGTTAAGATGGCTAGTGGAGAGATTTCCCTGGTGGTTCAGTGGTTAAGAATTCACCTTCCAATGCAGGGGACATGGGTTCAATCCCTGGTCAGGGAACTAAGATCCCACAATTGAGGGGCAACTAAGCCTATGGACCACAACTGCTGAGCTCATGCGTTCTAGAGCCTGTGCTTCCCAACAAGAGAAGCCTGTGTGCCACAACTCGAGAGAGCTGGCACACTGCAACGAAGACCCAGTGCAGCCAAAAATAATTTTTTAAAAAAGAAAGAAATTATGTCTGAAAAAATATATTGTTGTTGTTTAGTCACCGAGTCTTGTCCAATCTTTGCAACCCCATGGACTGCAGCAAGCCAGGCTCCCCAGCCCTTCACTGTTTCCTGGAGTTTGCTCAGATTCACATCCATTGAGTCAGTGATGCTATCTAACCATCTCATCCTCTGCCGCCCCTTTCTCCTTAAAGCAGAAAGTGGAAAATACATATATATATATATATATTTTTTAATTTTTTTTAAAGATGGTGAGTGGATCTGATGGGAGCTTTTATCAAAACTTGGGTGATACAAACCGTGTGGACTAGTAACCAGAAATCAGGTGGTGCCTTGATCAGTACAGTGGATGCCAGCACAGACGTCAGTGACCGAAGATAAGGACTCTCCAAAGAGGTCAGAGGTTATAATCACCAGTAGAAGCCAACCTGCTGTCAGTGTTTTAGCTCCACAGCGACCCTCCGGAAGTGACCTACCCTCCCATGAACTGTGAGTGGGAAGGGAGGAATTAAATCTGAACTTACAGAGTTTAAATGTAAAATAACTGAGTTTGCATGGAATTAATAATGATTGAAGTTTCTGCCAGCTAGCACAATAGGGTCTTTCAGTTAGAGAAAATAAAGTTAATCCTTTTTACGACCAAGAACATGGCTTTAGAAAATTGAACCTGTTACATAAGAAATTGAGGCATAAGTATATTATTTAAGGTAATTAAAGATAAACAAGCAAAGAAATAAAGATGATAATACATCACATAGTATAAAAAGAAAGAGCATAGTTATAAAAGTTAATTAATCCTCATCTTTCATTCCTGGAAGACAATAGGCTAAATATAAATTTGATACATCCACAAATCTCATATTCATGTTATTTAGTATTTTGAAAGTAACAAATATAAGAATTAAAAAATAGTTAGGTTTTTCTTCGGAAAGGGACTAGGGGGAGGTAGGAGACTGTTTTCTTTCCATCATAAATTGTTCTTTGCTATTTGATTTTTTCTTACAACATACTTGTGTTACTGTGATATAGACTAGAAAAAAATTATTTATGAGCCTGAGTGCATTTGTGTTTTATGTTGTAGGCTAACATAATACAGTATATGTTAGGCTGACAGAATATTCACAGTAAAGATGAAAGTATACTCAAGTGTTCTGAGAATATGGACTACCATACATTGCAAAGTGGCTTTGCAAGAATTCTGTAGGAATTCCTAGACTCTATGGGTGAATGGCAACCTACTCCAATATTCTTACCTGGGAAATCCCATGGACAGAGGAGCTTTGCAGGCTACAGTCAATGGAGTTCCAAAGGAATTGACCACAACTTAGTGCTAAACAAAAACAATAGGCAAATACAGGGCTTCCCAAGTGGTTCAGTGGTAAAGAATCCTTCTGCCAATGCAAGAGACAAAGGAGACGAAAGTTCTATGCCTGGTTGGGAAGATCTCCTGGAGGAGGAGATGGCAACCCACTCTAGTATTCTTGCCTGGAGAATCCCATGGACAGAAGAGCCTGGTGGACTATAGTCCATGGAGTTGCAAAGAGTTGGACACGACTGAACGACTAAGCATGCAAGCATGATGGGCAAATACAGCAACCACCAGACCAAAAGGATGGCCCTTAAGAGGCAAAAGAATAAGAGAAGGACAAACAGTGATTTGGAGACAGATCACATGGTGTCAAAGCAGTTGGAGCTGTGGAACATCGGAATGTAACAGTTGGATTGTTTTTTGTGAAATGCACTGGCATGACTTTTAAGGCTTACGCGCGCGCACAGACACACACACACACACACACACACACACACACACACACAGTGGGTTTAGCTTGTGCTCTTGGCCACTAATCATCGTCTTCTTCTCACATAGCCCTTAGGGTCTTGAGAGCTCAATTAAAGCCCCCAGAAGCAAGCAAATCTGTGACACTCTGATCCCCCAACCTTGCCTTTGTCCTCTCAGAGGCAGAGGGCTGACAGGGGGTTATGCCTGAAATCAGTGGTCATTTGACCCATGCCAAAACATAAGGTCCCTGGAGCAAAAGGCTATGACTTGACAGGGATCTAGGAAACAGCCTGCAATTCCTTTTAGTATTGTCTAGCACATCATCCCTGTGTAATAACATTGAGACCACTTTTTGTTTTTAAGTCTGAATGATTTCTGTATCAATAACTGTGACCAACAACCTTCATTATCTCTTGGGCTGATGGAACCCTGGAGTAGAAATACATTCTCAAACAATTTTCTCAGAGAGAGAAACATTCCAGTTGGATAATGGAAACAAAATTAAATAGTTAACAAACAGCAATTGCTTCAAACCAGTCAATCCCAAAGGAAATCAACCCTGAATATTCATTAGAAGGACTGATACTGAAGCTGAAGCTCCAATATTTTGGCCATCAGATACAAAGAACCGACTCACTGGAAAAGACCCTGATGCTGGGAAGGACTGAGGGCCGGAGGAGAAGGGGACAACAGAGGATGAGATGGTTGGATATCATCATTGATTCAATGGACATGAGTTTGAGCAGACTCTGGGAGATATTGAAGGACAGGGAAGCCTGGTATCCTGCAGTCCATGGGCTCGCAAAGAATTGGACATGAGTGAGTGACTGAAAAATGAAACAACAGTTGTAAAACACAGAATTTGCAAATAAAATGTAATGTAATGGAGGCTAATTACACTTTGCCCCTGCACTGTTCCTTTTTTGGCCATGTGACATGCAGGATCCTAGTTCCCTGACCAGAGATGGAACCTGTGCCCCCTGCAGTCAAAGTGTGGAGTTCTAACCACTGGACCCCCAAGGAATATCTACCTACATTGTGTTCTTCACCACTTTTTCAACTGTTTTAGGACTTACAGTTATCTTGTACTCAGAGATCGTTTAGAAATAAATGCAAGTACAGATAGATGTCTTTAGAGAAAAATAGAGACTAACCATGAGAGCACCTTGGAAGACATAAAAATAGTTCAGGTATTCTTCAGGCAGTGCATGCCAAGTAGCCTTTTCAACATGCTATCAACTTCACTCTCACGGCAAGTCTATGTTCTAGATTCCAAATCAATTCAAGTTGGTTTATTGATTGGTAACAGCAATTAGTAGGATTAGTCAAGCTTTTAAGCCTGAAAAAATTTCTCAAATTATTTGAAGCAACTCTTGAAAATCAGAGCATGAACTAGATTTATTTTAAAAAATTGATTTTGACCCATGACACCAAGGCTATAATCATGCTATTCCACAACTATATTATGGATCTATCAAAGAACAATTCTATTTGTGTGGCCACAGAGAGGTGAATGGAAGCTTCTGACCTCTAACAGTGCAATTTTGCTTTCTCAATAACAGCATTCTGGAAGCACTGGGGGTAGATTGCTTTCCCTAGAATGCAATACCTGAAAACTGGCCATGGCTTTCTGGCTATTGGTCTGGCCACCTACGGGAGGCCTTATTCACAGCTGACAATACAGAAAGAGGTTTAGTAAAAAAAATCAGACTCCATACACATATTTTATACCTACAAGAGGGTGCCTTTGTTGAAATTCAACCCTAGGCTGTTTAGTCAACTACACAGAAATACACCTAACCCTCTTCTATCACTGTGAATTCTTTCCTGAAATTCGTGCCATTAAGTGAAAAGCTGCCACATGAAAAATATTTCCATTAGTTGTGAGGGATTCTGTTCTCAGTCAAGGTTCTCAAACAATGTTCTCAGAGACACCAATGTATCAATTGGATAATGAAAACAATCATTTAATAAACAATTAGAAAACATATAAATAGAATTTGCAAATGAAATATAATGGAGGCTTATTACACATTTACATTACACTACTTTCTTCATCAATTTTTAACTATTTTAGGGCTCATGGTTATCTGGCACTCAGACTGCATTTAAAAAAATAAATTTAAGCACAGATAAAATCCTTTAGGGAAAAATAAAGGCTAAGTGAGAGAGCTTCCAAAGACATGGAAATAGTATAGGTACAACAGACTGAAGGTTAGTAGACGATACCACCTCTTCATTTCTCTTGCTCAGTATAGGTCCACAAAGCAAAACATCCAAACACGCACACAATTCAAATTGGTTGCAGATGACATTCTCTATCTAGAAACTGTTGGCCTGATAACTGATGTGTCTTTGCCGGAAAGGATAATTATCCTGAAAGGATAATTCTTATAGCACATTTATTTAGCCTGCTTTGTGACACAAAAGTCATGATGCTTTGGTATAATGGAAATGGAGTGTGGTTGGCAGAACAATGGTCCCCGCAAAGATGTCCATGTCTTATACCTCCAAATGTTTGACTATGTTACCTTTACATGACACAAGAGACTTTGAAGATGTGATGTGATTGGATCTTGAGATGGGAAGATTATTCTGGATTATCTGGGTAGGCCCAGGGTAATTGCAAAAGGAAAAGGAGTATGTCAAGGCTGTATATTGTCACCCTGCTTATTTAACTTATATGCAGAGTACATCATGAGAAACACTGGACTGGAAGAAACACAAGCTGGAATCAAGATTGCCGAGAGAAATATCAATAACCTCAGATATGCAGATGACACCACCCTTATTGCAGAAAGTGAAGAGGAACTAAAAAGCCTCTTGATGAAAGTGAAAGTGGAGAGTGAAAAAGTTGGCTTAAAGCTCAACATTCAGAAAACAAAGATCATGGCATCCAGTCCCATCACTTCATGGGAAATAGATGGGGAAACGGTGGAAACAGTGGAAACAGTGTCAGACTTTATTTTTCTGGGCTCCAAAATCACTACAGATGGTGACTGCAGCCATGAAATTAAAAGACGCTTGCTCCTTGGAAGGAAAGTTATGACCAACCTAGATAGCATATTCAAAAGCAGAGACATTACTTTGCCAACAAAGGTTCGTCTAGTCAAGGCTATGGTTTTTCCTGTGGTCATGTATGGATGTGAGAGTTGGACTGTGAAGAAGGCTGAGCACCAAAGAATTGATGCTTTTGAAGTGTGGTGTTGTAGAAGACTCTTGAGAGTCCCTTGGACTGCAAGGAGATCCAACCAGTCCATTCTAAAGGAGATCAGCCCTGGGATTTCTTTGGAAGGACTTATGCTAAAGCTGAAACTCCAGTACTTTGGCCACTTCATGCAAAGAGTTGACTCATTGGAAAAGACTCTGATGCTGGGAGGGACTGGGGGCAAGAGAAGAAGGGGACGACAGAGGATGAGATGGCTGGATGGCATCACTGACTCGATGGACATGAGTCTGAGTGAACTCCGGGAGTTGGTGATGGACAGGGGGGCCTGGCATGCTGCGATTCATGGGGTCACAAAGAGTTGGACACGACTGAGCGACTGATCTGATCTGATCTTATAAGAGGGAGCCAGGAGGTCAAAGAAGCCATGTGATGATGGAAGCAGAGGTCAAAGTGATACAGGAAGGGACCACTAGACCAGCATCACATAGATGGCCTCTAGAAGCTGGAAAAGGCTGGAGAATGGGGAAATGGATTCTCCCCTAGAGCCTGTAGAAGGAGCACAGTGCTTAGTCACTCAGTCGTGTCCAACTCTTTGTGATCTCATGAACTTAGCCAGCCAGGCTCCTCTGTCCATGGGGACTCTCCAGGCAAGAATGCTGGAGTGCACTGCCATGCCATTTTCTAGGGGATCTTCCCAACCCAGGGATTGAACCCAAATCTCCTGCATTGCAGGCGGATTCTTAACCCTCTGAGACACCAGGGAAGTCCATGAGATCATGTAGAGTTGAACACAACCGAGTGACTAACACACACACACACACTCACTCAGTCGTGCCCAACTCTTCTGCGACCCCATGAACTGTAGCCCACCAGGCTCCTCTGTCCATGGACTTCTCCAGGCAAGAATACTGGAGTGGGTTGCCATTTCCTTCTCCAGGGGATCTTCCTGACCCAGGGATTGAACCTGGGTCTCCTGCTTGGCAGGTGGATTCTTAACCACTGAGCCACCAGAGAAGCTGACCTTCCTGCATTCAGCCTAGATGGGAATGTGTCTCTAGGCAATAATGCGAAGTGGTGGAATAGGGTAGTGATAGTGGTGGGAAGATATTTCTGTTTTTGCTCTCTATGAGTTGGAATGGCATTGTGTCTAAAGTGCTGATCATCCCTGAGTGATGGGTGGAATTTTTGCTGTCATTTTTTTTGGGGGGGGGGTACTGCTGTGAACTGAACTGTTGTGCCCCCAGATTCACATGTTGAAGCCTCAACCCCCAATGCAGTGGCATTTGGAGATGAGGTTTCTGGATGGCTAATTAGGTTTTGAAGAGGTCATGATGGTGGAGCCCCATGATGTGATTGTTGTCCTTATAAGAGACATCAGCAAGTTTCCTCTCTCTCTCCCTCTCAACTATGTGAGAAAACAGCAAGAAGTGACTATGTGAGAGCCAAGAAGAGAGTTTCAGCAGAACCTCCCCACACTGGTACCCTGATCTTGGACTTCCAGCCTCTAGAACTATGAGAAGATTAATTTCTGTTGTTCAAACCTCCCGGTTTACAGTGTTTTGTTAGGGCAGCTTGAGCAGACTAAGACACTGAAAGGATCTGAAGAGAAAGAATGTAAAGCTTGATTTTTCATATCAACCTGGTTTAAGGGCAGTAAGAGATCAAGCCAGTGAAGAATGAGCAGAAACACCCGAGGTTCAGAGGAGTTGTTACTGCCCAAGAGATCCTGATGGATCCTGGTAAGAGGGGCTGGCATTTGGTTATCTCTACTGGTGTGGCAGGCAGAGTTCAAGGTGACCCCAAGATTCTTGGTTACTGGTGCACACACACCTTCTTCAAGTTATTCAGTCAAACAGTCATCTAGATGCTGCTATGGAGGAATTTTTGCAGCGGTAATTAAGGTCTCAAATCAGTTGGCACTGGATAGGGTGACCTGGGTTGACCTGATCTAATCACCTGAGCCCTTCAAATCTGGGTCTAGAGGTCAGAGACAGAGGAAGTCAGTGATTCAAAGCACAAGAGGGATTTGAAACACAAATGTTGGCTGGAGGGTGGAGAAGACTGCATGTCAAGGAATATGGGTGGCCCTGAGCTGCTGAGAGTGGTCCCAGCCAATCAGGAAACAGGAACCTAAGATGTATAACCACAAGGAACAGAATTCTGGCAACAATATGCCTGATTTGGGAGCAGATTTTCCCTTAGAGTCTCCAGATAAGAACTCAACCTAGACAGCACTTTGCTGTCAGCCTTTGGTAACCTGAGCACAGAATACAACCATGCCACGCCAGACCTCTTACTACAGAGCTATGGGCTAATAAAGTGGTGTTGTTTTAAGACACTACATTGATGGTGATTTGTTACACAGCAGTCAGTAACTGATACAGCAGCCTGAGCTGCTGTTGCAGTTTTGCCAACTCTGGGCACAGGGACTCCAGCTTTTATAAGAGTGAGACTCAGTTAACAGTGAAACTCTTACTTGGAGCCACATATGCATGAGAGCTCGGCCCACCCTCTGAGATGAGCCATGAATAGGACAGATTTTGGAACTCTTAGGAATTACCCTTGGGGACTTTGAACTTTATGAAAGACTGGCTTTTCTGAAGTTAAGCATATGTCCTCAGAGTCCTTATAATTTTGTTGTTAATATACTGGGAGTTTTGAGAAAACTTGGTGTATATGTACCTAGTTTAACAGAAAGAGACTGTTGATTACTTGCCTAAACAACCAGAAATTTAAAAAATGACTTTGAAAGCTATTTTCCATAAGCAATCTGCTTGTAAAATGTGCCTTTAGTCAGTATCAGTGTATCCCGTTCAATTCAGCCATGATTTAATGAATATTTATTCTATTTACTTTTAAAAAATTTGTCTCAGTGAATTCATGCGAACGTTTTTTCCCACTGCAAAAATCAATCTTGTTAAAAGATGTCTATTATAAGCCTGCAATGTAAGTTACTACGAGCTCTCCAGTAACTTTAAACTTTAAAGAAGATACCATATGTCTAGTATGAAGAAGAAAAAATTGTTGCTGGAGTCAGAATACCAAACTTAGATTGGCTTAAATAAATTTAGGAATTTTTAAATTCTCATACATGTGGTATAGACACATAATAGCATGTCAAGATTAATATTTTTATGTTTATATATATTTTCTTCGTCAATGGCTGACATCAGCAGTCATCATTTTTTTGTGATTGAATGAATGTTTTGTTTTATTTTATTTTTAACTGAAATATAACTGACATGTAACATTGTATTAGTTTTAAATATATGACGTAAAATGATTTGATATATCTATATATACTGCAAAATGATCACCACAGTAAGTTTAGTTAACATCCATTGAACATTTTTTTTCTTGTGATGAGAACTTTGAAGATCTACTCAACCCAAATATACACTGTGGCATTATTACCTAAAGGGCTTCTTTAACTGAAAAGTCTAAAACTAGGCCTGGTTCCAAGTGCTGTCTCACACAGAAGTTTCAAATATCACATTTCCTTCATGATTGTTTTAGTTGTCCCCTCTCTCTTTGTGCCAGATTTATCTGCAGGCTGGCTCCCCTCATGTGAGTAAAAAGGCTTTGGTAATTCTAGACCTCATATCATCAACCACCATCTGAGAGAGAATGTCTTCTTGAATGTACTGTCTTTGGAAGACAAGGGAAGCTTCTATTGTAAAAGCTCCAGTAAGTATCTTTTATCCCTCATGGTCTTAACTGGATCATGTCTTCATTCCTAAACAAAATATCAAGACTCAGGGATAGGGGAGAGGGAGAGATGGAGTGAGTGGATTGAACTATGTTCTTCCTATGAAAACAAAGGAGGAGTAAATTCCACCCAAATCACATGGCTGAAAATAGGAAAGGAGCATCCATCCAAAGAAAGATTGGTGTCCTATTGGAGGAAAAAGTGAAAGTGTTAGTCACTCAGTTGTGTCCAACTCTTTGCGATCCCATGGACTGTAGCTCACCAGGCTTCTCTGTCCATGAAATTCTCCAGGCAATAATACTGAAGTGGGTAGCCCATTCCCTTCTCCAAGGGATCTTCCTGAGCCAGGGATGGAACCTGGGTCTCTCGCATTGTAGGCAGATTCTTTACATCTGAGCCACCTCTGGGGAAGCCCTGTTGAAGGAAAGAGGTGAGTCAATACAATAGTAAAATACAATAAATGCAGTAAGAAAAGCACAAAGTACTTATACTGTGGTGTCAAAAAGAGAAAGGGTCAACCTTCTGTCAGAGTTGGGGAGATAAGAAAAGATTTCATTGAATAGTTGTGTACTGATTTCTGCTTATCCTTAAAGGCCAATCTTGGAGGGACAAAAAGACATCCTTGGAAGTAGGAACATGGCAGTAAAAACAAGAAGCAGAAAACTGTTGAGTTGTCTTACGGGGACACTAATGAATGGAGCACGACTCCAGCACAAAATGCTGGGAGACAGAGCTGAAAAGGAAAACTGGAGCCTTATTGTGAAGGGCTTTCCTTGAATTCCAGCAGGAGTCTTATTTAATTTAGAAACCAGTGGGGAGCCATTGACAGGTTTTGAATAGGGGAAGGATGTAACTAAATATGCCTGCTGGAAATATGAATCTGTCTTCAATGAGCTGGAAGAATTGCAGCAGACAGACACAACTCAGGGAGATGGGTAAGGAGGCTGTTGTCACGTTCAGAAGAAAAGTCATGAAGCCAGCTGGTAGCTAAGAGGTAGAAGGAGATGATGGGCATGAGAGACTTCAGATGGTGGAATCTTCGTGTGTGTGCATGCTCAGTTGCTCAGTCATGTCTGACTCTTTGTGACCCTATGGACTGTAGCCCACCAGACTCCTCTGTCCATGGGTTTCTCCAGGCAACAATACTCGAGTGAGTTGCCATGTCCTCCTCCAGGGAATCTTCCCAACCCAGGTATTGGACTTTAGTCTCCTTTATCCCCTACATTGACAGGCAGATTATTTACCACTGAGCCACCTGGGAAGTCCAGAATCTTCACAGCCCACTAATAAATTCATTGTAAAGAGTTAAACATGGAGCAGTAATGATGGAAGCTCTGATGTCACTGCGATGAGTAAGAAAGTGGGAACTATCATTCATGAAGATGAGCTCTCGAAGGCTCAGGTGTACTGCAAAGCAGCAAGCTCCACAAGGGGGCAGTAACGACTGCGTGCCCCCATGGCAACTGATCTCCAAGTGCTTGAGAAGCAAAGGGGCCCCTCTGCTATAATTCACCTCTTTTATGAGCTTAAATAGTTAACTGTGACTTTTTTTTTTTTAAACTGTGTCATTTCAGTGGCTATTAACATCACAGAGCCATTACCCAGGGGCAGGATCAAGAGCAAACAATAGGGGTCTCTAAGCAGCTTCAGCATTGAAACTCGAGTTACATGGATGGCGAGCAAAATAGTATCTTTAGTGCTGATAAAGCCGTTGGAGAAAGTGACTTAATGCAAGGTTCAGACTGACTGCCTTAGATGGCCGCCAAGTAAGAATTTAGACTCACTGGTTTAGTATCCATTTGGGGGAGGCAGGATTGCTCCTGTAGGGATGGAGCCTCTGAATGAAAACCTATACTGTGTCCTAAGAGAATGGCACAATCTCTGTGGGCAGGCAGGTCCCAGAGAGAAGAGGGACATACCGGTCTGTTTCTTTCATTCACCAGTAGGTCTTTCCTCTTCCCTGGGGAGGAACGGGTGAGTGGGGCACAGGGGACAGTCCTGGGGTCTGGTCCCTCACTGACAGTGGGGGCTCCCCATGAGTTCTTGCAGAACTGTCTTCCCTTTCTTCTTTGTCAACACCCAAGGTCCCTGACTTCTGGTGGCCTCTGAACTCTGGCTCCCCTGGCTCTTTTGGACAGAAAACTAGAGGTAGTCTGATCAGATAGATTTCCTAGCACTTACATAAGGAGTTTGAAAGATTTGAATTGATGTGCTCTGGTTAGATGGAGTTTTAGAAAATTCACTCTGATGACAGTGTGCAGAATGGCATGTGGATAGGCCATGGGCTGGAACAGGACAGACAGGTCTGTGAACCACCAAGAGGAAGAATCCAAGAGGCTACAAGTAGACAGAAGAGAAAACTGGATAATCCCCAGAGACTGGCTCTGGCCCTTGGTTAGACATTGAAGTCATTCCTCAAGGAAAGAGTTATAGGAAGGTGAGCATGTTGAAGGGTGAGAAGTGAGATTTCATTTGGGACACTTCAGTTGCATGTGGCATTTCCAGGTGAAGATGAGCAGAGATACCCTCAGCTTTGTGAAGCACAGGGCAAAATAAAGCATGAGATAGGTGGGGGTCGGGGCTTGGAGACGCTCATTTCCCACTCCTCACATTTCCATCGAGGGAGGGAATTAATTACACGACCTTACCCAGAGAAGAGGGCTTCTGTGGTGGCTCAGCTGGTAAAGAATCCGCCTGCCAATGCAGGAGACACAAGAGATGCAGGTTTGATCCCTGGTTTGGGAAGATCCCCTGGAGAAGGACATGGCAACCCACTCTAGTATTCTTGCCTGGAGAATCCATGGACAGAGGAGCCTGGAGGCTACAGTCCGTAGGGTCACAAAGAGTGGGACATGACTGAGCATGCACCCAGAGAAGAAAGGTTAGGGAAGAACACTCCCAACCTCTCTGCCCATCACTCACTCCTTCACATTCTCTTTCTTCCAGACTGGCTGTGGTCCTCTTTCTTTCAGATCTATCTATACTCAGAGTGCCTCCTAGGTTCCAACATACAGTTTCCAGAGAAGGCCTGCTGTTTTTTTTTTTTTTGGTGTGGACCATTTTTAAAGCCTTTATTGAATTTGTTACAATATTTCTTCTGTTTTATGTTTTTTGGTGGTTTTTTTTTTTGGCATTGAGGCATGTGGGGTCTTAGCTCCCTGCCAAGGGATCGAACTTGCATACCGCTCCCTCTCACTGGAAGGGGAAGTCTTAACCACTGGATAGCCAGGGAAGTCCCAGGTCTGCTGTTAATGCACATCTTATATTAACTGCTGATGCAAAGTCACTTTCCCAAATCAAAAATATGGCTGACCCTTTGCTCCCATCTCTCTGTTTCTCATCTCTTATTTATCAGTTGGTTCAGAGCTCCAGAGGAGAGTGTTTGAGCTTGCTAGTGCTGCTATAACAAAGTATCAATGACCAGGTGGCTTGCCCAATAAAAATTTATTTTCTTACAGTTCTCAAGGCTAATAATCCAAGGTCAGGTTGTCAGCAGGGTTAATTTCTTCTGCTTCTCTCCTTGGCTTGTAGATGGCTGTTTTCCCGTGTCCTCACATGATTGTCCTTCTAGAGCTGCCTGTGTCCAAATTTCCTTCCTATGAGGACCCCAGTTATAATAGATTAGGGCCCATTCCAAGGACCCAGTTTTTGCTTAATCCCCTCATTAAAGGCCCTCTCTCCAAATACAGTCACATTCTTCAGTCCTGGGGTTAAGTCTTCAACATATGAATAGGAGGAGGGGTCACTATTCAGCCCGTAACAGGGAAAGAACTGGGTGTTGATTCATCCTCTCAAACTTCATCCATAGACCCTATCCTGTTCCTTTTCTCTCTCTCTCTCTCTCTCTCTTTTGTTTCTTTTCTTAATTAATTCTCTCTCTCTTTTTTAAAATTATATTTATTTATTTATTTTTGGCTGCGCCGGGTCTTAGTTGCTGCGCTAGGGCTTTCTCTAGTTGCCCTGCATGGGTTTCTCATCACAGTGGCTTCTCTCGTTGCGGAGCACAGGCTCCAGGACCCCAGCTTCAGTAGCTGTGGTACGCAGAGTCAGTAGCCCCGCAGCATGCGGAATTGTCTCCAACCAGGGATCAACCCCTGTCCCCTGCATCGGCAGGCGGATTCTTAATCACTGGACCACCAGGGAAGTCCCAAAGACATTCTACACCAAATTTTCTCTTCCTTCACTCTTTTTGTTTCAATGCCAGGAACTAGGAAAATTTTAATCAGGGCACTGTTGAGTTTCATTAAAGAAAAAGCAGATCAGTGACACTTAGAGACTGGATCCCATTAGGAGGGTTGCTGGACTATGCGCCTCTGGAAACTGGAGAGAGTTTAAGACAGAGCCTAGTAAGGACCTGACCACCCGGTAATCAAGACGACTGTACTTCTTCCCCTCAGAAACAGTGTGGAGAAATGAGACCAGCGTTTTCACAACCCTATGGAATTTACAGGTGACTCTAGTGGTAAAGAACCTGCCTGTGAATGCAGGGGATGTGAGAGATGTGGGTTTGATCTCTGGGTGGGGAAAATCCCCTGGAGAGGAGGCCATGGCAACCCACTGCAGTATTCTTGCCTGGAGAAGCCCATGGAGAGGAGCCTGGTGGGCTGAAGTTCACAGGGTTGCAAAGAGTCAGAAGTGACTGAAGTGACACATGCAAAGTATCCAAAGTTAATGGTTTTATGTATATTTAGATTCACAGCCATAACTTGGGCCTGTCTTTCTTCATTAGTTTTGCTCTCTGATATGTACTTCTCCCACCATGTTTGAGTTTGAATGGTTTTCCCAAGAGAAATAAATTCTGCAGCCGGAGTGATGGCTGATTTTATGGAATTCTGTTAATATCCTACATGACTGAGGACAGTCATTCAGAGCTTTGTTTCAGGGACATGTGATCTTTAGGCCTCTCCACACAATGAGGGGAAGAAATGACAGATCTGTGGCGATGAAACACTTTTCTTGATCAGTGTGATTATATCAGAATGCTCAACCTGGATATATCGATTTGCCTTTGAGAGTGCTTTTTGCCACATAAATCTCATAGAAATATCTTTAAGGAGCTGCCCCGGAAGGCCACTGCTTCCTTCCTCAGCAAAGAGAAGCAAAGCCAGGGAGTCATTTGTCAAAGTTTCAAACAGAATGGTCCATTTATGAAGTGACTCTGGATGGTTTCTTATTGTGACATTCATGGGATTTTAAAGCAAAGATGCATTTTATGATTAACCTCAGCATATAGAAGTGCAGAGCTGTATTTGTCTCTCTTGACTTACTTCACCAACCTGAATTTTTAAAAAATCACCTTCAAGGAGAATCATATTTATTATACCTCAAAAATTCAGTTTATATGCACTGCTGTTCAGAGCAATTTCTTTTCCCTTGTGTCTAATAGCCTAGTGGTCCTTTGTTTTGGAGATGCATTCATACTTTTCTAAGATTTGGCCATAGATGGAAAAGAACATTCTTGAGAGCGTTTACCCCCTGCCCTGCCTTAGTATAGGAAAGTAGGTCTTAAAAATGTTATAAATTGCTCTTTATTCTGAGACACATAACCTCAATTTTCCAATTTTTGAGAGCTGTAGTGAAAGGAGCATCTTTTCTCTTTCTCTTTTGCATTGGGTGACCTTGGACAATTACTGAATTGAAATTTACCTTTTTCCCCTTGTAAAGTAAGTATTGCAACATAAGTAGGTAGGACTGGAGAAAGAGGGGAGGTAGTCTAACACATTATTTATTAAGGAGTGTAGGTTTTGAGCCAGCTTGGCTTGATAAATTTGCAACTTGCTGGTTGGATGATTCAGAGCATGTGACTTGTCCCCTAAGCCTAATTTTCCTCATCTGTGAAGAAGACATAAAGATTGCTTTTTCTCATGTGGTTGTTTGAAAAAGAAATGAGATAATTTACAAATGTAGTGTGAGATTATCATCATCCCCATCATGAAAATAATGAAGAACCATCAACTGCTTTATTTTACTTTCCTTAATATATGAAGTAAGACACAGACTCAAAGGAAGTAAAGTCCATAAAATCCAAACTCTGTCCTGGGTAAAATGGACTGAAACTGGATTGATGTAATTTGAAATGTATCTTTTGAGTATCTGTATTCATACATACATATGCACATATATATGCACAGCCACATACATAGATATTAATATTTATACAGAAATGTAAAAATAAATCTATTTATACACAGATGAAATTTCACAGAAGCTTTAAATAACAACTTGAAATGTATTTACCAAGATTTTATAGCCATACTCCCATTTGGAATGCAAAGCCATTTTCTAAATAAAAAATATTTAGTCACAAGTATAAAATTGGAATAAGATTTAATAACCTCCCTTAGGAACTGATTTTAAGGTTTAAATTGTCCTTTTAAACTGCATTAACTCTTAAATCCTTCTTATAATGTCTTCATATTTAAGCTTCAGTGGAGAAAAAGAGGAGCTAACCATTCTGTCACTTATTTAAAAATATTCCTGGATTTAAAAACATTAAGAGCTTCTGCTTGAAGATGGCAGCATAAAGATAATTGTGTTAAGCTCTACTCTCTAATATCAACTGAAAGCAACACAAATTCTAAAAAAGAGTCCATCTTTAATGAAACCAGGAGACAGATACAACCCCAAACCATGAATAATTGCTTCTAAATATAGGGACATTTGGCCTCATTTCCAGAAGGATGCCAAAAGTAGGTTCACACTTGATACTCTACGTGCACACTGTAGAGTTTTCCAATAGACTTGGCAAAGCTCGGAACCACTTCACCAGTTACCCCTTATTAGAAAACATTCATTCCACATCCTACACTGAGGAACTGCAGACCCAGTGGGACTTGAAGGAGAAAAACCTGTTAACTTTGCAGGAAACATCCTGGAGGCATACAATGGAAACAGCAATACCACTGACAGCAATATCAGTAATAGCAATGGCTGGCTGTGTAAGTGCTTACTGTGTTCTAGGTGGGCTCCCCAGATGGCACTAGTGGTAAAGAACCTGCCTGCCAGTGCAGGAGACAGAAGAGATGCGAGTTGGATCCCTGGGTTGGGAAGATCCCTTGGAGGAGGACATGGCAATCCACTCCAGTGTTCTTGCCTGGAGAATCCCATGGACAGAGGAGTCTGGTGGGCTTTGGTACATAAGGTCACAAAGAGTCAGACATGAGTGAAGTGACTTAGCATGCAGGCAGGAAATGTTCTAGACACTGCTTTAAATGGTGTATATCCACCAAGTTGGGTTCTCCTCACAGTAACCTTATGCTAAGGGTACAATCACGATCCTGGTTTTAGTGGTCAGTTAGAGAGCCTGTCCTCTTAACTGCCACACCCCTGAATTTTATGGTGTTCATGGAATCAGCTTTGATCAGTGGCTCAAGCTCAGCTAAAGGAGAATGAAAATAAATGCCAAGTCGCCGCAAGAGAACTTGAGCCTCATGGGGTTTCCCCGTAAGCCTCGAGGCTTTCTGTTCCCTTCCAGAAGGAATGCAGGTGATGGGGAGGAGATGTGTGCTTGGAGCAAAGGCACAGCAGAGCTGATGAGAAAGTCTTCTGAGAAGACACTGCTTCTGCGAGGCTCTGTGATTTTGGCTCTCCTTCCCTCTGCCCCATTCCTTGCTGATAAGACTCCGTGCATAGAGTTAACTAAGATGGAACTGCCCTCATTTAATCATGCATCATAGTTAGAAACTAGCATAGACTAATGTATATATATTTGAAAGATATAAAAAGCAAGAAAACAAACAAACAAAAATAGCCAGTAGAGTGACCAGGAAGAAAAAAAAAAACATTTAAAAGGGTAAATGGATAAAACACATCAGAAAATGATTTAAATTATGAAGCAAATAAAATTTCAAACACTTTTCAACAAAGAGAGAATTGAATTCATGGGAACCCCATAATAATTTAAAGGTAAAAGGAAAAAAAGCACTGCCGTAGGACAACTGATAGTGGTAAAGTTGCTGGACATCAAGAATACAGAACCTGATGTGGACCTAGCATTTAGAAAAGTATCTATTATAATAGACACTCAACTGATACTCATAGAATTAATGAGTAAAACTAAGCCAGAAAATGAAGAAATTCCCTATACCAAGGGAAAACCAAGCCAACATTGAACTTCTTAGTAAAAATGCTAGAAACTGTAGGGGCAATTATTATAATGTATTCAGGGAATGAAAGTGTATTCTGAGATTTTTTTTTACTTAGTTGAATGTCATTCAAATATATAGAACACAAACAGGTTATTTTGACACACCGAAGAACTCAGGCAACACGGCACTCAGTTTTTGGGGGGGAGAAAAAAAATCTATTTGATTAGGATGTCCAGCCAATCAAGATAAGAGTTAAAAATAAAGGGTTCAATTATAGAAAAATGAGAATACTGATGCTATTTAGATATAGCACCAGGACTAAACACCTGGAAATTATGGTATTAGAAGAGAATGCAAAGGTTATAAATTGCAACAACACAGAAACAATAATCTCAGTACAATAATCAGGAGGTCAGAAGGAAATAGAGATGGGAGGAAGTGTTTGTTTCCGCTTATTTCCTTATGGAGCATAAGAAATTCTAACAAATGCTGGTAATTTAAATTATGAAGGTTTAAGTGTGTTATTTTAATGCATAAATATAACACCAGAATAAATTAAAATGGCAATATAACCAAGTGATGTATGCAGAGGGTGTGTAAATTTGGGAGGAGAGGTATGTATGATAATTTCCTCATCTTCTTTAGGGGAAGTTGGTAGATACTGTTTAAGGTGGATGAATAAGTTTTAAAGTTATTTGGATATATTATTCAAAAATATAAAATTATTCAAAAATCTAAAAACTAAAAATTCATTATAAATACAAAGCCCACAAAAACAAAATAGAGAACCCCAGATCACAGAGGAAAATAGAGAAAACAATGGAAATATTTAATACATAAAGAAGTAAGACAAAAGATAGTATCTGATCAATAAATGTAAATGAGGTAAACAATCTGTTGAGAGAAAGACAAAAAGAACTCCTCGTATCTCACATTGCTTAAAAACTGTAATTCCACAAGAGGAAGTCTAAAAGAGACACATCTCAACAAAGTAATGCAGTACATTTGAAAATTAAAGGTATGTGGCAACCCCCCCATTCTCCCTTGCTGGCCCCAAACACCCCACAACTGATCAAGGCCAATGCGAGCAAAAAGGAAGCAGGGGTTGCCATGTTGGTATCACCCAAGGTAAGTTGTAATGACAACTCAGGGAAGTGAACTAATTAAGAACTGTGAAGGCAGAGTGTTGGATGAGTTATCAACAAGGCTGTGATTGTTCCCAAGAACAACTGAAGGAGTACCACTAGAGGCAATATATGTTCTTTGCTTAGCATAGCACACAGACGATCATAAGTTCTCAACGAATGCTAGCTACCATTTGAGCCCTGCTTCTGTTCCATTTGTTCTGTTTTTTTTTTTTTTTCAGAAATTCCACTTATCTATATGTTGAATCTCTGCTAATTGTCTTCCAGGCGCCAAATATCTGTATTTTGGTTTTCGTGTGGTTCAACCTTTACTCTAGGCACAAGCCATAGAGTTGTGTCTGTCTAGTTTTTATACCCATCTTGTCATGCAGCCCAACCACCACCCAACTCTCTGCTAGGTAGGTTGGTGCACACTCATGGGCTCACAGCACAGTTGCTTCTAAATGATTGTGGTTCTCTTATGACACATTTCCTGCTTGGCCCAGGATTTGTTCTTTTCTTTGGTCTTCAAACTCGAAGGATGTCGCTGGGATTTCCCAAGACCTTCTCTTATTATTTTCATCTGGTTCCATCTGAATCTTTTCTCTTTGAAGCCATGGCATGTGGAGGAAATTTTTTCCTAGTTCAAATGTTGAGACAGCTTGTTTGCTCTTTTCAGAATCATTGTGTCACTATAACAAGGGCCTGGGAAGAAGGTTAGATACACTTTTGCTCAAGTCACCATTTTACATAAAGTTTCTTTTTTCTATTTTGTCTTGACTCATAAGACTCTTGTATTCCTGGCTCTTATTCCTCTGGGTCCATATCGTTGTTTCAGTTTCTGCTTTTGGACATTCTCTTTGGAGATCTGTGGACTTCTCCTTTTAGCTCTCTGAACCTGGCTTTTTGTTCAACTCTCTCTTTAAAAAAAAAAATTAATTAATTTATTTTAATTGGAAGATAATTACTTTACAATATTGTGGTGGTTTTTGCCATACATCCACATGAATCAGCCATGGGTGCACATCCGTCCCCCTATCCTGAAACCCCCCTTCCACCTCCTTCCCCATTCCATCCCTCTGGGTTGTCCCAGAGCACCGGCTTTGAGTGCCCTGCTTCATACATCAAACTTTCACTGGTCATCTACTTTACATATGGTAATATACATGTTTCAAGGCTATTATTTCATATCATTCCACCCTAGCCTTCTCCCACATAGTCAACTCTTGACTCTGATCTTAATATCCCTCTTCATAGTACCCTGGTTTTGGAGGAGAATCACTTCTTTTAGCTCCATCCTCAGATATTGTAAGCAGGATTTTAAGATGGTACCCATGATCACTGTCCTCTTGTATCACTCCCACGATATTATGTTATATGGCAAAAGGAAGAGTATCTAAGTGTGCCTGATCTAATTACATGAACCCTCTAAAAGCGAGTTTTCTCTGGCTAGTGGCAGGAGAGAAAGTCACAGAGATTCAAAGAATGAGGACTCAGGCATTCTCTGGTGGTCTAGTGGTTAGATGCCTTGCTTCCACTGTAGGAAGCAAGAGTTTGATTCATGGTCAGGGAACTAAGATCATACATGCCTCATGGCCAAAAAAGGAAAAAAAAAAGCCTTAAGCAAGGAACAACATACCATTGCTAGCTTTGAAGATGGAAGGGGCCATATGGCAAGGAATGCAGGTGGTCTCTCTCAAGAAGCTGACAGTAGCCCCTGGCTGGCAGCTAGCGAGTAACTGGGGACTTTAGTCCTACGGCTGCAAGGAACTAGATTCTGCCAACAACCTAAGTGAACTTGGAAGTGGGTTCTTCACCAGAGCTTCCATATAAGCCCAGCCCAGCTCACACCTGATTACAGCCTTATGAGAACTTGAGCAGAGAAGGTAGGTGTGCCATGCCAGATTTCTGAACTATAGAACTCTGAGTTAATAATTGGGTGTTTAAAGTCACTAAATCTGTAATAATTTTTCCATAACAATGGAAAACTAATATATGAACATCGTCACTAACTTCATATGTTCCGGAGAAAAATCGGATGATAAATCCTGAGTGGGAAAAGCAATATTACAATGCTTTTGCAAAGAGAGGCTAAACCAAAATATAGTCTTAACTCTTTTACCCATGCCTCCCCATCTCAATTTATCTATTGAGATATATCTATCTAATGTTATATAGATGCATAAACTATACATATAGTGATTTGCAAAATGACCATCACGATAAGTCTAGCTAACACCCATCACCACGCATTCTCACACATCGGTTTTTGTGTATGTATGTAATGAGAACTTTTAAGATCTACTCTTTTAGCCTTCATTACTTATTGATGATAAGTACAACAACCTCCTAATTTAAGGCTTTACTCAATTATCTGCATTGCTCTTGTTTTGAGGTTTCTGAATCCCTAATTTGATTATGTCACTCTTCAACTCCTTTGAGGACATCTTACAGCCTTCAGGAGAAAATCCAGACTCCCTGGCATAGTATTTCTAGCTCAAATTTCTCCCACATTAGCATTAGTCATACCAAATTGCTTGCCTTTGCTACAGGGAAGCATATATTTGCACTACTTTGTGCTTGAAGACGACTGCCAATTCTGTCTGGAAAATTGCTGTTCATCCTTAAAACTCCTCATCCCTTTCCAGGAGGTGTTTTGTGAGTTAGATATAGACACTTCTCTTGTGGGTTCCTGTTCATTAGATAATGGGGTACCTTAATAGGGGTTTTCTTTTCTTCATACTGACAGATTCTGACTACTGCTCTCCCAATATGTAAAGAGACTCTGGATTTAGACCAGGCTCAGGCAGATATGCATTGCATTAGACAAGGTCTAGTTTAAGCCCAGAGGTGTAATTTGATCTTTAAGCTAGGGTATGGCTAGCTTACGAGAACTGAATGAGGCATTTTGCATAGGCAACTCAGAGTTGTCTGCGAGAGATGGGCTTATCACTCTTCTATCTCTTTTTACTGAAATTTGAGTTTGTAGAGACCTTGGGGTTTACAGGCTTGACCTGATGAATGTCCTATGACAGGGGAGGACAGCAAGACTTTTCCCATAGTGCTAGTCTGAGTCCTGAGAGAGCTGTGACAGGCTGGACTTTGGGTGCTGCTGAAATGGTCTTGAACAGGTTTACGTGGGGCCTGCTTTTGCCCTGAGAAGTGGTTCCATGAGGATGGAAAGGGCTAGAAACTCAAGTTCAGCCAGGCATGGCCCACCTTCGTGGATGGAATGGACCATCTTCCCTTGAAGGATGTCCTCACAAGTGCCATGGAGCCAGGCACTCAGCATGGGACAAGGCAGTCAGCTGCTACAGCCATTCCTTGCATTTTCACTTCAGCAGTGGTTCTTCTTCCTGAAGCAATTATTTGACACTGCTGCTGAAATCGGAGAAGGCAATGGCACCCCCCTCCAGTACTCTTGCCTGGAGAATCCCAGGGACGGGGGAGCCTGGTGGGCTGCCATCTATGGGGTCGCACAGAGTCGGACACGACTGAAGCGACTTAGCAGCAGCAGCAGCAGCAGCAGCTGCTGCTGAAATATTTGCCATCTGCAGGCTGTGATACCACTCTAATGGCAGAAAGCAAAGAGGAACTAAAGAGCCTCTTGATGAGTGTGAAGGAGGAGAGTGAAAGAGCTGGCTTAAGACTAAATATTAAAAAAACTAAGAACATGGCATCCAGCTCCATTATTGCATGGCAAATAGAAGGGGAAAACGGTGAAAGTAGTGACAGATTTCCTCTTCATGGGCTCCAGAATCACTGAGGACAGTGACCGCAGCCATGAAATCAGCAGACGATTGCTTCTTGGCAGGAAGGTGATGACAAATCTAGACAGCGTGTTGAAAAGCGGAGACATTACTCTGCCAACAGAAGTCCATATAGTCAAGGCTATGGTCTTCCCAGTGGTCATGTATGGTTGTGAGAGCTGGACTGTAAAGAGGCAGAACACCAAGAATTGATGCCTTTGAACTGTGGTGCTGAAGAATACTCCTGAAAGTCCCTTGGACAGCAAGGAGAGCAAACAGTCAATCTTAAAAGAGATCAATCCTGAATATTCACCAGAAGGACTGATGCTGAAGCTGAAGCTCCAGTATTTTGGTCATCTGATGTGAACAGATGACTCACTGGAAACGTCCATGATGCTGGGAAAGATTGAGGGCAGAAGGAGAAGAGAGTGTCAGAGGATGAGATGGCTGGATGGCATCACTGATGCAAGGAACAAGAACTTGGGCAAGTTCCGGGAGATGGTGAAGGATGGGGAGGCCTGGCGTGCTGCAGTCCATGGGGCCACAAAGAGTTGGCCACAAAGACTGAACAACTGCGATGGGTTGTGAGGTGGCAGGCACCAGAATTTGTTCCACCTGCCCCTGAGTGTCTGACAGAGAGAATGGAAAGAGATTTGGCGCAAAGGCCTTGGCTGGTTTCCTTTGTACTGAGGTAACAACCTCATGGAGCTATTTTTGCTTTGGTGGCTAGCAGCATAGAGTCTTTGTTGCACTTAACGGTGCTTTAGATGCTCAGCCACAGCCAGCTTCCGCTCCATGTCAGAAGTCAGAGCTTCTCCTCCGTGTTGGGGCTGGGATGATAAAATAGACTTCCTTGGGCTACCAGCATCTTGGTGTTTGAGCAGAGTCTTCTGGGGTTTGACCACTGCCTATTGTTTGTACCCCAAACTACCACTTTCATAGTTTTCTAAGTAACATTTTGTTTGAGTGACTAACAGAAGCAAAAGTAACATTCTTTCTTTCCTTGCTCTCTGCAAAATAATGCAAGCAAACTATTTAAGTAACTCTATAAGCAATAGAAACAAAACTTGAGCTACCTAAAGTTAAGTGGAAGTTGCTCAGTCCTGTCTGACTCTTTGGAATTCTCCAGGCCAGAATACTGGAGTGGGTAGCTATTCCCTTCTCCAGGGGATCTTCCCAACCCAGGGATCAAACCCAAGTCTCCCACATTGCAAGCAGATTCTTTACCAGCTGAGCCACAAGGGAAGCCCAAGAATACTGGAGTGGGTAGCCTATCCCTTCTTCAGCAGATCTTCCCGACCCAGGAATCGAACCAGGGTCTCCTGCATTGCAGGCAGATTCTTTACCAACTAAGCTATCAGGGAGCCCTAAAGAATTTGTCTAATCAGCTGTGGCCAGGAGACCCCAATCATGCTGGGGTGGGATTACCATCCTCAGGTATTAAAGGCTGGTCACAGGCCTCTACGGGTGTCAATCGAAATACTCATTGGTTTACCCATTTGTTTCTCAACAAGCTTATATACATTTGAAAGTCCTTCATCTTTTTTCTATTTATAGTGAATATCTCACTTCCAATAGGCAATTCAATGATGTTAAACCATCTAATATTGGTTTAGCATTATTATTAAATGCAGGGTTTTATATCTTGGATTTTTGTTCATATGAATTATTATCATACTTGGTTTTTGCAGATATAACATGCATTCTCAAAGGACGATGAACTCTGATAATTAAGTATGGTCCTTAATTACAGGTTATTTTGGTACTTGGGAAAAATATTTGATGCAGCTTCATTTGTAACATAATTTTGCCTAATCAAATGGAATAATGTGAAAGTTGTAATAAAAACTCTGCTCTATCAACACACTTAAGGTATACTCTTTTCCTCCAAATTTGAAAATTATCTGAAAGAAACACAAATTTTTCCTCCACAGAAAATATAGAGACAAGAAAATAATTTAAAAAATACATATCAGATTATTATACACATTTGAAGTGAAAGTGAAAGTCACTCAGTCGTGTCCAACTCTATACAGTTCATGGAATTCTCCAGGCCCGAATACTGGAGTGGGTAGTCTTTTCCTTCTCCATGGTATCTTCCCAACCCAGGAATTGAACCCAGGTCTCCAGCATTGCAGGCAGATTCTTTACAAGCTGAGCCACAATGGAAGCCCAAGAATACTGGAGTGGGTAGCCTATCCCTTCCTCAGTGGATCTTCCCAACCCAGGAATAGAACCAGGGTCTCCTGCATTGCAGGCAGATTCTTTACCAACAGAGCTATGAGGGAAGCATTTAGCTACCTCAAATACTATTTTACATCAATAAAAATGCTTACATACTTAATTTTAAATAATTATCCCTCTGATTTCTTGAAATTAATTTATATGAAGGACATTCAGAATTTGTACTATTTTAAATTTTATTACAAGTAGAAAAATGCTTATTGTAATCCTTTCTTTTTCTTTTCTCACTCTTTGCAAGATAGTGCAAAGTAAAAGAGTTTGAAATACTTAGAAGCATGCTTTAATGTATCCAACTCTGCAAATGGAAATGTAGCCTATTAGTTTCTCCTTGGGAGTTTATCAACTCACACTATATAACAGACTAGTTAGAAGAGCATCCATTATGGGTAAAATAGCTAGAGGAATCAGGTAATGTTTTCTTCTAACTGCTGAGGGTATATGCAAACATTTTTAATGAACAGTGCGGAACCATTCCCAGCATGAAAATATTTAACAACTTTTCCAGGATAAACAAGAATCCTGCTCTCTTTTTATCTCTGGCATGACTTTGCAAAGAACTTTGCATGGAACTAGGTGCATGACAAATGCTTTCAGAAACAACTGGAAAAATGGAATGCTGAAACAAAAAGAAGTTAGTACAAGAGTTTGCTTAAAGCAAAACCCACATTAAATGTCTTCGATGTTTGGGATACCGAGAGTAAACAGAACAAAATCGTTTTTACATGTAAACGGTTATCCGTTTCATGGAAATGATCATTTTTGTCTTAAAGCAGTGATTAAAATTTTTTTCCCTGGCTCAAACTTTCTGGTGCTCTGCTTCAATGATCTCTTTTTGTCACATTTCACCCCAATAATAGACCAATAGACATAAGCAGCCAAATTTAGAAAACAATGCTTCCTTTCTCATTGTTGTTGTTTAGTGGTTAAGTCCTGTCGACTCCTTGTGAACCCATGGACTGTAGCCCCCCAGGCTCCTCTGTCTATGGGATTTCCCAGGCAAGAATACTGGAGTGGGTTGCCATTTTCTACTCCAGGGGATCTTCCTGACCCAGGGATCAAACCCTGCGTCTCCTGCAATGGCAGGCAGATTCTTTACCACTGAGCCACCTGGAAGCCCAAAATCTCAGAAAGCAATCTTAATCCCAAATCTTTAGAAAAATTACCTAGTTTTTGAAATAAAAAATATATTTTCAAAGCTGATCAATGAGCCTTTTTCCATCAGTTTTGATTGTGCAGCAGTTTTCCATGGTCCACACTAATATCCTGAATATCCTGCTTGCTCAGCACCAGTCTCCTCTCCATTATTAAGTATTCAGAAGAGATGAGCATAGCCTTTCAGTGCATGTATAGCATTTGTCCCCCAGGTATTCAACCTCTTGTCTCCTTATTAAGAAGCCCAGCTACAATATTCAACACTAAAACAACACAACACAACACACACACACAGATGTATTTTCCTGAGCCACCATCCAGTGTTGTAACGTGTGGATTTCAAGGTCAACGTGTCATAGCACCACTGAGAATCTTGACTGTGTGGGATCATTGCAAATATGAAAAAAATGCTTTATGCACTTGCCATCTGAAAGCGAATGTGAAAGCATGTAGGTTAAGGTATAGAAGCTTAGGAAAATATTACAATTGTCACATGATTGCCTTTAGACGCAGCTTGACATTCTTGAAGAATAGATGTTAAAGAGTAACTCCTTTTCAATGATATAAAAACTCACTCATTCAGGTAGTCAATAAATATTCATTGGGAGCCTACTGTATACATAAAGTGGCAGATACATTGATGGATAGCAAGGATGTATAACACCATATTGACCATGTGTATATCATTTCCTAGAGGGCTTTGCCAACAAAGCAGAAATGAGGAGGACTGATTACTGTAAATGGTGTTGAAAGTTTTTATGTACAGTAGTAACATGACCAGGCATACCTTTAACAACCTTGTTTCTCCAAAGATCCATTATATATTACTCATCAATAATCAAGAAGAATTTAAAATGACTTTTCTATGGAGGAAGTAGACCTAGATCAAATTTGATTAAGAATAAATAATATGAGCACAAGGCCTTAAAAAAATTTCAAGTGAAGTGAGATGAGTCTGACCTGATTATAGAGGTTATCTGTTTTCTGAGATAATCATACAGTTTAAAACAAAAAGTGTCAATGGGATGCAACATTAGAATCCCATGATTAGAAGGATTGTTTTTTGGCATGAACAGGAAGTTGCTCATTCTCTAAGGATCTGATGAACAGCCTTTGAAACTAAGGGAGGAAGAATAATCAAATAAGTTGTTTAAGAGAATCATTTAAAGGCTTTTTCTACGAAGAAACATGATCTTCCAAACTGTGAACTAGATCAAGACACTGAAATTTTAACATTGCTGAATATGTCATTGAACTGTTCTATAAAATACAGTACAATCATTTCCCTAAATTTTCTACACATCTTACAATGTTTGATGGAAAGGTGAATGACTTTATATCACATTACATCTTTCTGGCTTTGTGGGGAAAGGAGATGATTCAAACTTTAATCACATCAGGCTAGAGACTAGAGCTACTATAAATTCATGGTCCTGAGCACTAACTTGGAGCTTTGTGCTGTAATACCTGGAAAGCCTTTTCAGTCATCTCGCTCCTACTCTTCACACAAGTAGCTATGCCTGCTTCTCCACAGAAACTACAAAACCTCCTGACCCCAAATCTATTATCTTATCAGTGCCTCACATCCTTGTCATCATACTCTCTCACCACTTTCTAGCTTCCACAGAAAGTTGGCAAAGTTCACTGACTTCACCTTCTTACCCATTACACCTTGGCTAATGTCCCATCTCTACTGAAATTGCTATTGTCGAGGTGATCCACTACTTCCTCTTCTCTGTGTCCACTGGAAACTTTCCAATCCTTACCTCAGTTGACCCCTGGGTAATGTTTGGTACTGTTAACCCTTCCATTCTTATTATATCTCTTGCTCTAAATTGGAAACGACTCCTCTGCTTTTCTCCTAGTTCTTGAGAAAAATCTTTCTCAGTCTGCTTCACAGATGCTTTTATTTTTGTTTATTCCTTAAATACTGGTGTTCCGGTAGGTTGTGTCTTGACCTCTTCACACTCTACAGACTCTTGCTGTACAATCTCATCCATTCCTATGCCTGAAATTGGTATATATATGTTGCTGGTTCTCAAAGCTACATCTACATCCCAAATTGTTCACCTTAAACTTCAGACCCATATATTTCAACTGCTGCCTGACTTCTCTTCAGTGACACACAAATGCCTCCCATTTAGCAAGCTCAAACTGAACAGATTATCTTTCTTTCAAATCCTTTCCTTTTCCTGTCCCCTGTCTATGATAGCACATCAACCTACATAAATGCTTCAGTCCAGAAACATGTAGGGATGGTCCACGGCCCAGTCAAAGGGGAAAATCGTTCTAAATCTCATGAATCCGGGGCCATAAAAATAAAATCACTGCTCAGACTGTGATAGTACTGGCTATTTTTACCTTTTTTTTTTTTTTTCTGAGTAACCAAATTAGCCTCCTGTTGTATTCATTTGCTTGTAATTCCATCTTGTTCCAAGCCTTTTTCCATGTTAGAGTCAGAGTTATCTTTCAAAAGAAAATCTTATCATGTCATCCCCCTTTTTTAAATCTTACAATGGCTTCCATTTTATTTTATTTATTTTTGGCTGTGCTGGGTTTTTGCTGAGATTGAGAAAGTTTCACCTGCATGAGCATCAGTATAACATACTGCTTATAAACGCAGTCTCTAAACCATGTTGAATTACATGAGTTCAAAACACCTCTCTACAATGTTGTGCAAGTTATTCAACTCTCTGCTTCTAAGTCTCTTTATTAAAAAAGGAATAAACAAACATACCAAAAAGAAACAAAAAAATAAAATCTAAGAGTTCTCACTATGGTAAGAATTAATTAAACAAGGAGACCATTAGACTCGGAGAAGGCAATGGCACCCCACTCCAGTACTCTTGCCTGGAAAATCCATGGATGGAGGAGCCTGGTAGGCTCCAGTCCATGGGGTCGCTAAGAGTTGGACACGACTGAACGACTTCACTTTCACTTTCATGCACTGGAGAAGGAAATGGCAACCCACTCCAGTGTTCTTGCCTGGAGAATCCCAGGGACAGAGGAGACGGGTGGGCTGCCGTCTATGGGGTTGCACAGAGTCGGACACGACTGAAGCGACTTAGCAGTAGCAGCAGTGCTGGGTTTTTGTTGCTTCTTGGGTTTTCTGTAGTTGGGGTTAGCAGGGGCTACTCTCTAGTTACAGTGCACAGGTTCTCCATTGCAGTGGCTTCTCTGGTTGCAGAGATGGGCTCTAGGTGCACGGGCTTCAGTCATTATGGCTTGTGGGCTCAGTTGCCCCTCAGCATGTGGAATCTTCCTGGACCAGAGATCGAACCCATGAATGCTGCATCAGCAGGCAGACTCAACCACTGGACCACCAGGGAAGTCCCTGGCTTCCATTTTAGAATAAAGCCCCAACCCTTTAAAACGTCTTACATAACTTGTCACCGCCTTGTCCACACTCTCCTCTTTTATATCTCACCATGTCATTTCCAATTGTGGTCCTGAAGAAGATTCTTGAGAGTCCCTTGGGCTGCAAGGAGATCAAACCAGTCAATCTGAAGGAAATCAACCTTGAATATTCATTGGAAGGACTGATGCTGAAGCTGAAGCTCTAATACTTTGGCCACTTGATGCCAAGAGCCAACTCACTGAGAAAGACCCTGTTGCTGGGAAAGATAGAAGGCAGGAGGAGAAAGGGGTGACAAAGGATGAAATAGTTGGACGGTATTACTGACTCTATGGACATGAGTTTGAGCAAACTCTGGGAGATAGTAAAGGACAGGGAAATGTGGTGTGCTGCCTTCCATGGGGTCGTGAAGGACTTAGCAACTGGATAAAAATAACACATATCCCCTGCCCATCCCACTTTACTATGCTTCAATCACACCAAACTTTTAGTGGTATCTAAATGGACTATGGTCTCTGCCACTTTTAAGTTTTCTCATTGACTCTTCATTTTGTTTGGGTGTTCTTTCTTTCATCTCATGCCTGACAATTTTTCACTGTTTAACATAACCATTTATTCCTCTCAGAAGACATGATTTGTATCCACATTCCTCCTCCCTCCATACTTTTATCATAGCACTTTATTATAACGGCTTATTTAATTATTTGGTGTTTTTTTTTCTGCTAGACTATAAACCCCAAGTGTCTGTCATGTTTAAAGTTGTAATCTCAAACATCTATCACCATAAATATTTTTTCATATTCACTGATGGATGAATTTAGAAGGTGAAAGGAGGATAAATGAGTAGCAACTTACTTAGCAGAATGGAGAGACTGAAGCCTAATTTCTAGCGTGGGGTGGGAATGCAATAAGAAGCAAGCTGATTCATAATGCAACACTCAGGCAAGGTCAAGGCATGGAGCTGCCAGGTACTTGATTGCCAGGGGTGGGGATGGCTGGAAGAAGACTGACTGTAAATCTGCATCAGGAGCAGTTAGTCTCCAGATCTTCTTTCCTACTCTGCACATCCATCTGTTTTTTTTTTTTTTTTCCCACTACTCTTTCTCCATCCCAGCAGAAGGTAAGAGGTTTACTCTCTAGAAATGCTTAATCAGAGAGATCCTGTGCTCAGGAACAAGAGGTACAGTTGAGGGCAGGGGTAAGAGCTGTACCTTAAAGGTAAATTACATGAAAATCTCTATTCTGAACATTGAAATTCCTCTAGATCCTTCCTTGTAGAAAGGTTTCTAAATACTGACAGCCAGCACTGGACTTCCAGGGAAGAAACTGGAGGCTCCTTCTCAGTGGAAACTGATGGACTCAAGATCAAATATTCATGAATGCTGTCATTTGAGTGTACCAGTGAAATCATCAGTTTCCTTCAAGCATGAAATAGGGAAGACCACCAATTGACACTTAAATCTTCTAATCAGCTTTTAAGTTGTTGTTTAGTTGCTAAGATGTGTTCAACTCTTGCAAGCCCATGGACTGTAGCCCACCAGGCTTCTCTGTCCCTGGGATTTCCCAGGCAAGAATACTGGAGTGGGTCACCATTTCCTTCTCCAACGGATCTTCCTGACCCAGGGATCAAACCCACATCTCCTCCATTGGCAGGCAGCTATTTTACCACTGAACTAGCTTTTCAGCACCTCACTATTAACTAGGAACAGATGGCTAAGGATTGATAGACATTTGAGGAAGATGTTTAATGTGGAAGACAAAGACCGAAGCAAGCAGAAAAGAAAAAAAAAATAGAGATAAACTATCAGGAATAGAAGAAAACATTTTAAAAAATCTATTCATGACATCAGAGAAATCGACAGTTTCTAGACAGATACTCTAAGCAAAAGAGAATTGATGGATTACCTTACAGGATTGAGAGGAATTTGAAATTCACATCAGGAAGATTGTGGCTGAATTATGACAGGTATATAGAAAGCTAAGCAAATTTTAAAAAGAGGCAATTACTAACTTCAGGGAAAAACAAAGTTGAGTAAGAAAGGAAGTGAAATCACAGTACAGTGTCAGGCTCAACTGTGAGTAATATTTATATAGAGTAATAAGGTAAACTCTTCATCACTAGTTGTGCTATAACTATATGGGAAAGATGTGAGAGAAGTGAGCGTGTGTGTGTGTGTGTTTGCATGTGTGTGCACGTGGTGGTATTGTAGTAAATCTAATCCTTTCTCTCCAAATGGGAAGCCAATTGACAATGTTCAGAATCTTAAACCCAAGAAATAGCAGTATATGAAGTTGAACTATCTGAAATTGCTGATGTTAACCACTTTTCACCTTAAAAAATAGTAAATTGTTATGATTCAACCTAATGTAAGCACTGTTTAGAAAATGCTCCTTGGAAGAAAGGCTATGACAAACCTAGACAGCATATTAAAAAGCAGAGACATCACTTTGCCAACAAAGGTCTGTATAATCAAAGCTATGATTTTTCCAATAGTCATGTACGGATGTGAGAGTTGGACCATAAAGAAAACTAAGTGCCAAAAATTGATGTTTTCAAACTGTGGTGCTGGAGAAGACTCTTGAGAGTCCCTTGGACAGCAAGGAGATCCAACCAGTCAATCCTAAAGGAAAACAACCCTGCATATTAATTGGAAGGACTGATGCTGAAGGTGAAGCTCCAACACTTTGGCCACCTGATGCCAAAAGCTGACTCTTTGGAAAGTACCCTGATGCTGGGTAAGATTGAGGGCAGGAGGAGAAGACGGTGACAGAGGATGAGATGGTTGGATGGCATCTTCGACTCAGTGGACATGAGTTTTAGCAAACTCTGGGAGATAGTGAAGGACAGGGAAGCCTGGCATGCTGCAGTCCATGGGGTTGCAAAGAGTCAGACTCAACTGAGCGACTGAACAACAACAACAAAGAAATGTGGAAGTAAATACAGCTATCTGAAAGAGTTGAAGGGTATTACCTCTGGGTAAGTGAGGGAGGGTTGAGTGGGGAGTTTTTGCCATAAGTTTATAGAACTATCAATATTAGGCATTCTAGATTACATACATATATTGACTTAATAAAAATTAAAATTAATAAAGGGATGAATAAGTGGCTTACTTCCAAATTATCTAAGTGAAAAGACCCCATTTTACAAGGAAGAATGATTAACAGCATTAATTGATCTGACTGTGCTCACCTTTTCTCCGTTAAGGATTTTTACCTTTTAAAAAATGACTATTAGGAGAGCTTTCTCTGAAAAGACAAAAATAGTCTGTTCTAATAGCTCATTTAGAACTTTAATTGGAAATTTGGTTGTGTCTTCTTCCAATTAAGCTAATTGAAGTGGAACTTGGATTGGGCCCTGGGAGAGGAGGAGTTCCCCAGCTGAGGCTCACAGAATAACAGCTGACTTTAAAAAGAGAAATACAAGCTAATGCTTAGGAAGACCGGAGAATTGACTCTATAGGGATTTCAATTATTTACTTATTGACTGACACATGCAGGGAAAGTAGCCAGAAAAGTTCTGAAAAAAAAAAAAAAAAGATGGAAGAGTGAAGAGCTACACCTGAGGTTTTAAATGAATGTGTATGAATGACTCCTGGTATTTTAATTGGAAACTTGCAAACTTTTCTAGGGAGGACACCTGTTTTAATCCTTTTATCATTTGTTAGACAAGTACATTCATTGCAGTCAATAAGCAAAGGAAAGTTGGGAGGCACGAGCAAAACTATTACAACTTCCATCCATCCTCACTCTTTTTAGAACCTGCTTTGCTAGTCAAAGAGATTTACCCAAAGTTCCTTGAGCATGCCTTGCCTTTCTTACCTCAACAGTGTTGCTCTGTCTCAAACTCTGCTGTGCATAAAAATCACTGGGTAATTTGCTATAAATGCAGATTCCTAGTCCTGTCTTTAGTTTCTCTATGGCATCTTTTAATACATTACTCATAGTACACACAGTGCCTATTTATGCTCTCAGATGAGCTGTGGCCCCCCAAAAGCCTAAATTTTTGTTAAAAGGGGCTTTAAAATAGAGAAGGAATTTGGAAAAATAGAATCAGTGAAAGTCTAATAGTATATATAACAATGTCATGTAAACTAGTGAATTGCAACTTGATTCACATCTTCAAGGGCTTCCTTGGTGGTCACATCTTCAATGTTAAGTGTGGGTATAATTTAAAAACAAACAAATCAATCAAAAAAATGGGCAAGGAACCTAAATAGACATTTCTCCAATGAAGACATACAGATGGCCAAGAAACACCTGAAAAGATGCTCAACATTACTAATTATTAGAGAAATTCAAATCAAAACTACATGTCTTTGCTATTGTAAACAGTGCTGCAATGAACACTGGGGTACATGTATCCTTTGCTGCTGCTGCTAAGTCGCTTCAGTCGTGTCCGACTCTGTGCGATCCCATAGACGGCAGCCCACCAGGCTCCCCTGTCCCTGGGATTCTCCAGGCAAGAGTACTGGAGTGGGTTGCCATTTCCTTCTCCAATGCAGGAAAGTGAAAAGTGAAAAGTGAAAGTGAAGTCGCTCAGTTGTGTCTGACTCTTAGCGACCCCATGGACTGCAGCCTACCAGGCTCCTCTGTCCATGGGATTTTCCAGGCAAGAGTACTGGAGTGGGGTGCCATTGCCTTCTCTGCATGTATCCTTTAGGACCATATTTTTCCCTGGGTATATGCCCAGGAGTGGGATTGCATTGCAGGTCTATTTGCAATATCTAGGGCATGGGAGAAACCCAGGGCGTGGGATGAAGTTAAATGTCCATCAAAGGAGGGACGGATAAAGAGGATGTGGTAAATATATACAATAGAATATTGTGTGTGTGTGCACACTCCTGGGCACTAAGTTGGTTCTGACTCTGCAACTGCATAGACTGTAGCCCACCAGGCTCCTCTGTTCATGGAATTTTCCAGGCAAGAATACTGGAAATACAGGAGACGTGAGACATGGGTTCAATCCCTGGTTTGGGAAGATCCCCTGAAGGAGGCACAGCAGTCCACTCCGGTATTCTTACCTGGAGAATCCCATGGACAGCAGAGCTTGGTAGGCTGCAGTCCATGGGGTCGCTGAGTCGGACACGACTGAGCGACTTCACTTTCACTTTTCATTTTCCTGCATTGGAGAAGGAAATGGCAACCCACTCCAGTGTTCTTGTCTGGAGAATCCCAGGGACGGGGGAGCCTGGCAGTTGCCATTTTTACTCCAGGTGATCTTCCCAACCCAGGGACCAAACCTACGTCTCTGGAGTCTCCTGCATTGGCAGGCAGAATCTTTACCACTGGGCCATCTGGGAAGCCCAGTGGATATATGTATTCAAATTCATATAAGTGATTTACTTTGCTACACACCTGAAACTAATATAACATTGTAAATCAACTATACCTCAATATAATTTTTTAGTGTGGGTATACTTTAATGTTTAATGCGAACTTCAGAAAGCCTACAGCCTATGGAGTACATAAAACAGCTCTGGTTATTCCTGGAGTGGACCAGTGAACTTGCACTTTAGAGCAACTGAATTCCAGGGACAGTTGTAGATTCTAGCATTCCTGCTGGGGCCCAGCTCATGTCTTAATGCCAAAATCAATCTGCCCCTCAATCTTTTCTCACTTGAGATATCATTTGAATCTTGGTGTCATTTGGCCAAATTCTTTTAAGGTAGATACAGATCTTTGGATCCAAAGGAAACCAGTCTGAATCATGTTATTGTTTTTTCAATACAAGTTATTTGTTAAACATATATTTGATTGCTGATTTTTGTAACTTTGCAAGATTTTTTTGTATAATGTTTTCACAAATCAGAAAATAGTCATGATCTTGATTTATGATAAAGGAAAAATATATTTTATAAATAAAGCAGGTAGTAAAGTTCTCATCACATAAGAGATGTTCAGAAATCATTGAAGACTGGCTCAATTTTATATACTATTATATTTTAATACTATCATGAATACTTTTTATAATGCTTGTGATAGTAAAGCGTAGGAAAAACACTGTTATAAATTAGCATTCAATTTGACACAGTGACATTCAGAGGTAACTTTCAGCGCTTTCTGAACCTTGGCCAAAGCCATAAGTCAGGAAAGAATCAGGTGTCTTTCTTAAGCTTTTGATCCTGACCTTCTGAGGATAAGAAATGACAATAACATAAAAAGCAGTTCTGATCAATAAACTTCAGCTTCCCCATTTTGTGATAGGTAGGCAAACAGACAGGGAGGGTTAAGAGAATTATCATATTTTTTTCTGGAATCCATCTACTCCCCCTAACTCCCTTAGCAGATGAGCTTTAAGCTTTGACTATGCCTCATCTTTCTCCTGACCCCCACTCTTGAAGGTTACCTTGACCCCTTAGAACTTGGCTGCAGTATTACAGTATGGAAAATTACTGTTATTGCAGTATCAGTATTACAGTATGGAAAGAAATCTAAATGACTAAAAGCTGAGCTTCTGTTGCTCACAGGAATCAAGTGAGCAACATCTTCAAAATAGAGATGAAGTTCAGTTATTGTCTAGTCTCTAAGTCATGTCTTACCTTGTTCAGTTACAGAAAAGTATGAAAGGTACTTTACTTTTATTTTGTAAACAAAGATTTGTAGCTACCACTCTGGTACATGGATACCACCTAACTGAGTAGGTGGATTTTCCAGAGATAAAGCAGACACCAGGCTACTGGTGTGGGTGTATGTCTGTGTGTGCTAAATCACTTCAGTCATGTCCGACTCTTTGGGACCCCGTGGGCTGTAGTCCATCAGGCTCCTCTGTCCATGAGATTCTCCAGGCAAGAATACTGGAGTGGGTTGTCATGCTCTCCTTCAAGAGATCTTCCTAACCCAGGGATCAAACCCATGTCTCATGTCTCCTGTATTGGTAGGCAGGTTCTTTACCAGTAGCACCTTCCGGGGAGCCCATTGGGGTGGGTACTTGGATTTAATGGATGCTTCTGGATAGAGCAAGTCTCCTTTGTCCCTCTAAACTCATGAAATCTGAATTGCAACAGGAAGTCCTAATTCTTTTCCTTCTCTCCCACCTCCTGAAGGACATGGCTACCTTACAGAAGGTTAACCACAATTTCATTGTGTGAATTATCATTACTGTAAAGATGATTATTATATAAACAACTAGAGTTTTGGCGGCTTTGGGAGGAATTTATATTTATTGGGACAATTGTTCTTTGGAAACACTGACCCAGTGGTGTTTTATGGTAGGAATCAATTGAGTAATTGGGTCAGCAGGCAGAATTTTGCTTTTCAAGTTCTTTTTTCCTTCATGGAGCATTTGGGTTGATGTTATAGAGAGGAATGTCTCTAAGTTTGAAGCCATAAGTGGATTCCAGCCTCATCTGAATTTATATAAAGGAAAAAGGAAGCCTTTTCTTTTCTGCCAATAAGTATTTATCTCAAATGGATGGGATTGGACTATCCATAAAAAGGAGGAAATGGGTGATTTAGTGGTGTGATTGCAGAGCCTGAGTTTAAAGAATTAAGTTTAATTCTAATTCCTGTGATGCGACCTAAGGACAAATAGCCCCACTTTGTTGTGAAATGGGGATGATACAGCCTAGTGTACAGGGCTTTTGTGAGAATTATATTAAGTCATATATATAGTAGTTATTTCTAAAGTGCTACATAAAAGTAAGGCAGTATTATCAGGCAGCTAGGCAAACTTAAAAGCTTTAATAAAACCTATCCTTTACTGACTATAAGAAGACATTTTCTTACCAATGTGCAAACAAGACATTCACTGTTAAAAGTTAAGTTTTTGAGACTAAATGGTTCAGGAAGCAATAAAGATGATCTAATATGTCAAGGGAGTCATTTTGAAAAAGAAATAAGTATTTTATAGACAGAAGTAGGAGACAATCTACTTCTTTTAAAGAACCATATCTATTCATAGCATATTTAGAAAAGTGTTGAATTCAGGAATATTAGACCAGAAAAGCGATCTAAAGAATCAAGGTGTCATTCCATACAAAATGTTTAGTCAAGCAAACCAAGATTAATAATGGGAGATTAAATCATGGCAGTCCTTGAAGGAAGGGTGTGCACAGAGCAGGGTGTGTGTCTTTTTTATTCCTATATTCCTATCACCTTGATCAATGCCTGGCTCACTGTGTGTGAGTGTTTGTGTCTTAGTTGCTCAGTTGTGTCTTACTCTTTGCGACCCCATGGGCTGTAGTCCTCCAGACTCCCCTGTCCCTGGGATTCTCCAGGCAAGAATACTGGAGTGAGTAGCCACTTCCTTCTCCAGGGGGTCTTCCCAACCCAGGGATCAAACCCAGGTCTCCTGCACTGCAGGCAGATTCTTTACCATCTGACCCACCAGAGAAGCCTGCCTGGCCCATTGTAGAGTCTCAGATAATTTTTGCAGAATGAATGTAAAGGCTCATGAATATCACTATATAGGCTTCCCAGGTGGTACAGTTGGTAAAGAATCCACCTGCCAATGCAGGAGATGTGGATTCGATTGCTGGGTTGGGAAGATCCCCTGGAGAAGAAAATGGCTACCCACACCAGTATTCTTGCCTGCAAAATCCCATGGACAGAGGAGCCTGGCAGGGTACAGTCCATGAGGTTGCAAAATAGTTAGACATGACTGAGCATGCGCACACAGTATCACTTTAGGGAAATGCATCAACAAGGCTGAAATTAACATCTGAATTGTTGAAAAAGATACATGCTTGTTTGTTCAGATTTATGAACTAAAGATGTGAGCTAATTATAATGACAAGCTGAGCCCTTTCGGCTTCCTTAATTCTTCTGAATTTTTTACAACTTCAAGACCAGAAAGCTCTTCTTAAATGTCAGTGGTGAGTAGTAAAAAAAACTTAGAACTATAACAAAAAAAAGCAAGTCTTTTACTAGAGAGCTTAATTTCTAAGGTTTGTGATAGCAAATAGGTCAACATTGTTCTATTGTTGATAGCTGCTGGGGCATTTCTGTTAGAGATGCATAAGGCTAGAAATCCATGAATCAATTCATTAGCAGTGCCTACCATGGGCATTAGACTCAAGGATGGCAGACAAGCACCTCTTACAAGGTTTTTCAACTTGAAGGTTGAATTTAAAAATGATTTAGTTCTCTGACTAGGGATTGAACCATGACAACAAAAACACTGAGTCTTAACCACTGGACTGCCAAATAATTCCCTATAAATGACTTCCTACCTGCTCTTCTGATAACACACTCAAGATTATTATGGATATGATTGAGGATGAAATGGTTGGATGGCATCACTGATGTGATGGATATGAACTTGGGCAAACTCCAGGAGATGGTGAGGGACAAGGAAGCCTGGTGTGCTGCAGTCCATGGGGTCTGGAAGAGTTGGACATGACTTTGCGACTAAATAACAACATTACTTTGCCAACAAAGGTCCGTCTCGTCAAGGCTATGGTTTTTCCAGTGGTCATGTATGGATGCGAGAGTTGGACTGTGAAGAAAGCTGAGCGCCAAAGAATTGATGCTTTTGAACTGTGGTGTTGGAGAAGACTCTTGAGAGTCCCTTCGACTACAAGGAGATCCAACCAGTCCATCCTAAAGGAGATCAGTCCTGGGTGTTCTTTGGAAGGAATGATGCTAAAGCTGAAACTCCAATACTTTGGCCACCTCATGTGAAGAGTTGACTCATTGGAAAAGACTGATGCTGGGAGGGATTGGGGACAGGAGGAGAAGGGGACAACAGAGGATGAGATAGATGATGGGATGGCATCACCTACTCGATGGACGTGAATTTGGATGAACTCTGGGAGATGGTTATGAACAGGGGAGGCTGGTGTGCTGCGATTCATGGGGTCGAAAAGAGTCGGACATGACTGAGCGACTGAACTGAACTGAACTGAACAACATAACTGGGGCAGAGATTGGGAGAGATACTGCAAGCTTAACAGAGACTGACTTTAAATGTGGCAGATACATGTAAATGTGCTGACAGATTCACATGTGCTCATCGTTCTACATCTCCCAGCCTCTGTCCAGTGAGTCTGGGGCTATATGATTGAGATGTGAGCAGAAGTAGTCTAAGACAGTATGCCCCGCCCTTAGGAACAGCTCATATGATTACTAGATTGCTCTCTTCCCCACCACATTAGACCTTGGAGGCAGCATGCTCCAGATGATGTAGCTACAAGAGTGAGGCACACATTTTCTAGAGGTGCTGGAGTTTGTCTATTGTGGCAGCTAGAATAAATTACTATAAATATCATTATGGGAAGTAGTTTGCTAAGACAATGGGTTAGGGCTTAGTCCCACTGAATTTGCAGCAATCTGCTTCCTCAGCTGGTTCCTTGAGAAAGCACATTGCCCTTCCTGCCTATGTTACTGTTAGGTCAGGAGATTTTCCTAGATACTGTAGGCTATGCTTGCCTTCGGCTGGCCCAGAGCTGGGGAGGGGTGGGGGTGGCTTGGCTTTAGTCTACCATGCAGACTACTGTACAACATGCATATCCTTCAACAAGTGTATTTCTGACAGCATCATTCCTTTCCATGGTTTTCTGTTTCTCACCGAGTCATCTTTAAACCAAATGTCAATAAACAAAAATGTAAAGAAACAACAAAAGCCTGCTGCTGTGACACTTGTGATCCTCTGTGTTCTGGTGACATGTGAATTTTCCAAACCTAGTTTTCTTCAGGTGGAGAAAAAAATGGCAACCCACTCCAGGATGGAGGAGCCTGGTGGGCTGCTGTCCATAGGGTTACACAGAGTCAGACAAGACTGCAGCAACTTAGCATGCATGCATGCACTGGAGAAGGAAATGGCAACCCACTCCAGTATTCTTGCCTGGAGAATCCCAGGGACAGAGGAGCCTGGTGGGCTGCCGTCTATGGGGTCACACAGAGTTGGACATGACTGAAGCGACTTAGCAGCAGCAGCAGCAGTTTCCTTCAGGAAACCTCAGCTGAGATCAAGGGCATTGGTTAAACAGCCCTCTCTTTTCTCTCTTTTTCCTGTTATTTTTTCTGATTTCTTATCTCCCGTGATGTCAATCCCACTAACTCCTAAACCTCCCCCTGACTTCTCTACCTGGGCAGAAAGAGTTTCTCCATCCTATGAAGATTTTCATATATACCTCTCTGAAGATGTCTCCATGTCACCTTCTTGTAGGTACCCTAATGATGAATTTATGGCAGCCCTTCCTCCTAGACCATGAGCTTCTGGAGAGATGGGAAAAATATATTTGGCTTATTGTTGAATATTCCATAGCACACAGTGGCAGGCCAACTGTATATCGAGCAAATGAATGAATACATGGAAGTTTCCTTTGCAAAGCTATGAATTCAATTCTCCCCATTAAAAAATTATGAAACTGCCTCTGTAGAAATAGGAGGCAGCTTAAAAAAGAATAAGCATGTAAAATATTATACTTCTGAATATGCTAAAAACATTTTATTTACTTATGGTGTCAGAATGCTGGAAGGATTTTATTCTTAGTCCCCTCTGGTGTGACTCTTGCTGTTTCTTTTTAAAATCAGAAATCTGTATACAATCGTTTTTATGTGAGTGAAATAAAGGATGGAGATATGGGATGGGCAAAAGTATAGAACTGTCTTTTTTAATCTAAAGCAATTTCCATGAAGGTGAACGAGTTTCTTTGTAATACAGTAATTTTATAAGTAATAGTAGAATTCTTGATGTCCCAGCAGTAAGAAGTCTGCAGGACTGTGCCAATGATACATGTCGCTGATTGGGAGAAGCTATTGTTTAGAAGCGAATTATCATACAGTAAGTTGGTTTTAGTTAGCTCTTTCAGAGGTTAGAACAGCAGATTTGGAAGGATTAAGTGTGTATCAGTATGTACATTTAAAAGATCTCTGATTACAAACAATAGTTTGAGAGAATTGAAAAAAAAAAACAAGTTAGAAAAAAAAACCAGTTTATTAAGTAATATCATATAAATAACTTGTTACAAAAATTGATTTGCAAAAGGCATATTTACTCTTTGTGAGAAATCACTTTTTAAATTGCATTCTTTTTAAATGTATACTTCCAAGAAAATAAAGGAAAAATAAAAGAAGCTGTTTCAAGGAGCGTGTATCTGCCATTTGACTACAACGAATGGTCCCGCCACACTGAGCTAAAAAGGTAATTGTCTCAACCCCATTCTTCTAATACAGAAAAGTTTCTCGTGTAATCTGTGAAGTTATGAAAGATCTCCCAAGCTGGAAATGTGGATGAAAGCTGAGCAGCGATTGTTTCCACCAGGTGTTCTCGTTGCCAGAGACACGAGCGACACCGAGAAAACCATATGAACTGAGGACTCCAGGCGGTAAATCTTCGAGGGTGGCATCAGCTTCAATTTATACTTGGGAGTATTTTTAATTAAAAACAATCAATACCAAAAAGCTTTTATTTGGGGGATTTTAAATCACACATCACGGTAGGAGACTGCCAAATTGCCTTAGCTTGATACTACTGAAGACGCCCGTAGCATTTATTATAAATCCTATTCTTACGCAGTTTACTTTCAAAGCAAGGAAAATAATCACAGAATAGTACAGTGGTTTGAAAGCGCTCCTATGTTTCTCCCGAACAGATCATTTTTACGTTTGCTACACAGCGTTCCTCCTGAACGCCTACTAATTCTATACATATGGATTCCTTAATAAACACTAAACTAATAGATCATAGAAAACTAAAAGCTTATAGTAGGTGCCTCTAGACATATTTACATAAATAGTGTAGTCTTGCAAGAAAGACCAAGATCTCATTATAGTGGAATGCTTTTTCCACAACGCTGGGTCCATGCCTCATTTGTCAAATTAACCCCATTTGAAGAGAAATTTGAGTTTGTGGTCCATGGGTTTTTAAAAAAACGGAATTAAGCAACTTGTAAAAGCTCTTTCGAAATTAATCTAATAACCCAGTGGCTCTTCGGCTAAGTGCCTGGTCCTGTCTGAAATACAGTGGGTAATAGGCTTTGTTTCCATTTGACCTCCTTTCGGCACTTTCATCTGCTGGCTCTGTTGGGCAAACGTTTCCCCCAAATTAAAAACTGAAAATGCATCATAAATAAGGTATTACCAAATGGGGAGGAGATTAAAGATTGTCTCAGCAATGCTTAAATTAAATTGACGATGCAGAGACCATAAACTCCTGGCTTTAAAAATGAACTATTTCTTTATTAACTTTTAACAAGTGTGCGAGTCCAAGGCATTTCTCTGCGTGTTAAATATGGTCAGGGTCTAATATTTTTTAGTAGAGAATTATCCCTTTAGAAAATTGTTCCATAAAGATGCCAAAGGGATATTAAAAATGCTGCAACCGTAAGAATCATTGAACTTTTAGGGAGACCATATTGTAATTTTGTATCCTCTACAAAAGAAAGCTGCTTGTCAGACCTTAGGAAATAGTTCATTTTCTAGAAGACCCACACACTAACTCTTAATTTTTCCACTCTTATAATCTGATAAAGGAGTCTTGTTTGTAGTGTTAATGTAAACACAGTAGACAGCTTAGAGTTTTAATCTCCTGTAATAATTTAAAAAGATTTCGTCTATATAAAAACAAAAAAAGAATAAAATTACACTAAAATGATTCTTTTCAGAGGATACCTTTCAAAATAGTGGAGATCATGACTTTCTAGTGTTTTTCCAAAGTAATTACACTGCTTCAACACTAGTGACTATGACAAAACAATTTGTTGGTTAGTTCAGTTCCTGAGGAAAATGAGTTTAGTTGTACCTGCTTTAAACATTTAGTTTGGGCTCAGGAATTAGCTTTCTCTTTCCTTTCAAACTGCATACTTTAAAAAAAAATGGTCCTCAAGTGTATAAAATTGAGGAATGCCCAATTCGTAGTTTATATATGATTATCGCCAATGAAATAATCATTTCAAGGCAAAGCATTTGATATAAGGTATTGCTCAGCAAATCAAACATCTCAAATCTATGTATTACTTAACTATCTAAATTTAAAAATTACCTAAAGTGAAAGTAATGAAAGCATTCTAAAGTTAATTTGGATCTGTAAAATTTGGCTGCTTCAAAGGTAGAGATTCAACTTATAAGAGCTCTTGTACAACTTTTTGGGAGCTGAAAATGAATATCAAACCAAAATATTTATACAGAGAATTGAATCAGCAGATTTTATTCCATCTGAAAATGGAGTCAATTTGTATCCAAATTTGTATCCAAACCTTTATGTGTCTAAACTGTAAAGCTAAGAAAGTTCTTACAAAAACATATATTTTCTGGGTCCAGATCCCCTCTCTCATGGCTCTGCGGAACCATTTTCAATTCTCCTTTTCATTTTTTGATTCAGTTTTTTATTTGGGAATGAAAAATTTCCAGGTCTTTTGGAAGAACATGCCATGAAGTGGAGGGGCTTTAAATTTATGCACAATAGATTAATGTTTTTAAAATTCCAGCTTATTCTAGGGAATATCTCAGTGATTTGAAGAAACTTTCCCTTTTGAATCAGAGGGTGAAAAATAATGTGAGAAGGGCCTCAAAGTCCTTGAAACAATCCACAAAAGCAATCTCCCTATATTTAATGAAATTTAGGTTCTTTGTGATTAAAGCAAATATTAAAACTTTACCTGTCTCCAATCTCCTTCCCTCTTTTTCATGGCAAACAGCTAATACCAGGACAGAGACAATGTGAAAATTGAACTGAAAACTAATGCTTTCTCCAGTAATCATTCATGTCTGACCTGGGTCCTCGACCTGATAGCTTAGGGGAAGGAAGTGCAACCAGCACAGAATGATGAAACTATGGCTCTTTTTTGTTTCCATGATGTCAGACAGCCTTCATTTTAGGAAAACATCATTCAACCTTGACATTTATAGGACCCTAATGCAAAATATTCAGCTCCAGTCTCAATTTATTCTCTTTCTTAGAGATTCACCTCATCATCAGGTTTTGTGGTAAGAGATTTAATAGTTATTTAAATATTTAGTCATTTTAACCTGTTCTTGGTATAACTGTAGAAGATACCTTCCAATCACACCTCAGAAATCCCACTACAGAACTTCTTACTTTCACTTATATGAGGAGAATGTAAATTTTACCCCTAAACTTTGAAGTTGCTGGCATCAACCCGCAGACATTCCAATTACTGCCGAAAGTTCAAAAGGAAGACTTCTGATGATATTTTTCTTTTTACAGGACTATCTCTCTTGATATAATTTATTACATAACATGAAACATGAGGATAGAGAGCTCTTTTTACAGTAAGTTGTGTGATTAAGGTGCTGTTCTATTGCTATAAGTAACTAGTTTTTATTAATTAACTTTACTAAGCTATCTTTTTTCAACACTTACCTGTGACTATGATATATACTGATTCTTTACAGTGAAGCCTTCCTGTAGTATTTTGTTTGCATTCTTCTCTGTGTGTGTGTGTCTGTGTGTGTATGAAGAACTAGAAAAGAGAACCTTGTAAGCAAGAAACGGTCCAAGCATAAAATACTTGTTAGTATACAGGGAAGTCCATCCATTCAGGAAACACAAGGAATAATACGGTTGTAACAATTTTTCACTCTAATTGGGTAGCCCCCAAAGACTATATGTCTCTTATTTTAAAGATGCTGTCTTTACTTCCTGGGTAATACATCTATTTAAAACTTAACAAAACAACAGTGTGTTTCCAAATAGAAAATATGTGTTGATATGACATTATCCCCAAATGGAAATGACACTAAGATTACCTGCAGAAAATTAACATTAACTGAAAATAAATCCCTAAGACTACTAATGGAAGTCAGCATATTCTTAAGTACATATTATATACATATAGAACCTGTTTTTGTTTTTTTTTAAGTTTTCAAAACGATGTTTTCATTACAGTACTTTGGAAATTTCTGATGACTGCACAATGTAAGATTCTAATGACAAAAATCATTAGAACAGTGTATGAAATAAATGATTTGAACCTGCCAAAAGGATTAGTTCAGTTCAGTTGGGTCCTCTGGATAATAACTATGGCGCTAATTGCATAATTAGAGCAAATAATGGATTCGATGGATTGTACATTACTTTTCTGTTTGTAGTTTGAGACCATTACTTTATCATTAGTTCAAAGACAAGGATGGCAGTGTTGCCATGGAAACAAAGCTAAAAACAATGAAAAATTTTAATGCTTTTGAAAGTCAACTATCATTTTAATTACAATCTTAAACACCCTTGTTGTAGGGAATCCAAGTTTTCCTTTTGAGAGCGTCTTCCAAACATATGTAGGTTTTCACCATGATTTCAATATTCATCTATATCACATTATATAAATATATGGATATTTTCGAATGTGAAGGACAGGGTGTCAAGTTCAAGTGTGACTGGCTCTTACCTCCCCATTTAACTCTGAGAGAGGGATCTGAGTTTTATTTAATCTACTTTTACTAATGCAACTTAATTGTGTAAGAAGTATCTGAAGCATATGAGTTATTGTACGTCACACTGCTACTTTCAAGTATATTAGAATAATACTGACAACTACAGACAAGGAGTTAAACTTTGTCTCAGAAAAGTTCCTTCAAGAACTTTTTAAATGATTAGACTTATTTGTAATTAGCCTACTGATGGCTGAAATAATTCCAAGTGATCCATGATACATTTGGTAAACCAAACTTTAAAATACGCTAAATATTTCCTTTGTTAACATCTATTAGCTATTTTTCCTTTCCCTTTATATGATGCAACAGCAAACTTTTGCATGTCTTATGAACCAGGGGCAAGGAGTGAGGTCGTATTAAGATTTTTTTTTTGGTTGTTCTTTTTGAACATTACCATTTAATTGGCATCATTTCCTAAAGAGGAAGGAGAATCTCAAAACACTGGTGGATCTGATGTTTTGAATAATCATTGGTGCCGGAAAAAGATTATGAAGGACAAACAGGATGGGCAAATATCATTTTAAATTCTTTGTGACAGAAACACACACCCATATATAGTTCATCATCTCCTTGTGAGCTGATACACCAGGAACAATGGTTCCTCCCTCATTTCTTCTACTAAAACTGTATTTTTATCATTAAAGCGCAATCCCTCATCCCATTAGCATGTGAAATGTACAGAGCAGTCAGCTGACCTCGAGTCAATGCAATGCAGTGTAGTAAGAGACCAGGCCAGTGGAATTGAGCTGTGTTTGACTTGCCCTAAGAGTACAGGGGAAAAGATGACGACCCATCCTCTTCTGCAGCCCAGCGCCTGTTGGGCAGACATGGTTAACAGGATGCACTAAAAAATAAACATTTGCCTCTCAGAAGCTCATAAAAGTGTACTAGAAAAAAGTCTCTAACATTGGATCCACACGGACTGCAGCCATTTACTTTTGGAACGGATAGAACAGAGGACCCTTCACGGAGCAGTGGATAAATAGAAAGAAATAGCCACTTCACATCTTTCAGTGTCGTATTGAAAAATGAAAAAAAAGGCAACATATCATATTAGGAGTCCTTGTCACTGTCCACCCCTCCGTACATATCCGCGAGCTTTTTGAACCGAGGCCCCCAGTCACTAAGGTAATCGTAGTCTTGGTCCCCATCCGTGGTCACGGACTCCAGCGAGCTGAGCGAATCGGCCACCGAGCCGGCGCCCTCGTAGGCGTAGGTGGCCAGGGAGTCGTAGGGCGGGGCGGTGGGGTCCGTGTCATTCTCCTTTAACCTTTGGTTAATGAAATCTCGGACGTCGGTGTTATCACGGGCTGCTGGAGTCCGTCGGGGTAGGAAAAGGGCTTCGGGCACAATGTCCCTGCGCAATTTGCTGTCCTCTATGGCTTCGGGATTTCTCAGGGTGCCGATATCAAAGGCCTGGGTGTCCTCCTCTCCTCCTCCTTCGTCGTTGTAACTGACAATGTTGTCTCTGATGTCCTCTTTGGAAATGATCAAAGGTTCTTTTTTCCGCTGCCGCCTGAGAGCTGCGAACAACACCACTGTTACTGGAAGCAGAAACAAAACAGCAAGGGAAGGGAAAGTTAATTTGCCGCCCAATTAACATCAGGAAGAAACACAAAGTGAAGTTTTCAAAGTTCTCCAAGAAACTACTCTTGTTTAAGGTTGCACTTGCCTCCGCACCTGATCAAATCAGGGCCCTCGCCCACTCCCTCAATGGAGTAACTATATAATATTTGAGAGAAAGTTTTTAAGAATTTAACTAGAGGATAAAACACCTTCATGTTTTGTCAGTAGTTCCTTTTTGCTTTGAAATGGCAGACTAGTTTCAAGATAAGGGGAAAAAAATACTAATAAAAAAGCTCAACCACAGTGAGAGTACTGCAAAAAGAGTGAAAATTATGCTGAACACCTGAAATGCTCTGAAACTGCTTATAAGCACAAGGCTGGCACCTTCGGGGATGTGTTGAAGGGTTTGCATAACTCCACTTCTAAAATAACTTTGGCACTGATGTCTTCTTTTTTCTTTTTTTCCCCGAGAAAAGTGTAAAGTTAGTTTAAAGCCCAAAGTAGAGATGTGAATGTTTGCATAGCTTTCTTACATATAAGTACAGATAATACCTGGAGAGACCCAGATACAATTCAGAAAGCCATTTTGGACTTCAAGATCAGCCAGTTTGAAGGGAAAAGGTAATAGTATGCGTGCCAGATTATTTGTGCTTAGGCTAAACAAAACAAACATATTTCTGTGGGAACTTAAAACAGAAAATCTTTCAGAGTTTCATGTTCTGTAAGTTTGTTGACCGGAATGTTTGTTCTTTTGATTTTTCCTAATTCAAATTAGAGGCAAAGCAAGAACTGTATTTAAATAGCTCCTGATGTTTCTTCACAGCTGGTTGGGAAGAACACAGCTGGCTACCTGTAAAGAGACACATCTACGAATGAACATATGGATGAGAAAGTAAAAACATAGAGACAGCTTAGAGAGAAAACAGTCACCTGGGGCAGAAAATGCATTGTTAACCTGGGTTTGTCCAGGGGAGATTAGTACCAGTAATATCTCTTTACTCCTTCATCCATAACATGGTCCAGTTTTTATGCACCATGAAAATTGAATTATCACAATAACAATTACAGAATAATGGCCTTTGGTAGAGGTGCATCTCTACCTATATAATAATGGATATATGCACACCCAGGTGTCTATATATTTAATATTTCAGATGTTAATGGTATTAATAATTGGTTACCTGTTGGGACAGTTCTATGTGCCAAGCACTGTGCTAAGTGCTTTATATACAGAATCTAATTGAATTATCATAATGAGCTTGACAAAGTAGGTACCACCATTATAACTCCATTTTACATAAGGAAATTGTGGTTTAGAGATGTGATGTGTGCAAATAATTGAAATCCAGGTCAGGCAGACTAAAAGGCTTGTACACTTAATTACCATGCTTTGAAGCATGTTTGGATTATAGACTATTTCACAAGGATATGCAGTTCTGCTGTTTTCAAGCATGTGGTTGTATAAATGTAAACATTCTCTTTTGCTGCCAGAGAGTATCCTGGTGCCTCATGTATTCCTTTCATTCATGGTACGTATTTTTTGTTTATTCAACAAGTATTTATTTATTGCCAACTCTGTGCCAGGTGGAGTTCTAGGCAGTATTAATGAAAAAAATTGATCAAGAGTCTTGTCTGAATAAGGTAGGCAGAGGTGGTGGTAGTGGGGGTAGTGGTGGATGGATGGAGACAGAAAAAAACAATGTGTATAATAAATAAGGAAATTATTAGAAGATGATAAGTGCAATATAAATAAGAAAACGTAAGGCAGAGTAAGGAGGATGGGAGGGACTTCTGTATATGTTTGAGGGGCTGCATATATTTCTTTGTGTTTTGGGGGGGAGAGTGCATCATTAAGGAAGTAACATTTGAGCAAATAGATGAGGAGTTATCCAGGGTGCTGTCTGGAGGAGAGGACAGAGCTAGGAACAAGGCCATGGAGTAGGGTGTGTTTGGAGTGTGTGAGGTGTGGGGTTGGTGGGGAGAGAGGAGTAGGAAGGGCCACGTCAGGTGGGGCTGTGGATGCTCCATATGCCTTCACTTTACCCTGGGGGTCCAAGTGGTTGGAAAATTGCAGGGTTTTGGGTGGAAAGATGCTCTTAATCTACCTTTTTGTAAAAAAAGTTTTATTTGGTTATGCCAAGCCTTAGTTGCAGCATGTGGGATCTTCAGTCTTTGTTGCGGCATATGGTATCTTTAGTTGCGGTGTCTTTACTTGTGGCTTGCAAACTCTTAGTTGAGGCATGTGGGGTCTACTTCCCTGACAAGGGATTGAACCTGGGTCCCCTGTATTGGGAACGTGGAGTCTTAGCCACTGGGCCACCAAGGAAGTCCCTTGTGTCAAAGGAGATCTGTAAAAGTGGCTCAGTCATGTCCAACTCTTTGTGACCCCATGGACCATACAGTCCATGGAATTCTCCAGTCCAGAATACTGGAGTGGGCAGCCTTTTTCCTTCTCCAGAGAATCTTCCCAACCCAGGGACTGAACCCAGGTCTCCTGCATTGCAGGTGGATTCTTTACCAGCTGAGCTACAAGGGAAGCCCAAGAATACTGGAGTGGGTAGCCTATCCCTTCTCCAGTGGATCTTCCCAATGCAGGAATTGAATCGGGATTTCCTGCATTGCAGGCGGATTCTTTACCAACTGAGCTAAGGGGAAGTCCCTTAATCTACCTTTTATGCTAGTTTCCAGTGTGACACAGATTTGCAAAACAGAGGGCTGTAAGTAAGGCCATTCTTTAGAATAGAGAATAGAATCAAGCTAACTGTCTCTCAGGGAAATAAATTCTGACAGACAGAGGTTCATTCCACCATTTCAGGCAAGATAGCAGGCATTTATCACTTCCTAATTCTTCCCTAGCTTAAGTTGCCTGTATCTTGTCTTTTAGTCCTACGCACACCTGAAAGTGCAATTGTCGAGAAGACAGAGGGCATGTTCAGTAATTCAAAGGCATTTGTGCACTGCCTAATTCTCCTACTGCTACAATTGCCTGTCTTTTCTTCCTGGCCCAAGGCACATCTAACAGAATTTCTTGAGAGCATAATCATCTAAAAGGAAGGTCTTTTTTTCAAAGCTAACTTTTATAAACTGAAGGTATGACTTCTAAGCACTTGGAATAAAAACACTCTGAGAAACTAATATGCTGTCTTCCCAGTAACTGACCCTTTCCTTTTCTCTCCCCCCTTGAGGCCAGAGGACTGCAGTGAAATTTTGGGGCTGGAGTACTTGGACCAATTTGTGTTCAAATCCCATCATAAAACAAGAAGGTAGCAAGGTATCTGAGATGAGCAGATCTAGATTCAGTTAAACAATCTGACCTTTCTAAGTCAGTTTCTTTCTCTGTAAAAGAGAAGCGATAACATGGTGCCCAATGTGAAAGTTATGCCAACTCGAAAGCACCAAAGAGGCACAAGATGTAGTTGTTTTCACTGTTGCTTTATTGACAGAAACAACAGATGCCACATGATCCACTTTCTTGATGGCAGATTTCCTCCTACGTCAATGCCACTTTCTTCCTCTTACAGGCTCCCAGATTTGCTCAGTCATCTCATATTTAGTTCAAGCTCTCTTTCAGTGTGGAAGTTGCACTGCATTCTATAAGCTTGTAAAGAAAGTAGGGTACAGTGTGGAAGCACCAGGGCCTGGGGGGCAAAAACCTGGGTTTGGAACTTGGTTCTGTCACCTGTTAGCTGTGTGACTTAGCTTCACATCCTGGAACCTCAGCTTTCATATGTAAGATGCAGATAAATATAGACCAGATGGTTCTGAGGATTAAGTGAGAAAAACATTTGTACACCCTCCTGTCCAGTGTCTAGCCTATGATGTGAGTCTAATAAAGGTTAGATCCCATTTTCTCCTTTTTAATTAGGTACAGAATTACAAAGAGACTAGACAAGATGTGGGAAACACGGAGGCAAATTAGGAGTAATGAGGAGACGGCAAATTCATTGGAGGAAGGAGATGAAAAAAGAGGTCATAGGGAGCTGGTTAGAAGGAAAATAAGAGGGTGGAGAAAGTGGGTAGATGATGAGAGAAGGAAGTGTGACCTCTATGAGATGAAGACCAGTTCTTTCTCCATAGACCAGGGATCCATGGAATTCTATATGATACAGCCTCCAGGCTTAGCCCTTCTAAAAATACCCTCTTTTACCAGGGGGGATGGTGGGGGGAAGGGATAGTTAGGGAGTTTGGGATCGACGTGTACACACTGGTACATTTAAAATGGATAACCAACAAGGAACTGTATAACACAGGGAACTGTGCTCAATGTTATGTGGCAGCCTGAATGGGAGGGGATTTTGAGGGAGAATGGGTATGTGTAGAGCTCAATCCCTTTGCTGTTCCCCTAAAACTATCACAACATTGTTAATCAGTTATACCCCAATACAAAATAAAAATAAATAAATTTAAAAACCTCTTTTTTTTAAACCAAAAAAGAATATTCATATCTTTCTCTTGGAAAACAACATTTACAGACTCACACCATTAGAACACTGTTTTGTCTTTGCAAACTGTCAGTTTTTATTTATCCTCATATCTTAAAATACTTCCTCCAACTCTTAGTTGATGCAGAGAATCACAGTTCTGTAGCCAGGTTTCAAGGCTCTGTGATAATTAGCAGAGTCAACCTGGGATATGAAACTCTTGAGCAGGGATCCCTAGGCGTTCTCTTCTTGGAGAAATGCAAGTCTTCCTTTCCTCTTCTAAAAGTCACTACATTGCCATTAAAAAAAAAATGACTCCCTGGTCTGCCTCTGTGAAATCCAGGTTAACTGACTTACTTTCCCCTCCATGGTGTAGGCAAGTTTTACAAATTTTAACTTTTATTTTTTGAAGGGGTGCATTAGCTAATATTTGATCTCTTACTTCATAACAATCAAGGGACTTTTGAGCATTCCGAGCTCAACTTGTGTGCTTAATTAGTTGGTTGGGGATAAAAATTTTTCCTTCAAATCACTGTTAGACGTTTGATTACATTCATTTCTTTTAGATCCCAGATTTATTTCCTTAGTCACAGAAGTTATTTTTTGAGAGTCTGAGAAATAATAGACATTGTGTATGTGGTAATCAGAGAGCAATGCTAAGAAGGTAGTTATTCAAGTGGGTGGATCCAAGCAAGTTTGCTGAGTTCAAGAAAATTCACCACTATTTATTTTCCTGTATGAGAGAAAAAAAGTCATTGCATTTCTCTTTCTAGTTTCTCATTGATCTTTAAACTTTACCTTGATGGAAATGGCCTTTATCATATATACTCCACACCCAACAACTTTTGTTCTTTGAAAACTGAATGTTCGCCAGGTTACATATTAAATAACAAATGAAATGGAAAGGGTGTATTTATATTGCCCTCAAATCCCCCTGCAACTCATTCCCAGCCTGATAGACAAGAGATTCTTTTGGTGGAACGACTCCCTCAGTGGGGGAAGACATGGGCAAGTTTCACAACTGTTCATTCTCCAAAGCCATTGTTCAAGCAAAAACTAGTTCATGGGTGAACACACATAAGATTCCCAGCACATAACTCTACTCACCTAGATCAGGCTGTATGCCTTAATGGGGGAGGCGGATAAATCTAGAGAGCCACAGTAACAGTGTGTGCCCCTCAGCATGGGGAGATAGGATGCAGGGAGAAGCAGTTTACCTAGTAGGGTCACGATGCACAGAAGGATGGCAATCAGAGCCCCCGTGCTCAGTCCCGTGGGGTGGACGAGGGCCTCCGCATGGCAGGACTGCATGTTCCCTTGGTGGTCACATGCACAGACCCGGACAGTCACTGTCCCAGTGCTGCTTTGGACTGGGTAGTCGTTGTCTGATATGACCACAGGCAGGAGATAGGTGCTCATCTCGTGTCTGTTATAGCCATTTTTCCGAGTAAAGATTCCCGCCGTGTTGTCTGGAACCGGAAAGCAAAGTGGTGAATGGAAGCAGAAATCATGTTATATATGGGATCAATTCTGATGAGACTAGATAGATATAGATACAGACATAAATATATAGACAGACAGGCAGCTTGGGCTCATTTACCTTTGTTGTCTTGAATGGTAAAGTTTGAGCCACTGGCTGCTTCGGGGGCCAAAGAGAACGAGAATTGGTGCCCGCTGTAAGGGTCATCCTTGTCAATGGCGCGTAGGGTCTGAATCAACTAAAATCAAAACCATAAAGCTGTTATCAAGTTTTACTAACTCAAAAGAGTTTCTTACAGCTTTGCAGTAAATTGCTTAACTCAATGATATCTAATTTTAATTTTACAATGATAGCCTCTAGAAAACTTACAATGAATCCACCCTAGGCAGAGAACTGATTGGCTGGAAATAGAGCAAGGGACAGCCCTACAACAGTATTTATTGCAGCAAATCTAAATTCATCTGTTGAAACCAGTAGTACCCTCTTCCTTGTGACAACCAGAAATGTCCCCAGATATTGCCAAATGTCCCTGGCGGGGGTGGGAGGGGCGGGGTGGGGGTGTGGGGCAAAATCACCTGGGTTGAGAAACATAGCCCTACAGTGATAACAAGCTTAAAATATCACAGCGGTTTATGACAACATTGCAACTTAAGTAAAGGGAGGCACTCTTTGGACAGCTTGCTTAGAAATGCAAGCTTGGCATATACATAAGCAATCGACTTGCTAAAGAGCTAGTTTGAATATAAAACCCACAACTTCAGAGTCCCATTTTAACATGTATTTTAACAGTGCACTTCTATTTTGACAAACTAACATAATTTTTATATCACTGGCAGAAAAGACTGATTTCAGGTGGGGACAAATGTGTAAAACAGTAAAACATTCATGAATTTGTATTACTTGTACAGATGGGCAATGTAAATAAATGAAACTATGAATTATAGGCAATTGTAAATTATGTTCTAGCTAGTACTTTTCAGTATATATTGTAATTAAAAGTATCTGCTCACAAATAAAGATTTTTCCAATAATGCAGTGACTGATATATTTTCATGAAAACTTAAGACTAATTTGGGATTAGCATCAGTCTGTGAGACTAACGAACTTCCTGTTTTTAAAAACTGTTTGTTCTCTTATGCAAGTTAAACATTCATCATGGTTCTTATTTATAGTATTAATTTTTTTGGCATTTATTCCATAGATAATTCAAAACTTGCCTTCAGCTCTGTGTATCATCTGAATTATTAGAAGATCTAAATTTGTCTGAGTTAATTAATTTGCTTTCTTATGAAACTCACCTGATCTGCTTTTGCTTTTTCACAGACAAAGGTTTCATAGAATTCAGCAAATTCTGGGGGGTTGTCATTGACATCTAGGACTTTAATATATAGAGGTACTCGGCTGCTCTGCTTTGGATTATCTGCAAAATGCCCAAAAGAAAGGAACAGGCATTCATATGTTGATGGGTGATCCCATTTAGATGATGGTTACTCACTCCTTTCTCATTCATACATAGTTTCCCCAAGGCTCCTGTGAGTACCACAGGGCATTATGTATCATCAGAGTCACAAAAAAGTAGAATTCGATTCTTTGGTACTTCTGGACCAGGATACACCTGAAGGAAATATATAGGGGACAAAGCTACCTTTATGTACAGTCAGTGCTGTGCTATGCTTAGTCACTTGGTTGTATATGACTTTCTGTGACCCCATGGACTGGAGCCCACCAGGCTCCTCTGTCCAAGGGGATTCTCCAGGCAAGAGTATTGGAGTGGGTTACCATGCGTTCCTCCAGGGGATCTTCCCAACCCAGGGACTGAACCCAGATCTCCCACATTGCAGGTGGATTCTTTACCATCTGAGCCCTCAGGGAAGCCCCAAAATACTGCAGTGGGTAGCCTATCCCTTCTTCAGGGGATCTTCCTGACCCAGGAATCGAACCGGATTCTCCTACATTGCAGGCAGATTCTTGGGCTACCAGGGAAGCCCATACAGTGCAATCATATAATAAATCCCAGATTAACAGAAAATAAAGAAGAACTATCCAGAAAAGGAATTTTAGAGGCAGATTTTAAAGGAAGCCAGGGAAGTAGGCTTTTCTGTGGACAGAAGGAAAAAGGAATGGGATAATAATGATTGTGAATGGTCTTAGTTTTTTAGTTTGAGAGCTAGACATTGTGCTAAACACTTTGTTATATTATTTTATTTAATCCTTATAAACTTCTGAGATAGATATAATTATTGCCCCCATATTATAGATGAGGAAACTCATTATATTATAGATGAGGCATGGAGGAGTTAGGTAATTTGTTCACATTCACAGAGAAATTAATAATAAAGAGTGGATCCTAGATTCAAACTTGGGTCTGTCTGACCAGAAAACTGAGGCTGTTCATCTCATATAATGAAAGAGCCTAATCAGTGTTTGAAGACCTGCAGTAAATGGAGTGTTTTTGCTGTCATCTCTGATAATCTCCTGGGAAGTATGGAAGATAGGTTCCTGTTCTAAGAATCAGGGGCTGGAGTCTCTCACCTCAGGTCTTTTCATTCATTCACTCATATGTCTATTTGTTTGTTCTCATCATAAATATTTAGTGAGCATCTAGTACTAGCTTGTGCCAGCCACTATTTGGGGTGCTGGGACACACTGGGACTATAACAAAGATCCTGCTTCCTGGAGCTTTGTTCTAAAGGAGGAAGGCAAACTGTAAACACATAAATATATAATGTGCCAGATGGCAAATGCTATGGAGAAATTAAACAGGTAAAAGGGACCGGAGAGAGACGGAGATGCAGCTTTGTGTGGGATGACGAGGACTGGCTTCTCTGATGAGATGCCATTTGCATAGAGACATGAATGAAGAGATGGGTTAAGCCATGTGAGTGTTTCTGGCTCTCGAGGTCAAGGAAATGGCAAGTACACTGGCCTGGAGTGAGAGAGAGCTGGTTTAATACAAGCTTGACTCAGCATAAAAGGTACTGAAAAAGTTTGGACAATAAGATTCTTAGGTTCCTTTGCATCTAAAATACTGCTCACATTATTCTTCCAAAGTCAGAGCTTCAAAGGTGAGTTTTAAAAGGCCTTTATCACTAGTATTTTCAAATATATCATAGAAACAGTAAACATTAAAAACAAATTTTTAAGTGCAAAGCTTAAAACACACTTAAGATGACTACCTCAGTAAAAAATAAAATTTCATGATGTTATAAAAATGATCCTTTTTAACTGGGAAATAATTTTGTAATTTTAACGCTTTAAGTATGCTCTGTCATTTGTATCCACAGTAGTCCCTCCACATAAATTCTGAAGATCAAATTCTTACCTAACAAATGTATAATGAAAAATTCTTACCACTACACAAAAGCAATGTTTCATTTTGTCCACATTGGTTACTTATTATTCTACTCAATATCTTTCAGCCACTTCAAATTGCATGAGTTATACTGACAAAGAATATTACTGTATTAAACCATTTGATATGGACCATTGTACACTAGATACCTGAACTAAAATCATTTGAACTTCTAAAAACAAAAGCTAAAAAATGAGCTATAACTTAGATGTCTATTTTTAAACATTTAAATGCTATCTTAAAAATCCTCTTTCTTTAATTTACTTAAGTCTACACATTGTGTATATATTACACAGGTTTCACTGTGTATAATTATTTGAAGTATCCCTTTGGCAGTGTTTTTCTTTGCCTTACATTTAATGGAGAATGTGATAAAATTCATTCTAAATACTCTGTGGATTACTTGATGGTTAGTATTGCTCATTTGGTGTTCCATGGAAAAGTAAAAATTGATATCTCTTCTGTAACAGGGCTTCCCTGATAGCTCAGCTGGTAAAGAATCCGACTGCGATTCAGGAGATCCTGGTTCGATTCCTGGGTTGGGAAGATCCCCTGGAGAAGGGAAAGGTTACCCACTCCAGTATTCTGGCCTGGAGAATTCCATGGACTGTATAGTCCATGGGGTCGCAAAGAGTCGGACACGACTGAGCAACTCAAAAAAAAAAAATTCTGTAACAATTTTGAAACAGACATTCTACAGAAAGCTAAGAGGTGAATAGCCAAAAGATTTCTATACTAAGTCCTCCTTGATAAACAAATATTAATTAATAAATATTGTGTTGGTATATATTAATTGATAAAGTGCAATGAAAGCTTATATATAGCAATTCTTTTTAAAAATGCACGTAGAGAGAGCTAACTGACAGAAGGTTGACAAATATTTGTTGTCTAAATTCATCATTTTCTTTCTTCTCATATAATTATGTTGCTAAAATAATACTGGTTATGTTGCTGAAATTAAAAGAACTATTTCTAAGCAATGCCTACATTGTAGGTTATCCTTGATCCCCACTCCCCCACTACTGACACACACATACAGTGTCTAACCGGGAGCCCATTTCTTTCAGCAGCTTGTGTGACACTCTGATTTACAAGCATTTTGGAATCAAATCCAACATGTACCTAGACTTAGAGATGCATTCCCATTTTATTGTTCCCAAATTACAGAACTTCCACAGTTGCCTTTGCATTTATGATTGAACCAACAGGTGTTTGGAAGAAACATTTAGTACAAATCATTACAGAGCTCTCTCCTTCAATATGTATTGAGCAGGATCAGCAATACGCAGTGACGAGTTCCAGCCAGGCTTCACTAGCCCTTGCTGAGATGCTCTCTGTGGACTGGGGATGGTAGAGGAAAAAGGGTGGACTCACTGATCTCTGTCGCTATCACTGTGATGTTGTGCCACAGCAGTGTTTCTCGGTCAAGAAGTTTCGATGTAAAGATTGAACCATTTCCAGAATCGATGTTGAATATTCTGTCCATATCTGTGTGTCGATCGACAGAATACCTGAAAATGCAGAGTAGAATTTAGGAAGGTTTTCTTTGTATTTGTTATTTTTACATCCTAAAACTATTCCGGAATATCGGTTACATGAAATTTTTTGTACCTTTAGCACATATTTAAAAATCTGTAACTTAACACTGATGCTTGAACTATGGTGTTGGAGAAGGCTCTTGAGAGTCCCTTGGAATGCAAGGAGATCAAACCAGTCCACCCTAAGGGAAATCAATCCTGAATATTCACTGGAAGGAGTGATGCTAATGCTGAAACTCCAATACTTTGGCCACTGGATGCGAAGAACTGACTCATTGGAAAAGACCCTGATGCTGGGAAAGATTGAAGGCAGGAGGAAAAGGGGATGACAGAGGATGAGATGCTTGGATGGCATCACCAACTCAATGGACATGAATTTAAGCAAGCTCCAGGAGTTGGTGATGGACAGGGAAGCCTGGTGTGCTGCAGTCCATGGGATCGCAAAGAGTCGGACACAACTGAGTGACTGAACTGAACTGAACTGAACATTAAGGAAGATATTCTGAGAAATTACTGCTTTACAGTTGAGGTCTTAATACAACCCAGTAGACAAGTTGTATGATTTTTGAGTATCATCACCAAATTTTTTTAAATGTAATTTGGATCAAGTTTATATACTAATTGTTATGATTTAGCTTTTTAGATCTTTAGAACTTTAACATGTGTGTGTGCATAAGTAGGATTATTGGCTATTTTTCTATTACTCATTTTTATTTTAAAAATCATTTTGTTGAAAAAGCAAAAGATGGTAAATGTGGCTGAGGTTAGTGAGGCTGGAGAGGGAGTTAGGAGATAGGCTTGGAAAGAGATTCACAGTTGGGACTGTAGAGGGATGGGCTGGCCATGGGAATGGGTTGGAGTTTATTTGAACTTGATGTAGATCTTCCAACGGATTTTATGCAGAGGAGTGTCACTGTCCAACTCATGCTTAATAAAGATCACTGGCTGAATTAGGAGAATGGTTGGATGGTGATATTACAAATGATAGGCATGAAGAAGAGGATTTGGGGAAGGTCAGTTTTGACATGTTGAGGCTGAGGTGCCTTAGGAAAGTCCAGGAAGCTCAAGATAAACATTTGGACTGACAATCTGGATTTTCTAGTCAATTGTCTAAGAAGAGAAGAGGGAAAAATGCGAGGAACTGAGTTGCTTAAAGGATGAACAGGAACAGAGACCCACAGGGACTAGAACAGTGCCTACAGCAGAGTAAGAATTTGATACATATTTAAAAAGGAGGGTTTGGAGAAGTCAAGGAAAACCAAGAGGTGTTTTAGAAACCAAAAAGGACAGTCTTCAACACTGAAATTCATGGAGGAGGAGTAGACTTTGAGAAATGCTATCTTCTTTATAAATTTATCACTAGCTTCTGGAATAGCCATAAGTAAGAGGAAAATATATAATACACCCTGTTTTATAGAGGATTCCTAAAGAGAAAACTCAGAAGAAAGTTGATATGTGAAGGCTATTAGGAACAAAAAAGTTGCCCGTTTCAGCTGCATTCTCAAAATGTACATCATGATAGGAGATTTTAAGATGTCAGCTCAGTAGAAATATATTTTAAGTAAATGTCTTACCTAGTCATACATGTGTGGAATTATTATGCATTTAAAAAAAAATTTGTTACTAACTTGTAAATAGTGTACTATATTCTAAGATTCTATTTCAATTATTTTGTTTTAAAGTACTACTAGTGAATAATAATAAACAATATATGTTATCCTAATAAAATCTCTTTTCATCATCTAGCAGATGTCTGAAAAATAGATATTCAATTATTGTAGGGTATTTAAACCTGATTTTAAAGAGAATTAATGAAGTTCACAATGGATACATATATATCAAGCTGGAATTTTAGTTTCAGTTTATATAAATCTAGATTTATAAGATTATATAAATTATAAGATTATATAAATCTTATTATCAAAAGTATTGAAACAGATGAAAGAGCTATTGTTTTGTCATTTATGTCATGAATCAGCATTTATTAAGAATTTAATCAATTGCAATGAACTTGTTTGATCACCTTTCTTCATTTTTAATTTGAAGAGGACAAATATTTATAGGACATTATTACCAAAAAGGAAGTCTCAGTATTCATAGCCTTTGTAAGGAATTTAATTATTTTCTACAAATATATATTTTTCTTTCATGAAAAATGTCAAGCTTAAGACATGCTGCTTATTGCTTTTATAAGCTCTAACAGTTATACACAGCAGAAATCTTTTCTTGTTCTGTCTCTTTCCTTCCTGCTATGGTTTTAAGTTTTACAAGTAACCATATTTTCCAATCAAACTTTGAAATAAAGGGTGAGGAAGTTTTAGTTGAAGGTGGCTTTTCATTTTATTTATTTACTTGCTTAATTTTTTTGGCCAGGCATGTGGCATGTAAGATCTTAGTTCCCCAACCAGGGATCAAACCCATGACCCCTGCAGTAGAAGTATAGAGTCTTAACCATTGAACTGCCAGGGAAGTCCTAAAGGTGGCTTTTGATTTTAAAGAGAGAGGACTATTTAGGAAATATCATAATTCTGTATTATTTTCTTTCCTTAATTGGGGGACTTAAAAATCATTAGAAGACCTAAAATGTCTACGTTGTTTAGGAAAGTGACTCACTTGAGCCACACAAAGCCTCATTTGTTTGTTGTTTTTCTTTCCAAAGTAATTTCTACTTATATTCAGAAATTTACTGTCAGTCATATTAATTGTCATAATAACTGGTAAGGAAAAAGGTAATCAATTCTTCATGATTAGAGTGGATCATTCTGCTAGGTACCTCCTTTTTTCCCCTCGAACTTTATTGTATTCTGTGATTCAATAATTTGTCTTATGTATCCTGAAGGGGGCTTTGTGGGTCAGGAAAAGATGATGTATTTGCATGTAAAATTTTCAGAATAAGTATTCAGAGTGACATTTTATGACTTCCATGTAAATCAAAGGACACGTGATATAAAGTTGTTGAAAGAAAATTATTTTATGTGACTAAAGAAGTAAAGCGGAGAAGGCAATGGCACCCCACTCCAGTACTCTTGCCTGGAAAATCCCATGGACAGAGGAGCCTGGTAGGCTGCAGTCCATGGGGTTGCGAAGAGTCCCTGGAAAATCCCATGGACAGAGGAGCCTGGTAGGCTGCAGTCCGTGGGGTTGCGAAGAGTCGGATACGACTGAGCAACTTCACTTTCACTTTTCACTTTAATGCATTGGAGAAGGAAATGGCAACCCACTCTAGTGTTCTTGCCTGGAGAATCTGAGGGACGGGGGAGCCTGGTGGGCTGCCGTCCATTGGGTCACACAGAGTCGGACACGACTGAAGCGATTTAGCAGCAGCAGCAAAGAAGTAAAGATTTGTGCTAAAATAATGATAAATTAACATTTGGGAAAGAATTCTCTAGTATTAATTATACTTAAGATGGCATCTAACACTTAATTGTTCCATATTTATGTCTTGAATAACCAAAAACTATATATGGTTGTACTTTCTGAATATAAGAATCAGTTATAATTCTCCTATATAAGAAACCACTGGAACATACATCTATGTACCAATGTATCTATATATATTTTTATCTTTCAATCTATGTCCGTACATGAAATCCATATGTACCAGAGAAAGACTGGCAGAAAAAATCTTAAAATTAGTTGACAGCCAACCTAGCTTCTGACAAGCTAACTACTTCCTATAATGAAACAAATACAATGGGTAAAAGTGGTATGTGGTATAAAAGTAAAACAGATACAAAAATGCAGCCTAAATTCCCAGAAGACATTATCTCTTTCATTAAAAATATTTTGACTGATCAAAGAGGTAATCAAAGTTCGTATTTATAAACTTCCAGCATTAGCCCATTTAAATTGGCCTTGATATTGACTTACTACGATTGTTTTCTTATGCAGCACACAAACTTTGAGTAAAAGCACGTTGTGAAAGTACTCAAGGTTATTCCTGTTGTGTAAGCAAAGGCCATCGTTTAAGTTCCTTGTTGCGTGTGTGCTGCGTGCTGCGTACTAGGTTGTTTCACTTGTGTCCCACTCTTTGAGACCTCATGGACTGTAGCCCTCCGGGCTCCTCTGTTCATGGGATTCTCAAGGCAAGAATACTGGAGTGGGTTGCCATGCCTCCTCCAGGAGATCTTCTGACCCAGTGATCGAACCCATGTCTGGTATGTCTCCTGCATTGGCAGGTGGGTTCTTTACCACTAGCATTCCCCGAGAAGCCCATTTTCCTTATTAATAATGTTAAATGTATATGGAGGAGCCCTTGACCCATGAGCTCTCATGTGGCTACTCTGGGTTGCCCATCATGCAATCCAAGGAGATATTCCAGTAGAATGATAAAACAAGAAAGTCTCTTTTCCCAAATATTTAAAATTATTCTCTGAAAATAAGCCAGGCATTTCTGTGTTTTAGTTGTGGGACTTGCCATGAGATTTCATTTGAACAAAGGGCTCAGTGGCTGAAAAGTTAGGAAACAACTGCCTTAGAACCTCAAAGTCTTTCATCTGCAAAAAAAATATTCTTCACACAACAACCAATGCGATCCATTTAGACAGTAGTTTTGGATTAGTTAAGTCTGCTCAAAGCTTGCCAGTGGCTTCTTACCTCAATCAGAATAAAATACAGTGGTTACTGCTGCTACTGCTGCTGCTAAGTCACTTCAGTCGTGTCCGACTCTGTGCAACCCCATAGATGGCAGCACAGCAGGCTCCCCCGTCCCTGGGATTCTCCAGGCAAGAACACTGGAGTGGGTTGCCATTTCCTTCTCCAATGCATGAAAGTGAAAAGTGAAAGTGAAGTTGCTCAGTCGTGTCCGACTCTTCGGGACCCCATGGACTGTAGCCTACCAGGCTCCTCCATCCATGGGATTTTCCAGGCAAGAGTACTGGAGTGGGTTGCCATTTCCTTCTAGGGCCCACAAATCCCAGTAGGACCTGCCTCGCTCACCACCTACCGAACCTCTGTTGCCTGATACCTGATACCATAATTTCTCTTCATCTGCGACTGCTCTCAGCTTGGCCGGCCTCTCCTCCCATATGCCAGGCAAGCTCTGATATCAGATCCTCCCCTTGCTTTTCCCTCTTCTTGGCACCTTCTTCCCCAAGATATTAGTGTGGTTCATCCCTTCCTTTCATTCAAAGCTTTACTCAAATGATTTCCAGCAAGGCCAGGCCTGACTGCACTAAGATAGTATCCAGATGCCCTTTGTGTTCTTTCTTTCTTTTGGCCATGCCACACAGCATGGGGAATCTTAGTTCCCTGACCAGGGATTGAACCCAAGCCCACTGCATTGGAAGCATGGAGTCTTAACCACTGGACTGCCAGGGAAATCCCACCCTTTGTTTTCTCTGTCTTATTTTGCTGCTTACACTTTAGTGTCACCTGACATATCACAGGGCTTCCCTGGTGGCTCAAACAGTAAAAAATCTGCCTGCAATTCAGGAGACCCAGGTTCAGTCCCTGGGTTGGGAAGATACCCTGGAGAAGGGGATGGCAACCCACTCCAGTATTCTTGCCTGGAGAATTCTATAGACAGAGGAGCCTGACAGGCTACAGTTGGACATGACTGAGCAACTAACATTGTCACATATTTATTGTTTGCTTATTTCTGTCTTCCCCAGTTAGAATGCAAGCTCCCTGCAATCAGGACTGGGTACTATTCTCACTCATATCCCTAGTGCCTGGAACAAGCCTGGCACATGGCAAGTGCCCTGAGCAGAAATTTTTGGATTCACTGGCACAACTTCTCAGCCTGCTTACTTTCTTCACGGGGAATAATAGACACAATACTATTCTGGTTTAGCTCTTTTCTCAGTCAACTAAGCTATGGGTAAAGGCTTGAAACTGTGGATTCCAGTGCTTTTGTGATAAGATTCTAGCATACTTAAGCAATGATGGTCTCAAAGAGCCATGAGGCCTTCTTACAATGTAATTTACAGTGAAGATGTACAGGGAAAATAGAGCTTGCTTACTTGGTAGATATTTGGACTCAACTCTATTAATTTCCCCATGATTTCCCAGACATATATCATGAAACTGTGCTTGTTTTTATCCATGTCTGCAAAAGGAAAAAAATTACGCATCCAAATGGAGCATAATTCTGCCTGTAAGTGTTATATGGTAGATTCTTCCACACTCGAAAAACAGACTTTCAAGCCTAGTGCCTTTTTTGTTAAAAGTGCTTCCTCCACCAACTTTGACAAATCTAAGACCTGAGAAGAAATCCCAGCCCATTCAACTGCATTACCTTGTACCACTCCCATATAAGCAATAAACTCCTTACAGCTCATTTTATGCCTTCCTCCCAAATTAAAAATATAATTTTGGGGGCTGACTGAAGGTATACGGATCTTAGTTCCCCAACCAGAGATCGAACCCATTCCCTCTGCAGTGGGAGGGCAGAATCTTAGCCACTGAACCACCAGGGCAATCCCCAAATGTTGAGTTTTTAAGGTTTATTTAGTTGCTAAAATAATATTTTATATTGTGCAAGAAGTGTAAAGGTAGTAAAAATACTTTAAAGTAGTTTTTAAAGGAAGATACAACTAATTGGAAAAAAGGATTCATCCTTTCCAATTTGCAAGTGAATATTTGAATTTAAATCAACAAACTTATGGAAGAGACATGTCACAGAAGTGTGCTTACTTGACAGGGTTCCTGGCAGCATCTGGGTCTTGGGCTGTGACCGAGCCTATTGTCGTATTTATCTGAGCGTCTTCTCTTATTTGCAGGATGTAGGCCAGTTTGCTGAAAACAGGCGGCTCATCTACATCTTCCACCATAATTCTCACCGTGGCTGAATCTTTGAATGGACCCAGGTAGAGAAAGCGGGGTTCAACATGAGGATTGGAGGCTTCCACTTTGAGGGTGTACACTTTCTTCTTTTCAAAGTCCAAGAGCTTGTGGGAAGTGAGGGGAGGAAGAAATGACATATTTAAAGCAGTCAAGACACAGAAAGTCAAGACATGAGCCATTTTTAATGCAAACCACTGATAAATGAATGTGATCATATTGCTTTGAGACATTACTACACAGCATAATGTTGGGAAAAGACATGGGAGTTCAGATGCCACCAATCCTGATGAAATTGTGGGCAGAAATCATGCACCAGGAATGAAAGTTTATGATGGGCAGGAGAGGGCACCTAGAAGCAGGAGAGAACCTAAAGAGGCCCCTTTTATAAAAGTCCTTATATCTGACTATCAGAAGCCACACCAGGGGCAGGTTGGCAAATACGTAGAAGAGTATTCTGTGTCAGATGTTATCACATTTGGCTTTAACTGAACAGTCACTGAATGTTTAAAATTTGTCAAAGAACTTTCCTGGTGGTCCAGTGGTTAAGACTGTGCTTCCAATATAGGGGCATGTGTTCGATCCCTGGTGGAGGAACTAAGATCAGAGCTAGGATGGAGAGCTGCTGGTTTGCAGCCTAATTTTCTATTCCTTGTTTAGATAAAATAGATTAAAAAAAATTTTTTTGTTCGTTTTTGGGATGAGGTGTTAAAATATTCCAAGTGATATCCAGATAAGGGCATCTGGCTAATTACTTGCCAAAGAAAGCAATGATCATTGTTGTCAGAGGTCTGTAGGAGAAGTTATCTCTGCTTCTGGAGACATAGTGAACCCAAATGCTTATTGCTGACTTTTAGTTTTAGATGATAATATGACAAGGCTCACTAGAAACACAATTAATCAAGATGTTAGTGAATGTGATTTAGTCGGCTAGGCAAAATTTCAGCATGAATCTGATAAGGCACCAAGAAAATTAAAAAGGTTAATGCACACTAATGGGCTTCCTAATTATATTATAGTATAAAACATTGATCTGAATGTCACTGAAACATGTTTTATTGTGTTCCCAGATATTAAGACATACAATCCAAAGCTTAAGAGGAAAATTTTTCTTCTTGTTTACATCCACCTATGCTTATATTTACCAGCAAATAAAACATTACACCAAAGGAGAGAGAAAATATGACACCATACACGACAAAAGTGAACTCATTAAACACAGTAACCAAAATTAATATTATTTTTAGCTTTGAAGCACACAGTTTATTGATTTTTAATTTTTAATTTTTGCCACTTTTTTGTGTACTGCTCCATGACAATTTTGCGGGTAAATAGGTACATAGGGGACAAATAAGAATTCAGAACATAAAGTTTTCGTGTGCATGTTCCAAAGTAGTGATTACATAGGAGAAAAATAGGAATTCAGAATACAAAATCTTAATTATTGCATTTCAAAAAGTAGCTAAAGAGCTTGCAGGAAATTCTGTTACTTTATTTCTGTGGTCTTTCTATAGCTTCTCTCTTTAATTCAAACCATCTCTGTCACTGCTTGTCTTACTCCTTTCCTTCAAAGCATGTAGTGGAATTTGTAGTTCTATGTGTTTCTTTGTTCATTTGCTTTCTTGTCCATAAGAGCAGTTCCCTGAGAGCAGAGACCATCTTGTTGAATGTACTATTGCATCTCCAACATTCAAATGGTGTCTGTTTTAAAATTTATTCTTCAGTTATACTACTTATTCATGTATTTTTATGTGTTTCATTTGTTTATGCTATTTACTTAGGAACTTTTCAATACAAATTTATTAAAAAGTATAGAATTAATGAATGCATAAGATTATTGAGAACTCCTGAAAGCCAACCAAAGAACTCTTACTGTAATTAGACTAGGTCTTTAAAAAAATTGGGCAGCCCAGTGATGCTAGTGGTAAAGAACCCATCAGTCAAAGCAGGTGATGTAAGAGACACGGATTCAGTCAGTGGGTTGGGAAGATTCCCTTGAGATGGGAATGGCAACCAACTCCAGTATTCTTGCCTGGAAAATCCCATGGACAGAGGAGCCTGGTGGGCTACAGTCCATGGGCTCACAAAGAGTAGGACACGACTGAAGCATCTTAGCATGTGTGCAATGCAGGCAACACTCTTACTCTTAAAAAAATTAATAAGCAAGACTTGAGAGGAATGTTCATGTGAGATGTAATTGCCCCCAGTTACTTGGGGACCAGAGAAAAATAAATGCTTTCATTTGCATAGTATTTTTAAAAAATGAATTACCTTTTTGACGGTTATAATCCCTTCCTGAGTTTCCTGATCGGTGATGACATCAAACATGTCCAGCCCCTCTCCCTCTGTAATGCTGTACTCGATTTCAGCATTTTCTCCCACGTCGGCATCGCTGGCTTTGATCCTGCCAATTGGTGTGCCCGGTGGAGAAGATTCAGGAGTTTTAAACTGATATGTACCTATTAATTACCAGACAGATAAAGTCAAACACAGACTAATTACGCCTCATCATAATAAAAACGAAACCCACTTTCTAGCAGTTTGTTCAGATAGTACCATGGATGCAGGCAGATTTGTGCTTTCCTTAAAATCATTAATGGTGCCCTTGTCTCTTTAATGTTTTTACTTTCATGGTTGTTAAGAATATTTCTTCTATTTCATGACTTGTCTCTTGGCAAAGGGAAAACACTTCTTGTCCTGTAAGTAGGCTTCCAAGTTTATGGTGTGATTGTGAGAAAGCCTGAACTGTTAGAGGAGGGTGCAGTAATCTAGCAGAAAGAATAGAAAAGAATTTAACCTGAACTGAGACTTTAAGCCAGTTACTAGGTATTCTTTGAGAATTCTTTCTGTCATTGCTAATAGTAACTGAAGGTGAAAACAAATTATAGCACTTCAGAGAATGTATCCAAGTAGAGATGAGATTCCTTCACTCATATGTGGAGCTGGTTTAGTTGCATTTAAGGATATAGATAAATACATTGAGGAATAAAGCTCTGAAAATTTTTCTAGGTTTGACTGATTTTTTTTCCTTTAAATATTAGTGTCCTTTTTATACATGGATCGCTCCCATTCTTGTATTTATACTACTGATTAAAAACTTTATTATATAGACATACACTTTTCTTATGTCTTCATGTTGGAAAATTAGTCAAAGGAGACTACTTGTGAGTTTCAGTTCAAGTATGCCAGGCTAGCAGGTCCTTAGCACCACCCTCCACCCCAAAATAGCAAAACAAAAGTTATCCTACTCTCACACATTACATTTTACCCACCATTTACACAAATTGCCTTGGAAAGAAAATTTACACTATGACACTACTAAAGTGTGAAAGTCGCTCAGTCGTTTCGACTCTTTGTGACCCCATGGACTATACAGTCCATGGAATTCTCCAGGCCAGAATACTGGAGTGGGTAGCTTTTCCCTTCTCCAGAGGATCTTCCCAACCCAGGGATCAAAACCAGGTCTCCCACATTGCAAGCAGATTCTTTACCAACTGAGCTATCAGGGAAGCCCACTAAAGTATAGTACTTTAATAATATTTAATTCACTAAGTATTGAGCTCATTCTTGATAAGATGATAGAAGAGGCCAGTTTTATCATGAGGGAAGTGGAAGTGTACTTGGGTGCCTCCAATCTCTTCCTGTATTCTCCTATCCCTCACCTTGGGACATTATGCAGAAAGGAGCACAGTTTATTCTCGGAGAGAGTGCAGAGGGGGACGTCCCCTGGTAACAAGCTTTGGGTAAATCCTCCTGCTCGCCTTCTCCAAGCCATCCCCACATAGAAAAGAGGTTTTGGGAGAAAGTGTTGGTGATCTTGATTTTTTCATGTCAGGCTCCTGAATGGATGTTTTAGGGTTCATAAAAACTTTCTTCTGCCCATTAAATCAGAAATCAGTTAGCTATTCTGTTTTTGCATTTAGCTAAAAGGAGATCCAACCAGTCCATTCTAAAGGAGATCAGTCCTGGGTGTTCTTTGGAAGGAATGATGCTAAAGCTGAAACTCCAGTACTTTGGCCACCTCATGCAAAGAGTTGACTCATTGGAAAAGACTCTGATGCTGGGAGGGATTGGGGGCAGGAGGAGAAGGGGATGACAGAGGATGAGATGGCTGGATGGCATCACCGACTTGATGGACGTGAGTTTGAGTGAACTCCGGGAGTTGGTGATGGACAGGAAGGCCTGGCGTGCTGCAATTCATGGGGTTACAAAGAGTCAGACATGACTGAGTGACTGAACTGAACTGAACTATGATTAAATACTTGAAAAAAGTAGATGGTATGGAGATTCCTTAAAAAACTAGGAATAAAACCACCATATGACCCAGCAATCCCATTTGTAGGCATATACCCCAGGGAAACCAAAATTGAAATAGACACGTGTATCCCATTGTTCATTGCAGTACTATTTACAACAGCTAGAACATGGAAGCAACCTAGATGTCCATCGACAGATGAATGGATAAAGAAGCTGTGGTACATATACACAATGGAGTATTACTGAGCCATAAAAAGGAACACATTTGAGTCAGTTCTAATGAGGTGGATGAACCTAAAACCTGTTATACAGAGTGAAGTAAGTCAGAAAGAGGAAGATAAAGATCATATTCTAACGCATATATATAGAATCTAGAAAAATGGTACTGAAGAATTTATTTACAGGGCAGCAATGGAGAAACAGACATAGAAAATTGACTTATGGACATGGGGAGAAGGGAGGAGAGGGTGAGATGTATGGAAAGAGTAACATGGAAACTCACATTACCGTATATAAAATAGATAGCCAATGGGAATTTGCTGTATGACTCAGGAAACTCAAACAGGGGTTCTGTATCGATGTAGAGGGGTGGGATGGGGAGGAAGATGGTAGGGAGATTCAAAAGGGAGGGGATATATGTATATCTATGACTGATTCATGTTGAGGTTTGATAGAAAACAAAATTCTGTAAAGCAATTATCCTTCAATAAAAAATAATTTTTTTTAAAAAAGTAAAGAAAATATAAGTATTTCTTGTTGATCCATGTGTATCTCCATTATAAAAGAAGCTCTTAATCAGTTGACTGGCTTTAAAAAAACGGCCACATTTGAGTAAGTAGGTTTTGTACTTAATGATGGGCAACTATTTTCTCCTAGAAGAAGGGATTCAGGTATTACATAGTTTTCTCCAGTGGCTCAGACAGTAAAGAATCTGCCTGCAATGCAGGAGACCTGGATTCGATCCCTGGGTTGGGAAGATCCCCTGGAGAAGGGAAGAGTACCCACTCCAGTATTCTGGACTGGAGAATTCCATGGACTGTGTAGTCCATGGGGTTGCAAAGATTCGGACATGACTTTGACTTATGGTCAGAAAGGAATTTTGATGTTGGAAGAAAAATGACATGAAAACCAGTACCTCCTGAGGTCTATAAGTGAAAAGGTCAAGTGTATTGCTTTAAGAGTGGGCACTTATCTTCCTTCATCTTCCATCTTATCTAATCATGATTGTTAAAAATTTTAGAAATGACTTTTGGTAACTCAGTTAACCATAATGTGGAAAACTATTTATGAGCACAAATGGTTTAAGTACATAGTTATTTCTACAGTTTTATTTTTAGAAACAGTAAAATGATAAATCCTCCCCTTGCAAAGACTTAAAGGAGATTATATGCCTGATTAAATTCACAAAATATACAGTTGATTTCTTCCTAACAAATAGCAGCATGCTTGTAAACATATGTTCTGCAGAAGCATATTTATGTCTGTAGTAGTCTTATTAATAAAGAAAAATAAAACAATGATATTGCTTTTATAATAACAGACATATCAGACAACTGCTCAGTTAATTACTGATAAACGTTTACATCTACTGAGCATTAGTACTGTCAGCTCATTGTTAATAAATGTGCCAGTTCTTACTAAGTTCACTAACTTTGGCAATTAATAACAATAAAGAAAAAATAAATATCATTCTTAAAGTTACAGTTTTACAAAAGTTCCCTGAAGAAAGTCATTCAATCAAATGTTCCTACTCTGGGGAAACCGAGGAGGGTTGTCATTGACGTCAGTCAGCGTGATGTTCACCGTGGTAGTCCCAGATAATCCTCCCATCTGGCCGCCCATATCCTTAGCTTGAATCACTACTTGGTACTGCTCCCTGTTTTCTCGATCCATGTTGAGCAAGGCTGTCTTGATGATACCTGTGGGTATGAAATTCAGAAATGGAAAGGGATGTAGTAAAAATACTTTCCAAAATTATTTATTTATGCAAACAAACATAGATTGTCACCCACAATGTGCCTAACACTATGCAGATGTCATGGATGACCATAAAGATGATTGATTATAGATGACCTTTGTACTGAAGGCAATTAAAACCACATAGGGGAGGTAGATACATTAAAACCTACACGCACACACACTCATTCACCTATAATGCAAGAAGAATGAAAACGAATGTAAATCACATCCTTCAGTAATGTAGACCGTAAGTTGTATAACTGTTAAGTGTGATAAGATGACACAGCAAAACATAACTTGGCATGTGGCACAGTGGTATACTACTATGCCACAGTAGAATAAAAGACAATTAGGTGTATTATGAGGAAATTGTTAAGAAAGTCATGTATACTTGAAAAGACTTCCCTAATGGCTAGGCAGGTAAAGAATCTGCCTGCTGATGCATAAGACGTGGGTTTGATCCCTGGATGGGTAGACCCACTGGAAAAGGAAACAGCAACTCACTCTAGTATTCTTGCCTGGGAAATTCCAAGGACTGGGGAGTCTGGCGGGCTGCAGTCCATCGGGTCAAGAAGAGCTGGGCTTGACTGAGCATGCATATGTATGTGTGTATACTAGCACTGACTCTTGAGTTTCACTTTACTGATTGGAATTGACTGATGCCTCCTCAAATATACCCACCATAATGAATGTTCTGAGGATCTTCTAAACCACAGAACTATGGTCTTATGAAAACAGTATTGGTTCTCTTATAATAATCATCTTGTATGATCCTAGAGTATCTTTTCCCTAAAGCTGAGGTAAACTTTAGTTCAACAGGTCCTAGCAGTGACCAACACTCTTCAGCTAGATAAAAATTATCTCTATTGTTAGGTAGTTATAAAATAATTAGTTTAAAGAACTTCTAAAATTTCATCTACTTTCTGTGTAAGGCTTAGGCTTAAATTAACCACATTCTTTCAAAAATCACTGAAGTCTTAATAACCTTCTCTGGTGGCACATTCCAATGCTTAATGACTAATGAGACTGGAAATATCTTTCTTTATTTTTAACAGAATACCTCAGACAACAGGTCAATTTTTTTCCTATGGTGCTGGCTCCAGTGAAAGTGAAACTGCTTTCTATTCTCCAAATAATATTACTTCTCTATTTAAATACCGGAGATCACCTTAGCCTTTTGTCCTTTAGGTTGAATAATTCTAATTTTTCATCCTCATTGTCTCTAAACTCAACATTTTCTTTCTCCTTGGGATTCTTTCCAAGTTCATTGCACCTCTTACATTGATTAGATATAGTAACTTAGAAAGGGTTTGACATCCAAACAATAATGGAAGCTTGAAAATTGTGTAAAAGGAATTTGACTCTTAACATGATAGCAAAAATACATGTGGAATTTACTATACAGTACAAGTTCAGTTCAGTTCAGTTGCTTGGTCGTGACTGACTCTTTGTGACCCCATGGACTGCAGCACGCCAGGCCACCCATGTCCATCACCAACTCCTGGAGCTTACTCAAACTCACGTCCATCAAGTCAGTGATGCCATCCAGCCATCTCATCCTCTGCCATCCCCTTCTCCTCCCACCTTCAATCTTTCCCAGCATCAGAGTCTTTTCCAATGAGTCAGTTCTTCACATCAAGTGGCCAAAGTATTGGAGTTTCAGCTTCAGCATCAGTCCTTCCAATGAATATTCAGGGCTGATTTCCTTTAGGATTGACTGGTTGGCTCTCCTTGCAGTCCAAGAGACTCTCAAGAGTCTTCTCCAACACCACAGTTCAAAAGCATCAATTCTTCAGCACTCAGCTTTTGTTATAGTCTAACTCTCACATCCATACATGACTACTGGAAAAACCATAGCTTTGACTAGATGGACCTTTGATGGCAAAGTAATGTCTCTGCTTTTTAATATGCTGTCTAAGTTGGTCATAGCTTTTCTTCCAAGGAGCAAGCATCTTTTAATTTCATGGCTACAGTCACCATCTGCAGTGATTTTGGAGCCCAAGAATATAAAGTCTGTCACTGTTTCTGTTATTTCCCCGTCTATTTGCCATGAAGTGACAGGACTGGATGCCATGATCTTGGTTTTCTGAATGTTGAGTTTTAAGCCAGTGTATATATTGTATATATTAAAACACAGTTCATCATAGATACTATGCTACTTTGTGGAGAAGGTGCAGAAAACTGAGATGTGGAAAAAAGAGTTAAGGCAATCCATTTTTTTTAAGGGCAGTATCAGTTAAGATAAGCTAGACAATGTGACAACCAACAAAGTAAAATCTCAGTGGCTTAACAAAACTAAAGTGCTCTGAGTAGGCCAGAAAGAAAATCTGCTCATGATAACCTTTAGACATTCAGGCTGAAGACTCACTTGATACTGGTTTCCATCCATGATCACTGTGGCAAGTGGGAGGGAAAATGGTGGATTATGCACCAGGTCTACAAGTTTTGCTTGGAAATGACTCATATGACTACCACATTTTATTGCCCCAAATAAATCACATGGCTACATCTAGCTTTCTTGTAAGGTAGAGAGATGCAATCCTACTAAGTAACTAGAAAAAGAAGAATCAGAATATGTGCAAACAACCATCTTGGCTATCAAAAGGGGTTGGCCTTTTAGTTTTATCTCAAACTGGAGGAAATAGTAAGGTAATGTGTAATTTTTCCAAATCTCCCTTGTATAAACACAGTATATGAAAGATCCATTGTCAGATTTCTTGATTAAAATGATCTGGATGTCATGTTTACAAATATGTCACTGGTGCTTGGAGATAAATCTAAGAAAATTCAATCACACTGATTGTTTTTATTAAAAGTTGCTAGCTCAGCTGAGCATGTCAATTAAAATTACATATCTTAAAAAGAAGATGCAAGAGGAATTCTAACCTGTTTCTGATTCAACTGAAAAATAGGGCTGCCCCTGTAGGATGCTATAGACAACTTTAGCACTGTTCCCGTAGGTTGGATCATCAGCATCAGTTGCAGTGACTTGGACAACAAATGTGCCTGTAATGAAAGAAACATGAATTGAAAATAAATGAAGGGTTCATTATGGATCCTCAATACCCACACATTAGGAAAAAGCACAATCATACTTCTATACCAAACTATCATGGCCAGGGAGTGGAGAACCACAATAGGATGCTAGGCTAAAAAACCTTGGATTTCTTATTCTCAAGGAATGTGAGCAACATTCATAAATATTGAAAGGATTAAATTGGGGCTTCCTAGGTGACTCAGTGTTAAAGAATCCACCTGCAGTTCAGGAGACATAGGCTCGATATCTGGGTTGGGATCATTCCTCAGAGAAGGAAATGGCAACCCACTCCAGTATTCTTGCCTAGGAAATCCCATGGACAGAGAAGACTGGCAGGCTACACTTCATGGGGCTGCAAAAGAATTGGGTATGGTTGCTCAGCTGGTAAAGAATCTTCTTGCAATGCAGAAAACCTGGGTTTGATCCCTGGGTTGGGACGATCCCCTGGAGAAGGGAATGGCTACCCATCTGCTGTATTCTTGCCTGGAGAATTCCCATGAACAGAAGAGCCTGGTGGGCTACAGTCCATGAGGTGGCAAAGAGTCAGACAGGACTGAGCGAGATTCACTTCCCATTAGTGACTAAAAACAACAAGGATTAAATTAAAGGGGAGCATGGGAAGGATCATGACTTTGGGTGGAACTGATTCCAATCCATCTCCAAGGGTGAGATTTGATTGGATTTTTGCTACAGTGATTCTTTCAAGTTGTCTAGGCCTAAATCTATTGGCATCTTGTACTACTTTCTCTACAAGGATTAGTTTAGGTATTGTTCAGTTGGAGGGCCATTTGTGATTTTGCTGAAAATTTGTTGTGTCATAGGTGCTTTTGCTCCCTGAATGTAACGTGCTGGTGTGGAGCCTGAAAATGCAGCAGCTATTTTGTGATCTTGGCAATGCCAGTCCGAGGGCAAAGCTGAATAGGACAAAATTACAGAGAAATAGCTAGAATCCAAATCAAACTATGTTCAAAGTCCACTTTGCTTTTAGACTTAATGTGACCAATAAACACTTTCATTGTTTACAGTAATTTGAACTGGGTTTTCTGTTACTTATAAATAAAAGCATCTAGGTGATAAATCTATCTGATAGAATATAAGATGTTGAATGACCTTCTCTTGAACCTTAAGAGAAGTAGTTTTGGATTAAGTAAAGAATTAATTGGAATAGTGGAGAATACACATCCTGAATTTATAATCCCCAAAGATGATTACAATTAAATGTACAAATTAAGCTATGTTGTTTCAGATTGGCATTCTTATTGTAGAGACCATACTTAATAATAACCTTCAAAGTACCCCTAATCCCCATGAAATTCCATGCAAATTTTTGTGTGTATGCCTAGATGGATATGACACAGTGGAGAAATGCCATAGATTTTACCTGATTCTGAAAGGGGTCTGTGACTTCTTAAAAAGGTAAGACCCTCTGAGTAACATCATTTTATGGATGATTTTTGGTATTCGTATTAGACAGAGTAAACATACTGATAGAATTCTCCTGTCCACGAACAGGGTAGGGAAGTCACAGTTAGGGAATACTGGAATTTTCACCCTACTTTTATAATATCTAACCAATTCTATTTATTGAACTAATACACTATACTGTCTTAGGGAGGCACACTCTTGGATGTTGATACATGAGATAGAGCATCCATCCTTGTAATTTAGCAAGGAATGAGGGGAGGATGAAAGCATAAGCTTTTAGAGTGAGAATTAATAGTAGAAGTCAACAAACACCTATGTTCTTACTTGACATCAATGCAAAATTTGATTGCTTTTAGAATATGATTATCTGGATATTTTGAGTGCCTATTAGTTGCTGATGTGGTACTTGGGGCTGTGCACTTGTTTTTTCCTTTCATTCTTATGGTAAGGATTTAGGAGTTGATGTTTATTATTTCTTTTATAGATATGAAACTGGAGGGTCAGAGACACCAAGTCGTTTATTTACCTAAGGCTACATAGTTGCTTATTAGTAGTGATAGTTTCAAGCTCCGGTCCATTTGGTACCAGAGCCCATCTATACCACCTTGTTGCTGTCCCATTACCTTTATGTGACTCCTCTAGGATGCCTTTATGCTCACGATAATGCCCTGTTAATTTATGATAATGATGAATATCAACATAACTGCGCCTGTGTGCAAGTCGGAAAAAGCCTTCTTTTCCTCAAGACCTGTTATTGCCAGCTACCACCCAAATATTGATAAAACATATTTAACTCTATAATGGCTTCAGAAGCAAATGGTGCCCCTTATATTGTACAGTCACACTTTTCACATCTGGCTTTAGCTGCTCTGCATGGTGCTGATGACCAGACAGTCTTTCATTAATTCTTTTTGCCCTTTACCACACAGATGAAAAATATTTTTTTCTGAACAAATCTTCTGTTTAAAAGAATTCTAATCCTCCACTTTGGTAATGATTTGTGATTTTTCTAACAAAACAAAGCAACTTCAAGTAATGAGATGAGCAACTTCTTCATGAGAAACATTTGGATGTTTTATAATCATTTCTGTAGATTAGCTATTGTTCAAGTCTTGGAACTGTGAACTGAAATATCCTTGATATCTGACTCACAGAATGATGGAAATGTTTTTATTATGTAATCTAGCCCTTTTGAACTTGACACCGAGTGAAACTTAAAATAACCCTTTACACAAGTAGATGAAAATTTGTCACTGTCTCTCCTGAAGTGTTTTAATGTGGTTAACAATGATGTCAGTAGGATTTTTTTCTTAATTTAAGAAAAATTCACATTTTCCCAATCTAAGCAAACTAAATGCACACATTAAAATTGGTAGTAGAATTCTGCACAGAGTATTAACTTACCATATTAACGTTATGAAAGTCTCAATTTTCACCACTTAATAAAGAATATATCCCATAGACATAATCTGTGTATTATTCATGGATTTTTAAAAAAAGTTTTCTTTGAGTCTCTTTCTCAAATATAATTACTCTTCAGTCTGAACTGTAAACTCAGGGCTTTTGTTTTCCACTGGGGAGATCCTTACCCAATGCCCAATTCTACTATGGGCTAAGAGAAAGAGAGAGGACTAACAAGAAATAAAGTGGGCATTTAGAGTGGGAGAGGAAACAGATGAAATGATTTCTCCTTCTCCCTGCCCTTCTCACTCTGCCACTTTTCATTCCCTAATCACTAGAGGAAATGCTGTTTTCTTAAAAATAATAAGACTAATCTTAGGAGACACTGGTCCACTTATAAAAAGGACCTAAATGGATTGTTTGACACACAGTGCATCTAGAATGTAGCATCCAAGTTCATTCAGTTCAGCAAATTTCACTCTGAGGATTCCTGATTCAGGTGATGTACTAGAGGAAAGAGTTGAATCACATCTCACTTACCAACATCAGACATTTCGGGAACAGTGGCCGTGTAAACCTCCTTGGTGAATATTGGTTCATTGTCATTGATGTCATGGATCTTGATGATGAATTCAGACTCGGGCTCCACGGGTCTCCCTGTTTTTCTGTTTATAGCCTGAGCTCGAAGTATGTAAACAGGTTTTTCTTCCCTGTCCAGCCTCTTTGTGGCCTGTATGTCCCCTGTGTTTTCATTGATAATGAAGAGATCTCCTGCTCCATCTCCTGAAAGGATATATTTAAGTGATCCATCTCCTCTATCCTGGTCTGAATGTAACTAGTGTAGGAAAAAAAAATTAAAGAAAGTAAAAGTCAAGCATGTGATCCTGAACTGTTTGTCTTTATGATGCAATGCTATGTTAACTTTCATTCAAGTCTTTCTAAGGGTTGCAGATTTTTTTCTTTTACTGTTTACTGAAATCCTCAATAGTAAATGCCATTTGTTAATGAGCATGTTTCCTTATAATCACAGAAATTTCCAGAACTGGAACTTGTGTAAAATTTAGTAATCTTCATTTTGAAGAATCAAAAACTACAGGCCAGAACAATAAAAAAATGCCCAAGGACACATTAGCCTGGCTGGAACAGAACTATTTTCACTATTTCTCTCTTTTCACTACAGTTTTCAGATTCTATCAATACAGCCACCCCCTCACTTTTATGTACACATACTCACTAGAGAAGCAATACACTGTTGAGAAAAAGATTTTGAATTTTTTAATCAGAGAGTACATTCTGCATCTACACTTTGCTATCTTGGTGTATTTAGGGATGCTAGTTAATCTTTTTTATTTTAATATGATGGAGATGATAGTCAATTTTCTAGGAAGTGTGAAATTTATTTATTTATGAAATTCAACTCAGAGTGTTTGGAAAAAAAAAAAAAATCTTAAGTGCTGCCAGGGACAATGCCTTGAATCCCCACCAGCTAGGTAATTTACACGGTCACTTGGAATAAGAATATTTAACACATATTTTAGTTTAATATGGGAAAGGACCTTCTAAAACTTAGTCAGCCTAAAATGGAATAATCTGCCTTATGAAGTAGTTGGTTCTCTGCCCCTGAAGGCAATCAAGCAGAGATTCTGATAAGATAAACAGCCAGTGAAATGGGTCTGGGTAAAGGGTTGAGCTAATGAACATAAAGACACAACTGAAGTGAAGAGGATGATCTTAACTTGAACATGTAGCCCATGTTACTTATTCTGAATTTCATTTCCACTGTGTTGACTTCCCTGCTGTTTCTTTAGTTCCCTTTTTCCCACCTCAGCAAGACTTTGGGCACTGTCTCACAGGTCTTCTGATAATCTAAGGCTCTTCACAAATTTTTTCAAAAAGTGCTTTTTATCAAGAACTTTTTTAAGACTTCAGTTGTAAGTATACATACAGAAGGGTTAGCGTTCATAGGAAAGCTGCTAATCTTGAAACCTGTGAGGACCCTGTGCAGTCCTCTTGGGTATAAAAGCCCTTCTGTGTTTCTTCTTTCTTGTTTGTAGAAAAAGGCTTTAGTCTCCTGGGCCTTGCCTGAGTTCCAAAGAGCAGACTCAAGCAGTTACTAATTAGGGAAGTGAGGGAATGCACAAACAAAGGAAAAGCAAATCATTCAGTGATAAGACAGAGTCCTAGTTATACACAGTCCTAAGAGATATACATAACAATCTGACAAATATTTTGAGTTCTGCAGAAGCTAAGCCCCCCACACAAGGTGGAGGATGGTGATTTACATGCTACCACAAACATGTAGACCCCAGATTGTTTGAAACCAGAAGGTTGATGATTATGATTCCTGAAACATTACCCCTTTACCTTACCATCAACCAGTCAGAATAAGGTCCGTAAGCAGCAATTCTCATGCCAAATGTTGCCTTTAAAAACCCTTTCCTGAAAGCTATCAGGGAATCTGGGTCTTTTGAGCATGAGCTGCCCATTCTTCTTGCTTGGTGCCTACAATATATTCTGTAGTTTCCTTTGTTACAACCTGGAGTCAGTAGATTGGCTTTGCTGTTTAGCAGTTGAGCAGACCCAAATTCTGTTTGGTAACAATCTCTACCTTACTTCAACTCTGTCTAAGTGGAGCATTAGCTATGTTACAATAGTAATGGCAACACCAGCAACAGGCAAACCAACTCTGTGTTCTCTTGATTAACACTGCATGGAATATTCAGAGTAACTTCTACAAACATATTTGAAAATAGAATCTCAGGAGAAAAGGGGGACTTAAAAACATGTAATCCAGACTTTATATAACTGTGTCCCATGGAATATCATTTATACAAAATGCTGAGAAAAAAAGGTTCCGTGGCCCAATAATTTTGGGAAATACTTCATATTCTGCCTCTTTCTTGGAGTCTCCCACTGCCCATTAACTTAAGAAAGGCTATGAGTACCTACAGTTCCAAACTGTACTAAACATTATTTGACCTGGCTTTCCTGAACTTTCTTTGCTTATGTATCCTTTTTGGGTGTGATCCATACTGATGTTCCCCAAAACAGTTTTCCAAGAAACTCATTTTGGGAAACATGAGCTAACTGAACACATCATTGCAGAGTCAACAAACTGAGGCTCTAGAGTACATGCTGCTGCTGCTGTTGCTAAGTTGTTTCAGTCATGTCCGACTCCGTGCAACCCCATAGACGGCAGCCCACCAGGCTCCCCTGTCCCTGGGATTCTCCAGGCAAGAACACTTGGGTGGGTTGCCATTTCCTTCTCCAATGCATGAAAGTGAAAAATGAAAGTGAAGTCGCTCAGTCGTGTCTGACTCTTAGCGACCCCATGGACTGCAGCCCACCAGGCTGCTCCGTGCATGGGATTTTCCAGGCAAGAGTACTGGAGTGGGGAGCCATTGCCTTCTCCGTCTAGAGTACATAGAGTTTCCCAAATCACACAGATCGTGTGAGAGTCAGTTAGACCTTGAGTGCAAGAAGAGACTTATAGATTATTCTGTGTAACCACCTCATTTTGAGAGATAAACTGTGCCCAACACCACACGGCTATTGCTAGTTAACAGCAGAGTTTGAGGAAGAGAATATTATTCATGCAATTAGTAGCCTTGAAAGCAATTTGACAGAAATAATGCAAGATAAATGCGAACGGGGAAGAAATTGCTTAGAAGTGAGACAAACGCAATAAGAAATGTAAAACAAGTGCATACCATGATTTGTGTAATGTGATATGCTAAGAAAATGTTGAAACCTTGATTATACAGAAAGAGCCACTGGGGAAAGTTTTAACTCTCCATTGTCAAATTCTAATGACTGAAGAGAGCTCTTAAAAAGCTATTTCATTAACTCACGAGTAACGAAAGCGATGTCATTGCCCGTTGGATCTGGCTCCAGGGCAGCCATGGTCAGCAGCCTGGCACAGTGCAGGGAGCACCACATCAGGAGAACCACATGTAGCTCTTGCTCATCCTCTCACTCACCAAGTGTGAGATCATAGAAGAGTCAATTAACCTCCCAGCACTGGGATCCTTACCAGAAAATGAAGATAATGGAGCTACAGGACAAAGCTGTCATGAAGCACTCTTTAGAGACTATATACAAAGACTATGTTTATTCCTACATAAACATGGGATAAAAGCATGTGTTTTATAGTGTCTTCCAAATTTAAGACACTGTTACTATGATTAGCTCTTAGTTCATAATAAACAGGTTTTTGCTTTTATTTTGACTTTGAGAACTTTTCTGAGGACTTTGAAAACCCCATTTAACAAACGCACGGTATCGCTGAGGTAAAATCTGTTATCAAAAGCCAGTATTCTTCTACCAGGTGGCAACTGTTATCTTTCCATGTGATTTATTATATTCTGCATTCCGCTAGATTCTAGACTCCCCTCGACTGGTTCTTTCATCACTTTCAATATGCAATCGCTGCACACTTAGTAGGTGAATACCATATCTGGTCACAAGATTTATTCAGGCAAAAGTAATCAGAAACTTATTTTTAGCTGTCAGGAGACACCATGTTGATGACTTATAGAACAAACACCAGGACAATATAAAAGGGCAGTGGAGATACCAACTAAGAGTGTGACCAGGGATTGCTCGGCAGATTCCACTTCTGATTTATCAGTATTTGAAAACTAGTGGGAAAATGCATCTCTTCACAAAGGCATTGTATGATAATAAAACAATTTAACCTCACCCCACTTCCAGCACAGTGTCTGCATCTGATGAAGTACACAGAATAGAAACTTCTGGAAGCCTTAGTGTGCTCTTTCTCTACTCAGCTCCCCCTCTGCTGAACCCCCCTGGGGCCAGTTCTTTTTTTTCTCTTCTTGGGGAGAAGAGGAAACATAAGACATCAGTGCAAGTGAAAGTGCTGGTGACAAGCAGACATTAGGGGTTTATTGAGCTCTTAGAATTTAATTGGATTTTTTTTCCTTTGTGATGTCATTCATCATGGCCACTGTAAAAGGCAGAAGTTAAACAACAACAAATAAAAGGTTGTAGGCTGCCTGAGGCATGTTTTTTACTAATTTCAGTTTAATGTGGCTGTTCCATTAAGTTTAATCATCTGGTTCACTTTTAACGATTCACCATCAAGTAAAAATTATCCACTTTCCTCAGAAAGTCACGTTTCATCTGGGGCTCTCAGGACTTTTTACTACTGTACCTGGAGGATTTTGTTTCAGGAGGAGCTCTTGGTCTTTGCTTGTTTTTCTGTTGACTTATCATCCTCATTATTTTTAAAATAATAAAGTTTAAAAAAAATTTATTTATTTAACTTTCTGTTTGCCCTGGGTCTTCATTGCTGGTTTTCTAGTGGCAGTGAGGGGGGCTACCTTCGAGTTGCAGTGCACAGGCTTCTCATTGCAGAGGCTTCTCTTGTGGAGCACGGGCCCTGGGTGTTCAGACTTCAGTAGGTGTGGCAAGAGGGCTTCGTTGCCTCGCAGCATGAGGAATCTTCCTGGATCAGGGATTGAACTGGTGTCTCCTGCATTGGCAGGTGGATTCTTAACCACTGGACCACCAGGGAAGCTCTGTCACTATTTTTTTTAAGTGTAGTACTTTAACAAGTAAATGCAGGAATTTGGTGTTACAGATATGACCCCATGACAGGCATCACCAAAGCAGTGCCAGGATCTTTTTACCTGCTATATGCACCACCTCCCAACTTGATTCTGACTCCAATTCAAAGGTGTGACACTAATTCTACAGATTTTAGTGGCTTATGGAGCTAGTTAATGCTGCTCCCTTCCTCCCATTACCTATGTGTCTCTGAGTCACTTGTCTAAGTCAGTAACTAAACTGAATTTTCTAAGCATCATTGAGACAAGAAAGCAGAGTTTAAACAGAAGCATACCTACATGACATGACACATCTGAAAGTACCTTAACAGGGGAAGGAATTATGTGATTTTGTTTTCTAAAATAAAAAATTGGGTTATGACTAATATGCTTACAGAAAGTAATGAGGCCCTTTAAGAGATGGAATGAGTGCTAATCTGAGATGTACAAGAATCAGAGAACAGCCATGGTTAAAAGATGTCTGATTGGGACTGAAGTGTAGAAACTGGGTTTGCAGCAGAGAGAACACCTTTGTGCTAAACAGACTGAATAATATTTTAAATTGGGAAAATAAATTTACAAATCAAGTTAGGACAAATTGAAGCTTAACTGAATTCAATATGTATATGTATACACATACATATCTTGACATATGCTCATATACATAATACTAATAAACATACTTAATGTTGTAAAAATTGTAAAGAGCTTGTTAGATAGAGTTTACATCTGGAAGTAATTTCTCAAAGTCCATGACAGGGATTAGGAGTGGATTTTGTTTTAGAGATCATAGGATTAGATAGGTAAAAAATCTTTTAATTAAATTTTATATTATCAACATATTTTAATAATGCTATATTTGGATGTTAGTGGTTAGTATGAGTTAACTAATTTATATCTGATGATTTTTTTTACAAGTTAAAATGTTGATGGCAGAATATTGGGTGGCCAAAATTTCATTTGGGTTTTTCTATAAGATGTTCTGAATGAACTTTTTGGCTGCCCAATATTATTGTGGTGGGCTGTTGGAACCAGTTAGCCATGCAAGATCTCAGACCTCATCTGCCACCAGAATCAGAAACTGAAAAGGTGTAGCTCAGCAGTCTGTGTTTCAAGAAGCCCTCCAGTAATTCTGATGAGTGCTCAAGTTTGAGCACTAGTACTAATGTTAAAAGCATGCATGATTTTGGGCAAAGGAAAGCAATGGGTATAAAGTCACACTATGGGGTAGTTGTATAACTTTGGGGAACTTAGTTAATTTCTCCAGGTCTTTTTCTCATCTACGTAAGAATAATACTGATACTTAGTTTACAGGTAGGTTGCTCTGAAAATTAATAAAACAATATATGTAAAATGGTTAACAGAAGGTCTAGCTCAGAGATATGCTTCAATAAATTATTCTTACATCATTTAGTTGTTCAGTTGCTAAGTCGTGTCTGACTCTTTTGTGACCCCATGAACTGCAGCATGCCAGGTTTCCCTGTCCTTCACTATCTCCCAGAGTTTGCTCAGATTCATGTCCATTGAGTCAGTGATTCTATTCAACCATCTTATCCTCTGTTGCCCCCTTTTCCTCCTGTCCTCTTACATCATAAATATGATGTATTCAATAGGCGGATTTTGAAGGTGAAAAGGCTTGTGTCTGAATTCTGACTTTCCTACTGATAAACTAAATTAGATTACTGTAGTAGTCATGCTGTTCATCTTTAAGACAAAACTCAAAAATAAATAAATAAAGAAGAATGGTTTGGAGAGGTGATTAGGTCAGTTGGGAAGTACTGAGTGTAAGTTGTCCAAGATATTTGCCTGGGAATTAGCTGTATCCATAACTCTGGATCTCAAGAAAATGTCTGCTCTGGGGTTATATAGAGATTTGGACATTAATGGCATATAGATAATAGTGGAATCTATGAAAATAGATGGATAATCTCATTTAGAGGGCTTCCCTGGTGCAGGAGACCCGGGTTCAATCCTGGGTTGGGAAGATCCCCTGGAGAAAGAAATGGCAGCCCACTCCAGTATTCTTGCCTGGAAAATCCCATGGACGGCGGAGCCTGGTAGGCTACTGTCCATGGGGTCGCAAAGAGTCGGACACGACTGAGCGACTTCACTTCACTTCATGTGAAACAAGGGAAGACAAGGACCTAAGGAATATCCACATTTAAGGGACAGGGAGAGGAGGACTACCTGGCAAAGTTAATCATTTTGAGTTTTGTCTTAAAGATGAACAACATGACTACTACAATAATCTAATTAATTTAGTTGATCAGTAGGAAAGTCAGAATTTAGACATAAGCTTTTTCACCTTCAAAATCCACCTGTTGAATACTTCACGTTTACATCAAAATCATAAGGACCACCAGAGAGTCACCCTAAATCCCCCTTCTGTCTCTGTCTCCACATTCATTAGATCCCTGCTGCTGCTGCTGCTAAGTCGCTTCAGTTGTGTCTGACTCTGTGTGACCCAATAGATGGCAGCCCACCAGGCTCTGCCGTCCCTGGGATTCTCCAGGCAAGAACACTGGAGTGGGTTGCCATTTCCTTCTCCAATGCATGAAAGTGAAAAGTGAAAGTGAAGTCGCTCAGTCGTGTCTGACTCTTCACGACCCCATGGACTGCAGCCTACCAGGCTCCTCCGTCCATGGGATTTTCCAGGCAAGAGTACTGGAGTGGGGTGCCATTGCCTTCTCCACATTAGACCCCTAACTCCCGCCAATCCTACCTCTTACCTATATCTTGACTCACCACCTTGTGGTGGTGGTTTAGTCGCTAAGTTGTCTGACTTTTGTGACCCCCATGGATTGTAACTCACCAGGCTCCTCTGTCCATCCCAGGCAGGAATAATGGAGTGGGATGCCATTACCCCCTCTGGGGTACTCACCACCTACTTTGTCTCCATTCCTGCTTGTGCTACCCTGGTCCAAGTCACCACCACTGCTCCTTGGTCTATTGCAACGAGGCTCTCCCACACATCTTGTCTTGTTTCCTTTTCATCTATTTTCCTTTCTGCAGTTAGATGAACTTAAACAATTCATACATCAGGTCTTTGTAATCTTGATCTCCACAGGGAAGTCTTCCCTAAGTTTCTAGTCTAAGTTATACTCTCCTGCTAGAGTCTCCCAATTTCTTCCCTAGTTAGCCATCAGCACATTCTTGATTTTTTTTTTTTTTTGAGAATTTCACAGCTATTTTCATGTTTCAGTCAGCAAACAACTAGTTTGCAAATTTCATGAAAAAAGACGCCAAACCTGTCTGGTTCACTTCTGTATTCTCAGCACTTGACATATTGGCACATTATAGATCTTCAACAATGGATGATTACAAAGAAAGAAAGAGTGAAATTTATAAAGATAAAATTGGATAAAATATCAATAATCAGTGACAGTTTCTGAAACATAGAAGATAATCAATAAATCTTAATGTCTTCCACCTGATTTCTCACTTGATTTTAGGATAATTCATCAAGGAAAGTTATGACCAACCTAGATAGCATATTCAAAAGCAGAGACATTACTTTGCCAACAAAGGTTTGTCTAGTCAAGGCTATGGTTTTTCCTGTGGTCATGTATGGATGTGAGAGTTGGACTGTGAAGAAGGCTGAGCGCTGAAGAATTGATGCTTTTGAAGTGTGGTGTTGGAGAAGACTCTCGAGAGTCCCTTGGATTGCAAGGAGATCCAACAAGTCCATTCTGAAGGAGATCTGCCCTGGGATTTCTTTGGAAGGAATGATGCTAAAGCTGAAACTCCAGTACTTTGGCCACCTCATGTGAAGAGTTGACTCATTGGAAAAGACTCTGATGCTGGGAGGGATTGGGGGCAGGAGGAGAAGGGGACCACAGAGGATGAGATGGCTGGATGGCATCACTGACTTGATGGACGTGAGTCTGAGTGAACTCCGGGAGTTGGTGATGGACAGGGAAGCCTGGCGTGCTGCGATTCATGGGGTTGCAAAGAGTCGGACATGACTGAGCGACTGATCTGATCTGATCTAATGTATCAAGAAAATATATTCCTGAAGTTGCCAGATAAATTAGCAACTAGGGTTTCCCAGATGGCTCAGTGGTAAAGAATCTGCCCGCCAATGCAAGAGATCCCTGGGTCAGGAAGATCCCCTGGAGAAGGAAATGGCAGCCCATTCCAGTATTCTTGCCTGGAGAATCCCATGGACAGAGGAGCCTGGTGGGCTACAGTCCATGGGGTCACAAGAAGAGTTGGACATAATTAGTGATAAACAACAACAGCCAAACACTAAGCACATTATCTAATCTAAGCAATCCTAGAGAGGATTCAAGTTATCACCTTAGATATAAAATATTTTATTTAATAACCAATTAAACTTTAATAGTAAAACCAACCTGTACTAGATTTGTTGAAAAGAGAAGATTTGTTTATATCACCTTAGATATAAAATATTTTATTTAATAACCAATTAAACCTCAATAATAAAACAAACCTGTACTGGATTTGTTGAAAAGGTAGTCCCCTGAGTACCTCAAACATTGTAAGGGCTGAGACAGAAGTCATCTGTTAAGGGTGAAGAAGCTTCAAGATTTTATGCAGCCATATTTCGAGTATCATCCTGTTGCTGAAGCTAACGGAAAATGAATGGAAAATGCTCCATTTCACAGAAACACTGTTCTACTAAAATATAATTTAACTGTCAACCACAACTATTTTAAAACACTTACTGGCCTGAAGAGATACATAAGGCAATGGATAAAAAACACCTATTATCTACCTTTGATATATACATTTTCAAATTAGGCTTGGAAATACTGACTGCTATATAAAAGAAAGGGAATAAAAGCAGAAATTAGACACTTTAGTACTGTTAATAAATATTAGTTAGAAATAATCACCACCTCAGTGGATATGAGTTTGAGCAAACTCCGGGACATAGTGAAAGACAGGGAAGCCTGGCATGCTGCAGTCCACGGGGTGGCAAAGAGTCGAACATGACTTAGCAACTGAACAGCAACTACAAGGTAAGGGAAACATACAGAGCAACACGGAGGGAACTTGTGAGTTGAACAGGGTGATGTCAGGGCATGTGTTAGCTCTTTGATGGTTTAGGAAGACTTCTAGGAGAAGGCTGAATCACTGAGGGGAGAAAAATGACTTGGCAACCAGCGTGAGCACGTTTCATGGTTTCAAGCCTCCGTGCGGGAGAAAATCAGAGGAGGCCTTGAGTATGTACCTGGAGTAATAAAGACAGTAAAGCCAACTGAAATAGAAGTGCCTTTGCCTTGAGGTGCAGGGTCACATATTTTCTCACACTGCACTCAGATGTGCATGGGAAGATGCAACTTTCTTATTCTTTCTTTTTATAAATAGCTTATCCCTCGAGCTCTAATCCCATTGAGTTCTAGGAACTCGATATTGGATTGAATATTCAGTCAATAATTTAGTGCAATCCAATAAAGTCTCCTGATTCAATAATACAGTCTCTTTAGATAACTCTTTTAAATAAACCCTAGTCTTTCTGGCTTCTGCTTTCTCCCTTTGCTCCTGATTCAGTCGAAGATGATGTCTGAGTGTATGAAGGGGAGAGATCCACATGGCCCATATCAGTGGGAAATTTGGGGCTTTTGGAGCCAAGGGCAGTCCTGTACTGCCTCCGATCCATTGGTTTCTAGACAATAGCTCTCATCCATCATTTTCCTCAGGGGCATCTACAGATCTGCTCTCTAGGGTCTGAGGTGATTATACCCACCCTGCCTGCCTCATTGGCATCACATACCCACTAATGTCTGACTGTCACTTGTCCATTGCCTTTGGCAAATGTGACCTTAGGTATAGGATTGCTTTGTCCTTGGTAGGTACCATCAGTGAGACCATCTACCCTTTTCTTGCCCCGGAGAAGCCCAGGAGCTAAAAGGAGCTTCTCCCTCATCACATGATTGCCTCAAAGGGAAAAAGGCAAAAACCCGCTCTGTTTTCACCTTTACCCACAAACTTGCCACACCTTCCCACTGCCTCCTTTTCTGGACTTGAGATACACTGTCTCATGGAAGTAGAAATGACCTTTGATACACACAGGGGTGAGTTTTCATGTGTTTAGTAGCCAGGAATGTGAAATCCTTCCCTCAGTTTCAAGAATTTATTGTTGTTCGGTTGCTAAGTTTTGTCCAACTCTTTGTGACCCCATGGACTGCAGTACACCAGCCTCCCCTGTCTTTCACTATCTCCTGGAGTTTGCTCAAACTATTGTTCATTAAGTGGGTTATGCTGTCCAACCATCTCATCCTCTGTCATCCCCTTCTCCTCCTGCCCTCAGTCTTTCCCATATTCAGGGTCTTTTCCAATGAGTCAGCTCTTCATATCAGGTAGTCAAAGTATTGAAGCTTTGACTTCAACATCAGTCCTTTCAATGCATATTCAGGATTGAGATCCTTTAGGATTGACTGGTCAGGTTTCAAGAGTACCCCATGACAAGTTTTGGTAGGAGGAAGTGTCAATTTCCACAATAAAAACTGAGATGATAACTGAGGAGGAAGAATGACAAATGGCCTGTAGCTCAGAGCCTGGCACTGATAATTACATTTATAAATGGGATTCACAAGTTCTAATAAATTGGCCTGGCTACTCTCACTTTTTCAAAAAATATTTATTTATTTGGCTGTATCAGGTCTTAGTTGCATCACATGGGCTCTTCTTTGCAGTGCAGGGATACTCTACTTACGGAGTATGGCTTAGTTGCTTGGAGGCATGTGGGATCTTAGTTCTCCAACTGGGGTTGAACCAGTGTCCCCTGCATTTCAAGGCAGATTCTTAACGACTGGACCACCAAGGAAGTCCCCAGGCTTATCTCTTGCTCTGTTAAGTGGATTCTAAAAGAATCTAGAAAATCTCTCTTCCTCTGACAAAACCTAGGATCAGGTTGCCTCTGTATCCCATATTCTTTTTCTATTATACCATGTTGCCTCTTATCATGACCAGAAAAAATTCTATTCTTCTATATAAGTAATTTGGTTGACTTTTATAACAGTGGAAAATATTTCATCTTTAAGTTTTCTCTTATTTGATTAATCATTTTGCAAGGGTCTATCTAGGATTTGGGAAAATAATAATAGCAAATGTTTATGAAGCCCATACTATGGGCCAAGTAATGTGCTGTAACTCTTTACATAGATTATATAATTTATTACTCATGACGACCATCTTCCTATCACCTCAGCTGATGAGGAAACTGAGGTAAGGTAAGAGTTCAGGGACTCCTCAGCATCATAAAACCAACAGGAGAAGGATTTGAGTCCAGGCGGTCTGACACCATAGTCTAGTCTGTTAACTACAACATATATATTTTCTCTGGATATTTGCATTCAATTCTATGAATGGCATTCCAGTTGAGCTATTTAAAATCCTAAAAGATGATGCTGCGGAAGTGCTGAACTCAATATGCCAGCAACTCAGTGGTGGCCACAGGACTAGAAAAGGTCACTTTTCATTCCAATCTCAAAGAAAGGCAATGCCAAAGAATGCTCAAACTACCGCACAATTGCACTCATCTCACACGCTGGGAAAGTAATGCTTAAAATTCTCCAAGCCAGGCTTCAACAGTACATAAACTGTGAACTTCCAGATGTTCCAGCTGGATTTAGAAAAGGCAGAGAACCAGAGATCAAATTGCCAACATCCATTGGATCATCAAAAAAACAAGAGAGTTCCAGAAAAACATCTACTTCTGCTTTATTGACTATGCCAAAGCCTTTGACTGTGTAGATCACAACAAACTGGAAAATTCTGAAAGAGATGGGAATACCAGACCACTTGATCTGCTTCTTGAGAAACCTATATGCAGGTCAGGAAGCAACAGTTAGAACTGGACATGGAACAACAGACTGGTTCCAAATAGGAAAAGGAGTACGTCAAGCCTGTATATTGTCACCCTGCTTATTTAACTTATATGCAGAGTACATCATGAGAAACACTGGGCTGGAAGAAACACAAGCTGGAATCAAGATTGCCGAGAGAAATATCAATAAGCTCAGATGTGCAGATGACACCACACTTATGGCAGAAAGTGAAGAAGAACTAAAGAGTCTCTTGAAGAAAGTGAAAGAGGAGAATGAAAAAGTTGGCTTAAAACTCAACATTCAGAAAACTAAGATCATGATATCTGGTCCCATCACTTCATGGGAAATAGATGGAGAAACAGTGGAAACAGTGTCAGACTTTATTTTTTTGGGCTCCAAAATCACTACAGATGGTGATCGCAGCCATGAAATTAAAAGACACTTACTCCTTGGAAGAAAAGTTATGACCAACCTAGATAGCATATGGAAAAGCAGAGACATTACTTTGCCAACAAAGGTCTGTCTAGTCAAGGCTATGGTTTTTCCAGTGGTCATGTATGGATGTGAGAGTTGGACTGTGAAGAAGGCTGAGCGCTGAAGAATTGATGCTTTTGAAGTGTGGTGTTGGAGAAGACTCTTGAGAGTCCCTTGGGCTGCAAGGAGATCCAACCAGTCCATCCTAAAGGAAATCATTCCTGAACATTCTTTGGAAGGACTTATGCTGAAGCTGAAATTCCAATACTTTGGCCACCTGATGCGAAGAACCAACTCATTGGAAAAGACCCTGATACTGGGAAAGATTGAAGGCACGAGGAGGAGGGGACAACAGAGGATGAGATGGTTGGATGGCATCATCAACTCAATGGACATAAGTTTGGGTAAACTCCAGGAGTTGGTGATGGACAGGGAGTCTACCGTGCTGCAGTCCATGGGATCGCAAAGAGTCAGATACAACTGAGCAACTGAACTGAACTGAACTATGACATACATTAAAGATTTATTTGGTACCAAACAATATTTTAAATGCTGAGTTACAAAGATATATCTAATTCAAGATTTTTGACCTCTGTACTATTCACATTTGGGGCTGGGTAACTCCATTCTGGGCATTGTAAGATTTTAGCAGCATCCTCTCCCCATTGGATACCTGTGGCACCTTTCAAGTTGTGACCATCAAAAATGTCTCCAGACATTGCCAAATGTCCCCTAGGGGACAAAATTGCTTCCTTTTGAGAACCACTGATTGAATCCTCTATCTATCTATCTATTTATCCTTCCATATTTTTTCTCATTTTGTATGCTGTAACTTTAAAAATATCTTCATATAATACCACAAAGTGTTCTGCATTTGCAGAGTTTCCATATGACCCCATTCAATTCAATCTTTTATCTTTTGTTAGATTTAATAACCACAGAAACAGACCTTGTGTTGTGTGAAGGAGAATTTTTGACAAAAGCGCTAAAAGCGAAAGAATTTTAAATCTAAACTCAGGAGAAATGTATTAACTCCCTTGACATTTATCTTTTACACTCAATATCTTGAATTTAATGTCAAAAGTACCAAAGTAACTATTAAATGAACAAAACTTTAGTGCTATAATAGTTGGGGTAAGCAGAATAATGGCTCTCCCAAAGATGTTCATGTCCCAATTCCCAGTGACTGTTACGTCACCTTACATGGCAAAAAATACTTTACAGGGGTGATTAGGATGATTTTCAAGTAGGAAGATTAGGCTGGCTTATCCAGGTGAGCTCAATGTAATTACCAGGGCCCTTATAAGGGTAAGAAGCAGGGGAGAGTTGGGATCAGAGAAGGAACTGTGATGATGGAGAGGAGGAGGAGAGAGAGAGAGAGATGAAGATGCTATGCTGCTGTCTTTGAAGATGGAGGAATGGAGGTCTCCATGAACCAAGTAGACCAGAGAGCATCTAGAAGCTCAAAAAGGCAAGGAGATAACAGATCCTCCCCTACAGCCTCCAGAAAGACATCTTGCGGGCATCTTGATTGTATTTCAGACTTGACCTCCAAAGCTATAAAATAATAAATTTGTACTGTTTTAAGCTATTAAGTTTGTGATAATTCATTACAGTGGTGATAGCAAACTAAGGTAGTTCTTAATCTTTGAAATTCGAGGTGAGCTGGACTGCAGGTGGTCCTTCAAGAATTTTAGTAAAGAAGGAAGAAAACTAACCCTTGGTGAACATTTACTATGTGTTAGGTACTGCAGGAGAATTGATGCTTTTGAACTGTGGTGTTGAAGACTCCTGAGAGTCCCTTGGACTGCAAGGAGATCCAGCCAGTCCATCCTAAAGGAAATCAGTCCTGGGTGTTCATTGGAAGGACTGATGCTGAATCCGAAACTCCAATACTTTGGCCACCTGATGCAAAGAATTGACTCATTGGAAAAGACCCTGATGCTGGGAAAGATTGAGGTCAGGAGGAGAAGGGGACAACAGAGGATGAGATGGTTGGATGGCATCACTGACTCAATGGACATGGGTTTGGGTGGACTTCGGGAGTTGGTGATGGACAGGGAGGCCTGGCGTGCTGCGATTCATGGGGTCACAAAGAGCTGGACACGACTGAGCAACTGAACTGAACTGCAGGAGTGCTTCATTTGTTAATCAATTAATACTCATAATCACTCCAGGAGATAAGCTTTATTTTCTCTATGTTTTACAGAGAAACTTCGTTCAGGGAGGTTAAGTAATTTATCCAAAGTTAACAGCAGACCCAGGGAGTTTACCAAGATCTGCCTGTTTATTCACATCAGAGCATACTACCAGTCAGCACTCCCTACCATAATTATAAACACTATTGGATTCATTATATTTACTATAAGAGACCTCAGGCTAAGTTATTTGTAAATTCTATTGGCACAAATGATATAAAATGTGATAGATGTTGTTGTTCATTTGGGATTTATCAATTAAACAAATGCAGTTTGGTTTCTTCACCGCATGCAGTTATTTTCCCAAAAAGGCGTTGTTTACTGCCTTTTGCTTGGCTCTGGAAGTCCAAGGTCTTTGGCAGACTAGACATTTAGTCTCAGCTCCTGTTTAGTCTAACATTTTCATTTTCAAAAAGCCAGTGGTAAATCAAGCTGAGAGCCAGATACCCAGTCGAAAATTGATTTAGTAAGGCATTGTAACTCACTAGTTACAATCCAACTTTTTGCCTTTCAGTGTACTCCCTTCAGTAATTGTCAAACCTAAGGACACACACACACACACACTCCACCTGCCCCCTCTCACCTTCTCTCCCTGAAAAATAGACTTTGGAAGAAAATATTAATAGATAAATGCAGACATTTGAGACATGATGATTCAAGCATCAGAAATAAACAAAAATTATATTTCTCACTAGCTAATGGACTTTTCCCTAAATATGTTTTTCCTCAAAGGTAAAAAACATATTGGATATAATATAGTTATGTTGACTCTTACTTAGGATCTAAAAAGTTAAAGCCATCTCTTTATAAAACAAGTAGTTTGCTTTAGGGAGAGATTATTTCTCATTCAAATTCATAACTCCCAAGCATCCTGTACATGTCCAATAAATGATGATTAAATTGAATTTTGTAACCCACTCATACAGTCAAGAAATAATAGCAATTCTAGGAGAAAAAATTATGAGTTCATTTATTAGCTTTAGTTTTTCTTGCAGGGGAACAGCTTATAAATTCTTAAATAATTTAAATTGCTTTGTTTTCTGTTCCTGTTTTTTGCTTTAAGGGAATAACTGGGAAACAATCAGTGAAAAAGAAATGTGTTCAATCTGGATGGCCATATCAGGATCATCCAGAAGTAAGGCAGGCTAGAGGCCAAGGAACTTTTGCAGGAGAAATGGACAGTGACCTCCAACTGCTTCCTTAAGAACTAGATTCTAAAATGGGTTCCAATTTCACTCCTTTTCTTAATAGCTTTGCATGAATCCAGTGTGCATTTACTGAATTTGGAGATTAAGTTATGATATACTGAATAGAAATTCTGTACTGGTATAACTCACAAACAGATGCATAAAAGTAGGCCAGTCAGTTCAGTAAGATAATTCCCACAGTCTAACAAAGGAAACTATCATAGGAACTGTGTTGTCCTTTTCTAGAAACAGTGTTCTTACAGTGATGTTTGTGCCCTAAACTCAGTACAATGACATCACTTTGCAGACAAAGGTCTGTATATGTATAGTCAAAGCTATGGGTTTTCCAGTAGTCAAGTACGGATATGAGAGTTAGACCATAAAGAAGGCTGAAGGCCAAAGGATTGATGCTTTTGAATTGTGGTGCCGGAGAACACTCTTTAAGTTCCTTGGACTGCAAGGAGATCAAACCAGTCAATCCTAAAGGAAATCAATCCTGAATATTCATTGGAAGGACTGATGCTGAAGCTGAAGCTCCAATACTTTGAGTGCCTGCTGTGAAGAGCTGAGTTATTGGAAAAGACCATGATCCTGGGAAAGACTGAGGGTAGGAGGAGAAGGAGGCGACAGAGAATGAGATGGTTGGATAGTATCACTGACTCAATGGACATGAATTTGAGCAAACTCTGGGAGATAGTGAAAGACAGGGGAGTCCATGGGGTCCCAAAGAGTTGGACATGACTTAGTAACAGAATAACGAAACTCAGTGCTGTAACTCCTAAGCCTTTCTGCTACTGTTCTATTTGCACACCATGCCTGAAATACCCTCTACTACTTTAACAAGGTAATAATATCTTTTAAGGGAAGAGTATTAGACTAAATCACATCAAAGATCTGAACTCCATCCCCACCTTTGGTATTCTGCTGGCAGTGGCGCTGTGTTGGTCTCTTAACTGCTCTGGGACTCTGTGTCCTCACACCCAAAAGGACTGAATCATGCTCAACAGGAACAGTGCTCAGATCACGAGGAATGCTGTACATATGAGAGCAGTTCGTAAACGGTAGTGCTTGATAAAATGTGGAAAACTATTATCATTGCTCTTGTCTCATTACAAATTTCCTGCAATAAAATTCTGCTGAAAAACCATCTGAGATGCCTCTTCACCTGCCAGGGGATGACCTTGTGTTTCGTTTTCTGTTCTGTCCCTCCCTATCCAGCACCCTCCCCGCCTTCTTTGCAGTTACTTGATAGTTTGAATTGTGGTGAAGATTGTGCCTGCCTCATTACCACTTTAAAACTTAAGTAACATGATGTCCAGTCTGTTGAAAAGGAGATAAAATTAAAGTCCTGCCACTCAAGTCTGCCGAAGTCATCTAATTTTCTTGATTCGATTTTGAAATCTTATTTCCTCCTAAGAGGCAGGTACATTGGTAATTGTCAAGATCATAGCTTTTGTACAAGGTAAACGGTTCCTCCCTTTTCTTCTTTTTACAGAATACATAGAGTTGGGAGAGTAGATAGAACACTCAAGATACAAATGGATGATAAAGTAACTTCTTATAATCTACTCTACTTTATTGATTTCTTAAAAAAATTTTTTTAAACACTTTTATTTGGCAGTAATCTCAAACTTAGAGAATATACAGGTATAAAAATGGCTTAATTTGATTTCTGAAGGGAAAGTTTGCTCCCGGGTGGTATTTATCTTCATTGGGAAAACAAAAAAGAAACAATGCAAGGATGTAGATTAAGTAAATGAGCCACAGTCTTAAGCTTCACAACTTATGAAAAGAAAACAATAAAGCATGCTAAAGTTTTATATAACTGTTTTAAAGCAGAACTTTCTTGGCATCTTCTCTTTCATGTTTTGCTTCTGAATTGTACTCATAAATAGTAGAAAGAGTTAAGATGAGATCATTTTTCAGAAATGATTATTTTTCCTGTGAGAACTCAAAATATGTTGATTAGAAGAATATATACTTGGTAAAAAAAAAAAAGAATTAGTCATTATACAGAATTTTTCTCTCCCTCTGTTATTCCATTTTTCTCTATAGCTGTTTTTTTGTGAATCACTGCAATCAACATTCTTAGGTCTTCAGTGATTTTTCTTTCACTGAGCACTTGAGTCGTCTGCACAGTGTAGCTTCTTAGGAGTTTCAGGAAAAAATTTGTTTTCTGTTGGTGAACTCTGACTTTTTCTCAATTTGTTCCAAACTTTCTTCTGTGAGATCCTAAATAATGTCTGACTTTTCATTTGTAAAAGTCTTAAAGGAACCAACTTTTATGATACAGTATTATTTGCTATGTATTTTCATTTTTATCTTTCCTTTTAGATGTACATACAACTGTGTTATCTTTAATGTCTCTGGTTTCTAGTAAGGAAGCTCGAGTTTTCTCCTAGTATAAATACCTGTGTCACTTTGATGTGAAATTTTTAGAAATAGTTTCTATGGGAAGACTTTCATAATCAATTTGGTTTAAATATTTACTACCTAACATAGACTAGATTTTCAGTTGTCAACAACACAAAACACTATCAATGATATACATATTAAATCATCCACACCAATAAGTTGGTAGGAAGTTTTTAGAAAATATGGCAGGTTTTTATCTTTTGTGGTCATTACTGTTTAATTGAAGCAATATTTGTTTCCAATGTGCAAAATCTGTGCTAGGTTATCTTTAAGGATAAAAAGATGGGTGAGATGTGTAGTCTAGGGTCTTGCAGAGTTTATAAAGATATAGATATTCAAAGGTTTAAATACAATATCTAAAGTACTAACTGAAAGACCAGACCTAGAACCCAATATAAATCTGTACTCAATATACTAAAGGTCAAAGTTTAAAAAGTTTTGTTGTTCTTAAAAAGGGTAATTAAATAATTAAATCAAAAGTAATTTTCCCACAATAATAAACTTTGTTTCAATAATATAAGGATCTCAACAACTTAGCTACTATAATTCCAACTTAAAACATTATTATATCCTAAGTGCAGTAGTCATTTTTGATTGTTAGATGCATTGAAGTTTTATAACATTTCACAGTAGTTTAAATAATATAAACTCCAAGCTGTGGTGTTAAATAACGATTTTTAAAATGAAATGAGAAATAGCCTTAATAGCAGGATCTACAAGAGTCACCAGGATCATCAAATTACATAAAGTGTAGTGCTCCTTTTATCTTTGGTTTATTTGAGATAGCAAAGAGAACTCGGAATCGCTGTTGAGCTGTGTTTGCAGCTGCCTTAGCTGCTCTGGCCCCATCTTCTGGCCTATCATACTTGACTTCAGAGGAGACTGAGCAATAGCAGCACCGTTGCCTGGGCACCTTGGGTCCATTTTGCTCTTCACCTTCGCTGTTCTCTGCAGAGGCACTCGACAGTACTGAGGGGATGTTGCCCTCCTTACTCTGACCTTCCCTTAGTTCCTGGCTAGTGATGATATGCTGGCTGCATTCTAAGCTCTTTCTGTATATTACCTTAATTAATCCTCACCTCAACAACTTTATCACTCCCCTCGTTTAACAGCTGAAGAAATGGAGGGCAGAGAGATGTTAAATAACTCGCCCAATATTACCCAAGTAGTCGCAGTGTAGCTAAGGATCAAACATAGGCATGCTGCCCATGCTATTAACTTCACAGTCTCCAGTGAATAATTGTTGAATGAATGAAAAGCATTTTCTCTCCAAATCTATTTGAAAATGCCATAACTGAGATAGCTTCTTCAACAGTCTTCTTAACTCCAGTCTCCATTCCCTCTAGTCAGCATTAAATCCCACATCCAGACTGATATTTCAGGCTTTTTGTTATGCTTTCCTTATGGCCCTCAAGGAAGCACATCTGAAGCACATCTGAAGCACATCAATCCACCTAAAATATTTATCCATATATTTCACACATGTATACATTTTAATCTTTTAAAATGTCTCCTTTTTCTTGTGCACATGTACTTTCTGTGACTAGAAAACGGGAAGAAACTATACACAATTTTTTTCTGGTTACAATATATTTGTAGTTTTTCGTATTTAAAATAATGCACCAAACCTGTCATTCATATCAATGTGAGTGAAGTGAACTAGTGAAAGTTGCTCAGTCGTGTCCGACTCTTTGCAACCCCATGGACTATATAGTCCATGGAATTCTCCAAGCCAGAGTGGGTAGCTGGAGTGGGTAGCTGTTCCCTTCTCCAGGGGCTCTTCCAACTCAGGGGTCAGACCCATGTCTCCTGCATTGCAGGCAGATTCTTAACCAGCTCAGCCACCAGGGAAGCCCAAGAATACTGGAGTGGGTAGCCTATCCTTTCTCCAGCAGATCTTCCCAACCCAGGAATTGAGCCAGGGTCTCCTGCATCACAGGCAGATTCTTTATCAGCTGAGCTACCCAGGGAAGCCAATGAAAATGAAAAAAAATCAGTGGCTTAAGAATCCATTGACTGTTGACTACCAATATGTCAGGGATTTTTATCTGATTTTTGAATGAGTCAATCAAAATGATAATTAGCAATTCTGACTCTAAAAGACATGTAAACTGGGATGTTGGCATTCTCTATATTTATGTTACCATTCTGCTCTGTGTCTGGAGTGGACCCATAACATGACAAAAAATGAAGAACTCTGGTGCAAATCAAATATTTACATGGTTCCATAATAGTACAAACAAGTTAAGGTGATGCATAAAGAAATACTTAACAATGTCTATAGGCTAGATTTAGGGGGATTTGTTATAATGAGCATGCAGAGTCTTTGTAACCTTCTGACAACCTCTAGTTCTGTTTGGTTTGTAAAGCATGGAGGGGAAAATAGCTCAGTGGGAACAAAAAGGATTTGAACCTTTAACTCTCTTTTATTCAGCTTGATCCCTCCATTTTCTTCAACAAATTGAATTATAAGCAGAAGGATATAGGATTCCACGGGCATAATAGCATGGAAGTTGCAGGATTAGGAACTGGGCCCTTGTTTGGCTTTCCATACTTCCCTCTGCCGGTGTGACCCAGGCAGCCAAACACTGCCTTTGGCTTTATGACCAAGGTCAGACATTCTAACTGTTCTGTTCTCCATGTGAGTGACTGCAGACAGGGAAGGTCAGGACTCAGTGAATTGGTGTTACCCAGGACATTTTCTTAAGTATAAAATAAGAAATTAAGGCTTTTGTCATAAAGAAAGTAAAATCAGCTCAATGAGAGTGGAAACAAAATGAGGATTACTGCCAGTTATGGGCAGTTGAGTAGTTACTTTTTGAAATATATTTTTAAAGTATGGCCAAGGAGCAAATGAAGGCAAGTTTTCTTAAACACACTAACCAGTTGAAAAGTGAAAATGTTAAAATTTCTGAGCATTAAATTTAAATGATGAAGAATAAAGATGTGCTCAAGGCACTTGTTCTGACATGGGGAGAAAAGATTATTGCAGGTGACTGAACCAGAACAGAAGTTTAGAGAAGGTTATCAAGGGAAATAAAAAGAAAAGTCACTTTTTCATCATGATGACTAGAGAAACCACTAATAGCATATCTAATTTTAAAATGCTCACATATAACTATTTTGAATAACACGGATATGTTCTGGAAATAAAAATCAAGAAAAATTAAAAGAATGTAAGTAATAATAATGCAAACACATTTGTGTAGCTCTTCAAAAGTAGTCTTTAATTTTTTTCCCCTTTTCTCTCTACCCTTGGGTTTCACCCCTCAGGTCCTCAGTAGATATTTGTGGTATTGAATTGAAAGCAATCACTGAATGCTAAAGCAAGTTCTAGCATGTTCTAGGACTGTTTCTTCATTTGAGCCTCAAAATGGCTCTCTAATGTAGTGGATGTACAAGGTAGGGGATATAAAACAGAAACTGTGAGGTCAGACAGAGGCCAACTGCCAAGTTCTAGCAGTAGGAGACCTCGGGCTAAAGCAGTGGACCTATCTGAGCCTTAGTTTGCTGCTGCTGCTAAGTCGCTTGAGTCGTGTCCGACTCTGTGCGACCCCATAGACGGCAGCCCGCCAGGCTCAGCCATCCCTGGGATTCTCCAGGCAAGAACACTGGAGTGGGTTGCCATTTCCTTCTGCAATGCATGAAAGTGAAAGGTGAAAGTGAAGTCGCTCAGTCGTGTCTGACTCTTAGCGACCCCATGGACTGCAGCCTACCAGGCTCCTCCGTCCACGGGATTTTCCAAGCAAGAGTACTGGAGTGGGGTGCCATTGCCTTCTCCGGAGCCTTAGTTTACTTCTCTGTAAAACAGAGATATAAATGTTATCTAGGTATTAGATTGAACCTCATTGGTGAGGAGTGCACCTGAGACATTAGCAGTGTGTCTGAGACAAAGTAAAACTCAGTAATTGTTAGCTATGATGATGATTTAATCTGATGCTGATGTTCAAGCAACAATGGTTAAATGAGTCTCCAAACCATCCATCAAATTAGTACCAGGAGGTCTCTACTCCTAAGCTTATGATCTTTAAAAAAAAATAATATAAGAAAGCAATCTCTTAATAATGGCATCTTTTAAATGGTCTTCTGAATGAATAAAATATTGCTTCATGTTTATTGAATTTGGACCATGTAATTATAGGAACAAATGATGCTTCATTCCTAATTGTAAAGGTGTATATGTCTGACAACTTTTATTTCTATGGGATGTTAAAACATTACTGTCTAATTATCCTAAGACTAGTGGCTTTGTTGAATTGGGTAGACATTAATTTTAAAGACTCAAGAGAAAGGCATATTAGGAAGACCTGTACATCAGAGCCTCAAAGAGAACTCACATTTTCATGGTATTTAAAAAAGCACAGCATATCAATTTTTGGATAAACTTCCCCAAAGGAAACCATTACCAACTTCCAAAAAGCTAACATAAGAAAATATCTATGAAATACATAGTTTATCAAATTCCACAGAAATGGATCTGATATGCTACTAAAAATAGAAGCACCTTGAGAGCTTCTAATGGAAACTAGTTTTACCAATACATTGTGTGGAAGAAGAGGATTAAAAACATTGTGAAAGATAAAATGGAGGAGACAATGGAGTTAATCATTGCTGTGTGTTGGTTAATGATAATATGTGAATTTTTTGCCTATAAATGTGTATAGTTCTGAGATTTTAAATATATTCATCTTTGTATTAATGAATAACAATGTCTTCAAAGTCTGTATCTACCTATGTTCTTACGGAATTTAATTTTAGACCATATACCACTTACAAAGGAATTGCTATATTATGTAAAGCTGAAAGGAAGGACATGGAATTTTCTGAAAATGGAAAATTACAATGCTTCTCTTTTATTTTTCTATTCAGTTTACATATAGCCAGAGATCACTTCATGGCAAACAGATGGGGAAACAATGGAAACAGTGACAGATTTTGGGGCTCCAAATTCACTGCAGATGGTGACTGTAGCCATGAAATTAAAAGATGCTTGCTCCTTGGAAGCAAAGCTATGACCAACATAGACAGCATATTAAAAAGCAGAGACATTACTTTGCCATCAAAGGTCCATCTATTCAAAGCTATGGTTTTTCCAGAAGTCATGTATGGATGTGAGAATTGGACTAAAAATAAAGCTGAGCACTGATGAATTGATACTTTTGTACTGTGGTGTTGGAGAAGACTTGAGAGTCCCTTGGACTGCAAGGAGATGCAACCTGTCTATCCTAAAGGAAATCAGTCCTGAATATTCATTGGAAGGACTGATGCTGAAGCTGAAACTCCAATACTTTGGCCACCTGATGTGAAGAACCGACTCGTTGGAAAAGACCCTGATGCTGAGAAAGATCGAAGGTGGGAGGAGAAGGGGACAATAGAGGATGAGAAGGTTGGATGGCATCATCGACTCAATGGACATGACTCTGAGTAGGCTCTGGGAATTGGTGATGCACAGGGAAGCCTGCCGTGCTGCAGTCCATGGGGTCGCAAAGAGTCGGACACGACTGAGCAACTGAACTGAACTGAAAGATAATCTAAGTGATTTTGCATAAAATCCAATACTCTTTCCTTTAACCATTGACAAGAAAATATGCACCTCTTTCTGTTTGCTGTGCTGGCATCAGTGACCTTTTCACAATCCTGACTGTTCTATCTTGAAATCTTTGACTTTTGGAACCTCCTGCTTTCTCTCTCTTGGCTTCTGCATTCAGTTAATTGGGAAGTCTGGGTAACTCTCCCTCTGCTGTGTGGGCTAACTCATGCTCTTTCCTTAAGACATGATCCCAATCCCATCACCTTCTCTAGGAAGCTCTGCTGAACCCCTAAGCCCAGGTGGCCCCTGTCTTTTGTATTTCCACAGTCCTTTGGGGATGCCCATTTTATCACCCATCTTGCCACATCTTGCTATAATTATTGCCAATAATATTCTCCTAGGGCAGTGGTTCTCAAATTTCACCACATATTAGAATCATAAATACTTAATTAAAAAGCAAGTAAATTGGAATCTCTGGGAAAGTGACACACAGGCCAACATACGTAGTTTTAAAAGCTGCACGTCTCAAATTTTAACGTGTATGGTGGTGGTGGTAGTTTAGGCCTTAAGTCCTGTCTGACTCTTGTGACCCCATGGACTGTAACCTGCCAGGTTCCTCAGTCCATGGGATTCCCCAGGAAAGAATACTGGAGTGGGTAGTCATTTCCTTCTCCAGGACGTCTTCCCAAACCACAGATCGAACTCGCAGGCCCTTGTTTCCTGTGCTCCAGGCGGATTTCTTACCACATATCCACCAGGGAAACCCCTTAATATGCATAAAATTCACCTAAAATTCTGCTTTTGTTGAACAGCAGGTTCTGATTCAATAGATCTCAGGTGAGGGCCTAAGAATTTACATTTCTGACAAACTCCCAGGTGACACAGAGGCGGCTTATGCTAAATCAGCTAAAAGTTTCCCCAAATGGTTATGTATTTTAGAAAACAATATACTCCTTATTTGTATCGATACCTATATCTTAAGCTCACAAACTTTTACCCAATATAGGACCACTTCTTTCTACCCCTACCTGCCACTACCTTTTCAGGTGAGTAGAAGTGTTGAGAATTGTCTCATAAATCAGAGTTTGGGCCATCAGTCTTTCAGCTGTAACTGGCCTTCCTCACTTCTATACACAACAAATGCATCCCTTGCTGGCTGTGCCATGTACACGTTCCTGTGTAAATATTTATGGCCACAGAGAAATGCTGAGGGGCATTAATTAAGACAGCGGGGCTTCCCAGGCGGTGCTAGTGGTAAAGAACATGTCTGCCAATGCAGGAGACATAAGAGGCATGGGTTCGATCCCTGGGTCAGGAAGATCCCCTGGAGGAGGTCATGGCAACCCACTCCAGTATTCCTGCCTGGAGAATCCCCATGGACAGAGAAGCCTGGTGGGCTACAGTCCGTGGCGTCGCAAAGGGTCAGCCATGACTAAAGCAACTGAACACACACACATATGCACACACACACATACACACACACACGCATTAAGACAGCATGAGAAGGAAGGTCTTGCTACCTTTGCTTGTGCTTCAATTTTAAAGCTCATCTTGTATTCACTTCATGGTTTTATTTATTTTATTGAAGTATAATTGCTTTACAGAATTTTGTTGTTTTCTGTCAAACCTCGACATGAATCAGCCATAGGTATACATATATCCCTTTCCTTTTGAACCTCCCTCCCATCTCCTACCCCATCCCACCCCTCTAGATCGACAGAAAGCCTCTATTTGAGTTTCCTGAGCCATATAGCAAATTCCCGTTGGCTATCACTGTCCTCCAGATCCATTTTCTGCTGTTTCTTGGACTCTTACGTGGCTTTCTTTTTTCTCCTTCTACACCTGGTAGCCTCTTGCTCCCACACCCATTCTCTCCTTTTCCTCCATTGTTACTGTCATCCCTATCGACTTGCACCCAAATAACTGGAACCAAGGAATTCATATATAAATATAAACAGAACACACATATAAATATTACATTACTTACAATGTAAAAACGTTTTTCTTCTACTTAAGTGCATTTGCTCATGGCCTTACTTTTCCTCAGTTAATGCCTCTATCTGTTACATGAAAAGATGAATCTTTTCAGTTTTAGGTCTTTGAGTAGGCTTTGAGTAGCTATTATTTATGGGCTTCCCAGGTGGCACAGTGGTAATGAATCCACCAGCAATGCAGGAGATGCAGGAGACGTGGGTTCAATCCCTGGGTCAAGAAGATCCCCTGGAGGAGAAAATGGCAACCTGCTCCAGTATTCTTGCCTGGAGAATCCCAAGAACAGAGGAGCCTGGCGGGCTACAGTCCATGGGGTTGCAGAGTCCGACAGGACTAAAGCGACTTAGCACAATAGCACAGTTTAAGGTTCTATTAGCTTTTGTACATCTTTATATGTCAATCTAACCACAGTCTTTTGGTTCTCAGCGTTTGCACCAAGGCACCCTGGCGTGCAGCACTGGGAAATATTTTTAAAGATTGAGCGAAACACTGCAACCCTTGAGGTATCAGACATCTTGTGAATTACTAACTCAGAGTAGTTCACAGTTTCAACAGTAGGTGGCGCTACCTTCCTTTTGATGATGTCATATGTTAATGTTTGTGAAGCTGAGTTTCCCACAATGCACGTGCATGTGCTCAGTTGCTTCAGTCCTGTCCAACTCTCTGTGACTCTATGGACTGTAGCCCGCCAGGCTTCTCTGTCCATGAGATTCGCCAGGCAAGAACACTGGAGTGGGTTGCCATGTCTTTCTCCAGGGGATCTTTCTCATCCAGGGATCGAACCTGTGTCTCTTACATTGCAGGTGAATTCTACTGCTGAGGCACTGGGGAAGCCCATGTTAAAAAGCAAGTATGGTGCAGAAATCAATGTGGAAAAGTTGTGCAGTGCAAAAAAGTGGACCAACCTGTTGCCTCATGAGAAGCAAATCTGTTTTTCCTTTTTTTAAATATTTATTTTTTTGCCCACTTTTAATTGTGGTAAAAAAATTGTCTTATCTCTTTGTTGATAAAATATAAAGACAGATTCAGGAAAATGCCTTATCAATAGTTCAGGAACACCTCTTACATACATTTGATAGAGCAATGCTGGCATCTACGATAACTTCAGTTACCGCGGTTGACTTTTCCCCCGGGGGATATTTCTTCTTTATGGATTAGAACATCAAGGAGGTGGGGGAGGGGCAGATGAGTGGAGGAAGAAGGGCAATTTTTCTTGCTGCCAATAAAGTATACAAATCCAATGAATCAAATTGAAGCTGTGATTGTGAAGGGATTTCCCCAGAACCCTCTACATTTACCACCCACTGAGAGATCTGTTAATTACATCATTTTACTTTTGCAGTGATATAAAAATAATCAGCTTCCATGCATTAAAGATTTAATAGAGTATATTCAATGGAGTTTTCATCGATAACAATAACTTCTTTCTGCACCTACTATGTGCCAGCTACTAATTCTTCTCACTTTACACTGCAACTCTATGAGGTAGATAGGCTTTGCTTCTGCATTTTCTAGATGAACAAACCAAAGCCTGGAAAGGTTAACCACCTCTGTGGGCCATACAACTGGCACCCGTCAGCACAGTGAAATGGCCTCAGATCTGCCTGAGTCCACAGCTCACAACTCTTCCCATGGCAATATCACCTCTCACAATCATAATCATAAAACTGATTCTTCTGAGGTTTTACCCATTGCTGCTTCTAGTGTTTTGAAATATCTGTATTTAAAAATACATGCTATTTTTTAATGTAAAATGGCATCACAATTTGAGAAGAAAAAGAAAAGAAAAAGGGGAGTCAATCATTTAAATAAAGCACTTTTAAAAACTTAATCTTCAATGACAATAATGTTATTTGTATTGTAGAAAGTGCTTTTAAGATTATAAGATTATTTTTTTTTTACAATAATTGCCCTATTAATGTAGTGCTATTCAAATTTCACAAAGGAAATGGAGTGAAGTATGAGTAAGTGGACTGTCTTTCTTCAGCAGTCACACAGCTTGTGAATTTCATAGCAAATACAAGGCTAGTCCCTCAAGGATCCATGTTGATGTTCACCCCTTCACGGAATACTTCCTCTCTTACGTTATGCCACATTAATAATTCACTTCATTGGAAAAATGCCTGGTTACCTCAGCCCAAACCATGGATGGTTTTCCTTCATTTATTTTGGTAGATACTTAAAAAGAATATTTGCATCCGGTTATTCAGGGATATTTGATAACAGATTGAAGTGTGAACATGCAGCCCTTGGAATCTGTAAAATTTATGCTATTTGCATGATATCCAAATATAGATGTTCTAAAATTGTAGTTGTACTCATAAATGAAGACGTTTTATTATCTCTATTACGTTTGTCCCTAGTTTGTTTATGAAAAGGATGTGTGACAATTATTTTCCTGATCAGTACCATGTTCTGAAACAGAGAATCTACAAAGTACAGACCTGTATCCCTGTCTTTCTCACTTTTTAGCAGGATGCAGATCTTCTGCAGTGGGAATGTGACTGATGATAAAATTTCAGTGAAATTCATGATGACAGTATAAGCAAGCTGTTTCCCTGACTCAGCTCCAGTAGTCTGTAAGGGCTATAATAAGCCATGCCTCCTCATTTTACTTTCTGGAGTCAATAAAATGGTCAGATGATATTTGGAAATGGCACCTTTACATAACCATTTTCCTCTTTTGTGAACTTTGCCACAATTAAATCATAAGGTTTTGAAATGCCTGGTTATTAGCAATTATTGGAGACAAGACAAAAAAGCAGCAGCAATGCAACTAAATCTAAGGCAATAGTGGGTTTTGAGGATAAAGATCTCCGATTGGTCAGAGCATAGTCGGCTCTGTAGGTAGCAAACTTAAGAAATAGTTAATCTTTGAATCTGGCCAAAGGACAAACGCTCAGAATGTTTTTTTTTTTTCCTCAGAATGAGAAAAAAAGGAAGCTTCCTTTCCTTACAGCTTAATCTCTCTATTCCTATTTTTAATACATCCTACTTTATAGAATAGCTGGACCACATTTTTCAAGCTAAAGTAAAAATTAAAGGATTTATGATAATCCTATGCGTATGGTTGTGGGCGTTTCATTTTCAACTGAAGCATTTCTCTTTCTTTGTTGCCGTGCTAACATTTCTCAGCTTCTTGCTACAGTCTTCTTTCTGAAACTACTCAAGTGAAAAAAAAAAGTCTTACCAGATAAGCAACAATTCTTACTGTACTGGGGGAAGAGTTCACATCCTCCCTGTTCTATTTATGAAAAGCAACTTCTTCAGGCTTTTAAAACCAGAATGTCAAAGAGCCCAATGGAATCCTACCTTGCCCACATACTGATAATCGGATCCCGTGTATTCCTCCAGGAGAAAGAACTGATTCCACATCCAGCTCCTTTTCGAACGGCTCAGCTCATTTTTGCTGTTTCCAGAGAGCTCCAGGGTCCTTTTCTTTGCCGGGAAACCACTAGTCCTCTTAGATAATGGAGTTGAGAAAGTTGGGTAGGGCTGGCCAACCCAAAAGAGAAGCAAGAAGTATCGATAAGTTCTCATTCTGATGCCACAGTTCAGTCTCTGAGTTGCAGGTACCCCTCTCCTTGAAATGTCTTTTCTCACTGCACTGTATCCAGCCTCATTCCTCCTTTCTTCCTTAATGTTCTTGGCTTGGCTGTCAGAGAATATCTGGAAAGAATAATAACATATCAAGCATTTTTAGAGATGCTTAAAATTCAGTGTTAGAGCAAATAGCTCTGGAGAAAAAAGAGGACAGAAATTTGAATAGCAAAACAACAAAAAAATAAGTTGGCTATCAATTTTGAAATGAGGAAAACGGTCTTTCAGATATGCTAAACAGAAGGCGGGTGCCGAGTATGAAGCTACTGTTTTCCTCTCTCCTTTTCTATCACTTAAAAATCCTATTTTAAGTAATAGCTTGCTGTAGGTCAACATGCCAGAGTGGATTATTTCACTACTCTTTTACCTCCGAGTATGTGGGCTGAGATCTGGTTAGAAGAAATGAGTTTGTGTTTCTGATTCTATTTGCATATTTATCCTCATGAAAGAATATCACAGACAATTTTGATTCAATTGAAAGTGGATAATGTTGAAATTTCGCTAAAGTATATTGAGCACCTGTGATGGGAAGGCAGAAACCTGTTCTGCAGACTCTTGGCTTCTGAGATGTGTTCTGATGGAACAGCCAGGTCAAACAAGGTTGGAAAAGACCTTATGTCTTCTCTGCAGAATGCTCATTAGCGTATTGACTTTTCTGAAGTGAAATTTTGTAGCAATGATGATAAGCCTGTATTTAATCCAGTGTTTTCCAAACTTAACAGGGAAAGTTTTTTTTCCTCATATGACCCAATTAACACTACAGGATGGGTTAATGAACAAGCTACAGAATTTGTGTTTAATAGTATAGAGAATAAAATGAACAATTCTCTTCAATTTTCTTTAGGAAATCCTGGTTGGCTTTTATCTCTAAATTTTACTTGTATCATAGGCAACTAAGTTGCCTATATTAAAATTGGTCAGACAGTTTCTTTGTAATACTCAGAGGTACATCAAATGTACCTCAATACCACAGTGAGGGCAATAGATGACAAGATCTTCAGAAAAGTCAGTGATTATAATTGCAGGTCATAATTTTTGATAAAAAATATTAATTTTTAATATTAATTAATATAAATTGATTAAAATTAATTAATTTTTACAAACACAGTCTAGCATTAAAAAAAATCCTCATGCCAGAGTGCTTGGCAAAGATGCAAAGATATCACAATTTGGTTTACCATTTTACCTAAACCAATGCATGCCTATATCTCCCTCCTAAATTTTCCCACATTTCTTGGGGGAAAAAAAACAATAAATTACTCCTTTATCTTATTATTTGAATAGAAAAAATATTTTCTTAAATAATACTAACACAAAAATGAAGGGCTTTGTAAGGTAGAATATATGTTACAGTTAAATAGGTAAATACAGGTAAATAAATGCAGATAAAGGAACAGGTTTTAGGCAATCTGATTAGTATTTTTTTTTCCTCTATGTCTGAAAGATTTGTCCCTTTGTCTCCTAATTTTCTACCAGGTAAATGTATATATGACCAGTTTTTTTTTTTTTTTTAACCTCAGCAATGAATAATTATAGCCACCCAACACATGTTTAAGTGGAAGTTTTCTGGTGAAATATACGTGAAATATTTCATAGTGTTCAGCATTTTAAAACCTTTATTCCATTATTATGCATCTTCTTGACAGCAGGCTGGGGAAGTTGAAAATTCCACAGGTGAGTGAATTAGTACTGTGACAATTAGTCATGCTGGAAGAATGCCAGTACCAGTATATTTGTCATTATGTGGCCTTGGTACAGGTGTGGGATGACTGATGACCAATTAGGTAATGACAGTTCTCTCTTCTCATGGATAGGATATAAGGGGGACTGAGCGACCATATGGAGAAAAGCCCTCTAAAGACATCTATTCATTTCTAGTAGTCGAGATGGCACTGAGGTTGATTCAGTGGAAATTGCATTTTTCTTCATTTCCCACATTCTCTGTTATTTGCATAGACAAATCCTGCAGTGAAGAGTTACACGTCTGCGGCTGCACTCATCGTGTGCCCCACGGTACTGGCAGGGAAGAGGGATGCAGAGAATGGAGGTGTCAGCTGTTTAAAAACTCCTAAAGGCCATTTTAAAGAAAAATCGATCCCTATGGATGTTGTGTGCAAACTCTACAAGCTGTTGCCACTTGAATATTAAATATTAGTCCTTTTTAATATCACAGATACCAAAATGTCAAGTATTTTACTTTTTTTTCTGCTTAGCTGGTAATAAGCTTTTAAAGTGGTACAAATTTAAGCAATGTCTCCAAGTATGATAGAACATCAGTTTAGTTATCAGCCAGCTCTTTTTGTATCAACTTGGGGAAGCAAAAGAGAACTGTGGACAGCTTGTCTGTGAGCCCCCTCAGGGACAGTAACCCTGGGGGACATACCGTTCATCCTTGAAGAATTCCCCTAATTCCCCCTGCAAGAGATTCTACTCTAGCAAAACGGATTATAGCAGGAGCAGAGAACTGGGGCCTAACCCAGTGCTTTGGCCACTGCCCACCATAACCAACTCCCACCACGCTCACTGCCCCTCACTGCACTCCAGCCACTGAAATGGGGCCAGACACACGTGAACATCTTGCCGCAAGACACACGTCACGGCTCCTGGGTTCAGCACATCCGAAGGTGAGAAGGAGAGGACAGAAGAAAGGGTGTGTCCTTGTTAAAACTCAGTATGCAAAGCTACTAAAATTACTATGATCCACTCGTATTTGGTGTTTAGAGCGATAGCTTTCTCTACGAAATTCTATAGTTAAAAAAACGCCAACCAACTCTACACTGTTGAGTATATAACTTAGCAATCCTCATGTAATAATATTACTCATGTAATACTACTTAATACTTCTTAAGTCAGGATTGCATGGTCGTCAAGATTATCAATGTTGGAGCCAGACTGCCTGGGTTTAAATTGCTATGAATTTGTGAAGATGCTTAATCTCACTGCACCTTAGTTTCTTGTTCTATAAATGGGAGTTATTATGGTAACTACCTCAGAGGGCGTTATAAGGATTAAATGTCATTACATGCACTTAAAACAATGACTGGTACTTAGTAAGGTATTAATACGTATTAGCCATTGTTATCATTATCACTACCACGATTGTTATTGTTACTATTTGCGTTGCAAGTTTAGAATCCATCTACAGTAGCCTGCAAAAGTGTGCCAAAGATAGTATAGTTCCCTCTTAGGCTTAAATACTTTTTTATTTTTCAAGAGGCATTTCCAAGTGAGTCAAATTCTCTTAAAATTAAAGAATAGAAGCATTTAAAAATCAGAATTAGTCCATTTGCTAATTATTTTCCTTTGTGTAGACTTCAGTGTTTCACAGTAACAGTGTAGAAACAGAGAAGACAGAAGCTTTATGCCCACAGCCTGCTTCCAGAAGAATATGGGCAAAAACGAAAGTTCACCAGAGGACACACTCATTCGTAGATTCTATGTGTCTTTTCCCCCTTTCCATTTTGTTAATGTTCTGAAAATCATCTTTACTTTATTCAGGTGGAAACAATCAGAACTAACTTTGATGTTGTAATTTTACCTTGCAAAAATGGTACTGGATACACATTCTTTTATGATTTAACATGCTGATATTATATCAGATGAGAATTTGATATAGTCAAAATGAATGATATACCGATTTTAGATTTGAATCTAAAAATATGAAATAAAAAAGAAACTCCATATTCCAAACATGATCTTGTGCTACGTCACTTTAGTTGTGTCTGATTCTTTGTGACCCTATGGACCGTAGCCCACCAGCGCCTATGTTCATGGGACTCTCCAGGCAATAATACTGGGGTGGGTTGCCATGCCCTTCTCCAGGTGATCTTCCCTACCCAGGGATCAAACCCGTGTTTCTTATGTCTCCTGCATTGGCCGGTGGGTCCTTTACCACGAGCACTGCCTGGGAAGCCCAAACATGACCTTAGATGCAACGCCGCTGACTTCTGAACAGTCAGACTATAGGAAAAGCACATGGCAAGTAGGAATCAGACGTGCTCGTTCATTCATAGGTGTCAGGCAGTAAGTAAAATGACAAAAAGTAAGAGCATACATAGACACCAAATTTTAAAATAGTAGGGATGGTTATTCAATTAGGAAAGAACCAAAGATTAGACGGGTAGGAATCAGTGAACTAAAATGGACTGGAATGGGTGAATTTAACTCAGATGACCATTATATCTACTACTGTGGGCAGGAATGCCTTAGAAGAAATGGAGTCGCCATCACGGTCAACAAAAGAGTCTGAAATGCAGTTCTTGGATGCAATCTCAAAAACGACAGAATGATCTCTGTTCATTTCCAAGGCAAACCATTCAATATCACAGTAATCTAAGTCTATGCCCCAACCAGTAACGCTGAAGAAGCTGAAGTTGAACGGTTTTATGAAGACCTACAAGACCTTCTAGAACTAACACCCCCAAAAAATGTCCTTTTCATTATAGGGGACTGGAATACAAAAGTAGGAAGTCAAGAAACACCTGGGGTAACAGGCAAATTTAGTCTTGGAATACGGAATGAAGCAGGGCAAAGGCTAATAGAGTTTTGCTAAGAGAACGCACTGGTCATGGCAAACACCCTCTTCCAACAACACAAGAGAAGACTCTATACATGGACATCACCAGATGGTCAATACCAAAATCAGATTGATTATATTCTTTGCAGCCAAAGATGGAGAAGCTCTATACAGTCAGCAAAAACAAGACCTGGAGCTGACTGTGGCTCAGATCATGAGCTCCTTATTGCCAAATTCAGATTTAAATTGAAGAAAGTAGGGAAAACCACTAGACCGTTCAGGTATGACCTAAATCAAATCCCTTATGATTATAGAGTGGAAGTAAGAAATAGATTTAAGGGACTAGATCTGATAGATAGAGTGCCTGATGAACTACGGATGGAAGTTCCTGACATTGTACAGGAGACAGGGATCAAGACAGTCCCCATGGAAAAGAAATGCAAAAAAGCAAAATGGCTGTTTGGGGAAGCCTTACAAATAGCTCTGAAAAGAAGAGAAGCGAAAAGCAAAGGAGAAAAGGAAAGATATAAGCATCTGAATACAGAGTTCCAAAGAATAGCAAGGAGAGATAAAAAAGCCTTCCTCAACGATCAATGCAAAGAAATAGAGGAAAACAACAGAATGGGAAAGACTAGGGATCTCTTCAAGAAAAGTAGAAATATCAAGGGAACATTTCATGCAAAGATGGGCAAAATAAAGAACAGAAATGGTATGGACCTAACAGAAGCAGAAGATATTAAGAAGAGGTGGCAAGAATACACAGAAGAACTGTACAAAAAAGATCTTCACGACCCAGATAATCACGATGGTGTGATCACTCACCTAGAGCTAGACATCCTGGAATGTGAAGTCAAGTGGGCCTTAGAAAGCATCACACGAACAAAGCTAGTGGAGATGAAGAAATTCCAGTTGAGCTCTTTCAAATCCTGAAAGATGATGCTGTGAAAGTGCTGCACTCAATATGCCAGCAAATTTGGAAAACGCAGCAGTAGCCACAGGACTGGAAAAGGTCAGTTTTCATTCCAATCCCAAAGAAAGGCAATGCCAAAGAATGCTCAAATACTGCACAATTGCACTCATCTCACATGCTAGTAAAGTAATGTTCAAAATTCTCCAAGCCAGGCTTCAGCAATACATGAACTGTGAACTTCCTGATGTTCAAGCTGGTTTTAGAAAAGGCAAAGGAACCAAAGATCAAATTTGCCAACATCCGCTGGATCATGGAAAAAGCAAGAGAGTTCCAGAAAAACAACTATTTCTGCTTTATTGACTATGCCAAAGCCTTTGACTGTCTGGATCACAATAAATTGTGGAAAATTCTGAAAGAGATGGGAATACCAGACCACCTGACCTGCCTCTTGAGAAACCTGTATGCAGGCCAGGAAGCAACAGTTAGAACTGAACATGTAACAACAGACTGGTTCCAAATAGGAAAAGGAGTACGTCAAGGCTATATATTGTCACCCTGCTTATTTAACTTATACGCAGAGTACATCATGAGAAACGCTGGGCTGGAAGAAGCACAAGCTGGAATCAAGATTGCTGGGAGAAATATCAATAACCTCAGATATGCAGATGACACCACCCTTATGGCAGAAAGTGAAGAGGAACTAAAAAGCCTCTTGATGAAAGTGAAAGTGGAGAGTGCAAAAGTTGGCTTAAAGCTCAACATTCAGAAAACGAAGATCATGGCATCCGGCCCCATCACTTTATGGCAAATAGATGGGGAAGCAGTGGAAACAGTGTCAGCCTTTATTTTTTGGGGCTCCAAAATCACTGCAGAGGGTGACTGCAGCCATGAAATTAAAAGACGCTTAGTCCTTGGAAGGAAAGTTATGACCAACCTAGATAGCATATTCAAAAGCAGAGACATTACTTTGCCAACAAAGGTCCGTCTAGTCAAGGCTATGGTTTTTCCAGTGGTCATGTATGGATGTGAGAGTTGGACTGTGAAGAAAGCTGAGCACTGAAGAATTGATGCTTTTGAACTGTGGTGTTGGAGAAGACTCTTGAGAGTCCCTTGGACTGCAAGGAGATCCAACCAGTCCATTCTGAAGGAGATCAGCCCTGGTATTTCTTTGGAAGGACTGATGCTAAAGCTGAAACTCCAGTACTTTGGCCACCTCATGTGAAGAGTTGACTCATTGGAAAAGACTCTGATGCTGGGAGGGATTGGGGGCAGGAGGAGAAGGGGACGACAGATGATGAGATGGCTGGATGGCATCACCGACTTGATGGACATGAGTTTGGGTGAACTCTGGGAGTTGGTGATGGACAGGGAGGCCTGGCGTGCTGGGATTCATGGGGTCGCAAAGAGTCGGACACTACTAGCAACTGAACTGAACTGAACTGAACTAGTGGAGAAGAACCCGCCTGCCAATGCGGGAGACACAAGAAACTTGGGTTGGATCCTTGGGTTGGGAAAGTTCTCCGGAAGAGGGCATGGCAACCCACTCCAGTATTCTTGCCTGAAGAATCCCATGGGCATTGGAGCCTGGCGGGCTACAGTCCATAGGGTCAAGAGTTGGACACAACTGTAGCAACTTAGCATGCACACAAAAATTAGACAGTAGGGCAGGAAAGTATATAAAGCAAAATGGATATTGTACCATTTGCCCTCATCCCCTCATGACATCAAGAGCAAACTAGGTAGAAATATTAAAAAACTTTGTAAAAATGAACCCTGAACTTCCTAATTATAGCCCAATGACAGTTTAGCAATGAACTTAAAAGATTTCTTAATAGATCATGTCTCTACTTTTTATTTTCATTTTTGCCGGAATCTGTTTTTTAGGAGGAGGAGATTTCTATTTCTTATAGGCAATTGTTTGCTCTAAAATATGATATGCAAAAGGGGTGGCTCTAGAAAAATAGTTTGAATCTTTGCAGAAGCCTTTTTTTAGTGATGTGTAGAAGGTAATTAAGATGTTTATGGATGGTGGGGCAAAGTCCACATAGCATTCATAATTGCATATTTTGAAAATTTATTTGCCTGGCAGCCAGTATGGATGTATACCTCAGTCTTCACAAGAGCATATAGTCAAGTCCAGCTTTTATTTAATGCATGCCATTTAGAAGAAGCCTGGGTCTCATTAATTCAGGTTCTACCAATTTAGAATATGTGATAATTAATGCAGAAGCTTGGTTGAAGTTTTCCTTTGATTAGCAAAATCTTTCCCCCTAGATTATTGCAAACTAATAATGTAAAATATTTCATAGGATATATAGAATGGGAAGACAAACTACAATGTCTTCAAGTTCCCTGGAATACTTTGGAATCACCTTTTATTTGCAAATAATATGCTAATTAGAAAACATCTCTATTGATTGAATTGCTTCCACAGCGACTCATGTTTGATAACAGTTTGAACTATCTGGTTTTGAGATACTGATTTTATTATACTATTTACAGACAAACAAATAAGTAAATACTAGACAGATTTAAAGGCAATATAATTACTTTGAAGTTTTAGAATTCAGACTTAGCATACATTTATTCTGGTGTTCCTGATTAATTCTAATCAGTACAATATTACTATAATGCCATCTAGGCTTACAAATTAAACCAAGTACATTCATTTGTTTTTGGTATGCAGAGCCTTAACTTTGGCACTGAAAGCCCAGTCAGCATTCACTAAAGCAACATTATTAATATACTTGAACCGTTTACCCTAGCAAGAGAATGTTTTTTAAAATCTGTTATGAAATGATTTTTTCAAATAAATGGTGTTGCACAGAAATACTGTAGCATAGCACTTTGCATGACTCTGCTCACAGAAAATATTTCTGAAAATATTATCTACCCATAAATCATCCTAATGCATTGGCATAACCCATTAGTAATGCTTTTAACATATGTACCATGAATCCCTGAGGCTTCCCTGGTGGCTTAGTGGTAAAGAAGTTGCCTGCAAGGCAGGAGATGTGGGTCCGTGGCTTTGATCCCTCAGTCAAGAAGATCTCCTGGAGAAGGAAATGGGAACCTACTCCAGTTTTCTTGCCTGAAAATCCCATGGACGGAGGAGCCCTGAGGGCTGGAGTCCATGGGTTGAAAGTGTAGGACATGACTTAGTGACTAAACCACCACCAGCAGCATAAATTCCTACTGAATTTTTGGTACATCTCACATTTACTGTCCATGAAGTAACAAGTGAAAGTCGCTCAGTTGTGTCTGACTCTTTGTGACCTCATGGACTATCAGTCAGTCAGTTCAGTCGCTCAGTCGTGTCCCACTCTTTGTGACCCCATGAAGCGCAGCATGCCAGGCCTCCCTGTCCATCACCAACTCCCGGACTTCACTCAGACTCACGTCCATCGAGTCAGTGATGCCATCCAGCCATCTCATCCTCTGTCGTCCCCTTCCCCTCTTGCACCCAATCCCAACCAGCATCAGAGTCTTTTCCAATGAGTCAACTCTTCGCATGAGGTGGCCAAAGTACTGGAGTTTCAACTTTAGCATCATTCCTTCCAAAGAAATCCCAGGGCTGATCTCCTTCAGAATGGACTGGTTGGATACAATGGAGTCTATCAAATTCTCCAAGCCATAATACTGGAGTGGGTAGATGTTCCCTTTTCCAGGGGATCTTCCCAACCCAGGGATCCAACCCAGGTCTCCCGCATTGCAGGCAGGTTCTTTACCTGCTGAGTCACCAGGGAAGCCCATATAAAGTAGGAAACAGCTGGTTATTTACACCTATTTAGCATTTCTTTTGGGAGAAGGAAATGGCAACCCACTCCAGTGTTCTTGCCTGGAGAATCCCAGGGACGGGGGAGCCTGGTGGGCTGCCGTCTATGGGGTCGCACAGAATCGGACACAACTGAAGTGACTTTGCAGCAGCAGCAGCAGCAGCAGCATTTCTTTTGACCCTATTGTATTCCAACTCAGCCTGAAATCTCTCCATTCCCACACCATCTTTGAGTGCACTGGGGACGAGGATGGTCTTTACTCCATTAAAACCCAGCAAATCAAAGAAACAGGACTGTGATATCAGGATGAATTAAACAGAGTGAAGCCAAAGGGGCACGTCTTCCTACAGGTAAATCTTTAAAAATATATATGTTGCTGCTAAGTTGCTTCAGTTGTATCTGACTCTGTGCAACCCCATAGATGGCAGCCCACCAGGCTCCCCCGTCCCTGGGATTCTCCAGGCAAGAACACTGGAGTGGGTTGCCATTTCCTTCTCCAATGCATGAAAGTGAAAAGTGAAAGGGAAGTCACTCAGTTGTGTCCGACTCTTAGTGACCCCATGGACTGCAGCCCACCAGGCTCCTCCATCCATGGGATTTTCCAGGCAAGAGTACTGGAGTGGGGTGCCATTGCCTTCTCCAATACATGTTCTTTATTCTGAGAGGAGTTTTACAGCCAATTAAGTTGGTTCACAATCAATTTTTGGATAACCCAAGGAACTTTGTTTTGAATAGGTTGCCACCTGCTGTGAATAAAAATAAGTCTATAGTACATGGCTGATCTTCTAGAAGTGGTGACATAAGGATAGAACCAATTTAAAATTTTTGGTAGAGATTTTACATGAAGTCTTCATTTCTAAACCTCCATTTCATTTTTCTGTAAATGTCAAAGTCACTGTTGAGTAAAATTGGTTCCGTTTCGTGTGTATAATGAACTCCACTGAAATGTGTCAAACAGCCTAGGCATCTTCCATCACATAGCATTCCTCTTGTGCCAGTGAATCATTATGGCAACAGTTATCCAATGCTGCCCGAATTTTTTGTAAATGTTTATATTTGTGGATAATATGCCAATCTGTTTGCAAACTATTGAAACAGATGAAGCTATTTCAACAGTATTACCCTTGTTCTAAAATGATATTCTAGACATTGCATTAATGAAGATAAAATCAAATGTGTTACAGCACAGAAAATGATGTTTTATATGTAGTTGAGGCTTAAGGAATATTTGTTGAGTTGAAATACTCAGTTGGGACCAGAAATCCCCAAAACTTGAATCAAAAAGACAGAATTCTTTTTCCATGGGGGTTGGGGTGATCCAAACTATTTTATCATGAGAGGAAGTATCAGATATGGTTAAGAACAGATTCTGGCAGGTCATGTCTGGGTTAGCTCAGCCTCATCCAACACTAGCTGGGCAAGTAGAGGATGGGTGTGTGTCTACATTTTAAAAAAAATATATAAAACACAATGATATTAACAGTATCTACCTTGTAGGATGGCTGTGAGAATAAAATGAATGAGTCCTCATGAGGTCTTAGCTATTAAGATGCTCACAAATACCTAAATGGTATCTTAGCAGAGGACACACTTTGCCTCTTGCACATCTCTTGTTTTACCTTTTACAGTTGAGAAACTGTGGCAGTGGCTCATCTTTAAAGATCAGCACATGCCTATTTCTGGATTAATTTGGAGCCACAGAAGCTCTAGTGACATCTTCGTTTCTGGAATGGAGGGAGCTGCCTCCTGAATCATGTTGGCACTTGCTTACGACTTTTCTGGATGCCTGCATAACGTGTGCTCAACTGTCGTTCAATTGCCTTTTGCCATCTCATGTTCTCTGCAGTTTCCTTGAACCTGCTTGCTTCAGTCCTTTATGTGTATTGCCTGGCTCCTTGTGCATGCTGTCTTTTCCCAAAAGATTTACTTGTGTGAACAAAGGAGAAGAGAAAGCATTTTATGCTTGTAACTAGCTATTCATGGCATGAATTTTGAACATTTCTGTAGCAAATTATATGTTCAGGTTGCAGAACTGTATGAAAGACTTGGTTTCCTATTACTCCCTGCTTGTACATTAGGCTCTTCTGCAGCTTTGTTAATTCTTTTGGACGCGTGGCCGTTTAAGACAATGAGCTTGAACAAGACTGCAAGATGTCAAAAACCACTTGCACATTCTTGTGAATGATTTCAGTGAGTTTGGTCTTCTTTCAATAGCTCAATGAAAGGGCAGCCGGAGGGTACTGGCTGGGAGTTACGAGGCTACCTTGGTGGGGTGAGGAGTTCAAAACAAATTTAACTTTATTATACTACAAAAGGAGTCACATGGTTGGGTTTACCATAAAGTCACTGTGAAACCTGGCACATCACAGATGATTTTTAAAGGCTCCTACTCATGAAAAGTGCTATGAAGAGTGGAGATGTACTTATTCTTGCTGATATAATGTCTAAGCCTTTATCACTTATATGAAGTCTAGCACATAGTAATAAATTTGCTGTGTTCTGTCCCTGAACTATGTGCTGGGCACTGTGCTTAGCACATCACAAATATTATGTCTTCATTTAATTCTCATGAGAATCTGTGGGGTAGAGAATACGCTTATAACTTCTGCAGGTGAGAAACTGAAGTTTAGAGAAGCTGAGTGACTTGTCCAGGGTCATGTAATGCGGACATGATGAAGCCAGACTCTAGCCCTGACATATGACTCTGGAGTCCTTGTTCTGAACTCACTCTGACGAGTCACAGGCCGCCAGGTTGCTGCCCATGAGAAGCACTCAGTATAGCTGTGACCTTACAGCAGAATCTTCACAACTCCCCTAAAAATATAACAACAATATAGGTCTCTGAGAGGTAAAAATAGTTGTCACAAAATGTCTTAGCAAATAAGGATGGCAACAATGTTTTCTTTTGTCCCATGCAATGAGATAAATGCTTTTGAAACATGTAGTCTTAAAGACAATTCTTTGAAATGGAGACCATCACTCTTATCCTTCACTCTAGAGACAAGAGAGACAGGCTTGGAGGGACCGGATGCTTTGCCCAAGGGGGCGTAGCTAGTGGCTGGTAGAACTTGGATCAAACCCAGCTCATCTACAGGCTCCTTCTTAACCATAACATTCACTATCTCATTTGTATTTTGCTCATGGAAACAGCATCTAGCTTTTATTTACTCTCATTTCAGACAAGATTTGAACAAATTTATCATCAGGTTTCTAAATCCCCAGCAAATTAAAGAGACCGTGTATCGAGTACTGGAGGCTGGAGTCCCATTAGTAGGAGAAAGGCAGAGAAAGGCTTCAAAAGGCAGGCAGAAAACCAAAGAGAAAATGGACGGAGTCAGGGGCCGGCCCTGGCAGTCAGGCGACACTCTGTATTCCTATGCCGAGGACAATGTCTGAACACACCCCAGGTGTACACCGGTAAAATACAGTGGATGTATGGATGAACGCATGAGCGTCTGAATATAAGGATGACTAAACACATGACTTGATGGCTCTATGACTAATGACGGTAAGGATGGACATACCTCACAGCACTTGAGTGAAATCTGGCACGTGAATAGTCACGATGATGACTTTGAATCATTAAGAAGAGTTCCTAGTTTTCTTGAACTTTTGGCTTGAGAAGGCATGGATATGCAGAATGAACACAAGCAATATGATCGTCCAAAGTTACAACAATGATATTCATTTGTCCATACCACATGGCATGTAGGGTCTTAGTCCTCTGACCAGGGACTGAACCTGGGCCCTTGGCACTGAGAGTGCAGAGTCCTAACCTCTGGGCTGTGCTGCTGCTGCTGCTAAGCCGCTTCAGTCGTGTCCAACTCTATGCGACCCCATAGATGGCAGCCCACCAGGCTCCCTGTCCCTGAGATTCTCCAGGCAAGAACACTGGAGTGGGGTGCCATTTCCTTCTCCAATACATGCATGCATGCTAAGTCGCTTCAGTCATGTCCGTGAGGGAATTCCGACAGTGGTATTTGGAAACACTGGGTGTTAGGCCTCACTGTCTTTCTCTCTCTTACTCCCTGTGTTATTTATCTCAGGCAAGCTCTTCCCCACTCTGAGCTTTTGTTTCTCATGTGTAAAATTAGGGCTGGTGAGCTGATCAGTTCAGTTCAATTCAGTTGCTCAGTCGTGTCTGACTCTTTGCGACCCCATGAATCGCAGCATGCCAAGCCTCCCTGTCCATCACCAACTCCCGGAGTTCACTCAGACTCATGTCCATCGAGTCAGTGATGCCATCCAGCCATCTCATCCTCTGTCGTTCCCTTCTCCTCTTGCCCCCAATCCCTCCCAGCATCAGAGTCTTTTCCAATGAGTCAACTCTTCGCATGAGGTGGCCAAAGTACTGGAGTTTCAGCTTTAGCATCATTCCTTCCAAAGAAATCCCAGGGCTGATCTCCTTCAGAATGGACTGGTTGGATCTCCTTGCAGTCCAAGGGACTCTCAAGAGTCTTCTCCAACACCACAGTTCAAAGGCATCAATTCTTCAGCGCTCAGCCTTCTTCACAGTCCAACTCTCACATCCATACATGACCACAGGAAAAACCATAGCCTTGACTAGACGGACCTTTGTTGACAAAGTATTGTCTCTGCTTTTCAATATGCTATCTAGGTTGGTCATAACTTTCCTTCCAAGGAGTAAGCATCTTTTAATTTCATGGCTGCAGTCACCATCTGCAGTGATTTTGGAGCCCCCAAAAATAAAGTCTGACACTGTTTCCCCATCTATTTCCCATGAAGTGATGGGACTGGATGCCATGATCTTCGTTTTCTGAATGTTGAGCTTTAAGCCAACTTTTTCACTCTCCACTTTCACTTTCATCAAGAGGCTCTTTAGTTCCTCTTGACTTTCTGCCATAAGGGTGGTGTCATCTGCATATCTGAGGTTATTGATATTTCTCCCGGCAATCTTGATTCCAGCTTGTGTTTCTTCCAGTCCAGCGTTTCTCATGATGTACTCTGCATATAAGTTAAATAAGCAGGGTGACAATATACAGCCTTGACGTACTCCTTTTCCTATTTGGAACCAGTCTGTTGTTACATGTCCAGTTCTAACTGTTGCTTCCTGACCTGCATACAGATTTCTCAAGAGGCAGGTCAGCTGATACCACCGATAAAAGATCACTGTGGTTAGAAGCACACTCTGAGCCAGTTTATCCACATGTAACCCAGCATCAGTACTTATTAGTCCTGAGAAGTGAGCAAGTGGCTTGATAGTCTGTGCTTTAATTTCCTGATTTTCAAATTAAGAATGGTACAGTTTTAGGATTTCAGTGGAGGCCCTTCCCAGGTGGCACCAATGGTAAAGAACCCACCTGCCAATGCAGGAGATGTAAGAGATGTGGGTTTGATCCCTGGGTGGAGAAGATCCCCTGGAGAAGGGAATGGCAACTCATTCCAGTATTCTTGGCTGGAGAATCCCATGGACAGAGGAGTCTGGTGGGCTACAGTCATAGGGTCGTACAGTCGGACACAACTGAAGCCACTTAGCATGCACGCAAAGAGGCACCTGATAGACAGCACTTCTCTTTTTCTTCGAAATTTCAAAGATATTAAGAAAGCAACAACCATAATAAAGTAGTGTTGGACAGACACCAAAATATCACCTTTATTAGTAAAAAAGAAGCCAGTTGGAAAGGGAGATTAGTTTGAAAGTCTAGTGGGCTTGTTAAGGAAACCCAGCATTAGGCAGACTCCCCACTAGAGTTGGGGTTACATTATATTTTGCTTTTCTTTTACAAAAGCAGAAGTGGCTGCTACCCACTGACAGCAGGCTCCAAATCTACAGTTCGAAGCCAGAGGGAATCACTTTCTGCTTTCAGCTCTGGCTGGCTCAGGTTCAAAACCCAGAGGTCTGGAGGAAGTGATCAGGCAGAATCTGTTTTAATCCCCATGAATTAAAAAAAGATCATTAGAGACACCAGTGATCCTGAGAGCTGGTAAATCGCTTATCAATTAGCAACAATTCTTGTACTTAAAGCTTCCCTTTTTTGGAGTTGTTTTCAGCATCACAAAAAGGGGAAAAGAAGTATGAATAATTTAAAGACTGGGAGTTAAAACTTCCCTTAAAATATTTCTCACTTCAAGTCAATCAATGCATTACAAGCAAAATGAATTCCTTTCCATCTCTCGTTACCTTTCCCACCATCCCTGTTCCCCCTACACACATAGAGAAATATGGCAAAAAGTGATGATGTGCTTTGTACATTTACCTGTTAACACTGAAAAGCTACACTGGCTATTCTCACCCCAAAGAACAGCACTATTTACGGAGGTGTAACCTTTTACAGCAAGTTGTAATGGGAAAAAATAATTGAAGCCCCACTTACTATTTGGATAGCTTCATTCATTCAGTGTGTTTTATGCAACACTTTATTTGCAGAGGGTCCGTAACCTAAATTAGATCCTTCTCATAATATCCTGGTGTAATAACTCTGAAGAAATTTAATTGAATAAATACTGTATAACAACTTCAAGAGGTACTGCAACATTTAAAGGTTTATTCCCTGAGACTAACTAAAGTAGAAAAGGGCCTGTGGAGTTGGGGAAGTCTTAGCTGATTCAGGCTAATGTTAACTGACCACCAAATGTGACTTGAACTAGACAGGAAGACAATGTGCTTGAATGGGTTGCTGGATGTTTTATCAGTTTTGATTGCCTCCATTTAAAAACTTTAATTAGAACCTCTGTTTACTCGAGTCAAATTGTGCATAAAATTTCATGCAAAACATTTTAAAAGGGAATTTTAATTATACCACTAAAGAAATGCCCTTGCTCCATGTTTACTAAACACTTGCCAGAACAAGTTAATTAATACATGTTTAAATAAGTGAAAGAAGAAGAAGGGAAACAGGAACAAAAAAATCACATTCATCTTTTGTCAAGTTACCCTGCAGTTGTCAAAGAAGTTCAATTTCCAATTTAACGACTGCACCATCGCAGTGTACATGTGTAATTATAAACAGTGGGGCACCGGGACACAGTGAAGGCCAGCGGAAAGCTAATTCTCGGTGGAAGTTGTTGTTCAAAATTATTGTGCATTGTTACTTGATGTTCTGCAGTCATCAAGTCAAGCACTTTTCAATTTCTTTCATCTATTAATTATTCCAAGGTAGAAAATTAGAAAGTTCGCATGGTAATTTTTAATAGGTCAGTAATATGCTTTTTATTTATTTAAAGCTACAGAAAAATACCCTTTAATGTAAAGAGCATAATATGTAGAAAAAGAAAAATTTTGATGATACTGAGTTTGTAGTTCTAATTTTAACATGCTACCAGCTTTTCAGCTTTATCTTTTCAAAATCCCGTTTTCCTCGTCTATTAATGTAAGCCATACTGCTTGTGTTGGTAAAATAGATGTTGAAAAACAGCTGATAATCTATAAGAAAAACCAGATGAAATCAATCTCTCTGGGATATGCCCTGTTATCTCAGTAGCTTTATGAAAAATGGGAAGAAAACATATCCAAGATCATTTTGAAATCTTATGGAGAAGGAAAATGCACTAATTCCATTAATACAACTGCCACTACTAAGGAACTTACTCTCTTAATCAGCATGTCTTGCATCAGTCCTCTTATAGTTTGTTCCTGTATTGCTGAAGCTCATCATCAAATTTCTCAAAAGGTCTAAGAAGCCACAGCTTGTGCAAGTCTGGGAAATAACATTGACTTAGGAGCAGGCCTTCCTTAAGTGTTTTGTTTGAAATTCCAAGAGGGGTGGGATGGGAGTGGGGGAGGGAGGCTCAAGAGGGAGGGGATATATGTATAATTATGATTTATTTGCGTTGTATGGCAGAAACCAATACAACATTGTAAAGCAATTAAAAATTAAAAAAATAAAAACCTGCTCAGAACAAACATTTAACTAAAAAAAAAAAATGAAGAAAGAAATTCCACTGATGGGTTAGGCCAAGCCAGTTCAGACATTTGAGTTAAGTCTCACTGATTTGTTATGAAAATTGAATATGATACAGTATGTAAAACATTTACCACATTGCCAAGTAAGCAGGCAATAAATAGCAGCCCACATTGCTTTTGAGACTATTGCTTACCAAGAGCTGATCTTATGCAGTGCAACAATAGTACATAAAACATCTATAGTCTTTGGGCCACTTACTATTAATAAAAAACATGAAGTCAAAATATCATAAAATGCAGCTTACTTAAAAAACAAAACAAAACCCTTTTCTTCCACATATTACTTTTCTTTATACCTAGAAAAAGACATGTTTGGTGCTTAAGCATGCTGACTTGCTCTATAATTTCAGTTGGCAGGGGAAATACAATTTCCCAATATATTTTTCCTAATAAAATAAAGAACCTGAAGTGCCAGCACATTTACACACCTACCAATTATGAAATGAGTTTCCTTGGATATTAAAACTAAGCCAAAATATAATTTAGTCCTATAAAATACTGTCCAACTCAGCTATAGTTCCACTTGGAGCATCAGGAATTGTTATTTAATTAGCAATTGATTAGTGGACTTTAATGTAACTTTATTTTTTCCCCACAACGAGTAAAAAGTTTTGTAAAATCAGCATTTTTCACCATATGAAGGAAAAAAGTACATATCATACATATGTTTTTTGAAATGTTTTAAAAGCATCTGAGAGTCAAGTGTTTATGACATCCTGAACTTTAGAAGATGCTACAGCTCTGTCACTGATGTGAAATTTCTTTCAGATGACTATAAATAAAAATCAGGTACCCATGGTTATAAATACTCCATTTCACATTTTCTCCAGCAACAGCAGAAAATTTCAATTAATTGAATCTCAGCCAACTACAAATAATGCCGGAAGTGCAATATTTGGTGCTCCAGGTCATAGACAACCATTAATTAAGATGCAAAGGATCAACATTAGAGGCCCCAAATACAGATTTTTGTTCCAGAATTTTTTTTTTAATAGGTATTGGCTGAAATAGCTATAAATAACCACTTCAACTATATGGGAAAAGAGGGTTTTGGGTACAATTTTTATTTTGCTTGCTCTGGAACTTTTGATAAAATTCTGAAGTGTCATTTTTGAAAATGAAAATAAGATTATTTTCACTTCAGAATTTGTTCAGTTCTGTCACTCAGTCGTGTCCGACTCTGTGACCCCATGGACTGCAGCACACTAGGCTTCCCTGTCCATCACCAACTCCTGGAGTTTACTCAAACTCATTTCTATCGAGTCAGTGATGCCATCCAACCATCTCATCCTCTGTCAGCCCCTTCTTCTCCCACCTTCAATCTTTCCCAGCATCAGGGTTTTTTCTAGTGAGTCAGTTCTTCACATCAGGTGACCAAAGTATTGGAATTTCAGCTTCAGCATCAGTCCTTCCAGTGAATATTCAGGACTGATTTCCTTTAGGATGGACTGGTTGGATCTCTTTGCAGTCCAAGAAACTCTCAAGAATCTTCTCGAACACCACAGTTAAGGCATAAATTCTTTAGCGCTCAGCTTTCTTTATAGTCCGACTCTCACATCCATACATGACTATTGGAAAAACCATAGCTTTGACTAGACGGACCTTTGTTGGCAAAGTAATGGCTCTGCTTTTTAATATGCTGACTAGGTTGATCATAGCTTTTCTTCCAAGGAGCAAACATCTTTTAATTTCATGGCTGCAGTCACCATCTGGATTTGTATTTATAGAAAAAAAAAAAAAAAAACCCTTTGCATTCCATGTCAGCTCTATTTTAAAGGAATGCAAATTTAGCGATTTCCCATTGGAGAGATGGAGGGGGAAGACTAAGATCCTTTAAGATGGCTAAAGTCACCAAATGTAAAATTTATAAACCATGACATACCTTTTTTTAGACGTTCCCCCCAAATCACTTGCTAAGAGGCTTATAGAAATGAATTATTTTCAAGATATTATCCATCTTTCAAAATATCTAGATTTTCTGGCAGTAAAATTTTGTGTGTGTGTGTGTGTACATTTTGCTTTCTGAATGTAGATATTACTCACATTGCTTTATGGTGGTTGAGCTCAAACAAGAAGAATTCTGAGAAAAAGATCAGTACAACTTGTTAGCTTCCCAATTTATCATCCACCTATACAAGATTTAATGGCTGTGTTAACCCAGAGTCTCAAGAATAATTATAGTCTAAAACAAGTCCTTAAAGTGAAGAGATGAAAAGAAATATAGAAAGGGAGGGCTGTCATGAAACAGAAATTGCACAAGCAAGGGAACTTTCATCATGTTGAGTAAGTACTTTGCTATGGGATTCCTTTTAAAATTAAGGTGCCTAGCAAGTTGGATGGAAATAAAACATGTATGATTAGCAGGGAATACCTTGGCTCAGAGTATTTGGAAATGAGTGGAGAAAGGACAGAGAGGTATTTTTTCCCCCAAGTCATTACCAGCTTTAGTTCAGAGAAAAGTTATTTCAACTTCTCTCTTTGAAAAACTGCTTTGAGGTCTGCTTTTAATTTTAACAGTTAAATATTGTATTCATGCCAATGAATCTTTTTTCTTGTTTAATATCATTAGGAAGAAAGCCTCCCAGGCCAGAGTGAATGGTGTAATTGCTTAAAAGAAGAAATATATAGCATACATATTTAATAAAAACCTTTAAAACAATTTCCTTATGTTGGCTAGGCATTTTTGTTTATATAAGATAAACTTTTAGCTTTTAAAACACTAAACTACATTGAACCGTATGGGAAAATCTCTAGAATAAGATTTTAGTGAATAACCTCACAGATCTTTTACTGATTATATCTGTTTAGGTTGCAGGTCAGTTTTACAGGATCCTTAATTCAGCTCACGCAATTAGAGTAAACCACACTATAAATCTGAAAAGCTCCTAAGAACAATATAGAAGTCATCATGCAACTTTGGTCATAAATTCCATGAGATAAGTGCTTTGATATTTTCCATGTCTTGAAATACTCCCAACAACTGAAAAATATTTGTTTTCATGAAAAGTTAAAAAAAAAATTGAGCGCATCACTACTTTTCAGAGCTCAACAGATTGCTGTCTGCACGACATTTCTTGCTGTTTATAACTAAAGAGAAATGACTTTGGCACTTATATCTGTTTGATGAGAAATTGTTACTGCAATTGCCCTATGAGACATCGAGCCACCTGTCACAGCATCCCTGCTGTTTTGTTTTTTTGTCCAAGGCAATCCTCTCCCTGATAGCTCAGCTGGTAAAGAATCTGCCTGCAATGCAGGAGATTCTGGTTTGAGTCTTGGGTCAGGAAGATCCTCTGGAGAAGGAATAGGCTACTCACTCCAGTATTCTTGGGCTTCCCTGGTGGCTCAGATGGTAAAAACTCTGCCTGCAATGCAGGAGACCTGGGTTTGATCCCTGGGTTGGGAAAATCCCCTGGAGAAGGGAATGGCTACCCACTTCAGTATTCTGGCCTGGAGAATTCCATGGACAGAGGAGCCTGGCAGGCTACAGTCCATGGGGTTGCAAAGAGGTGGACACAACTGAGCAACTTTCACTTTAATCCTCTCCAGTCAGCAGGAGGATAGAAAAACGGTATGTCACCAGACAGAAGTAGCTGGAACATTCTGGCAAACAGAATGGACTTCAGGGTCAGCCAGATTATAGGGTGAAAATTTTATTTACTTGTGTGACTTTGGACATGTTGCATAACCTTTTAAAGTTTTAGCCTTTTCACCTTAAACTGGGGATGATTATGTTCAGGTCCCAGGTTATTAACATGGAGACTGACAGACGGGGTGTGCAGAAGGAGCAGATACATGGTAGTTATTATTAGGTCATTTTGGGGGTGAAGGTTTGATACATTGATGACTTTGAGGTATTTTTCTTTGTCATAATGGCTTTTCAGAAATAGTAGCTCGTCAACCCTCTGTCTTTGCTGCAGAGATTTCATGCGTAAGGATCTCTGAGAGGTCTAAGGGCAGGACCCAAAGTGTGAAATTTATTGAAATCTTCAGTTTTATCTTAAACACATATGTATGCTTTGTGTTCTGCTCAGTAACAGATGTAAGTTGTTTTATTAGCCAAACCATTTTTGCTCCTTAAATCTTCTTGTACATCTGATGCTCTGGCGTTACCTTCATTCTGTGGCATCGCCTGACCTCTGGCACCACGTGGGGAATAAGGACGGCCAGTCTGGGCCGCAATGGAGAAAGACCAGGACACTTAGACTTCCCTAATCTCTGCTTTCCAGTGCCTCTGTACAGGTGGTGGGGCTTGGGGGCCTCTCTCTCTCTGACCAGCCCTCTTATTCCAAAATGAGACATAGGCAGGTTCTCTTGTATGGATTATTCTCACCATTTTAGTTTAATTTTTTAGCTTATTGGCCTAAGAAATGGGGTGCAATTGGGGCGGAGGAAGAGGATATTGAAAATAAATTTCTATCCCTTAGTGAAAAAAGATAATAAATGGTAGAACTTACGCCATTCTAGGTTCCCCCTCACTTATCCCTATTTTGGAGTCCACCAAGAAAACACTAAGATAGACTTTTGATGGCTGCTCTAGAAATTATGGCATGTGCTTGTGTGTGTGTGTGTGCTCAGCTGCTCAGTCGTGTCCAACTTGTGTGACCCCATGGACTGTAGCCCGCCAGGCTCCTCTGTCCATGGAATTTTTCAGGCAAGAATGGTTTCCATTTCCTATGCCAGTGGCATGTGCTTAGTAGAGGTTAAATCTCATTCTGTGAATCATGGGAAACTTGTAGGTAACTTCTCAGATTAAGTGAGAAGGAAGATGAAAAAGCATGCTTTGGGTGGCTTGCTATACAGACAATTGGGTTCTTAGGCACAATAACATTCCTTGTAAGTAAAAGTCCATGAGATAGTAAATCATTGCTAAATAAATAAAGCATGGTATAAATAATAAAAGCATTGTTTTCTGTCTGTCCTCAAAGTTCTGTTACTCCGATTAAGTTAAATAACTAATCAACCTAAAAGTAAAGCCTCATTATGTCCCCTGGTCACCAACAGCCCTCTAAGCCATGAGCTGGGACACACAGGTAGAGAACATTACAGGGGTAGGATGGTACTTGGTACCATTTCATCCTGGGTAAAGGCCAATAAGGTAGATGGGAGAGATGGAGGAAAAGAGAGGAAGAATGAGGGCAAAAATGTGCATTTATTCCCCTGTTTGTTTACATTTCATTCAGTGTAAGTAATATTTACTTGTTCCTGGGGCCCAGGACATGTGGTACCTTTCTTCCTTCATAGATGGACTATTGTGTCAATCTGGTGATTAGACTGTGTCATACATAGGTAATGACCAAATGAAACTCAGCGTGAGTGTTCCCTCGTCAGCTCAGGTCTGCTTCCTGCTAGAAAGGGACATGGTTCTTCTGCTCCCTTTCTCTCAGCCCCTAGGCCTCAGTTCATTACCCTCAGTTTCTGCTCCCTGTCAACACTGAAGTTGTTAGTAGGGAGGGAGGGAGGGACAGGTAGTGGGACAGTTCTTTCTACTTTCTGTGCCAGTTAAATTGTGCAAGTTGATATTTATGGATGGCTCAGTTATATGATTAGGGCTTCCCTGGTGGCTCAGTGGTAAAGAATCAGCCTGAAGTGCAGGAGATGCAGGTTCAATCCTGGGTCAGGAAGAGCCCCTGGAGGAGGTCAGGCAAACCACTCCTAGATGCTTGCCTGGAGAATCCCATGGACAGAGAAGCCTGGTGGCTACAGTCCATGGGTAGCCACAGTCTCCAACAGGTAGACATGACTAAGGCAACTGAGCACAGTTATATGAAATGAACGTTCCCCTCTTGTGGCACTCTGATGGACTCCTCACATCTTTCCTATCTGGGCCCCTCTTCTACAATTCCCTACCTCCAGGCATATATGATTTTATTCAAGATGGCCTAAGAAGACACCTACCTGGACACTTTCACCAGACTCTCTGCTGAAGTCACCGTGCTCCTCCAGGCCTCCCAATTGGACAGAGCCCCAGACACCCGCCTCTAGTCCTTTCCCACTTGGCCCACTTGCATCCTCAGGAAACACTCACACATCCATGTCGTGACAAACTCCAGCCCATCCCAGTGAGGCAGACTGCCCCTGGTTCCACTGCCTAGTGAGTCAGCCCCTCTCTCACAGCCCGTTTTCCCTTCCTCCAGTGTGAGTCAGAACTAGTTCCCCTCTGTCTCCCAACTGCTGGGGAAAACATCTCTCAGGTGTTCAGGTGGCCCCACTGACATCTCCCTTAATATTGACATCTCCCTTGATGAGCTTTAGGATTGGAAGGTAGCAGCTCTTCTTACAAAAGAGAGTGGGGACTGGGCAATGACAGAGCCCTTCAGTAATCTCATCTCAAGATCTTCACTCTGATCCCCTTTCATCTTCTCCATCTGGTGCAGTTGTCCTTCACACCATTTACAAATTCTGCATATGACAGGAGTTGAATCCACAGCCTTGTTGCCCATATTATTTTAGTAACTCAGTTTGAACAGCGTTAAGAAGAGTCTCCATCCTTGTTTGACACAAATCTGGTTTAATTCACTTGGGAAAAATAAGCAAACTCTCATGGTAACTAAAATTAAAAATAAATATGAACATGGTGCCAAAATTAAGTCACTGAAATGCATTTTAACTTTTCTGGCAGGTAATCCAGCACTTAGAGTTTGATTTGACTATAAAAACAAGTCTGCACAAAATCAGTCTGAAACCATTATAAAAAGAAGCAAACTTTAAAACTCTATCAAATTCACATCATGACCTCTTCCTTTAAAAGGGATATTTATAGATTTGGTGCCAACCTTGTAAGTAAAATCTGAAGCAAACATTTTCTTAGCACATTTTCACATGATGCCTTTGAGTATGTTGACCAGAGAGGGGATAAGATACTCTGTTGCTTTAAAGCTAGGTTCCAGGTTTGGGCATGAGCTGTGTCTACCTCTGGGATTCCAGTGGGTCTCGATGTGCCTGGCAGACCCTTGGGGTCAGCCTGCCCAGAGTCTGTGAGCATGAGACACCATGATGCCTCCCAGGAGAGAAATCATCTTCAGGGAGGAGAGTGTCAAGCAGACAAGCTTAAACCTGTAATGAAGCCTGAGCCATCACATGGGAAGGACAATTCTGAGCACAGTATGATGCTGCCATTTGGATATGTCCCTTTGGGGACTCAGGTCTAAGTCTTAGGGAGGAGAGGGCTGCAAGTAGAAACTCAAAGAGCTATTTTCACTAAAGCCTTCTGGGATGCAGAAGATTCAGATGACCTAAATATTCCCAAACCCTAACTGCTCCCTGTGCCTTTTTGGTTGAAAGCAGCAGCTCCTTTTCTGTCTGTTGAGACTGATATGGTCTTGCATATTAAAAAGCTGAGACATTACTTTGCCAACAAAGGTCCATCTAGTCAAGGCTATGGTTTTTCCAGTGATCATGTATGGACGTGAGAGTTGGACTATAAAGAAATCTGAGTGCTGAAGAATTAATGCTGTTGAACTGTGGTGTTGCAGAAGACTGCAAGGAGATCCAACCAGTCCATCCTAAAGGAGATCAGTCCTGAGTGTTCATTGGAAGGACTGATGTTGAAGCTGAAACTCCAATACTTTGGCCACCTGATGCAAAGAGCTGACTCATTGGAAAAGACCCTGATGATGGGAAAGATTGAGGGCAGGAGGAGAAGGGGACAACAGAGGATGAGATGATTGGATGGAATCACCGACTCAATGGACATGAGTTTGGGTAGGTCCTGGAGTTGGTGATGGACAGGAAGGCCTGGCGTGCTGCAATTCATGGGGTCGCAAAGAGTCAGACATGACTGAGCGACAGAACTGAACTGAACTGAAGAGGGCCTAGTAACCCCAAATTAGGACAGTTACCTTGCAGGGTGGTGCCAATTCTACTCATGTCCCCAAATTACTAACTGCTTCACTTCCTCTAGACTTGTATCCAGCAGCAGGCCCCAGCAGACCCCAGGGCCGATTACAAAATCAGATCCAGCAGAAGAAAGGCTCTCACATGAAGAACACTGCATGATTCTAAGGAATATGTGTTCAAATGGATTCTAAGGGTGTCATGTCAGGTAGGGATTGAACGTGTGTGTATTTATCAGATATTCTTGGTTTTGTTTACTTGGTTGCTTAACCCAAAACTCGCCTCAGCAGTGGCCCATGTTGAGTGAAGCTGAGAGGCCAGAGATTTACTGGTATAATATAGTAGAAGGAATCCAAAGGTTGAGGGAGATAGGAAATTAAAGTGGACTTATCTTTTGTTATCAACCACCCACCTTAACTAGATAGTATCCTGGCCACCTCCAAGTGCATCCAGAGAACACTCCTTTCATTAATATACTGAGAAAATATACCAGCAGCCTTGCAAAGTGTCAAAGAGTTGTTTTCTGTGGGCCGGTGATGACTATGGTGATGCTACCATTGAAATAGGCTCCTTAGTTGCCATAATGACTACAGGTTGCCAGGATGGCAGAGGCAATGCTCACCATGAGACCTTAAGAGGCAAGATGGGTGCTATGTTAGAACATATACTTCAGCTAGAATGGTCATCAAAGAGGGATGATCTGAAGAAATGTTTGGTTGTGGCTAATGGATGATCACTAATGACTGTCTTTGATGGTGGCTAATGGATTAGTACTGAAATAGTCTACTAAGCTTTTCTTTGATCTGTAAATCTGAAAAGCTTCAGATTTGGCAAGCAGAGTCACCCCATATAAAGATCAAGACACTAACCAAATTCTAAGACTTGAGGCAATTCCTAGACTTAGTAGGAATGTGAATGAAGAGAAGGTATGGAATCTTTGACAGCAGACCCTTTAGAGACCCCAACCTTTCCCAAGGGACTTGGAGCCATTTGCCAGAGTTATTATGTACAAGGAAAGAGAAACTGCACATTCTTTACAGTTTTGATGGTGGCCTACCTCTGAAACTACTGGTATGGTATTGCTTTTGGTTTACTTTGTTAGAGAGAAGAATTTTCATTAACTGTTTCTATTACAACACTCACATTTCAGGAATCAGGGAGCTCATGTAGAAATAAAGTTCCTACTGCAAACTTGGTAACTGAGTTGGAGTGAGCACACAGACAGTGGCTCTGAGCTGAGGATAATCCTGGGTTCAGACACCACTGTGTGATACTGGTTACAATGGGAGATATTGGAAGTCAAGGGGAAAATGGATTTTAGGTCAAGCCCACCTCTCAACGGGCCCAGTGGGAACACACAGTATGGTTATTTTCTCAGTGGGAGTGGCGAAGTTGAATTGTCCTGCAAGCTGATTAGGATTAGGGGGCCTTTACTTGCCTGGAACTTCTTCAGAGCCTTACAGCTTAAGCAGAGAATTGGAGCATCATGTTCAAATATGGTATAGATGTCTACAAAATCCAAAGAAATTCTTTGTATTCTTTTGGGAGGACCAGGCAGCAGCTTGTTGCAGATTAGTTCTATCAGATCTCTTCCCTTCTGGAAGAGACACTCTTGATATAGATTTGCTTTCCTTAAATGCTGTGATTCTGCCACTACTACCTTCCACAGACTTACATTGCCATATTCACTGTCACAACAGGCCACCCAACTCTGAACAAGAAACTTTTCCAAAAAATAAAAGCACTGCAGTGGTGAATGCCCATGGGATTCTCTGATTTTTTTGTTTTACCATGTAAATAATTACCCTGAAGGAGCTGGCCTTAAAGAAGAGTGGATTGCCTTTTTGAAAACTCAGTTACAGCAACAGTTGGAAGATAACATTCTGAGACTAGGTTACTATCCCATATGATGCTCTGATCTAGTGAATAACATATGGTACAGTTTCTCCATAAACAGAATTCCCAGGGTAGAATGGCAGCTCTCATTATTACACCTAAATTTCACTTGTAAATATTTTATTTCTCAATCCCATGGATTTGGCTTTCCTGGTTTAAAGATCTCATGATGCAAAGGAAAACTATCTCCACTAGGGGACAGAACAATGGAATGTTGAGACTGCCACCTGGTTACTGAGCTCTGTGAACCATTGGGCCAACAGGGAAAAAAAAGTCACTTTTAGGATTCATCCTGTTTATCAAGGGGAAATAAGGTTGGTGCTTTATAATAGGAGTTGAGAGGAGTCCGGGGACCTTCGTGAATGACACCTAGTACTCCCATGTAAGGTGGTAAAAGTTAAGGCAAGAGTGGAGCAATTCTATGGCAGATTGAGATATAGTCACATTTCCCTTTTCCTCGTTGGCACACAGATCGACTATAATTCCCGGCCTACTTTGCAGCTAGATGTGAGTATGACACTGTGGTCTGTCAATAGGCTGTGAGGGAAGCATTATATGCTACCTGCAGGCCTAGCATACAGGATAGAAGGAGCTAGTGTATCAGAAGGTCACCATCATCAGACTGAAGACAACCTCTTTGGGTTTTATTGAAGGAGGAATAAACATCTCCTGGATTAGACCAGTGAAAATTCCAAGTTCATCTCTTAGAGCAATTAGCATTACCAAACTACTTACAAACCGCTTAAAAGCTTAATTTTCCCTTGAGTCAACGGCACACTTCAGAAGACAGCCTGCCCATGGGCCTTTATGTCTGTATTCTACCCAAGAGGGGTGCTTTCTGGATGAGGGGAATCAAACAGCAAGAGACCACAAGGAGATCCAAGCACAAAAGCTGGAAGAGGTTGGGCTGAAGTGGATCTCTCACCTTAGGAAATTGTGCAGTTGGGGGGCCCTTGATGGATGTCAGAAAAACTCATCTTTGGTTCATATATGAGAACTTTATTTTGAGTGCCTGCCATACAATGTTGATGTTCAAGGGACACCGTGACCAGTAAGGCAAGAGCCACTTGATTTGTCCAGATTTCTCTTATCTGCACCCTGTGGTGAGTATCAGTGACTAAAAGGTTGGTGGGAAGGAGCCGGAGGCAAACAACCTGTCTCCAGAGGAGTTTATGGAGCTGCAGGCTGACTGAGGTCGAGGAAGTGATACAGGTTTAGCTCAGATCTGACACTGGAACTTCCAACTGGACAGGACTACAGTGGACTATGGGCTTCCTAGGTGGAGCTAGAGGTAGAGAACCCATCTGTCAATGCAGGTAGATGTAAGAGACATGGGTTCGATCCCTGGGTTGGGAAGAGCCCCTGGAGGGGGGAATGGCAACCCATTCCAGTATGCTTCCTGGAGACTTCCATGAACAGAGGAGCCTGGTGGGCTGTGGTTCATAGGGCTGCTAGGAGTCAGACACGACTGAAATGGCTTAGCAAACACTCATGCAGAGTGGACTATAAAAATAACAAAGTGACCAGAAACATATGGAATTTGCCTAAGATAAATAGAAGGGGAAGGGAGATTGGAAAGAACATGAAAGAATGTGGCAATTGAAGAAAAAGGAGACTCTGTTAAACATAACTTAGACTAAGTTGTACTATAATCGCACACTCTCTATTCTTCACTGTGTTGCCAGATGAACATTGAGAATAGTCCGAATGAATCCTACCACTATGCTTTCTAATTGTGGGAGAAACCAACTCATATTAATAAAAATTGCTGTATTTCTTCTTGGCACTTGGTGGGCTGTCTGAGAAGATGGAGATTTTCATAAGAGAGGATGGAGTTCTTAATGGAGCTGCAGCTCTTGAGATATAAGGTGATGAAGTGATTTATTCAGCATTATATTTTCTACTTCAAGAATGACCTAAGTGATCTGGCTAAGTTTCCCACAACGCTTTGTCTCTAAGTGATGGTCAAGATACCTCTGGTGTTGATGGTAGTGGAAATATCCCCTCACTGCCCTCTGTGAACCACTGCATCTGGTCTGGCACACTGTGGTTGCTTCTACTTCTTTCCCACAAATTGAAGAAAAAAATGCACAAAATCAGCATTTCCTAAAGTGTGTTCCACAGGAATCTAGTTCAATGGGATATTTACAGATGTTAAAGAGGAGAAAAAACTCTTCGATCAAATAACAGGGGTAAATTTGGATAAACAAAGGGGACAAGCTTTTTCTTTACCACAGAAGATCTCACAGCCTTTATCATGCTAATGTGTGTGGTGGAGCTCATGATAGAGACACAGAGAGCAGAATTTCACAGACTCTTAAGTTCATGGACCCTCTTTTCCCCCAGATTGTTTTTGAGGACTGAGTGTTCATCAGCCCATATTTTGAGACCTGCTGGTTCAATCCATTTCCCCTTGTGCAGAAAATTTCATAAGTAATGAATGGATGTGAATAAAAAGAGAAACAGTAAAATCCTATTCATTTATCTAAAGATCATTTGAAGAATTGTCTGTGTTAACATTAAGTGCTTTTTTCCCCTGTACTAGAGAGAGGGAAGACTATCCCTTGATGAAGTGGAGGCCAGTGAAACACAAATGCATGTTTCATCCCAACACCAGAGAGCAATGAATTCCTCTGGGACCCTTCTAATATATAATTGTCGTGTAAGTGAGTTTTAAAATGAATACTATGCTTTTGCCTTGTCAGATTTTCCACTTTTCATCACATGTATCACCTTTAAACTGCCCAGGTGGATAAGAGAAGCAGTCCTTGCAAGTCACACATTTTGGTTCTAATCGAGGCAGACTCTAAATTCACCTTGCTTCTAAAGTTGGGTTTATTAACTGTTCATTTATAACTATTTGTTTCCGTATACTTCCAGGAATTCTCCTTTTTACCATTTCACATCTTTATGTCAATGATTTCTAATGGGCTAAATTTTATTTTTGTAAAATTCATGACATAAATTGAGAAATAATCTCCCACTGAAACAGTATGGATTAAAAAGATGGATTTGGTAATCAGCTAAAGTATGTGAGTCATAAGTAAATCAATTCTCATTATTCATTAAATAAAACAGTCTGAACTTGGAGGCAGAAAACCAAGTTTCTCTTTCTTCTGTGTTTCTAATAAGTTCCGTGGCCGTTGGCAAGTTTCTTTACTCTTTTAGGCCTCAGTTTCTTCAACTGTAAAATGAAGGGGCTGGAGATGATATCCTCTAGGGACCTCTGAAGCTATAAAATTCTCTGATTCTCATACTGCTATTTTTCGTAAATTTCCACATTTAGTAGATTTCAATATGTATCTGTCATTGGGATGCCCTTCAGGGAAATAGTTATGATTTCTAGAACCACACACCCATGATACACTGAAATAGATGACCTAACTGGCAATATCATACCCGTTATAAAGGATGAATGAATCACCATTGTTCTTTTAGTCATCAGTCAAATTTTCGCTTGGATGTTTGCCCACTTAAGCATGTATTCTTTCCCTTAAATGTATATAAAGAAATAAACGTATGACTCCAAATTCAGATTAACGTTTAACTGCTAAATATCCTAAAACATGATCAAGTACAAAATTAGGAAAAAGTTAGTATAATCATAGCATAGAGAAGAGGCAAACATTTCTAGAGTTGTGCTATCCAATACAGAGCCACCAGCTCTCTGTGTCTACTCAGCATTTGAGGTGTTGCTAGTCTGAAATGAAATTTCGGTAAAGCTTTTGAAAACTTGGTTCAAAAAAAAAGAGTAAAATATATTATAAGCAATTTTAATATATTGATTTTTTGTTAAAAACAATAATATGTTCCAGTTGAGCTCTTTAAAATCCTTAAAAGATGATGCTGTTAAAGTGCTGCACTCAACATGTCAGGAAAATTGGAAAACTCAGCAATGGCCACAGGACTGGAAAAGGTTAGTTTTCATTCTGATCCCAAAGAACGGCAATGCCAAAGAATGTTCAAACTACTGTACAATTACACTCATTTCACATGCTAGTAACATTATGCCTAAAATCATTCAGCAGCGTGTGAACTGAGAAATACCATATGTACAAGCTGGGTTTACAAAAGGCAGAGGAACCAGAGATTAACCTGCCAACATTCACTGGATCATAGAGAAAGCAAGGGAATTCCAGAAAAACTTCTGCTTCATCGACTATGATAAAGCCTCCGTCTGTGTGGGTCACAACAAACTGTGGAAAATTCTTAAAGAGATGGGAATACCAGACCACCTTACCCGTCTCCTGAGAAACTTGTATATGCATTAAGAAGCAACATTTAGAGCTGGACTGTTTCCAAATTGGGAAAGGAGTACGTTGAGGCTGTATATAGTCACCCTGCTTGTTTAACTTACATGCAGGGTACATTACATGAAATGCCAGACTGAATGAATCATAAGATGGAATTAAGATTTCTGGGAGAAATATCAACAGCCTCGGATATGCAGATGATACCATCTAATGTCAGAAAGTGAAGAGGAATTAAACAGCTTCTTGATGAGAATGAAAGAGGAGGGTGAAAAAGCTGGCTTAAAATTACTCAATATTCAAAAAACGAAGATCATAGCTTCTGGGCCCATCAATTTATGGCAAATAAAAAGGGAAAAAATGGAAGCAGTGACAGATTTTATTTTCTTGGGCTCCCAAATTACTGAGGATGATGACTGCGGCCATGAAATAAAAAAATGCTTGCTCCTTGGAAGGAAAGCTATGACAAACCTAGACAGCATATTAAAAAGCAGAGATCATTTTGCCAACGAAGGTGCATATATTCAAAGCTATGATTTTTTCAGTAGTCATGTACCAATGTGAGAGTTGGACCATAAACAAGGCTGAGCACCGAAGAATTGATGCTTTCAAACTGGTGCTGGAGAAGACTCTTGAGAGTCCCTCGGACAGCAAGGAGATCAAATCAGTTAATCATAAAGGATATCACCCCTGAATATTCACTGGAAGGACTTATGCTGAAGGTGAAGCTCCAATACTTTGGCCACCTGATGCAAAGAGCTGACTCATTGGAAAAAACCCTGATGCGGGGAACAATTGAAGGCAAAAGGAGAAGGTTGTGGCAGAGAATGAGATGTTTAGACAGTGTCACAGACTCGATGGACATGAATCTGTGCAGACTCTGGGGGACAGTGAAGGAAGGGGAGCCTGGTGTGCTGCAGCCCATGGGGTCAGAAAGAGTCAGACATGACTTAGTGACTGAACAACAGCAACAATACTTTTTCTAGGTGTGTCTCTTTTAAAAATCTCTATCTTTATTTTTTAATTGAAATATAATTGCTTTACAATATTGTCTTAGTTTCTGTTGTACAATGAAGTGAATCAACTACATGTATACATACCTCCCCTCCCTCTAGGAATTTCCCTCCCACCCCACACCTACCCCACCCATCTAGATCATTTTGGATATATTAGGTTACATAAAATGTGTTGTTAAAGTTAATTTTGTTTCTCTTTACTTTTTACAGTATAGCTATTAGAAAGTCTAAAATTACATGTTTGGCTCTTTTTATATTTCTAGTGGACAGCACCACTGTTCTAATGGATCCTGTCATGTTAATGAGCACTTTAGATATCAACACTGAATTCTATTTCATCCCCATAGGAAGATTGATCAATGTAAGTAGCTTCAACCTTTTAAGAAGGCTCTGTTCTAAATTTTATGTTGCTTCTCTCTCCGTTTTTCTGACATCAAAACAATATAATGGTTTATTTTCCTTTAAAGCTTAAATATTATGTATAAGCAATGAAAATAGAATAAAATACTATTGAAATAATGTTAATTAAACAAAATAAAAGAACAAATCTTCTTGATTTGTTCCAATTATTCCTACTCGCGTTTATTCTGCTCAGTGTTAGTTGCTCAGTCGTGCTCAACTCTTTGCAACCTCATGGACTGTGCAGCTTGCCAGGCTCCTCTGTCCATGGCATTCTCCAGGCAAGAATACCAGAGTAGGTCACCATTTCCTTTCTCCAAGGATCTTCTTAACCCAGGGATCAAACTTGGGTCTCCTGCATTGCAGGCAGGTTGGTTACCATCTGAGCCACCAGGGAAGCCTGACCAAAGGAGAAATATAAGGAGATGGAAACCTTCAAGTGGCCCTTCAGAAGGTTTAGCACATTTAGATGTGAATCTTTCCTGTCTACTAACACTTCAAACTTAGGGTTTTCCTTCTCGTTAAGACACGTGATTCTTTCACACTTTCTTACTTATTGCCAGGATTATAGTAATTGTTTTGTCCAGCAACAGTGAAAACAAAAGGGAAAGAGAGGAAGAATCGGGAACTTCTTCCTATGTGCTTTCTTTTTTTTTTCCTTTCTCCTTTCAAGGGGACAAGTGAACCAAGAGAGATTGTTTTGGGGTTGGAGGAAATTAGAATAGCTTTGGGGTGGGATGGTGTGGGGATAGAGAGGGAGTGAAGGCCATTTCTATGCATGGTCTTTCTTTCTTTGAAGTGCTTGGCAATGGTGCCTTTCTGTTTTCAGCCTGAGATATTTCTATAATAGAAATATAATTTTCCTATATGATTGTCTTCTACAATATTTAAAATGTACAATAGAACCTAACTACCATAAAGCCAGCAGTCACTATCTGACAGCTATATCCTAGACTGAGAAGTCCTTAAATGTTAAGTTTGCTGCTGCTGATGCTAAGTCGCTTCAGTCGTGTCCGGCTCTGTGCGACCCCATGGACTGCAGCCCACCAGGCTCCTCTGTCCCTGGGATTCTTCAGGCAAGAATAATGGAGTGGGTTGCCATTTCCTTCTCCAATGCATGCATGGATGCTAAGGCACTTCAGTCATGTCTGACTCTGTGCGACCCCATGGAGAGCAGCCCACCAGGCCCTTCTGTCCACGGAATTCTCCAGGCAAGAATACTGGAATGTTTCAATGCATTCTCTGAAATCATCCCACTCTCTCCCTCTCCCACTATGTGAAATGAGTCGCCAGTCCAGGTTTGATGCACGATACTGGATGCTTGGGGCTGGTACACTGGGACGACCCAGAGGGATAGTACAGGGAGGGAGGAGGGAGGAGGGTTCAGGATGGGGAACATGTATATACCCGTGGCAGATTCATGTTGATACAAGGCAAAACCAATACAATACTGTAAAGTTAAAAAATAAAATAAAAAAATGGAAAAAAAAAGAATACTGGAATGTGTTGCCATTTCCTTCTCCAAAATGTTAAGTTTTGGATAATTCAAAACATCTCCAATGACCAACAATTGAATCAATCCTGCCTCCATAAAAAAAAAAAAAAAATCAATTTCTTACTTATTTAAAAAAATCAAATACAGGAATATTTGAATAAAGACTTAGGTGGTCCTAATTTCAGAGTATACATTGGTTTCAAGTTTTCACTGAAGGGAAGAGCCAGAAAGAAAGGAATATTTATGGAATTTTAACTCTTGCAACAATCCTGTGGGGCAGACGTTATCATCTCCATTGACTGATGAGGAAACTGATACATGGGCTTCCAAGAAGTTGCATCAGCTGCTCACATTTGCATGGTGAGCAATACAAGGTTAGAAATGGATTCAGTATCTTGTGACTTAAAAGCCCATTTAACCTTGCTGCTCCTCCTGCTTTGTTTCCCAGAGAAAATGCGAGAGGAAGAACACTATGTGGAAGAGAAGAATTGCGGGCCTGAAACATATTTCACACCCAAAGAAATAGCGGGGAAAAAAAGGTCAAATCCATTCTTTTACCTCTGTCTCAGGAATGAAAAAGTCAATTTTTAATTATATGGGTAAGGTTGACCGGGGGCTAACCTATCAAAAATGCTGAGTTCAGGGTTGGAGATTAAATATGGAGAGAGGCTCAATTTATTACTATTTGGGAGGAATAAACATCTGTACATAAAAAAGAGACTGGAATCTCTTTGCCTCCAGCCTGCCCTTGACCTTGAGGTGAACAGTGTAAAGTATGATCTTTTGGGGGCAATAAATGAACAGCTAGTGGACAGCATTGCCCATAGTGTATGCCATATATTCTGGGATGCTGATCAAGTGTGGAGATCATGTGGGTATCACCATCTGCTGACACCTCTATCCTTCTGAGGCACAGGTTTGCTCAGGTCATATAACATCCTTAGATGCCTACAAAGGGCTAGTTTTCTTTGTCTTATGATAATACAGACCCTAAATCCCAAGTCTGACTTATTCTTTTCCAAATGACGGTCTGTGATTGCTAACCATTTATTAAACATATTCCTCTGCTTACCCACCTTGTTCAGCTGCCTAAAATCTGCTCTGGAACAGGCAAGCTTTAAATAAACAAACTGGGTTCATTCATTCTTAAACATACTATCTTGCCAAACAGCTATTTTTCTGCATGTTTAAAAATATAAGATGGCTAAGTGGCAATGTAGTCTTAAATATACAAATCTATGTGGATTTCTTTGCAAAATGAGATAAATTTTGCTCTTTACTATCTTATCAGCATGATTCCACAGTACTCCCCAAGCATCAGAAATCACATTGAATAAGGCACTAACTGTGATGAGACACAGCTAGGGGAAAGAAGGCTGCATTGGGACCCTCCTCTCCATTCAGATGTTGGGCAAAAATATTGATATGAAATCCCAGCATGAGGAGCCAGATTTTCGAGTTCTGCTGATCAAAACAGGTTCACAGCTAGTACACTCAAGTTCAGATAGAGGACAGCATGACACTGGGGGAGGGCAGGGAAGGGAATCCCTTCCAAAAAAACCTTCTGCTTTATTTGCCAAAGTGTTTCAGTAAACTAAAGGCAGCAAAGCTAGCCAGAGAAGCCGGAGGGGATTTAATGGTTTGTGGTGGGGCATACCATGTGGCCACGAACCCTGTCAGGGTTATCATGTGGCCAAGCTGGGGAAGGATTGTGTATCCCTGATAACCAAGTAGATCAGGTGGAAATCTGCCTCTTTGCCCCCATGCTTCCTGTCGCCTTCATTCTTATTGTGCTCACATCACTTCTTAATTAGGGGAGTGTATTATGATACTTCAGTGGGTCATTACAAACTATAACTGAAATACAGTTGAGTGATTTGTTTCCACAAAAGACACCTTGATTGAGGTGGTTATTAGTAAACTATAAAGTACAATGAGGATAATTGGTATGAGTGCCATCATTATTTAGTGATGTCTTCAAATTTTCCCACTAATTTTCCTGTGATTAAAGAAAATTACTTACATTTAGCCAGTTGAGTATAGAAAAGAAAAATGGTTTGTCAAAGTATAAAATTGCTATTTATACTTAAACTATTACTAAAATTTATACTTCATAATAAACTGTTACCTATTTTTAGAAATCTGCTTCTTATTAAAACAGCTGAAAAATGTTTTCCATAGTTCAAAATATAAATGTCAAAAAGAATACATTTTTAGCAACTGAAAGCAAAAAGCAGTGCAAATATCAATTCTGTTAGTACAACAAGAGGCACAAAGTAATACAAAGCTCCCAATGTCCACAGGTTCCTTTTCCTGATCAAAGAATAACAAAAAGAGTAAAACAAGTATTTTATAATAAACTGAGACTGCATAATTTTCTTAGTTAATATCCTAAAATGTGATTGAAGTATAGTTGCTTACATGTGTTACAGTATATTTAGTTCTTGGCCCTTAATTTTGGGTTAAAAAAAGAACATGTTTGGAAATGAGATTGTCTTTCATTTGTTCCTTGAATACAAGACATTATCTATTTGGTTTTCATTGCTATAAATAAATTACTCATTTAAGGCTTGTTTCTCTGAAATGAAGGGTTTATGCAATCAATCATGCATAAAATTTGTTATTTTCTCCCACTTAGTCCAGTAGCTGCTCACAGAGAATTGTATGAGTTGTTAGTTTTCAGTGTCATTACTGCAAACTGGAGACAGAAGAGTAAGGGAGAAACATAGAAATCACATAAGAGGAAAACTCTAAATGTACCAGAATGGGAGATAGCAATAAAACTGTCGACTTCGAAATGAAATCACAGGACAATATTTCCTTACAAATATATGGGCATAGAGGAGCCACTCAAATCACAGAATTCTCCTTTTGTTGTTGTTTTTGGCTCTGATATATTGCTTTGACTGAAAAAGTGGGAATTTTCTAACTTTGGGCTTGAAACAATAGCATACACAGTTAAAAAAATATGAGGGAATAGAGTATTATAAAAAACATCTTTAAACCTTATGAAAGAGATTAACAAGGAGCAACCTCTTGGACTGACCAGGTGGTTGGAACATTTTCTTCCACTCTGATCTCCTCAACTGGCTTCTGATACTTAGTGGCTCCCTCAAGTATTTCAAAGTCTAAACCTATGGAAGTGAGCAAGCAATCAATCAACAGGTCATTGACTTCAGTGTGGCAAGTCCCCTCATCCCCCAGTGATACTGAGAATGGGCCTTGGTATTGCACACCTGTGGATAATAGAGTGCTTGGGTACAGGATGCTTCTGCTGACTTAGAACAAGATGATTTTCATGTAGCTGCAAAACCACAAGGAGCATATATAACTATATGTATAGTTATAAATTACATAAAGAGTGTATATATATGTATAGTTATAAATTACATAAAGAGTGTATATATATGTATAGTTATAAATTACATAAAGAGTGTATATATATATATATGTATATATATATATATGTATATACATATATACACATATCTCTAATGACTCAGAAAAGAAAGAATCTGCCTGCACTGCAGGAGATCTGGGTTCAGTCCCTGGGTTGAGAAGATCCCTTGGAGAAGGGAACAGCAACCCACTCCAGTATTCTTGCCTGGAGAATTCCATGGACAGAGGAGCCTGGTGAGCTACAGTCTGAGGAGTTGCAAAGAGCTGGACACAACTGAGCAACTTTTACTTTCACTTTTCATATAAATGTATATGTACAAATCTATATGCACATGTAGGTATATTTGTGTGCATGTATGTGTATATATATACACACACACATATATACATATAGACTTGTTTACAAATGTAATTTGGGTTAAATGTAATGTATATGTAATTTGGGTTGATCATCATTATAATATTAGAAGCCTAAGTAAAAAGGTTTGGGCTTAGAAAATAAGACACTTTGATAAACTATAAAGAAATACATGGACAAGGATGAGGGAGGGCATCACAGAATAAGTGAAATAAAGAGTGGGAAGGAATGAATGCTGATACTCAGTGATTTACAGTGAAATCCTCGAGTTAATAAGGAACACAGTGGTGGACTGGAGATACTATTTCTCCTTCTACCTTCTTTCTCTTCTAGCTGTATTGTATTCTGAATGCCAGATATTAGGAAAATAGCATCTTAGCTGTTAGTAAAAAGAAATCAACCATGAATATTCATTGGAAGGACTGATGCTAAAATTGAAGTTCCAGTACTCTGGGCACCTGATGTGAAGAGCTGACTCATTGGAGAAGACCCTGATGCTGGGAAACATTGAAGGCAAAAGAAGAAGGGGGTGGCAGAGGATGAGTTGGTTACATAGCATCATTGAGTTAATGGACAGGAATTTGAGTCAACTTTGGGAGACAGTGGGAGCCCGGGAGCCTGGCATGCTGCAGTCCACGGGGTGGCAAAGAGTCGGACATGACTAACGGACTGAAAAACAACAGCGACACATTTCCTTTGGTGTCATTACTCTATGGATACTTTCCCATTTTCAATCAGAGATAGTTTTGCTAAATTTAAAGATGTGACTTAATTATCACACATACACACACTCAATATATGTGACAAGACTGAAGTCACAACATAATCCACTAAAAATCCAGAAAGCTTTTTTAAAAGTTTTATCTCTGTGTATGCTGCTGCCGCTGCTGCTAAGTCACTTCAGTCATGTCTGACTCTGTGCGACCCCAGGGATGGCAGCCCACCAGGCTCCCCCGTCCTAGGATTCTCCAGGCAAGAACACTGGAGTGGGTTGCCATTTCCTTCTCCAATGCATGAAAGTGAAAAGTGAAAGTGAAGTCGCTCAGTCGTGTCTGACTCTTAGCAACCCCATGGACTGCAGCCAACCAGGCTCCTCCGTCCATGGGATTTTCCAGGCAAGAGTACTGGAGTGGGGTGCCATTGCCTTCTCCGATCTCTCTGTATAGAAATGTACAAATTTACTTATTTTCTTTTCTGGTATTATTTTAGCATAATCTTTGTACATTTTTAAAAACCTAGTGCATTGTAAGATTTTGTTACAACTAGGACAAGAGTAACATATTAATAAAGAATAAAAATATACCCTTAAATAGAATTGTTATTAGGCTGGAGGTTTATAAATTTACAGATCTTAAAATATGATATTATATCAAATATTAAGATACACTATAAACAGAACAATAACATTATGAAAAGAGAAATTTTGAGATATTGATTATCATATTATTGTTCTATTCACTTAAAAGCCATCAGAATGGAAGTTAATAATTAAGTCATTCATTGAAAATTACTTTTGTGTTCCTAATACACCCCAGACATAAAGTCCTGCCTCCTGGAGCTTGCATTCTGGTGGAGTAGATGGACTGTGAATGGATAGGTAAGTAATGTATTTTTGGATCATTGATGAGGACTATGTAGACACATGGAAAGTGTAAAGGGATACTGAGTTATGGAATTAGGGGCAGCTATTTTATGAGATCAAAGAAGACTTCTCTGTGAAGAAACTGGAACCATGAAGAGCCAGTCATGGGAAGAAATGCTGAAATTTCTAGCAAAGGAAACATCAAGTGTTGTGGCCATGGAGGAAGCAAATTTTCGAGCAAGATAAGAGTAACTGAAGTAGGAGCTGAGATGACAGGAGACTGCTATTAGTAACATTAAGTGATAATAAAGAAATAGAATAAGCAAAGTTTGGTAATTTAAATGTGTATAACATATTTCTCTCCTCATAGCTTTTATACTTTAAAAGAATTTTTTTTTTTTGGTATAAAATATGCTCCTTATGCACTCTCTCCACATATGTGTGTATCTGTGTGTGCATGTGTATATCTGTGCACATGTGTTTGTATGTGTATATATATATATATGTGGATATGTATGGATGTATAAATGCACATGCATATATGTGTATATAGTGTATACATGTGAATGTATGTGTGTTTTCACATTGTATGTTAAAACCATGGCATAGTGGAGTTCGGATTGGAACTTTGTATGAATACTGACTCATGTCCCAGCTCTGACTTTTGAAAGGTTATTTAATCCCTGCATGCTTCAGTTTCCTCATCTGTTCAATGGGAATTAGTACAGAACCTACTTTGCAAGGATGGTATGAGGATTAAATGAATTTATATATATGTATGCACATATATATATATCAGAACAGTGGCTGGCATATAGTATATGTAGCAAAAAGTCTAAGTGTTATGCAACCGTTATTTTTATAATTTTCTTAACAAGTAGCATTTTATCCAAGTGATTAGAATATGTTATAATTTTAAATTTCAATTTACACTGCCATAAGCAAAACCAATAATCAATAAGCTTGACAATATTTTTTCATTGGCTGCTCATATTCATTTACTTGGAAAACCAATTTGAACTCTCATTTATTTTTGGAATATTTCAAGCTTAAAGATGATCTTTCTGCTTCTCAATTGGGAAGATTAAATGGTTCTGTCCTGGAGAGAGTGTTAGTGAAAGTGTTGGTTCCTCAGTTGTATCTGACTATTTGTGACCCCAAAGACTATAGCCTGCCTGGAGAGAAGGTGCAGCCAAAAATGTTTTCTAGGGGTAAAGGGTGTATTAAACATGTGTCCACTTGAGGGAGCTCCAAGATTTCTCCAAAACCTTGGTCTTCTAAGGCTTGTCAACCCTGGGACTGGGTGCCACCACACTGGGCTTGGGTTTCATACTTTGTAGAAGGAAAAATTTAAAGGTCCAGAGTTAAAGTCTGGAAAAGAAAAGTATTGGATAGTAAAACTGATAATTATTTTACTGTTTTCCAGTTATGTATTTAATTGAGGGGAAAAGAAACACTTTTTGGAGAACTTCAAACAGCTCAGCTGGAAGCACAGGAATTAGCATAAAGTGAAATATTTATGGGGGCTTAATACTGTTTAAGCCTCATTTTTTTCTTGCCTTAAGACAAGAAGTCAAATTAACCATTTCTAATTAAAAGAGTTGGATACAAAGTAGTGTGAGACCAGAAGCAGGAGCTAAATGGGAATGTCCTGAAGTGTGAAAAAGTCATTTGACATAAGGGTCAAGAATGAAAGATACAAAAGAATCTCCATAGAACAAGAGAAACAAATCAGGGTGATATAAAAATGAATATAATTATGATAGGCTTACTATCATTGCTTCCTAAATGAGTATCTTTCCTCTTGGGGCAGAGTTCTAAAACTGGAGGTGATAAAGCCCCTCTGTCTCTCTCTGTTAGTGGTTCAGCTACAAAGGAAGTATAAATGCAATATCCCAAGTGAACTGGGATCACTTCATATGTTCACTAAATATAATTCATGGGAATTCTGGCTCAGAGAACAGCCATCCATTAAGGATATCAAAAAAGAAAGTCCCAAATCCTGGGGGCTCCAGGCCACTCATGTCTAAACCACTACACAGAGACACAATGATTTGCTTAAGATATCAATTTTATACATATATTTTAATTCTTACTGCATCGTGAGTGAGCTGTTGAAAAGAGCTTGAAGAGCCTATAAATCACTATGGCTGAGTCATCTAAATATGAAAATCAGGCAATACCTTTGCCGCCCAGAATAGGAAAATATTGCATTAGAATATAATTCCAACAAAAGAAAACTATAATTAAAACATAATCATATGATTAGAAGTAAATTAAAAAGAGCACATAAGGTTTCCAGCATATTTTTTATATACTTAGATCTTAACTTTTAAAGAGTTTGTTTTAATCCAGCTTTAAGCATTTTGCACAAAGATTCATGTCAATCTTTTCATTTACACTTCATGAAATCTCCTACCATTGTTTCTTTATACAATATTCACATACAATATTTTTACTTGGGTTGTAGACAGTATTGCTAAGCTACTATTGTATGCATCTCAAATTTCCCTTAAGCCTTATCTTGATTTTGACGAAATTGAATGGATTTGTTGTGCTACTTGAGAACAGAATCAGGATTATCCTGCAGGTGGTTTTTTTAAATCATTTTTGTTTTGTTTTGGTCATTTCTATTTTTCATGTAGCATTTGTTTCTTTTTGCTTTGGCCCTAAGTTTCTTCTTTCATTTTTCATTAGTACATCACCTCATGGTCTGAAATACCTTCTGTTGCTTTCTTAAATGTTAAACAAGATGATATGCCTGTTGAAGAAGCCTGCTGCTAAGTCGCTTCAGTCATGTCCGACTCTGGGCGACCCCATAGATGGTAGCCCACCAGGCTCCCCTGTCCCTGGGATTCTCTAGGCAAGAACACTGGAGTGGGTTGCCATTTCCTTCTCCAATGCGTGAAAGTGAAAAGTGAAAGTGAAGTCGTTCAGTCGTGTCTGACTCCTAGCGAGCCCATGGACTGGAGCCTACCAGGCTCCCCCATCCATGGGATTTTCAGGCAAGAGTACTGGAGTGGGGTGCCATTGCCTTCTCCGGTTGAAGAAGCCTAATGTGTCTGTATTCTCTCTTAAAAAATAAATTGGAAGCATATTTTAAGGGTGCTTAAAAATCACTGCAGATGGTGATTGTAGCCATGAAATTAAAAGACACTTACTCCTTGGAAGGAAAGTTATGACCAACCTAGATAGCATATTAAAAAGCAGAGACATCATTTTGTCAACAAAGGTCCATCTAGTCAAGGCTATGGTTTTTCCAGTGGTCATATATGGATGTGAGAGTTGGGCTATAAAGAAAGCTGAGCACCAAAGAATTGATGCTTTTGACAGAGGATGAGATGGCTGGATGGCATCACTGACTCGATGGACGTGAGTCTAGGTGAACTCCGGGAGTTGATGATGAACAGGGAGGCCTGGCGTGCTGCAATTCATGGGGTCGCAAAGAGTTGGACACGACTGAGCGACTGAACTGAACTTAACTGTGGTGTTGGAGAAGACTCTTGAGAGTCCCTTGGACTGCAAGGAGATGCAACCAGTCCATCCTAAAGGAGATCAGTCCTGGGTGTTCATTGGAAGGACTGATGTTGAAGCTGAAACTCCAATACTTCAGCCACGTGATGCAAAGAGCTGACTGGTTCAAAAAGACCCTGATGCTGGGAAAGATTGAGGGCAAGAAGAGAAGGGGATGATAGAGGACAAGATGGTTGGATGGCATCACCAACTCAATGGACATGAGTTTGAGCAAGCTCTGGGAGTTGGTGATGGTCAGGGAGGCTTGGTGTGCTGCAGTTCATGGGGTCGCAAAGAGTCGGACACGACTGAGCAAATGAACTGAACTGAACCAAACATAAGCAGTTTAATATATAATCAGAGAGGCTGTTTCTCTAGAAAGTGGAAATAAGCCAGGCTTTTTGGAGATTGTCTGTGATGGCTACACAGACAGGCCTGTGCACAGTGTTAACACAGCATCCATCGTTCCTCAGTGATTCTCTATATCTTTTAGGAGATGTTATCAACTGAATACAGAGGGCTTTCTTCATGTGCATATTGAGTTAAGCTTTTGATTTGCCATGGTAGACCCTGAATATTACCCTGAATGAGTACTCGGGGGAATACACAGGCCCTATGCTTCTTAAGTACTGCTTCTAAATTGGGACTTTAGGGCTTTCCGTGCAAAAGAGAAAGTGAATTCTCTCCAACTGGGATATTCTGCAATGCGTGGGATCATTGTTATCTTGACTCTGCTGTGGAGACAAGCCCCAGTAGCAGCAGAGATAGCATCAGCCAATTAAACTCCAATATGGTGTTCAAAGGATATGGAAGACAGATTTAATTATGGAACAGATGACACTACTCAATCCTAATTGTCATACCAGGATCAAGTTTAGGGGCTGTTAATCACCAGCCAGGAGACTGGAGAGCAAAGCACCTGACGTCACCAAAGACAAGAAGCATCAGACCATAATTACATTGCACCTTAATAATCCCAACTAGGAACAGCAACAGAAACAAACAGAAATGTCTTTTTATGTTGTGTAGTATTAAGAACTGGGAAATTTTTATTTAGTTACTATGATTGTAGGCAATTAGATTTCTCTTCCTCATAGTTAATACTTTCACTAAGAAACCCTTAGGTGGAACTCTGGAGTTTCTTTAGTTCTCACAAGTGTTTTTACCCAAAAATTAACCACATTTATTGGTTTAGCCAATAATATCAGGGGAACCAGAGACCTACAAAAGCTTTCAAATTGGCACCAGCCATACAGTCTAACCAGTCCATTCTGAAGGAGATCAGCCCTGGGATTTCTTTGGAAGGAATGATGCTAAAGCTGAAACTCAAGTACTTTGGCCACCTCATGCGAAAAGTTGACTCATTGGAAAAGACTCTGATGCTGGGAGGGATTAGGGGCAAGAGGAGAAGGGGACGACAGAGGATGAGATGGCTGGATGGCATCACTGACTCGATGGACGTGAGTCTCAGTGAACTCCGGGAGTTGGTGATGGACAGGGAGGCCTGGCGTGCTGCGATTCATGGGGTCGCAAAGAGTTGGACACGACTGAGTGACTGATCTGATCTGATCTGATCTGATCCAGTTGTAAGAGCCAAGCTGCCTTAACAACTTGTTTCAAATGCCTAACAGCTCCAGAGAGAAAATATTTTCCTGATCCCACAGTTCTTCATCTGTTTTGCTTTTCTGCAAACTTCACAAAGATGATGGGCAATATGCCTCATCTCCTATATACCAAGCTATTTTGGCCAAACATTTAATTTCTAATCAGTATGGTGACCAGAAGTGGAGAACAAGAGGTTTGTAAGATAGAATAAAAAAACAAGAGGTTTGTAATATAGAATAAAAAAACACAGGAGTTGGAGTCAAAACACTTTGTTTGCAGTCTTTGTTCTGTCCCTTCTTTCTTTATCACTAAGTTCCTTAACCTTCTTCTTTAGAATCAAAATTTGGCAACTGGATGGCAAAGTAGATTAAGAAATATAATATGCTTAGGACAGTCAGTCACTTTGGAAATGCCATACAACCGTATTCAGCATTACATGAGCTTGGACTAAACATTAGAATGGGAAAATAATTCAGTTCAGTTCAGTCACTCAGTCGTGTCCGACTCTTTGTGACCCCATGAATCGCAGCACTCCAGGCCTAACTTTAATCAAATACCTACTAAGGGTCTGTTGTAATGCTTGGTACTTTTGCATTTTTATGCTCTATATGAAGTTTGATTTTCTCCATGTTTCAGGTGAGGAAACGCTCATGGAGAGGTTAAATGATATGTCTAAGATCATATTGTTATTGGTAAAGTTGGGGTAGGAATCTAGGTATGTCTAGTTCTAGAATCACACTTTTTTCCATTTCTCCAATTTTGGAATCAAGGTGAATGTAGTTTCCTTCTTCAGCTGATTCACCTCCCAAGTCCTACACAGATGTGTGGTTAGCAGAATACTGGGCCCCTAAATATGCCCATGTTCCAATCCCCAGAACCAGGGAATATGTTCGCTTACATGGCAAAGGCACTCTGCAGATGTGATTAAGTTAAAAATCTTGAGATAGGGAGATTAGCCTGTATTATCTGAGTGCGGTCCAGTGTAACTATAGGGAATTATAAGAGGGAGGCAAAAGAATTAAAAAAGAGATGTGATTATGGGGCACAAGTCAGAGAGAAAGAGGTCTGAAGATGCTACACTGCTGGATTTGAAGATGGAGGATGGTGCCACGAGCTAACGCCATGCTGGTGACATCTAGAAGTTGAAAAAGGCAAAGGAATGGATCCTCCCTAGAGTCTCCAAAGGGAACACACCCTACTGGCAAGATAATTTTAGCCCAAGGTGACTTTTGACCCATGAAACTGTAAGAAAATAAATTTGTGTTGTATTAAGCCATTAAGTTGTTGTAATTTGTTATAGCAGCAATAGGCAACTAATACAGGATCCCTGCCTTTTCCAGGGCTCTCAAGCTTTGCTTGTCCAGATATAGGTGGTTCAGGTAGAGGAGGTGGATGGATCTTGGAAGCTGGGTAGTTGATAGGCAGGGAGTGTCTGAGAAGTACAACCACATATTGTGGCTAGGATGGGATTTACACTTGCTTTTTAAAAGATATACTTATTATTGGGGTTGGAGGCCATTGAGGTGTAAATTCTGGAGGAAGCCTAGGCCTGTGATACTTAGAAGGACATGAAGGGATTAGCGTATCACCTCTGATACACTGCCAAGGAGGGGAGGAGGTTTATACTTTAGAATTCTAGGAGAGTCAGAAGATGTTTCTATTTCAGAACATAAGGAACAGTGGCCTTCCCAAATTCCAGAGCTTGTAATCTCCAAATACATAATCTGTTTTTAGTTATATCCATGTACTTCTGTACTAACATACAGTACATGGTATTGAGCAATCAAAAAAAATTGAAAGCATATGTGACAAAAACCAATTAATTTAGGTTCAAACTTTTCATCCCAACTCCAATAGATTAACTTCCACATTCACCGTGGAGTAGTGTAGAGCATAGAGGAGGCGTGGGAAAACATGATCCAATGGGTAGAGGGTTCCTCCCTTCATATTTTACTTTCCTTGTCTTTTACCCAATTTAGTTTAAGAAAGGGGTGAGGTGGGAAAGGGTAAGATGAAACCTGCACTCTTCTGAGTTAGTACATGACCTCGGTTAAGAGAGCATGACCTCTGATGGTTGACGAGCCCTGCTTAAAGGAAGCATAACATAACATACTGAACTAGAAGAAGGGGCAAATTTCCAGGGAGGAATAGTTTTCAGGTTTCGAGATTATGAGCAGACTCATCATTTTCTTATGAAAGTCATGAGACCCTGTTTCTTCACGTTTGATTCCAAGGAGCATAAAATACTGCAAAATCCTTAATTAGTTTTACAGAGTGATTTGACTGCATAATAATGAGAATCGTGAGATTTTACCACTCTCATCTTTCTTCTTCAAAGGACTAATCTTCCACAACATGTTTGTGGTCCTAAACAATTTTTGAAAATAATGAGGATAATGAGTTTGTGTCCCTAGTTTGTAAAAGCATTCCACCAGTTCAGCAGGGGGAATGAACTTACAGCTTTCCTACCATCAGCTCCCTGAAGGGAAAGTGGGTCAAAAAGGTGGGTGCACTGTGGGCAGAAGCAAAAGGGAGTCTAAGTAAGAGAACTGGTCCACGGTCTCAGACCCCCGCCCCCTGGCCCCACCCTGCAACTTGCTGTGTGAACACAGTCCAGTCACACTATGTCTTTGTGCTTTGTTTTCTTTCTTTCTTTTATTTTTTAAATTTTATTTTATTTTTAAACTTTACAAGGGAACCCCTCACAGGAAGAGATGGTCCTCATATCTCATCCTTAAGAAATAATCTATTTTTATAACCTGTTTATGAGATACTAGAGTGTATGTTTCTGTAAAATGAGAATATTTCTTTTCAAACTCTAATATGCAAGGAGCTATTCAATTATATCTAAGCTAAAAAGTGTTAGACTTTGAGGAAAAACCCTACTTTAGTACAATGAAAAATTAGACTGTACAGAACCCAGGACTGTAAATTGCTCTTAGTAATTAATTATTTCTGGGGTAAGGTGAACAGAGCCTGTATCTGGGATGTGAATGTTGGTCCATCTACTTGTGAGCTACTCAACTTTAGGAACAGAGAAGGCAATGGCAACCCGCTCCAGTACTCTTGCCTGGAAAATCCCATGGACGGAGGAGCCTGGTAGGCTGCAGTCCATGGGGTAGCTAAGAGTTGGATACGACTGAGCGACTTCACTTTCACTTTTCACTTTCATGCATTGGGGAAGGAAATGGCAACCCACTCCAGTGTCCTTGCCTGGAGAATCCCAGGGACGGTGGAGCCTGGTGGGATGCCGTCTCTGGGGTCGCACAGAGTCAGACACGACTGACGGAACTTAGCAGCAGCAGCAACTTTAGGAAAGCTATTTAATCTCTGTATTCTTCAGATTCTTATGCACAATGTGGAGAAAATCATGCCTACTAAGCATTATCACTGTGAGCATCTTCTGAATATGTAACATAGTTGGCACAGTGATGTCTAGAGCGGGCTCTTGTATTGTGTCTATAGCAATAACAATATCATCAAGCCCAAAGGATATATCATTATACCCTCTGCAAACTTAAGGGATGATGTAAGCCCCTTGCATTTGTTTTATGCAGTCTCTCCTATAAACACAAGGCTCAGCGTCATTTATTCATCAAGATAGAGCAGTTAGAACAGAAATCGATCCATATAAGGACATGATTACCAGAAAACAAATCACTGGACAGACGGCTCCTTAAAACAGGGTTTCACAGCCTCAGCACTATTGAGTTTGGGCCAGATAATCTCTGTTGTGGGGGCTGTTCTGTGAACTGTAAGATGTTTAGCAGCATCCCTGGCTTCTCCCCAGCTAGATGCTGGTAACACTCGCGTCACAGTTGTGACAGCTAAAATGCTTCCAGACATCGCCAAATGTTCCCCAGGGCAGGGATCACTGCGGGCTGAGAACCACTGTCTTCAAATGATGCACTAAACAATACAGAGAACTAGTATTTGCCTCACTCTTTGCAACCCCATGGACTGTAGACCGCTAGGCTCCTTTTGCCCATGGAATTTCCCAGGCAAGAAATGGGGCGAGTTGCCATTTCCTACTCCAGGGGATCTTCCGACCCAGGGATGGAATCTGAGTCTCCTTCATTGATTGGTAGGTGGATTCTTTGTCACTGAGCCACCTAGGAAGCCCATAGACAAGTAGACTAAAATATAAACATTGTGAGATTACTTGCTATATTTATAAAGACTAAAAATGCTAGTAGAATAGGTAAAAGCTTGTCTCTGGAACCTTGGAATTTCACTCTACCTCTAGCCCTGTATGTGACTTTAGATAATTTATTTACTTCTCAAAGTTCAAGTTCTCTCACTTATGAAATGGGGATAATAACAGGTCATTGTGAGGATTAAATGAGATAATGTCAAGATGTCGGGTCCACTGAAGCACTTAGTAAAATTAGTAATTGTTCTTTCATTATTATTTATCACCACTCCTGCCCCGCCATCATTGCCATCATTGTTGATAGATCTTTCTCTATGCAGCACTGCAGTATTTCTCAACAGCTGAGTATAGCTTTAAAAAAGAATTATTTGAGAAAATACATTTTAACTTTATAGAATTTCCAACTTCAGCCTTCTAAATGAAAGGCTGATCAAAATATCCACTATTTTTTCCTTTGGACTCATTCATTCATTAGGAATCATTATATTGGACACAGTTAAATACACATTTCATCCAGAGATGCCCACAGGGAACCCAATGCAACATATACCACCAAAACCAAAATGTAATGTTAATGGAAATTAACGAAAGACAAATCATTCCATAGCACACTAATTAGTTTTTTAAGAATTAAATCACCGAGAGCTGCACATTCTACAAATAATTACAAAAAAGAATAAAATAAGAATCTCATTAAACTATTTAAACAAAGTACTGGATTTATAGAACTCCTAAGTTCCACATTAGAGAACACAAGTATGTTTCCCAAAAGGAGGGATAATGTTACAAAGCTTCCGTTTTTCCCAAATCCTAATTTTATTAGCAGCAAAGTAATTAATTTTTGTGACAATAAGTTCTTCAAGGAGAAATAAATACTAAGCCAGCTTCATGTGAACAAAGCAGTTAAAAAAAAGGAGATGAAAATACATCAAGAAAGCCTTAAGAATCATTTTTATCTCCTACTATGAAACTATGTCCTTAAAATCTGTTTCATTTTCAAAAGGGCTTCTAAACAAATCTCTACTACTCAAAAGATAAAGATGGTCTCATTGAGTTTGCAGAAAGTCAACTGGGAAAGAAAATGGGAGGGATACTTTTTCAGGTGCTGAACGTACTGTATAGGTTAAGGGAGTGAATGGACTACAGAAAGAAAGCTTGTGTGTGTATATGTGTGTGTATGTGTGTGTGTGTGGGCGCGCATGTGAGACAGAGAGACAGAGAGAGAGAGAGGGAGAAAGAAAGAGAGTGGAAAGTGCTGCAGAAGGACAAAGGACTTTACCATCTCAAAAAACCAGGATTTTGTAAGAGAATATAGTCTCTCAAATATCTAATGATAATAGCATTAATCAGGATAATGCACAAAGTGATAAAAACAGAAATGGCCTAACATTTATATTAGATTGGCTTAATTTTAATTTTTGCTAGGTACAGTTAATTAATAGAGGCTATGTGGAATTATTCTGATTTCGGTTATAAAACCATCATCAATTAATTGTCCTACCTTGAGTTTCTTAACTTCTTTGTATCTCAATTTTATGTAATTGTATAATGAATCTAAATATTTATATATTTATATCTTATACATATTGAGAAGATTAAGTGAGATAAAGTGTACTAAAGCCTTGTCATTGAACTTGGCACCCAGGAGGTGATTCTTACTATACTATTATCTGAGTCATCAAAAGAAAACACTTTCATGTTAAGCCCATTTAATGTACTCTTTTGCAATTTTTTTAATTAAAAAACTTTCTGTAGCATTATCCCAGGCAAAGAATGCATCAAGTTTGACATGAATAACAATGGAAAAAATAAGGGACATATCTAATTCTTGCTCTCTGATTTATGTGCAGGGCTGTTTTATATCTATCAATATATGGATCACTTTTACAAGATTACAGGATTACATTCTTAGAGTAAGGAAAAATTGGTTTTAAAGAAAGTTCGCTTGATGTCAGAGTCTGGTCACTGTATATATCAAAAGCTATATATTTCAAACATTAAAACATCCTTAGAAGTAGTGAATATTCCTATCCAAAAAAGTTACTTGGGTCATTTTAAGACCTATTTCTCTTGTAAGGAGTTTTATAAAAAATCTGGTCTGGAAAGACTTTTCTATTCTTAAAAATACAACAGGAAAAGGTATGGGTTGACTAGAAAGCCCTCATTTGGGTTTTGGCCAACCCAAGAACTGTTAGTTTTTTTTTGAAAATGCTAATAGGTAAAAGAAAGGCAAATTACATATACTGAAAGTTTACTATCTGAGAGAAAGCATCCTTGATGGTTTTGCATATGGTTTCACATATAATTCACACAAAAATCTAGCAGTTGTGATCTCTATTTTTATAGATGAACAAACTGAAGTTTAAAGAACGTGAGGAGCCACCTGTCTCAAAGACTCATAACAGTATTGGCCAAGTTGGAAGCTTAGAGGTTAGTTGTATAAATCTCTATAATGCAAGTGTTCCCTACCACATCAAGCTGTCTTTCCTTAATAACTCTCTTCCAATATCTCAAACAACAAACATTCACATTGATTAGGTGATTAACATTCCTGAATCTGTTAACTCAAGGTTTTCATCAGAGAAATGGAATTTATTCTATTTTATAGATGAACAAATGAGGAATAAAACAAAGTGCAAGATGGCACATAGTCATCAAATCCTATCATGACTCACTCAAGCTTTCCGATTTCTTCCAGTTCCTTTCACAGGTCATCAGTCTTTGACGATCGTCTTCTCTCAAGTGTTTCTATTGCAAGTCAATAATAGTATATTCAAGAAGGTAAAGTCTTCATCAATGAGCTAAATTTTTCTAAAAATCTAGAGGACCGTTTCCACTTAATTCTCAGATTCTATGCCTTGGAGATGTTTTGGGTTCATTTTTTCAGAATAGAGTTGTTAGGGGAACTTCCCACCCTGGTTAGGCACTCTAGTAACCACTTGCATAACAGGAGGTCCTGTTAAGGAACTGATAACTAACATGCTATCACCAACTGGAAGGATTTGGGAAAAGTCACAAAGAAAGAGGAGATGCCAGTCCACATGTCCTACTAACCTTCTAGAATCCTCACTGGAATCCATCTTGGCTGAGTAATGCGAGTGTCACCAGGAAAGACCCCAAGTCAAGTGACTTGCCAGTAAAAACTGGAAACTAACCTCCTCGCCATAAAACCCAAAACTTCGAGCTATGAGGCGGAGCAGTTCTCCTGTGTTCCCATAGCCCCCCGCTCTCCCCATGGGGGCCCCTTCCCAATAAAGTCTCTTGCCTTGTGTGTCTCCTTGGACAATTCATTTCTGAGTGCTAGACAAGAGCCCACTTGGGCCCTGGAGGGGGTCCCCCTTCCTGCATTGGAATTAAAGTTGATTTCACATGACCTAAATGTATGCGGGCTGAGTGCAAGACCAACAGTAGATTTCTGACTATGGCTTACATAATCAACGCTATAGGTATGTAAGGAAAAAACTGTTGCTTCAGTTCATCCAGTCAGAAGTGTTTCTTTTCTAAAGAGTTCCAGCTGTGAGCTAAAGAGCTTGTCTAGGGAGGAGGGAGTGACTGGGGACAGAGTCGCTGAAGTTGACAAAGGATTTCGTCAAAGTGCAGCCAGGCTGTGCTTGCATAATGATCAACCAGGACATCTATTAAATCGAATTGTGTTCAAGAGATTCAATTTGCATGACAAACTACATGGTTTCCATTTAAATGTTTCCCCCCTGCATACTGCCTGCCCAGGATAGGGTGAGAATTCAGGCTAGGAGGCATATCTTAGCCTGTGGCTAACACAAAGAAAGAGAAAAAATCCAGATGATTTTAAGGATGATGTTTCCTGGAAAAAGATCCCTTCAGTTCTTCAGATTACCTTCTTCCTGGTACCCTCATCTATCTCCATCTCCGTACACTATTCTCTCTGGGCTTCCTTCTTTTCATCCTTCAGGTTAGGGAATAAAACATCACTACTTCCAGAGACCTTTCATGACTTCACTATCAGAGTGTATGTTCCCTCAGTTATTCTCTGTCCTTTCACCTGGGCCTATTTTCTTCATAGCACATATTATAGTTTTTAAATAACATATCTATATATTGAATTATGTATTTGTTTTATGCCTTTTTGCTTCCTCTATATTGTAAAGTTGTCAAGGACAGGGACTCTCTTTTATTCACTGGTATATACTATCTAGCTCAGTACATGGTGCTTAGCAATGCTTCACAATAAAATGAATGAACAGATGAGCAAATAAATGAATAGGGAATTTGCTCATCCTCATGTTAATTAACTACATTAACTCTTCGTGATAGGGTGAGATCCAAAGACTGTGCTGGAAGGTATTTATGAAGTTAAAATATCCTGAACAATTTAAAATGGATTTGGCATATCTGTTGGAGGTGGCCCTACTTTCTGAGTTCTCATGTTAAAAAAATCAGCACTGACTTTAAGTCTGGCAATATGGACAATATTGTCTCATTAATTCAAAAAAGAAAAAAGAACCTAGTCAGTAGGTAGAACCTTTGATACTAGGTCTACACCCTGACCAGTCCCTCTGGTGTTTTCCAATAGGAATGATTTGTCATAGGAAGTATAAAGAACTCCTTTTAATCATGGAAGTTTACAAAGGAATAATAATGGTCTCACTCTGATTTAATTAGATTTATTAGACTCCACTATGAAAAAAAGAAAGATAGATCTAGGGCAATTTTAGCATATGTCTGAGGTTTCCTATTTAAGGCTTAAGTACCACAATTATGTGTGGAAACTAACAGGGGAGCTGCTACTTTTTCGTGAGATATTTAACCAGCTTTCTATTTCATTATTTCATTATTTGGATTCTGGGTGGAGAATGACCTCCTGGGCTAAACAGACTCTGAGGCTTGACAGAGAGTGCTTAGGAAGTAATTTGAACTTTAACAAAAATGTTTTCTTTATTAATTTGTTCATTCATTTACTCAATAAATACTTAGTGAATGCTTACTATTTCCCAGGCATTGCTTCCCTGGTAGCTCAGCTGGTAAAGAATCTGCCTGCAATGAAGGAGACCCAGGTTCGATTCTTGGGTGGGAGAGATCCCCAGGAGAGGGATAGGCTACCCACTCCAGTATTCTTGGGTTCCCCAGTGGCTCAGTCGGTAAAGAATCTGCCTGCAATGTGGGGGGCCTGGGTTCAATACCTGGGTTGGGAAGATCCCCTGGAAGAGGGCATGCCAACCCAGTGTTGGCATTCTCCAGTGTTCTTGTCTGGAGAATCTCCAAGGACAGAGGAGCCTGGTGGGCTAAAGTCCATGGGGTCACAAAGGGTCAGACACAGCTGAGCGACTAAGCACAGCACAGCACTATATCATTATATGAATTCTAGGAGAAGAATGACCTCCTGGGCTAAACAGATTCAGAGTGTTTAGGAAGTAATTTGAACTTTAACAAAAATGTTTTCTTTATTAATTTGTTCATTCATTTACTCAATAAATACTTAGTGAATGCTTACTATTTCCCAGGCATTGCTCTAATGCTGGAGACTTAACAAGGAACATGATAGGCATCTTTCCTCACAGAATCAGTCAGAGAGAAACAAAATATAACCTAAAGGGGGAAAGAACTTGAAAAAGAATAGATACATATATCTATAAAACTGAATCACTTTGTTGCACACCTGAAACTAATACAATATTGGTAATCAACTATGGAAGTGAAAGGGTTAGTTGCTCAGTTGTGTCTAATTATTTGCAACCCCATGGACTACAGCTCTCCAGACTCCTCTGTCCATGGAATTCTCCAGGCAAGAATACTAGGGTAGCCATTCCCTTCTCCATGGGATCTTCCCGACCCAGGGATCAAAGAATCTGCCACGTTGCAGGCAGATTCTTTACCTTCTGAGCCACCAGGGAAGCCTCAACTAATCAACTATACTCCAATATAAAATAAAAAGTTAGAAAAAGAAAAAAACATTCTTTGTTGATGTATACCACATACATCAGAAACATGACAATTTAAGTATACAGGGAAATTAACCTAATTTCAGGACACATAATCATTCTTAAAACATCAACCAATATTAAAAGTATATAAAACGAGTAAAAAAATTAAATATATAAGCAAACAAATGAATAAAGATCATTTTAAGATGAGAAGTTCCATGAAGGAAATGAGATGATATGATGGAGTATCTGGGTAAGCTACTCCAAGGTAAAACATGAACAGTACAAAGGGAGCAGTTACATGGTGAGCCTGGGGAGGTGTTCCAGAGACGGAGGACACTAAGAGCAAAGGTGTTTCAGCGCTTAGGTACTGAAGGTGTTACAGTGAGAAAAGGCTTGGTATGTTTGATAGATGAGTCAGGCTTCTCAAAGGAACAGATCCAGCAGGATATGTGCCTACCTATCCATCTCGATTTCTTTGAAGGAACTGGTTCATGCAGTTGTGAAGATTTGGTGAATCTAAAATCTCATGGTGTAGGCTAGGAGACTCAGGGAAGAACTGCCATTCCAGTCCAAAGGCTGTGTGTTGGCAAAATTCCTTTTGGCTAGGAGGTTAATCTTTGTTCTCTTAAGGCCTTCAACTGCTTGGATGAGGCCCACCCACCTTACAAAGAGTAATCAACTTTATTCAACATCCACCAATTTAAAAGCTAGTCTCATCCAAAAAATCACCTTCACAGAAACATCTAGAGTAATGTTTGACTACCTGAGCATGGTAGCTCAGCCAAGTTGATACCTAAAATTGAGTATCACAATTGGGAAAGAAAAAGAAATTAAATGTGCCTGAAACACAGTGTACAAGGAATGGGGTGGTGGACAATGAGGGTAGCAAAGTGCAGTGGGATGCACTGAAGCACTGCTTTGAAAGCCACAAAGCTTTCAAAGTCACAGGTTCTGGGTTATATTTTACAGATGTCTCTTTCTGTGTGTAAAGCCTGGATTTCACAGGAGCTGGAGAAAGAAATTAGGGAGACAAGTTTCGTGGCTTCTCTGATAGTTTAGGCAAAAGGACATGATGGTTCTGATGGACTTAGGTTCTGCAGGTGGAAAGAGAAGAAAGGAGGAGGATTCTGAGCACATCTGGGAAGCAGATGTGACTGGATGCTGGTGGACTGAGTGTGGGGCTAACTCTAAGGAGCCCACAAAGATGGGAAAGAGTGGGAGCCACCTATTTTGGAATTTTCGCTCAAAATAAATCAGAGTGGGTATAAAATCTTTAAAATGCAAAATACCCTGTGTTTTCTCATATCTGTAATTTATACCAGTGAAATAGGTTCTTTGTTAAATGGATGAAATTGCAGTACATTTGAAATTACCAACCCATGTTTTACTTTAATTAACTATAAATCTTTAAGGCATGTGAGATAAACCTCTTTCAGGTAAAGTTTTCTTTTAGCTATAATTTTAAATACAACAATTGGGTATTGTGTACTTTTTTTGTTTTTGTGAATTTTCCTGCTTATAAAATTGCATCATTGGATAATATATTATAATTAAGTTTAAAATAGTAATGGTCTCAAAAAGATATTGCAAGTATATTTCAAGTTAGTATTTCTACAATTATAAATGCTCTGCAATTTCAAATGTATTATAATAACAACATTATTTAGCAATTTGGTTATAAAAATGAACTTAAAAACTTTAATGACAATGGAAAATACAAATGACTCTCCACTTAAGCAAAAAAACTTCTAAATGCCTAATTCCAGTATTATCTATACTTATACTCAATTTGTATCTGTATTTAAGTTAAATATATCTTAAAGTTTTTCCACTCTCAAAAACTGGTTTAAATTTTGGGGGAATAATTAGCTCTATCTAAATAGCAGAACAGGAAGCCATGTCCTAAACCAAAAGTTAATTAAAAGAGCTAAACCAAAAGTTAATTAAAATATTAAATTAATAGAGGCAAAACTGTGCCTTGGACTGGGAATTCTTTAATTGCTGCTGGGAACTTGATACTATAACCTGTGTGTACCTCTGGCTGAGTTGAGTGTTGTACAGCCTCCATACCTTTTACTCTGGTTACCTTCCCACCTAGACATCCAGTCCTTAAGGTGAGGGGGAGTGACGTATTGATCAGATCTCTGTGTCTGTCAGGGTGTTTGGTGTGTGTATGCTCAGTCACTAAGTCATGTCTGACTCTTTGCAATCCTACACACTTCAGCCTAATCTCTGTCCATGGGATTTCCCAGGCAAGAACACTGGAGTGGGTTGCCATTTTCTTTTCCAGTGGATCTTCCCCACCCAGAGGTCAAATCCATGTCTCCTGCATTGGCAGGTTTGTTGTTTACTGAGCTACCAGGGAAGCCCTATGGTGTCTGGACCAGGCCCTTATTAAGGTGCTCAATTAATGGTCCTGAAATGAGTATTCAGAAATTTATCCTGAATACCACAGACCCAGCTGTTCAAACTGTGGGTTGTGACCCCACTAGTTGTTCATGAAACCAATTTAGTAATTTTGATGAGAATTGAAAAATAATTAAATGAACAGAATATAATAGAAAAGACAGTTTTGCATTTCAAAAAGTTCTCTTTTTTGATGAAGCTTTTAGGTTATATGTGAATATGTGCATTTGGTTGGGATGTAAAATGTATTTCTCACTATATGTGGTTTTGCACTGGAAAACGTTCAAAAGTTGGTCTAGGTTTTAAAATCAGAATGACTAATTTTTTTTCATAAGGATCCAAATTTTTGAAAATTATGCCTATTAGTAAGAGACAGAGAAGTAGGGGAAATTGAGGCCATATTGACTACTCAGCACACATAACATCGAAATAAATGGATATATTTCATTTAACAAGTATATATTGTGCACTTATAAATGCCCTCGTATAAGTACCGTGAGGAATATAAAAATATATAATATAAAGTCCTTTTGCTCAAAGAACATGACAGTACCTGACAAGAACTATGTGTATCCAGCTATGGCCTTGCAATCAGGAAAAGGTTATGGACATTTTTTCCTCCTCTTTCTTGCAGCTTCGTTGTTTAGTGGCTAAGTTGTGTCAGACTCTTTTGCTACCCCATGGACTGTAACCTCCAGGCTCCTTCTGTCCATGGAATTTCCCAGGCAAGACTACTGGAAGGGTTGCCATTTCCTTCTTCAGGGGATCTTGCTGACTTATGGCCACCTATTTCTAAACTTCATAACTCAGGCTCTTAGTACTACAGTTAAAATAATTATAAGTTAATCAGCATTTGTGGGCTAGCTTAGGTACCCAACTCATTTATCATTTGGTTCTCATGGACAACTGACTTCCAAATGAATTTTTTGTATAAAACCTGTTCCTAAGTTGGAGGATGCTTATACAAATTATTTTTTTGTTTTTGGTAGCAGGGTTTGCTATATTAGAACAGAAATTGGTAGACATTTTCTCTAGGGAGTCAGATAGTAAAGATTTTAGGTTTTGTAAGCCATACACAGTCTCTGCTGCAGCTACTCAACTTGTTATTGTAGTGTGAAAGCTGCCATAGATAATATGCTAATGATTTGTTGCAATAAAATTTTATTTTAGGGGTACCGAAATTTGAATTTTATATAATTATTATGAAATATTATTTTGATTCTTTTAACCATTTAAAAACATGAAAACTATTCTTAGCTTGCAGGTCATATGAAAACAGGCAGTGGCTGGATTTGGCCCGAGAGCCTTAGACTGCTGACTCCTGCATTAAAAGCAACAACATACTTTTTTTCCCAAGAGATTTACTGTAATGGTTTTGTGCAACTGAATCAACAAAATAAACATTAGATTGCAAATAAACTTCTTAAATCCAGGAACTGCCTCATTTCTATTTTTTTAAACCTTAAGTTTTCAGAAAAACGTCAGCTATAAGTTTAAAAAATGTATTGAAAGTTTCCAAAAATGAATTATTTAAATAATATGGTAGGCTATCTGGTAGAATTTGCAAACATGTAAAATCTCTTTATACTTCTGGTGCAGGAGGGCAAAGATTTTGAAGAAAGCAAAAAGCCTACCTCTCGCTTTACAATGGTAACTGTGTTTTACAGTATACTCATTGTCAGGAAAAACAGGTTTTAGGTCATTTGTCTCCTGGTTCCCATGTGGAGTTTCTGTGTCAAATGTAATGATTTGATTTTTATGAAAAGAGCTGGCTGGTTTCTGTGTGTGTGTGTCTGACTGGGAGGATTCAGGAGTCATGCTTTTACTTGCATAGAATGATAATCAAATATCATCATCATTGGGCTTCCCTGGTGGCTCAGTGGTAAGGCATCTGCCTGCAATGCAGGAGATGCAGGAGACGTGGGTTCAATCCCTGGGTAGGGAAGATCCCCTGGGAGGAGGGCACGGCAAACCACTCCAGTATTCTTGCCTGGAGAATCCCATGGACAGAAGAGCCTGGCAGGCTACAGTCCATGGGGTCTCAAAGAGTCGGACACGACTGAAGTGACCGAGCATGCATGCATCATCATCACTATCATAAAATAACACTACTAATCAAAATGACCAAGGCTTATTTAGTACCTATTGTGAGCCAAGAACTGTGTGATCACCTTATAATACATCTCATTTAATCCTCACAATAATTTTAAGAAGTAGGACATTGAGGGAAAAGGATAGTGATTGAACGATTTACACAGGTCACATGGATAGTAAAGAACCCACATAAGACTAACTCCTAACCGTAATCACTCCCCGAATCTGCTTATTTGCGGCAGCGCTCTTTCGTTTAGACCTGGAGACATTAAAATCCTTGTTTTGTAATGAGTAATGAGTTTTCTGCACACCATATGTGGAATTCTCAATTTACCTAACTTTATTAGAGTTATATTTGATTAGGCTACCTCTTCAAAACATTGATTTGCTCTAACCAGAATTATTTTACATGGAGGAACTGAATTGGCCCCAAGCTATTTGGTTTTACATTTTCTATTGCCTGAATATCGATGGTTCCTCCAAACCTATCACTTTCACTGTATTCTTAATGGCATGTTTTTACTAATAAAGTTAAAATGTTTTAAATTATTACAGGGATCCAGTGTAAGAACTATATTGAAGGATGGGTTGAATAATATTCATACCCACAGCAGTTTAATAGCTCAGTAAAGGTAATATCTAATTCTATGTGATATTATATTTAAATGATTTAAAAATTCATTAAATATTTTCAGTAAAAACTAAAGTATCATGTAAACCATCACTAACTAGTTGGCTGGTGCTTAACAAAGGATTTTTCTTGTAATTATAATTAAAATACATTAAAGTTGACAACAGACATTATTCTAAAGAATATTCGAGATTTATAGTAGAAAGGAGTTTATCGCTTTCATTTTTGCTAATCTATCCAATATTGGGTAAAATGTCTCCTCAGCAGCAGGATTATAATTTCAATTGTCACAACTAGATAAAAAAACAATTAAATCTAATCAATCATATGTGTGACTTGATCCCTTTCTGGATTTCATGAATGAGCTAATATGAACTGTAAGGCTTTTTACATCAAAGCTTCAAACTTTTTGATCCAGATATTTTGAAAGTAGGAAGAGGAAAGTCATAGTATAAAATCATTTGAAGTTGTCAGTTCATCCCAAACGTTACTAGGACACGCTCACAGTTTTCATTAATTTCAGGTCAGGATTTATCTGCAATCAGTAAATAAAGGCTTACAGAAATGCAGTTCCATTGCCAAACGCCTTAGCTCCAAATGTGATTTTCTCCCAAAGTGATTTCTTTTAGATACAACACAATTTCTTTCTGATCCTGAGCATATGGTCCTATGCTAATATGAAATGGTGTCTTAGAAAGGTTATTTTTGGTTTTTTTTGCAGGGAGCAGTCATCCTTTGACCTATATTCAATATGTGACACCGATCTGATTGTGCAACAACCATTAACCTCATCCGGAACCCCTTGTTGGAGGTCAGGGCTCAGGTCAGGGACCACTACTCTTGGGTGTCAGAGCTAAACTTAATTAATGCCTTTAAAACATATATATATATATATATATATATATATATGGATGATATTTTATTCCCCTTGAGATGTATGAAAATAGCCTGCAGGATTTAATCCTGGAAAAATGTTAAAATCAAAAGTGGCTTAGTTGTTTGACAGGCCCTAAGATCTGTTTCTGAAATCACCAGCACTGCCCAGTGTATTGGGCTTTTTCCCAGCCTGCTGTGGTGTCCAGTTATTGTTGTGATTTTTCGTAAAGGCACAGCTTCCTTCTCTGCACCTTTCTGGCTCTCGAAGCATCCTCTGGTAAGCCACTGTCTTTTGAAGATGGGCCCTCCCCTTGTCATGGCTGTTGCAGAACCCAGGAAGGCCACAGAGGGAGAGAGTTACAAGGAAAAGGGCTGGGATTCATAAGAATGAGGAATAATGGCTTTTTCTATGGTGCCAATGAGCAGAGGGGGGGAACTCTTCTTGCGCTGAAATGTTTAGCAATCATTTTCCAATGAGAATTGGCAGCTGCCTGCCAGGATGGGATGTTCTGTCAGCACAGGTGTCAAGAGAACGAGAGAGGTTTCTGAAGAAGGTAATTGGCAAATCAGATAGGGTTCAGGAAAGAGAAAGTCACTGGGGAGGGCGAGAGGAAGAGGGCAAGGTGCTATCCGGCAGATAGCTTTTAAAGTAATTTTTAACCAACATTATTTAAGAGGCTTTTAGAATGCAGAGCCCCCTTTCCCAGAGGCATCTGCCAACTGACAGTACGACAGGAAAAGAGGAAACTACTTCCGAAAAGGCTTTAAAAAAAGACTTTTAGAGGCTGTTAAAAAGACATACAATCACATTCCGCGTAAACCTGTTTAAGCAGCAGTTTGCTGCTCAAGCTGGGCTTCTTCCACTTAATATTTTGTTGTTTTCCAATACCCACCACCCCACCACCCACTTTCTGAAGCCCTTCACCCAGCAGCTAAGCAGCACCTCTGTTTTCCGGCTGAGATCCACACAGGATGGGGACACCAACATCTACTACTCCTCTATGTGGTCTGGAGATGTAGTTTTCATTTAGGCCTTTCATCCCTGCAGTAAACTATACAGTGCTTTACCTCTGAATGTCTGACACTCTATTGCTTGAGACACTTTCCAGTGGGTATATTGTGGCCTTCTTTCTTTGCTTTCATTGTTTGAGTTCTAATATTCTTTCTCATCATCCATTATCCAGCCAGTGAAGTAGCTTTTTCCTGTGCTTTCAGACTTCAGAAAAATGTGTTCAGAGTCCCCTACCAGTCTTTTTTGAGAATCTGGAGACAAAATCCTCAGTGAAGGAAACAAGGGTTATGTTCATCATTGTATCACTGTCATTAGCATATAGCAGGCAGGCCATCAATCCTTGCAGAAAATAGGAATGTATGAATGAATGATGACGATCAGCAAAACAGGAGATGGGAATGGCAAAAGGAGGTGTTTGGGGGGCACATAGTTGAGCTAGAAAAACAAGCTGGCAGCCTTGATTTTTAGAATTGTAACTCATTTTACCTGTGTTTTATATGCAAATATTTTGGAGGGGGAGTGTTTTTCCTGAGTGCAGACTTTGGGGGCAGTAAGGAGAGAAAGAATGAGGATTGATTACAAGAAAGCATTATCAAGTTGGCCACCATTCCATGAGATCATCCTAGAAACCCTATGAAGGTCTCAGGACCTTCTCTCCTGGGGAAGAAAGGGAGGAACACTTAGCCATAGGCTCCAATCCTGGATTTGTCAAAGATGCAACTCCTGGAACAAATCACCTGCACTTCTAGATTATTGAATAGGGTTTAGCATGGAACAGATTCCTTTAGTGTTTTAGTTTGTGGTGTCAACAGAGAAGCCCCAAGGCAGAAAGCAAGGTGTGCACTTGCAAAAAGTGGGTCAGAATGTGTGTAGAAACTGGTTGTCATGGCAGTGGCTGGAATGAGAGACAGGGGAAGTAAGGAGATCTGAAATGGTGCATGAGTGGGATTAGATGTAGTCCCCAAATACTAATATACCACATGAAGCCATCTCATAGGAAAAATGTAAAACCACTTAAATATATATTAATAATTTGAATACTAGCATAACTACTATGCTTCAGTTCAGTTCAGTCGCTCAGTCGTGTCTGACTCTTTGAGACCCCATGGACTGCAGCATACCAGGCCTCACTGTCCATCACAACTCCCGGAGTTTACTCAAACTCATGTCCAATGAGTCAGTGATGCCATCCAAACATCTCATCCTCTGTCTTCCCCTTCTCCTTCAGCCTTCAAGCTTTCCCAGCATCAGGGTCTTTTCAAATGAGTCAGTTAGTTCTTCACATCAGGTGGCCAAAGTATTGGAGTTTCAGCTTCAGCATCAGTCCTTCCAATGAATATTCAGGACTGATTTCCTTTAGGATGGACTGGTTGGATCTCTTTGCAGTCCAAGGGACTCTCAAGAGTCTTCTCCAACACCACACTTCAAAAGCATCAATTCTTCAGCGCTCAGCTTTCTTTATAGTCCAACTCTCACATCCATACATGACCACTGGAAAAACCATAGCTTTGACTAGACAGACCTTTGTTGGCAAAGTAATGTCTCTGCTTTTGAATATGTTGTCTAGGTTGGTCATAACTTTTCTTCCAAGGAGTAAGCATCTTTTAATTTCATGGCTGCAATCACCATCCGTAGTGAAATTGGAGCTCAAAAAAATGAAGTTTGTCACTGTTTCCATTGTCTCCCCATCTATTTCCCATGAAGTAGTGGGACCGGAGGCCATGATCTTAGTTTTCTGAATGTTGAATTTAAGCCAACTTTTTCACTCTCCACTTTCACATTCATCAAGAGGCTTTTTAGTTCCTCTTTACTTTCTGCCATCAGGGTTGTGTCATCTGCATATCTGAGGTTATTGATATTTCTCCCGGCAATCTTGATTCCAGCTGGTGCTTCATACAGCCCAGCGTTTCTCATGATGTACTCCGCATATGAGTTAAATAAGCAGGGTGACAATATACAGCCTTGACGTACTCCTTTCCCTATTTGGAACCAGTCTGTTGTTCCATGTCCAGTTCTAACTGATGCTTCCTGACCTGCATAAAGATTTCTCAAGAGGCAGGTCAGGTGGTCTGATCAACTGAGTGTATCATTAGTAAAACCATATTATGTGTTTGGGTGACCTAAGGTGCTTCAGTAGTGTCTGACTCTTTGCAACCCTGTGGACTGTAGCCCACCAGGCTCCTCTGTCCGTGGGACTCTCCAGGCAAGAATACTGGAGTGGGTTGCCATGCCCTTCTCCAGAGGATCTTCCTGACGCAGGATGGAACTGGTCTCTTTTGCATCTCCTGCATTGGCAGGCAAATTTTTTATCGTTAGTGCTACCCGGGAAAGTCCAAAACCATATTGTAGAGTTAGAGAAATAAGAGAATTAGACTCAGCTGGGTCTTTGTGTTTTAGTTTTGATGAATATATTGTTTTCAGGAGACACTGAAACTGGAAACCTGGGCAGTTTCCCAAATGGGCAGGGTCCTGCCAGTCTGACATTTTCTCCATTCACATTAGGGGAATGACTGTGCGATGAAAACAACCTGGGCTTGGTACAGAGCTACCTGGACTAGATTTCTCGGAAATCTAATGCCAGCTGCAAAAGTGCCCTAACTGAGGAATTTAGGGATGAACCGGAGCCTCAGAGCATAACATGTTAGTTAAAATTCTACAGTATGAGTGGTATATGTACACATTAGTCTTCCACACCCTACGGTAGGGCACCTCAAATATTTTGCTTGCACGTTAATCAAAATGATACTAAAAAAAATTTCTGCTCATTGTTAGTGGTTAAAAGTACCCCACACACTTTTATATTTAAAATGACTAACCAATAAAGTCCTACTGTATTAGACAGGAAACTCTGCTTAATGTTATGTGGCAGCCTGGATGGGAGGGAGTTAGCGGGAAGAACAGATAGATGCATATGTATGGCTGAATCCCTTCACTGTTCACCTGAAGCTATCACAACATTGTTCATCGGCTATACTCCAATATTAAGTACAAAGTTTAAATATATTTTACCAAAAGTTTGAGTTATTTAAAATAATGTAACTTCTGGCCAATTGTAAATATTAACACTAAAACAAACTATCAAATCACTCTAAATTTTTTCTTATAGAATTCTAATACAGTAGCAGTTCAATAGCCACAATGCCTCATCTAAAAATACATGAACGAGATCATTTTAACAGCCAGAAATTTTATACCAGTCCTTTGTCAGGAACTCAATTCCATTCAACTTCCCCCACATATTTTAATCTAAAAGTAAATTTTTTATGCTTGAATGTCTTATATTGATCACATGTACTTTGAAAAAGTTATGTATATGAACTGAAATTTGAAATAACATTTTTCCTATAAGTCTCTAAGTAATACTAATTTTATTCTGAATAGACTTTACTATTATTATGACACAAAGCAGTGTATGCTGCAAATTTTATAGTTATATAATTATATTTATAAATGTAACAGTACACTTTATATAAAAAAGGCTCATACACACAGATGCAGCCCTATGGGACTGCATAAGCCCCGGCTGTCTTCCAGGAGATCCAGAAGTGTTCTGTGGGTTGGACATCTGGGCTCCAGAGGAGGGTATAAGCCCCTGTCTGGGAGATACTGCCAGTAGTAAAAAGGCAGAGGTCAAGTGCAAAGATGATGGCATGCATTGGCCTTTGTTCCCTGACAGCAGGGCTTTGGGCCCCTAGTTCTGGGCCAAATCTGACATCTGCCCCTCAGCCCAAGTTCCAAGCCAAGCAAATGGGCCTCTTTCTTAGCAGGGGTTGAGCAGGGGGTGGGTGTCTCCCTGCAATGTCCACCCAGTACCCGTGGTGGTAGCCTGTCAAGAACTGTCTCCCTGGGCTACAGCCTGGGGCACCAATCTCACGTGTGAATGCAGAGGGGGCGGGGCCAGGGGCGAGGGGAAGGTGCGAAGGCGGGAAGAGGGAGAGAAGATGGCGCCAGGGCTGGGGCAGGGCAGAGACGGCTTCGTGGTGGCATCTGCCAGCCTCCCTCTTGCGGAGTCAGGGAGCACCCCAGCTGTCCCCAGTGTGTGTGTCAAGTCAGATGCCTGCCCCTCGGGCCGAAGCTAAGCCGCACATGAAGCAAGTGAGGACTCCCACAGCGGAGGTCCGTGTCTCTCATTGACACCGACACCTGCGCCCTGCCTGCAACAGGTGAGTCCTGCCGCTGGGAGCCCCGTGAGGGCTGTTTCTCTGACCCTTCAGCCCTGTGGGTCTGGTGGGCAGGAGGTTGGTTAGTTTTTAAAGACCTTTTGAGGGCTCTCAGATGCCGGTGTGAGAGTGGGGTTCAAACCCTTCGTTCCCCAGGGAGAACCTCTGGTTTTAGTTCCCTCCTGACTGGCGGGGGGGGGGGCTTAATTTTGGGGGGATGGTGTCCCCTCTGTCCTACCTGCTGAGTTGTGGGCTTTCTTTGGCGGGAGCTGCTCAGCCAGGTATTTTAGGTGTTTTCAGAGGAAGAAGGCAGTGACAACCCACTCCAGTACTCTTGTCTGGAAAATCCCATGGATGGAGGAGCCTGGTAGGCCGCAGTCCATGGGGTCGCTAAGAGTCAGACACGGCTGAGCGACTTTACTTTCACTTTCATGTATTGGAGAAGGAAATGGCAACCCACTCCAGTGTTCTTGCCTGGAGAATCCCAGGGACGGGGGAGCCTGGTGGGCTGCCCTCTATGGGGTCGCACAGAGTCGGACACGACTGAAGTGACTTAGCAGTCAGCAGCATAGTGGTGGGTTCCCTGTGTTCATGGGAGGAAGTGAGGACGTGACCCTCTGACGTCTCCACGTTGAACCAAAACCTCATTTCCCGCTGTCTTCGGTGTTTTTGGTGGTGGGGCTGGTGTGTGTGTACACGTGCGTGTGTGTGTACATGTCCATGTGTGCCTTCTCTTGCTAGCGCCATGTGTTTCCGATGCCATAGTTGTGGTCTCCTGTTTTTTTCCCCCACTCATTACCACATGGACAAGGGCAGCTGGCCGTCAGATTAGAATAAGATCCTCAGGACAACAGTGTGCTATAAGGGAATTTGTATCTACCATTTTTACTTCGTTTTGGCTGCGGTTAGTTCACACCTTTGCAAGCCCAAATGAGGAAACCGTCTCGGGTTGCAGATTTTCTGGGAACGGTGCTGAAGAGGTTTTGAGGAAATTCTGAATTTAAGCCTCGTTTGGCACATTCACTGTGTCAGCCAAAACACGTTTCAGGGAGTAGAATTATGGGCATGTTGCCCCCCCCCCCCCGCCCCTCCCCGTTTGCCATTACATTGGTAACATAAAAAATGCTGTGCATCATTCCAATTAGTGAAATTAAAAAACAACAACAAAAAAAGCTCCACCTTGCAGCAAGTTACAAATAACCAAGACCCTCAAATGGATTGAATACTTGGAAGACTTCTTGATAACAGTGAGGACAGCAACATTTTGGGAGTGCTTCCTACATGCTTATCTTAGTTACTCCTCAAACACTTTTCTGCAGTTGAAATTACCATTATCCTCATTTATAGGAGAAAAATGCACTAAGAGGAACATCCAACAGGTCATTTGCCCAACTGGAAAGTATTTGTACCTACACAGTCAACCTGGGACTCCCTTTGTCATGCAAAATAGGACAGTTTAAGAGCTCAGTGCCCTCTTTCCTCAAAACATCATACATAACTCATCTCCTAATTAAATTCAAAGCTTTTATGGTCATGGCTCCTTAATTCTACCCCTAACTTGCTTGGCAAAAAAGGACATTTTTGTCATAGTTAAAGATTTGCAGAGGTGAGTGAACTCACACGGTGGCAAAGTCAGTTCTAAGGGAACACAAGATGAAAAAATTGTAGGATTTAGACTTTAGATTTTATTACATTATGTTTCAGGAACATCCTGTTGTGTGGCATACATCACATCCACATAAATGCATTTGTTAAAAAAGCAACCTTAGAACCTCACTTTTGCCTTAAATTAGCCAGATAGCAGAGCAGCACTCTGTTGAGTTTTCATTTTATATTTTGCAATTATTTCTCAAACCGTTTTGACTTGGATTTAGATAAACATCTGCATTTCAGCTTAGTTGCCTTTCAAATAAAACCTAAGAGGAAAAAAAAAAAAACAACAACATTCTTAAAGATTTGGGATATTTTTAGCAAGGCAGAGAAAAGAAAATTGTTTTGTGAGGCTATTTTTAAACAATACTTTTTAAGATTTCTTAAAGCTCCAGTGGTTAGGACAGTGCTAAAGGCAAAAATATTGCTTAAGAAAACACTTCAGAAAAAGCTAGAAAAGTTAAAGCCCAGGCCAAGCCCCTAGAGAGCAAGGAGAGTGCTCACATGGCTTAATGTCCTTTGAATCTCTTAAGGTTATTTTCTAAATGAGACTATGAGAACAAAATGAAATTATACTTCCCTTCCAGCTAGTTAAGCCTCAACTCCCTAGATGAAAAAAATGTTTTCTTTTTGGACAGTGATGTATTTCTAGTCAGTATATTCCCAAAACAAATACACCAAAACCCACTTCATGCACAGAGTAAAATAAAATATAGGAACAGAGGTCATTAAAATGGTTTAGTATCACTCTAATTGCCATTTTGCTGATAACCCTCATTTGATGGAACAGGTGGGTTTTGGTCTTATTATCTACTACCTATAAAGCTATGGTTTATGAAACTGAATTCCTTTGAATCCCTCACCCACTTAACACTTAAGATTTTTTACTTAGAGTAATACTGATTCTCAGGCTAACTTGTAGCAGACAGGGTTTGTTAACTAGCCAATGTTCATTTCCCAACTTTTTTCTTCCTGATAGAATCCCAGTTTTGTCTAGATATATTTCCTCCCTCTGACCCCATGCATGGAATTAAAATCAAGGGAAGCTGATCCCAAGAATAGACCTTTAGTCTAAAAAGCCAATTAGCACATGCAGTTAATAATATACTAAGTGGTCATATGTCCTGTACTGGCTCAGCCAAACTGAAGGACACTACCCTTAATTCTTGATAGTGAGAGAGGTTTTTCTCTCTCTTTTGCTAGACAAGAATAAGGAAGGATGTAGCTCCAGTAGCCACTGGCAATCATCTTAAAGTTTGAGGGGAATCATTGAATGCTGCTGCTGCTGCTGCTACTGCTAAGTCACTTCAGTTGGGTCTGATTCTGTGTGACCCGATAGACGGCAGCCCACCAGGCTCTCCCATCCCTGGGATTCTCCAGGCAAGATCACTGGAGTGGGTTGCCATTTCCTTCTCCAATGCATGAAAGTGAAAAGTGAAAGTGAAGTCGCTCAGTCGTGTCCAACCTCAGCGACCCTATGGACTGCAGCCTTCCAGGCTCCTCTGTCCATGGGATTTTCCAGGCAAGAGTACTAGAGTAGGGTGCCATTACCTTCTCCGATCATTGAATGCAGTTGATGCTAAAGATGACAAGGAAGGATAAACAGAAAGATCCAGAGTGTTTGATCATGCTACTACTCATCTATGGATCACTTGGAACCTGCATTTCTGTGGAATGTCTCTTTTGCAAATATAACTTTATTTCTTTCTTTCCAGTTTGAAATAGGATTTTTTTCTCACTCATAGCCCAAAGCATCCTATTGCATAAGCTGAAAATACTTGGTAATAAAGAGTAAGAAGTAATCAGATCTTTAGGATGCTGAACATGAATTACTATAGCTTACTTTTCTGATCTCCTTTCCACTGTTAATAGGCTTTCTTATTGGCTTCTCCTTTACCCCCAATAGCTTAATCACTCCTGAAAATCCTTTAATTCTCTACTTATTATTCTAAAGTTGGGATGTGAAGTATGGGAGAGGCTGCCTCTTCAGAGTTTAGATTACTTTTGTTAAGGTGAGATGTTACTATTTGAAAGTGTTAGTTAACCAAAGGAAGTGTTAACCAGAGGAATAGGAATCACTTTCCTAACTTTTCTGAACCCATAGGTCTATTGTTTTCCCTTGGAAGTTACAATTTCCCATAGTGGTGAGATAGGAGACAAACTTTCCAGAATGTACCATGGTACCTATTCTACTCTAGGAAATCCACTTAGGTAAAACAAACTAACTTCTGTTGATTAGTAAATTTAAAATTCTCCATGTACTTTTGAGTTCAGGCTGATGGATATCACATTAAATGGAGGAAGTATAAAGAACATCATCCAAACCTCTCTCACTCTTCATTTTAAACTTTACAAAATAGTTGGCATGCTCAGAGAGAGCTGGGCTGAACTGCATATTTCATTGCCAAATAATATTCATGAAGATCCCATTTCACGTATTGACTGCCACTTAAGGAATGAAACAGGACTACATAATCAGTTGAATTTAATTCAATCTATTTTGTGTAGTTGTGTTCAAGGTTATAACAAGGTATGTAGACTCTGGTATTAGACTTCTGTGGAACCTCAAGAAACATGTCCAGGGTAGAAATTTAGGGGAAAATGATTTTGCTTATAAAACATGTACATAAGATTGTTTTGTAGATTCTATTTGATGTACTACTCTGGGTGGACAATAAACCAAAAGATAACCAAGGTTTATCATGCTAGTCTATTCCAAAGAGAAAACATTTATGCAGCTGCAATTTTCAACCTGAACACATTAATAAGACCTCTAAACAATTCTACACCTTGGTGAGAGTGACTGAAGAAACTTTTAGATAAGAAAACATCCCCAATAAAATATTCAGGTGTTGTATTGGAAGACCCATCAGTTATGTGGTCTGTAACCCTGAAAGTGAACGAGGAGAGTGAAAAAGTTGGCTTAAAGCTCAACATTCAGAAAACGAAGATCATGGCATCCAGTCCCATCACTTCATGGGAAATAGATGGGGAAACAGCGGAAACAGTGTCAGACTTTATTTTTGGGGGCTCCAAAATCACTGCAGATAGTGACTGCAGCTATGAAATTAAAAGACGCTTACTCCTTGGAAGGAAAGTTATGACCAACCTAGATAGCATATTGAAAAGCAGAGACATTACTTTGCCAAGAGAGGTCCGTCTAGTCAAGGGTATGGTTTTTCCAGTGGTCATGTATGGATGCAAGAGTTGGACTGTGAAGAAGGCTGAGCGAGGAAGAATTGATGCTTTTGAACTGTGGTGTTGGAGAAGACTCTTGAGAGTCCCTTGGACTGCAAGGAGATCCAACAAGTCCATTCTAAAGGAGAGCTCTGGGTGTTCTTTGGAAGGAATGATGCTAAAGCTGAAACTCCAGTACTTTGGCCACCTCATGCGAAGAGTTGACTCATTGGAAAAGACTCTGATGCTGGGAGGGATTGGGGGCAGGAGGAAAAGGGGATGACAGAGGATGAGATGGCTAGATGGCATCACTGACTCGATGGACATGAGTTTGAGTGAACTCCGGGAGATGGTGAAAGACAGGGAGGCCTGGTGTGCTGCGATTCATGGGGTTGCAAAGAGTCAGACACAACTGAGCGACTGAACTGAACTGAACTGAACCCTATGTTAGACATTTGGCTGAAGACACCAAGGTTGTCCTGGGGACAGCACCTTCTGTTGGGTATACTCCTTTGGTCTGGGGTGTCTAGAAGGCTGGCACTGACCTTTCTTTCTTCTTAAGTGTATTCTTACACTATGTTCAGAGGAAATTGGATTACAAGAAACAAAAACTAACCAACATGAATAATGTAAAAGCATATAAGTGTAGTCCAATTTTATAATGAATACTGTCGATTTCTTCTTTCTATAAACATCTAAGATGTTCTTGCCAGTTTCCAAAAACAGTGCTAGGCCTTGGTTAGACTTGTAAGTTTAAGACCCAGAGGCCTTGTTCTTTAGAGGCTCACAGTGTGATAGGTTAAGATCTGGCCTATCTTGTAGAGATGTTTGAAACAACAGGTTGACTTAGAGGCTAAGTAGAGGCTATTATAGGATCATGCAGTGAAAAATCTTAAGAGGAGGGTGGGACAGGTGAGTGGAAGTCAGGGAGAGTTTGCTGGACAAACAGATTCTTGACCATTTCCCTGAATATCCAGTGAGATTTGGTCAGTGAAGATGAGTGGGGACACTGGAGGTAAGCAACCTGGACAGCTGTTCTGGTGTACATGAGCTGAATATTAATATCGGTATTGAGCTTGGATGTCAATACATTAAAGTCTAGATTTAATAATGGCAGACCTTAGTCTGTTTCATGACTGAAAGGCTCAATTCTGACAGAATATCTATCTATTCATTGAATAAGTTTCTAAAATGGCAGTTTCTAACAGTCATATTTAATATAGGTATACCTCCTGGTATTTTTCTGACAAATTAAAGGTTTGTGGGAACGGTGCCTTGGGCAGGTCTATTAGTGCTGTTTTTCTATCAGCATTTGCTCACTCTGTGTCTCTTTGTCACATTTTGGTAATTCTCGCAATATTTCAAACCCTTTGCCAGCAAAAATATTACAACTTGTTGAAGGTTTGGGTGATGGTTAGTGTTTTTTAGCCTTAAAGTATTTTTAAAGTAAGATTTGTGCATTTTTAAAGATACAATACTGTTACACACTTAATGCAGTATATATTTTATGTGCACTAGTAAACCATAAAATTCATGTGGTTTGCTTTATTGCAGTGGTCTGGAACCAAACCTACAATATCTGAGGTAGGCCTATATTTAATGCATATTGTAACCAACTGGATGCCATGGTATTATCCATGGCACCAATACAATGCTTTGCACCTAAGTGTTGGTTAAATAGTTATTGAATTAAATTGAATCTCCATCACTTACATCGTAATTTCTTGTGATTTCTTGATGAAAAGTATTTCTATTTAATGTTGTCCCACAAACTCACCAGGGGAATTGTAGGGATCAGTGAAAGAAACAAATGAAAACATTCCATGTACAGCATGCTACATTGCTTCAGTCATGTCCGACTCTGTGTGACCCTATGGACTATAACCCATCTGGCTCCTCTGTCCATGGGATTCTCCCAGCAAGAATACTAGAGTGGGTTGCCATGCCCTCCTCCAGAGGATCTTCCCCATCCAGGGATTGGACCCACATCTCTTAGGTCTCCTGCACTGGCAGGCAGGTTCTTTACCACTCATGCCACCTGGGACGTCTAAAGTGCTTTGAGGCATGCTATTAAAAATAAAACTGTAATGAGCCTTTGGCAATGAAGAGGGATGTGGTGGTTCTTTCTCAGTTGGGGCAGGAGGTCAAATACCAAGTCTGAAAATGAATAGAGACCCTATAAATCGATCATAATGTAACCTGAAATGAAAGACTAATTTCCATGTTCATGTAAGATCTAAGTATGGGGAGAATACGAATAAAATGAACTGTGAATGTCCTATTCATTTTTATACAAAGCTGGCACTATTGGCCTGTTATTACTAAAGCATGCATTCCTTCACTTTGCTGACTTCCTTCACTGTGTTTTCAAGTTCTGGCTTCATGCTTAGGAAGTCAATTGCCACCCCAAGATTATAAATATATATTTATCTAAGTTCAGTAAAGTTACAGTTTTGTTTTATACTCTTATTCTTTAATTCTTATGGGATTTATTTTGTATAAAATATGAAGAAAGAATCTGTTTCCCCCAAAGTGCTATGTATGTTGCCTTATCATCCCAGTATCTCTCCAGCATTGGGCACAGGAGGGTCTCAGTAAATATTATAGAATGAATAAATTAATGACTGATGAGTCTAAACCTTCCAGAAACTTGCCAGGCTTCCCTTGGGACCAACAGTAAGTGATTGTAAGACTGACTTAAATTAAAGTGAAAAGCTAGGCCTCAAGCTAAATGGCTTTTGTGAGGCTGATATCTGCTGCTTTGGGCTATAATTAATTGATCTAACTTGTTGTGGGAATATACTGATAAATTCACCGAGACTTGAAAGGGAAATATGTTTCTCATTTTCTTTAAAATTATATTTTTTGATTCCTGAGAAATATGTATATGTTACATATATTTCATATATATAAATGCATGTATAAATATCCTTACAATTTTGACATTATTTTTGAATTTGAGATACAAACATTTGAATCTATTAATCTATCTACCATCTGTTTGGGTATATATACATACACATTAAGCACAAAAGGCACAAAAATTTAATATTTAAGAGTATGGGCTATCAAGACTGCCAGGATTTAATCTTAGCTCTGACATGTACTAGCTGTGTGACCTTGGGCAAGTTGCTTAACTACTCTTTCTCCCAGTTTTGTCTGTAAATTGGAAGATTAATAGTGTTTTCTTCAGAACACTGTTGTGAACATTAAATTCATGTAACCATTTAGAATAGTGCCTGAAATATTGTAAGTGCTGCCTAAGTGTTAGCTTTTATTATTATCCTACTCACTTCCAATAATCTTCTTGTCTTCTCGAAAGTAACAGATTCAAAACATCTTTAAAATATTTTTTAAAAGAACATTTAGGATTGATTGAAGGAGAGAAAAGAAAATCACTTAGCAAAAAAGCAATTGCTTTATTTAGCATAGAAAATATATAGTAACACACATGGATACTAAAACTGTAAAAGAAAAAAATTCAGAAAAGAACAATGTTTAAGTTTGAATTCTGAAAATAAAATACATAAATTGAAAGTGTAAACTCAGAGGTGCATCCTGTTTCCAAACACAAGAATTAAAAAATCAAAATGACAGACTTCTGTTAATCTGCTTAGGAAGGCATAAATTGTTAATCAGGCTCCAGGCAACATTGTTTAATACCAAGTTTAATAAAAATCTGCCTGGAGGAAGAAGAGGTCTGGTGGCCAATTTTGAAAGCTGGGCAGCTCTGTTTACATGCTTAGTCTCTCTAGCTCTGAGGACACCATTGATAGGGTTTCCTTTGAAATTGGCTTCTTTTAACAGAGTCAAAATTATTAAACACTATAGCATGGGATAGAAAACTTGAATTTTTTCATTGGTGTGAATACACTTGAAAAGGAAATAAATTGGAGGAGTATTTATTTAAGAGAATCTTTTGCAGTTTGTATGAGAAGAATTTCACAGTAAGCATTTATTGAGCCTTCACTATATGCTTACATTTGCTAGTGATGCCTTCATCTTAAAACTGTGATCTTGAGATGAAAGAAGTGATATTTTAAAATCATTTTCTCCTTTCTCTCCAGCCTGTATTTGTTCATTCCACAAGGCATCTTGTAATTGTATCATGTGGGCTTTCTCTGTGCAGGGACTCAAGAAAATTTCCAAAGTCTTGGCATTGTTTTTAGGAGAACTTGTCAATCAGGTGAAAACTAAATTGCAAAGTATTTGACAAGTGCAGTATCACCTGAGCAGTTGGAGCCCTGTAGCTACTTCTTTGGATTACTGAATTTAAAACGCAGCCCAAATTTCACTTGCTTTAAAGTCCTTCTTGATAACATCATGGATATCATTGCCTATTTCTTAATTACAAATCAGGGCAGGTTTGGCTCTTGTTTTCATGATTGGTTTTTCTAAACAGCTGTGATTTTCATATGGAGAAAAAAAAATAAGCCATTTAAAAATTTATTTTAATGTAGTGAGAAATTGGGAAGCAAACATATGCTCTATTAAAGTTCAGAATATCCACAGTGCAAAGCAAACTTCTTGTTCTTTGGTGCACAGTTAACCCAGCATAGGGTTCCACAATTTCTCCCCTCTCTGTCTGCTGTATAAAAATCTTTCATTACATCAGACTAAACTAAATCACTTGGGAGCATTTTACTCTTTTGTAGCTTTCAGCTTCATATTTTAAATAAAGTAACTGTCCTATTTAGCATTCTAGTTGGCGAGAAAGTCATTTCACATGATCACTCGACATCTAGTAGTGTCCTTCCCTCTGTTGGGTCATCTCTTAAACTTAATTTCATTGTCTTTTTAGAATACAAAGTAAACATACATTTAAACTCAAGGCAGGGGGAAGTTGAAAAATAAAACCATGGTGCTATTTGTAAAGATATCTTGGAATCTGGCATCTGAGAATAAAAAGCATACTGAAGAAGGGAAGTATCATGAGACAAAGTTTTAAAATACGAGACCTGTATTGGTGTGCCTGCACTTATTTCAAAGGCACTTTACCTGCAGGTAAATATACTTTCCTTGAATTCAAAAATTATTGCAGAGCTGGATCTGGAGGTTTGGAACCACCTCCTCTTGATGACAGTAAGTGACCCCTTCATTCTGTTGTCTTAATAAGGATCTGCCCCAAACATCTTTTTCTTACTAAAAAGGGATATGAGTCAGAAAGAGAGTAAAACTGTGGCACTGATACTTATTACAAGGCCTCCCTCACAGAATTTATTTCTTTATGAAACACTGACAAAATCTCAACTACATACTTTTATATAAGTAATTAACTGGCAAATAGTTAATTACTGGGAGATAGAGTAGCTCTACTTGATACAAATTAGGATCAGCAGTACTATACCAATCTTGGTGAATTTTATCATTTTTCATCATGATTACTCAGTCCAACCACACAGTTTTTATGAGTGTTAAATCACAACCTGTTGCTAAGAAGAGCTTAAAATATTTTAGTTGAGTGTGAAATTGAGCAGTTCCAAACATTTTATAAAATGGATGATAGTTGATTAATAAAATTCCCCTTTTTTAATCCTGCAAAGGAGGTTTAAGCTTTGTAGCTAAAAATGTGATAAGCCCATTTTCATGACTGAAATGTAGAAAGCAACTGCTTTTTGACCTAACAATGCATACCTTAAACTACAAATCAATCAACACCTTAGGAAATTTGTGTTTATCCACGGTTATATAAAGTTTATTTTTAGGAAAAAAAATACCCCTTTAATAATGGGTATGGTTAAATTGAGCTGGCTGGGTTTTTAGAAAAACTATATATAAAGTTAAAACTTCTTATTTTCCACCGAGTAATCCACTATGTAATCAAATAGGTGAATTCATTGCCAATGATACATTTTGGCCATGACCTTGGCAAAGTACAATTTTGGAGGACCTATTAATATAGTCAAAGATTATATTGTTATTTGAAATGTTATTATTAATCTCTATGAAGTTTAAATAAGGGATCCAAAAATACCTTTTGATAGAATGACTTTTATCTTTTGGGCTGTCTATTTGGCTTATCATTCCAAAAGTAATTCCCCTTTACTTTCTATTCATCCAAACAAAGAAGAAAACTAAGTCAGTCATTTTTCAATATTATGTTATTCATTATCTAACTCAGTGGTCCTTGGACTTTTGGATTTCATGGAACATTAACAGTTATTTTTTTAAATAGGGGAGGGTTGACATTGGGTTGCTTGCAGATTTTAATTTTGTCAAGGGTAAAAACAACATAATTTATCCATACACTTTCATGCAAAAATTGACATTTTAACTCCAAAGAAGTGGGAAGGTCACTATCTCAGTCCTTAAATTGAATAAATGGAAAGTTATAAAAAACACAATAAATAGGTTGTCATCATGTTTCATATCTGATCACTGACCAATAAACTTTTTTTTTTTTGCAAAAATGCACACATGACTGATTAGCCTGCCAAATTACTGATACTCAAGACTACCATCAAATCATTAAAAATAAAATAAAAACCTACATTTTATCAGTCTCCCAAGTAATCGTCAAAATTTTGAAGGAAAATTTTAATTCTTCTTTGCAATAGGAGCTTTACAAAAGTGTACAAACACATAAAATTCCTAAAGTTATAAATCCTTATTTTCTCCATAAGTTTCCATGCCTGTTCCTTTACGCATATTTATAAATAATGATATTATAGATTTAAATTTCTCTTTTAATTTGTAATGGCAGAATTGAGTGGAGATGATAAAAAGTTATACTATTCCACAGCTAAAGCTCAGGTTACCGAAGAGAGAGATAATGAACAAGATGAATTCAGTTGGTCCATGGACAAGTCACTTCGTCTCTCTGGTCATCAGGTATCTCAAATGTAAACGATGGGCACTGGGTTTTAGTCACTCACTCGTGTCCGACTCTTTGTGACCCCATGGACTGTAGCCCACCAGGCTCCTCTGTCCATGGGATTCTCCAGACAATACTGGAGTGGGTTGCCACTTCCTTTTCCAGGGGATCTTCCCAACCCAGGAATTTAACCTGGCTCTTCCACATTGCAGGCAGACTCTTTACCAGTGAAGCCCTTGACATTGGGTAAAGTAATGTCTAAACTCCTTTCTGTGTCTCACATTCTCTGATAATTGTCAAACTGTCAATAAAGGCTGGGTTAACTACCTGACTTTTTGAATGGTGTTAATAGAAAGAATAGAGTTTAATGGAAATGGCTTATCACCATCAACCATTTATAATATTACTGTATTGTTAAGAGGATGTCTTTCTTCCTTTCTCCTTCCTGCTTTCCTCCATCCCCACCCTCTACCCCTTTTCTTATAAAATTTTACTTGGTAAAGAAATCATTCAGAACAAATACTGAACTGTGATGGGAATGAAATAACAAAACTGTGGTCATAAAAGAAGAAAATTATTTTTACCCATCAAATAAGAAAGGAAATAATTACTTTTAGTCATCAAATAAAGAAGGAAATGGACACAATCTTATTCAGCTCTACCTACAGTCCCCAAAGCTATGCATGCAGTGAGTTTGTCAGTGCACTAAGAAAGGACTGAGGCCCTTGGGGTGCCGTGAGGTTGTGATGCCCCCCGTCATGGAAATAAATAGCTGTTATTTTTAGCTACCTTCCTGAAATACCGCCCCCCCCCCCAACTTAAGGCTCTCTCTGAACATAAGAGAAGACAATTTATTCTCTTATAAGAAGTATCATTATTATGCTCAGAAAAATGCCCCAAACAATTCTTTTTACTACAACTATAAACACTAATGCATACTTTCAAGTGGTTTTTAAGAAATGAATAAGCTACAGACATTTTCCTCAGCCTGAAAACCTGCATTGCTCTGGTCAAAATAATCAAATCATTCCCATGCCCTCTGCTGCTCTGTATTTCTCAGAGATTCACACTTTTACTTCTAAGATACCACAAGTGTTTGTTAACAGTACATTCATTAAACGCTTGGCTCAAACAGAAATTTCCTAGAAATTCAAACCAAAAAGGGGCTAAATAAAACAGGATACCTCATATAGAATCCAAATGAATGACTTATATTTGGTCTTCATCACTTTTGTATACTTTAGGTTATCAGAAGGACACATAGTATGTCTATTTACTTTGAAGAATAATAAAGATAATAGAAAAGAGTCAATATTCTTCAAAGCATTAAGAAAACCTTCCTTTGATTCTGCTGCGATTTCAGACCACTTTTTAAAAACGTACTCCTCTGCTTATTTTATGATCCATGCAGAATCATTTCCTTTAGATGGTGATTTTTTTAAAGGATAACTTTCAAATTTACATTCCATGTTAGAGACACATAGTGATTATAAACATGTTAATGATGTAATCATGTTTATAAAATTGTATCTAATAATAGTATTTATAAAGTAGAAAGTGTACCCTGTATAAAAATGGTGACTTTAATTCTATTTCTATTCTTACGTTTTCCTCTTATGTAAAAATTCACCTCCCATCTCTTTTCATTGTAGTCACTTGGGACACTGCCTCAACTTAATTTTTTCTTGCTGTTTTCCATTCCTATAACTTATTAGGTCTCCTGAACATCTTTTGGGCAGATCTACCAGATTAGGGAATTACAGAAAGAGAAAAAACACAATGCTCTTTCAAGTGGTGAAATATGAAGATAAATTATACCCTGTGTTGGCTAGCTTTGTATTTCTCAACTTCTTCCTGAGTTGTTCTCTTTCACAAGATAGCACTAAGTATGGTGGGAAAAGCTTTGGACCCATGCTGCCCATTTATACTGCACATCAAATTTAATAGTAACATTCTGGCTTTAATTAAACTTTTCCTCTTATAAATCTCAGCCAAGGTGATCTGATTTATAGAGGAAATGAGCACCCAACAGTGTTAGTGTAATGATATTAAATAGATGAAACAAAGTAAAATAATCTCTAATAATCTGTGGGGATGGGGGACACAGAACCTTCTGCATATGTGTCCACTCTGCATTTATGCATCTGTGCTCACAGCATTCATTCTTCAGTTAGTTTTCATTGTTGGAAGAGCTAAACATTTCCTGGATAGTTCAGTCTTGACCAGCTAGAATACTGGCTGTATCTTGACCCCTCTGACCCAATCACTTTGGCTTAAAAGAACCTTACTCCATTTACATCTGTATGTAGTAAATCAAGGTGTACCACCTTTTTCAAGGGTTATGTATACTTTTCTTGCCTTATCTCCCTACTTGTGAGTGATGGGGTTACAAAGACTGTACACTTTCGGCTGTAAACCTTAATTAGAGAAAACCTGAATTTTCTCATCTGATTACTTTGAAAAAGTGAGCGTTTCTTAGGAATAGGAACTTTAAAAATGTAGGCCAGTTTAATCTTCATAAGAGGAAAACTCAAAACAAAAATATTGTTTAGATCTAGGAGAGTGCCTTAAACTCTCATCTGTGTTCAAAATAAAACAAAAATCCTAATGGAGAGAAAAAATGAAAAGAAAAAAAAAAGAACGAAGAAAAAAAATCAACCCAATCTGTGCATTTCTTTATTTCTTCTCTAATATCATTGGAACAGTGTCACAACTGGATGCTCTGCGTGTGTGAATTTTGATTTTCTTCTTTCAGCAATTTCCCCTATTAACATGATGTGCTTGAGTCTTTGTATTTAGAATCATTAATCAGGAAAAAATTTAAACCAGAGAAGGTTTGATTATCTACATTTTCACCTTTTTGTGAAACAAATAAGGTAAGCTCAGTAGACACTAGCTAGGCTGAAACACTATTAAAAAATGCAATTCAGACTGAGTCACTGCTTGTTATTTTTATAAGCGAGACCCTAATTCTGATCGACCCCAAAGAATGGGCTGCTGTGACTAAACTAGCAGCAAAAGCAACTGGCTTCTGCTGGATGTTATCTCATTTGGAACACATTTCAAACTTTAGAACAGATTTTTAAATTGAAAGTTGAAACCTGCAGACCGTCAGCAGAAGAGGCTGATTCACCCCTATAGAACTTATCTTACTATGTAAGTTCCAGGCAGAGTTTTTTTTTAAGGACTAGGTTACCTAAAATATGTTGTGATACATCAAAGAGAGAGAGAAAGAGAGAGAGAGAGAGAGAGAGAAAAGACAAACACCTCCTAGAATAAGAGTGATATGCATGTAAACATCTTTTGGATTTTAAGTGTATGCTTATTTGAATGGGGGCTTCTTTAAATTAGAAACCTCTAGTTCAGTATAACTTGTCAATGTTCATGGATCTCTGAAAGATTAGTTAATTTTTTTCTGCCTCATTTTTTCTACTTTTTTTCAATTGCTTCGTATATTTGCCTGAACCCCTATGGTAGGGCTTCTTCATGTGGAATTTTTTGAGTCATAACTATAATGCCATTATTACTATTGGGTAAATTTGAGTGAAGGAAGTACAATCTTGGCAAGATGAGAAATAAGGAAAATTTTATATTAGTAGTGGTGAATTCTTTATTAGTTGGCCATTGCTTTCATTTGGAATCATAGAGAAGTTATCAAAGGTCTAGATACCCAGAAACTGTGCAAATACTCTTGGGTTCCTGAAATTAGAGGAACTACACAAATGACAGTAATGGTCTTGACCTGGAATAAATGTCATGAAAGGAGTTGGGAATACGGTCTTGTCTGTGAAGGGAAAGCTGTTATATGCTTATTATCTTAGATAACAAAATCCATGATGCAGCTGAGCTGCAGGGAGAAGTGCATGGCGTGACCCACTAGAGGTCCTTTCCAACTAGAAAAAGTTTCCATAGTTCAAAGGATTCAGCCTCAGAAAGCTGGCATTCCGGACTGCAAAGCGAGTAAAGGCCAGAAGGGGGGACTGCACATTTTACTTCCCTAGGGAGAAACGTGGTTTCATTCAGATTATTTGTCATATTTATCTCTCTTTTTTTATCCTTATGTGGTACAATCACTAAGTTAGCTCTGGTTAGATATTCAGAACCTGTTGTTCCAAGTTATTGATACATTTGGAAAAAGGAAGTATCATTTGATGTCCTGGAGCTACAGTTATGCTTTCTATTGATATTAGCGGTTTTCAAGTATCTCAGAACAATATTTTCAAGAGAGATTTTTGCTTTAAAATGAAGAGTGCCTCAGTAAGTTTTTACTTGCAAAGCTGATGGAAGTGGTGGGTGGAAGAGGTAATATACACATTTTCTGATAGTAGGCAACTTAGTAGAAAATGAGTGTTTCTATATATTATCTTTGCAGAGTTAGCATTAAGAAATAGAATTGCAATAAATTGATGTAAAAGCCAGATAGTAAAGGGACTAAAAGTCCCTGCAGAGACACCAGTCTGTCACTTACAAAGGTAGCAAAAGATAATTGCAGACAAGTACAGTAGAACTAAACCATTGCTGTTTTCCTTTAGAGATACACTGCTGCTTCTCATGTTTTTCTGAAAAAATTGGTTACTTCCTCTGCTTCTGAAGTATGCCATGAACCATCAAAACAGGTAGAAAAAGATCTGCCTTTTATTTCTCCCCAATACCTTTTTAATTAGAACACACCATAGAGCAAAACGGGCGAGATACAATCCTGCGTGATTGCATTTTCCAGTAAATTGTTGGATTTCTTTTAAGTTTCTGAGCTCTGCATTGAAAATCTGGCCTCTGGCATAAACTTTGCCCTCCTCCTATGACATAATGAAGACATCTGCTTGATCATATCCTCTTTCTTCACACAACTTGTTTTCTGGCTCTAAAAAAATAGCCAGCACAAAGCTGTGCAAGTACTGAAACACAAAGGGTGATGCTGAAGCCAAACTGGAAGAGGTTTTTTTCTCCTAAAGTAGAATACTAAAGCCTTTCCTTTTCAGGTACAGGCATCAGCAAGAAAAGAAAGGAAATAAGTAATCCCTGCTCACCGTTTGTATAAGCTGATTTGTTCTTCATTCTTAGAAGAGTTGTGCATTAACAAGGTATATCCCTGTGTTCCTTTTCCCATGCAGGGAGGATTTTGCACCCCCTGGATTATAACCACTCAGAGAACCGATATTTCGCATGTGCGCCCCTCCAGAGCAGCCAGACATGTACACATCACCCACTCCAGCAGCAACATTTTTTTTTTTTTTTTTTGCAGGAAAAATCCTCTTCTTTCCTACATTATTTGCTTCAGTAAGTGAAAATGAAAATTGGCTGAGATATGGGGTGATACACCTCCATAGAGTGAATATCATAATTAAAATGTCTTTACAAAAAAAAAAAAAAAACCAAAAAAAAACAAAAACGAGAGAGGGGAGAGAAATGTATGGCTATTCCAGATGATTAAACTTCTTGGTACTTGGATGTTCTCTGTAGTTAACTCAGGTGAACAGCCCCTTGCACTAACAAGGACCTGCATATAACTCCCCATAAAATATGGATTTTATTGCAGCAGTGACACCACTTGAGCACCACGCTGACCTCTCCAGCAGCTCCCATCTCCGAGATCTCCGATAACTCTTGGCATAAGAATAACTACAGAAGTAATCTCAGCTCTGCAACACACAACATAGCAAGATTCCCTGTTACTCAATTCCGGAATATCGCACCGGGGGCGTCACTTTTCCTGCATCGGACACCGGAAAACCAGGCGCACTTGGTTTGCTCTCCAACCAGTCCGGGGGAGGCGTTTTCCCCCAGATTTGTGCCTGGCCAGCCTTGGAAGAGCACAAGCGAGCTCCGTCTTCCACATGACTTTCCCCTGGACAGTGTGCTCCATTTTCGGAGTCCAGTGTTGGACTTTCCTTGCAACCTAAGCATTTCTGCCCTATGTGAGCCGGCAGGCGTTGCCCCCGGCGTGCAAGCTAAGTTTTTTTTTTTTTTTTAATAAGCATCTTCTCTGAGACAAATCATCTCTTTAGCCTAAGTTTTCCTTATTGGGAGCATTCAGGAGTTTTCAAGCTACCCAATTTTCTGCTTTGGCTCCCAAACCAAGAAACGTAACCCAGCCAAAGCGGTCCCTGCACAGACCCTGTGATGTGGGCAGGTGGAAATAAATCAAGCCCCAAACCGCTCCGCGGGTCCTGCACGCACCAGCGCCCTTGGTAATTGACCAGCCAACTTTGCAAATGCCGGAGATCCCTTGGCAGCCTCTGCCGGCGGAGAGAAAGGCAACGGGTTCTTCCCGGCGGCCCCGTCGCATATGCCCCCACCAAGCCCCTCCGCGGTCTTACCAGAAGGCGGAGGAGCGGCGCTGAAGCTCCCCGGGAACCGGCGCCCGTTCTGGGCAGCGGCAGCAGCGCCGCCCGCGCAACCGGACCCGAGCGCCCGCCCCGACCCGGCTCGCAGGCTGAACATCCCTCCCAACTCCAGCGTGCGGCACCCACCGGGCGAGGAGGGCTCGCTCTCTCTGATTGGCTTCCATCAGCGCTACAGAATTAAAACAAGAAAAGGCATGCACCATCGCCAACTGAGACCGAACCCACCTCCGCTCGCCTTCCTGCTCCCAGGGAGACCCTGCGACCCGCCCAGGCTGCTCCTGCCTCGGTCGCCGCCGCCGCCACCGCCGCGGTTGCCCGCTCAGCCGTTCTCGCTGCCGCGGCTGAAACTGCAGCTCGGGATGGGAAGGTTACGGGCTCGGGAGAGCTGGCTCTTGTGGGCACACACTGATTTGCAAGTGAATGAAGTGGGAGGGAGCAAAGAGAGGAGGACTTTGTTAGAGAGGCCCAGTGCCTGCCCCCGCCCGCCCCCTCCCCTTGACAGAATGACTCCCTGTGTTTGAAGTCCTGAGCAATTCGCTGCCTGTAACACTCCCTCCGCTCCAGGCTTTCCTTTCTCTTCCTTTCTTATTTTTTTGGGGGGTGGGGGGGTTAAGACATACTCAGAACTTGCGTGACTTCGTCTGTACCCTCCTTTATACTATCAAAATGCATCTTGTGCGATCATCTGTAACGGTTGGATATTCTTTTTTTTTTTTTTTTTTACCGACCAAGCAATTACAATTCCCAGGGACATGGTACCTCGTTGCGCTATCAGTTGGCCAGCTTCGTGTTATAGAACGCATAACATGCACACACATAAAACAAACCCAGTCTCCTGAGATAACAGTACTGACGGCTTTTCTTCACAACATAAACAGGCGTTCTCCAGACGCAAGCAGACATAGATTCAGACGCGTCTTTCCTTTTCTTCTGGGAAGACAGGTTTCACATAGTCCTATGATCTCTGTCACTCTTTTGGAATGAGTAACCCCAAGATGCTGTAAAATGAAGCCATGCTTCCTTGGGCTTGCAGAAACTGTCGAACCCAAACCCTTCAGGCTTACCACTGACTTATGGTTGATTCCATCTTTCTAAATGAGTTAATACAAGGACACAAAAGACTTGCAGAAGAGTGTGTAATGATATTCAGGTCTGCCTCCCATTTGTGATCTTTCATGAAAGTTCCTGAAGTAGGGTAACCTCCAAATTGAACTCTTAGGTACACATAGCAGTTTGCATAGCTATACTTATAGTAACCAAAAAGTAATTTTTTAAAGTAATTTTTAATATTAGGGAACTGAGCTACAAAATCTTAAGCATGTTGAAATATTAAGTGAGAGTAATGGTTTTCTACATAAAAGATACAGACATGATGGAGCCAGGCACTGTTGGATTAGGAAAATTAAATCTAATTACCACAGTGATCGCACCCGGGGTCAGTAGCATCCCAAACCATCTGTTTGTGTATGCTTTAAGTTGCGGGGAGATTTCCACAGCATGGTGTGCTAAAAAGATCCAGGCTACTCTGGCCTCTGAGTGGTTAAACTGGTTGGAGGTTGGTCTCCTTCCCAACTCAGCTCTTACTAGAAAATCTTTTGTTTCTCCAATAGAAGTTCAGGCATTTAAATAAAGCCAAAATCAAAGTATTTCCTCTAGGCAGTCAGTGCTTCAAAGTGTGCATGGAATGGTTTTAGCACAGATGTTCCACACATGGAAGATGGAAAGACTTTGAATTTCTTTCTTGAAAAGATCTTCCTTTAATGGAGAATTGCCACCAACTTAACAAAAAGGAGGCTGAACATTTTCTCTTCATGCAGCTATTCAGAATCTTGTAGAGAAAGGGTAGGCGAGAAGAAAGCTGCTTCCATTCCTCAGATTATGAATTCTATACATTTAATTGGAAATACTAGCTCCTTATGTTTTTACGGTCCTTTATCACTTACAGAGTACTTTCACAGATCATTTTATTGAATTCTTCTTTCAACAAGTAGTCTGATTTTTTCCCCGTTAGGACAAAGGAAGCAGATTGATGATGGCATTGCATGGGTTAAATAACATGTCCAAGGCAATGAAAACTGGAAAGCAGAAGAGTCAGAAATATTACTGGTAAAACTGTGGCTGTGTGTGTGTGTGTGTGTGTGTCTGTGTATATACATACATATATGTATATATATACCATTAAAAATAAACCACATTTTAAGACTGCCTTTTGCAGAAAGATGTGCAGAATAACTGATTTTTATAGTAAAAGTGGGATAATAGTGAAATTAATGTTCTCCCTGTTGAACAAGTTTATATCTCACAAAGGAAATCTTTAATTGTTTGAAATATACTACTCTTCTAACCCCACTAAACTACACATCAAAGGTGACTGAAGCAACTACTTGTTATTAAGAATGGATAAGCAATCAATTTGCTTTGGGATAGTTCAAGTGGCAACATTACATAAAGGACAGCACTTTTAATACTAAAAAAGATTTTTGTGTGATATTTGAGGATTTCTAGCATTATTTACTGCAGTCATTGTTCTCAATTAAATATCCATAATTATTTCATTCTCATTTCGAAGATAAAAAAATGAGAGTTATTAAGGTCAAATGATTATCTGGTATGTAAACATCCAGAATTATTTCATTTTCATTTCAGAGATAAAAAACTGAGAGTTACTAAGGTTATACAATTATCCAGTGTCATATTAGTACTGTTTCTAGTTAATTCTCTGGCACACAAAAACATGTTGGCAAGTAACAGAAGCTAATTAGAGAGAGTTAAACAGATAAGAGGGTCTTTGTTATCATCATGTAGAGTCTTCTTTTGAAACTCAAGAGTGGAAATTCTGCAGGGCTTCTGGAAAGACTTGGAAACAGGTACTTGGAAGCCACAAGTACTCAGCTTAGAGTACTGTTTTCCTGTCCTCACTGTGCTTATGCTTCTGTTTTGTCTCCCTTCACACTGGCCTTCTCTGTTACTCAGTCAGACCTTCAGTGCAGTACCACTGACTGTACCAGAGCTTACCTGTTGGAAAGAATGTTTCTCTTTCTGCTTCATTTCCAATTTCTTGGAAAGCAGTTCTGATTGGTCAAGTGTTCGCCGGGCCGGGGCTGGGGCAGAGGGAGGCAGCAGGGTCCCCTACACAGAGCCCTTTCATGTGTTGTGTGCTCAGTCATTCAGTTGTGTCCGATTCTTTGTGGTCCCATGGACTATAGCCTGCCAGGCTTCTCCATCCATGGGATTTCCCAGGCAAGAATACTGGAATGGGTTGCCATTTCCTTCTCCAGGGGATCTTCCCAACCCAGGGATCGAACCCACATCTGTTATGTCTTCTGTATCTGCAGGCAGATTCTTTTCCCTTCAGGACCCAAATGGAGGGCAGCAGCAAGGGGATGCTCCTGTGAACTGGGGATACATCCCCAAAGTGTCCCCTTCCACATTCTCTGGTTTATCCCCTGTGAACTGGGGATACATCCCCAAAGTGTCCCCTTCCACATTCTCTGGTTTATCCCCTGTGAACTGGGGATACATCCCCAAAGTGTCCCGTTCCACAGCCTCTGGTTTATCCCCTGTGAACTGGGGATACATCCCCAAAGTGTCCCCTTCCACATCCTCTGGTTTTGTTTAGTGATTTGGTGCAGCTGAAGTATCTCATTAATTGTTAGACGACTTCATTATTTTATATGCTTCAGTCAAAATAACTTCTCTCCTTTTACAGCTTGCAAAATTTCAATTTTTTAAAAATACTCCTTCATAGACTATTATTAGGGATATTAATTTTGATGAGGGATTTTTCAACTTCCACTAAATCTCTCTTCAGATGATTAAGAAGTGATATTATCCTTATAGTGGGGATGCATATAAATAAATAATTACATGTTTTCTGACTTTCTTTTCAGTAATGTGCATCTGTATGCAATGATTACCTGATAAAAACATTTTCATGATCATCAACAGTTATTCTTGATTAGGAGAAAAAAGTTCACTTTTAAAACCATGTGCCTAATTAAGAATCTTGGCATGGGTAGTTTTGCTTCATCCAAATCTTCCCCCTAAAGTTTGCCTCAAATGTGTTGTTACCAGAAAAAATCTACAATGTCAACCAGAAAAAAGTCTACATGTTACAATGTTTATTACTTAGTTATCATGGTGTGCACAAGTGAACAGATTTCAGTGAGGAATAAGGGCTCCTTCCTATCTTTGCCCTGTGTGTGTTCACATGCATATACACCCATGCATGCATACACACATCAGTGTTTAAGGGGGGGAAAAGTTTTAACTACTTTGGGTATTATTGAACTGAAAGAAAGGAGACAGGAAACCTCGATGGAATTCCTTTTTTGTGAGAGCCATAGACATCTCAATATAAGCTAAAATAAATTCACACAAACTTCATGTGCTTATCCAGGTTTTCTTATTCTGGGAGAGTTTCCAGTCCTGTGTTTAAAATGGGTTGGATCACAGGGTGCATTAAGACATTTCCCTCTTGATCATTTGACTCATCACTATAGGTAGATTGCAATAGCCAGGAGATTTCCAAATTAGATAAATGCACAGCAGCAAAATGTTATTGACCTACCCTGGACATTTGAATACTCAGGGCATTTCCAGGTTGCTAGAGTGGACTTCAAATTTGATGAATTATTTTATATTTTATTCACTGTGTAGTGGTAGAATCTAAATTTGTCTGATGAAATACTTACAACTTAAGTTTGGCAGATTGTACTACATCAGTTGAAGGAGCATGTCCTGGTTTAGTAGGAACAACCTAGTAGGAGGATATGCACAGTGTCAGCGTATTCTCTTAAATAACTAGTGTAGACCAGAACAAACAGAAAATCCTACACTTGCATCCAGTGTGCACACACGTGCCAAGGTGCTTTAGTTGTGAGCAACTCTTTATGATGTTATGGACTATAGTCCGCCAGGCTCCTCTGTCCATGGGATTCTCCAGGTAAGAATACTGGAGTGGGTGGCCATGCCTTCCTCCAGATCTTCCTGACCCAGGGATCAAACCCACTTCTCTTATGTCTCCTGCATTTGCAAGCGAGTTCTTTACGACTAGCACCACCTGGGAAGCCCTACACTTATACCCAGAAGGAAAAATTCCTTTCTCTTACTAATCCCTCTCCCAATTATAGAAGCACTTGATGGGAGTAATGGCAGGCTGATGTGGATCACAATAAACTGTGGAAGATTCTAAAAAAGATGGGAATACCAGACCACCTGACCTGCCTCTTGAGAAACCTATATGCAGATCAGGAAGCAACAGTTAGAACTGGACATGGAACAACAGACTGGTTCCAAATAGGAAAAGGAGTACGTCAAGGCTGTATATTGTCACCTGCTTATTTAACTTATGTGCAGAGTACATCATGAGAAACGCTGGACTGGAAGAAGCACAAGCTGGAATCAAGATTGCCGGGAGAAATATCAATAACCTCAGATATGCAGATGACACCACCCTTATGGCAGAAACTGAAGAGGAACTAAAAAGGCTCTTGATGAAAGTGAAAGAGGAGAGTGAAAAAGTTGGCTTAAAGCTCAACATTCAGAAAACTAAGATCATGCCATCTGGTCCCATCACTTCATGGGAAATTGATGGGGAAACAGTGGAAACAGTGTCAGACTTTATTTTTTGGGCTCCAAAATCACTGCAGATGGTGATTGCAGCTATGAAATTAAAAGATGCTCATTCCTTGGAAGGAAAGTTATGACCAACCTAGATAGCATATTCAAAAGCAGAGACATTACTTTGCCAACAAAGGTCTGTCTAGTCAAGGCTATGGTTTTTCCAGTGGTCATGTATGGATGTGAGAGGTGGACTGTGAAGAAAGCTGAGTGCCAAAGAATTGATGCTTTTGAAGTGTGGTGTTAGAGAAGACTCTTGAGAGTCCCTTGGAGTGCAAGGAGATCCAACCAGTCCATCCTAAAGGAGATCAGTCCTGGGTGTTCATTGGAAGGACTGATGCTGAAGCTGAAACTCCAGTACTTTGGCCACCTCATGCGAAGAGTTGAGTCATTGGAAAAGACCCTGATGCTGGGAGGGATTGGGGGCAGGAGGAGAAGGGGACAACAGGGGATGAGATGGCTGGATGGCATCACCGACTCGATGGACATGAGTCTGAGTGAACTCCAGGAGTTGGTGATGGACAGGGAGGCCTGGCAATGGCACCCCACTCCAGTACTCCTGCCTGGAAAATCCCATGGATGGAGGAGCCTGGTAGGCTGCGGTCCATGGGGTCGCTAAGAGTTGGACATGACTGAGCAACTTCACTTTCACTTTTCACTTTCATGCATTGGAGAAGGAAATGGCAACCCACTCCAGTGTTCTTGCCTGGAGAATCCCAGGGACAGGGGAGCCTGGTGGGCTGCCATCTATGGGGTCACACAGAGTCGGACACAACTGAAGTGACTTAGCAGCAGCAGCAGCAGGGAGACCTGGCGTGCTGTGATTCATGGGGTCGCCAAGAGTCAGACACGACTGAGCAACTGAACTGACTGACTGACTGGAGTGGGAAAAATAATATAATAATGCATGTTCAAAAACACTGGGGGACTATATATACATATATATATATATAGAGAGAGAAATGTTAAAATTTCACAAGTTTTGTCAAAAGACAAAAACAATTACACAAAGATTATCCTTTGTGTAGGTTTAAGTGTTATCTTTAGAATAGACCAGACCTCACGTAGAATCTTCTTTTTTTAAGGTATCACACTTAAATGCCTTTTTCTTTTTTGCTCCCTCCTGTGTTTTCACTGTACTTTATAAAATACCTATAGTATTTTAGCTAGAGCCCTTGTTTACATATTCTTGTTCACTTGCTAGACTGTATATCCAATGAATTACTGAAGATAGAGCATTTGTTTTGATCATCATTTTAGCTTCTGGTGCTTGAAAAAAAATGCTTGGTGCTTACATGTAAATAAATAGAAATCTAGATGGACTAGAATTGATTTGGTGGAACCTTTAGATGATTCGTAGACTTAAGATCATGTTTATGAACTAACGGTTATAAGACTGGAAAAGAGAAGGTTCAAATTGGCCATGAGTCACACTTTCAAATACTTGATGAACTGTCATATGGAAGAAAATTAGAATGGCTTTTAATGTGATAGAAGCTTCAGGTAGTATCAACTGGAGAAACCCCTGGAAGTTACTGCATTTTGTTAATTCTAAAACATCCATATTTTCTCATTTTAATATCTCTGAAATTATAATGCCTCTCACAATTGACATGATGAGAAAGGATTGTGTCATGGTGTAATTGGCAATGTCTCTTCTTTCTTAATGACATAAAATAATTGTGCAACTTACTACCATTGGCATCTTTGATCTTTGATGACATGCAGATGGTAGATTTCAGCTCAACATATGGAAAAATTTTCAAACTCTTAGTTCTGTTCAAGATGAAATGTATAGCTTCAGCATAGCAACGGGTCCCATTCCTGAAGGTATTCATTCCCAGACTGGACCAACACTTGTTATAAATGAGCTCATCAATTTTGGGATTGAATGATCTTTAACATCTTTATCAAACTTGAGGTTCTTGGATTTTGAGACTCTTAATTTTTAGATGAGAAAACAAAGATAATACAGGTTAAGTGCTTTGTCCAAAGTCACATATCTCATTTGAGACCAAGACTCGTCTATCCATGCCTCCCGTTTTGTACACCTGAAACTAACACAATATTGTTTATATACTAAACTCCAATGTGAAACTACTTTCATTTACTATTCTTTTTTCTTCAGGCTTGCAGTATAGAAAACGGATGCATACAATATTTTGATAAGAGCAATAGCTAGCATTTATTGCATGTATATGGTATGTCATTTACTTGTTCTTTATGTATGTTATCACATATAGTCCATCTGATGGCTCATGCTAGATACTATTATCATTCTTGTTCACAGATGGGGAAGCTGAGGAATGGGAGGTAAAATAATTTGTTCAAAGTCACACAGTTTGTATAAGTCAAGGCTGAGGTTGAAACACACACTTTGAAGTGAGTTCTATTCTCTTAATTGCTAGATAGGGACTTAAAGATTCAGAGAGTTTACTGCGGAATCTATATGCAGTGATGTGAAAATCAAAACCTGCCATGGTATGAAATTTCTGATTTTAAAATAAACATGCTTTGGTTGTTCCATTACTATCTCTTTTATTACTTGCCTTAAGATATCTGAGTAATGGTTTCAGCTCTCTACTGCATTTATGTTCAAACAAAACCTTAAGTGCTTTTGTTAAATTTTAGGGCCAGCAGAAAGCTTATCAATAAACTGATAAAGTAATTTACCTCTTAAATCAAGAAAATTCTGTTTTATTCTTTGCTTTGTATGTACTTAACCTATGCCTACTTCTACCTAGAGGTACCCCAAAGTTGAGAAAAATCAGTTTTTAACTTATTTCCTGATCTTTGTTTTTTATTCATTGTGGGCCCTTGGCCATCTGTAAAGATGCATTGACTTTTACTGATTTTTTTTTTTTTTTTTTTTGAGGAGAGCTATCTTTGTGCACTTCTGAACCCTCAAGGGGCAGTCTTTATTCCTCAAAAAGGAATCCTTCATAGAGGACACAGGCAGAATTCTCGTCACAGCTGAGGTCCTCTCTTTGCCCCTGGGAAACTTTACTTATTATCTCTCTTCGAAGGAAAAAGAAAACTGGAAAAAAGCTTCTGGGTGTTGATAAGAAGAATTTTAAAAGAACCTTAGTTAAGTCCATTTTGGAGATTAGTTTTCCAGACATCATAATACTCAAAATATCACATAATATTTTCACATGTAGGTAGTTTACTGAAAAATTTGTAGTCTTGACCAATCTCTTGTCTCTTGGCCTTGGTTTATCTATAAATTGAAGTGTTGAAATAGTTTTTTACTTCCGTCATTGTTCTCAAAGACGTTTCTTTACATGTTGCTATTCTCTTGTGTGGCCGCTAGGTGGACAAAGGCGCGGCCCTGCTGTTGAAAATGGCTTCCCGTCACTAATTTGGAATAATGGTCTTGAAGAACAACCACACAGAGAGCTAGTTTTTCTTAAAGAGACACTGAATATTTTAAAAGTCCTTTTTATTAATTGGTATTAAAGTGTGATATGAACTAGTACTTCTTTGTAATACTTGAGAATTGAGGAAAACGATTATTACTATTTCTGTGACCACTAAAATCTTTATACGTATAATCACATATCTCCATGAACATTACCACGTAGGAGATTTCACTAAGCTTATTAAGAATCATGGATATGAGCCTTTTTGAAAAGTGTCACAAGCCACAATATTTTAAGAATGTAGATAAAGACATTTAAAGGATATTTGGAAACTTTTTAGTGGGTATCAAAGTTGGTAATAATTAGTTAATATTTTCAGACACTAAAGCAACAAAATAAATTTCTAATTGCAAAATTGAAAGGGAACTAAATGCTTTGTAGCCGAAAAAGGTCCATGACTACATAATAATCTTTAAAAGCAATTTTAGTAGCTAAGATTTATTGAACACGTATTATATGCCAGACTATGTGTTAAAAGCTTTTGTTCATATTCTTTTGATTCTCTCAACGACTCTGTGAAGCAGTTACTTTATCAGGCTCATGAGTAAATGATGGTTTAGAGTGTTTCATTACTGTGCCTGCCGTGCTGCTGTCCTGTAGCAGAGTGGAGCTTTGAACACAGGCACTCAAACATCAGAGTAGCAGATACTCATCCACGGCTATATTGGTAACAGCCTGTGCTATATTGCTCTTCAGGATTGTAAAATGCTTCATATTCATTACTGCTTTGTGTGTTTACTACAGTTCTCTTCAGTAGAGGGTGAGGATAATTAGCCTTTGTGTTTCCAGGCAGGGCAAGAAGACTCGGAAAGGTTGAGTCCCAAACAGGACTCCACAGTTTGACAGAACACATTTAGAAATGAGTATTTTATCGTCAAAAAATAGAGTATTTTATCTTCAACTATTAGAACCAGAATCTGGGGATAGGATGAAATTGTCTACTTTCTGAGCTTTTGATTTTAAAAAGCTTGTGCAGATAGTCTGGTTGTCTCTAACTCAAAGACAAAACCCTAAAATTCACAGAAAACTTGAAATTTCACATTTTTGAACATCAGTAATCACTCCATTTATCACAAGCCTGTTAGGTGCCAGGGATTACAGTCAGTACTTTACAAGTTGCCTTTTTTGATTCTTCATGACAGCCTTCTAAGGTCAGTGTTCACCTCATTTTACAGATAGGGAACAGAAACCTAGAGAGATTAAATAACTTATTCTAAGTAACACAGCAAGCAAACAGATCTGAACCCAAATCTTGAGTATGACTTGAACTTAATATACTAATGAGGTTCAGTGTATCGTATTTGTTTGAAATAGTTTGACACTTTTAAATGTGCCCCAGGTTGCAGCTGGTGAGGCAGGAAGACTGTGGCTTTTTGTGGTTGTGAATAAGTATATGCAATGAAGAGGAGGGTAAGGTTTCTGCTAGTCTTCTTATTTTGCAAAACATGATCATTTTCTTGGTGAAGCATAAGGCAGAGTCATCCTATCATAAGACATATTAGAGCCAGTATCCTGAAGTGACCAGCTCTCAGCAGTGAATCACAGGAGTTGGAATGCAGGCATTGTCTACTGATATGATAATACCCAGTTTGTCTCCTAATGTTCCCATTGCCCCCAGCACTGGCTGGTGGAATCTTCCAGCCTTCTGCCTGATCCCTCACAGCTCAGTCCTTTATTTTTAAAGATTCATTTCATATTTTGTTCATTTGAATATGATGCTTGTTTGAAGAGGAAGGAGAAGGAAGCACAAAGCCTGCCTATCCTTAGTCCACTCAGCCTCTTGGAGATGCTGCTAGAAGAGGGGAAAGAGGGGGCAGGTCTTATAAGATTATACAGCAGTTCAAGATTAAATTGATGATCCTTCCTCAGAGGGTTTCATTTGAAATAAGTGATGATACACATAAAATTAGACCAAGAAATAATACAATGCTATATGCCCTTGTGTTCTCTTTTCCTTGTTGGCATTTTTCATCTGTCATGATTCGTCTATGAGAGTTTTGAATAAGTGCATACAAGTTACATTTGTGTGCTTAAAAGATAGTCGTGTCATTTGTTACTTTTGTCTGTGCATTTATTTGCAAATGTATGCAAGCCTTCATTTAAGATTTTATCAAAACTTACTTGAAACAACATTTTTGCACTGAAAACTAGTAGATTTTTGAAATGTGACTTGTTTCATGCACATGTGTAATTGCATCTCAACCCCGTCGTATGTCACTTCTCTGCTCCTGCACTAAAGTTCAGTTCAATTCAGTCACTCAGTCGTGTCTGACCCTTTGTGACCCCATGGACTGTAGCATGCCAGGCTTCCCTGTCCATCACCAACTCCCAGAGCTTGCTCAAACTCATGTCCACTGAGTTGGTGATGCCATCCAACCATCTCATCCTCTGTCGTCCCCTTCTCCTGCCTTCAATCATCTCCACCATCAGGGTCTTTTCCAATGAGTCAGTTCTTTGCAACAGGTGGCCAAAGTATTGGAGCTTAAGCATCAGTCCTTTCCATGAATATTCAGGACTGATTTCCTTTAGGACTGACTGGTTTGATCTCCTTGCAAGCCAAGGGACTCTCAAGAGTCTTCTCCAACACCACAGTTCAAAAGCATTAGTTCACTGGGGCTCAGCTTTCTTTATAGTCCAACTCTCACATGTGTACATGACTACTGGAAAAACTGTTGCAGGAAGACGGACCCCTTCCAGGGCCTGAAACTGGGCTCTTGTCTAACACTCGGAAATGAATTGTCCGAGGAGACACATGTACTGACAAAGCAAGAGATTTTATTGGGAAAGGGGACCCGGGTGGAGAGCAGTAGAGTAAGGGAACCCAGGAGAACTGCTCTCCCAGGTGGCTCGCAATGTCGGGTTTTATGGTGATGGGATTAGTTTCCGGGTGGTTTTTGGCCAATCATTCTAATTCAGAGTTTTTCCTGGTGGTGCACGCATCGCTCAGCCAAGATAGGTGCTAGCGAGAGGGATTCTGGGAAGTGGACGGACACGCAGTGTCTCCTTTAGACCTTTCCCCAACTCTTCTGGTTGGTGGTGGCTTATTAGTTCCGTATTCCTTATCAGGATCTCCTGTCATAAAACAACTCATGCAAATGGTTACTATGGTGCCTGGCCAGGGTGGGTGGTTTCAATCAGTGTGCTTCCCCTAACAAAACCATAGTTTTGACTAGATGGGCCTCTGTTGGCAAAGTAATGTCTCTGCTTTTTAATATGCTATCTGGGTTGGTCATAGCTTTTCTCCTAAGGAGCAAGCGTCTTTTAATTTCATGGCTGAAGTCACCTTCTGCAATGATTTTGGAGCCCAAGAAAATAAAGTCTGTCACTGTTTCCATTGTTTCCCCATCTATTTGCCGTGAAGGGTCTTCCCATAAAATGAAGCAATACATATGGGGAACTTGAATCATCTGCATAAGTATCGCAAGACAGCATTTAACATTCTAGTTCGACTTCTTCATTTCATATTACCTCTTCCTCCTTTTTGCCACCCTCTGCTTGGAGCATCTAGGCTATCCAAAAAGAAAATGATTATGTGATTATGATACCAGAGAAAAGCAGTTGTGGTGTGTCTTACTAAATCATTTTGGGACACATATCTTATTCTGCTAGCATTCATATGGCCCATGATTACAAACATACAGAGTTCTTGAAGATTGATTAAACATTAAAAATACAGCATCCTTTTGCATCTCTAAATGAAAATCATTAGAACAGGCTATTAAAAATGGCAAGAGAGTACGTGGCTTATCGGATGAAACATTTAAATTCAGATTTTTCTGGTACAAGTTTTTATGGTGGAAACCGTGTGAGAAATATTACTTAGTGCACACCTCCTTTGAATCCCTCTGCATGTTGCTGCCTCTGCAGCGTTTTACTGAAAAGTTACGGTGACTTCAGTGAGATTTTGTGATAAGCTGAACTCCTCACAGCTTGATCCTTCCCTGACTTTGTAGTGAAAACCACGGCTGTTGAGTGAAACACAGGTTGTTAGTTGCTCTGCTGGACCTGGCATTCGACCCAGATGCCTCATGTTTATTCCTTGCTGCCTAGGGGCTCCATTGGCTTGCCCTTCGGATGCATGCTTCTGAATATAGGCTGGGGTGGGAATATATTTGGGGGTTCAAGATCTAAACGGAGCTTAGTGATCTGGATCTTCCCATAGCACAGATTTCCTGGTTTGTGGTTCACCCTCTCAGAGTTGAGACTAATACAGAGATGTTGATGGGTTTTAGAGGCTGGCCTCTTGGGACATGGCAGCTTGCCATGATGCCATCAGTTTAGACTAATGATTGTACAGAATTCTCATGAAGCAGATGGCTACTAACCACAATATTAATATTATTTTGCTTTGTACATTTAGGGAAAAAATCATTTCACAGTTGCAAAGGAAAACCTCGTTTGGATTTTATAAAGAATGATCTGCAACAGAAATAACATGCTGTCAGGACCTGTTTTATATGCTTTCATTATCAGTGACAAATTGTGATATTAATTCTATAGCAAATTTGTGCTTGGGATTTTAGCATTTCTCTCAGCCATTTCCTTTCTCTGCATAGCTAGCTGTAGAATAAAATGCTCTGAATTTTACCTTGGAGGGATCGACAGCTGGATTTAAATGTTACCTCTGTAATTTGCTTAGAGATACCATTGTTTATAAATTTGAAGAGTGGATGTTCTTTGACAGGATTCGGAATGAAGTGGAGGTTTGAGGTAATTGCTTAGATAATCCAGGTAGCAGAGACACTTCTGCCTGGATTCCCCCAATAACATAGCTGAAACAAAAGAAATTTATTTCTGTTTGAATTAGTCAGGTAATTACTTCTGCACTCTGCTTTGTTTTGCTGATGACATTCTGGTTTGAATGTATTGGGAGAGATGATGGTGACAGTTAAGTTCATATGATGGAATGGTGGTCCTGTGATCTGTGTAATTCAGCCACAGGGTATCAGTCATTATTTTATTTTGATTAGTGTTCTGGATCTTCCATAATGCTATTTTCCGGATAACTTACTAACAAAAGTAACTCAGGAATGCCTAATATTAGGACATTAGGGGATTTAGCATGACTTTGCCTCAAGCACAAGAATTTTAAAATTTGGAACACCAGAGTGAGATGGAGCACTTGGCAGTGGTAAGCATGCTTCCTGTTTGCTTCTCAAACCATCCTGAAGCCCAGCATAGGCAAACACGATCCACTGTGTGCAGTTTCTTTCTTTTTTTTAATAGCCTGAGATGTTTAAACATGGTTTTTTACCTGCTTGGTGTTTTTGACTTTCTTATTTTTGTGAAGTCTTTAAAACATAATATAAAAAAGGAAGGGAAAAGAATTAACTGCTTTTTTGGGTCTGAGAGAACATGCAATCATGAGTGAATAAGCAATGGCTCCTGAATAAGAGATGAAGAAAATCACATCTTTTAATGGAAAGGTTTGGAAGGAAGGCTTAGTAAGGGAAGATAGTCACATTCCATGTACAAGGTCTGTTTTAAACTCTTGTTGTACAAGGTCTGTTTTAAACTCTTGGCAGTTTAGTCCCAAATCCAAAACAAGAAAAGAAAAGGCTTACTCAGTATCCAAGTGACTGTTTCTTAACAAACCATCCTTAATTATATTTGACATCTAGTTTTTGACCACTTAGCAGTTTGCAGCAATAAATTTTTAGAAGGACAGGAGGTAACATGATTAGATGGAAGTTTAATGACAGTGGAAATGACAACTGACGTTGAGTGGAGAGAACAACATCCACTACAACAAAGCAGACATTGAGGATATTGCAACAGAAATACGGTGATGAATCCTCACAGAGCTGACTCTATAGTTCAAGAAGTTAGTCCCTTTCCCTTAGAAAGCTAGTAATGATTTAAGATGCCAGTGAATGAGTGCACTCTGGCAAATGAATAGGTGTTCATAAGTAATTTAGAAAATTCATTTATGTGAATATGGATTCCCAGTGATGCAGTTCATTAGGTATCTTTCCATTTGAGTTGGGTCATGTCAAACAAACACTCTATCCCTTCCTGTGTAGTAATGATTCAAGAAATACTGGCGTGGATCAAATATCTGAAATTATTCACTTGGGGATTCATTCCTTTGAGCCTTGAAGGCACTACATTTTCACAGACCTCCTGTTAAAGTGCCTATGGGTCATAAACTGAACTCTGGTAATCTATGAGTATTACATTATTAGATAGTGTGAGAATTTTATATAGGATAAGCGCTTACTCATTTCTGGAGCTCAAACTATCTCCATACTCTGGATACTGAGGAAAAGATTCGGAAAGCAAACAGCTTATTTCATTTCTATAAAACAGTTACTCAAGTTTCATTTTCACCTTCCCTGGGAATAAGAATCTTCTATGTTTGATGCACTGGAAAATTCTATCCACGGTGCTGGCTGTAGCTGATAAATTGATTGATCACTCTTTTTGACTCTCTGACAAGCTTTCTGAGTAAATGGTGCTACAATTGCAAAATAAACTTTGCAATTAAATGCCATTTAGTTATATGCAAGGAGAACTCAAAGATGATTGGCAATGATATGTGTAAGTAAGGAAAATAATAAGTGTATGCAATTCCAGTGAGTGCATGCCTATATGGGCAACCATACCTCTGGTTATTAGTAACAGGAGAGAAGAGATGGAGACTGCAGAAGTGGGAAGAGAAGCTGTGGCTGTAGCAAATGTGGAAATACAGCAAACTATTGGCCAAGTAGCCCACCTTGTTTGGGGAGAGCAACAATGGTGAGCTCTACAATCTCAGTTCCAAGTTGAAAAGCAGTCTGTGGGAGGATTGCTTAGTTTCAGGGTTGGCATCCATCCTAGCTTGCCTGGGATAGCTCCAGTGTGTGCCTGTTGTATTGGTTTAATTACTGATATTTTACTCTATTTACTACCTTATTTTACTATCAAAAGTGTTCTGACTTCGACATTAAATATTTTCATGATCATTATAAGTAACTGTGAGTGAAACAAGAGAAAATACAGAGCCTATTTTAACTCTATTTTATCTGATCATTCACAGATAACACCTCTTACAATCTCTTATTTCCTTACAAGTGAAATAATAAAAGCAAACTTGACGGTCATAAGTCTAGTTTCCAACCTAGTAAAGAAATGACATCAAACCCTACAGCAACTTCAGCCTTCTCCTGCTACTGCCTTTATGTTTTATGGAACCACCTATATTCACTGTGGAATTGTAATAACTAGGCAAAGACGAACAACTTTGGATGAGAAATGTTGAAATAAACAATGCTACACTTCTGAGTTTATATCCAGTAGTGTATCAGGCCAGGAACTGGAGGGGGAAAAGTGGAGTCCTCAGATTATGTCTAGAGAAATGTTAATATTCCCAGACTATCAGCCTTCTGCATCTGGCCTGAGTACTGTTCCTCCCCTGGCAGTCCACCGTACATTGCTAGCTAGGGAGGTTATTAGAATGAATTTATTATCCTTTGGTAGTCATTAACACTGACTGCAGTGGACAGTAAATATTTTACACTCTTTGTGAATGGGTCTGGAAAACAGTTTCAGAATTTTTCAAAGTGACTTTTGGGGGCAATATTCTATATCGGGGACATATCCTTATAAATAAGAACAACATGTCTCTCAGCAGTCACATAGAGTTGCTTTTAGGGTGTTTCTGGTGTTCAAAATCCTTACTTTATTTTCACTCTCTTAATGTAATATTAGTAATCTTTTTGGCTCTTGGGATATGTTGGGATATGGCAGTTAAGAAATTTCTGAGTACTGTGCTTATCTAATCAAGCCAAATCTTCTGTGTTTTGGCATCTGTCTAATATCTTCCTTATTCATAATTTCTTTCTTGCCTAGGCCTTCATACACATAGCTAGGGGGAGTATGAAAAGTGCAGGGAGGACGTGACACACAGAGGGAAGTGAAAAGGAAGAACTTGTGATACAACCATGGAGTAAAGGAGTGTAGCCCTTAGGATCTCCAGTACTGTGGGGCAGACATGAAGAGGACAGTGGGTCAGCTGGAATTCTAGCCAACCTCAGCAAAAGTGACATGGTGGCCAGGAGCTCTGAAGACTGATATGATATAGAACCCTGGATCTAGGTTCCATCATCTCTCTATCTAATAGCTGTGTGACTCATAGCAAATTTCTCCATGTCTCTCTCTTTCAATTCTTCATCTTAAACTGGGGATGTATTCTGTAGTATCCATCTAACAGGGCTCATGTCAGAATTGTATGAATCAGACTGTGTCCAGAGCTTAGAAAAGTTGCAGGCATGTATGAGAACTCAGTAAATGTGAGTTCTCTAAAAACGCCCAGGCTGTTGGTTTTGGGCATGATCCTCTCCCTACAGCAGTGCATAGTGTAACCAGACTTTGCTGAGCCAGGAAGGACTTTGCTAACAGGACCGACAGCAACAGAGCTGTGTAACACCAGTGTTATTTCTCTGCAGCACCGTGTGGATTCTCAACTGACTGGCTTGAAGTTACAATTCCTTTCTGAGCCAAAGAAGACAGGACTGTTGGGTGATTACCAACTAAAATGGGACAATTATGACCTAAAGTCTAGGCGTCCTTTGGGGATTACCAGTTAGCCCTAAAACAGTGATCTCCCTTTGATGACAAGTGCTAGAAAAAAAGAATGTACCCCACCTCTCCTTATTCTCTTAGCCACACTGTAACTGTGTCCTTAGAGATGGTATTTAGCACCGGGAAGAGTGTATTACCACTTTATAGTCAGGATAAATCATGTTCTATAACTGGAATGTCTAAAAATTCTATTTGGTCATCTTAAATGTAAAACATCTTGAGCCTTGATTATCCAAATGTACCAGAGTCTCCTAGTTTCTGATATTACTGCTCAATAATCACTGGCCTTTACTGAGTGTATCTATGACTGTGTTATTCTTTGGAAATCTGCATTCAAATGGGTATATCTTTCCTTTTCTCTTTTGTTTTTCTCTTCTCTTCTTTTCACAGCTATTTTTAAGGTCTCCTCAGAGAACCATTTTGCTTTTTTGCATTTCTTTTTCTTGGGATGGTCTTGATCCCTGTCTCCTGTACAATGCCATGAACCTCCATCCATAGTTCATCAGGCTCTCTGCCTATCAGATATAGTCCCTTAAATCTATTTCCCAGTTCCACTGTATAATCGTAAGGGATTTGATTTAGGTCATACCAGAATGGTCTAGTGGTTTTCCCTACTTTCTTCAATTTAAGTCTGAGTTTGGGAATAAGGAGTTCATGATCTGAGCCAAAGTCAGCTCCTGGTCTTGTTTTTGCTGACTGTACAGAGCTTCTCCATCTTCAGCTGCAAAGAATATAATCAATCTGATTTCTGTATTGACCATCTGGTGATGTCCATGTGTAGAGTCTTCTCTTGTGTTGTTGGAAGAGGGTGTTTGCTATGACCACTGCATTCCCTTGGCAAAACTCTGTTAGCTTTTGCCTGGCTTCATTTTGTACTCCAAGGGCAAAGCCTGTTACTCCAGGTATCTCCTGACTTCCTACTTTTGCATTCCAGTCCCCTATGATGAAAAGGACATCTTTTTTTGGTGTTAGTTCTAGAAGGTCTTTTAGGTCATCATAGAACCTTTCAACTCCAGCTTTTTCAAAATTAGTGGTTGGAGCACAGACTTGGATTACTGTGATACTGAATGGTTTGCCTTGGAAACGAACAGAGATAATTCTGTCGTTTTTGAGATTGCCTCAAAGTACGGCATTTTGGACTCTTTTGTTGACTATGATAGCTACTCCATTATTTCTTCTAAGGGATTCTTGCCCACAGTAGTAGATATGATGGTCATCGGAGTTAAATTCACCCATTGGAATCCATTTTAGTTCACTGATTCCTAAAATGTCGACGTTCACTCTTGCCATCTCCTGTTTGACCACTTCCAACTTGCCTTGATTCATGGACCTAACATTCCAGGTTCCTATGCAATATTGCTCTTTACACTATCGGACTTTACTTCCATCACCAGTCACATCCACAACTGGGTGTTGTTTTTGCTTTGGCTCCATCCCTTCATTCTTTCTGGAGTTATTTTTCCACTGATCTCCAGTAGCATGTTGGGCACCTACCCACCTGGGGAGTTCCTCTTTCAGTGTCCCATCTTTTTGCCTTTTCATACTGTTCATGGGGTTCTCAAGGCAAGAATACTGAAGTCGTTTGCCATTCCCTTCTCCAATGGACCACATTCTGTCAGAACTCTCCACCATGACCCGTCTGTCTTGGGTGGCCCTACATGGCATGGCTCATAGTTTCATTGACTTAGACAAGGCTGCAGATGATGACTGCAGTCATGAAATTAAAAGACACTTACTCCTTGGAAGGAAAGTTATGACCAACCTAGACAGCATATTAAAAATCAGAAACATTACTTTGCCAACAGAAGTCCATCTAGTCAAGGTTATGGTTTTTCCAGTGGTCATGTATGGATGTGAGAGTTGGACTATAAACAAAGCTGAGTGCTGAAGAATTGATGCTTTTGAATTGTGGTGTTGGAGAAGACTTTTGAGAGTCCCTTGGACTACAAGGAGATCCAACCTGTCTATCCTAAAGGATGTCAGTCCTGAGTGTTCATTGGGAGGACTAATGTTGAAGCTGAAACTCCAATACTTTGGCTACCTGATGCAAAGAACTGAATCATAGGAAACGAACCTGATGCTGGGAAAGATTGAAGGCAGGAGAAGGGGACAACAGAGGATGAGATGGCTGGATGGCATCACTGACTCAATGGACATGAATTTGGGTAGACTCTGGGAGTTAGTGATGGACAGGGAGGCCTGGCGTGCTGCAGTCCATGGGGTCACAAAGAGTTGGACACGACTGAGCGACTGAACTGAACTGAGCTGATGACTGTGTTAGGAGTATGAGACTTAGACTGCATGATCCTTGCTTTCAAAGAATGACTGATCTAGTTAAGAAATAAAACATTAGTGTTCTCTTGATACTAAGCTTCTGGTAGTCATTGCCCTTATAGTTTGTAAAAAGTGTCCCTTGGTCTATCCTTCGTGTGTTCTCATAGCACAGTCCTTCCTTTCTTACTTATCTTAATTCAGCATTGTAGTAACACAGCATCTAAGGGTTAGATGCTTTGGCTCTCTTTGCAGCACTACGGGTTCCTAATAAACATTGTAAATCAATCATTCCCTAGTTTATTCTTGCTTGAAAGAAGAAAAGACTTTGTTTTTTGTGCTTTTGTGATTTGGCCTGCCCTTACTTGCTGTTTTGTACCCAAAATTCATGCTTAAGCACTATTTCATCACCTTGATTTAGTTGTTAATTTTTAAAACTGTTTTTGAAAATTTAAATTGAGGTCATCTATGTAAGGTGCCTATTACAGTGTCTAGGGCATAAGGAGTGATCAATGAAAGTTAATTCAACTTTTTTGTTCTTCTCCCATGCAGTTCTATATCATTCTTTTCCATCATGTAGCAATATTCAAGTTCATTTCCATTTTATGCATTTATTCTTATGTTATGGAAGATGGAAACGCAAATGTAAAGCACTAGGTAGAGGGTCATCTCTCTCTGCTGGGACAGGAACACCAGCATGAGTAATATATTCTGTGGAGCAGGACTAAAAACAATAAATGTCCTGAATGTATTTCCCAATAAGCAGGCAAAATTATTTTCCTATTTTCATAGCTTTGTATTTGAGGCTTCTATTTTATTTATAGTATAAATTCTGTGCTGTTTTCAGTATATGCTGTTTCTTGTACTGAGCAATGGTAACTAAAGACTATTTTTCATGCTCCCATGTAATGTGCTCCTAATATGCAACCTAAAGCTTTCTTTCAGTTAACTTGCTCACTCCTTTTGTGACAGCAACATGGAACAGTATTTTAGAATCTTGTAGACCTCAGGTTTGTAACATGGTATTATTTATTTGTAGAGTCTCCAAACATATTCTTCTTGCAGAAAATAACTTTTGTATGTTTCTTTGAACTTAATTTTATAAAAATACAGCACAGCTGAGTTGGCTTGTCACAATTCTTTCTCAAATTTGGGTTTTCATGTCACTAAGAGATTATTTTTTTTTCTCCTGAAAGATTCAGTTCAGTTCAGTTCAGTCGCTCAGTCGTGTCCAACTCTTTGCAACCCCATGAACCGCAACACACCAGGCCTCCCTGTCCATCACCAACTCCTGGAGTTTACCCAAAATCATGTCCATTGAGTCCATGATGCCATCTAACCATCTCATCCTCTGTCGTCCCCTTGTCCTCCTGCCTTCAATCTTTCCCAGCATCAGGGTCTTTTCAAATGAGTCAGCTCTTTGCATCAGGTGGCGAGAATATTGGAGTTTCAGCTTCAGCATCAGTCCTTCCAATGAACACCCAGGACTAATCTCGTTTAGGATGGACTGGTTGGATCTCCTTGCAGTCCAAGGGACTCTCAAGAGTCTTCTCCAATACCACAATTCAAAAGCATCAATTCTTCGGCACTCAGCTTTGTTTATAGTTCAACTCTTACATCCATACATGACTACTGGAAAAAACCATAGCCTTGACTAGTTGGACCTTTGTTGACAAAGTAATGTTTCTGCTTTTTAATATGCTATCTAGGTTGGTCATAACTTTCCTTCCAAGGAGTAAACGTCTTTTAATTTCATGGCTCCAATCACCATCTGCAGTGATTTTTGGAGCCCCCAAAGATAAAGTCAGTCCCTGTTTCCACTGTTTCCCCATCTATTTGCCATGAAGTGATGGCACCAGATGCCATGATCTTAGTTTTCTGAATGTTGAGCTTTAAGCCAACTTTTTTACTCTCCTCTTTCACTTTCATCATTAACTGCATCTTATCAGTCATCTCAGAGGGCTCCTTTGATTTGAACTAAATGGGTGATTTATTATAGAAGTATGACCATAATGGAGAGAATGCCATCCACTCCCTGGAAGTTTCTGGTGCTAAAGTCTGACTGCACATTGAATTTCATCAGGGTGCTCCTGGCTGGTGGAGGTTGAGGGTCACTTCTCTTTGCATCATGGACTTGACTAGTTCTAATTCTCTCAGTGTATCCACCTCGCTGCTTTGGATGGTACAGTGAAGCTGACACACGGGTGCTTTGGCCATTTCTAGTGTAACATCTACCGGGGATACAAGAAAACTACTTATGATTTAAGCTAGAACTTATACTAGATGGAGTAGTCTCTTTTAATTTCGCCAACAAATGAAATTAATTCAGTTTAAAAGTATAAATAATTTGAAGATGTACTGAAGAAGATAGATGGAAAGTATGTCCTCTGTACTTATGAACTTGCTCTTTATTCAAGATTAGAGATTAAATCTGACTACCAAAAAGACAAACCTAAAACCCAGAAGATTTTGTTCTTTTCTTTTACCTAGAAGAATGGTTTATCTTCGTTTATGTTTGTTGGCAGTAAAACTCAATGCCCAGAAAGATGAAACCCTGGTAAATATTCTTCAGGAATGGTTCGGAAAATTTATTCCATTCAGACCTCATATCTTATTTAGAAGCACAGCCAATATCTAAAATACATATTCTTCCAGTGCCATACAATTTTTGAGATTCTTCAAGGCTTCTATTATTTTATACAGTCATTTTTTACTGTCCAGTGTGGATGGACAGTTAACTCAACTTTTATCTAGGTCTGAAGAAGAGAAAAAAGTCCAGTTATAAATGCTTTTGTGACTTGGAGCCTTCTGTCTTTTGTAAGACAGCTATGGTAAGGTTTTTAACTCCGAATACTTTTTTTTTTTTTGCTATGTCCCATTTACACGAAGTAAACAGTGTAAGGTCCAGGAGAAACTGAGAATGAAGAGAAAAGTAATGATTATCTGTGATTTGAAATTTTAACTTCATACATTAAATAATGATACAATCAATAAAGTAGATTAGAATGTGAAGGCAACAGAAATAAATGTCTTTGGATCCCTTCTGTGTGACTTTTTCCACACCTAAGACACAGACTTGTATTTAAAGGAGAACCTATAAATCATCTATGAGGCCATTGCATTTAATGCAGTGTCTGTATGGGTGACCAGTTGGCATGGCAATGATAGATGGACTCACACAACTGGGTCTGGTGGTTCAAACATAGTTCATTTTGGCAGTGACTAAAAGCCTTTATGATCCAGCGATTGCTTAGTGACCTGGATGAAATGAATTGGTCTCTTTTCTAGTGAATAGCTGTCCATTTCACAAGACTAGAATGTAACCGGTACTAATTGTCTTCCTGGTTGATGGTTTCAGAAACAGGGCTAAAGAGGTCATAAGGAAAAGGGTGACAAAATGCTCTGTCTTTTCACACCATCACTCATTTACCAAGCTCACGGCACCCTGTCATCCCATTGGCCAGGCAGAGAGGAGGAAACCATTCATTGTTCCAACCTGAGTTAAACTGAACTTCCCTTAAATGACATGTCTTCAGTTCTCTTGATTATCTCTGTGACAAAATCCTTATACATACCAAATTTGGTTTCACATCTTTAAAAACAGTGTTAGAAAAGAAAAATAGTCTCTATTTTTTATTATTATTATTTTTTTAATAGAAAATTATTTAATTAGTATACATGTGTTCCCCATCCTGAACCCTCCTCCCTCCGCCCTCCCCACACCATCCCTCTGGGTCGTCCCAGTGCACCAGCCCCAAGCATCTAGCATCGTGCATTGAACCTGGACTGGCATCTTGTTTCATACATGACGTTTCACATGTTTCAATGCCATTCTCCCAAATCTTCCCTGACAGATGTTTCTGTTCATTTAGAGTGAAGTCTAGACTCTTTGAAAGATTCATGGAATTAACTTCATAGTTTCTTTATAGTTGTATCCTACTGTGTTAGGTAGTTGACTTAAAATGTTCTCACATCAGTGTTTGTCCTTCAGGACTCATTAGAATAGTTTTTACCATTTTTGTCCTATATAAAATGAAGTCTGGAAGAATTTTCCCTGGCTGGGAAGAATTAAACATGTAAATCTTTGCTAAGTGAATATAAAAATGTAATTCAGTCCTAGGCAGCATCTAAAAAGTTGATAAAGTCCATAGAGAAGAATTCCAAGAGGATTAATAATGATGATACACACAATAGTATTGAAGGAGACAAAGAGTTACTATAATGAAGATGAGATTGGAAGTTAGACAAGGAGATTAATAGAATTCAACTGGACTGTGGCCACATGTACACATTCCCAAATGTAGGAACTTAGTATTTGTTTAGCGTGGTGTTTCAAATCTGTAAGGTGTTTGGATGATTGAATATTCAAATGCCAAACACAAAATTGGATTCCCCTTCACACCATACACAAAAGATAAGCTACTGAGCTAAATATAAAAATTTTAAATTGTTTTAAGAAAGTGTTTATGAGTTTGGGGTGAGATTCTTATGATTTGAAAACCAGAATCCATAAAGAGAACACATGGGCAGATTGAGTATGTTAAAATTCTAAATTCTGTAAGTAACAGGAAATCTGAAGTTAAAATTCAAACAGCTAATGTGAAAATATGTGTACTATCAAGTGTAATAAATATTCCTAGTATTTAAAACGTTTTTCTAATATAGCTGGGAAAAATATTAACCACTTAACTGTAAAGTGGACAAAACATATGAACAGGTAATTTAGAGATGAAAAGCTGGAAAAGACCAATAAATATACAAAGTTGTTTAACTTAAATACTAATAATTCTTTTAGGAATGAAAACTGAAACAAGGTACCCTTTTTGGCTGTTAGAAATTTGGAAAATGTAAAGAAGATTAGAAATGTGTGTTGTGCTGAATAGGGCTATGCTGTAGCATGAAAATGATCTTTTCATACATTACTGTGTTAAAAGGAATTTGTAAAAATTTTGGAGATCAATTTGGTAATAGCTATTAAAAATTCAAATGCACATTTCCTATAACCTAGACACATTCTGAGGAATCTCACCTATAGCTGTGGGTTCAAAAGCATATAATTTTGTCCATCATAACCATGAATGTTCATTAATAAAAAAAACAGTACAATAAGTATATCATGTCTTTGCAGTGGATTGATTCTATATAAACATTAAAAAGAATTGGATCGAATTATATCTGCTAACGTGAAAAAAATATTTGTGTTATTGAGTGAAAAAGTGTGTAATGGGATAATTCTTTAAGAGTCTGTGTGTGTGCACATGTGTGCATTTGTTTGTTTTTGTATAACCTTAGGAAAATATTGAGAGTTATGTGTCCCCAGTTGTTGAAGGTAGCTAAAGGTTTAAAGTCATTGAAAGGATGAGTGGGATGGAGAAGTCAAGGTGGGACTCCTTTTCTTCCTTGAATAACTTTATGAGGATGGGAACCTGGGTCATTGTCTGAACTTGAAATTTTGGGTTTTTCAGTAAGATAGGTTTGTACCTGCATGGCCACATATGATGTGTGCCGTTGGCAACACTCATTTCTCCAATAAGACCAGAGCAGGAATGATCATTTGCCTGCTCACCGAAGGAGTAGTTCACACCTGGCTAAGGAGGCAGTTGTGAGTGTACAGAGTACCAACATGATTTTGAGGAGTGCCCCATACTCAGATATAAGTAAAAGGAAAGTGACCTTTCAACTCCTATTAGAAGAATGTTTGACTTTCTTCACCGAGGTTTAATTTCAAAGTTATTTGTCTTTGGTTCCTTTCTTTGCTAATGTATAATGCCTACCATAAAATAACTCTCACTAAGTATCAACTTTGTGAAGTGATTGTCAATTGGAAAAATTATTTTTAAAATGTTTGGTTTTTAAATTCATGTTTTAATTACTTAAGATTTTTAAAATGGGGGCATCTTTTCATTTTTTTCTCCATTTTCTTCTATGAATTGTTTTAGTAATTCTATTGTCACATTAGTGTTTGAATCAAGGAGATAATCTGTGGCCTCTTCAAAGAAGTGTGGCAAAATTTTCAATTACTAAAATGCAAAACTTGTTCTTCTTTCTCATGTTTTTATACCACAGCATGGAAATGTGTCATCTGATTTCTTAGAGTAAGGAATTAGTTTTTAAAGTAGCAAATTGCTTTTTAAAATCACTTTTCTTTCTCATTCATATTCCTTTTTCTGTCTTTTGTATCACTTACTGGCTTTTGGAACAGGTTTGTTCTTTGCTTTTATGCAGTTTACATCAAACTAGACACTTATATTTTTATATTTAAATGTAATTTTTTTGTTTACCATAAACAGGTTCCTAATTTATGTCATAAATTAGGACACAAATTAGGAACCTGTTTATTTTAAACAGGTGGGAGATATTTTATTGCCAGTTTGTATATGAAATTTTCTTCTGTTTATATCACAACTTTTTTGTTGTCATTTTTTTCTAAGAAACACTTTTGCTTTAGTATAGTAAAATCATAAATAAAATCTTTAAGCAATTTATGGTCATTATGACATTTGTCCAGTACTAAGTTGGTAATAAAACCTAGAGAGAAAGAATTATGGAAATCAGTTTCCCTGAGGTGCTGCTTTTGATTTGCCAATCTGTTTTTCAAGATTCTTTAATATCTTAATTCTTTAACACCTCTTGACTTTCATAAAATAAAATAACGCATGTACCCTCCTCCCCCTTAGTCTGCAATCTTACTCTTAATACCTGAAAGGGGTGGAGAATGATGAAGAGTAATTCCCACCTGGTGCAGGACAGGCCTTGAAAGAGCTAACCTGTTGCGCAAGGAAAAATTGCAAGGAAAAATGACCCTCACATCGATAATATTCTTGTTCTTTCCTCTAAAAAAAGAGAAGACAAAAGCAGACATAAAAACCTAACAAAAATAAAGTAAACCTAACAAAAGTAAAGTAAAAACTAAGATTTCAAAAGACATTGACCGATAGTGGATATTTGTAAAAGAATTTTATGCATGGGAGTAAAATTTAGCCTTTTTAAAAGCACTTTGAGAATAAGCTCATGAGCTATAGTAGTGGTAATTCAGATTCTAGGCAAAAAGGTCTTTGATGTCAGCTTTGGAAGTAGGACAGTGTTTTGGCTAGAAACCAAGATGGGGGTTATGGGGTGGGAGTACAAAATTGTTGGAATAACATTAGAGTGATATCATTGAGTGGACTTGAGATTAAAAATAATTCATATGTGGTTTAATAGTGGAATGATGCAGACATCATTTTAAATGAAAAACAATATAATGTAATAAAGTTTGTGGAAGCAGTTAGATCCAGGCTAGGGGGATGACTTGCAGAGTGGCCTAGTGACAAATGAAGGAGTAGCTAAATCACTCATTATTAAGGGACTGAGGGTGACAGCCACTAACGCAGAGGGAAGCCCTATGCCTGCTTACAGGGGTTTGCACAGTGCTAAGTAAACTTAAATGGCTCAGATGTTCAGAGGAGGAATGTAGTCATGAAGAAGGAAGCTGCTGTGTACCTGGTGAGGTTAGAGAGCAAAGACGCACACCGTCCACATTCTGGTGCGTGCTCGGGAATTAGGCTTCCCTTGTTTGGTTTGCATGTTTATTGGGCAGGAAGTAATCTGTCAGTTTAATTCAAAACTTGTATTTTCAGTGGAGTTTACATGGGGTTAAAGAAAATCAATGGAAGACTTACAAGATAAAATAATGTTATCTTATTGACAGCTATCAATAATGGATAATGAGGCCTTAGGTTGAACTTCCTTGAATAAACAGAGTTGAAGCTGTCAATAGGTTATAAATGAAAATCTAATTATGTAGACTTGTTAGCTTGAATTCCAGTCTTAGATATTAATGTAATTAATTTGTGGAAGAGTGGCAATTTGAGTGTGGGAATTCAAGCATATTTTATTAATTTTTTACACATAGGTAGAATTTTAGAGAAAAATACTCCTCTTTTGCAAGCAGAAGCATTGCAAATGCATATATGACATGTGAGCACATGGGCATGTGAAACAGATTTTTTTTTCAGTTTATGGGACATGATTATAAATTTTCTGAGAAGAAAGGAAATAGAAATTTCTTAGGCAATCTAATAAAATTCAGTTAGAAATAACTGGTTCAAGATACTCAAGTTTGTCAGTATCAGATTAAAATTAAAATACATTTTTATATTCTATGAAAGTAAGGTCACCATTAAAAGTTTCTATTTTTCCCTTACTATGGCTTAAAATATAAGAGCAAAAGTACAGTTCCATAGAGTTTTGCAGTAGGTTGGCTTTTCTAGAAAATTAGGATCCTTAAAAAGGGAGAGGTAGAGATAGATTATTTTAAAATTCTCTCCTCTGAAGTTTTATTCATAATAGCTAATACTTGTAAGCAGCCAAGATGTTTCTCAATAGGTAAGTGGATAAACAAACTATGGTACATCCATGTAATGAAATACTATTCAATGATAAAAATTAATGAGCTATCAAGCCATGAAAAGACACAGAGGAAACTTAAGTGCGTGTTGCTAAGTGAAAAAAAGCTGGTCTGAAAAGGCCACACACTATATGGTTCCAACTCTTTGACATTCCAAGAGAGGCACAGCTATGGGGACAGAAAGATCAGTGGTTTCCAGGAACTGGGACAGGGAGGTAAGTTACAGAGAGGGATGAACAGGTGGAGAAGAGGAGATTTTTTAGGGCAGTAAAACTATTCTGTATGTTACTGTTAATGGCGGATGTGTGACATTATGTATTTGGGAAAACCCATAGAATGTACCACACAAAGAGTGATCCCTAATGTAAATGTGGACTTTGGGTGATGATTACAAGTCAATGTAGGTTAATGGAAGTAACAAATGTACCACAATAATGCAAGATGTTGATAATAAGGGAAACTGTGTATGTAGACAACCCACTCCAGTGTTCTTGCTTGGAGAATCCCAGGGGTGGGGGAGCCTTGTGGGCTGCTATCTATGGGGTTGCACAGAGTTGGACACGACTGAAGCGACTTAGCAGCAGCAGCAGCAGCAGTGTATGTAGAGGGGAATTGGTGGAGGAGTAGATATACGGGAACTCTCTGTTCTTCTCCAGTTTTTCTATAAACCTAATACTGGAGAAGGGAAGGGCAAACCACTTCAGTATTCTTGCCTTGAGAACCCCATGAACAGTATGAAAAGGCAAAAAGATAGGACACTGAAAGATGAACTCCCCAGGTCAGTAGGTGCCCACTATGCTACTGGAGATCAGTGGAGAATTAACTCCAGGAAGAATGAACAGACGGAGCCAAAGCACAAACAACAAAGCACTTCAACAGTTGTGGAAGTGACTGGTGATGGAAGTAAAGTCTGGTGGTGTAAAGAGCAATATTGCATAGGAACCTGGAATGTTAGGTCCATGAAGCAAGGCAAATTGAAAGTGGTCAAACAGGAGATGGCAAGAGTAAACATTGGCATTTTAGGAATCAGCGAACTAAAATGGACTCAAATGTGTGAATTTAACTCAGATGACCATTATATCTACTACTGTGGGCAAGAATCCCTTAGAAGAAATGGAGTAGCTATCATAGTCAACAAAAGAGTCCAAAATACAGTACTTGGATGCAATTTGAAAAATGACAGAATGATCTCTGTTCGTTTCCAAGGCAAACCAATCAATATCACAGTAATCCAAGTCTATGCCCCAACCAGTAATGCTGAAGAAGCTGAAGTTGAATGGTTCTATGAAGACCTACAAGACCTTTTAGAACTAACACCCCCAAAAGATATCCTTTTCATTATAGGGGACTGGAATGCAAAAGTAGGAAGTCAAGAAACACTGGGAGTAACAGGCAAGTTTGGCCTTGGAGTACAGAATGAAGCAGGGCAAAGGCTCATAGAGTTTTGCCAAGGGAACGCACTGTCATAGCAAATACCCTCTTCCAACAACACAAGAGAAGACTCTACACATGGACATTGGCAGATGGTCAATACAGAAATCAGATTGATTATATTCTTTGCAGCCAAAGATGGAGAAGGTCTATAGAGTCAGCAAAAACAAGACTGGGAGCTGACTGTGGCTCAGATCATGAACTCCTTATTGCCAAATTCAGACTTAAATTGAAGAAAGTAGGGAAAACCACTAGACCATTCAGATATGACCTAAATCAAATCCCTTACTATTATACAGTGAAGGTGACAAATAGATTTAAGGGATTATATCTGATAGAGTGCCTAAAGAACTATGGACAGAGATTTGTGATATTGTACAGGAGGCAGTGATCAATACCATCCCCAAGAAAAAGAAATGCAGAAAGGCAAAATGGTTGTCTGACAAGGCCTTACAAATAGCTCAGAAAAGAAGAGAAGTGAAAGGCAAAGGAGAGAAGGAAAGATATACCCATCTGAATGCAGAGTTCCAAAGAATAGCAAGGAGACATAAGAAAGCCTTTCTCAGTGATCACTGCAAAGAAATAGACAAAACAATAGAATGGAAAGACTAGAGATCTCTTCAAGAAAATTAGAGATACCAAGGGAACATTTCATGCAAAGATGGGCACAATAAAGAACAGAAATGGTATGGACCTAACAGAAGCAGAAGATATTAGAAAAGGTGGCAAGAATACACAGAAGAACTATACAAATATATCTTTTTGACCCACATAATCACGATGGTGTGATCACTGTCCTAGAGCCAGACATCCTGGAATGCGAAGTCAAGTGGGCCTTAGGAGGCATCATTATGAACAAAGCTAGTGGAGGTGATGGAATTCCAGCTTAGCTATTTCAAATCCTGAAAGATGATGCTGTGAAAATGCTGTACTAAATATGCCAGCAAATTTGGAAAACTCAGCTGTGGAAAAAGTCAATTTTTATTCCAGTCCCCAAGAAAGGCAATGCCAAAGAATGTTCAAACTACTGCACAATTGTACTCATTTCACATGCTAGCAAGATTATGCTCAAAATCTTTCAAGTGAAGCTTCAACAGTACCTGATCTGAGAACTTTGAGATGTACACCCTGCATTTAGAAAAGGCAGAGGAACTAGAGACCAAATTGCCAATATCCAGTGGATCATAGAAAAAGCAAGAGAATTCCAAAAAAAAAATCCACTTCTGCTTCATTGACTGCTAAATCCTTTGATTGTGTGGATCACAACAAACTGTGGAAAATACTTCAAGAGATGGGAATACTGCACCACCTTACCTGTCTCCTGAGAAACCTATGTGCAGGTCAAGAAGCAACAGTTAGAACTGGACATGGAGCAGCGGACTGATTCCAAATAGGGAAAGGAGTACATAAAGGCTGTATATTGTCACCCTGCTTATTTAAATTATATGCAGAGTATATCATGAGGAATGCTGTACTGGATGAAGCACAAACTGGAATCAAGATTTCCAGGAGAAATATCAATAACCTCAGATATGTAGATGACACTACCCTTATGGAATAAAGTGAAGAACTAAAGAGCCTCTTGATGAAAGTGAAAGAGGAGAGTGAAAAAGTTGGCTTAAAGTTCAACATTCAGAAAACTAAGCTCATGGCATCTGGTCCCATCACTTCATGGAAAATAAATGGAGAAGCAATGGAAACAGTGACAGACTTTATTTGTTTGGGCTCCAATATCACTGCAGATGGTGATTGCAGCCCTGAAATTAAAAGACGCTTGGTCCTTGGAAGGAAAGTTGTAACCAACCTAGGCAGTATATTAAAAAGCAGAGATATTACCTTGCCAACAAAGTCCGTTTAGTCAAAGGTATGGTTTTTCCAGTAGTCATGTATGGATGTGAGCGTTGGACTGTAAACAAAGCTGAGAATGGAAGAATTGATGCTTTAGAACTGTGGTGTTGGAGAAGACTCTTTTGAGTTCCTTGGACTGCAAGGAGATCCAACCAGTCCATCCTAAAGGAAATTAGTTTTGAATATTCATTGGAAGGACTGATGCTGAAGCTGAAACGCCAATACTTTGGCTATCTGATGCGAAAAGCTGACCCATTGGAAAAGACTCTGATGCTGGGAAAAATTGAAGGTGGGAGATGAAGGGGACAACAGAGGATGAGATGAGTTGGATGGCATAGCTAACTCAATGGACGTGAGTTTGAATAAGCTCCCTGTTCATGATGGACAGGAAAGTTTGGCATACTGCAGTCTATGGGGTTGCAAAGAGTCGGACTTGATTGAGCAACTGAACTAATACTGCTCTAAAACTAAAATCTATTTATTAAAAATTATTTCAAAATTAGTTTGAAATAGAAACTTTCAGTTAATAAGACTAAAGCTACTCCAGGTGAACACTTCCTATAACTATCAGGATGTGGTTTAGAAACCCAGGTGGCTTTCTCCTTATATGTCTATATTGACTTTCCATTTGGCCCAAAGCATTAATCAAGATACAGCAGGATGAATTAGTATTTCATGGACTCTGCCTTGGCCCCACCAGGAGGATGTCTTTCTTGGGAAAGTCTGTCATGTGTATTTGAAATAGCTCAGCTGGAATTCTGTCACCTCCACTAACTTTGTTTGTAGTGCTGTCTAAGGCCCCCTTGATTTCACACTCCAGGATATCTGGCTCTAGGTTAGTGATGACACCATCATGGTTATCCAGATCCTTAAGATCTTTTTTGTACAGTTCATCTGTGTGTTTTGGCCTCCTCTTCTTACCCTTGAGAGTAATTCCAAGCCAATTTGGTTCATATATTCTCTGAGTGGCAGCCCAACCAGAAGGAATGCCAGAAGATTCTAATGAGATTCTGCTTCATTAGCCTAGATTCTTTTGTGAGACTGACATGGTGTTAGATCACAGCATAATGAGCACAGTGATCTAATAATGACTTTAGAACATAATGATAATGGCCCCCATGAGTACCTCTACAATGGCTTAGTGGGCCAAGGTTGGACATTTGGGGCCTCTGTAAGTTTTATAATGATATTCTATCTCTCTTACACTTCACATTTCTGGATGAAAGATCTGAGAGTAAGGATGATGGGGGAAAAGGTCAAGTTACTTTAAGAAGACATAACAACTTTGTGGCAGTCAAGACAGGACAACCCAGACATCTAGGGAGGGAACATCTTATACCCTGCAAGTTCAGAGGAAAGAGGAGCTTCATACCTGAAAACTTCCTCAAGAAGGGAGGTGCCACAGTTCAGTTCTCCAAAACTGTTGTAAGCACCTTAAATTTGGTTGACTGGAAGGGCTTTCCATCCCCTACTACATAACTCTCACTATAATTTTCTCCCTGTTCTCACTACTAAAAACTCCGTCAGAAACAGCAGAATGACCCCAGACCCTGAAACTCTCATGTAAAATACCTGTTAATATCTCCTGATGTTTTTCCCTCCTCCTTTCCCTAGGAAAATGCCACTTGGTTAGTGGCATAGACAAAGAGGAAATACTGATTTGGTACCCCTAAGACCTAGCAGCCAACCAGATGACCACATTGGAGGCAAAGTCAACTTGTTCTCTGTAATGAGTATGTCACTTGGGAGGGTCAAACAAGTGGAAATGACACTTTCTTTCCAAAGGTAGTACATGTGCCCCAGGACTCCATTGCTTGTGAGGAAGCCAAACATTTGCTTGCCTCTCTCCCCAAAACACCCTGACTTTCACATGAGGGACTGGATTAGGAAAACACCACCTGTGGCTTATATAATCAAGATGACTGTGAAGATCTTTTCAAAATGAGAAGGGCCTTGGTTACTCAGGGGTGCTCCCTAAATAACTGATTTGTTATTTATGTGGACCCTCGGGGCAGTTATTCCCATGATGGGAGCCATCCAGTTAGATAATTTGTATTTGACTTAAGTGATCAAATACACTTTTGATCAAAGTGATCAAAGACACTATCACAGGCCTGTAGTTCATTCAGGTGAGCCTCAGCTTTCTGGCCAAGAGACAGACTTGGAACAATGGACTGGTTCAAAACTGAGAAAGGAGTACATCAAGGCTGTATATTGTCACCCTGCTTCTTTAACTTCTGTGCTGAGTACATCATGTGAAATGCTGGGCTGGATGACTCACAGACTGGATCAATATTGCTGGGAGAATTATCAACAACTTCAGATATGCACAGGATACCACCCTAATGGCAAAAACTGAAGAGGAACTAAAAAGCCTCTTGGTGAAGGATAAAGAGGAGAGTGAAAACTGGCTTAAAACTCATCATTCAAAAACCTAAGATCATGGCATCTTGTCCCATAATTTCATGGCAACTCCGTTCAGTTCAGTTCAGTCACTCAGTCATGTCCAACTCTTTGCAAACCCCTGGACTGCAGCATGACAGCCTTCCCTGTCCACACCAACTCACGAAGCTTGCTTAAACTCATGTCCATCGTGTCAGTGATGCCATCCAACCATCTCATCCTCTGTCGTACCCTTCTCCTCCTGCCTTAAATCTTTCCCAGCATCAGGGTCTTTTCCAGTGGGTCAGTTATTCACACCAGGTGGCAAAAGTATTAGAGTTTCAGCATCAGCATCAGTCCTAGGATGGACTGGTTGGATCTTCTTGCAGGCCAAGGAACTCTCAAGAGTCTTCTCCAACACCACAGTTCAAAAGCATCAGTTCTTCGGTGCTCAGTTTTTTTAGTCCAACTCACATCCATACATGACTGCTGGAAAAACAGCATTGACTGGACAGACGTTTGTTGGCAAAGTAATGTCTCTGTTTTTTAATATGCTGTCTAGGTTGGTCATAGCTTTTCTTCCAAAGAGCAAGCATCTTTTAATCTCCTGACTGCAGTCACCATCTGCAGTGATTTTGGAGCCCCCAAAATAGTCTGTCACTGTTTCCATTGTTTCTCTGTCTATTTGCCATGAAGTGATGGGACTGGATGCCACGATCTTAGTTTTCTGACTGTTGAGTTTTAAATCAACTTTTTCAGTCTCCTCTTTCACTTTCATCAAGAGGCTCTTTAGTTCTTCTTTGCTTTCTGCCATAAGGGTGGTGTCATCTGCATATCTGAGGTTACTGATATTTCTCCCATCAATCTTGATTCTGGCTTGTGCTTCATCCAGCCTGGCATTTCACATGATGTACTCTACATATAAGTTAAATAAGCAGGGTGACAATATATAACCTTGATGTACTCCTTTTCCAATTTGGAACCAGTTTGTTGTTCCATGTCCAGCTCTAACTGTTGCTTCTTGACCTGCATACAGATTTCTCAGAAGGTAGGTAAGGTAGACTGGTATTCCCATCTCTTTAAGAATTTTTCACAGTTTGTTTGATCCACAGAGTCAAAGGCTTTGGTGTAGTCAATAAAGCAGAAGTAAATGTTTTTTCTGGAACTCTCTTGCTTTTCAGTGATCCAGTGGATGCTGGCAATTTGATCTCTGGTTCCTCTGCCTTGTCTAAATCCAGCTTGAACATCTGGAAGTTCACGGTTCACATACTGCTGAAGCCTGGCTTGGAAAATTTTGAGCATTACTTTGCTAGCGTGTGAGAGGAGTGCAATTGTATGGTAGTTTGAACATTCTCTGGCATTGCCTTTCTTTGGGATTGGAATAAAACTGACCTTTTCTAGTCCTGTGGGCCACTGTTGAGTTTTCCAGATTTGCTGGCATATTGAGTACAGCACTTTCACAGCATCATCTTTCAGGATTTGAAATAGCTAAGCTGGAATTCCATCACCTCCACTAGCTTTGTTTGTAGTGATGCTTCCTAAGGCCCACTTGACTTCGCATTCCAGGATGTCTGGCTCTAGGTGGGTGATCACACCATTGTGATTATGTGGGTCAAAAAGATATTTTTTGTATGGTTCTTCTGTGTATTCTTGCCACCTTTCTTAATATCTTCTGCTTCTGTTAGGTCCATACCATTTCTGTTCTTCACTGTGCCCATCTTTGCATGAAATGTTCCCTTGGTATCTCTAATTTTCTTGAAGAGATCTCTAGTCTTTCTATTCTATTGTTTTCCTCTTTTTCTTTGCATTGATTGCTGAGAAAGGCTTTCTTATATCTCCTTGCTGTTCTTTGGAGCTCTGCATTCAGATGTGCATAGCTTTCCTTCTCTCCTTTGTCTTTTGCTTCTCTTCTTTTCTCAGCTATTTATAAGGCCTCATCAGACAACCATTTTGCCTTTTTGCATTTCTTTTTCTTGGGGATTCATTTTAAGTACTGGTGCTGAAGCTGAAGCTCCAATACTTTGGCTACCTGATGTGAAGAGCTCACTCACTAGGAAAGACTCTGATACTGGGAAAGATTGAAGGCAGGAGGAGAAGGGGATGACAGAGGATTTGATGGTTGGATGGCTTAGCCAACTCAAAGGACATAAATTTGGGCAGTCTCTGGGAGATAGTGAAGGACAAGGAAGCCTGGCGTGTTGCAGTCCATAGGGTTGAAAATAGTCAGACATGACTGAATGACTTAACCACAAGAAATCTTAGGGGTGATGCATCATGCCCAGCAATGGTCAAGGCCGTATTCTGAATTTTCAAAATGAAGTCTATAAAAGTGCCACTATACCTTTGCTGTGATCATTATCTGGGGTAATTATACCTTATTTTGTATTACTTCAGTATTACTTACATTGTTCATAAGTCATATTGAATAGTTGCTATCTCTCTATGTATCTGTTTTCCCTGGAAAACAGAATTTCTTTAAGATAAAAATTTTGATCTTTGCCTTTGTATTTCTAATCCTAGAGCCCAGGAAGTTACTTAGTACGACAGAAGGCTCTTTAAAAAATGTTTCTTAACTAGAACTTATTTGTGAAAGATGGACTAGGATAATAGTATTCAAATTAACTATGAATTGTGTAAATAAAAACACAGAATCTCATTAAAAGAAAATGATTATTTATTCATTATATTCAGAGGAAACAAAAGATTTGGGGATAAATATTATATACTTCTTTAAAAATTCTTTAATAGTGTATTATTTCAGGAAAAATTCAATAAAGTCTAGGAGATTAATATATGATTCTTCTGGTTTTCCCCCATCACATTAAGCTATTTTGCAATGTTTTGACATTTAGTAGCTATCCATAGAATTATTTGATTGGATTATATTAATTTTTTTGGCCTTAATGATGCTTATCAAATTAGTCCATTAAAGTGAAAAACATTAGACTAAATTTCAAAGTGCCTTCCTGAGATGAATGACAACTTCATGAAACTAAAGAAAAAAGAGTCAAATAATTTAAAAATGTTTTTTTAAACAGATTTATTTAGTCTTTGTTTAAATATCTTGTGGTGAGTTAGGGCAACAGAAAAGGACTTGTTACTCTGGTTTAAGTGCTGATGTTCTTAGTATTTAGAGAGGTTAAGTCAACCAGTTTTATAAAAGCAACATAAGAAGAGAGAAGTTGGCTGGGGATAAGCAGTGAATAGTCTGTGACTGACTTTGGTAATAACAAGCTTGTCTCTGAATTCTCTGTGACTCAATGGCATGCTTTACTTGCTAGCTTTCAAGTCTGAGTTACAGCTTTCCTGCTGGCCTACAAGTCTCACCTTCCCTTGTTTCCCCCCACCCCCCCCTCATTTCTTCTGAATGTATTCCCCAGGAAGTGAAAGCTACAATTTGCTTGGACAGACATTCCAGAGCCTTTGATTTTATGGACATAGTGAATGTATTCAGAAGCTTCCTGCTTGGTGATGACACTCTGTGTTCTTTTGTGCATATTCTAAGTGAACTTTGCTCCAGACAAATTAGCCTAGGGCAAGGCATAAAAAGAGGAGATTCCAAGAGAGACACAAAACACAGGAAAGGGAATACTCATTCATTTCCATTTTGGTTTCTATTTTTAGCCAAACATTTATCATTTTTATTTTTAATTCATTTTAGAATCTTAGGAATTCACAATTTTAATTTGTTGTGAGCATAAAATTGGTTTTGTCTTTTCATTGAAGTTTTTAGGAAGCATTGGTCAACTTTAGGGACAAGAAATCCTTACATTTAACAAGGGAACAATTTGATTAGTATGTCTGCTTGAGTTTTTTACTATCTGGAATTTGAGGCAACACTATAGATGTTATAGATCTACTGAATTACAAAATCCCACCTTTGAAAATCCTAATTCATTAAGCAAAATTTTATCCTTCTAGTGTCTGATCCAATAGAATATCAATGTCATTTTTTTTTTTTTTTCCCTAGAGGGATATTCCCTGACTCAGTTCAGTTCAGTTCAGTCGCTCAGTCATGTCCAACTCTTTGTGACTCCATGAACCACAGCATGCCAGGCCTCCCTGTCCATCACCAACTACGAGTCTACCCAAACCCATGTCTATTGAGTTGGTGATGCCATCCAACCATCTCATCCTCTGTTGTCCCCTTCTCCTCCTCCTGCCTTCAGTCTTTCCCAGCATCGGGGTCTTTTCCAATGAGTCAGCTCTTTACATCAGGTGGCCAAAGTATTGGAGTTTCAGCTTCAACATCAGTCCTTCCAATGAACACCTAAGACTGATCTCTTTTAGGAAGGACTGGTTGGATCTCCTTGTAGTCCAAGGGACTGTCAAGAGTCTTCTCCAACACCACAGTTCAAAAGCATCAATTCTTCTGCACCCAGCTTTCTTTATAGTCCAACTCTCAAATCCATAAATGACTACTGGAAAAACCATAGCCTTGACTAGATGGACCTCTGTTGACTACTGGTATGTTATTAGAATAACATATCACATGTTATGGTAGATTGTGTGAGTGGAGGGAAAAAGAAGAAAGTTACATTTGTACCTCCGTTTACCTGTTTTCTAGTCCCGTACATACTTAGTAGAGAGTTCAGTTCAGTTCAGTTCAATGGCTCAGTCATGTCCGACTCTTTGTGACAACATGGGCTGCAGCACGCAAGGCCTCACTGTCCATCACCAACTCCTGGAGCTTGCTCAGACTCAGACTCACGTCCATTGAGTTGGTGATGCCATCTAAGAATCTCATCCTCTGTCGTCCCCTTCTCCTCCTGCCTTCAATTTTCCCCAGCATCAGGGTCTTATCCAATGAGTCTCATCCAGTGAGCATCAGGTGGCCAAAGTATTGGAGCTTCAGCTTCAGCATCAGTCCTTTCCATGAATATTCAGGACTGATTTCCTTTAGGATTGACTGGTTGGATCTCCTTGCAGTCCAAGGGACTCTCAAGAGTCTTCTCCAACACCACAGTTCAAAAGCCTCAATTTTTTGGCGGTCAGCCTTCTTCATAGTCCAACTCACATCCATACATGACTACTGGAAAAACCATAACTTTGACTAGTGGACCTTTGTCAGCAAAGTAATATCTCTTTGCTGAGAATAGGCTATCATGCATAATCTCATCTGAAAACTTAGTAGAATTACTTAATTTTATAAGGAATAGGGAAGATAAATTGATATAATTATCTCATTCATGAATAATAATTTATCTTCTTAAATAAAAATTGTAGTATAGTCTTTCTTTGAAAGTATTTTAATAGTGTTGTAAGTTACTACTTCTGGTACTTCAGGTTTTAATGTACACCTTATTCAGGCTTATCTTTCACAAATGCTTCTCTTGTTACATCTGCTCAAATCCTTGACAACTTCTTCATTAGAAAGAGCAAAAGGGACCACTTTGTGTCCCTTTTGGAACCTAGATGGTGCTTTGCAGAGTTGTTCCTAAATGCAAGTTTGTGTGCCCAACACACAGTGAGGCCAAACAAACCAAAATTGTGGAGTTTGGAGCAGAGAAAATTTTATTGCAGGGCCATGCAAAGAGATGGGTGGCTCATGCTCCAAAACCCCAAACTCTGGGAAGGTTTCAGTAAAGCACTTAGAAATGCAGGATGAGAAAGGGGCAAGGTTGGTTGTTGCAAACTTCTTGGTGCTGTAATCCTTTGTTCTTGCAGCTATCTATATGGGCCAGGTCATCATGTTCCTATAAACCTCCAACAAAACATGTTATTCTCTGTTCTGCAACTTTTTATTTCTGTATGAATGGACTCTTTAAGGTCAGAGCCCTGAGAATAGGCTATCCTGCATATTTCAGGCTATCGACAATATTCTTTTTCAAAAAACGCAGAGCCAGCATGACTAAGCATAGGCAACAAAGCTCATAGGTTAAAAGTAAAAGAAACAGAGGTAATTTGGAGTCAGATTGTTCTCTATTACAGAGTTATGAGATAGTTGGATGGCATCACCGACTCAATGGACATGAGTTTGAGCAAATTCTGGGAGATGGTGGACAGGGAAGCCTGGTGTGTTGCAGTCCATTGGGCACAAAGAGTTGGACATGAGTGAGTGACTGAACAACAACAATTACAGAGTTACTCAATGACTGCTGATTAACTAGAGGATGTCACCCTGATGGGGGTTCTCATACTGGGCTGCTGAGCTCTGCTTTTAGCCATATCTTATTAAATTCATATGTCAATGCTGTCTGTGAATACATAAAACTTATGCTTATCAGATTTGTAAACAACTCAAGGCTGAGATGGCTAGCTAATATACTAGATGACAGAATCAAAACCTGAAAATATTTTGACAGGCTTCTTCTAACAGGATGAAATTTGTTGTTCAGTTGCTAAGTTGTGTACAACTTTTTGGGGCTCCATGGACTGCAGCATGCCAGGCTTCCCTGGCCTTCACTATCTCCCAGAGTTTGCTCAAATTCATGTCCAATGAGTCAGTGATGCCATCCAACCATCACATCTTCTGTTGCCCCCTTCTCCCCATGCCCTCAATCTTTCCCAGTATCAGGGTCTTTTCCAATGAGTCGGCTTTAATGGAGTTAAAGGTAAAAACTTTTTGTCTCCAACAGCAACAACAAAACCTATACCTGTTGAGCATCTGCATGTAGAAGATTCTTAGAAAGGATCATCAGTGATTAGGAGTCATACAAGCCAATGGAGTCATAGACTTATTTGGAGAAAAGAAGGATGGAGGTGAAGGTTGCCACACTGGCAATGGTCAGACCCCATCCAAAGTCTTGTGTGCACTTCTGGATTCTTTATTTTCAGAGAGATACAAACTGAAATGTATTAGAGAATGTCAAAGGGTCTTAAATCCTTTTCTTTTCTTTTTGGTAATGAGTCTGAAGAGTAGTTTTCTACCTAATCTGGAAAAATGTAATTATTTTGTCAAGTTAAAGAAGATAAGCAAGAGGAGTTGTGATCCTAGTTGGGATAAAGATTTCTTTTATTCTAGAATTAAAAAATTTGGAGGACAAACTATATGGCAAACACACGCATGTGTCTCTGAGTAGAATGTTTATTCATGAGTGTGGCAATTTTTTCTCTTAAGAATGACATGGAAACAGCATGGTTAGGAGTGCTGTGAAATGACCAAGCTGTGCATGTGTGGGAGCGCATATCTTCTGCTTCTTGTGGTCCTGAGTGAGATGTGAGAGGATTGAGTATGTTCTGTCCTGCAGGCTTTGCAAATACCCAGAAAGCTAGGACACCTAAGAGGAAAGAAAGAAGTGAGGAAACAGAGAGCGTGCAGTGTATGATAGAACAGGATAGGACAGAAGAGAGAGGAGAGAGAAAAGGACATACTGAGCGCCTTATAATATGTTCTGGGGAAGCAAATTTATACCATAAACTTACTAAGAAATGAATGAATTACTAGTGAATGGGTCACATATGATGACCAGTGCAAAGCTGCACATGTCTTAAGTAAGGATGCCTTTAAGAAATCAGAAGTATCATCTTCTCTCCTCTTCAGGTATCTGCCTTTTTTGCCCCTGTTTCTTTCCTGTGAAAAGTCAGATACTCATCAGACTTGTGATGTACTGTCACCTGTTCTTAAAGGTCTACCTGTGTGTTTGAATAGTGACCTTCAAAATGCTTTCCCACTATAGTTGAGATCTGCTGAAACACTGCTGTACATGATACACCATACGGCTTTGTGTCACTTTCAGAGTTCATGATTGCAACTCATGTCAAACAATTTTCCTTAGTGTCATACATCTGCAAATTTAAATTCAAGAAAACTCATTCAAAACAGTGAAATTAAGCAATAATTGAAGTGGATACTAGCTACTTCAGCACAAAAGGATTTATTTTGGTGTATTTTTAGGACTTGGTACAACATACTGATACAAAAATATTAAATCAGTAGAAAAAATTGATAGTGTTTTAAAGGATGTGAGGAAGGAGAAAAGAGAAAAGGAGTTTTCTCCAATCAAATGCAAATGAAAATGACCCACGAGATTCTGAAAACAGTCTCTCTCCTGACAATGAACATTTTCATGCAGTGAAATCCATTTTTGAGACTCATTAGCAAGCGCTGTGATCTTGCTTATTTTCTATAGGAGCGTCTGGTTATTTCAAATTGATTAGGAGACCTCTGATATGGGAGAGAGAATCACTGAAACTACCCCAGGTATTTCTGTAATTGGTTATCATGCTTAATTACAAATGTTTCAGCACAACCAATTTATTCTGGAGCAGATTTTCCTTGCATTTCCACTGCTGTTCCTGCCAGTGTGGTTTTCTGTTTTTAGGGAGAGAAAAGAAAAATAAGGAGGTAGGAAAAAAGGGGGAGAGAGAAAAAGAAGGAAGGAGAGAGAGGACAGAAATTAATGGTTATTTTAGGTTCTAAAAACAGCAGATTAATTCACAGTATTTGTCCATAGCATCCCACTCCAGTACTCTTGCCTGGAAACTCCCATGGGCAGAGGAGCCTGGTAAGCTGCAGTCCATGGGGTCGTGAAGAGTCGGACACAACTGAGCGAGTTCACTTTCACTTTTCGCTTTCATGCATTGGAGAAGGAAATGGCAACCCACTCCAGTGTTCTTGCCTGGAGAATCCCAGGGACAGAGGAGCCTGTTGGGCTGCCGTCTATGGGGTCGCACAGAGTCGGACACAACTGCTGTGACTTAGCAGCAGCAGCAGCAGTAGTTGAAAATGAAAGGAATGGAAACGTATGTATACATTAGTTTGTAGTGAGGTCACTCCTTGCAAACTGTTACCAGTTTTGTCTGATTCTGTTATTTCCATTAACTAGTGTTGGGAGCTGAAGTTCAACTCCCTCATCCCTCTCACCATGCCACAGTGCTGGCTGACCTTCATGTGTTCAGTCCACTTGTCCTGAACGCATCAGAAATAAATGGACTAGAATAGGACAGAATATGGCTCCATATCGTGTTATTCATTGTTTGACAATCCTGAAGACCTGAGCAAGTAGTGAGTTGTGCTGGTATCTCGGATTGCAAATGGGGTACACATTACATTCTCTGCAGTTTCTCATCTACAGCCTGGGACATTCCAGACTTAAATAATGGGAGGTGGGACTCTGGTCAGGGCACATGCCTCCTGCCTCAGCCCTTCTGTGAGGATCTGCATGGATTTTGCAGTACCAGAGAGAAATGGCAAAACCTCCAGTTTCACATCTTCTGATTAGAATGTGATTTGTCCAGACTATCCCTGCTGGGGACTGCACATCACCAGGAAGCTGCTACCTATTAAGAAGTGTCCTCTGCTTCTGCCACCACAGATACTCTTGGCACAAAAGCAAAACTCGCATTACCTGATGCCAACTGTGATTTATATCTAAGACTTTCAATTTAAAGTGTTATTTATTATCTTAAAAAGTTAAAGTAATTCTTCAAGTAAAGGGAGTTCTAAAAGAAATTCCTACTGCTAAAGAATGGGAGGGGTTAGATTTGATGTAGTTTGATTTCCTATTGGTGAAATTTATGGGATATTTATGGGAAATCACCAAAAAATTGGTGCAGGGAGGAGTCCTTGAGATAATTTAGGCTGACTTACTGATTTGCAGATGACAGAAATCAAGAGAAGTCAAGTGACTTTTTATAGTGTCAGTTGCAAAGCTGAAAACAGAATCTAGTTTTACTTCAGGTGTAGGCCTGATAGAAAAACAACTTTTCTGTTTTCTCTGTATTCCCAACAATCAGCATCCTCTTTACATAAAAATTTTTCTGTCTTTATAATGTGATTTCATTTTGCTTTTGTTTGCTTTTGTTGATAGGAATTATTGATAATAACATAAAATATAATAAATTATAAGGAGTGACATTTTTCAATATTTATTTCAGAAACTGTTGATTTTTGAACTTATGAGTACATAAAGCACTTTTCTTCTATGGCAAAGATATCTTTTACAGTTCCTAGTATTGACTATTAGCACTTCAGTAAATTTCTGTAAATCATTATCTAGGGTGAGAATTAATTTTAAGAAAAATAGCCATTGGCAATGTTCACATAAATGTGTGAGAAAAAGCATTCCAAACGGGGATTTTAAAGTCACTGAAGGAAAAGCTCTTGTTATATTAGAGCTGCCAAAAGAATTCAGAACTCGAAAGATCCAAATGACAGCAAAGCAGATTGAAGCTGCTCTTCCCTCTGCATTCTCCTTTCTTTATGCATTCAGGGCTCTGCATCAAGGAAACTTATATGCAAGGGGTGCAGAACAGATCCAATTATACAGAACTGCAGCTAATGTCTGATGCTTTAAGTAGTTTTCCGAATTTCTGTAGATCGCTATATAGCCACCTCTCAATTTCTCAAAGTAATGAGGAAAGTCCTGGAATACATTACCCCAGTATTCATAGAATGAAGTAATTAGTATTCATTACCAATTTTATTTCAATGGCTAATTGCACTTCACACTTATATATTGATACAAAAACTGGACAGTTAAGTAGTATCTACTATCATTTATTATATGGACATGGAAAGAATAGTTGAAGGGATGTTTTTGCTGCTCTAAAGAGTTTGAAGAATTTTCCACACAGTTTGATACAGTACTATGATCCATTCAAAACCAGACCTGACATCAGTGAGTAAAATGGGGGAAAAGGAAGTTCTTAGAGGGAGAATAGATACCTGTTAAATTTGAGGGTGGCTGTGGCTGAAGGCAGTGGTAGTATTTGTATGTATGCATATATGCTCTGACACCTTTGATGGATCTAAATGGGCATGAGCCAAAGTTTGAGAAATTTTGGTTGAATGTCTACTGAGGATGATGAGCTGGGCAAATTTCTACTTGAGGTTCATGCTTCTAGATTTTCTACTCAGTCTTAGGAGACAGAAGACTCCACTAACCTTTGTTTGAAAACACCAGAGGGCTGCAGACCTTCATAAAACTAACTCTTAATTTCCTTCTTGCCTCCCTTGCATTATCACACTAATGGAATAAGAAAAAAGGAAAACAGTTGGTATTTTCACTCATGGAAAGTTTCTCTTTTAATCCAGGCACTGTAGTAGGAGCTTTTGCTTGTATATTAGGACCTAGGCAAGAAGCAGAAAGTGTACTAAAACTGAAAATTTGGGAAGGAATCAATGGTAGGACAATTAAAAAACGTGTGGATATTATGTAGAAAAGCTGTAAGGAATTATGTTACCTCAGGGATAGTAGGAGTAGAATTAGAATACTTTCATGACTCTCAGATCTGTGGGGAAAATAGAAATCAGAGGACTGACTGTCAGGAGTTCCAGATCAATAGAGGGAAACAGTTAGTGAACAGTAAGCTTTTAGAGAAAGAACTAGGGGAATGTGTGAATACTTTCACCCAACTCTCCTTTCTCCATCACACCTCATGCTGAGGCTTTGTATTGGCCGAATTCAACTGGAAACCAGAAGAGAAGGAAGCTCATTGATGCAGTTCATTTTCAGTTGCCTTTTTGGTGGACAGATCAGGGGGTAGAAAGGGGAGTCAAAAAGAAAGAGAAAATGCTGAAATAAGAATGCAGGCCTTTTCTCATTTCATTGCTCAAACTGCCAGGGTTGGTTGTGTATGGTAGGATTTTCAGTTGCAAACTACAGAAACCAACTTTACTTCACTTAAGCAGGAAAGGATATTGAGAGCCTTCTGGAGTCCCTGGGATACCTGGAAAATGTGCTACAAGGAGGATACCACTGCTCCTTACCCTGGGTTTATCACATAGACACTACTGCTGCTGCTGCTCCATCAAGTGTGGAAGTTGCCTTCACAGCCAGAGATTCTTCCTCATGGACCCTTTTCCTTGTTTCAGCTACCGATTCAAAAAACTCAGTTGTGTGCCTGCCACCAGTAGAATCCGGCTCTTGACTGAGCTTTGGTCATCAGTAGAATCTGAGCTTTGCTTCATAAGACAGTGGAAGAGTGACTGGTGTTATTAGTTGTCTATAGTTGTCTATAGAATGGCAGTGCCTCTCACAAGAATTTTTAGGTGAGGAGTTCTCCAAGTTTAGGGACAGTTTTCTAGTGATGGATGGCCAAAGAGCATGTCAGATGCCTACTTCATATAGGTTTTATTAGCTCCATCTTGTAGATGAAGATCTGAGGTTCAGAGAAGCTAAAAGAATCTTGCAAAATGAATAGCATTAGTTGAGAGTGTGGTATAGGTATAGGGCTGCACAGACTAACACAAAACACTAGTAGCTTCAGAAATAGATCCAAAGAAGCATATTACTTCAGTTTGTGATAATAGTGGAATTTTAATACAGTGGAAGAAAAGAGAGATGATAAATTTGTTGGGAAAATCTACTGACTGATTTAAAAAATTACAGTTCACACTAATTGAATTCCAAAGGTATTAACTACTATTTTTATAATCTTGATCTATGTGAAACATATCTAAGTAGGGCTCCAAATCCAGGCAGATAGAACTATTGCAAAATTGAGTACATAAAAATTTCTCCACAGCTATAATGATATAGACAAATAGTTATCTTGAAAAATACTCACAAAATACAAGAAATAAGAAGGCTAATATTTTTAGTATGTAAAGAAAAAATTTATGGAAGACATGAAAATGGCTGGTTAAGTAATGCTCAAAATTCTCCAAGCCAGGCTTCAGCAATATGTGAACCGTGAACTTCCTTGATGTTCAGGCTGGTTTTAGAAAAGGCAGAGGAACCAGAGATCAAATTGCCAACATCCGCTGGATCATGGCAAAAACAAGAGAGTTCCAGAAAAACATCTATTTCTGCTTTATTGACTATGCCAAAGCCTTTGACTGTGTGGATCACAATAAACTGTGGGAAATTCTGAAAGAGATGGGAATACCAGACCACCTGATCTGCCTCTTGAGAAATTTGTATGCAGGTCAGGAAGCAACAGAACTGGACATGGAACAACAGACTGGTTCCAAATAGGAAAAGGAGTTCGTCAAGGCTGTATATTGTTACCCTGCTTATTTAACTTATATGCAGAGTACATCATGAGAAGCGCTGGACTGGAAGAAGCACCAGCTGGAATCAAGATTGCTGGGAGAAATATCAATAACCTCAGATATGCAGATGACACCACCCTTATGGCAGAAAGTGAAGAGGAACTCAAAAGCCTCTTGATGAAAGTGAAAGTGGAGAGTGAAAAAGTTGGCTTAAAGCTCAACATTCAGAAAATGAAGATCATGGCATCCAGTCCCATCACTTCATGGGAAATCGATGGGGAAACAGTGGAAACAGTGTCAGACTTTATTTTTTGGGCTCCAAAATCACTGCAGATGGTGACTGCAGCCATGAAATTAAAAGACGCTTACTCCTTGGAAGGAAAGTTATGACCAACCTAGATAGCATATTCAAAAGCAGAGACATTACTTTGCCAACAAAGGTTCGTCTAGTCAAGGCTATGGTTTTTCCAGTGGTCATGTATGGATGTGAGAGTTGGACTGTGAAGAAGGCTGAGTGCTGAAGAATTGATGCTTTTGAAGTGTGGTATTGGAGAAGACTCTTGAGAGTCCCTTGGACTGCAAGGAGATCCAACTAGTCCATTCTGAAGGAGATCAGCCCTGGGATTTCTTTGGAAGGAATGATGCTAAAGCTGGAACTCCAGTACTTTGGCCACCTCATGCGAAGAGTTGACTCATTGGAAAAGACTCTGATGCTGGGAGGGATTGGGGGCATGAGGAGAAGCGGACAACAGAGGATGAGATGGCTGGATGGCATCACTGACTCGATGGAGTCTGGGTGAACTCTGGGAGTTGGTGATGGACAGGGAGGCCTGGCGTGCTGCGATTCATGGGGTCACAAAGAGTCGGACATGACTGAGCGACTGAAATGAACTGAACCGAACTGAAGGTAAACCAGGGTGTATGTCTATGTATGTGTGTGGGAGTTTACTTTATACCATTCTGGTTGGGTTCCAAATTGGATTACTTTTTCTGGAGAGTTATTTGGTATTATATACCAAAATTCTTTAAAATGCCCTTTGACTAAAAAATTCCACTTCCAGCAATTTTTCATCATAAAATAGTTCAACAAACATACATCACACAGGGATGAAGATTGCAGTATTACTTTTAATAGAAAAAAATAGAATAATACTACATATTCATAAACGGGATGTTAAATATTTCATGTACATTTATAAAGTGGAATACTACTTATCCATGAGAAGGCAGATATCTATCTATCTATTGATATCAAAAGAGATCTGTGATATATTTTTAATTGAAAAATCAGGGTATAGAATACTATGAATATTCATATTTAGTTCAATATAATATTTGTATATTTAGTTGAATAATCAGCTATAAAATAATATGAATAACATCTAATATTTGTAAGAAAAAAAATTCATTTAGAAAAAATTGGGAAGATTATGCTCTAAAGTATAAATGGCAATTTTATCTGACTAGTAGCATCTTGAATGACCTTTATTTGTCTTTTCTTTTTTAAAAATTATTTTAAGTTTAGTTTTGGCTGTGCTGGATCTTCCTTACTGTACAGGTTTCTCTAATTGCGGCAAGTGGGGGCTACTCCCTAGTTGCAGTGCATGGGCTTCTCATTGCTGTGTCTTTTGTTGTGGAGCGTAAGCTCTAGGCGTGTGGGCTTCATAGCACAGGCTCAGGAGTTGTGGTGCATGGGCTCAGTTGCTCTGTGACATGTGGGATCCTTCCAGACCCGGGATCAAACCTCTGTCTCCTGCACTAGCAGACAGACTCTTCCCCACACTGCTGCCAGTGATGCCCACTTTTAGTTTTCCTTTATCCTTTTCTACATTTTCTAGTTATCTTATGATAAACATTGATAAGTATAATAAAAAACAAACTATTTCTATTTTGAAAAATGAAGTAAAAGATACAAAGTTATCTGTAAACAACATGTAAGGACTATTTTCATGTACATGATTTTTCTAATATAATTGTGTGTGTGTGAAAGAGGGTAATAAAGTGAGTGAGTTTCCATTTCCTTCTCCAGGAGATCTTCCTGACATAGGGATCAAATGTACCTCTTACATCTCCTGTATTGGCAGGTGCGGTCTTTACCACCCTAATGCTGGGAAAGATTGAGGGCAGGAGGAGAAGGGGATGACAGAGGATGAGATGGTTGGATGGCATCACTGACTCAATGGACTTGGGTTTGGGTGGACTCTGGGAGTTGGTGATGGACAACAAGGACTGGTGTGCTGTGGTTCATGGGGTTGCAAAGAGTTGGACACGACTGAGCTACTGAACTGAACTGAACTGCCTGGGAAGCCCAAAGAATGGATAAGAGTTGAACAATGGAAAAACTAGAAGCTAGTCTAAATTTCCAGCTAGAGCACTAGACTTCAAAAGAATCACAGTGATCTACTCTAACTTGCTGTTAATATCGATGAGGAAACGGAGGCCCCAAGAATTTAAGTGACTTACACAAAGCCAACTGATTAATCAGCATAGATCTGAGACTGGTGGAGAAGGAAATGGCAACCCACTCCAGTATTCTTGCCTGGAGAATCCCATGAACAGAGGAGCCTGGTGGGCTGCTGTTCATGGGGTCACAAAGAGTCGGACATGACTGGGTGACTAAGCACTGAGACTGGAGTTCATGTCTTCTAGCCAGCAACCTAGTGGTGTTTCTACTAGCACATGCAGTTGAACACTGAAAACCCAGGTTTGAACTACAAGGGTTCTTTTGTACTAAGATTTCCTTTCAGTAGTAAATTCTACAGTACTACATGCTGCACTGTTGGTTGAATCCATGAATACTAGACAGCATATGGAGGAAGAGGGGATAGAGAAGACCATACATGGATTTTTTATTGCAAACAGAGTCAGCCCCCTTAAACCCCAGATTGTTCAAGGGTCAATTGTTCTGATGATTTTCCAGGAGGTATTAGTCCATACAGCACATTGTTCATTAATAAAAATAGTGTGGGGCAGAAACAGACATTAGAATAGAAAGATGATGAACAATCTCAAGGGTTTTGAGAATACCTGTTTTTTGTGAATTTTGCTACCTTTTGTTTTCTCTAATTGTTCATAAAATTTAGTAGCTTTCTTGTTTACTAAAACAGAACATTGTATTTAGGGAAGTGCTTTTCAACATGAGAGGGCTCTAATAGCAATACAATAGAGCTCAGTTTTCAAATAGTTGAATAATAATCTGTTAGGGGCAAAATAATAGAGATGGAATGATATTAGCACTTACTTTTCTTGAGCAAGTATTTTCACATTATATATATATACTTTTTCTGTTGGCAAAGATCGAAGGACCTTTAATACTTGAGAGAATTTCAAAAGGAAAGTGAGCACTTTTGACCAAGTTTTATGTCTTTGCATATAGGCAACTACACAGTAAGAACAGCAGCAAAGGGATTCACCAAGTGAAAGGAAGGAACATTTGAAGCAGGAGAGGAATAATTTCCTGCAAGAAGGGCTGTGTGATGATGGTTCAGCTGGTGATCCATTATGCCTGTTAAGAGGCCAAAGAGAACTGTAGATCTCTGAGGTCCATGGGGACAGAGGCAGGGGAATAAGATGAAGGGAACACTAGAATAAACGAAGTACCTTAACAGCTGAAAAAGGCTGATGGATGTGCTCTGCACCTCAGAAGACAGAGCTCCCAGCAGGAGAATAAAGAGTGCAACAGAGCAGAGCCTGCTAGAACCACATAGTTAGGGAACTGATTCTCTAATAACCTCCCGTTTCAGGAGTTTATAATGTGCTATAAAAACCCCTGTCTCTAGACTAAAACCTGGCACACCCACACTTAACTGAATTTTATTGCCATTGTACAAATCCCCGATTTGCTGTTACTTTCTCTTAAATAGGACTGGATCTATTTTCAACATTGCAGGTGCCAAGATGTTTTGTAAAAATATTCTGTAGAGAATAGATTTTATTTTTTAAAATGCAGAAACTGGATTTCAATTCTTAAATTGAAATGCTGGACTAGGCACCAAGGACATTTTGATTAAATCATGCCTAAGTTCAGGCTATTAATTCCAACTTGGATGGTGTCTCTAGATATAGAGAACTACTTGAAAAGCAGAGATATTCAGAGCTTCCAGTGAGTAAAGGTCATCCAGTAGCTAAATCTCTTCATCCTTCATAACAAAATTTTGGGAACTTTTGTTTCTCATGTATATTGGTAGTGTCATTTACTATCAGTCAAGAGGAAATATTTTATTTTATAGAAGAGTATATTGATACTTCTAAAAAGAGTCCCCCTTATAGACATGTATATTTCAAATGTGGCAACCATCAGTAATAATGAGTCTTCTTACACTTTTACCTGATATACTTTTATTTCAGTTGTTGGTTGCAATTCATCTATCCTTTCTATACTTCAAAAATAGGTTAGCTAGGATTCTAGTTAAATCAAATGACTGTGCATGGTCAAATTCAGAGTCAGAAATAAAAATCTTGTCATTGTACTTTCCTTCTCTGTGTCATTCTGTATAATCAGAATCAGTTATAATGAATGAGTGATCATTAATCATAAATTTCCAGGTAACAGCCTTTTCCTAGGTACATAGGGTATTCTACAAAGTATAGAAAAAACAGACTACCATCATGAAGAATAATAAGTTGAAGTAAAAGAATACACAACTATTTAGAGAACCAAAAGTATAATTAAGCAATTTACAATATTTTACATTTTCCAGATTCATTCCTGAAGAAAGGGTCATTTTGATAACCCAGCTGTTCTAGCTAATTATTTTTAATGTGAATTACTATTTGTTCTTGACTCTTTTGGTGTATTTATTTTCAAGTTAGAAGTCCAGCTTCAGGCCGATAATTTCATTTAAACGTCACAATACTGCTACTGCTGCTAAGTCACTTCAGTCATGTCCGACTCTATGCGATCCCATAGACAGCAGCCCACCAGACTCACCCGTCCCTGGGATTCTCCAAGCAAAAACACTGGAGTGGGTTGCCATTTCCTTCTCCAATGCAGGAAAGTGAAAAGTGAAAGTGAAGTCGCTCAGTCGTGTCCGACTCTTAGCGACCCCGTGAACTACAGCCTACCAGGCTCCTCTGTCCACGGGATTTTCCTGGCAAGAGTACTGGAGTAGGGTGCTATTGCCTTCTCCGAAGGTCACAATAATCGGCTTCTTTATTTTTTTGAAGAACTCAGTTCAGTTCTGTTCAGTTGCTCAGTTGTGTCCGACTCTTTGCGACCCATGAAGCGGAGCTCACCAGGCCTCCCTGTCCATCACCAACTCCTGGAGTCCACCTAAACCCATGTCCATCGAGTTGGTGATGCCATCCAACCATCTCATCCTCTGTCGTCCCCTTCTCCTCCTGCCCTCAATCTTTCCCAGCATCAGGGTCTTTTCCAATGAATCAGCTCTTCGCATCAGGTGGCCAAAGTATTGGAGTTTCAGCTTCAACATCAGTCCTTCCAGTAAACACCTAGGACTGATCTCCTTTCAGAAGAACTGGTTGGATCTTCTTGTAGTCCAAGGGACTCTCAAGAGTCTTCTCCAACACCACAGTTCAAGAGCATCAATTTTTCGGCACTCAGCTTTCTTCACAGTCCAACTCTCACATCCATGCATAACAGTTCAAAAGCATCAATTTGAGGAACTAGTGGGCTAAATATACAATTCTAGGGAAGAAAAATTTTGCACAATAGGTGCACAAAACCTTATGTTTTTCAAAGTTTAAGTTTCATGTTGCATTTTTCTTTCTATTGTCACTGGGGCCAGTATGAGCTCTGGGAATATACTAATAACAAAAGGAGAAACTTACTTGTATGCAGATCCTTTGCAAGAGATTTGATTATGCTTTTAACACTAACTCTTTTACTTTGATTTTCTGAATTATGGGATGCTGTATTGCTTTTCTTTGAAACACCTTTTGGGTTCTTTTTGTGTGTTTTTAGCTATGTAAGTTAGTTTGTATAGTGATTAGAGTGTATCTGTTCTGTAATTGTTTTTGCTCACTTTTCTGAAGTATCTTGTGTAATAAAGTTCTAACTGGGGTCTGTATGTATATGGTGTACTTGGAACATATAAAAGGGTCATGTTATCTGGCCTGGGTGAGGCTTCCAGGAGGAACGCTCCGAGCTGAGTCTCTAACAATCAGTTTGAGTTGCCAAATGTGTGTTTTTTGCGCATCAATTCCATACAGAAGGAACTGTGGATGAAAGATTCTAGAGATAAGAAAATATGCTATTTTCACAAAATTTAGTGCAGCTGGAATATGGCGTATATATGTGTTGTTGTTGTTCAGTTGCTAAGATGTGTCCAATGTTTTGTGACCTCATGGACTGCAGCATGCCTGGCTTCCCTGTCCTTCACTATCTCCTGGAGTTTGCTCAAACTCATGTCCATTGAGTCGGTGATGCCATCAACCCATCTCATCCTTTGTCATCTCCTTCTCCTCCTGCCCTCGATCTTTCCTAGCATCAGGGTCCTTTCCAATTAGTTGGCACTTTGAATTAGGTGGCCAAAGTATTGGAGCTTTAGCTTCAGCTTCAGCGTCAGTCCTTACAATGAATAGTCAGGGTTGATTTCCTTTAGGATTGACTCCTTGCATTCCAAGGGACTCTGAAGAGTCTTCTCCAACACTGTTTGAAAGCATCAATTCTTTGGTGCTCAGCTCACATCTGTACATGACTACTGGAAAAACCATAGTTTTGCCTGTATCGCTTTGTAAGCAAAGTGATGTCTCAGACACTAAAAATTCTGCCTGCAATGCAAGAAACCTGGGTTCAATCCCTGGGTTGCGTAGATCCCCTGGAGAAGGGAATGGCTTTCCAAAGTACTGGAGTGGATAGACATTGTGTAGCCTGGAGAATCCCATGGACAGGAGCCTGGCATGCTACAGTTCATGGGTTGTAAAGAGTCGGACATGACTGAGTGACTAACACTTTCACTTTTCTTATGTATGTAGGGGAGGGGTATTGTGGAGGGGCGAAAGGTAGGAGATGAAGTCTGGCAGGTAGGCAGGCTCCAGATGTGTAAGGCTTTGCCAAGGGGGTGTGAAGGTGGAGGAGAGGGGTGAAGGGGAGTAAAATCTCTCAAAGATTTTAGACAGGTAACCAACTGCATATGGTTAGACCAACTACTTAATATGCTGCTTTGGAACCTTTTGAGATCGTAAAAATTCATTATTATACCACCTAGCAGGTTGCTCTCCAGGCTTCATAAATTGACGAAGCAATTTCCTGAGCTTCCCAGTGGCAAGGCTCACTCTTTCTAGGTATAGTAAATTCCTTTGAAGTCTTCCTCACCTTTTTCCCTTCGGTGTTCTTTATAATGTCTGATTCTTTCCCAGATATTCCCTTAAACTATTGTATTACTGGGTAACTCTAGATTAGAATTATCCCTCCTTTGCCACATGTTTGCATTTAAGCCTGAATCCTCAGAAATGGCTTTCCTGGAGGGGATTTCAGGCCCCATACCAGGCATGAAGAGATTTGAGCTTTCAACTCATCTCGAACTAGGCCATGTAAGTGACTATCTACGCTGACTTCAAAGACATTTGGTTTTGGTGCTTAATCTGGTCTGCCTGTGAGAGGCTCGCCATTATACCTTCTAAAACTAAACTCTATGTGTGTGTATGTGTATTTAGATTCAGCATAACAGTGTGTATATGCTGCTTTTTTTTTTTTTTTTTTCAGTTTGTGCTTTTAAGAATCAACTAAGAAAGTTCTGTTATTTGATCCTGCTGATGTTCCCTTTCAGACAGCTGCCACCAGCACCGCTTGGCCACTTCCTTTTTATTTCCTATTCCCTTTTAACTGTCTAGCTTACTTTGATATGATTTCGTCTCTCTCTGTAATGGCAATGAGAGAGGATGTTTTTTCCCAAGGCCATGGCATGATATGCCTTTTAATTCATTTTAGGCTTATTACCTTGCAACTGTAAGAATGAGTTAGGGCTCTGTTTGCCCTCGCCAAGCATGTTTTAGACATGTTGGAAGGTGAAAGTGTGCATTAAACCACTTGTCTGCTTGACAACCCCTTTCCGTGACAGCACTGGTCATTAGAGGTTTGATTCCTGGGTCTGCCACTTTTCTGCCTTGTGACTTTGGATAACCCACATAATCTCTCTGCTCACTGGCTCCTTCTTTATAAAAGAGTAAAAAGAATATAATTTTACCTTCCTGAACACCAAGGGAGCTTTTTCAGATCAGGTGTGAAAGTTGCTTTGAATGCCATGAATTCTATGTAAGAATGCTTTTAAAATGGCTTAATACAAAAAATGTTAATTAGCATATTTTTTGTTGTTGTTGTTTTGGAAAACAATGTGTATTTTTTAGTGCACTAATTATATGTATTTTTCCTTTCATTATTACAGGTAATTTTTTTTTTTTTACTGTGACTTCTGGATTTATTTTAATACATGATTTAAACACAATATGCTGTGTTTTTGACAAGGTTATATATCTTTCTCTAGAAATCTGTAAGACTATGCTGTTCATTTGAACCTAGGAAGTGAATCTAGTCCCTAGTGAATATTGCTGCCACTGGAACCTGATGTCTTATTAACAATTCACACAGTAAAAATCACAGGTAATGCTCATATATTGTGGAGCAACTCTTTCCAGTAGATTATAGCGCCTATTTTGCAATACATTTTATTTTTCTAGTTTTTCTGTCTTGATTGCACTCAGTCTCTGCCTGACCTGTTGGTTACTCCAAGATAGGCTTCATTACTCTGTAACTTTAGGGGAAAAAAGCTTTGCAATTACCACAGAGATGACACATTTATATTAGGAAATATGCATAATGAACTCATATTCATAGTTATAATTTCTTGTTACTATACATTTCCAGTTCTTTCCATGTCAAGTGGTGGCAGTTTGCCACTATCTCTTTCAAAGGAGAGGGAGCATATGGTCAGCTCCCTAGATTTGAAAATTCAGACCATATAAACCGATTAATGAAATGATTTTGAAATTATGAAAATTGTTTCTTTCTCTCCAAAGACTAAAACTGATTTCCAATTCCAGTTTCATTACCCTCCAGGGTAGCTCCAATCATCCCCCAAAATGGCATGAAACTTTTAAGACAAAATTAATTTTAACTTGTTTTAAATTAAAAACAAATGCATGCCAAACTATGCTGTTAAAAAAAGGTTATCTTTACATCCACTAAATACCATTTTTAACCTGAAAGTATTCTATCTCACCCTTGTGCACCAGCTGAGAAATACATGAGGCATATTTAGGGTGGCCCCATTGAACAGAGCAGAATTCCATTATTCTGTAGAAACTTCTTTCTCTGGATTATCTAATTAAAGCTTGACATAATTTTAGAACCTCGTGAAGGTGGCAAAATTATATTTTTAGGTGGACACCCTTTTTGCTGGTAAATGGAGTTCTACTTGAACTGTAAATAGACATGAAAAATGTTTTGTTTTTACACTTTGTTGTCTGTCCATGACTGTATTTAGACTTGCTCCGAATCCTTACCTGATGTCATCTTGTTCTTGTTCAGTTGCTCAGTCGTGTCCTACTCGTGTCCATGCACTGTAGCACGCCAGACTTCCCTGACCTTCATCATCTCCCGGAGTTTGCTCAAACTCATGCCCATCTCATGCTCTATCGTCCCCTTCTCCTCCTGCCTTCAGTGTTTCCAGCATCAGGTCTTTTGCAATGAGTCCACTGTTTGCATCAGGTGGCCAGAGTTTTGGAACTTCAGCCTCAGCATCAGTCCTTCCAGTGAATATATTCAGGGTTGCTTTCCTTTAGGATTGACTGGTTTGATCTCCTTGCAGTCCAAGAAAATCTCAAGAGTCTTCAGCACCACAGTTTGAAGGCATCAATTCTTCGCTACTTAACCTTTTTTTATAGTCCAACTTTCACATCCATACATGACTACTGGAAAAGCCGTAACTTTGACTATGCATACTTTGTAGGCAAAGTAATGTTTCTGCTTTTTAATATGCTGTCTAGGTTTGTCATTGTTTTTCTTCTAAGGAACAAGCATCTTTTAATTTCATGGCTTCAATCACCATATACATTGATTTGGAACCCAAGAAAACAAAGTTTGTCACTCTTTCCATTGTTTCCCCATCTGTGTGCTCTGAAGTAATGGGATTGTATGCCATGATCTCAGTTTTTTGGATGCTGAGTTTTAAGCCAGATTTGTCACTCTCCTCTTTCACCTTCATCAAGAGATTCTTTAATTCCTCTTTGTTTTCTGTCATAAGGGTGGTGTCATCTGCATATCTGAGGTTATTGATATTTCTCCTGGCAATCTTGATTCCAGCTTGTGCTTCATCCAGCCCAGCATTTTGCATGAGGTACTCTGCATATAAGTTAAATAAGTAGGGTGACAATATACAGCCTTGTACACCTTTTCCAATTTGGAACCAGTCAGCTGTTCCATGTCCAGTTCTAACTGTTGCTTCTTGACCTGTATACAGATTTATTAGGAGGCAGGTAATGTGGTCTGGTATTCCCATCTCTTGAAGAATTTTCCACAGTTTATTGTGATCCACACGGTCAAAGGCTTTGGTGTAGTCAATAAAGCAGTAGATGTTTTTCTGGAATTCTCTAGCTTTTTCTATGATCCAACGGATGCTGGTAATTTGGTCTCTGGTTCCTCTGCCTTTTCTAAATCCAGCTTGTACATCTGGAAGTTCTCAGCATCCCGAAGTTCTTGGTTCATATACTGTTGAAGCCTAGCTTGAAGGATTTTGAGCATAATCTTTCTAGCATGTGAAATGAGTGCAAGTGTGTGATAGTTTGAACATTCTTTGGCATTGCTCTACCAACTGTCTATTAAAAAGTACTCATAAAAAACATCCCCTTACGTTGTTGCATTCTTACTGTACTTTTAAAATAATTATTATTGTGTGACTTAATTGACCTTTGGGAGCAAGAACTTTATCAAGCATGGCAGTTTGGTCATCAATATTTTTATATTATTTCTTCTCTTCTGATCCTAATGGTGAAGTTCAGCATAATTTCTTTTGAGTCCAAAGGCATGTTATTTCCTTTGTCCTATGGCTCTATGAGTTCCCTGCCTCATCTTAAATGGGATCCTTTTTTAATTTACTTAAAATAGTTTTTGATCATTTCAAGATAACTTTTCTATTTATAGTTTATACAACTCTTCTCCTATTTATGTCCCTGTTTATCACATTGTAAATACTTATTTTCTTCGACTCCTGAGTAATTTCTTTAGTAGTGAAGAAAAAATAAGATTTAGATCCCACAATTTCTTAATTTCATATTCAGAGCAAATGATAGTGTTTTGATCTGTGGAGCCAGGCTATATCAGTATGAACCTTGGTTAGACATTTGGTAAGCTCTGAAAATAATGTAAGTAAATAAGATCATTATCCTAGTCGACCTCAGACTACAAGATGCTGAGACCTGCCGGATTAAAAACACTTTTAGAAGTACCTAAAATTTCTTTCTATATTTTTATGAAAGTGGGAAATATTAGGCCAAGGACTTGAGTAGTCGTTTTTTTAAAGATGACATATGGGTAGCCAACAGACACACCAAAAGATGCTCAATATTACTAATCATCAGAGAAATGCACATTAAAACCACAATGAAATATAACCTTACACCTATCAGAGTGTATATTATCAAAATGATAACAAAGAGGAAGTGTTGGCAAGGATATTGAGAAGAAGAAACCTGTGTGCAGTACTGGCAGGAGGGGAAACTGGTGCAGCCACTATGGAAAACAGTATAGGGATTACTCAGAAATTCAAAGTGGAACTACCGTATAATTCCACAGTTCTACTCATGGGTATTTAAAGGAACCAACATTCACTGATTAGAAAAGATATATGCACCTTTATGTTCACTGCAGCATTATTTGCATTAGCCAAGATAAATATGTACCCTAAGTGTGCCCATCAAATAGATGAATGGATAAGTATGTTTATGTGTGTGTGTGTGTGTATACACATACAATGGAATATTACTCAGTCAAAAAGAAGAATAAAATCTTGCATTCTGTGGCAACATGGATGGACCTGGAGGGTTTTATGTTAAGTGAAATAGGTAAGACATAGAAAGACACATACTTTATGATTTTACTCACATGTGGAATCTAAAAAGCAAAACAAATGAACAAGCAGAACTAAACAGAGTCATAGATACATGGAAAAAACAGGTGGTTGCTAGAAGGGAAAGAGGTCAGGGGAGGAGAGAAATAGGTGAGGGAGATTAAAAGATACAAACTTTCAGTTATAAATAAGTCACAGGTATGAAATGTACAGTTTGGGAAATATAGTCAGTAATTCTGTAATATCTCTGAATGGTGACAGATGGTAACTAGATTTATAATGCTGAACATTTTGAAATATATAGAAATATTAAATCACTGTGATGCTTTTGAACTGTGGTGTTAGAGAAGACTCTTGAGAGTCCCTTGGACTGTAAGGAGATCAAACCAGTCAATCCTAAAGGAAATCAGTCCTGAATACTCATTAGAAGGACTGATGCTGAAGCTGAAGCTCCAATACTTTGACTCCAGTACCTTGACTCATTAGAAAAGACCCTGTTGCTGGGAAACATTGAAGGCGGGAGGAGAAAGGGAAGACAGAGAACAAGATGGTTGGATGGCATCACCGACTGAATGGACATAAGTTTGAGCAAGCTCCTGGAGATGGTGAAGGACAGGGAAGCCTGGCGTGCTACAGTCTATGGGGTTGCAGAGTTTGACACGACTGAGTGACTGAACAACAAAATGTTGTGTACCAGAAACTAACATAGTATTGTCGGCCAATTATGCTTCAAAAACAAAGTCACTCATGGGGGAAAAAAAGTGAGATTTGTGGTTTCCAAAGGTGGAGGTGGGGTGAGAGGGAATCTGATGAAGGTAGTTGACAGGTACAAACTTCCAGTTAAAAGACAAAAAAGTCCTAGAGGTGTAATGTACAATGTGATAAATATAATTAACACTGCTGTATGTTATATGTGAAAGTTTTTAAGAGACTAAATTCTAAGGGTTCTCATCACAAGGAAACATACTTTTTCTATTTAATTTTATAACTGTTTAATACATGAGATGATTGATGTTCATTCACTAAACTCATTGTGGTAATCATTGAATGATCTATGTCAGTCAGATTATTGTACTGTGCACTTCTGTGTGGCAGAGAAACCTAGCTGAACAGCCTATGGGCCCCACCCACTTAGAGATAATGCTGGGCAGTGGCTGCCCAGCCAGAGACTGCATCTTTCAGTGTCTTTCCCTTTGCAGACAGGGCTACATGACTAATTCTCACTGATGGAATATAAAGAGAAGTGACTTCCAGACCAGTGTGATTAAGAAACAGGTGAGCTTGGGCTCTTTCACAATCCATCAGCTGAATAAAGAGGACTTCCTAAACCTAGAAGGGCAGAGCCCTAAGGATGATAGAAGAAGAATGGGTCCTGACTGATCATGTGGGAGGCTGCCCATCCTACAACACCTTGGTTGATTCTGCTGTGAAAAGTAAACTTCTTTTGTGTTAAGCTGGGGCTCATCTTTTACAGCAACTAGCATTTACCTTGATAAATATAATATGAAAATTACCACATTCTAGTTGTGGGACACTCAGCACAAACTGTGTACAAAGTATCAAGAGGAGTAGGAATAAGTTTGAATACATGCTTGCTGTGTATCTTTTTAAAATTCAGTACTTGGTTTGATGCACGATGCTGGATGCTTGGGGCTGGTGCACTGGGACGGCCCAGAGGGAGGGTATGGGGAGGGAGGAGGGAGGAGGGTTCAGGATGGGGAGCACGGGTATACCTGTGGCGGATTCATTTCGATGTTGGGCAAAACTAATACAATATTGTAAAGTTTAAAAATAAAATAAAAAAAAAAAGGGAAATCAAATTTGCTAAATCTCAAAAAAAAAAAAAAAGAATCAGGAAATATATCTTGTTCTTTTTTGTGTCTATTGCAATGTTTTGCACATAGTAAGTAGTTAAATAAATGCATATTAAATTGAAAAAAAAAATAAAATTCAGTACTTGGAAAATAATCTAAATGAGTCCCTTCATTCTAATTTCATTGATAATCCTTCTAACTGATAGTATTATCTAAAAAGTTTTAATGAGCCTGCTAAAAGGCTAAGAGTTTCAAAGGACAGTTTGTTAGTTTACTTCAAAAGAATATAGTACAGTGAGTTATCCAAGTGTGTATATTTCTGTAATATATCAGGCACATGGTTCAAGTGCACAGCAAGCAAAAGTTTGCCTGAGGCTGTATATCAGCATTAATGACTTGGATATGGTAGCACAATGTATTACAGTATTCTTAACCATGAAGTAATTTAAGATTGTTCACATGTCATAAGAACGAGCCAATACAATACACTGGACACTGATACTGGATAGAGAAAAGGATTTAATATGCTCCAAAGTTCACCATCCTCTACTATGAACATTTCTCTCTCTTCTTTCTTTCTACTTCTCTCAGATAATTCCATGGAGACTTGACAAGACTTCAAATTCCAAAATGTTGCAACTGAAATGTGACATGATAGTGAAAATTAAAAATCATAATTCTTATTTTACTTAACTTCTCAGTTCTGCAACAGTCTTATAGGCTTTGGGGGATTTGGGATATATTTACTTTAAATTCTACATCAGGAAAATTTTTAATGTTGATCACAGATGGGACTATCATATTTATAACTCAATTGTAATTCAGTCATTACTTTGGGGACAGAAAGTCCTCCAGGGAGAGTCACACATTTGCATGATGTATCCCAGTGTTCAGTCAGGTATTTGTAACTCTGTTTCAGCCAAGAGATGTGTAAAATCACAAATGACTGGTCAACTCCCAATTGGATGCAACTGAGAAAACTTATGCATTCCATTTTCCACTTATTAAAATTTAATGCTCTAATATTAATAGAGGCTGTGAACTATGTTCTTACTAAGATTTTTAGATGAGAATCTGAAACGGAGCCAAACTTAGCTGGTACCCAGCAATATTTTGACATTGATTCTTCTTGTTATCTCTGTTCTGCATGCTTTTCCCTCTCAAACTCCTTTCACATCCTCTTTTGGAGACCAATCTTTATTTCATTAGGTGTTCTGTTTTTTGTGGTCTCAGAAGACATTGGAGGTCAGTGAAGGAGAGAAATAGGTGAGGGAGATTAAGAGAAAATTTATACTCTAGGCATGGCCTCCTCCTCCTCTCTTATGCCTCTATCATAACTTCTTGCCCGGATTACTGCAATAGCCTCTTACCTGGTCTCCCTGAATGCAGTCTTCCTTCTCTATAATGATGTTGCAGAAATGCAGGTCCATTCAAATTTCTCCCTATTTACAGCCTTTCGGTGTCTTTCCATTACTCTCAGGATAAAGCCCAAATTTTGTTAACAATCCGGATAAAATTTGGATTTGAGGCTTGCCTTGTACTTATGGTTGTATAACCTAGTTACATCTAAGGTTTTTAATATAGCCAGTCCTCATTATTTGTGGTAATTGTGTTCTGTAAAGTTCCTGTGCACATTAAATTAGTGGGTACTGGGGGCATTACAAGGTGAGGTTCCTGTGAGCCTCTGGTCACAGTATTTTCATCAACAGATCTATATATAACTGTTTTATGTGTGTTTCTGTTGAAAGACATCTTACTTAATATATGTTATTTATTCATTTACATTGAGCTTATGGCTAAAGACATTGTGCATGCATGCATGCTAAGTCACTTCAGTTGTGCCCGGCTCTGTGCAACTGTAGCCTGCCAGGCTCCTCTGTCCATGGGATTCTCCAGGGAAGAATACTGGAATGGATTACCATGCCCTTCTCCAGGGGATCTTCCTGACAAGGGGTTGAATTTGCATGTCTTATGTCTCCTGCCTTGGGTTGTAAGTGGGTTCTTTACCACTAGCACCACCTGGGAAGCCCCTAATGACACTATTTCCATGCCTAAATGAAGATTATCTAATACACATATTTTCTCTATAAGGCACATCACAGCCTTCTTGCACTAAACACTAGACAGCATTTCACTTCTTTTCTTGGGGGTCATTTAAAATAGTATGAAATTGCCAACAAAGGGCACAAATTTTTTTTAAAAAGTGCACTAAATAGACAGATAAAGGAACACTAGCTTATACTATGAGAGCTGAAATAAGGCAGAGTGTCACCTTCTTTGACCTTACTTGGAAATGGGCTCATGTCTGGTGACTTAGAATTTTCATTGGTCCACACATGCCTGTGAGTGACTACAAAAGTACTGTGAGTATTGCTTTTGGGGTTACAAATAAATTTTAGTGGGTAGTAAAATTTGCAAATAAGGACTCTGTGAATAATAGGATCACCTGTGTATGGAAAGGAATAAGTTTATAGCAGATACTCTTGATTTCCTACTCTCCATGTTCACCTTATGCCTTTTTGGCCAATTTCTGCTTTTGAATGAGTTGTTTACTGTCTCCTATGTGGCCATGTGCTCAGAGAGGAGGCCCTGGACTACTGCTAATTCATAACCATCTACATCAGTCACTTTCCCAGGGAAAGGTTTAATGATGGGCATGTGACCCACTGTAGCTAATGATATATAGAGGGAGGGGAGTGAGCTGCAGGGCTTCTGGGAGAGTTTCCTGCTCACAAGAAAACACAGGAAGAGACAACTCTCCTTTTCTGTTGAAAGATTTTGTGCCTGCTAGGAGTAGCAGACAATAGGGTTGATCTCCGAAACCATGAAAACAGAGTAGATATGCTGCTTGTGTGTATGTGGACTAAGTTGCTTGAGTCACGTCTGACTCTTTGTCACCCCATGGACCATAGCCCAGCAGACTTTTCTGTCCGTGGGATTCTCCAGGCAGCAGTACTGGAGTGGATTGCCGTGCTCTCCTCCAGGGGATCTTCCTGACTCAGATTGAACCCCCATCTCTTACATCTCTCTTGCATTGGCAGGCATGGTTCTTTACCAGTAATGCCACTTTGGAAGCCCCAGATATACTGGGTATAGCTCAAAGGAAATTTGAATAGCGTCTCTAATAGGTTTTTGAGGACATTGGTGAACAATTATATTAATCAACAAAGTCTCTTTGATATGAAAATAAACCTTTATGCCAGTTTGTGTAGGTTTTGCTTGTTAGTTATTTGCAACCTAAAACATCCTGGTGGTGGTTTGGTAGTTTAGTTGCTAAGTCGAATCCGACTCTTGCGACCCCATTGACTGCAGACTGCCTGGCTCCTCTGTCCATGGGATTCTCCAGGCAAGAATACTGGAGTGGGTTGCCATTTCCTTCTCTAAGGGATCTTCCCAACCCAGGGATCGAAACTAGTTCTCCTGCATTGCAGGCAGACTCTTTACCGACTGAGCTACGTTTTTCATAAGGCTGGTGTTAGGAATAAATGGGAGAAAGAAATATGTAAATATACATGTGTATGTACATATGCATGCCATCTGTTATAGGACTGAGCTTTGATAAATGCTACTTCCCCGATTGTATTTTTAGGGATACAAAGAGTGTACAAGTTAAAGACTAAAATTCCAAATACTTGTCATCACTGTTTCAAATTAACAATAAAATAAAAATGTTATTGGTTATTTTTTTAGTTTCAATATTATTCCTTGGAATTGTGATCCCAGTTAATTCCTTTTTCCTCTTGGCCATTTGTAACTCAACCATTCACTCTTCTATTATGCAAGGCTTTAAATTAATGTTAATGCTTTAAATTGTAGTATGATAATTATAACTCACAATATTTCTCTAACAATTCATCATGCTGTGGGGTAGAGGGAACCTATATTGCAAGAGGCTTTGTAAATATTACAAAAGGAAGAATGACAAGTTTTCAGAAATTGAAGTTTATGTATAAAAAGTAGATTCAGGGGGTTTATTCTCAGCTATTGTTTATTCATTCAACTAAGTATTTTTAAGTCTTTATAATAAAGCATGGGCTGAGTTGCAAAGTGCTTTATAGGATATGTATGATGCCACTAAGACTTAGAATCCCTGGCATGGCATAGGTTGTAAAGTTTTGGAGACCATGGGCTGTTTTGCAAACATCTTTGTATTGTCCATCTGCCAAGTCTAGATATGTTTACACAATAAGCCCTCAATAAATACTTGTCAAATGCAGAACACACAACACCCAAACGCATACACACAAACACATTTCTATAGGACTTATATTTGCTAAAAAATTATGATTTTTTGCCTTTGTTGAATTTTAAACTGGTGTTGGATGACTCTGCGTCCTAGTATTTCTCACACATTTCTCTGTTAGATTGCCCACAACTGTCTGGGAAGTGTCATTTGCCCAGCTTTATAGAAGGCTCCGTCACTTCATGACATGGTCGTGTCTCGTGGCTTATAGTGTTTTGTGCCTTTCTTTGAGATTTTATTTTCCTGAGAGGCCTGATGAAGCCACACCATTCAGCAGGGATTTGCGATGCTGTCATTTTTGTGAGTGTACACTGAGACCTTGAGCTAATGCTCTTTAACTTCCAAATGATTTCTCTGAGACATTTCTAGGATTCTGACAAGTAATCTAACACACAACTTTTTTTTTCTCTTAAAGATAATGTATTTGAACATCGAGAATAAAGCCATTTTCTCTCTTTGATAGAGATAGTATTTAATTTCCTTTTACACATTTAAATATAATATTTTCACTAACTCTACTATTATTTTCCAAAGTGTGTTTCGATCAGCATTGACATATGAATTGCCATATTATTCCCTAACAACATGCATAATAAAACTGAGAAACTTGAAATCAGACCTTTCTCAATCATAATGAAATTAACATAAAACATGAATTTAAACTGTTTTAGGGTACTATGTTAGTACTATTGACTATTATTTTAAATGCCTATGACTGCTGAAACCTAACTATAGTAAAATATCGCTGGTTTTTTTTTTAATGGAAAGCAATGCATCTTTAAAAATGCATAATGTGGATTTTAAGATGGAAAAATAAGTGGCCTTTTGTAGATTTGTAAACTTGATGTATGTCATTTTGAATAAACTTGTTATGGTGTTGGCTGGCTTTGCTGTCTCCAGTAGGATGTTCTTGTTTCTTTATGAGATTAGGGTACACTAAGTTAGGTTGTAGTAAAAGAAAAAGTCCCCAAATCTCGGTAGATTAACACCACACAAGTTTATTTCTCGCTCAGGCTACACGTTCATTGTGATTTGACAGAGAGGAGGAACTGTTTATCGTTGTCAGTCAGGATGAAAAGCCAATGAAGGCTCCGTCTGGACAAGAAATTCCCACGGGAAAGAGAATGTGAATCTTACAAGTTTTCCTAAGAAGTGACACATTTCCTTTCACTGGTCAAAGCAAGGCATACGACCTGACAGACTTCACTCAGGTGGGCAGGAAGTACAGCCCTCCCAACAGGGCTGCGAGGAGAATTAAGAGTCCCTGTGAATAACCCTAAACTGGAAATGCAATTAGAAAAGTGAGTTGGGAGCCATTTCCTGAAGCATTGTTTGCAAAACACACACTTTTATGTTTCTCTGTGCTGGTTTTTTTCGGTTGGAGAGATTGATGGGGGAATATTAAGAAAGATGTTATACCTTTTACTAGCTACCCCTTTGTTCTCCCTGTATGTTTCTTTAGGAAGTCTAAATAACCCTAAGCTAAACTTTGTTTGCAGGTCAATATATGAATTATTCACACAGGACAGTGAGATTTCTATGCACATTAGGTGAACGATTTGCTTTTAATTATATGTGTGAAAGTTAAGATTGTCAAACCATAAATTTTTTTGATATCAGAATCTATTGCTTTCATTGTCTGTGGCAGAATGAGACAGTGTAACCCTAACCCAGTTACAGTAACAGTTACAGTATGCACAGCGTCCCCTCCATATGTGCTCTCTGGACTTCTTTTGAAGATATATCTGCTTATTCACTTTTGAACTTGGTGTGCATTTAACAATTCATAACAACAAAGCAAAAATCACATCATCTTAAGTGTGTTTAATAATCACTTGGTATATGCATATTTCTCCATTGGTATCAATCAATTCACTGACAGATTTCAAAAGTTTTTAAAAAAAGAAAAGAAAAATTGAAACCACAGTACTGTCATGGCTGCAATTAAGAGAGTATTTTTTTTTTTTGGAAAGGGATTAGAATGGCCCTGGGTGGTAGGTAGGTTTTATTGCATTGAGTATACATCAAAAAGCCCATTTTCAAAATCAATTGAGGGAAATTAACCCCAAATAAAATAATTTTCATTTAGTGTAAATTAAAAAAAAAATGTGGGTGTATGTCTTTTTGAGCAAAAGTTTAGCATTTAAGTGACTAATATGCCAAGTGGAAAGTAATGCCCTTAATGGAAGTATAATGAGTAGTGAGGTCAAGAAATAGATGTACTCTAAATTATTTTCTTAATAAAAAACAGATCTTTATTCTCTGATTTCTTTTAATTTAGACAGTAAAGATTTTTAAACAGTAGACAAAGGTCAGTAGGCTAGACTTCTGCTTTATAAAATGTCATCAGAATTCTTCAAAAAAGTTTCTAATAGGACTGCTTTTGTTTTTCAAAGACTTTGCAGCTTGGGAGGTATTCTCTTTTGTTATTGAGTTACCGCCTCTGTTTGTTTATTACCACTCTATTAAGGCTGGTTCCTGGCAGGAGCAGACCTCCTCCTGGCTGCCCAGAGAGGACCTGCACGTACTCTGTCCAAGGAGATGATCACGGGGACCAACAGGGATTCCTACAGAGATGTGTCTCTGCTCACAGCAAGAGAGGAAACAGGAAATGACTTGAGGCAAGTTGTGCTAAGCTGGAAGAATGAATTAGAAACACTCCTAAACAGACTCAGAAAGTATTGTAGTCAGAGAAAAAGAAGAAAGGGTATGAGAAAGACTGCTTTCTATTCCCACCTGGGGTCTGAAAAGATTCTTTTCAGTCCTGTTAACCAGAGAGGGGCATCACCACTGAGCAGGTACTTTGATTATTCCTATTAGTTTGCCTTTTTAATTAAAAAAATTTTTTACGTCTAATTATGAAAGGTCAGTATCCTGGAAACCAAAATTAGTGAGCTTGAGTGAAACAAACATTTCTCACTTAAAAATTTGGAAAATAGAACTGTAACAATAGCTTGGACCTCAGAAGCACTGTCCTTTATAATACGCAGTGCAAACTTGGGCAGCTCTATCTAACCTCAGGTCTATGAAAACAGAAATTGCTACAATGGAGTTTTAAGCTTTATGTTCTTAAATCATATCATTATTTTGTCAAGACACTGAAAGAGAAACTAGAAAAGCAAATTTTATCTCCCAGGAAAAAATAAATCTCTGAACAATGTCTTCTGTTGGTCTTGATATTACCCTAGTACTTTTGATCATTTTATGCCTTTTAAAAAAAAATAAAAATGGCTTAAGAGTTTGAAAGTCTAAAACTTAAGTCCAACTACACATCATCTCACTTGATGAGCTTTTGGTTTTTTTTATTTTTAACCTTATTGGTAAAAATATTTAGGAAATTACTTCCTAAGCTTCTTTGGATATTTGTTTTTATTGATTTTGAGTGCTAGAAATTAAAAAAAAAAAACAAAACAGGATGAAATGCTTACTGTTAGGAAGGTGTAGAGTCTGTAATAAAATAAAAATGTAGGCTAAACAACATGACCAAGAAAAACAGAAAGTGAGATGAAAGAAACAGACACACAAAACCCCCAGCATCTCAGAATAAAGCTGTTCTTAGTGAGTTGACTCATTGGAAAAGACCCTGATATTGGGAGGGATTGGGGGCAGGAGGAGAAGGGGATGACAGGGGATGAGATGGCTGGATGGCATCACCGACTCGATGGACATGAGTTTGAGTAAACTCCGGGAGTTGATGATGGACAGGGAGGCCTGGTGTGCTGCGATTCCTGGGGTCGCAAAGAGTTGGACACGACTGAGTGACTGAACTGAACTGAACTGAGTGTTCACATCGGTTGGTTAGGGTATGTAATGGGAGAGTTTTATGGGCTCTTCTTCTCCATTTTGATTTTGTCTTTACCTCTGCCCTCCTACCCTCCTTTTTCTCTGTTATAATTGCTAGAAATTCATGCAGAAAAAAAATTGAGAAACAAAACCTAAATGAATATTAATTACTTTATAATAATACTTTTGTACACAGCAAAGATACAGGCATTAAAATAATATTTTCATAGGGAGTTCTCTTTATGATCTTGTTTTTCTGGGAATATAATTAGCCTCTGTGTCATAGCCCTCTATTAAGCTTATATTTTATTCTTTGTACTTATAATATTTTAGGAGGCAGACTGACCACAGGACACTTGATGTTTTGGCATGAATTCTTATACAATTTAGAAATTTTAATAATTTCTAAGAAAAATTACCACATTTTATTATTGAACATTATTTTTTAATCCTGTTTCCACCACGGTCAAGTTCCAAAGGGATGAATAAAAGAGCACAGAGCTGCGACATTCTCAGCTTCTTTAATAGTTTATTTGTCCTTAAGAGGTTTTAAAAAGAATTTTTGTTTCCACATTTCAGGTTGAAAAATAATATCTATCATTTGTGCATGTCTGTATTTATTCTCTTTAATTGTGAGTCAGTTTTGACACACAGGATATCAGACATTTGTGTGGTCATGATTCTCGGAGAGTAGAATGCACTGTTTTCCTTAGGTGATAACCTAGTGAGTGATGCAGAACTTCAAATACAATGGTTGACCGCACAACGGGTTTCAGCACCATCGCTCTTGAAAACCTTTCTGGTCAAGTGCAGAACTTTTTAAAGATTAAAGCAGATTTGTGATATCAAAAGGTATTTTGATGGTCAGCCAAAATTCCGGGAGGATAGGATTATGCACCATAAACTTTATCCTCCTTTTCAGTGACTTTAAGATATGGTTTTTAGACATAGATTAAATGTAGATTCCCTTTGTATTTGTAATCTATATTTCAAATTACTACAGTAGATTTACTGTGTCATGTTGCTTGAACTCTAGGGATCTGAAGGCTGGATTGGTCAAATGACTTTTAAAAGCGCTCTGGTTATTACCATGCTTAATATTGTAAGCCAGATGAAATAAGGAAGCGAGCAGAAAAACTCAGTTTTCTTTGGAGAGAGTGCACTTTATCTTGCTTTAATTTGTTCCTTGGAGTCTTTGTGTGCTATTGGTGATATAGGTAAGACAAGTTTACAAAAAAGTTCTTTTTACTATTTCTAAAGGCAGGGTTTCTGCTTCATACTGAATTCTGTAAATTTGGATTCCTTAAATTTAAGTGGTCTTAAATTCACAAAAATACTACATTGTAGTTTATTTGAAAGGTTTATGCTCTTCATCCAAAACTTTTGGGGCTGGGAAAATTTAAGAATTCAGATTCCCACCTCAGTCAGTTCAGTCACTCAGATGTGTCCAGCTGTTTGCAACCCCATGGACTGCAGCATGTCAGGCTTCCCTGTCCATCACCAACTCCCGGAGCTGGCTCAAACTCAGGTCCATTGAGTCCGTGATGCCATCCAACCATCTCATCCTCTGTCGTTCCCTTCTCTTCCTACTTTAAACCTTTCCCAGCATCAGGGTCTTTTCCAATGAGTCAGTTCTTTACAAAAGGTGGCCAAAGTATTGGAGTTTCAGCTTTAGCGTCAGTCCTTCCCATGAATATTCAGGACTGATTTCCGTTAGGATTGACTAGTTTGATATCCTTGCTGTAAAAGGGACTCTCAAGAGTCTTCTCCAACACTGCAGTTCAAAAGCATCAATTCTTAGGCACTCAGCTTTCTTTATGGTCCAACTCATATCTATACATGGCTACTGGAAAAACCATAGCTTTGACTAGATGGACCATTATTGGCAAAGTAATGTCTCTGCTTTTAAATATACTGTCTAGGTTGGTCATAGCTTTTATTCCAAGGAGTAAGCATCTTTTAATTTCATGGCTGCAGTCACCATCTCTGGTGATTTTGGAGCCTAAGAAAATAAAATCTGTCACTGTTTCCATTGTTTCTCCATCTATTTGCCATGAAGTGATCGGACCAGATGCCTTGATCTTCATTTTTTGAATGTTGAGTTTTAAGCCAGCTTTTTCACTCTCCTCTTTCACTTTCATCAAGAGGTTTATAGTTCCTCTTTGCCTTCTGCCATAAGTGTGGTGTCATGTGCATATATGAGGTTATTGATATTTCTCCTGGAAATCTTGATTCCAGCTTGTGCTTCATCCAGTCTGGCATTTCACATGATACACTCTGCAGAGAAATTAAATAATCAGGGTGACAATGTACCGCCTTGACGTACTCCTTTCCCAATTCAGAACCAGTTTGTTGTTCCATGTCCAGTTCTAACTGTTGCTTCTTGACCTGCATACAGATTTCTCAGGAGGCAGGTAAAGTGGTCTGGTATTCCCATCTCTTCAAGAATTTTCCTCAGTTTGTTGTGATCCATACAGTCAAAGGCTTTGGCGTAGTCAATAAAGCAGAAGTAGATTTTTTTTCCTGGAACTCTCTTGCTTTTTCTATGATCAAATGGATGTTGGAAATTTGATTTCTGGTTCCTCTGCCTTTTCTAAATCCAACTTGAACATCATTGAAAGAATGAACAGATGGAGTCAAAGCGAAAACGATGCCCCATTGTAACTGGTGATAGAAGTAAAGTCCGATGATGTAAAGAACAATATTGCATAGGAACCTGGAATGTTAGGTCCATGAATCAGGGTAAATTGGAAGTGGTCGAACAGGACGTGGCAAGAGTGAACATCAGCATTTTAGGAATCAGTGAACAAAATGGCCCGGAAAGGGCGAATTTAATTCAGATGGTCATTATGTCTACTACCGTGGGCAAGAATCCCCTAGAAGAAATGGAGTAGCCCTCATAGTCAACTGAAGAGTCTGAAATGCAGTTCTTGGGTGCAGTCTCAAAAATGACAGAATGATCTCTGTTTGTTTCCAAGGCAAACCATTCAGTATCACAGTAATCCAAGTCTGTGCTCCAACCACTAATTTTGAAAAAGCTGGAGTTGAAAGGTTCTATGATGACCTACAAGACCTTCTAGAACTAACACCAAAAAAAGATGTCCTTTTCATCATAGGGGACTGGAATGCAAAAGTAGGAAGTCAGGAGATACCTAGAGTAACAGGCTTTGCCCTTGGAGTACAAAATAAAGCCAGGCAAAGGCTAACAGAGTTTTGTCAAGAGAATGCAGTGGTCATAGCAAACACCCTCTTCCAACAACACAAGAGAAGACTGTACACATGGACATCACCAGATGGTCAATACAGAAATCAGATTGATTATATTCTTTGCAGCTGAAGATGGAGAAGCTCTGTACAGTCAGCAAAAACAAGACCAGGAGCTGACTTTGGCTCAGATTATGAACTCCTTATTCCCAAACTCAGACTTAAGTTGAAGAAAGTAGGGAAAACCACTAGACCATTCTGGTATGACCTAAATAAAATCCCTTATGATTATACAGTGAAAGTGACAAACAGATTCAAGGGATTTAATCTGATAGAGTGCCTGAAGAACTATGGACAGAGGTTTGTGACATTGTGCAGGAGGCAGTGATCAAGACCATCACCAAGAAAAAGAAATGCAAAAAGGCAAAATGGTTGTCTGAGGAGACCTTACGTATAGCTGAGAAAAGAAGAGAAGCTAAAAGCAAAGGAGAGAAGAAAATATACACCCATCTGAATGCAGAGTTCCAAAGAATAGCAAGGAGAGATAAGAAAGCCTTCCTCAGTGATCAATGCAAAGAAATAGAGGAAAGCAATAGAATGGGAAAGACTAGAGATCTCTTCAAGAAAATTAGAGATAGCAAGGGAACATTTCATGTGAAGGTGGGCACAATAAAGGATAGAAACTGTATGGATCTAACAGAAGCAGAAAATACTAAGAAGAGGTGGCAAGAATACACAGAACTATACAAAAAAAAAAAAAAATCTAAATGACCCAGATAACCACCATGGTGTGATCTCTCACTTAGCACTTAGAGCCAGACAGCCTGGAATGCAAAGTCAAATGAGATACCAAGGGAATACTTCATGGAAAGATGGGCACAATAAAGAACAGAAATGGTATGGACCTAACAGAAGCAAAAGATATTAAGAAGAGGTAGCAAGAATACATAGAAGAACTGTACAAAAAAGATCTTCACGACCCGGATAATCACGATGGTGTAATCACTCACCTAGAGCCAGACACCCATCAATGTGAAGTCAAGTGGGCCTTAGGAAGCATCACTACAAACAAAGCTAGTGGAGGTGATGGAATTCCAGTTGAGCTATTTCAAATCCTAAAAGATGATGCTGTGAAAGTGCTGCACTCAATATGCCAACAAATTTGTAAAACTTAGCAGTAGCCACAGGACTGGGAAATTGGAATTTCATTCCAATTCCAAAGAAAGGCAATGCCAAAGAATGCTCAAATTGCTGCACAATTGCACTCATCTCACATGCTAGTGAAGTAATGCTCAAAATTCTCCAAGCCAGGCTTCAACAGTATGTGAACTGGGAACTGCCAGATTTCCACCTACTCCTCAGTTTTTAAAATGTAATATTGTGCCCATACTATATATTATGCAATATTTTTAGCAAGGTTTGGGGCAAACCCCCATAATCAAACAGATTAATATTTTCCCAGAAAAGGTATGAATGTTCACAGTCAGTAAGATCACCCCTATTTAGGGGTGATGGAATAGCTTGTTTTCAGTTCAGGTCAGATCTTTTGAACTGAAAAGCCTGAACTTTTTCCGCACTTTTTGGATTTCGAAATTTAAAATAAGGGATTACAGGTCAGTACCTATTTTGTTTTTCTGGTGTAACTTTGTAGACTTTGTGAACCTTTTAGATGTTTAACAATAAAGGGAAGCTTTATAAAATTGTTTTAAAACATTAAGTTAAATGCTTATAATATCTTTAAAATACTTGGAAACTTATCCTAGTGTTATTGGTATAAAGACTGTAACATATTACTGATAATAGGTTATACAGACACAAGCATTAATATTTGCTTCTTATTTATAAAAATGAGATTAACTTGCATTTTAAATTTTGAAAAATCTTCATTGGAAACACTGATTGTGTTATACTTGAGAGACCCATAATCACGTCCCTCCTCTGGCTCTCTTGATCATACCCCCTCTCCTACTGCAGTAAATTTCCTTTCGTAAAATTTCTTTTTCTTTCTTGGATAGCTTTGGATCATTTTCTCTCCTGATCATTCACTTCAACCTGTGAACGTGTTTTAGATTATTCTGTGCTTTAAAAAATATGCAATAAGATTAAATTTGCAGTTTTAGCTGAGCACCACAATAAAATGATGCTGCATTCCAGAGTAGGTCCCAAACTATATGCAGAATTTCCAGAGTTTTAGTAAAGTGGTTACATAACCCTTAAATTCTACACTCACATTGTAAGTATAAAAAGGTCAGATTAAAAAGCCAAATTTTAAGATTTCTTGGAATTGAGTAGGCCGTATGAAGTGACTCTTCTTCTTTCCTCCACTGCCTCTCATCTCAGGTGTGTGAAAAACCCTTCAAAGAGATACTTTGCAGAGCATGATGATGTCTTGATGAACCCAGGTTTGCAACCCCATAAAAACTGAACAGGGGAGATGGAGTGGTTCAAAAAAACCAAGGGGAAGAAAAATTGCTGCTGCCTCCTAACTATATAGCTCAGTTGGTAAAGAATCCGCCTGCAATGGAGGAGACCCTGATTCGATGGGAAGATGCGCTGGAGAAGGGATAGGCTACCAACTCCAGTATTCTTGGGCTTCCCTTGTGGCTCAGCTAATAAAGAATCTGCCTGCAATGTGGGAGACCTGGGTTCGATTCCTGGGTTGGGAAGATCCCCTGGACCAGGGAAAGGCTACCCACTCCAGTATTCTGGCCTGGAGAATTCCATGGACTGTATAGTCCATGGTGTCACAAAGAGTCAGAAAGTGAAGGTGACTTTCACTTTCACTTTCCTAACTATATTCTTGGGGTCTGGACAAAGAATGCAGCAGTGTTTCTTGTGGGATTGTTGAGGGGAATAAGTGAGGAAAGAATGTTCTGGGATCACTGTGATTTGACCTAATATGATGATTTTTAGGGGCTTCCCAGGTGGTGCTAGTGGTTAAGAACCTGCCTGCCAGTGCAGCAGACATAAGGGATACTGGCTTGCTCGATCCTGGAGTCAGAAAGATCCTCTGGAGGAGGGCGTGGCAACCCACTCCACTATCCTTGCCTGGAGAATCCCATGGACAGAGGAGCCTGGCAGGCTACAGTCCATAGGGTCTCAAAGAGTTGGACATGATTGAAGTGATTTAGCACACTTGCACGATAATCTTTAGAGGATTGAAAACGCTTCAACAGAGAAGGAGCTGGAGATGGCCTGAGGAGAGATAGAATATAGAATAGAGTACAGTCAACTAGTTAGGGAAATGCAGGTAAGATACTACAAGTGTTGTGAAGTCACCAAAATACCTGTGAGAAAGTCCCACAGAGGAGCCTGCTTTAAACATCTACCAAGCCTAAGAGCACAAAGCCAGTTTATAACAGTACCAGGCATGTAGTGGCTCAGATCGTAAAGAATCTGTCTGCAATGCTGGAGACCTGGGTTCTATCCCTGGGTCGGCAGGATCCCCTGGAGAAGGGAATGGCAACCCATTCCAGTATTCTTGCCTGGAAAATCGCATGAGCTGAGGAGGCTGGTGGGGCTACAGTCCATGGGGTCCCAGAGAGTCAGACACAACTGAGCGACTAAGCACACACCATAAGTCATGTAAACCCTTTCCTGTGTTCCTTATCTCCCTTCCCTTCTGCCTCCTCCCTCCTCACTTCTGAACCCAGAAAGGATGAGAAAGAGCAGCCAGCCATGAATGAGGATGTGACAGAGAATGAACTCACTTAAATTCCCAACATTTCTGATGTCATCCAGGAAATTTATAGTTTGTTAATTCTATGAGCATTATTGGATTTAAGATTAGAGCTCTGTATCCAAATTTTCCATAAACCCATAATTTATATATATATGTCTTTGAGTGAAATTAGAGGCTTTGACTCTTAAACAGTACTGGACATTCTAATTACTAAGCTGAGATCATTTTAGTGACTTAAGGTGGGAGTTTGGAATCACTAACAGTTATTAGGAAAGTTATGAGATTACCTAAATTTTCATCCAGAGAAAGAAGAAAGTAATCCCTAAATAGAGTTTAAAAGAATACTGGGAGGTAAAATTAATTTGATCTTGGTTATCTCCCTGTCTTTTTTGGGGGATCAATTTAGTGTTTTCAAATTTTATCCCTTGTTTCTCTATTTCCTTCCAGTAGGTGCCCAGTTTTTTCCACTTCCTTGTTGAACAAGCTCTGCTTCCTCTTTGATCAAATGTTTACATAGACTTATGGCTTTTCCTTCTACACCCATGGTTCATAAGCTAATCCACTTAAAACTGAAGTCATCTCTGCCACTTCAGGGAGATTAGTCTCTTCCCTGGTAGTCTAGTGGTTAAGACTCTGTGCTTCCACTGCAGGGGCATAAGGTCAATCCTTGGTTGGGGAAATAAGGACCCACATGCCATGCGGTGCAGGGGCCCTCCCCCAAAAATGTAAAAAGATTCTTATCCTTGCCCACCAATGACCTGCTAGTTGCCAAATCCAACTTCTCTGTTTTCTTCTTACAGAACCTCTCTGCAGTATCTGAGCCAGCTCTGTCTTTTTGAAAATACTTCACTGGCTTGGTTTCTGTGACACACATTAACCTTATGTTCTCTCCTGTGACATCTTCTTTTCAAGCTCCTTGGTGACTCCTCCACTCCCCACTTCTACACTGAAGTGACCCAGCACTAGGTTATAGGTTCTGACTCCTTTTGCACATCAAGTTACTGCATTTGGGTCCACTGTTCTGTGTCGTCTATAGGGTGATGACATCTAAGTTTGAATTGTCAGCTGTGATCCTTTTCCTGAGATATGAACTGTGTATTTAACTGTTTTTTTTTTTTTACCATGTTGTTATTGTTTGGATATTTAATGGATGCCCCAAAGTTATAGGTTCATCAGGCAGTTTTCTCTCAAATTTCTTCTCCCTAACTTGTTCATCTCAGTAAATAACACCACCTTTCATTCACTGTCTCAGGCCAAAAATATAGGGTTGTTACTTCTCCCTTTCCCTTAAATGCCACACCCAAGCTGTTCACATCATGTCCTATCAGTTTTATCTTTGTTATTCATTGTGAATAGAGAGTCTACCTCTACTGCATTAGTACAGGTGAGAGATTATGTTCTCATACCATTCTGACAGACGTGTGAAAAACAGATGGCTGGGTACAAGAATGGAAAATTCCCACTGCACTGAACCCTACCTCAAATATTCTCACCAAGTCCACTCCTTTCGGCTGACTGTGTCCTAGGTAGATTGTCTTTCTTTTGTTCTTGGTGCATGTCCATGCTTTTTCCTAACTCAAGACCTTCGTACGTGTTGGTGGTCCTCCTGTCTAGATATTTTCTTGTTTATGTGTTTGTTTAGTTATTTCTCTCTCTTCTAGCTCCCTTCGACCAGTATGTAACTCATGTACACCCTCTTTTTTGTTCAACCTTGTATTCCCAACAGCTGTTGAAGAGCAGTACATAGCAACTGGGCTTCCCTGGTGGTTCAGACGGTAAAGAATCTACCTGCAATGCAGGAAACTTGGGTTGATCCCTGGATCGGAAAGATTCTCTGGAGAAGGGAATGTCTATGTACTCCACAATTCTTTCCTAGAGAATTCCACAGACTCAGGAGCCTAGTGGTCCATGCAGTTGCAAAGAATCGGACATGACTGAGTGATTAACACTTTCACATACTCACTTCACATAGCAATTGCCTGTAAATATTGATTGACCGAATGAAAGAATGTATGTGTTTAGGGCTTGCAATTTAAATAGGGAAGACTCTTGAGAGTCCCTTGGACTTCAAGGAGATCCAACCAGTCAATCCTAAAGGAAATCATTCCTGAATATTCATAGGAAGGACTGATGCTGAAGCTGAAACTCCAATACTTTGGTTATCTGATGCAAAGAACTGACTCACTGGAAAAGACCCTGATGCTGGGAAAGATTGAAGGCAGGAGAAGGGGATGACAGAGGATGAGATGATTGGATGACATGACCGATTTGGTGGACATGAGTTTGAGCAAGCTCCTGGAGTTGGTGATGGACAGGGAAGCCTGGTCTGCTTCAGTCCATGGGGTTGCAAAGAGTCAGGTACAACTGAACGACTGAACTGAGCTGATTTAAATAGAAAAAGAAAAAACCTGCTGTGATAGAGCACCAGGCGTCTCAGTGACCACTCCTGGGTGCTGACTCAGCCACTTTGGCAAAGTTAATAAAAAAAACCAACACAACAAACAACTACTTCATGTATTTTTTTCTTACTCCCCAACAAGCAGCTTCTTGTCCATTAAACAAAAACAAATGACAACCCGCAGAAATAAAAATGTAGAACATATATTTCTACATTGAGTTCAATACCGCAAAAAACACATAATTTCAAGCAAATGGTCTCTCTTCAGTTACAGTGCCCTTTCAATAAAATTTGGCACTACAGGAAATCCATTACAATAAATATCTGTTCCAGTATCTGTCCATTTAGCAATAATTCTCCTTACGCTTGATTCCTCTTCTCTGATGAACTGTCCTAGGGACCCTTCTCTCCTTCCCTCTGAGATTTCCAGAGTTTAAACTCTGCCTTTGAGTACTTGCTTGTTGTCATGGTAGCCTCACTAATTTTACTTATATTTTTCCCCATATTTTCCCACAACCTTTGAATATATGTGCCAAAGGCTATTTCTGACTTAATGTTGTAGGCATGAAAATATTTCTTTTCTTGGTCTCTTGAAAAATGTTAAATGGTTTTCTCAGCGTCATTGATTGAGACTGTTTGTTTATTTCCAGGGCTGAAAGTTAAGGCCATTCTATTTTCATAGAACTATTTATTTAAAACAAGCCTGAAATCAAAGACACCTCATAGAGTATGCACGGAATGCTGTTTAACCCAAGTGATCCCAAAGTAAATAATTTATTGGATTACTCAATAGATTGAGAAATGAAGTGAGGATCTGGGTATACATCATCTGCCTTTTATTTTTTAATTACTCACTAAATAAATGCATGTGCTATGTGAGTTTAGAAGAAAACAGGGTATTATTGAAAAGAAGATATCATCCTTGTAGTGATCTTAGGTGGTCCTAAGAAAGAACAGGTCCTGTCCATACCGTTGTAGCAGAGCAGGCCTGCTATCCATGGTTGTATGGAGGCAGTCACATTTGCATGTAACACCTAGATTTTCAAAACAACAACAACAACAACAACAAAAACGGCTCTGTGGCTGCAAGAGAACCATTGAAATGAAATTCTGCAGGCTTGTTTCTTTATCTATAAAACAAGAAAAAAATTTCTCAGGTCCCTTCCAGCTCTGAGACCAAGCCATTCTCTTCTAGACCAACCAAACATTATTATAGGACTGAGGCAAGACACAAGGCAGTTTAGCAAGGGCCCAGAGATCACAACGTGGACGTTTCTGCAACTCAAGACATGGATGGCCCCTCCCATCTGTTTTATAGCAAACACTTGCTTCCTTTCAAGCTGATAAAATGTCATTTTGTTTCATTGTGTTTTCTTTTATGGGAAACATGCCACAGATCTTGTACCAAAGTTATTTTACTCTGGTGGATAAAAGAATACAATACAGATTTTGTTCCTTACTCTTGCCTTTTCAATGAGTTTTTGGATTGCTAATTTTTTTTGTTGTCAATTAAAAATACATCTCCACAAGCCCAGCTGCTCACGGACCCATGTCGGCTGCACGTCCTGTTTCCTTGGCGGTCAAGCTCCTGTTGTTAAGCCCTGAGAAACAATGCTTTTTTGTTTATTTACTTTTCGTGAGGAGAATCCTGATCATTTGCTGTTTCTGATAAAATGAAGGAAATTGGGTAGACAACAGAAAATATTTAAGTAGACTGTAAGAAGGAACTTCCTAACCCTGGGCCATAAGAAGCTGGCAAGAAGTGCTAAGAGTTGTAGATCAACAATTAGTGACCCCTTGTTTAGGAGGATTTAAATATCTAATCAAGTCATTTTAGAGACCTCAGTTAGGTGGAGTACACATAATCGCAGTTACTAGTCTACCAGTTCCCAGCATATAGTACTTCCATCAGGAAACCCTTGGAAATGTGAAGCAAGTAGTTTAGGCCAAATTTAAGGTTTAAGAGATTTATAGAGCTGACTATAAAAATCTGTACATGAGAAGATGAAACAAGATGGCAAACAGGTGGACATGGAGTACATCTGCAGATACATCAGGGATACACCTTCAGACACAGAAGTACATGCAGAACACCAGCTGAGAGCAGACAGGAGTACCTGACCAGTGGAAAAGAATATGTAGAACCATGCAAAACTCGGTAGGACAAAGGAACTAGGGGGAAAAACAGGAGTGTTAGTAGGACTGGACCTGCGCTTGGCGGGAGGGGGAACTGCAGTAGGGGTCCAACCCCCACATTGGGGCAATTATCTGAGTCAGAGGAGAAATATTTAAGGCTGAGAGTGAAACAGCTGATTTGTGGCAGCCTAAATGGAATGAGAATCAGAGAGTCCTTGGTGCAGCCATACATACCACAGACAGGGACATGGATCCCCTGGAAGGCACAGTGGCTGGGAGCTGGAGTTTACGGACTGTGGAGCAGTCCCTGGGCAAGGGCTGCTGTTGACTGCGGAGAGATGGATCAAGGAGATGTGAAGGAGATTGTGGTGGGAAATGCCTGTGGAGGAAAGCGGGGCAGCCGTGGAAGCAAGACGATACTGCTGAGTCACGTTGAGGGGATGGAGTCAACACTATAGACTCTCTCCCCCAACACGCCAGCATTGGCAGCTGAGCAATAGAGAGGCTGGCCCATCAAATGCCTGACACACAGAACTACAGAGTAGGACCCCACCCAAGGTGCTCCTTTAAGTGACTGGTGCACCGAATTACAGAGTAGGGCCCCACTCAGAGTGCCCCTTTAAGTGCCTGATGTGCTGATCTACAGAGTAGGACCCCAGGCAGGGGGACCCCTCTATGTCCCTGACGTGCTGAACAACAGAGAAGGACCCCAGGCAAGGGAGGTCTCTAAGTGCCTGAACAGGTGGCAATAAGGAGAAAGACTGGCCAAAGAGGCCTTCTGATCGTCAGCTACAAGAGGCTCAAAAAAAGACGCTGATAGGGCCATAACTCCTGCAGTGGAGGCAGTCCGTGTCTCTGCACACTTGGCACCACTAGGGTCCCCACAAGCCAAGCAGCTGCGCCACCTTCTCGCTCAACTCTCACTGGGGCAGAGCTGCCAGAGGCAAAAAAAAGTCTTGCATCTATGCACTCAGGGTCACTTCAGTCAAGTCTGACTCTTTGTGACCCTATAGACTGTGGCCTGCCAGACTTCTCTGAAAGGGAGTGGGGGTTCCCCGGAAAGAATACTGGAGCATATTGGCCAATACTGGTTGCCATACCCTTCTAGAATTCCTTCTATATTTCCTGGTGGCCTACCCACCAACTTCCCTGAGTACCGGTGCTGCCAGAACCCCTGTGACCCAAGTGGCTGCACCACCTCCACATCTGGCCCCTCACAGGGCCAAATCTAAGTCCTCCAGGGCAACCTCAGGAGCAAAGCCCAGTGGATGACCCAGATGCAGAGGTGGAAATAAAACCACAATTGAAACCCAGGGCAGTGTGACTAAGGAAGAAGACCCAAAACCCTCCCATCAGTTGCACAATCTGCAGATTTAATCCACACAATCAACTAGGTGGACTCTGTGTCTATGGAATATATAAAAGGTCATTGAGAACTCCCACAAAAGAAAATGTGCTAGTTCTGATAGCTGTGGACATTGAAGGTGAGAACAGAGAGGAGTAGGGTCAGATTAGAATTTGAGCTAACCCCACAGTAGGTCCAAAGATCAGCACAGTGTTAGAGGGCATCCTAGGGAGGTGAGGTGAACTGTGACTCACAGTGAGGGAGAGGACTCTGACAGCAGTGACTCAAAAAAAAAAAAAAAAAATTATTATGTTTTGACTTGTTCTGTAGATTCTTTTGGATGGATTTTCTCTCTTTCTCTCTCCCCCCCGCCCCCAGTTGTAGTTATCGATTTTACTGGCACTGCTGCTGTTGGGGCTGCTGTGTCGCTTCAGTCGTGTCCAATCGTGTCCAACTCTGTGCGACCCCATAGATGGCAGCCCACCACGCTCCCCTGTCCCTGGGATTCTCCAGGCAAGAACACTGGAGTGGGTTGCCATTTCCTTCTCCAATGCATGAAAGTGAAAAGTGAAAGTGAAGTCGCTCAGTTGTGTCTGACTCCTAGCGACCCCATGGACTGCAGCCTATCAGGCTCCTCCGTCCATGGGATTTTCCAGGCAAGAGTACTGGAATTGGTTGCCATTGCCTATGAAATCTAATTAAGCTTTTGAGCATTTTTTTTCTCCTCAATTTTCTTCCCATTTTTTTTAATTGTTGTTATAAACCTCTGCCTCTATGTTGGGCTTTTGCAGTTCTGGGGAGTTTTACTTTTTTTTTTTTCTCTTTTTTTAATTTTAATTTTTAAAACCTGTTATTATTTTTCTACATTTATTCCTTTGTTTGCTTTTCTTACTTGCAGTTAATCTTTAATATATATGTCTTCTTTATTCACCTCTATTTAACTTTGAATATCTATTCTTTCTTTCTTTCCTTTCCTCTAAACATAATTGTTAGTTTCATTTTCTTTGCTATATTCCCCACTTGGCACCTTGCTATGGTTTTGTTTTCCAGTTTGTGCTTTAGTTAGTTTTTTTCTGGTAGACATAATTTTTGGTTCCCTTTGTTTGCTGGGTAAATCTATTGTACTTTATTTTGTTGGACTGTTTGATTTTGCTTATGGGTGTATATGTATAAGTGTATATTCAGTCACATTTTTATTGTTGTTATAAACCTGCATCTGCATTGGGCTTTTGCAGTTCTGTGGAATTTTCCTTTTTTCTTCCATTTTTTAAATCTTCTTTTCTCTTTACTTTTAATTTTTAGTTTTTTGAAACTGATTATATTTTTTCTGCATTTACTTCTTTGTTTGCTTTTCCTACTGTTCTTTTCCCCTTGCAGTTAATCTTTAATGTATATAAATCTTCATCTACCTTTATTTAACTTTGCATATCTATTCTTTCTTTCCTTTCCTCTCAACATATTTGTTAGTTTTACTTTCATTGCTTTATTCCCCAGTTGGCTCCTTGCTTTAGTTTTGTTTTCCAGTTTGTGCTTTAGTTACTTTTATTCTTAATTGGTAAATATAATTTTTTATTTCCTTTGTTCATTGGGTCAATCTGTTGTACTTTATTTTTGTTGGAGTCTCTTGACTTTGCTCATGGGTGTACATGTATATGTGTATATTGCATTATTTTAATTATTATTTGCCTGATTTTGTAACTGCCATTTGTGTGTGGTTCATCTTTGGTTTCTTGGTTTTAGATATTTGTTTTAATCTCATTTAATACCATAACAAACCACTTGTGGAATCTTCATTCCTGAACAGAGATCAAGCCCTGAGCCTTTGGAGTGGGAGCACTGACTCCAAGACCCTAGACTACCAGAGAACTAAGCCTCAGTTCAGTTCAGTCACTCAGTCATGTCCGACTCTTTGCGACCCCATGAATTGCAGCATGCCAGGCCTCTCTATCCATCACCAACTCCCAGAGTTCACTCAAACTCACGTCCATCTAGTCGTCTCATCCAGATGCCATCCAGCCATCTCATCTTCTGTCGTCCCCTTCTCCTCCTGCCCCCAATCCCTCCCAGCATCAGAGTCTTTTCCAATGAGTCAACTCTTTGCATGAGGTGGCCAAAGTACTGGAGTTTCAGCTTTAGCATCATTCGGGGGTATCAAATAATGAGAACTCACACAAAGGAAGCCATTGGAATACAAGACTTGGCATCACCAACCACCAGTAGCATCCTGTGCTAAACAACAAACAAAACAAAAATACAAACCCAATCATCAACAGACAGGATTACAGCCTCACTCAGCCTTGCCCATCAGAGAAAAAGCAAACATGCGATAACTCAGCACAAATCTCACCCTATATGAAAGTTAGACAAACCAGTGGACCAACCTTAGAGGGCAGAAACCAAAAGGAAGAAAGAATTCAACCTTGAAGCCTGGGAAAAGGAGACCTCAAACACAACAATTAAAAAAAAATTATGAAAAAACAGAGAAATACTACACAAATGAAGGAACAAACTAGAAACATAGAAGTCCAAATGAATGAAGAAGAAATAGGCCAACTACCTGAAAAAGAATTCAGAATAATGATAGTAAAGATGATCAAAAACCTTGAAAACAAAATGGATAAAATGCAAGAATCAATTAACAAAGACCTGGGAGAATTAAAGAATAAACATGCAGAGACAAACAGCATAATTACTGAAATTAAAAATACTCTAGAAGGAATCCGTAGCAGAATATCTGAAGCAAAAAACAAATCAGTGAGCTGGAAGATAAAATGATGAAAATAACTTCTGAAGAGCAGAATAAAGTGAAAAGAATGAAAAGAACTGAGGATAGTCTCAGAGACCTCTGGGACAATATCATATGCACCAACATTTGAATAATAGGGGTACCAAAAGAAGAAGAGAAAAAGAAAGGGTATGAGAAATAATTTGAAGAGATTATAGTTGAAAATTTCCCCAACGTGGAAAAGGAAATAGTCAATCAAGTCCAAGAGGCACAAAGAGTCCCATACAGGATAAACCCAAGGAGAAACATGCCAAGACACCTACTAATGAAACTAAAGAAGACTAAACACAAAGAAAGAATATTAAAAGCAGCAAGGGAGAAGCAACAAGTAACGTACAACAGAAACATCATATGCTTAACAGCTGATCTTTCAGCAGAAACTCTGCAGGCCAGAAGGGAATGGCAGGATTTATTTAAAGTACTGAAAGGGAAAAATCTACAACCAAGATTATTGTACCTGATAAGGATCTCATTCAAAATTGATGGAGAAATAAAAAGCTTTTCAGACAAGCAGAAGTTAAGAGAATTTGGTACCACCAACCTAGCTTTACAACAAATGTTAAATGGACTTATATAGTCAAGAAATACAAGAGAAGAAAAAACATCTACAAAATCAACCCCAAACAATTTAAAAAATGACAATAGGAACATATATATCAATAATTACTTTAATGTAATTTGATTAAATGCTCCAACCAAAGGACACAGAAACTTGTTGAATGGAGACAAACACAAGACCCATATATATGCTGTCTATATATGCTGTCCACTTCAGGCCTAAAGACACATACAGACTGATAGTGAGAGGATGGAAAAATATATTCCATGCAAATGGGAAGCAAAAGAAAGCTGGAGTAGCAATCCTTATATCAGATAATATAGACCTTACAATAAAGAAGATTACAAGAGATAAGGAAGGACACTACATAATGATCAAGGGATCAATCCAAGAAGAAGACATAACAATTTTACATATCTATGCATTGAACATAAGAGTACCTCAGTACATAAGACAAATACTAACAGACAAAAAGGAGAAATTGACAGTAACACAATAATAGTAGGTGACTTTAACACCCCACTCACACCAATGGATAGATCATCAAAACAGAAAGTTAATAAGGAAACACAAGTCTTAAATGATATATTAGATGAGATAGAGCTCATTGATATCTTCAGGACATTTAATCCAAATGCAGAAGAATATACCTTCTTCTCAAGTGCACATGGAACAGTCTCCAGGATAGACCACATCTTGGGTCATAAACCAAACATCAGTAAGTTTAAGAAAATTGAAATCGTATCAAGTATCTTCTCTGACCAGAACGCTATGAGACTGGATATCAATTACAAGAAAAAAAATATAAAAAATACAGACACATGGAGATTAAACAACACATTTCTAAATAACCAACAGGTTACTGAAGGAATCAAAAGGGAAATGAAAACGTTTCTAGAAACAAATGACAATGAAAACATGACAACTCAAAACCTATGGGATGCAGCAAAAGCAGTCCTAAGAGGGAAGTTTATAGCAGTACGTACCTACCTCAAGAAACAAGAAAAACATCGAATAGAGAACATAACTTTACACCTAAAACAACTGGAAAAAGAACAACAACAAAAAACCCCAAAAATTAGTAGAAGGAATGAAATCATAAATATCAGAGCAGAAATAATTAAGAAAGAAGTGAAAGAAATAACAGTAAAGATTATTAAAACTAAAAGCTGGTTCTTTGAGAAGATAAACAAAATTGACAAGCCTTTAGCCAGACTCATCAAGAAAGAAAGAGAGAAGAATCAAATCAACAAAATTAGAAATGAAAAAGGAGAGGTTACAAAAGACAATGCAGAAATACAAAGGCTTATAAAGGACTATTATGTGCAACTATAAGGCAATAAAATGAATAACCTGGAAGAAATGGACAGATTCTTAGAAAAGTTCAATATTCCAAGACTGAACCAGGAAGAAATAGAAATTATGAACAACCCAATTACAACCACTGAAATTGAAGCTGTGATCAAAAATCTCCCTCCCCACTACCACCCCCTGCCAAAAAAAAAAAAAGGCTCAGGACCAGATGGCTTCACAGGAGAATTCTATCAAACATTTAGAGAAGAGCTAATGCCTATCCTTCTAAAATTCCATTAAAAAAAAAAAAATTGCACAGGAAGGAACACTTCCAAACTCATTCTACGAGGTCACTAATGGCTTACGGTGAATGGTGTCAGATTCGTGATCTCCGAAGAAGATTTAGCTTTGGAACCAGGGACCAGGTTTTTATCACTCAACAGCTTTTGTGTAGCAGAGTTTTATTAAAGTATAAAAAGGAACAGAGAAAGCTTCTGACATAGACATCAGAAGGGGGATGGAGAGTGCCCCACTCGCTAATCTTTAGCAAGGGAATTTTATACTTTTTAATTAGTTATTACAATAAATCAAAAGAATGTCTCAAGTTTGTGAAAATTTTACCAGACCCACTCCCACAATTTACATTTTAGGATAACAGGATTAGAATTTAACAATAGAAAGATCCTACCAGACCCACTTGGAAACAGAGATCATTCTGTCATTTTTGAGATTGCATCCAAATACTGCATTTCAGACTCCTTTGTTGACTATGATGGCTACTCCATTTCTTCTAAGGGATTCCTGCCCACAGTAGTAGATATAATAGTCATCCATGGAATTCACCCATTCCAGTCCATCTTACTTTGCTATTCCTAGAATGTCAATGTTCACTCTTGTCATCTCCTGTTTGACCACTTCCAATTTGCCTTGATTCATGGACCTAATATTCCAGGTTCCTATGCAATATTGCTCTTTACAGCATCGAACCTTGCTTCTATCACCAGTCCCATCCACAACTGGGTGTTGTTTTTGTTTTGGCTCCATTCCTTCATTCTTTCTGGAGTTATTTCTCCACTGATCTCCAGTAGTATATTGGGCGCCTACCAACCTGGGGAGTTCATCTTTCAGTGTCCTATCTTTTTGCCTTTTCATACTGTTCATGGGCTTCTCAAGGCAAGAATACTGAAGTGGTTTGCCATTTCCTTCTCCAGTGGACCTGTACCACATTCTATCAGACCTCTCCACCATGACCCATCTGTCCTGGGTGGCCCCACATGCCCTGGCTTAGTTTCATCGAGTTAGACAAGGCTGTGGTCCGTGTGATCAGATTGGCTAGTTGTCTGTGATTGTGGTTTCAGTCTGTCTGCCCTCTGATACCCTTTCTCAGTGCCTACCATCTTACTTGGTTTTCTCTTACCTTGGATGATCCAGCAAAGTGCAGCCACTGCTCCTTACCTTGGACGTGGGCAGACCATTTAATATCACAGTAATCCAAGTCTATGCCCCGACCAGTAACACTGAAGAAGCTGAAGTTGAACGGTTCTATGAAGACCTACAAGACCTTCTAGAACTAAAACTCCAAAAAGATGTCCTTTTCATTATAGGGGACTGGAATGCAAAAGTAGGAAGTCAAGAAACACCTGGAGTAACAGGCAAATTTGGCCTTAGAGTACAGAATGAAGCAGGGCCAAGGCTAATAGAGTTCTGCCAAGAGAATGCACTGGTCATAGTGAACACCCTCTTCCAACAACACAAGAGAAGACTCTACACGTGGACATAACCAGATGGTCGACACCAAAATCAGATTGATTATATTCTTTGCAGCCAAAGATGGAGAAGCTCTATACAGTCAGCAAAACAAGACCAGGAGCTGACTGTGGCTCAGATCATGAACTCCTTATTGCCACATTCAGACTGAAATTGAAGAAAGTGGAGAAAACCACTAGACCATTCAGGTATGACCTAAATCAAATCCCTTATGACTATACAGTGGAAGTGAGAAATAGATTTAAGGGACTAGATCTGATAGACAGAGTGCCTGATGAATTTTGGATGGAGGTTAGTGACATTGTACAGGAGACAGGAATCAAGACCATCCCCAGAAAAAGAAATGCAAAAAAGCAAAATGGCTGTCTGAGGAGGCTTACAAATAGCTGTGAAAAGAAAGGAAGCAAAAAGCAAAGGAGAAAAGGAAAGATATACCCATTTGAATGCAGAGTTCCAAAGACTAGCAATGAGAGATAAGAAAGCCTTCCTCAGTTATCAATGCAAAGAAATAGAGGAAAATAATAGAATGGGAAAGACTAGAGATCTCTTCAAGAACATTAGAGATACAAAGGAAACATTTTATGCAAAGATGGGCAAAATAAAGGACAGAAATGGTATGGACCTAAAAGAAGCAGAAGATATTAAGAAGAGGTGGCAAGAATACACAGAAGAACTATACAAAAAAGATCTTCATGACCCAGATAATCACGATGGTGTGATCACTCACCTAGAGCCAGACATCCTGGAATGTGACATGAAGTGGGCCTTAGGAAGCATCACTATGAACAAAGCTAGTGGAGGTGATGGAATTTCAGGTGAGCTGTTTCAAATCCTGAAGGATGATGCTGTGAAAGTGCTGCACTCAATATGCCAGCAAATTTGGAAAACTCAGCAGTGGCCACAGGACTGGAAAAGGTCAGTTTTCATTCTAATCCCAAAGAAAGGCAATGCCAAAGAATGCTCAAACTGCCGCACAATTGCACTCATCTCACATGCTGGTAAAGTAATGCTCAAAATTCTCCAAGCCAGGCTTTAGCAATACATGAACCATAAACTTCCAGATGTCCAAACTGGTTTTAGAAAAGGGAGAGAAACCAGAAATCAAATTACCAACATCCGCTGGATCATGGAAAAAGCAACAGAGTTCCAGAAAAACATCTATTTCTGCTTTATTGATTATTTCAAAGCCTTTGACTGTGTGGATCACAATAAACTGTGGAAAATTCTGAAAGATTTGGGAATACCAGACCACCTTAGCTGCATCTTTAAAAACCTGTATGCAGGTCAGGAAGAAACAGTTAGAACTGGACATGGAACAACAGACTGGTTCCAAATAGGAAAAGGAGTACATCAAGGCTGTATATTGTCACCCTACTGATTTAACTTATATGCAGAGTACATCATGAGAAACACTGGGCTGGATGAAGCACAAGGTGGAATCAAGACGTCTGGGAGAAATATCAATAACCTCAGATATGCAGATGACACCACCTTATGGCAGAAAGTGAAGAAGAACTAAAGAGCCTCTTGATGAAAGTGAAAGAGGAGAGTGAAAAAGTTGGCTTAAAGCTCAACATTCAGAAAACGAAGATCATGGCATCCGGTCCCATCACTTTGTGGGAAATCGATGGGGAAACAGTGGAAACAGTGTCAGACTTAATTTTTTTGGGCTCCAAAATCACTGCAGATGGTGATTGCAGCCATGAGATTAAAAGATGCTTACTCCTTGGAAGGAAAGTTATAACCAACCTAGATAGCATATTCAAAAGCAGAGACATTACTTTGCCAACAAAGGTCCATCTAGGCAAGACTATGGTTTTTCCAGTGGTCATGTATGGATGTGAGAGTTGGACTGTGAAGAAAGCTGAGCGCCTAAGAATTGATGCTCTTGAACTGTGGTGTTAGAGAAGACTCTTGAGAGTCCCTTGGACTACAAGGAGATCCAATCAGTTCTTCCTAAAAGAGATCAGTCCTAGGTGTTTATGGGAAGGACTGATGTTGAAGCTGAAACTCCAATACTTTGGCCACCTGATGCAAAGAGCTGACTCATTGGAAAAGACCCTGATGCTGTGAAAGATTGAGGGCAGGAGGAGAAGGGGACAACAGAGGGTGAGATGGTTGGATTGCATCACTGACTCAATGAATATTGGTTTTGGTAAACTACCGGAGTTGGTGATGGACAGGGGGGTGTGGTGTTCTGTGGTTCATTGGGTCTCAAAGAGTTGGACATGACTGAGCCAGTGAACTGAACTGAACGAGTCCCACTCCCATAATATACATTCTAAGCTATCAGGATTACTCAGATGGATTTCAGGAAGGAGAAACTGTCCACAAGCAGGATACATTGTTGTTATATAATACCTAGTACAGAGTTTAAACTGAGTTGTTTGTGTGTAATTATCAGTTTCAGGTTTAAAGAAAAAATGTTTTATGTGACTAAGACTAAGGAATGTAGAGAGAGAAAAATAAAAGGTTGTGCTTTCCTCCTCCTTGAGAATTCCAGACCTCTATCTCCTCCTTGAGAACCCCAGACCCCTCTCTCTCAGGGACCCCCAGACTTCTTATCAACTTGCCTAGGGATAGACTGTCACCACCATCAGCCTGATACCAAAATCAGACAAAGCAACACAATAAAAGAAAACTACAGGCGAATATAACTGATGAGGTAAGTAAGTAAGTAAGTGAAGTCGCTCAGTCATGTCCGACTCTTTGCGACCCCATGAACTGTAGCCTACCAGGCTCTGAGGAGCCTCTCAGTCCATGGAATTTTCCAGGCAACAGTACTGGAGTGGGTTGCCATTTCCTTCTCCAGGGGATCTTCCCAACCCAGATCAAACCTGGGTCTCCCACACTGCAGGCAGATGCTTTACCACCTGAGCCACCAGGGAAGCCTATAACTGATGAAGATAGATGCAAAAATCCTCAACAAAATTTTAGCAAACAGAATTCAGCAACACATCAAAAGCTAATAGAACATGATCAAGTTGGGTTTATTCCAGGAATGCAAGGATTTTTCAATATTTGCAAATCAATGTGATACACCATATTAACAAATTGAAAGAGAAAAACCATGTGATAATCTCTATAGATGCAGTAAAAATCTTTGACAAAATTCAGCACCCATTTATGATTAAAACTCTTCAAATAATGGGCATAGAAGGAACCTACCACAACAAAGTAAAGGTCATATATGATAAGCCTGCAGCAAACATTATTCTCAATGGCAAAAAACTGAAAGCATTCCCTCTAAGATCAGGAACAAGACAAGAGTGTCCACTTTCAGCACTATTATTCAACATAGTTCTGGAAGTCCTAGCTACTGCATTCAGAGAAGAAAAAAATATAAAGAATCCAGATCAGAAAAGAAGAAGTAAAAGTCTCATTGTCTGCAGATGACATGATACTGTACACAGAAAACTGTAAAAATAATATCAGAAAATTACTAGAGCTAATCAGTGAATTTGGCAAAGTTGCAGGATACAAAATCAATACACAAAAATCACTTGCATTTCTATATATTAATATGAAAAATCAGAAAGAGAAATCAAGGAATCAATCTCATTCACCATTGCAACAAAAAGAATTAAATATCTAGGAATAAACTTCCATAAGGATACAAAAGAACCATACACAGAAAATTATAAGACACTGATGAAAGAAATCAAAGACAACATAAACAGATGGAGAGATAGTGCATGTTCCTGGGTAGGAAGAATCAATATTGTGAAAGTGACTATACTACCAAATGCAATCTTTAGTTCAATGAGGTTCCCCATTAAATTACCAATGGCATTTTTCACAGAACTAGAAGAAAAAATGTCACGATTCATATGAAAACACAAAAGACCCTGAATAGCCAAAGCAGTCCTGAAAAGAAGAATGGAGCTGGAGGATTCAACCTTACTGACTTCAGATTATCCTGCAAAACTACAGTCATCAAGACAGTATGGTACTGGCACAAAAACAGAAATGCAGACCAACGGAACAAGATGGAAAGCCCAGAAATAAACCCATGCACCTATGGGTACCTTATTTTTGACAAAGGAGGCAAGAATATACAATGGGGCAAAGACAGCCTCTGACATAAATGGTGCTGGGAAAACTGGACAGCTACATATAAAAGAATGAAATTAGAACACTGCCTAACACCATACACAAAAATAAACTCAAACTGGATTAAATATAAAACCTAAATGTAAAACCAGAAACTATAAAACTCTTAGAGGAAAACATAGGCAGAACACTCAATGACATAAATCAAAGCAAGATCCTCTATGACTCACCTCCTAGAGTAACAAAAATAAAAACAAAAGTAAACAGGTGGGACCTGAGTAAACTTAAAAGCTTTTTCACAGCAAAGGAAACTAAGCAAGGTGAAAAGACAACCCTCAGAATGGGAGAAAATATAGCAAATGAAGCAACTGACAAAGGATTAATTTCCAAAATATACAAGCAACTCATACAACTCCATGTCAGAAAAACAAACAACCCAATCAAAAAGTGGGTAAAAGACCTAAACAGACATTTCTCCAAAGAAGACACACAGATGGCTAACAAATACATGAAAAGATGCTCAACATGGCTCATAATTAGAGAAATGCAAATCAAAACCACAATGAGATATTACCTCACACGGATCAGAATGGCCTTCATCAAAAAGTCTACAAACAATAAATGCTGGAGAGGGTGTGGAGAAAAGGGAACCCTCTTGCACTCTTGGTGGGAATGTAAATTAATACAGCCACTATGGAAGATGGTATGGAGATTCCTTAAAAACTAGGAATAAAACCACCATGTGACCCAGCAATCCCACTCCTAGGCATATACCCTGAGAAAACCAAAATTGAAAAAGACACAAGTACCCCAATATTTATTGCAGCACTATTTAAAATAGCTAGAATGTGGAAGCAACCTAGATGTCCATCGACAGATGAATGGATAAAAATGTTGTGGTGACATATACACAATGTAATATTACTTAGCCATAAAAAGGAACACATTTGAGTCAGTTCTGATGAGGTGGATGAACCTAGAACCTATTGTACAGAGTGAAGTGAGTCATAAAAAGAAAGATAAATACCATGTTCTAATATATGTATATGGAATCTAGAAAAATGGTATTGAAGAATTTATTTACAGGGCAGCAATGGAGAAACAGACATAGAGAATAGACTTATGGACATGGGGAGAAGGAAGGAGTGGCTGAGATGTATGGAAAGAGTAATAAGGAAACTTACATAACCGTATGTAGAATAGATAGCCAACGGAATTTGCCGTATGGCTCAGAAAACTCAAACAGGGCCTCTGTATCAACTAGAGGGGTGGGATGGGGAGGGAGATGGGAGGGAGGTTCAAAACAGAGGGGATATATGTATACCTATGGCTGCTTCATGTTGAGGTTTGACAAAAAACAACAAAATCTGTAAAACAATTATTCTTCAATAAAAAAATAAATTAAAAAAATGCTGTACATGATTAAAATATTTTAAGACAGGTTTAAATGAATATATGAGTGAAGATGCAGTAAAAGGAACACAGCATTTGAAATGGATATCTGCTCTAAGAAACACTCCAGCTTGTAGCTGCAAATATTTTGAAATTGACAACATGCACAAAATGTGCCTTGTTGCCTCTCTCAGAGAAAGCCTATCAGAGTAACTGGCTCATTAATTTGACCTATTATGGCATTTCTTATGTCCTTAGGTTCCTATGACCTCCTCGAAGGCTCATTTGGCCTTGAAGCACCACAAGGTGAAAAAAAAAAAAAATCTCAGAATTAATCGAGACGTTACCAGAGTGCTTTTTTTTTTTTCTTTATAGGGGCCTAGTAAATTGTCAGCTTATCCTTGAAAGAATAGCCTCCACCATAATCTTTTTCCCTATGACAGAGGTGAAGAAGCAGAGAAGGGGGTTGTGAAATTGCTGCCAGACACTGGGTTTCCTCCCTAATCCTTGTCTCCCTTTCATCCAGGCACAGAAAAATCTAGAGTTCAAATATTTAGATAATCTCAGGTGAAGGAATGCATATCTACTCATTCCTTCTAGAGTTTCAAGTTAAGGCCTGAATAACTGGACACAATAGGCCAGTCAAGTAGTCAAGTGTCTTTCATCACTAGTGAGAGAATCAAATCTGACTCAGCCTAAAAATCCATGTAAAACAATTAAGAAAGTGCAAAATGCATTTTTATTACAAAATATTGTAATAATCTTAAAGCTGTGCTCTCTTGAATGCATATGATCTAATGAGAAAGTAATTAGTTATCTATGTATGATATCTTTGATTTATGTCTAAGAAGTGTCACATGTATGGGCAAGTAGGATGGGACGGCATTAAGGTGCAAATAGATCTGTTTTAATACTTAAAAAATCTCTATATGAACTGTTTTTCTAGACGGTGGCCACTCACTCCTGAGGTGGTTGATTCTTTTACCTAGTTGTTATGTCTGAAAAATTAATGCTTGCTCTGCAACTATAAACCAGACTGTAAGTGAAAGCAGCTCTGCCAACATTGTTTGAGTCATTAGAAGAGTCAACCCGTTGTTCTCTGTCCTTTCTGCGTGGCTGAATTTCCTTAATGACCAATTCATTGTGTGTCTTCAAGCATGACACCTGAAAAGCTGTGATCTCTTTAATGAAGGATCCATTAGTCTTTCAAGAATGTGAACATATGAAGTTGAAAAACCTATTCAATAAGGTATCTCCTTGAAAGAACGCTGGGAAATACATTTACACAAAATATAACTTCTTCATGCATGTTTAACTGAGCAGCATGGTTTCTGAAGTCACGTTAGCTGACCCTGAAAGAACACAGACTCAGTTTACTAAATACTTCCCATTTTCATAAAGTTGCTAAAATGTCACTTTTCAACCAACATTTATATATAGCAGAACATTCTTTCTTAGAACATAAGCCATTGTGCAGTCCTCTTTCTGCATTCTTTGAACCTTGGCAGCACACAATCTCCAAGATTCCATGATCATAGACAGTCACCCTGCTGTTGTGTGCAATGTACGGCTTTATACAAATCTTTCTGGTGCCACTGGAAGTGACTCCCAGGAGGCAAAGCCCAAGAACGACCCTGAGTTTTACCTCTTTGTATACTCAGTTCTGCATTTCATCTTTGCAGTTCTAAACCTATTCAAAGGTCTTTCTGTTTGAGCTTCTAAAATTTAGCATATCCTCTGCTGAATCTCAAGAGGAAAAAGATGTAATTATAATACACAAATTGCTCCTGCTCTGCACATTAACACAGTAATAGGAAATAGGAGTTTTTCAATATAAAAATAGTTTTTCCTTTATTTCACTTATTTAAAAATAATGCAGTATATCAGGAATTAATTTTAAGATAGTCAAGTATGATTTATCACCATTAAATCACTTTTACTAAGGAAAATAACTCAATATACTTTCTATATCATAGGAGGGGAAATGAAGTATATTTCATTTTAATAGAGAAATACAATTTTGTCCCACAGTGTAATTGGATAAGTGATATAGGAAGGTATCTCATAATATGGTTTTATTGTATTTTCCCCTAAAGTTGCATAATATCTGATATCATAAAGGTACTTACCTGCAGAATCATCTGACTAGTTTCTCTGAGTATATTCCATAGTTTCCATTGAATATGTTCACTTGGGAGATTTCTACTCTAGTATTAATTTTTATGAAGTTAAATATTTGGATACAGATTGTTTGAAAAGAACTGCAGTTAATAAGGAGTTTGGTAAGCAAAGAGTTGGTCTGTTACCCAACGTTCCCCAGTCAGGAAGGGTTGATGCTAATAGTTTTGACTACTTGTCAGGTGAAAGTATTAATTTATAAATGCTGTTATGGCTAAGGTTTTGCTTGAGCAGAACCCCATATATGTGGACATGTCTGGGCATGTCTGAAGCCCAACAGGACACTGTCCATTTGGTGCCTGAAGGGCTGAGGAAATTACCTAGGGAAGGATGCCTTCCTTGAGGAAAAAAAAAAAGGGAGACAATGAAACCTGACACAATAACACAGACTTAATCTTCAGAAGGAAGCAGGGATTTTGAGTTCAGCTTGGAGTCTTGATGTCTGCAGATGATTTGTTTTCTAGTCTAGAGTCCCATGGACTCCTTCCTATGGGTTCTGACCTGTGAACCCATGTTTGTAAAAGCCCGAGTGGGCATGAGGAAGGACAGCTATGAATAAAAACTGAAAGAGGTGAGTGACTGGTATTCTCTCAGACACCATTTGTTTTGGTACTAATAAATGTGGCAATATACAAAAAGTAGGAAGAGAAATATCCACCCACTTTGTAAAAAATAAAAACAAAACAAAACCCACAAAACCCAAATTGTTGCTGTTTGATTGACTGCTGCAAGAGCCCATGTGTAAAATGGTGGGATGAGGTGGACAGTAATTTAGCTTAGCAGAAATGCATCACTTTGTTAAAGGATTTAGGGGAAGAGGCCATTGTGAGTGGGTTGGGGAGTGGGGAAGAAAATGAGTCATTGAGGCTACTTTCGTCATGATTGATTTCTGTGATGGTGAACAATGTGCTTACTTGCTCTTCTCCACTTTTACATTATTAAAATGGGTGTTAGAACCACTTGTTCACTGTCATGTTAAGTGGGTAGTGAAACTTGAAAGATTTATTTGCTTCAATTTTTTAAATGATGTCTACTTTTTTTACTTATTTAGGATATACCTCAGTTCAGTTCAGTCGCTCAGTCATGTCCAGCTCTTTGAGGCCCCAGGGACTGCAGCACGCCACGCTTCCCTGTCCATCACCAACTCCTGGAGCTTGCTCAAATTCATGTCCATCGAGTTGGTGATGCCATCCAAACATCTTATCCTCTGTCGTCCCCTTCTTCTCCTGCCTTCAATCTTTCCCAGCACCAGGGTCTTATCCAGTGTTAGTTCTTCGCATCAGGTAACCAAAGAGTTGGAGTTTTAGCATTAGCATCAGTCCTTCCAATGAATATTCAGGACTGATTTCCTTTAGGATGGACTGGTTGGATCTTCTTGCAGGCCAAGGGACTCTTAAGAGTTTTCTTCAACACCACAGTTCAAAAGCATAGATTCTTCAGCGCTCAGCTTTCTTTATAGTCCAACTCTCACATCCATACATGACTATTGGAAAAACCGTAGCTTTGACTAGATGGACCTTTGTCAGCAATGTAATGTCCCTGCTTTTTAATATGCTGTCTAGGTTGGTCATAGCTTTTCTTCCAAGGAGCAAGTGTCTTTTAATTTCATGGCTGCGGTCACCATCTGCAGTGATTTCGGAATCCCCAAAATAAAGTCTGGCACTGTTTCCATTGTGTCCCCATCTATTTGCCATAAAGTGGTGGGACCAGAGGCCCTGATCTTAGTCTTCTGAATGTTGAATTTTCATAAATAGGATATGTCTGTTTATGAAAAATCTTTCCTCTTAGCATTGAAATGGTAAGAAAACACATTACTCCACCCCAAACATGGCATGGATATCTATTCTAAACTGGAGAGTGTGTGGAATCTAAGTTGGCTGGACTCCTCACTCACCTGAGTCCCCCAAAATGTCAGCCTCAAATCATCCTTTAACACAGGGTTTCTCAACCTCGGTTTTATTGACACTTTAGACTTGAAAGTTCTTTGTTTTGGGAAACTTGCCCTGTGTATTGTATTATGTTTAGCAGCTTCCCTGACTTCCACTCACTAGATGCCTGTGGCCCACACTCCCACCCCTCAGTTTTGTTACAATAAAAAATGTCTGCAAGACATTGCCAGGGGAGGGGAGGAAAAATTACCCCAGGTTGAGAATTAATACTAAAATGTAACACAGTGTACTAATTTGAGGTTAATATTTTATGAAATGTTTTTGAGCACCTATACAGACCATGACACTAACTACTAGTAATGATGTGCTATTAAATATTAACTGAAGTATATTAAGACCTCTAAGTGTTTACTTGAATATTTGTTCATTTGAATTGGACACTGTTGATCTGGAAGTAGTTTGGAGCATTCCACCAACAGGAGAAAGGAAAGACTGGCATGTAGGAAGTGTGGAAACAAAGAAAGGAAGTTAATTGATTGGCTATAACTTAAAGCCTAAGTTAAGTTAGGCTGTCTGTGACTGGGTGTCCTTAGTGTTTTCATTTCATAACCTTGAAGCATATACAGGCTTGGATTTTGGTTTGCTTAAATAGACATCCATGGCATTATAGCCAACTCAATCTAGTTGTCTCTGTATTTAATTAATCTGGCGAAGGCAATGGCAACCCACTCCAGTACTCTTGCCTGGAAAATCCCATGGACAGAGGAGCCTGGTAGGCTGCAGCCCATGGGGTCACGAAGAGATGGACACGACTGAACGACTTCACGTTCACTTTTCACTTTCATGCACTGGAGAAGGAAATGGCAACCCATTACAGTGTTCTTGCCTGGAGAATCCCGGGGATGGGGGAGCTTGATGGGCTTCCGTCTCTGGGGTTGCAGTGTCGGACACGACTGAAGCGACTTAGTAGCAGCAGCAGCAGCAAGTTACAAACTTTCTGTAAAGGGACAAATATTAAGTATTTTAGCCTCTGTGGGCCCCATGGTCTCTGTTGCCACAACTCAATTCTGCTATTGTAGAGCAAATGAATAGATGAATTGGCTGTATTTCAATAAAATTATTATTATATATTTTGGTTCAAAGGGCTGCCGTTTGTCAACTTCTCTGCTATCAGAAAAACTGACACAACATACTGCATGTACTAAACTATATCAAGTCATTGGATCTCCCAAACTCCAAAGCTAATGTATAGAACAAATAAATTAAAAATATGGTACATTTCTTTTATGTATACAGATCACCTATCACTCTTAGAAAATGGAAATCATTCTGCAATAGAATTTGTGAATTTTATTTTTTGTCATTTCAACTTTATTATTGCAACGGCAGTCCAAATGAAAAGAGTGACTGTTTTTATATACTTTTAAAGCCCAATGCAATGTTTACTGAAAAGTAAGGAAAACCAAATGGGATGAACAGAATTATTGTTGTGAGACAAATGAATGTGTGGAGAGAAATAGAAATGCTTTAATAGTATATTGGAAAGCATTTTAAAACTCATAATTATACTATTTGCCTAAATAACACTTATTAAGGTGGGACCAGCTAAAAAAGGCCAGGCCACCTCTGTGCTGATGCTGTATGGAGGATTTAGTGAGATGGTCTTGCCATCAGAGGTCCTGTTTTATAAGGGGACTAACTCTGCCTGGAGATTTCTAGAGACAAATAAAATCCAAATTTTAGAGAGGTACTCTTACCACTTCTCCCTCCCTCCAAAACTCCCTCCTTTCCCTCTCTTTGCCCCCTCCCTTCTTTCCCTCCTTCCTTTCTTTCCAGTATAGAGATTCAAGAGAAGTTTGAGTTCATCCCATGTCGTTGGACTCTAGCATTCTTCTCAGGTCTCCAGGGGTTCTGAGGGATGGCTTATGTTTCCTAATTCATCTTTGGGTTCAGCTGCAGCTGTCCATTTGATGAGTCATTCACCTTTCCGAGTGTGCTGTCCTGTTGTAGCCTTGGTGTTCCAAATGTCACAAGATTCCTTTTCCTCAATTTCCCCACACTTCTTCCCCACTAACAAGCCCACACATATAGTGACCTTTATTAGTGGTTTGAGTAGATGTAGGAAGCACTGTAATGCAACCAATTTATAATTGATTATTAGACAATTCATTGTTGTTCAGTTGCTGAGTGGTTTCCAATTCCTTGCAACCCCATGGACTGCAGCGCCTCAGGCTTCCCCATCCTTCACTATCTCTCAGAGTTTGCTCAAACTCATGTCCATTGAGTCAGTCAACTCTCTTATCCTCTGTCACCCCTTTCTCCTCTTGCCCTAAAACTTTTCCAGCATCAGGTCTTTTCCAATGAGTTGACTTTTCACATTAGGTGGCCAAAGTATTGGAATTTCAGCATCAGTCCTTCCAGTGAATATTCAGGGTTGATTTTTTTTAAGATTGACTAGTTTTTTCTCCTTGCAGTACAAGGGACTCTCAAGAGTCTTCTCCAGTACTACAGTTCAAAAGCATCAATTCTTTGGTACTCAGCCTTCTTTAGGGGCTTCCTAGGTGGCGCTAGGGGTAAAGAACTTGCCTGCAGTGAAGGAGACATAGGAGACATGGGTTTGATTCCTGGGTCAAGAAGATCCCCTGGAGGAGGGCATGGCAACCCACTCTAGTATTCTTGCTTGGAGAATCCCACGGACAGAGAAGCTTGGCAGGCTATGGTCCAGAGAGTCACAAAGAGTTGGACGCACGCACATAGCTTTCTTTATGGTCCAACTTTCACATCCATACATGACTACTGGAAAAACCATAGCTTTGATTATATGGACCTTCGTTGGCAAAGTGATGTCTTTGCTTTTTAATACTCTAAGTTTGTGATATCTTTCCTTCTAAGGAGCAAGCATCTTTTAATTTCATGGCTGCAGTCACAGTCCACAGTAATTTTGGAGCCCAAGAAAAGAAAATCTGTCACTGTTTCCACTTTCCCCCTTTTCATTTGCCATGAAGTGATGGGACCAGATGCCATGATCTTAGTTTTTGAATATTGAGTTTAAAGCCAGCCTTTTCACTGTCTTCTTTCACTCTCATCAAAAGGCTCTTTAGTTTCTCTTAGATTTCTGCCATTAGAGTGGTATTATCTGCATATCTGAGGTTGTTGTTATTTCTCTCTGAAATCTTGATTCCAGCCCGGCATTTTGCATATTGTACTCTGCATAAAAGTTAAATAAGCAAGGTGACAGTATACAGCCTTGATGTACTCCTTTCCCTGTTCTGAGCCAGTTCATTGGTCCATGTCTGGTTCTAACTGCTGCTTCCTGGCCTGCATACAGGTTTCTCAGGAGACAGGTAAGATGTTCTGGTATTCCTATCTCTTTAAAAATTTTTCATAGAATTTCCACTATGACCTAGTCCATCTTGGGTGGCCCTGCATGGCATGGCTCATAGCTTCATTGAATTCTGCAAGCCTCTTTGCCATGACAAGGCTGTTATCCATGAAGGGGATACAACTCATGTATCCTCTAAACTATCCTATATTCCATAACCTCCAAGATATTTGCCTCTCACCAAATCTCTCTCTCTTCTCTTGGCCTCTGGAAACATATCTCCTACTCCCCACCCCCAAATCTCTTCCACTTTATTAAGAGAAGCATTCTGGGCCTCTCCAAGCCAAACTCTGAATATGGATAACCCTTCCATACCCTGTGCTTGACAGTGGGTCTTCAGCTCTGACTGTTACTAATTTTTCCACCATCTATTAAGGAGAAAGAAGTAATCAGTTGAGTTATTTTTCCCCAGTGTGAATTAACTTTCCTTAGAGGGAAGAAGCTTCCCTGGTGGCTCAGACGGTAAAGTGTCTGCTTGCAATGTGGGAGACCCGGGTTCGATTCCTGGGTCGGGAAGATCCCCTGGAGAAGGAAATGGCAATCCACTCCAGCACTCTTGCCTGGAAAATCCCATGGACGGAGGAGCCTGATAGGCTACAGTCCGTGGGGAAGAAGCAGTCTTATTTAGTGTTTTGTTGAAGGCTAAGTCTCCATTATTGAGTATGCATTTGTAAACCATAGCACAGATGAAGTTTAGATTTTATCTATTTGTTTTTGCTTGTTTGTTTTACTTTTTTTGTTTTTTCCCTGCCATTGGTCAACTATGCAAAGATGATAAGGTCCTATTGACCATGATATGGCAAGGAATGACCATAGGATAGCTATGAAAGCCTTTTCCAAAATTATTGTTTGTGTTATACTTACTCTTGGCAAGACATTGAGACAATTAAAAAGTCTGGATTTATTTTTGAAAACTACTATTTCAGGCTTAAAAGAAAATAGGAGTTTACTCTTTCCTTCTTCCTCTTCTTTTTTTCCCCCTCAATTGAAAGTGGACAAGTAAGCACTTAATTGAATAATTTAGGCCTCAAATTCCCTTTATTTTAAATTTTACATATAAGATCATCCTTGTCCTACTTAATTTTAACTTTAGAAGATCTGTTATAAAGAAAAGTTGGAGAGAATTTTTTCTAAGAATAATTGCATGAATAGAGATCTAAAACTAGCATGTTTAATTCTTGAAATACTGATTGAAATAATTGCAGCAGAGTTGAGAAGAAGCAGAGCTTGGCTCTTGGTGTTACAAGAATCCTTTCTTCAAAGTTTTGGTCTTATTCCTAAGTGAAAGCCAAGAGCGCTGAATCAGGCTGAAGCTGGCAAGAAATATGTACTATATTAATGGTATTAGACCTGAAAGTATTTATACAATTTGATCAAGTGAGTTCTGAAAAAAAGAGACATAGAATATTTTGCTTTTTATAAAAGCTTATTTTAAGGAAATTATGTACATCATGGCCTAAGGAAACTTAACTACATTCCTTTTTGAAATAAAAAGCTACATTACTACAATGTTGATGTTATGAAAACCTATAGAATAGAAATTCTGATTAAAATTAATTCCTGTTACTATGAAGGAAAAAGGCAGCCAGGCAAAGTAAGAGCAAAATGTAGTATATGCCTTAAAGGAAGAGCAGTTTCAGACTATAAAATTGTGAGTCTATAGAGGAGGGAATTGGGATAATTTATTTAACTCAGTAATGAAACTTAAATCTAATATAAGTAACAGTTTCTAAAGTAACCTAAGGTGCAGAAGCCTCAAATTGTGAAAATTTAACTCTGAATGTATTTTAATTTATAACAAGAAGTTATATCTCCATATATTGAGTAACAGAAGAAGTTCACAAACAGAAATTTCCAGAGCATAAATTCATATAGACAAGTAGATGGCAGATACATATTTCAAGGTACTTTTGAAATTGAATTATTATTTTAATACTTCAAATTTTATGATTAGTATGGAATTGAAATCACCAATAAAGCTCTTAGAGAGGATAAAGGCAAAGATTTCTTCTTTGTATAATTCAGTTCAATTAATTCATCAAATATTTTTGAGGGCCAGATGATCTCTGGTGCGTTTCACACACAGTACCATCCTGGCTTGTAGAAATCATGGATTGATTTGCTACCTACTTGTTTAAAAAGTGGTATGATCAGTGCATTTGGATATATTTTTTTTGCTTTCTCCTCCTCCCTCTTTTTTGACCTGCTGCTGCTGCTGCTGTTGCTAAGTCGCTTCAGTCGTGTCCAGCTCTGTGCGACCCCATAGATGGAAGCCTACCAGGCTCCCCCGTCCCTGGGATTCTCCAGGCAAGACTACTGGAGCGGGTTGCCATTTCCTTCTCCAAGGCATGAAAATGAAAAGTGAAAGTGAAGTCGCTCAGTTAGCGACCCCATGGACTGCAGCCTACCAGGCTCCTCCGTCCATGGGATTTTCCAGGCAAGAGTACTGGAATGGGGTGCCATTGCCTTCTAGACACTTTTATTTATTTATTTTTGACTATTCTTTTCTCTTAGTTCTCCCCCAACTTTTTAAAAGAGCATTTTAACCTCTTGGTCTGTTGTGATAAGTAGAACCAAGTCTCTTCTTTCCCAGAAGATTCTTATCCTGAGTCATAGCATGAATGATACCTTATTTTAACAAGGATCCCAAGAACAGTGGTGGTTCTGAGAATTTCCATTTTCAGTGTGCAGACAGTGCCTAAATTTCAGTCACTTGCATTTTGAAAATGTACACAGAAATGGGAGGTGAAACAGCCTCTACCCTTATGTTTGTTTTCTGCTTTATTTCTGATGTGTTTACACAAGGACATGTTGCACACACACATGCAGCATCATGTTACCTTCACCCAAGGACCAGCTGCATCATGCATTATTACCAAATAATAAAGCTGTCACCAGTGTCACTGTATTCTAAGCAAATGCCGTTTCTCTTCTGTATGCCAAAACTTTCTCCTCAACTGCCTTTGCTTCCCCTCTTTCCCGACAGTTCACTATCCACAGGGAAATTAGAATGTTCATTAAGAGTATGAGTCAGATTTGCTCTAAACACAACAAAGTTTTCCCATGGTAGTTAAAATCCAAACATGATTTAGTCCCTGCCTCCTTGACCTCATGTCATGCTGCTTCCCCTCTTGCGCACAATACACCCCAGGATCACCAGCTTTATTTCAGTTCCTCCTGGAGGCCTGTTCCTTGGTGGGTGGTTCTCTTTCCTCCCATCGTTCCAGGACTGCCACTTAGTCACTGAGATGTTGGTCATATTGTCATCTGCAGAGAGGCCCACCCCAACCAATCCATCTGAAGTAGCCACACACTACCATCATATCTGCTCTTTTAATTCTCTGCATACAATTGCCACTCTCTGATGCACATCTCCTTTATTTATTTTTGTCATGTTTTGGTCACCTGCATCCAGTAAAATGTAAGACTTTACAACTGAGGACTGTGCCTATCTTGTTTCCTCAGAGCCTTGGATAGTATTTGCTATGTACTTAGTTCTCAATAAATATTTACTAAATGAGGCTTAATCTTCTTTACAGTTTCTACTTGGGCAATAAGGCTAAGCAAATTATCATAAATCTGTGCTGTGCTTAGTCGCTCAGTCATGTCTGACTCTTTGTGACCCCATAGACTGGAGCCCGCCAGGCTCCTCTGTCCATGGAGATTCTCCAGGCAAGAATACTGGAGTGGGTTGCCATGCCTTTCTCCATGGGCTCTTCCCAACCCAGGATTGAACCCAGGTCTCCTGCATTGCAGGCAGATTTTTTTACTGTCAGAGTCACCAGGGAAGCCCATCATAAATCTAGGTGTATCATTAATTAAATGGATTAATTGTATCCCCTATGTAAATAGTGATAAAATGTATCTTTCCTGAAATAACACAGATTATTTATAATGTGCTTCTATTTTTTAAAAACAATATATTTCTACTACACTTAAACTGAAAGCAATTTGATTTTATTATGAATTTTATGCATCTGTATGTTATATTCAGTCTTTAGTATTCAGACAGATTTTCTTATCTTTCCCTATCTTTTCACTTTTAGTTTCAGTCATAGACAGCTATAATTTTAGGATCCTATGGCCAAATGGATGTGAGAGTTAGACCATAAAGAAAACTGAGAGCTGAAGAATTGATGCTTTTGAACTGTGGTGTTGGAGAAGATTCTTGAGAGTCCCTTGGACTGCATGGCGATCAAACCAGTCAATCCTAAAGGAAATCAGTCCTGAATATTCATTGGAAGGACTGATGCTGAAGCTGAAACTCCAATACTTTGGTCACCTGAGGTGAAGAACCAACTCATTGGAAAAGACCCTGATGCTGGGAAAGATGGAAGGCAGGAGAAGGGGATGATAGAGGATGAGATGGTTGGATGGCATCACCAACTTGATGGACAGAAACTTGAGCAAGTGCTGGGAGATGGTGATGGACAGGGAAGCCTGGCGTGCTGTAGTCTATGGAGTTGCAAAGAATCAAACATGACTGAGTGACTGAATTGAAGGCCAAATGTTTTAAAGATCTTCTTACATTGGAGAAGTGTGATGAAGAGATCTGCCCTTGAATTTGTGGTGCCTGCAAGGAAGCCAGAGCTGGAATTGTTTGTGCCCAGGGACATTTGAGAAAAAAAATTGATCCATAGTAACAACACTAGAACTTTGATAGAAGCCAGATATCAAAAGATACTTTGCCTAATGAAGCTTCAGATTTAATAATATTAGAAATGAAAGATTGTGTCCAGAAGATGGTGACCCTGGGAAAACAAATTGTTGATCCACTCAATCTTAAAGTACAAGGTATGATATATGGATTTAGGATTGATTCAAGCAAATATCTATCACTGGTACTTATAGGTACTTATGATGCCAACTCATGTTTTTAAACCCCCTGTTGGAAAGTCAGTTGTAATTTATGTATTATGTATATATAATTCATATATAGATCCATGGTGGTTTAGTAGCTAAGTTGTGTCTGACTCTTGTGACCCCATGGACTGTAGCCTGCCAGGCTCCTCTGTCTGTAGGATTTATAAATCCATGTGTGATCTTAAATCCATGATCTATTTCACTAGGTCCATTCAAAGTGAAGATCTAGATTCAGGTAATACCATTTAAAGTGTTACACGGTGACTCAGTTGAATGGGTCATGATCAGCAGTTTTTTTTAAGCTCATATAATTGAATCAAATACAAAGCATCAGAGGATGTCTTCACATTGTCAAACAACAGATTCATAAAATTTCGATCAGTAATGTGACTATAGTGTGTGTGCTGTCATCATGTAAAATACATTTCTTGCTGTGACTGGGATCGGGGAAGGCAATGGCAACCCACTCCAGTACTCTTGCCTGGAAAATCCCATGGATGGAGGAGCCTGGTGGGCTGCAGTCCATGGGTCGCTATGAGTTGGACATGACTGAGCGACTTCACTTTCACTTTTTCACTTTCATGCATTGGAGAAGGAAATGGCAACCCACTCCAGTGTTCTTGCCTGGAGAATCCCGGGGATGGGGGAGCCTGGTGGGTTGCTGTCTATGGGGTCGCACAGAGTCAGACATGACAGAAGCGACTTAGCAGCAGCAGCAGCAGCAGCAGCAGCTGTGAATGGGATAAAAAATCTGTGACATCCATCAAAGAATATTGGATTGAGTTGGATTGGGTTCATCTGACATAAAATGAAGAATAATTTACAGAGGGAATTTTCCCAAGAGTAAGTACTAGGACTAGTCCCCAAATAAGGACAAGGTCAAATTGTCACTGAACTCCTTGAAATAAAAAACAGCTGAAATACAGAACAGAATGTGTTAGACTTTGTAATTCGTAATTCTTTCAAACATAGCCTCATTTGTTTTGCCCATTGATAATTCATAACTTGTTTAGTAGTGTTTTGAGTTTCCCAACCAGAAGTTAAACTCCTTGAAGTAGTCATGTAATTCTATGTCTTGTAATGCTGAGAACATAGTAGTCACATAAAGCATTTTGTTAATTGACCCATGGAAAAATAAAAAAATATGAGTAGGTAGTGAAGATTAAATATTATCTGCATCATTTTAGCTGGCCCAGCATTATAACCCAGTAGTTTTGCCCACCATCCCTATCTGTTAGTACCATATATATCAATTTTCTATCTTGCACATTTTCAAACCAAATCTGTTTTGAATTTATTAAAAATAGTACATATGATAGTTATCAAAAACATATTTCATAAATTCCAAATAGCTTATGACAATCCATTCCATTTTTTGATCTTTAAATCTGTGATTCCATCAAAGAAAGAGATCACATTCTCCCAACTTTATTTGTTTTTCTTCATTATGGTAAGATCAGACCCAGAGAGGTAGAAATGGTTTCAGGTTCCTATTTAGATTCCTTTGTCTAACTCATGTTTTGGATCAACTCTTCCTTCACAGTTCAAAGTCATTGAGTTAAATTAAACAAGAAATTCCTGAGAAGATGAAGCCAGGCATGACTAACATCTTGTCCTAGACACATGTCAAGTTTGGTTAAGAATTAGACCCCCCCCCCCCTTTGTTGTTGCTGGGACAGACGGAAGTCTCTTTTAGTATGACCCAGCATGAGCTAGCAGCATTCACGTTAGTTTGAAGCAATTTACTTTGTATTTCCTTTTTGTAGTTCACAGCAGGTCCTTTCAGGAGGAATAAAAGGGCTTGCTCTGCAATCTACCTTTATTGTTTCACTGAAGAATAGAAGCAAAACATATTTTAATCAGAAGAATTATACCTGAGTGCTATAAATATTTCCAGAGCCCACAGAGAGAGCCCTGTGCCACTTAAGGTCAGGGCTGATATTTTAAAGGGAAAAATGTTGATGGTAAACCCATGGGGAAATAAAATCCTAGACTATCCTAAGTGAGTAGCCAGGAGATAAGGCCAGAAATTCCAGACGTTAGCCACAGTAGATAAGATCCTCAGACTTCTTTTTTTTTTAAAAAGGACATTGCTAGGATACACAGTGACTTCCATGGAACTCAAGTGCCACTGTTTTATAGCAAAGCCACTTTTTTATTGACTAGTGTTAATGAGATGAAGGAACTCCACATTAATGGATTATCAATTCTACCTAATCTTGTTTTTTACTATTTAGTCTTTCTTGTTGCTATGGTTAGAAATATGAGCAAACTAAATCGTTGTTTCTTCTTTCCCTTGACCTTATTCTGATTCATCAAATTGGTTCTCTTACACTCTGAACTATGCCAATTATTGTGTCTGTCAAGCCATACATTCATTAGAGTATTAGGGCTAATGGACATGCTCTAAGAGCATATTCATCTTTAGAAATACGGTAAAAGCTAATTCTTTTGGCTCAGCAAAGCTCAGGTTGACATCTTGCCACTCTTCTGCTGCCAGGAATATCTGGTGACTTAATGAAGCAAAGATCTTAAACACACAACTCAGTGGATTATTCAATATTAAGGTTTGCACTAGAGTCTGTGAAGAAGGATTAACACTTTCAGTTTTATAAAAGCACAAGTGATGAATTAAAACACAGAGGACTACCAGAATGGACAGTGCATCAGAAGGATTACAGAGTAACTTGTACCTCAAGAGTCCATTGATCTTCCTTTTCATATGATATTAAAAAAATAATCTTTTATATGCCAGTTGTAATGCAACTGGATTAGTGGAGCCAACAGGCTGTGACTGTTTAAATATTAATTGGAACAGCAATGTCTAAATCGGTGGTTCTTAACCCTGACTGCATATTAGAATCACCTAAGCAGTTTTAAAAATCTGCAGATGCCTAGTCCCCACCTCTAGAGAGACTGCTTTAATTGGTTGGGGGCAGTGCCCTGACATCAGAATATTTTAGAAGCTCCCTGGTATACAGTCAGCACTGAGGACCACCTGTAAATAAATGCTAAAACAGAATAGCATTCTCTTACCAGAATGCCGGGCTCCAATAGTCTATTCTTTTAAAGATTCTCAATGGAGTATCTTTTATTAAATGACTAGAATAAGGATCCTGTTTCATTCCATCCCAATTACTTTGGCTTTGCCATATTATAGCATATTATGGCCTGTATTGGATGCAATTAAATATTTTGGGCATTTTCAGGAAGTCTTTTTAATTTTCAAAATATAGTTGATATGAAATTTATACTCTTAAAAAGTCTTTTGGTTTTTGCAGTGTCATAGAATTTGTTCATCAGGAGGAAAAAAAAAAAGGCAAAATATACCCAAAGACTCTGCTAATTCAGTAAGTAAGCAAACAAACAAAAACCTTAAAGCTTATTTTGTTTAGTTAGTTCAGCTGCCTAAAACAAAAGAGGGTAATTAATTACTCATCAGTTTGTGTCAGAAAAAGAAAACTCAGTGTTGTTGGGGTAGTGTTATATCTATATATCTATATCTATATCTGTAGATCTACGTCTATGACTGTATCTATAAGAATGCTAACATGAGACCCACCATTAATTGTGTGTGAAGTTTTAGGTCACTTGGCCTTTCTGGGCTTTAGGGTCACACAGCAGTGAAGCGGGGATGAATGTCTGTGGTTCTTGTATCACACTTTACTTTGTTACTTGTGAAAAGAACAGTGAGGACCAAGTGGGTAGAAAAGATGATGGAGGAACTGATGTGGGCCCTTCCCTAGAGGTAAGTACGGTTTCTATATTTCTCTACAGACTGCCTCTCCTGGGTGTGTTTGCATGCATGGTGTGGAGTAAGGTAAATTCTTGTGGAAAGGCTGCTGTGAAGTCCTCATTCTCCTCTGGATTCCAATGCGTGGCTGCTCACCAGGCCATGGGTCTTCTCAGCAGCAATGCTGACCACTGTGGTGACCTGCAGCCATAGCCCTGGCTCTCCTCTCCTGTTTGCTCCTTTTCTGTTTCATCACAAATCCCCACCAATGGTTTCTCTAGCCTTCCTCCAAGGTGATGCCAAGTGAAACAAGTACTTCTATGTCTCAAATAACTAGTTACTGCCTTTCAGGTGGTTTCTTAGTAAAATGTAATGGAAAGGGGGAGAAAAATCCAGCCAGGGAAAGCAGGAGGTAGGCAGGCACCGTGTGGCCTTTAGGGGAATTGGAATCTGATTTGGTTAAATTCCTATTGTCTGATCTTATTTTCATGTCTCACCTCATTTTCTTAGTTGCACAAATGCAAAACTTATACACTTTTGTCTCTCCATATATTTATTTTCTTAAAATATCTTCATGGCCTATACACTTTTATCTAAATTTATTAACTTCACGTGTTTATATTCTAGTAATTCTGATATACTTCTCTCTAATCTCAATTTCATGTGAAACATCTAAATTTTACATGTCTTCTTGATTTGATTGTTTCATAAAAAGATGCCATGAACACATTTTTTGTTGATTTTTGTTTTCTTTTTTATTTTATAATGCATTTTACAATATAATAATAAAAAGAATAGTGTGACTTTTTATTATAATAGTACAGTTCTTCCAGTTTATTCCTCGAAAAGTAATATATCTACAAGTCTAATTGCTAAACCCAAAAACAGAATCTTTTGATCATCATCAATAACTTTGTTCTGCTTTTTGCCCCATTTAAAAAATATGTTGCCATCTTCCACTGCAATCTTCCCTCCCCCTAAAGCAATACTGTTTTCTGTTATTTTTCCTATAGCATATTTTTTCTTTTCTTTCCTTTTGGGTATCAAATGCATTTTATGCATCAATTGATAAAATCATGTGATTTTTTTTTGATTAGCTTGTTGACATGATGGATTGCATTGATTGATTTCAAATGTTGAACCATCCTTGCATCTTTGGAATAAATTCAAAGTGGTCATGGTGTATATTTCTTCTTATGCACAAATATACTGTTTCCAATATTTTTAATAAATTTTTGCATCTAAATTCATAGCAGATACTAGTTTATAATTTTCTTTTTAAACACTTTTTTTAGCCTGGCTTTGAAATCAGGGCAATACTGGAATCATAAATAAGTTGGGAAGTGCTCCTTCCTCTGCTATTTTCTGAAACAGATTGTGTAAAATTTATTAAAAAGTAATCAATTTTTTTAAAACAAAAAACCAAAACAAAAAGGAGTTCACCCATTTCTCCAATCCTCCATTCTCCCACTGCTGGCAACTACCAGAGTTTAGGGTAAATCTATGAGCCTAAATTCATTTATTTATTCCGAAGATTCCATTTATAAAAGAGGTCATACACTGTCTTTCTCTGTCTGACTTATTTCACTTTCCATAATGCCCTTGAGGTCTGTCCATGTTATTGCAAGTGGCAATATTTCATTTTTTAATGGCTGAATAATATTCTATTATATATATTATGATTTATTCATTTATCCATTGGTTGGACACAGGCTGTTTCTGTATCTTGACCATTATAAATAACACTGCTATGAACATGGTAGTGTAGATACCTTTTCAAATTAATGTCTTCCTTTTCCTTAAATGTCCAGAGTGAATTGCTAGAGCTTGTGGTAGTTCTATTTTTAAGTTTTTACAAAGACTTCATACTGTTTTCCATAGTGACTTTACTAGTTTACATTCCCACAGTACACAAGGGTTTCTTTTTCTCCACATGCTTATCAATCTTTGTTATTTCTATTCTTTTCGGTAATTGTAAAAGGTGTGAGGTGGTATAACCTCTCATTGTGGTTTTGATTTGCATTTCCCTATCTGTTGGCTATCTCTATTTCTTTTTTGGAAAAAATGTCTATTTACATCTTCTGTCCATGTTTTAATCAGGTTGTTTCTTGCTATTGAGTTGTATGAGTACTTTATGTATCTTGGATATTAGCCCCTTATCAGATATATAATTTGCAAATGTTTTCTTTTATTAAGTAGACTGACTTTTCATTTTGTTGATGGTTTCCTTTGTTGTGCAGAAGTGTTTTAGTTCAATGTAGTCCTACTTATTTATTTTTCTTTTGTTGCTTTTGCTTTTTGTGTGAGAGTCAAAAAACATCACCAAGACCAATGTCAAGGAGCTTACCATTATGTTTTCTCCTAGGAATTTTATGGAGACAGGTCTTACATTCAAGTCTTTAATTCATTTTGAGTTAATTTTTGCGTATAAGATAGTCATTCAGATTTATTCTTTTACATGTGGCTGTCCAGTTTTTCCAGCATCATTTAAGAGATTGTACTTTCCTCCTCTTTATGCGTGGGTTTATTGCTGGGCTCCTTCCTTTTTATGCTTCTTATCATGATTTAGTCTAGATAGGTTGTGTGTTTCTAGGATTTATCCATTGCTTCTAAGTTGTCCAATTTATTGGCATGTAATTGTTCAAAGTAGTCTCTTATGAGTCTTTGTGTATTTGTAGTATCAGTGATAATATCTTATCTTTCATTTCTGATTTTATTTATTTGAGCTCTCTTTCTTTTTTGCTTGGTGAGTCAGCTTATGGTTTGTTCACTTTATTGTTTCAAAGAACCAGATGTTGTTTTCATTAATCTTTTCTGTTGTCTTTTTCATTTATTTCTGCTCTAATAGTTGCTGTTATTTCCTTCTTCTATTAACTTTGGGCTTTGTTCTTTCTCTAGTTGCTTGAAGTGTAAAGTTAGGTTGTTTATTTGGGATTTCTTTTGTTTTTTGAGGTAGGCATTTGTTGTTATGAACTTACCTCTTTGAACTGCTTGTGCTGAGTCCTATGAATTTTGGTGTGCTACATTTCATACCATTTTGATGTAATACATATTTTCATTTGTATCAGGAATTTTTTTGATTTCTATTTTGGTTTCTTCTTTGATCCATTGTTTATTCAGTAGCATTTGTTCAATCTTCATATATTTGTGAATTTTTAGTTTTATGTATGTAATTAATTTCAGTTTCATACCATTGTGTTTGGAAAAGATGCTAGATATGATTTCAACTCTCTAAAATTTTTTAAGACTTGTTTTGTGGCCGAACATGTGATGTATCTTGGAAAATGTTCCGTGTGCAGTTTTTGAATGCATGTGTGTGTGTTCAGTCACTTAAGTCGTATCCGACCCTTTTTGACCTGACACTATGGACTGTAGCCTTCCAGGCTCCTCTATCCATTGGATTCTCCAGGTAAGAATACTGGAATGGGTTGCCATGTTCTTTTCCAGGGAATCTTTCTGACCTAAGGATTGAACCTGTTTTCCTGTGGCTCCTGCATTGCAGACAGATTCTTTACATGCTGAGCCATGTGGGAAGCATTTTTGGATGGTGTGTTTTATAAATATCTGTTAAGTCTACCTGGTCTAACATGTTGTTTAAGCTGATGTTTCTTTATTGATTTTTCAGTCAAGATGATCTATTCACTCATATAAGTGGGGTGCTGAAGTCCTCAACTACTATTATATTGCTGCCTATTTCTCCCTTTAGGTATGTTATGTAGCATACTTGAACATGCAGAACAATATAGAAAATAGTAGTGAATACCTGCTCACCAATAAGTTCAATCAAATCTTGACATTCTTCCCAAACCTGCTTCAGTTATTTTAAGGAACTAAAACTTTATAGGAAAAGTTAATGTCACTTGTGTGCTTCTTTTTCTCTCTTCTCATTCACCTCCTGCCCTCTCCAAGAGAAGAAATATCTTAATTTTTTTATCATTCCCATGCATTTATAGATATACATATCTATAAATAAAATCTATATCTACAAATCTATGTGCGTGTGTACTAAGTTGCTTCAGTTGTGTCTGACTCAGTGCGATGCTATGGATTGTAGCCTGTCAGGTTCCTCTGTCCATGGGATTCTCCAGGCAAGAATACTGGTGTGGATTGCCATTTCCTTCTCCAGGGATCTTCCCAAGCCAGAGATCAAACTGTGTCTCTTATGTCTCCTGCATTGGCAGGCAGATTATCTATAAATAAAAGATAGTGTTATACTTATGTGGCATTTTATGAAGTGCTAGTCTGTAACTTTTGAGGGGCTCAATATTAAGATTTTTGAAACACATGGCAAATTTATGTATTTTAGCTTCTGTATCATGTTCTGTTGAATACTTATAAAATGTGTTTCATCAGTGAATGGACAATTAGTACATTTTCAGTCTTGAATTATTATAGACAGTGTTTCAGTGAACATTTCTGTACCTGTCTTCTTTTGTAAAGAGGCCTGGTTTTTCCTGTGTCCCTAATGCATTTTTAGTTGTGTAACAGCTCCTGCAAAATTAAACTTTCTTGCCACTTACTATCAGGGGACCAAAAGGCAAATTTCCTGGCTCCCATTTCATTTCAGTTCACTCTAGAAATGTCAATAGTAAAGTTCTGACCATGACAATTAAAAGAAGTTAAGCTACCTGGTTAGAATAAAAACAGCCTGTGGTATGAACCCTTTGTGATTCATCAGCTTCTTTAATGGTAAATTTGCAGTAGATACTACTCCTCTTGCAACTCAACAACTTCTGATATGCCACTGACCCAGTGCTGCCTCTAATTCTCCTTCCTTCCCTCTGGAGCTCAGAGGAGGTTGTTCTGTATGTCCCTCTAGGATGAGAGACTTTTCCATGGAGTCTTTCAGATTTATGCATTGTAAGCCTCCTACAGCAACCAGATATTTAATGCTTAAGGTCACTGTTTCAACTTTCTGTAAGATGGGTTTTTCTTCCTGCTGATGAAACTGGAATCACAACCACTCATTTCTGATAATTGCACTCAGAATTAGACTGCACTTTATTCCACCTTTGCCTTGGGCTCATTTTTATATATAACAATATGGAAGTATTTTCTGCAAAACTGCATCAAATAATTGTTAACAACTGAATAAACATAAAAGCGAGGTTGTATAATACTGCATTTTCACGTGATGTCACTGAGAGTTTGAGTCAATTACGGCAGCTCTTGCTTCATGGGATTGCTTCTATACTCTCACCTTGGTTTCTTATACTTGGGCAAATGCAGTTCCAGTTTTGCTTCTTCCTGCAACCTGCGCGGCTTCCTATTGGGAAAGAATGCCAGTTTACATTATGCTGCTCTCTTTGTACTCTGATGAACTCAAGAAAAGTAGACTAAGCCAAGCTGCATAGATCACCATTCTCCTCACCTAATTTTTTGTTTGTTTTAAGGTAGTTTCGTGTTTGACCTTTGTTATGTCCTACAGAGCCATCAACTTCTGTGCCACAAGAGACTCCTATATTTTTGCAGTAGAGTAACCAAGGTTTTTCTGCTTCTGTTAGTGTCCACGGATAATTTCAACCAGAGCCACATTAGTTCCCTTAGAGAAAACAGGGCAAGGGCCAACAGTAACAAACAGAGAAGATCAATTTCTTGGATCAATATCCTGATTGAACAAGACTCATGATCCCTCCACTTTCAATAAACTAAAAAACATTTGAAACCAGAAAACTGATAGGTGGTGTTCCTGCTCCAGGTAAGTTATATTCCCCATCTGCGTTTTTATCAGCTAAACACAGCTCTGATTATTTTCCTCTACTTAGGAGTTAGGATGGTATGCTATTTGTACACAGTAGTCTGAGTTTGTCATTGGAGGAAAGATGAACATGCTTTTCATTGTCAAACTTCCCTTGCAGGAAGGGCTGCCCTATGCATTCTCAATCTTTTGTTTTTTTCTGGTACCTATGGACAGAGGCCATCACTGTTAGAAAAAAATTATCATGATTCTTTACAGACATTGAAAATATTTTGAGTACTCTAATTCTCATAGGTAAAAATATAGGTCAGACAAAAAAATAAAAACATGATGAAGTCACGGTTAGTGTCAATTCCAGGAGTTTGAGTTGGCTTACACAGTTGGCATGTGTTAATATCTAAAACATAGAAAAGAACCTAATATGAAAAGGAAGTGTTCTTAACCTTAGCTAAGGGAAAAAGGACATGATTGGGTCTGTTCACTATCATTACTTTATTTCTTTCTTCAAGCTCCATAGCTTGTTGTGCTGGCATGCACATGTGTGAGCTTGTGCTGTTCCCACTCTCCATGAAGCCAATTTATTTAAATCCAGGACAATCTGCTGCAGATTCTCCCTAAACTGTGCTGTCAGTTCACCCTCTTTTAGGGTGAAGTGGTGGTGCCTGGGCTCCCAGTGTTGGGCCTTCATTTATCATGTTTCTGATCTGAGGAGGGAGGAGGGACTGTGCTTTACCTGCCTATCTAAGCAAGAAAGCAGCTCCCTAGATTAATCATTTATTACTTGTAATCCTCTAGACTTTTGCCTGTTATTCAAGTTTCACTGCTTGAGGAGGGATTATGGGATTACGGACTTTTTACCGATGGTAGCTAATCGGGGTATATAGACTTAAACAGTTCAACCAGTGTTTATTAGAAATGTACTGTGGATCTATCTTTGCTGCTGCTGCTGCTGCTAAGTCGCTTTAGTCGTGTCCGACTCTGTGCGACCCCATAGACGGCAGCCAACCAGGCTCCACCGTCCCTGGGATTCTCCAGGCAAGGACAGTGGAGTGGGTTGCCATTTCCTTCTCCAATGAATGAAAGTGAAAAGTGAAATTGAAGTCGGTCAGTCATGTCTGACTCTTAGTATCCCCATGGACTGCAGCCTACCAGGCTCCTCCATCCATGGGATTTTCCAGGCAAGAGTACTGGAGTGGGGTGCCATTGCCTTCTCTGGATCTATCTTTAGGGTAGGTAATAAAAGCATTTACACGATTCCTGCCTTTGATAGTAAGTAACTTAGATTGTTATTTTGTTGATAGTAAGCCCATGGACAGTTTGGGAAGCATGTGCATATAATTCACACCAGTGGGTGATTTCCGAATGAAACATATTAGGAGAACCATGTACTGGACTGGACAGTCCTCAGCACTTGGGGTACCAATACCTATCCTAGATCAGCCTGTGGAGGCTGCCCTGATTGTTGCTGTAGATCACAACATCCATTTTCCCACAAAAAATGAGGATGTGTAAAATGGCTTATGTATGGAGATCAAAGCCTTTCCATCCTTGTTGGTTAGGTGGCTGGATGGGATCTGGCCAGTCAGGGGATCCCCTGTTTCTTGTCCCTTCACACCGCCACATCATCTGCAACCTCCAGAAGCCTTTCAGGTCTACTGCAGTGTGTTTCACAAATAGCATTATCATACATAAAGTGAAGTGGAAATGTTTGGAAAGCTCTCTTTAGATAAGTGTTCTTAGACTTAACTGTACTTTAGGATCACCTGGGGAACTTTAAATTTAAAAGCCCATTTCTAAGTCCCATAGACCATTAAATGAGAATCTCTGGGTGAGGTCTGGGCATTGACATTTAAAAAATGCTCTCCAGGTGATTTGAATGTGATACTAGGGCTGAATAACACTGCTTTGGACTGAAATTTAGACTAGAGGAATGGATATTGAAGTAGAGGGTGGGCTGGGAGGGAGGTGGGTTTGGGTTATCGGACTTAACTGAGGTTAGAATAGGAGGACCTGGGTTGGGACTGTGTGATGCCAGAGAGTACTCCCTCTGAAGGGTTTACTTTTTTATCTTTTACCCCCAGAATCTAGAAATAGTCATCTCTCTTTCCCAGCGTTACATTTCGACATCCTACATTGCAATTGCAACTGATGGAGGACTTCTCTCCTATAGAGAGAAGTGCTGTCTGCCCCACACAGCATCTCTGTTGCTCTCAGAGAAGAAAGAAAACCTCATACTGGGATTTTTGGGTCTAGGAATTTTCAGGGGTGTTTAACACTAAAGTGAGCAGTGATCTGTGATGAAACTGGGTATGGTGGGAAAGTACACTCATTATGAGAGGCATTTCTAAGGGAACAACTAGTAGGAAAATGAAACAAATTTGCTTTCCTTATATGTACTAGAGAAGGATCATACTTGAAACTTGGGGTTAGTGAATTGTAATAGAAATATAACTTATTTTGTGTGTGTGTGTGTGTAATGTTTGTATCTTCTGTTTTACTCATCATCTAGGGAAGCAGGCCAGCTCACCCAAAACCAGTCCAATAAACAATCATTTCACTGATTGGCCAGTTCTTCAAATAGCCAGCTTACCAATTGTTTTAATTTTATCCATTTCCCAGATATTTGGTTATTCATAACTGGGTGAAAATAATCATATCATATTGAAATTTAAAAATGTATTTCTAGAAACAGAAACTCAGGCTTATGTGCTAATATAAGGAATTGACACAGGGGTAGTAAACATACCTGAAATTAAAAAAAGGAAGTAAATAACTTTTAAACACATATGGTAGAAACAAGAAGTGGCCCAACTAATCAAATCACACAAAAATTTTTGGTTTCTAACAGTGATTTGAAAAGATATACAATACAAAACCTGCAGATCATTCAGAGCGATGGAAAGGAAGTGAGAATGCATGGAAGGTATCACTTCTATGTGTATAACATTGACAAGACAGTAAATTCAGCTGAGAAAGAACAATAACAAAACAAAAGAGCATACATTTTGTTAAATATTAAAAACATTAAAACCTTAAGTACTGCTAAAAAAATGAGACTGTTTGAACAAGACAGAGACAAGAACAACATTGTTACTTGTTACATTTTGGCTACTAATTGCAAGAGATCACGTAAGTAATATTGTAATACTTGAAAAATTAGTAAGAGAAACTTAAAATGATTTAAAAGCAGAAATGACATAGGAGAGAATTGGTAAGACTTCAGCATAAACTGAAGAATTTCCATATGAAATTCTGAAATAAAAATCAGTCAGCTAAGACTTCACAGAAATCCTCAAAATGTCAGAAGCCAACGCATCCTATATAAATTGTTATACATTTTATAATGATTTGCTTTTTAAAAGCAAATATTTTGATAAATATATACATTTAGTAAAATGGCAATTGGTCATTCAGCATATTGCTTTTTTTGTGAACTGACTAGGATAGTAAGGTACATAGCAGCAGTAGAATTACCCGATTTTCCAGAGAAACTAACTTAGTTTTGTAGAAAAAGGATCAAAAATTCATTATCTGTCTTATGTGTACAAGGGTGTAGTTGCATGTTCCTTAGAAACCTCAAGACTATAGAGTAGATGATGCAAGCTCATGTCTGATACTTAAGAGGTACAACAAAATTAATTCACAAAGCATATTAATTAAAGGATATCAGATAAAAATATAAAATGTAATATAACTAATTTGCCAGGAAACCTCCTACCAAGCTTTTCAGAAACACACATAATGTCACTTGAGTTCTTGTGGAGAAGAAATACATCCAAAGCTAGAGAGCTCCAAGTGCCAGTATATATGAGAAAATTGTCACTTCCAGATCTAGGATGGTATTTGGCACATGGTATGACATATGTCATCTTCTCTGCAAGCATTTTCTTATGCATATGGTCCCTCCAGCTAAAGGAGCCCATCCGCAGTCTATTTTATCAATAGTGAAGACACCCAGACTGAAAATAATCTTGCGTTCAATAAAATCAACTTATATCTGACCAAGAAAGCAGTATGTATTTTATAGATACACTTTTTTTCCTTAAGCCATTACTGCAGAGAATGTTGAGTACTGAAGGTATATCATGGTTCCATGCCTACATACTAAACGTTAATTGTGTTGTTAACAGGATTTCAAGAGGGTATATTAACTATGAGAAGTTTGCCATGGATTCTATGTGCTCCATATTTGGCTAACTTTAAATGAAAACCTTCTTTTTTTTTAATTTGAAAAATGGCTTATAATTTTTATATCCTTTTTTTCCTGCTGTGCAGCTTTGGGAGTTTTTTTTTTTTTTTTTTTAGCTTTGGGAGTTTTATTAGTCAACATGATTTAAAGATGTAGCTTTCAAAAGAAAGTCTTGGCACAAACTTGTTGATTATGTCTGACCATTTCAAAAGAGTAAAATTATTTTAAACAGTTAACATGTAAATGCAATATGTTAAATAAAAGCAAGTTCATTCCCTCTTAATAGGTTTTTAAAGGAAAGAATGCGGTACATCACTCATGAGTTCTATTTTGAATGTTTGCTTTCTCTTAAAAAATGTAGGAAAGTAATTTTAGAAACTAAAATAGACCATGCTTTAAATGCTCTTTTTAATAGTGGGAAAATGATTTTTAAAAAGTACATTTTACTCACTGTAGCAAGTAAATTTCTATAGACATTAAGAGAACTTACTACTAAACTTCAACTGCTATTTTTAAATTTTGGAAAGGACCAAGGAATTATTTTGAATATCAAATAAATGAAATTCAGAAATACCCAAGAATTCAGAAAACTAAAACTAACATTTTCGTTGAAGAAATACTTCTTCACACTGCTAAAGAAGTCTCTGTCATAGGTTTTGCAAAACTGGTATAGCACTTTTACCAGTACTCTGTCAACATAGAGCCAGAAAGTCTAGACTTTGGTAAATTACAGTGTAATTAAAGTGTTATGCTTTCTATGGTGGTGCCTTACTTGATGCAAAGTCTCCACAGGCAAGAGGCATTTAACTCCATCTCTCAGCCTGTTTTTGGCAGCTACCATGACCATCTTTAAGAGTCTCTCAGCTGCTCTGGTTCTCCTCTTTCTGGTCTGATGGTAGAATTGCACTGCCCTGGTGAAATTGCACATGACCATGTGTTTTACTTTGAGGAAGGAAATGTGACTGGAGGGGATGTGTCATTTCTGGTGGAAGCTTTAGAAGGCAGAGTGCCATTAGCTATATTCTCTTTCCTTCTGCCACAGTAATAGCCACCTCTCTGAATGGAAGAGTCTTTATCAGGTTGGTTCCCAGAAAGAGGGCACATGTATCCCCCAGTTGATCCAGTGGATATGAGAGATAAGACTTTGTAGTTGTAAGGCATGAAAACTTGGAGGATTGTTTATTACTGCATCATAATGTTGCCTATCCCTAACTCAATTTAACAATAATGAATGATGTCAAATTAACTACTCTCCCCAAAAGAAAACCAACTCAAAGAAATATACCACAAACTATTTGCTAAGGTGACATCACTTTTTATATACCATGTGAAGACATATAAAAAGTGAAAAAATTAATCACTAGAGCTATACTTAAAGTTTTTTGATTTTAACATGCTATGGGATTTATCACTGGTCTTGTGTTGTTTTGGAGAAGGAAATGGCAACCCACTCCAGTATTCTTGCTTGGAGAAACCCACGAGCAGAGGAACCTGGCAGGCTATCGTCCGTGGGGTCACAAGAGTCGGACACGACTTGGTGACAAAACCACCACCCCCACTTGTGTCATTTTATTAGATAGGGTCAGGAAACTTTTTCTATGTATAGACTGATAATAAATATTTTAGGGTTTGCAGGCCACCTGATCTTTGTCACAACTACTCAACTCTGTCACTTTAGCTGGAAGTTAGCCATAGATAGTATGTAAGTGAATGGGCAAGGCGGTGTTTCAATAGAACTTTATTAAAAAAAAAAAATAGGTGGTGGACTTGATTTGGCCTAGTGGCTGTAGTTTGCCAATCACTGTTACTAGGTAGCATGTTTATAAGACCTACTAGGTTTATATTGCTATGCTATGCTAGGTCACTTCAGTCGTGTCTGACTCTGTGTGACCCCATAGACGGCAGCCCACCAGGCTCCCCCGTCCCTGGGATTCTCCAGGCAAGAACACTGGAGTGGGTTGCCATTTCCTTCTCCAATGCATGAAAGTGAAAAGTGAAAGTGAAGTCGCTCAGTCGTGTCGGACTCTTCATGACCCCATGGACTGCAGCCTTCCAGGCTCCTCTGTCCATGGGATTTTCCAGGCAAGAGTACTGGAGTGGGGTGCCAGGTTTATATTGGCCTCTCATATTTTCCTATATGACCAAATATTTTCTTAGAAGTGATTTCTATTTTTTAAACCATATTCTAATTCTCTTTGTGAAATAGACAGTATAATTGGCATCAGTGGAGAAATTATATTTGATATGCAGTGGGAAGGATTTAATTTCTGATTTGTTAAATAATATTTTTTTTACCAATTTAAATTTCCCATTTTAATGGGAGACTATTGAGTCACATTGAGATAAGAGGTTTGTTTGAAATCTTGGAAGCAATTTGCAGAAGAGCTAGACCTACAGCCCTGGTCTTCCGGTATCCACTTATTCCCATTCTATTTTCATTATTGTATACTGACTTCTAAATCACTAGACAGGTTCAGAAAGATCAGGCCACAAATTTTAAACAGGTTTCCTAACTTTATTTAAAGACTGCAGAAACTGATTTTAGTTAATATTGAATACAGCAGGTGTTAAATGAGTATATGTGAATATATACAGAGTGTATTAAGCTTCAGTTTAAGGTTTTATCAAGGTTGGAGGAAAAGGAAGATGTAGAGTCCTGCTATTAACCTAATTTATGATGTTTACTTATTCCCACCTCTCTGACTAATGCTCCTTCTGTTCTCTTTATAATTCTTGGTTTCTATCTACTACTTCTTTCCCCCAAGAGCTGCAAACATTAGCTGATTAATACTCGGTGTTCTTAGCTGCTGTGATCAGTGGAGGTAATCTCTCATACCACATTTATATCTAAATCAACATAATATATCTAAATCACCTTTGCTAATCTGCTGGAATTTGCTTAGTGTTTCCTGAGCTTATATCTCCACATAACAGAGTGTTTAGGAAAAGAAATACCTAGGACATAAGGACATGAGAGTTCAATTCTGTAAGAGGAATAGGTTTCACTTTTGCAGTTGGAAATATTTTATCAGTCTTTTAAAAAGTTTTTTTTCTTTTATTTTCCAGTCACGCTGAAAAAAAATTTCCACGTACAAATCATCAGTTCAATGACCATTTCCCTTACATTTCATACTCTATTTCTCTGTACTTTAACATATGAGAAAAAGAAAAAAATTTTTGATGCTAGCAAGGAGAGTATAGTTTAAAAATCTTCTGTCTAGCTGCATTTATCTTGCAACTTAAAGTGTAATTAATTTATTTTCTTGAAGACCTAGGTACTTGTATGCTGTATAGATTTTCTGTAGCTATGTTTGATCATAGATTACATTTGATTATTGTGTTAGTCTGAATAATTATCCATCAAAGACAGACATATCCTAATCCCCAGATCCTGTGACTATGTTATTTTACATGGCAAAAAAGACTTTGCAGATGTGATTCACTAAAGGCTGTTAGGTGGGGAGAAAATCTTGGACTGTCCTGGTGAATCCATTGTGATCACCAGCCTTCTCATAAGAGGGAGGTAGAAGATTTAGAAACAGGGAGAAAAAGATGTGATGATAGCACCAGAGGTTGGAATCATGTGCTTTGAAGGTGGAAGAAAAGACCATGAGCCAAAGATTTTAGACAGTTTCTAGAAGCTGGAAACAACAAGGAAACTGATTCTTATCTAAAGTCTTCAGAAGAAAAGTAGCCCTGCCAATGCTTGATATTTTTGATTTTAGAATCTGACATCCATACTATAGTAAAAGTCACTCAGTCATGTCTGACTCTTTGCAACACAATGGACTATATAGTCCATGGAATTCTCCAGACCAGAATAATGGAGTGAGTAGCCATTCCCTTCTCTAGGGAATCTTGTGAACCCAGGGATTGAACCCAGGTCTCCCACATTGCAGGTGGATTCTTTACCAGCTGAGCCACAAGGGAAGCCCAATACTGAAGTGGGTAGCCTATTCCTTATCCAGGGGATCTTCCTGATCCAGGAAATGAACTGGAATCTCTTGCATTGCAGGTGGATTCTCTACCAGCTGAGCTATGAGGGAAGTCAGTCAGTTTAGTCGCTCAGTCGTGTCTGAATCTTTGCGACCCCATGAACCTCAGCACACCAGACCTCCCTGTCCATCACCAACTCCCAGAGTTTACCCAAACTCATGTCAATTGAGTCGGTGATGCCATCTAACCATCTCACCTTCTGTTGTCCCCTTCTTCTCCTGCCCTCAATCTTTCCCAGCATCAGGATTTTTCCAGTGAGTCAGCTCTTCCTATTAGGTGGCCAAAATACTGGAGTTTCAACTTCAACATCAGTCCTCCCAATGAACACCCAGGACTGATTTCCTTTAGGATGGACTGGCTGGATCTCCTTGCAGTCCAAGGGACTCTCAAGAGTCTTCTCCAACACCACAGTTCAAAAGCATCAATTCTTCAGTGCTCAGCTTTCTTTATAGTCCACCACTCACATCCATACATGACTACTGAAAAAACCATAGCCCTGACTAGACAGACTTTTGTTGACAAAGTAATGTCTCTGCTTTTTAATATGCTGTCTAGATTGGTCATAACTTTCCTTCCAAGGAGTAAAGTGAAAGCGAAAGTGAAGTCGCTCAGTCGTGTCCAACTCTTTGTGACCCCATGGATGGTAGCCTACCAGGCTCCATGGACGGTAGCCTACCAGGCTCCGCGATCCATGGGATTTTCAAGGCAAGAATACTGGAGTGGGCTGCCATTTCCTTCTTCAGGGGATCTTCCCCACCCAGGGATTGAACCCGGGTCTCCTGTGTTGTAGACAGATGCTTTACCATCTGAGCCACTAGGGAAGCCAAGGAGTAAATGTCTTTCAATTTCATGGCTGCAATCACCATCTGCAGTGACTTTGGAGCCCCCCAAAAATAAAGTCTGACACTATTTCCACTGTTTCCCCATCTATTTGCGATGAAGTGATGGTATCGGATGCCATGATCTTAGTTTTCTGAATGTTGAGCTTTAAGCCAACTTTTTCACTCTCTTCTTTCACTTTCATCAAGAGGCTCTTTAATTCTTCTTCACTTTCTGCCATAAGGGTGGTGTCATCTGCATATCTGAGGTTATTGATATTTTTCCCAGCAATCTTGATTCCAGTTTGTGCTTCATCCAGCCCAGTGTTTCTCATGATGTACTCTGCATACAAGTTAAATAAGCAGGGTAACAATATACAGCCTTGATGTACTCCTTTTCCTATTTGGAACCAGTCTGTTGTTCCATGTCCAGTTCTAACTGTTGCTTCCTGACCTGCATACAGATTTCTCAAGAGGCAGGTCAGGTGGTCTGGTATTCCCATCTCTTGAAGAATTTTCCAGTTTATTGTGATCCACACAGTCAAAGGCTTTGGCATAGTCAATAAAGCAGAAATAGATGTTTTTCTGGAACTCTCTTGCTTTTTCAATGATCCAGCAAATGTTGGCAATTTGATCCCTGGTTCCTCTGCCTTTTCTAAAACCAGCTTGAACATCTGGAATTTTATGATTCATGTATTGCTGAAGCCTGGCTTGGAGATTTTTGAGCATTACTTTACTAGCTTATCAGTTCAGTTCAGTTGCTCAGTCATGTCCGACTCTTTGTGACCCCATGAATCGCAGCATGCCAAGCCTCCCTGTCCATCACCAACTCCCGGAGTTCACTCAGACTCACGTCCATCGAGTCAGTGATGCCATCCAGCCATCTCATCCTCTGTCGTCCCCTTCTCCTCCTGACGCCAACCCCTCCCAGCATCAGAGTCTTTCCCAATGAGTCAACTCTTCTCATGAGGTGGCCAAAGTACTGGAATTTCAGCTTTAGCATCATTCCTTCCAAAGAGATCCCAGGGCTGATGTCCTTCAGAATGGACTGGTTGGATCTCCTTGCAGTCCAAGGGACTCTCAAGAGTCTTCTCCAACACCACAGTTCAAAAGCATCAATTCTTCGGCACTCAGCCTTCTTCACAGTCCAACTATTACATCCATACATGACCACAGGAAAAACCATAGCCTTGACTAGATGGACCTTTGTTGGCAAAGTAATGTCTCTGCTTTTGAATATGCTATCTAGGTTGGTCATAACTTTCCTTCCAAGGAGTAAGCGTCTTTTAATTTCATGGCTGCAGTCACCATCTGCAGTGATTTTGGAGCCCAAAACATAAAGTCTGACACTGTTTCCACTGTTTCCCCATCTATTTCCCATTGCCTTTCTTTGGGATTGGAATGAAAACTGACCTTTTCCAGTCCTGTGGCCACTGCTGAGTTTTCCAAATTTGCTGGCATAGTGGGTACAGAACTTTCACAGCATCATCTTTCAGGATTTGAAATAGCTCAACTGGAATTCCATCACCTCCACTAGCTTTTTCGAAGTGATACTTCCTAAGGCCCATGTGACTTCACATTCCAGGATGTCTGGCTCTAGGTGAGTGATCACACCATCGTGATTATCTGGGTCATGAAGCTCTTTTTTGTAAAGTTCTTCTGTGTATTTTTGTCACCTCTTCTTAATATCTTCTGCTTCTGTCAGGTCCATACCATTTCTGTCCTTTATTGAGCCCATCTTTGCATGAAAACTTCCCTTGGTATCTCTTGTTTTCTTGAAAAGATTTCTAGTCTTTTCTATTCTATTGTATTCCTCTATTTTGTTGCACTGATTGCTGAGGAAGGGTTTCTTATCTCTTCTTGCTATTCTTTGGAACTCTGCATTGAAATGGGTATATCCCCCCCCCCCCTTTTTTTTGCTTCTCTTCTTTTCACAGCTATTTGTAAGGCCTTTTCAGCCATTTTGCTTTTTTGCATTTCTTTTCCCTGGGAATGGTCTTGATCCCTGTCTCCTGTATAATGTCACGAACCTCCCTCCATAGTTCATCAGGCACTCTGTCTATCAGATCTAGTCCCTTAAGTCTATTTTTCACTTCCACTGTATAATCATAAGGGATTTGATTTAGGTCATACCTGAATTCTCTAGTGGTTTTCCCTACTTTCTTCTATTTAAGTCTGAATTTGGCAATAAGAAGTTCATGATCTGAGCCACAGTCAGCTCCTGGTCTGACTGTATAGAGCTTCTCCATCTTTGGCTGCAAAGAATGTAATCAATCTGATTTCGGTGTTGACCGTCTGGTGATGTCCATGTGTAGAGTCTTCACTTGTGTTGTTGGAAGTGGGTGTTTGCCATGACCCATGTGTTTTCTTGGCAAAACTCTATTAGCCTTTGTCCTGCTTCATTCCGTATTCCAAAGCCAAATTTGCCTGTTACTCCAGGTGTTTCTTGACTTCCTACTTTTGCATTCCAGTCCCTATAATGAAAAGGACATCTTTTTTGAGTATTAGTTCTAAAAGGTCTTGTAGGTCTACATAGCGCCGTTCAACTTCAGCTTCTTCAGCATTACTGGTTGGGTCATAGACTTGGATTACTGTGATATTGAATTGGTTTGCCTTGGAAATGAACAGAGACCATTCTGTTGAGGGAAGGGTAGTATGCATTTGTGATGTTTTAAGCTACTGCCTTTGTGGTAATTTGTTGCAGTGTCAATAGGAGACTATTACACTTAATTTCCTAAATTATCAAGTAATTGAATTTTACAATGAGCACCTGCAAGAGAAATAACCAACTTCTGTTTCTCAAATACCAGAGACCATTTTTTAGTAAAACATAACTTTCTTTTTAGTAGAAAAATAATAAGTGGGATTATATCAAGCCAAAAAGTTTCTGCACATGTAAAAAAACCATCAACAAAGCGAAATGGTAACCTACAGAATGGGAATGTATTTGCAAACAGTGTATCTGATAAGGGGTTAATATTCAAAATAAATTAAGACCGCATCTAATTCAATAGCAGAAAACAATAACCCAAAGACATGCAAGAAGGGAAAGTGGTTGTCTGAGGAGGCCTTACAGATAGCTGAGAAAAGAAGAGAAATGAAAGGCAAAGGAGAAAGGGAAAGATAAATCCAACTGAATGCAGAGTTCCAGAGACCAGCAAGGAGAGATAAGAAAGGCTTAAGTGAACAATGCAAAGAAATAAAGGGAAACAACTGAATGGGAAAGACTAGAGATCTTGTCAAGAAAATTGGAGATGCAGAGGGAACATTTCATGCAAAAAACGGGCACAATAAAGGACAGGAATGGCAAAGAACTAACAGAAGCAGAAGAGATTAGCAAGAGTTAGCAAGAATACACAGAAGAACTATACAAAAAAAGGTCTTAAAGACCCAGATAACCACAATGCTGTGGTCATTCACCTAGAGCCAAACATCCTGGAGTATGAAGTCAAGTGGGCCTTTGGAAGCATAACTACAAACAGAGCTAGTGGATATGATGGAATTCCAGCTAAGCTATTTAAAATCCTAAAAGATGATGCTATTAAAGTGCCACACTTAATATGCCAGCAAATTTGGAAGACTCAGTAGTGGCCACAAGGAGTGTAAAAGATCAGTTTTCATTCCAATCCCAAAGAAAGACAAGATCAAAGAGGTTCAAACTACTGTACAATTGTACTTATTTACATGCTAGCAAGATTATGCTGAAAATCCTTCAAGCTAGGCTTCAACAGTACATGAACTAAGAACTTCCAGATCTACAAGCTGAATTTAGAAAAGGCAGAGGAACCAGAGATCAACTTGCCAACATCCTGTGGATCATAGAAAAAGCAAGGGAATTCCAAAACAATATCTACTTCTGCTTCATTGACTACACTAAAGCCTTTGACTGTGTGGATCACAGCAACCTAGGAAAATTCTTCAAGAGATGGGAATACCAGACCACCTGACCTGCCTCTTGAGAAATCTGTATGCAGGTCAAGTAGCAACAGTTAGAACAAGACATGGAACAACAGACTGGTTCCAAATTGGGAAAGGAGTACATCAGGGCTGTATATTGTCACCCTGCTTATTTAACTTGTATGCAGAGTACATCATGTGAAATGAGGGGCTGGATGACTCATAAACTGGAATCAAGATTGTTGGGAGAAATATCAATAACCTCAGATATGCAGGTGACACCACCCTTATGGCAGAAAGTGAAGAACTAAAGAGCCTCTTGATGAAAGTGAAAAAGAGTGAAAAAGTTGGCTTAAAGCTCAACATTCAGAAAACTAAGATCATGGCATCCAGTCCCATCACTTCATGGCAAATAAATGGGGAAACAGTGGAAACAGTGTCAGACTTTATTTTTGGGGGGCTCCAAAATCACTGCAGATGGTGATTTCAGCCATGAAATTAAAAGACGCTTACTCCTTGGAAGGAAAGTTATGACCAACCTAGATAGCATATTAAAAAACAGAGACATCACTTTGTCAACAAAGGTCCATTTAGTCAAGGCTATGGTTTTTCCAGTAGTCATTTGTGGATGTGAGAGTTGGACTCTAAAGAAACTGAACACTGAAGAACTGATGCTTTTGAACTATAGTGTTGGAGAAGACTCCTGCGAGTCCCTTGGATTGCAAGGAGATCCAACCAGTCCATCCTAAAGGAGATCAGTCCTGGGTGTACATTGGAAGGACTGATGTTGAAGCTGAAACTCCAATACTTTGGCTACCTGATGCGAAGAGCTGACTTATTGGAAAAGACCCTATTGCTGGGAAAGATTGAGGGCAGGAAGGGAAGGGGACGACAGAAGATGAGGTGGTTCGATGGCATCACTGACTCAGTGGTCATGGGTTTGGGTGGATTCTGGGAGTTGGTGATGGACAGGGAGGCCTGGCGTGCTGCAGTCCATGGGGTTGCAAAGAGTCAGCAGGACTGAGCAACTGAACTGAAGTGAACTGAAGTTGGCAATAAGGAATTCATGATCTGAGCCACAGTCAGCTCCCAGTCTTGTTTTGCTGATTGTATAGAGGTTTTTTTTTAAATTATTTTTTCTTTCTGTACTTTTGTATTGTATTGACATAAGAAGATGAATTTTAGTTTAACCTATTATAATGATTAAATCATTATGTAATAAATAAATCAATTAATTAAATTTAATATATTCAAATAACTATATATGTAAATTAAACTATCATGCTGTACATCTTAAACTTATGCAGCAATTTATTTCAATTATTTTTTAAACTGGACAAATTTCATGTTATTTGTCACTTTACCTTTTTTTTCCTTTTTGGATAATTGTGAGTTCTACAAAACACTATTGATTTTAGACTAGACTTCCAGTTGTTGCAGTTGTTCTGCAGTTTGTTCCATGTTACTGTATGTTCTTGTTTCTATGAATTTTAAGGAACACTGTTGGCAAGTGGAAGCTGGCCCCTAGTAGCTAGTGCTATCAGAGATTGGAAGAGTCGGCTGTAGGATCACTTCCATTTAGGCTTGGAAAGTGTCCCTTTTTTCCCCAGAGCCATTTCACCTGCATGGCCTGAAGTGAGGCCAGGGGCCAAAACACAAGAAGAAAAACAAAAACCTTTCGTTACAAATTAATTGGAAGAGAGAACAGGAAGAAAAGGAGCTTCTTCATCTCTTCTCTTTGCTCAAGAGATTGTGAATTCTAGTTGTTAGAGGGAGAATTAAACTGCATTTTATACTTGAGCATTTTTTAGACATGGCCAGTTTAAGCTGAAGAGGACTTTTAAAGACACAATAGTCTTAGAATTTCCTAGAACTTTTAATAATAAACCTGGAAAAATGCTTAGTCCCTTGCTGGTGGGACTCACAGACATACACCCTGTTACTATGTGTAATCAGGACTCTGAAGGATCAGCATGTGATTCCTGTGGTTACATTTTACCTGTTACTTGTAGCTGATTTCAGTTTTTGTTAAGCCCAAGAAGGAATACCTTACCTAAAATATTAAGGGTCACAAAGTTTAAAATGTAGACTCCAATAAATGCTTTGCTTTTGTACATGGTCTTCCTTTCTGTCACCCACTGGGGTTGATTTGTTCCCCTTTTCTACCTGATTTTGGAAAATACTCATTTGGGAAAGTGGTTAGATGATTTACTGCCCAAAGAAAATAATTTATCTTCACAATGGTGCTGAATTTAAAAACTTTACAGATGCTTGTTTATAAAATGAGGTATTCTCAGGAAAGGGGTTAAGAAGTTGAGCACTTAGTACTCACTAAGATGTTGGTACCTCACACAATAAGATGAGATATAATAGTTTACTCAAGCAATTTAAAACCTTACTGGGGAGGTAATACCTTTCCTTGAATAGCTAGTTCATAAAGCACAAATGCATGAGGTTTCATATCTGTTGCATGATGACAAGGTGAAGGAGCAAAGAAGATGGATAGAGAGGTTGAAAAATCTTCCCAGATGAGATGGGGTTGAGTTAGATTCTGAAGTATAGGAAGGATTTAAGAATTTAAAGATGAGAAAGGAGAGAGTCCAAGACATTAGGAGATGTCAACAGCAATGATGAGCATGTCCCAGAGATTGAGAGGAGTCCTGATTTTTGCTGTTGGCAATGTGCATTTATAATCTAATTGGAGGGCAGGTCACCACAATATTTTTCTTTTCTCTGAGTTCTAATGAGAAACATGCTTTTCATTTCTAGGTAGGACCCAGCTTTTCCTCTTTTGTGCCAACTTCAGCTGGTGAAGTGCTGTCTTAGCTGTAATAGCAGACTCTTCTCCAACAGGCACAGACTTATGTTAGAAGGCGTAGCATCCTGTCGCTTTTCACTTAGCATTTGCTTCAAATAGATGGAAAAAAAAAAAAAAAAAAGAACGTTCTAGCAATTGGATGTTTTGCAGTAGCAACAAAACCTGTGTGAGAGCTGGTCCTTCACTGTTTGGCTTCTCTCTTTAAGATCCAGTGGTATTTCAGATTCCCTGTCCCTCATAACCAACATCACAACTTTGTCTTCTCTTTCTTTAATTTATGCATAAATAGTTTTGAGGAATAAAATAAAATAAATAGTTTTGCCACGAGGAAGAAAATGTCCTACCATTTGGCCCTATCCTGAAATTTTAAAAATTTTAAATTGAAACATGTATAATATCATATATGAAACGAGTAGCCAGTCCAGGTTCCATGCACGATACTGGATGCTTGGGGCCGGTGCACTGGAATGACCCAGAGGGATGGTACAGGGAGGGAGGAGGGAGGAGGGTTCAGGATGGGGAACACGTGTATACCTGTGGTGGATTCATGTTGATATATGGCAAAACCAATACAATATTGTAAAGTTTAAAAAAGAATGTCAAAAAAAATTATCTTTTGCCTTCATGGTTTGAAAATATGAGAAACCGAAAAACCACCCTTTGAAAGTGAAAACTAAGTGGGTTACGTCAGATTCTGTTTTGAGGCACGGCTTCCTAATTATCTCGTAGGGCTCAAAAACCTTTCAGATAACAACCTAATTTTGGAAATACACTTCTTTCCAAGAATGAAAACGTGCCACAAGGCTGAGTGCTGTTATTATAACAGAGAAGGGGAACCTGCAGGCTGTGTGTGAGGCCAGCAGCCACGGCACCGGCTGTACATGTTTAGTATGCGAACTCACAGAGTGCTCCCAAGCCCACTGTTCCCCAGTTGTTACTGTTGGCTTGGCCTCCAACTGTCACCACCAAATGCTGTTTTTTTTTTTTTTAGATTCCAAATACTGTTTTTAATGGCTGCACATAGTACAGCAAGGGTGTATATGGTCACCCTGCTTATTTAACTTATATGCAAAGTTTATCATGTGAAATGCCAGGCTGGATGAAGCACAAGCTGGAATCAAGACTTCTGGGAGAAATGTCAATAACCTCAGATATGCAGATGACACCACCCTTATTGCAGAAAACAAAGAAGAACTAAAGAGCCTCTTGATGAAAGGGAAAGAGGAGAGTGAAAAATTTGGCTTAAAACTCAACTTTCAGAAAACTAAAATCATGGCATCTGGTCTCATCACTTCATGGCAAATAGATGAGGAAATAATGGAAACAGTGAGAGACTTTATTTTCTTGGGCTCCAAAATCACTGCAGATGGTGACTGCAGTCATGAAATTAAAAGATGCTTGCTCCTTGGAAGAAAAGTTATGACCAACCAAGACAGCATATTAAAAAGCAGAGACATCATTTTGCCAACAAAGTTCCGTCTAGTTAAGGCTATGGTTTTTCCAGTAGTCATATATGGATGTGAGAGTTGGACTATAAAGAAAGCTGAGCGCTGAAGAATTGATGCTTTTGAATTGTGGTGTTGGAGAAGACTCGAGAGTCTCTTGGACTGCAAGAAGATCCAACTCATCAATCCTAAAGGAAATCAGTCCTGAATATTCATTGGAAGGACTGATACTGAAGCTGAAATTCCAATACTTTGGCCACCTGATGTGAAGAACTGACTCATTAGAAAAGACCCTGATGCTGGGAAAGATTGAAGGCAGGAGGAGAAGGGGGTGACATAGGATGAGATGGTGGGATGGCATCACTGACTCGATGAATATGAGTTTGAGAAAGCTCCAGGAGTTGGTGATGAACAGGGAAGCCTGGCATGCTGTGGTCCATGGGGTGGCAAAGAGTCAAACATGACTGAGTAGATGAACTGAAGTGTAATAAAAAATAGAAACTCTTCAAGACAAAGGAGACCTTTATGTTCAATCTTTTCAACAAGCTCCACCTTTGTGTACCAGTTTTAGAGCCAAGTATATTACTCCTTGTTATCTGTACATAACTCCTCTAAGTGATGACTCCAGAATATATCTATTCTCATTTGATCCAGATGATTCCAACAACTACTTGGGATGAAGGTTCCTAATTCATCAAATTCAAAGTCAAATTGATTAATTATCTCCTCCCGTTGCTTAAGTCTCCTACTTCAGCTAATTACTGTCATTCATTTTGATGATCAAACTAAGAACCTTAAACATGGTCTTCTCTTCCTTATTACGTTTATCCTTTTTAGTGTCTCCATTCTCACAGGGACTCTAGTTTATTATAGCCACTCTTAATTTCTTACCCAGTTAACAGCACGGACACCTCATTCTTTCTGCCATCTTGAACATAGTCTTTGCACTGGCTTTATTAAGACATCTCTCAAAACACAAATCTGTTCATTACATGGTCTTTTCAAAATTCTTTACTCAAAGAAAAATATTTATATTTCTTGGCATGGATTATGTGCTCCTTTATAATTTGGCCCCAAGCTACTTTATTTTTTACTAATTTTTTTCACTCAACATTATCATGTATATATGCTATAAACACATAGAAATTGCCAGTCCTTTCCATCCAGTGTTCTTGCCTGGAGAATCCCATGGACGGAGAAGCCTGGTAGGCTGCAGTCCATGGGGTCACACAGAGACACGACTGAAGCGACTTAGTAGTAGTAGTATGAAATATTAGGTGGATGCAAAAGTAATTGTGGTTTTTGCATTATTGAAATTTGTCTTTGATATTGGAATACATTTTTAAATATATGTGGTTATGTTATACATCATTTTAATGCACATTTGTTACTTCATGTTTTTTGCTAATGACATTACTTGGTGTTTATTTTATATTTATTTTAGACATGAAAATGATGTTAGACAAAAAGCAAATTTGAGCAATTTTCTTATTCCAGTTCAAAACTGGTGGTAAAGCAGTGGAGATAACTCGCAACATCAACAATGCATTTGCCTGAGGAACTGCTAGCAAATGTAGAGGGCAGTGGTAATTTCAAAAAGTTTTCCAAAGGAGATGAGAGCCTTGCAGATGAGGAGCACAGTGGCTGGCCATCGGAAGTTGACAACAACCAAGCGAGAGCAATCATCAAAGCTGATCCTTTTTGCAACTAAATGGAAAGTTGCCGAATAAGTCAACATCGAGCATACTATGATTGTTTGGCATTTGATGCAAATTGGAGACATGCAAAAACTTGATAAGGGGGTGCTTCATGAGCTGACTGCAAATCAAAAAAATCATCCTTTTTGAAGTGTTGTCTTCTCTTATTCTGTGTAACAACAATGAACTGTTTCTTGATCAGATTGTGATATGTGATGAGAAGTGGATTTTTTACAACAACCAGGGGATGACCATCTCAGTGGTTGGACCAAGATGAAGCTCTAAAGCACTTCCCAAAGACAAACTTGCACCAAAAAAGGTCATGGTCACTGGTGGTCTGCTGGCAATCTGATCCACTACAGCTTTCTGAGTCCCAGTGAAACCATTATATCTGAGAAGTATGCTCAGCAGATCAATGAGGTGCACTGAAAATTGCAATGACTGCAGCCGGCATTGGTCAACAGAAAGGGCCCAATTTTTCTCTACAACACTCAACCACACAGCACACAACCAAGGCTTCAAAAGTTGAATGAATTGGGTTACGAAGTTTTGCCTTATCTATCATATTCACCCATGTGTGTGCTGTCACTTCAGTCATGTCTGACTCTTTGTGACCCTATGGACTATAGCCTGCCAGGCTCCTCTGTCCTTGGGATTCTCCAGAGAAGAATACTGAAGTGGGTTGCCATTCCCTCCTACAAGGGATCTGCCCAATCCAGGGATCAAACCCAAATCTCCTGCATTGCAGGCGGATTCTTTACCACTGAACCACTGGGGAAGTCCATATTCACCTGACCTCTCGCCAACTGGCTACCACTTCTTTAAGCATCTTGACAACTTTTTGCAGGGAAAATGCTCCCACAGTCAGCAGGATTTAGAAAATGCTTTCCAAGAGTTTGTTGAATCCTGAAGCACAGATTTTTACGCCACAGGAGTAAACAAACATTTCTTTTTTGCAAAAATGTGTTGATTGTAATGGCTCCTATTTTGATTAATAAATATGTATTTGAGCCTAGTTATAATGATTTAAAATTCAGGGTCCAAAACTATAATTACATTTGCACCAACTTAGTACATTGTTTTCTGTTAAGCCTTACACCCCCTCATTTTTACTTGGCATTTCTTTTCATACATGTTAAAATTCTACTTAGCCTTTCAGACAGTTCAAATGTCACCACATCAATAACTTATTTCTGATCTTGCCCTTTCAACTCTCATTACCCTTTTTCTTTCTTCTGGCATGCATCAAGTTCTACCTTATAGCATAATTTAATAAAGGAAAATTTGAAATTCTCATCACAAGTTTAGGTTCAAGGCTGAGTTTTTCTTTATCTGTGATCTTGGGCAGGATATTTAATTTCTTCTTGATCTATTCCTCACTTTTAAGGAATAAGGGAGGTAGATTTCCTTAAGTTATGAAGTGCTACAAATGTGGTTGTTAGTATTTAAGGAACCAGAAAATGATTATGATACTAAAGCTATGTTTGAAGGTACAGTGAGTCAGGAACATTGCAATCACAACTTTTGGTTGATTGATCAGGGGTAGATTTAAGCACAGTTAGCAGAGGGCTGTCCAAAGAATCTTTGAGTTGACCAAGTCCACCACTGAAGTTCAAAGAGCTCTGGTTGCCACCATTCTGTAAGTTAAAACATGTGGTTTTTGGAGATGAGCAAATCTGGGTTTAAATTCTAAGCCAGCGTTTATGCTCTTACTTCTTTGAGATTCTGTTCCTCACCTGTAAAAATAATTCACTGCTAAGGATTTGCATGGATCTGTTATGAAAGGCACAAATGCTGTGAAATATCATTCCTTTTTGATGGTACAATTGTAGGAAATTGAATGTTTATTCTCATAATAAGTGAAGGAGAAACTCAATTTTCTTGGTATCCTGAAGAAGGATTTCTGGCTCTTAGTGCATCCTAGAACTGGAATTTCTCATTTTGGAGCAGTTTGGGGCAGTAGTGTGTTCATCATTGAAGGGTAGGGTTTGGGGTCTTCTCTGGTGGCTACACGGTAAAGAATCTGCCTGCAATGTGGGAAACCTGGGTTCAATTCCTGGGTTGGGAAGATGCCCTGGAGAAGGGAATGGCAACCCACTCCAGTATTCTTGCCTGGAGAATTCTATGGACAGAGGAGCCTGGTGGACTATATAGTTCATGGGGTCACAAAGAGTCGGACATGGCTAAGTGACTAACACTTTCAGTTTCACTTCTGGTTATACTAACGTAGGAACATTCTTGATAAAACTGGATTTTACAAGGAAATACACAGATGGACCCAGGATAAGGTTTAGGAGCCTGATTAAAAATTGGATGAGCAAAATATCCTTGTCAACATTTATAGAATATACATTCTCTATATAATAGGCACTAAATAATCCCTCTCTCCCCTTCTCCCGCCTTTCTTTCCCTCTCACCTAAAAAACTTTCCGTGGAACTTAAATGCTCTCTGACAGAAATCCTATGTGAAATATGTTCAACTCACCTTCCAAGACGATGATTAGAAGTGGCTGTGTTAAGAAAGACTGTGAAGCTGTGTCTGAGCTCACTGGGAAAGAGGACTGTAGTCAATTAATAAAATTTGCCATGGAAGTGCCATGGGGACAGTAGCAGCCGGCAAGCAATGTGTTTTTCATCCTTGATGCGTGTAGGTGACATGTGGCTGTTTAGTTCAAACAAATGTTCCTGAAATGGTTCAGAGGCAGCACTCTGTTAAATATAGACACAAGAGCTTCAAGTCTCATCTCAAGACCAAGGATACTGGCCTGATTTTGAAATCATGGGTTTTTGTTGTTGTTGTTAAGACTAAAGAGGCTGATAACTGAAATCTTCAATAAAACAAAGTCACTAAGTTATTAAGCCCACATTGGATTGTCATTGCTCATAGAATAATGAATGCTGTTTTTTAAAATATACATTTACTTTCTCTTCTTCTTCAGTTCCTCAGTCTGAAGACTAACTAGATAATGCTTTTGAAACTCAATTACAACATAATAAAGTGCCCTACTGCTAAACATCATTGTGGCGTTAATTTTTAGAAATATTAAATGCACTTTTTAGAAATGATTTTTTGACCTGTAGGAATATTTGCAGTGAATCTCAATCTTTCCTTACTGTCTGGATAAAAGTTTCTACCCCTCTGCACCCTTCTTCCTAGAGCTGATCCAAAGGCTGAGGCTAATAAATAAATAGGCGTTCTTTTTCCAATCTACTCCCCAGGAAGTGTATGAGAATTTATGGATTCTCTTTGGTCAAGAGCAGATTTCTGGTATCTGAGTAGCTTAGGCAAAAGCATTCTCTTTCTCTCTCACTCTGGTGAGGAGGACAGGAGTATTTAAATTTCCAGAGCAGTTACCTTAATCATTTTCTGGGTTTGCTCTAAAAACTAGTCTGTGGTGGTGGTTTGTGAGTGACAGTGTGTGGATATTTTAGTTACTACCAGGTGAGACTCAGTTTCATCTCATTCTCTCAGGACCTTAGGGGATCTTTTGCTACACTGCTCAAATCCCCTCTCGGCTCCCCTACATTTGTTAAACTGAGGCCCAGCGATTACAGTTAAGCCTAGCACTGCATGCTGCTCTAATGCTGATCATTAACTGCCTGTCCAGATGGCCCCGGCTCTCACTGACAGACAGTAAGTCTAAATTGTTCATCTCCAGTGTTTCTTGTAGACTGCCCAATATGTTTACTGTGGTCCGTTTTCAGGAGGGTGACATTAAGCAGATCTGATGCTAGCATTCTGGCACTAGTCCTGAGGAGCAAAGTGGCAGATCTAGGCAGGACTGTGGAAGACTCAGTAAATGAGAAAGTTGCATCCGAAAGCACCGGTGTTCCCGTGTAGCCGACTATTTTAGTCATCTGTCAAACAGGTAGGAATTCAAGCTTAGTGCTCCATTCATGCTGGCCTGGAGAAGATTAGCAGTGCAGCAACTGACACTTCAAACTACTTTCCTTTAAGTCATGGAAGCAACGAGCAAGCAACAACAAAAAACATCAGTCTCACACCTACCTTAAGGTCATTCTCATAAATGTCAGTCATGCTGAGACCGGTGGCGTTTCTGGAGACATGTGTCACGAGGGACTAGCAGCTCACTCACATGCTGCTTAACAATTGCATTCCCCTTTTAGAAGTTTTGTGTTAATGTCTACGTGTTCTCACACTTCTTTTAGTTCCACCTTTCTGCTGGCTCAGCTATCAACTTATTCAGTGTTTATCTTTATTTTCTGTTCCTAAGGGCCATAAATGCTAATACCAAAGGTAACTTTCTCATTTTTCTTTCTTTTGAAGTATCAGACAGTAAGCACCTGAAGACGCTGGATAGCTAGTTAAGAAGGCACAGTCATGTTCTGTGTGGCGACATCAAATCGCTTAGATATCAGAGTGCCAGTTATGTGCAAGGCACTTGGCTCCATGATATCATGGAGGCTATCTGGCTATCATGGATATCATGGAGGCTATCATGGATACCACTGCTATCAAGTGGGTTTATGTGAAAAACACCTACCCTGTTAATCAAATACATTGTAGGTATTCTTTTGAAACCCCACCATAGTTGCTCAATTTCTAGAAAGCCATTCATTTCTTGGTAGTCAGCTTATAACCATGAACTATAAATATGTGCAATTCAAATAATTCTGGCTGCCTTTAAAAGGATGAATTGAAGAGTGCAGGAGGAGAAACAAGAAGACCCTGAAAACCTTGTGTAATATAGTCGATGAGAAGCACATAATCCAATGCATTGTATGGAAGCGGAGGAGGATGGGAAGGATCACTGCAGGCTGATACCATTATGGTGGTCTTTTGTAATGTTACCTATAAGTGGTAACTTTCTAGATCTCCTGGGCTTAAAATATACATATTTATTTTTCCTTTGGAAACAAAGGAACACAAAATACTACAGCTTCTCCAGGTATATGGAATAACAATGTTTTGTAGTTACTCTTTTTTATGACTCTAGTATATTTCAGGGCAATGAAAATGGGCCTTACATATTGGGAAAGAATTTATAATTTGAGAGGAAGCAAATCTAGATATGAAAGCAGCAAGATAATTTTCCTCTAAGGTTTTCAAACTTCCATTCAGCCTTACCATTTGATAGCAGTGGTGATGGAGAGAGTGTTCGGTGTGTGTGCTTCAAGCCCCTGAAATGATCCTCCTTTCTCTGGACTTCAAAGTATAGAAATTGTTCCAGCCTCCTTTTCTACTTCAAACCACACTGTCTGGTGGTCAGACTTTGAACTCTGGACGAGAATAGAATTAGCCTTCAGGAACTTTGGGGGAGATTTATAAAATAAGCAATGAACATTTCTCTGCTTTCTAAAGACTTTTTGCTACCATTCCAATAACATCCCTGGTGGGCTATAATAAGCATAGTTTAAAAAAAAATCTCTCTTGGATCTCTACTGCCCCACTTTCTGGTTTTGAACAGCTACCCAGGAAACTATTATCTCTGAAACAGTTTCTATTCTTATGTGAAGAAGGCAAATATGGGAAGGCTTCCTTAGTTTTCTCTAAAGGTAGGATTAGAATGGAAGAATACAAGAATGAAGAGACATTTTAGGACTTTTCATCCGGTTTCATCTTTGTAACTTGACTTTGTGTGTTTAGATAATTTATTTTCTTTAACACATCAACTAAAAATTAATCAGTTGATCTAAGAAAGAAATGGAAATTTTTATTCTAGCAAATTTGATGATGTTAACCCAGGAAGGGCATCTCAGTTCTGAGAACTGTTTTGCTGGTTAGAAGTCAAGACATGGTTACATGATTTTTGAGACAGAGGGCTTTACATTAAATGATGTGTTATTGACAATTTACACAATCCAGATCTAAGTGTTATTGTGGCCCCTTATAAGATCATGAAGGAATATTGCCTTTTAAATAGCTGTCTTTTTGATGATAGGAGAATGTTGCCTTTTATGATTGTGAAACTGTGCAATTCAGATTGGGTCTTGAACCCATGGCTTTTAATTGAGATCCCACACCTAATCTCAGGACTTAAAGAAGCTCAGGTTCTTTATGTCTCATTGCAGAAAGAATTCAGTGAGAGACAAAGTGATGGGTAAGTATTGGATTTAGGTAGAGTGATATACATTCCACAGACAGAATGTGGTCTGGCTCTAAAGATGAGAATGGCCTTGGGAGAAACATACTCCGCAGATAGAGTATGGGCATCACAGAAGGCAAGAGGCCCTGAAATGTGAGTTGGTTAGTTTTTACGGGCTAGGTAATTTCATAGGATAACAGATGGGAGAATTATTCCAATTATTTGGGGGAAGGCATGGAGAATTGGGCTGCATGCATGCTAAGTTGCTTCAGTTATATCCAACTATTTTCAACCCCATGGACTATAGCCCGCCAGACTCCTCTGTCCAAGGGATTCTCCAGACAAGAATACTGGAATGGGTGGCCATTTCTTTTTCCAGGGGATTTTCCTGACCCAGGGATCGAACTCACGTCTCTTTACATCTCCTGCATTGGCAGGTGGGTTCTTTACCACTAGCGCCACCTGGGAAGCCAGGAATTGGGCTACTGCCCACATTTTGACCTTTTACGGTTGACCTCAGAACTGTCATAGCTCCCGTGGATGTGTCATTTAGCATGCTAATGTATTAGTAATTGTGTGTGTTTGTGTGTGTGTGTGATCTTATAATGAGGGTCAAAGTCCACTGGGAGTTGAATCATCTACCATCTTGGACCTAATTGGTTCTAACTGGTTTTTGTATGTCCTATGACTAACACTTGCTCTTTGGAAGGAAAACTATGACAAACCTAGAGAGCATATTAAAAAGCAGAGGCATTACTTTGCCAACAAAGGACCATATAGTCAAAGCTATGGTTTTTCCAGTAGTCATGTACAGATGTGAGAGTTGGACTATGAAGAAGGCTGAGCACTGAAGAATTGATGCTTTCAAATTGTGGTGCTGGAGAAGACTCTTGCGAGTCTAATGGGCTGCAAGGAGATCCAACCAGTCAATCCTAAAGGAAATCTGTCCCAAATATTCAATGGAAGGACTAATGCTGAAGCTGAAACGCCTATACTTAGGCCACCTGATGTGAAGAACTGACTCCTTGGAAAAGACTCTGATGCTGGGAAAGATTGAAGGCAGGAGGAGAAGTGGGTGACAGAGGATGAGATGGTTGGATTGCATCACCAACTCGATGGACATGAGTTTGAGCAAGCTTCGGGAGCTGGTGATGGGCAGGGAAGCCTGTCATGCTGCAGTCCATGGGGTTGCAAAGAGTCAGACACTACTTAGTGAGTGAACAATAACAACAACAACGGCTATGTCACTTTTTAAAAGGCTATGTCACCCTCCTGTAAATGGACTACAGTAAACATATTGGACAGTCTACAAGAAACAGTGCAGATGAACAATTTAGACTTACTATCTGTCAGTGAGAGCTGGGACCATCTGGACCAGCAGTAAATGATCAGTATTAGAGCACCATTAGTGCACTGTCCCCTTCCTTCCTCTGTTTCAGTTCTACTTGTAAATATTTCTGTAATCTACTTTTCCCTCTCTGTTTATATTCCCACAAGCATTTGCTTATTTATTCAACACAATGTTTATTTATTATGAACCTAATATGTTACAGACACTTCCAGGTATGTACTGTGCATTGAGTGCTGCTATCTCAATGTAAGCTGTGTGCTAAAGTTTGTACGACTATGAGCATCTTTTCCCTACTAACTGTTCAGTGACATCATATTGAGGCTTAAAAATGGCAACAAATCAGAGTTTCCTTCCCCTGGAAGTTAGATATTGAATATTGCCAGCATACTATTCACATCTCTAATCTCTCACCTCTTATCTCAGAATAGCCTCCTAGTTGGAGTTCTCATTTGGTGATTACCTCCTGAACAGTGACAAGGCTGTGATCTTTTTAAGATATAGACTTGTATGTCTTTTGCTCCTTTCCATCATCAACACTGTAAAATAAAAAAATCCTTATTTTGTTATATGAGACCCTTCTTGAACTGGTTGCCTTGCCATATTAATTTCCTATTACTGTTATATTTTTATACTCTGCCAGTACTATATATTATATAGATTCTGAGTAAAACCACTTCTTTCTTTCTTTTTTTTAAACCTACTTATTTCTGATCTGATTTTTATACATACTGATCACTTAGAATACTTTCTTTTTTCCTTCTGTTAACCTCTAATCTTCAAATTTTAACAACTAGGTCAGTATTTGGTACAAAGCAAGTGAGCATCATATTTTATCATTAAATGGAATGCACATTTATTTAGTATTACTTCTTTTAGTAAGCATTTCTGGGGTCTGTCCCCCTCCTCATTACAGAGAACATTGAATTATCTGTTATAATACTCCTTTCATTATCACATGTAGAAATCCATGGTCACATATAATATTGAATGATAAATCCATTTGTTTATAAATCTCTTTCCTCTATTAGGCATTGAGGTATCCATTTCCATCAGTTTTGAAATTAAGTCCATTGCAGAATAACATATGATTAACTGCAATCTTGTGCAGTGCCTATTATACACTTCCATTGGTAAGGATAAGAAAGGTTGTGCTGTGATAATAAGTGAAGCGAAATTCACTCAGTTTTGTCTGACTCTTTGTGACCCCATGGACTTTACAGTCCATGGCATTCTCCAGGCCAGAAAACTGGAGTGGGTAGCCTTTCCCTTCTCTAGGGGATCTTCCCAATCCAAGGATCAAACCCTGGTCTCCATCATTGCAGGCAGATTCTTTACCAGCTGAGCTACAAAGGAAGCCCAAGAATACTGGGCTTCTTGGGCTATCTCTTCTCCAGTGTTATAATAAACACATCCTTAAGTTTAGTGACTTTATTCCATGCTTATTGGGGCAGTTTTCTAGAGCCTCTCTCCTCTGCTTCTGTATTTTGAGGAAACTTTATCTGTGGCTTCCAAGGTAGCTTATCAGTGGGGGAGAGATGAGCAGGAAGCATAATATCCCACATGCCACTTCTTGGAGTTCATTGACTATAATCTAACTCCAGGGAAGCTTTGGAAATATGGGACTGAATGTTGATGTTTGGAGAACATTTACAGTTTCAGCCATAAAACTTTAAGGATTTAGTGAAAGGAAAATGTCATTATGAGATGGCAGATTTGGGGGAAGTTTTATGGTAGAAATAGGACTCAAATTGAACTTGAAATGAGGTTAGAATTTAGATAGGAAAGAGAGAAGATATTCTATTCATTTCTTGACCTAAAATGTAATTAAATTCTGGCTTAATTCCAGATTATTTTCTTATTTCTATATAACTTTCAGGTTATAATTTTACTTATACTGCTTGATTTTTTTTAAAAAAATTAGAGTATAATGAAAACATTTATTTAGTTTAGAATTCTCATTAAAAACTCAGCAGGGGGATGTGGTTACTAATTAAAGACTATTAGATTAGGTAACATTGATATTTAGAAGTTTGGAAAAAATGTCATTTCATGGAAGTCCAGTTATATCAGCCATGGTAAATACTGGATCTTCTACATAAATGGTTCAGTGTATATTTTGCTAGATGTAATCTTGCATCACAGAGAAAATATCTGTCTCCATTTGGAGTCTTAACACTCCATATCTACTGACCAATATAGCTAGTTAAGCTTTGGTTTGCCCAACTAGACCATTTTCCAAAAGGAAGCAAATCATAATGCTTCTTGCGTGTATTGTGCTTTTCAGATTTGCAAAGCAGTTTCATATTCACCATTTGCTTTGATTCTTTCACTAACCTCTTGTGCATAGATACCATTGAATCCCATCTTGCAGAGGAAATAATTGAGATCAATTGACTTTCCCAAAGTAATAAGACAGATGACTCATATTAGAAATAGGACTGAAATCCATATTTTGGGACCTAAGCCAAGTGTTATTTTTAAAATACCATATATTTTCATTACTTTTTTGATGTTGATAAAATCAAACTGTCCTGGTTCTGATTGTTACTGAGTTTCCACGAGGAAAACTGATTTTTCCAGGATCAACTATTACACTAAAATAAATATATCATTCAATACTGGCCACAGTTTAAGGAAATAGCAAAATAATTAATTGATAGATGGAAAATAATAACAGATTAAAACTCTCTCAAAGTGTCTTTATTTCCTCTTATCCTAGTTTCTGAAAACATTTTATATAATTTATATTTACCTGAATTATAAGTTTCATGACTATATCTGCTTGTTTGCATCATTTTTCATTATTTATTCATTAAATATATATTGATCATATAGGTTGAGCACTACAGAAGACACTGGAGATCCAGTGGGTTGTAATGTATAGTTCAAACCCTCAGAGAGAAGTTATCAGACATTGTAGTGACTGTGAAGATGGGATGAATACAGGAGTAGTTTAAGAATTCATTGAGAGAGGACCCCATAGAGTCCATCAGGGGTAAGGATGCCTCCTTGGAAGTGTCTGGAGAAATGGTAAGGATTTTAGGTATGTGCCAGAGATGCCCCCAGGAGACAGCCTCATGAACAAAGTGCTGTGCCAATTCTGCTTGGAGGCCAAAGAAATATGAAACTGTGATAGAGTTCAATACTGATTAGTATGCAAATGTAGTTATCATCTACATATAAGGATATTAAAAAAAGGAGTAAAATGCTTTTAATAAGGAAAAGGGTAGTGGTTCTGAGATTCTAGTTTGCATCAGAATCACCTGAAGGTCTTAACGAGATTGACGCCACCACTGGAGTTCTTCTGATTCAGTATGTCTGGGCTGGGTGCTCAGGATTTGCACTTCTAACAAGTTTCCAGGTGATGCTGGTACTACAGGTCTGGGGACTACAAGCTGAGGAGCACAGTCATGGAGCGAAGGATTAGGATTTGTGTGTCAGTGACGTTCAGCTGTACCTTTGCCATTTGCTATTAGCGTACATTCTTAAGGCAGTTAGTATTTAATACAAAGGTGCTTCATATGGTACTGAATGAATAAGTCAATGAATCTCACTATTACCTTCCTTTGGTTATACCATTTATGTGGATATATGATTATTTCAGATTCACAATGAATACAAAAGCCATAAAGAGATGACATCTGAAAAACTGCAATTGGAAGAATTTACTAGATTTACTGGCTGTGTATCCTGACTATATTTTTAGGGCAAGTGTTTGAAAAAAAAAAAAGACTTCATTTAAAAATAGAGAAGAGCTCACTTGGATATTTATAACCTGACAGGTTAAAACTAGCACAACATCTGAATGGGAAATTGTTGAGTCTTAAAACCTACACAGGCATTTTCTAAAAACTCAATGAATTAATTCATTTGAAATTCCATTAAGAAAAATATAGTTCTGGACAAGAATTCTTTCAGCAGGGAGATCTTCCTAAAAGGGTTAACATGCTAAATTATCTACCACCTTTGAAAGAAATTTAAATTCTATTAGAAGGAAGCTGTATTTTCATGACTAAAACCTGTAGAAACTCCTTCCCTAGGTATTTCCTGGCAACAACTAGAATCAGATGGAGGGAAGTAAAATTAAGAGTCTTGGTCTTTACCCAGACTCTGCTGCCTTTAGTACCTTCTACCCAGGTTCACTTGTTTAAAGAGTCTAATTGGGCAGGGAGGAGTCAGAGAGAAAGAGCCACCATTCCAGATGATTCAAGGGCAGTAGTTCCCGGAGGCTCTGGTTGTGTTGGGAAGGGAATGTCTGTGGTCCTGGGTCCTGATCTCCTTAATTGAGCAAAGCTTTATGGACTGAATGAGTGCAATTTGGAGGATTGCTTTAAAGATGGAAGGGCAAGTCTTGGAAGAGTATTAAAATGGTAGAAAACCTCAACTTGAAACAAGGATGGGGCATCAAAGAGATAAATGAGATAAGGGAGGGAAGAAAAAGTTCTGGGTCCTTTATTATAGGCCAGAGAATTTATAAGCATGATCTCATTGAATCCCACCAGCAATCCTGTGAGACTGATATTTGTATCTCCCATTTACACAGGACAGTACTTAGGCTCTGAGTCTCTACAGAGTAAGTATCAAAGCTGGGACAGGATTCTAGGTCATTTGACTCCAAAGTCTAGCCTCATTTCACCAACCATGGTATGGGAAAGTCAGACATGGCAGGTGTATAGCTCAAAGATAATTATTGGAGATAGAATGTGGATAGATAAAATACTGAAGGAAATTTGAACAGTTTTCATGATAGTCAGACCCTAACTTTTATTTAAAGCAGAAAAAGAATTAACTAAACTATTTGTATTGAATACATAAGACCCTTAGTTTTCTGGTCTCTTGGAAGCTGTTCTTCATTTATTTCCTCTGCTCCTCCCCTGTATTTTATAGTAATATTCTGGATCTATTTAGTACTCAAAAGGCCTGAACTTGAGTGATCTGTTATTGATTTTCTAAAGACACACTCATAAACCAAGCCTTGTCAGACACCGATGAACTGCCACACACTTGCGTGGTATCTCTCCATCTCAAAAGCTGGTTTTTTGGCACTGCTCTTTGGGGATGACCTTTTGGCATTCTCCCTGACCTTCCAACAAGGTCTCATTCCTAGCACATCTAATGTCTAGTATAGAGTGACAAGACCACTTAAGTCGGCCAGCTTTTTAAGGAAAAATTGTGAATGACATAGTAAAAGAATGAGATGAACCCCTCCTAGCTAACTGCTTCCTTCTTTTACCTTTTGTGTGTGTGTGTGTGTTGGACTCTGTCTGAACACAAATAATGCTCCTTTGCCCTCCTTCCTTATTACCTTGCATCCCAGATAAAAGTGCCTTATGGAATAAAAATCCTTGACATGTTTCTGAGGGAGCATCTCCCTTAAACAATTAACCTTCTAATTTAGGAGGAATCTTATTACTTCAGTTTCCATATCACTAGTTTTAAAAAACATTTTTAAAGGAATGTCACCATAATATAGAGCATGGAGCTTTGTGCATAAGCATGTAAATCATTTTTGTAAATAGCTATTTCCTAAGGATGAACAGCAATTTGTGCTGGGTGGGAGGTAAAGCAGATTTCATCATTTAGTAGTGAGATACACATACTTCTCAATTATCAGTGCTAATGGGGACAATGATAATAAGGGTAATGGAGTCCATAAGAAATCCATGGTGGAATTTAAATCAGTTCTTTTTGCTTCTTCTTAGCAGTGATGGCAGATATTTTGCTAGAGAGAAGTTTTAGATTGTTTGTAGATTTCAATTTCTATTCAAGTTCCTGTTATTTCTCAACAATTTAAAGGTGAATACTTAAATAGACAAGGGCCTTGTTGCATTTTGAAAATAAAGTTATTTTAATCAAACTGTTTATGAATATATAATACCCAAACAATGGCCTATTTTTCCCTCTATTGAATTAATATTGGCATTAGATGAACAATTTAAACACTAAACACTTTTACTAAAATTAGCAGGGCATTTACTGGAGAAAATTCTGATGTTATCCAGAAATGAAATGGGTTCAAATGATTGAGACTTCCCTTAAACTCTTGTGAAGAATGATAGCTGCAGATAGTAAGGTATTCACCATATTCGTTGCCTCTTTTCCTATTTATATAAAGAATGTAAAATAAAAGACTCAGACTCCTTCAGATAAAACTTCTCTATGCTGCTAATTTTTTTTCCACGTACAGAAGTATGACTTTATTGGATAGCATAAGTATTTTAAGTATTACTATGACAATGTTATAGAAATTAATAACTTAAAGGGTAATAAAGTAAAAACCAAGATACAAGTGAGTCCCCTCCCTAATATCACATCTACCTTCTGTTCCATTCACAGTTAACTGAACTTTAACCGACCACATCTGTTTCAGTCAGAATCACTTTCACTCCTAAGTTCAGAGATGCAAAGAGTTTCCCTCATGTAACTTGGGCAGAAGATAGCCTCAAACAACTTTAAATTCAAGATGCCCTGATGCGTCTCCTGAAAGCTCCCGTGTGTTCAAAGACTCTTGTGCTACTTCCAGACTGTTCCCTCCGGCAGTAGATCCGTAATTAGGAGTTTACCCCACACACAAGCTAACACCTTTCTAGAGAGCTGTCTTCTGCTATTTCTAGCAAGATTTCTAATTTGTTACATATTTTTATCAGCCTCATCACTAAGTTTTCTTCTCCTTCCAAGTCAGAACAGAAAGATGAAGAGAAACATTATAGCCTTCTATCTTCTGAGCAGAACAAACCTTTCAGTGTTCTGAAGGACTTTCAACAAAATTTCTTGAGTGGTGAAGGTATCATATTAACCTCATTTTTTACTTTGCAATTTTTCTTTTGGATTGCTCTCACTTTCTTTTTCATGAGTGATTTAACACTGAATCAGTTTTCTTTCCTTGAAGTAGAACTTCCAGAAGTGTTTAATATTCACCCAGATTTCTTAAAAGGAACTTTTCTTAACACTTCCTTATATAAATATGCCCTGAGTGTCTACTGATGCTAGGCAAGCTTATAGCGACTCTTGCTATATAGAGCCCAGCTGTCCAGTATGGTAGCCACTAGTCATATGTGGCTCTTGAACACTTGAAATGTGTTGATGTACACGGAGATGTACAGACTGTACACATGGACATCACCAGATGGTCAATACAGAAATCAGATTGATTATATTCTTTGCAGCCAAAGATGGAGAAGGTATATAGAGTCAGCAAAAACAAGACCGGGAGCTGACTGTGGCTTAGATCATGAGCTCCTTATTGCCAAATTCAGACTTAAGTTGAAGAAAGTAGGGAAAGCCACTAGACCATTCAGGTATAACCTAGATCAAATCCCTTACGAACATACATTGGAAATGACAAATATATTAAAGGGATTATATCTGATAGACAGAGTGCCTGAAGAACTATGGACGGAGATTTGTGACCATCCCCAAGAAAAAGAAGTGTGAAAAGGCAAAATGGTTGTCTGACGAGGCCTTACAAAGAGCTGAGAAAAGAAGAGAAGCAAAAGGCAAAGGAGAGAATAAAAGATATACCCATTTGAATGCAGAGTTCCAAAGAGTAGCAAGGAGAGATAAGAAAGCCTTCCTCAGTGATCAGTGCAAAGAAATAGGGGAAAACAACAGAATAGGAAAGACTAGAGATCTCTTTAAGAAAATTAGAGATACCAAGGGAACATTTCATGCAAAGATGGGCACAATAAAGGAAAAAAATGGTATGTACCTAACAGAAGCAGAAGATATTAAGAAGAGGTGGCAAGAATACATAGAAGAACTATATAACAAATATCTCCATGACCCAGATAACTGCGATGATGTGATCACTCACCTAGAACCGGACATCCTGGGAATGCGAAATCAAGTGGGCCTTATGAAGCATCACTATGAACAGAGCTTGTCGGAGGTGACAAAATTACAGTTGAGCTTTATCAAATCCTAAAAGATCATGCTGTGAAAGTGCCGCAGTCAATACGCCAGCAAATTTGTAAAACTCAGCAGTGGCGACAGGACTGGAAAATGTCAGTTTTCATTCCAATCCCAAAGAAAGGCAATGCCAAAGGATGCTCAAACTACTGCACAATTGCACTCATCTCACACGCTAGCAAAGTAATGCTCAAAATTCTCCAAACCAGGCTTCAACAGTATGTGAACCATGAACTTCCAGATGTTCAAGCTGGTTTTAGAAAAGGCAGAGGAACCAGAGATCAAATTGCCAACATACGCTGGATCATCAAAAAAGCAAGAGAATTCCAGAAACACATCTACTTCTCCTTTATTGACTATACCAAAGTCTTTAACTGTGTGGATCACCACAAATCGTGGAAAATTCTTAAAGAGATGGGAATATCAGACCACCTTACCTGCCTCCTGAGAAATCTGTATGCAGGTCAAGAAGCAACATTTAGAACTGGACATGGAACAACAGACTGGTTCCAAATAGGAAAAGGAGTACGTTTTGTCTCCCTGCTCATTTAACTTATTTGCAGAGTATGTCATGAGAAATGCTGGGCTGCATGAAGCACAGGCTGCAATCAAGATTGCTTGTAGAAATATCAATAATCTCAGATGACACCACCCTTATGGCAGAAAGCGAAAAAGAACTAAAGAACTTCTTTATGAAAGTGAAAGAGGAGAGTGAAAAATTTGCCTTAAAGCTCAACATTCAGAAAACGAAGATCATGCCATTTGGTCCCATCACTTCATGGCAAATAGAGGGAAACAATGGAAATAGTGACAGACTTTATCTTTTTGGGCTCCAAACTCACTGCAGATGGTGACTGCAGCCATGAAATTAAAAGACGCTTGCTCCTTGGAAGAAAAGTTATAACCAACCTAGACAGCGTATTAAAAAGCAGAGACATTACTTTGCCAACAAAGGTCCATCTAGTCAAAGCTATGGTTTTTCCAGTAGTCATGTGTGGATGTGAGAGTTGGACTGTGAAGAAAGTTGAGTGCTGAAGAATTGATGCTTTTGAGCTGTCGTGTTGGAGAAGACTCTTGAGAGTCCCTTGGACTGCAAGGAGATCCAACCAGTCCATCCTAAAGAAAATCAGTCCTGAATATTCATTAGCAGGACTACTGCTGAAGCTGAAACTCCAATACTTTGGCCACCTGTTGTGAAGAACTGATTCATTTGAAAAGACCCTGATGCTGTGAAAGATTGAAGTTGGGAGGTGAAGAGGACAACAGAGGATGAGATGGCATCACCGACTCAATGGACATGAGTTTGAGTGAGCTCCGGGAGTTGGTGATGGACAGGGAAGCCTGGCATGCTGCATTCCATGGGGTTGCAAAGAGTTGGACACGACTAAGTGACTGAACTGACTGACTGACTGACTGACACTGAAATGTACTATAAATGTAAATTTACACTGAATTTTGAAGATTTGAAATGACAGAAAAAACTCACTAATAATTTTCATACTGATTACATCTTGAAATGATGCTTTTGATATTGGGTTAAATAAACTATATGACTAAATAATTTCACTTATTTCTATTTAATTTTTAAAAATATGGGTACTACAAAACTTAAAATTACATATGCAGCTTGAATTTGTGGCTTGTGTTTACATTTCTACTTCTTAACACTGTTAAAGACAGCAGCCCCAAGACTGAAAATAAAGTACAGGATGCTCTAAAAGGAGCTGCTATTCCAGCCTGGGCTTGCATAAAGCAAGAAAAGTTATCTGGAAGAGATCTCCTTCAGATGTGTGTCACAGGACACACAAGGGTTACTCAGGTGGAGGAATACATTGAACAGGTATGTTCCAAAGTGAAGGGGATGATGTACAGAAAGACAGAGGGTAAGGTGGCCAGAACTTTGGGTATGCATTGGGGACCAGAAAGATGGTGACTGCAATTTTAGAAGAATCTATTGGTTCAAAACATATTTCTCTTAAGTAGTGTGTCTATATCAGAGATTCTTCTGTAGTGTCAAAAAACTAAAGATACCAAAGAGAGAGGAGAAGCTTGGCTTTTCCCTCCCTGATTCTGAGAATTGTTGGGAGAAAAACCCAGAAATAAGGGGATCTCAGGCTCACAGAGCCCTGCTTTCCTTCAGTCACAAGAATACTTAAACTATTTCCAAAAGCTGGAGGGAAGGTGAGACTCTTGAAGTTTGGAGAGGTCAAACGCATGCTTCCTCAATAGCAGTTCCCCACAGTTCTCCAGCATCCCAAGAAGGCTGGGTTTTGGCAGGGAAGGCAATGGCACCCCACTCCAGTACTCTTGCTTGGAAAATCCCATGGACGGAGGAGCCTGGTAGGCTGCAGTCCATGGGGTCGCTAAGAGTCGGACACGACTGAGCGACTTCACTTTCACCTTTCACTTTCATGCATTGGAGAAGGAAATGGCAACCCACTCCAGTGTTCTTGCCTGGAGAATCCCGGGGATGGTGGAGCCTGGCGGGCTGCCATCTATGGGGTCGCACAGAGTCAGACATGACTGAAGTGACTTAGCAGCTTAGCGGCAGCAATGAGATAAATGAGCATGAGATGGAAGGGCCAGGGGCCAAGCAAGACCTGGGAGAGGGCTTAAGATTTCAGAGTATGGGCAACTTTCATGGGGCAAGCAGCCAGGACTATGGATTAACGATGACTCTGGGTACACATATGATGTTCCCTGCCCATGTGGGACCAGCCACTTTGATGGCTACCAGTCTTGCAAGCAGACTCAACTAGTCATTCTCCAGCAGGGACCAGGGAGGATCCAGTTACCATCCCCTGAACAGGAACAGGTAAAAGTGAGGGAGAGGAACAGAAATCTAAAAACCTAAGCATTTATCCTGAAGGGATTGCTTTGTGGTCCTATAATTGGCAAATTAATATTTGTTCCCAGACCCAACGGTCCAGCAGTTTGTGGGGACGATTGAATACATTATAAGAAAAAAAGGAGCTACATTTTCTTTGAACATCTGAATGTAGTTCAAGGCTGCTATGGGAAGTAGAAGTTAGAGAGACTAGCGTCTCTGAAACTATTTTACTTTTTAACTAGAGAATAATGGATAAGTGCTAAGTACAAACGTATGTGATATGTATATTTTTATAGGTATAATTATATGGATTGTTTGAAGAAAAAACTAAAACACAGGGAAAAAATATTTAGTGGGACTAAAATTATAAAATAAGAATACATTTATGGGGCACAAATAGCATATTTAATTGTCTTATTAAGTTGATTTTTATTTCCTCAGTATTTATGTGAAATTGGACAACATTTCTTCTAATAGTTCACACAATATGTGGTTGGGTGGGGGGAGGAGATTGGAGTAGATGAAGGATTATTTCTGTAATCCTAAATTTGTGTCTGTTTTTTGTTTCCCTATGTTAGTCCCTACAGTGTTGAGCTAACAAAGGAAAACGTCATCAGGAAATAGTGGGACTAAGATGTGAAGAATACAGTGGGCACAGCATGGGTGGCTTCCCTCTTCACGGCGGTTTTAATGGTGCTTCCCAGGATCCTAGAGAACTCTGCCTGGTGGCTGATGTGTTGCTCTGAGTACCTGTAAGTGAGAACTGCCCTCCTGTTGGCCAGCTCTTCCTTTGATTCAGAAAGCCATTGCTGTATCCTTCCAGTAATTCTTCTTTACTTAAATTAATTCAGACTGGCTTTCAGTTAGTTGTAACACAGTGAGTCCTAACTAACGCTTGGTGTTTGAGTTTGAGCAACTCCAGCAGATAGTGAAGGATAGGGAGGGGTGGTGCTCTGCAGTTCTTGGGGTCACAAAGAGCCAGACATGACTTAGCGACTAAACAACAACAAGGCTTGGTGTACTTAATAAGCAAAGCGAATGCATTTTTTTTCAGGGTTTTGGAAGCACAGATTTACACAAAAACAATATAATTGACAGATTTGTGGTGGTCTACAATGCTTCAGATTGTGCTTGTGTATCTGAAATGATAAGCATTATCCCCAGCCTTCACCCAAGAAACATGCTAGTTACATAAATAAAGTTACTAAGTAAATGTGAACACAGCAAAATATTTTGGTTTTATTATTCAAACTTTGTACCCCAAGACTGATAATGAACTTGGATAGGAATCAGGGAGACATTAGTTCTGTCCTCTTCTCTTATATTTTCATTATTTGTAGCAGCATCTCAACCTCAGAGGTTTCTGCCTCTTTCCTTCTTTGTCCCTTTATATGCAGAAGGAAGAGATGGAGATTGAGGGTCTATGTATGGATGTCTTTGATTTAAAAAAGATTTTGAAGAGAAATTACAGATAATCATTATTTTCAATTTCATGATTATCGATAATTATCATGATCAAAATCATGATTATCAATAATCACTAGCACATCCTTCTGGAAACGTCACTAGTTTGACGTCTAAGAGTTCTAAGCTAGAGCAGTGTGAAGAATATACAATTTAAAAGAAAATTTGTTTTTCTTGTCATTCTGCTCAGAGATCTGCAGCAGCTTTCTCTTTTGTTTGTGCTGTCCTTCATTTAGTCATTAAAAAAAAAAAAACAAAAAACAAAACTATGCTGCAGTTGTTTGCCTGGCTACCAAGGGGCAGATCAAGATAGATATTAAGCCCAACTAAATAGTCAGTCTATCATTGGAACTGTCAGCTTCTCTCAAACCTTCCTTCATATGTACAGTCTATTCCATGCTTCTCTATGTGCATGCATTATGCTATGGGAATAATCCATGGCTTATTTTTCCATTCTTCCTTTCAGTTGGTACCATCAACTTACCAGTTCTTGATCTTCAACAAGGATAATTTTATGCATTTGCATTTTTAGATAACTGTGCTAGTCATATCAGGATAAAAGTAATTTTTAGAAAAATCACTTGGTCCCTTGTTGCCAAGTAGCTTTTATGATAAACTATTTGGGTTCCCAAATTATTTACATTGCCCCCAACAAAATCCTAGATTCTTCTAATCCTGCTTCTCAAATTGTCCACGTGACACTGATTCAACTGTTTGAAAATAGTACTGGAAAATTAATAGCCATAACAAACTTTTATGATCAAAATGTCCCAACATCTTCAGGAATTTACCTTCATAACCAAACACTCAGCAAATTATTATTTAAGCAATACACCCTGAAGAATTGCTCATTTTTAGCAGGGTTGGCCTTGGGAACTCTATGTTTCCAAGTCAATAAAACATTTTAGTGCTCACTGCTACTGTTTCACTACAGTTTTCTGCCAATTATTCAGAAGTAGCAGAAAATTCATTTTTATAATGGATTAATTTAGGAATATTGGCTCTTTACCCCTTCTCATTTCTATTCTTTTTGAAAGATAAAGAATTGTCTTAAAACTGCTGGCTGCACTCTTGGCAAGGTATTAATACATACAATTAAATTAACACCTATCATTAAAGATGTGCCAGATAACAATCAAAGATAAATGGGATTTTCAAGAAATTGAGTAAACAAAGTTCTGATCTTCAATTATCTTTAAAAGCTTTGATGTAAACCTCAACTGACTAAAAGGGAGAATGAGCAGACAAGTTTCTGACCACATATCAAGTACACCATCGGTATACTAAATATTGTAAAGGTGACACATGGCATAAAAGTAATTCACTGTGTTCCTGAGTTGAAGTTTATATGAAAAGTTTCATGTTTGTATCAGGAGATGGAATTAGTCTACCTTCTACCTCACCTTGAACAGGAGATTTAGAAAGCTTAAATGTGATTCCTAAGAGTGCTCACTAAAAAAGAAATAAGTCATTGAAGTTCCATGTCAAGCTGATTATATACTATGTGTACACAATATCAAATGGTGGGCTCATTACTATATTTCAACTCTTGCAACACGTTGTGGGAATAGCATGAAGACATTTATTCATTTAGATTTTTGAATTAATAAGGGCATATAATTTAAATTCTGTAAGAACAGAAAAATTATGTTGTAACAAAAAGTAGTGGGGGAGCTAGTCAACTTAGAAGGCTGCCCCCATTTATCTCCTAAAACCCTGAGGACAGTGTATAAGAAACTTTCTGATACGATTTCTAAAACTACTTTATTGTTATGTTTAATGGCATCAGCCCTTCAGTCATTCATTCAGTAAACTCAAGTACATGCCTGGTGGTATGTATACACTGCATTAGGTAGTTGGGAGTCATATAGAAATGAATACAATGTGTCTGCTGTCAAAGAGTCCATAGCATAATATGAGCAACAAGTGAATAAAAACATGCAGTACACTGTTATGGTCTTGTTAACCACTGTCTCCATAGAACCCCACCCAGTGTTTGGGATCCATCACTTCATGGCAAATAGATTGGGAAACAGTGGAAACAGTGGCTGACTTTATTTTTCTAGGCTCCAAAATCACTACAGATGGTGATTGAAGCCATGAAATTAAAAGGTGCTTACTCCTTGGAAGGAAAGTTATGGCCAACCTAGAGAGCATATTAAAAAGCAGAGACGTTACTTTGCCGACAAAGGTCTGTCTAGTCAAGGCCATGGTTTTTCCAGTAGTCATGTATGGATGTGAGAGTTGGACTATAAAGAAAGCTGAGCACCAAAGAATTGAAGCTTTTGAACTGGGGTGTTGGAGAAGACTTTTGAGAGTCCCTTGGACTGCAAGGAGATCCAACCAGTCTATCCTAAAGGAGATAAGTCCTGGGTGTTCATTGGAAGGTCTGATGTTGAAGCTGAAACTCCAATACTTTGGCCACCTGATGTGAAGAGCTGACTCATTTGAAAAGACCCTGATGCTGGGAAAGATTGAGGGCAAGAGGAGAAGGGGACGACAGAGGATGAGATGGTTGGATGGCATCACCAACTCAATGGACATGAGTTGGGTGGGCTCTGGGGGTTGGTGTTGGACAGGGAGGCCTGGAGTGCTGCAGCTCATGGGGTCGAAAAGAGTCGGACACGACTGAGCGACTGAACAGAACAGAACAGAACAGAAATAGTCATGGCAGCAAAATTTGTGCAATAAAAGAGAGCTACCTGAAATATTGTGGAGAAATGGTGCATGGAGTGTTTGGGTAAAGTTTAAAGACTTTATCTTGAAGGATGAGTGGAAGTCTCCCAGGATTTTAACAAAAAAGGGGATTGCATAAACACAGAACAGAATTTCAATGATTCAAACTTACACAATTATGTTTGGGTACTTGGAGAAGGAATGGAGATGAATTTGTGATGCTAGATCTAGGCTATATGTGTGGGAGAAATCATAGCTGATACTGATAAAATATGGTACATATAGAATGTTTGGGCCCTGTTTGTCTCCACTTGAAGGAGCTTTGGCATTATTCTTGGGAGTGTTGAAATCCATAGTGGGTTCTGAAAATGAGAATCATACAAATAGATTTGTGATCTTTGGAAGCACTATGGATGTAGATGGAGGCAGAAGATTGGTGTCAGGAAAAAAAGGATAGAGAATTTTTCAGATCAGGAAGAATGTACTAAATTGATGACATGGTAAAGTTGGGAGAAAAGGACAGTTTTGAGTGCCATGACTTGGTGACTGATTATATATAGGGTTCAGGAGAATTAAATATTCCCTTGTGGTTTTTCCAGAGTAAATTTTCATCTCTGCTACTCTTTGGAAAAATTTCTCATATAACACAAGCCCCTTCATGCATCCTTGAGCATAACTACATAAAAGAAATTGGATTAAATGGAACCTATTTTACAATTCAACCTCATATTTGTTGGTGTTAAAAAATGAATTTGACAGGGCACTTTCATCTAAGTACTGATGAGTCATAAATCATCAAGCAATAACCTTAGGAACTCAGTGAATTTCTCACCATTCTTCAGCAGCTGTCAGAATCCAGGCTAACATCCAAAGCTTTTTAGGGTTAAAAAAAGATAGAAACACTTCATACGCTACAAACATTATGTAAGTGCAGTAGCACCTCACAGAGTAATGTATTAAGATCTTCAAGGGCAGCTATCATGCTTTTTTCCTCTTTATGGGGAGCTAGAACATACCTCCATATTATAGTATGTAGTAGGAGTTCAACAAGAGCGTCCCTGGTGGCTCAATGGTAAAGAGTCTGCCTGCAGTGCGAGAGACTTGGGTTCTATCCCTGGGTTGGGAAGATCCCCTGGAGCAGGTCATGGCAACCCGCTCCAGTATTCTTGCTTGGAGAATCCCATGGACAGAGGAGCCTGGTGGGCTGCAGTCACTAGGGTTGCAAAATCCCTAGGGTTCATGCCTGAAGCAACTGAGCATGCACATGCAAGGCGCTCAACAAATATTGTTCATTGCGTGCACACCAATTACACCTTTGACAGTTGATGGCAAAAACTCTTTTAAATGACTTTAATGTTGATCTATGGCAAAACCAATACAATATTGTAAAGTAAAAAAAAATTATGTTGGTTCCAGGTATTTAGAACTGAAATTTTTAGAAATACCATTTACAATAGCACCAAAAAATGAAATACCTAATTATAAATCTAACAAAATATGTACATATCTATGTCCAGAAGACTATGAAACAGTGTGGAAAAAAAATCAAATAAAATCTAAGTAAATGGAAAAAAAAAATGACTTTAATGACTTTCTCTTAACCAATCATCTGGATTAGCTGACACACTTCATCCTCTTTTAAAGCGTGCCGACTGTTGCCCAAAGTACTCTGCATGCCGTGGCTAGTAGACCACTCCCTAGTCTCCCTGCTTTCATAGGACCCTTATCAAAAACTAGCTGGGCTTGGTCCTAAGTGTGTTAATGTTACTTGAACTGTGGTAAACTGGTTTGTGGGTTTTGAAAATTAGTTACTTAGTACCATAAAATATGAATGTAAGGGAGGTGATTTCTCTGAAAACCATGTCAAAGGCATTTGAAAGACTCAGTAGATGTCAGGTGCTGAAAATTCCTAACCAGATGGGTGTGAATAATATATTTATATAAAATAGTAAAATCTGTAATCTTACTTTAAAATCTGTGCTTCGTTAATATTTGTATGTTCTTGTTCCACTTTAAGGAAAACTAAACTAGAAATCATAGATGATGCATTATAGACGAATTGATTGAGGAAAGACAATGGGGAAATTCCAATCAGTAGACTAGTACACAGTAAAAGTTGTCTTGGTCTTAGATCAGAATAGTAGCAAAAGATAGTTATTTGTTTTTGGAATAAATAAAATATTTATGGAAGATGTGCATCATTTAAAAAATCCTTGCTTTAGCCAATTTTAGTTTTGAACAGCCCATCAACTGATAGTTTCAGTGAGTTGGATAAGAGAGCCATTGCTATTTTTCTCGAAAGCGACATATATCAAGGAAGTCTGCATTAGCACTTAGAGGCATGGACATTCCCTAATAACTGTTGAAGCACACCACTGGGCTCTAGTCTTTACCATCCTGGCCCTGAATAGAGACATTAACTTTCTCATAAGGCCATTTTATTGCATGTTTACAGCTCTTTTCACATAATAAACCATTTCTATCAGAGAAGGGAAACATGAGGGAGTCATTCTGAGGATGTCTCAGAATATCGTCAAGCAGCAGTGATTTGGAAACAGTTATCACCTAGGTTCATACCATTTTTGGTAATGTTATGCATTGATGAACAGCTGCATTCCACTGAACACTGGAATATTTCTCATTTTGTTTTTTGGGAAGTGGTCAGAACCAGAAATAAGTATTTTTGTGGAACTGATTTGGCCTTAGAATAGAATGTTACTTGGCAGGAAAAGACACCTTGGACACACAGGAAGGCTTTCTGTAGTCTGAACTTGTGGAAAATTCTTTCCACGTGTGTGGCAGATGGCAGATAGACCTAGTGTAGCTCTGTGGTCATGCAGTGTACAATACCCTCCCTTTGAGTGTGGGCATGACCTGTAACTTGCTTTTAACCAACAGAATATGATAATGCTGATGGGATGCTATTTCTATGATTAGGTTATCTACCTACCTACCTACCTATCTCTCTATCATCTATCTATACATCCATCCACATAAATACGTAGTTCTATTCCATTCTATAGCATGCAGTAGAGAGATTCTCCTGATGACTCTAAAGAAGCATGCTGCTATGATAGCAACTGCATATGGAGAGAGTCTTCTGTGGACTGAATGTTTGTATACTCTCCAAATCCATATGTTGAAACCCTAATCCCTGAGGTAATAGTATTAGGAGGTGCGGCCTTTGGGAAGTGATTAGATGGAGTTAGTACTCCTTGAACCTTCAGAGAGATCCCTTGCCTCTCCTATTACTAGAGGGTGTAGGGAAACAGACATGATGGTGGCCATGTATGAACCAAGAAGCAGATACTCATCAGACACCGAATCTGCTGGCACCTTCATCATGGACTTCCCAAGCTCCAGACCTGTGAGAAATAGATTTCGGTTGTTTCTAAGCCACCCAGTCTATAATATTTTGTTACAGCAGCCCAAACAGACCGAGACAGGATCATGAGGAAGGAAAATGCTGATGATCTGTAAAAGCTGAATGACTTAGTCATATATTAATAGCTGAAAGGGACTGAATTTGTTCAACGACCCTATGAGCTTGGGTTCTAGATGAGGACATCTTGGTTGCTGCCTTGCAGGACCCTGAGTAGAGGAATGAGTTAGGCTATGCTTTAACTCCTGACCCACAGAAACTATGAGGTAAGTGGTAATTTATTATACACCAAGAGAAAACTAATATAACAGGATCAGTGACTATTCTTTTGATTTTATTTCCATCTTTTTCTTTCTGTAAAGTGACTCAGGGTGAGTGGATGCAAATTATGTTAGTTTGCTGGATTCAAAAATTTTCCCAACTTCTGCCCTTCTAAAAAATACCTGATACTGTATGATCTCAAGCTTCTCTATATTTATTTATAAAAAAATATTTCTGAATGTCTTCTGTTTCTTAGTTGGCTGGTTAAGTATTTTTCCCCCTCATTTCTTACTATTGTACATATTTTATTTACTTATTAAAGAAATATAAAAGGAAATAAATGAATATTTAGGCAAATAAGAATACGTTCTCACTGGATTTATTAGATTGAGAGAGAAAGCTTTGTAGAAGTTTTAGAAAAGCAGAAAACATCACTATCTGAGCGGCCGTATTCTGCTGGTTCCTTTGGAAATGTATCCAGAACCTTTCTGCTCATTTTACTCTTTCCCCTCTACCTTTTTGTGTCTTCCATTTTTTCCCTTGCCTTCAGTCCACCGTATTCTGTTCCATCACCCACAGTTGGTTGGAAGATCCATCCTATGCAAGTGATATAGAGGGTATTTCCTTATAGAAATGCAACCTAGGAATGAAAGTTCTCCTTTATTAGCATGTGTGTTGCCCATCTCTTCAGGAAGCTTACCAATCTTTGGAGGTGGAAGAAAGCAAAATAAGACTACTTTTATTTAAGGATTGTATTGATTCCAACATCACCGTCAATCTTGAGTCTTTCCATAGAGCTACCCCTGATCTTGTAAAAATCATCTGATGAAATAAATAGATGATACCATGTTTTTAAATACCCATAAGTACTCTCCAAAAATACAACCTGAGTTTTTGGCATTAATTTATGTTTTTATTTTTTGCTCTGGAATTAATTTGATTCTAAATGAAGTATATTCTCATGTACGTGGATTTGCCCACATGGCCTTCTTTAATGTTAATGAGAGGGTAAAAGATTGACTCTGTGTCTTGAGCTGAAAGGGTTTCATTTTTCCAGCTGCCTCAGAAAGAGTCAAGGAGAGCTCTTATGTCACTGTCATGCCAACCAAAAGTAAAATGTTTTTTACTTAATGATGAGAAATAATTCACAGCTCTACCCACCTGGAGGAGGTGAAAAAACGGCTTATCCAGTTTCAATCATCAAGTTTTTTGTATGTCAATAATAAAAGCAGATCTTTTAAACAATAACAATAACAGAAAAGTAGGATAATATTTTTATTTCTTTAATGAGAACCCGTGAAAAATTATCTCTTGGACCAAACAAAGAAAGTGGATAAAGAGATTTAACAAGATATAGTGGGAGATTCTTCTGTCTGTGTAAATAAAGAGCAAGTGTCATAGGAAGAGACACATTAATCAAGTAATTAACCTTTAAGTAGTGTTATTTATTGTGCAAAGCAATTTTGCCACCCCAAGAATTATGGCATGATTAAAAAAATAACATGTTAACTCTTTAATGGCTTAAAGAGCTCATGTCGTCTAAGTGGCTGACAGATTGCTGTGTAACTAGAGCTGAGGAACTGGTGTGCAGGAATAGGCTGTCAGTCATGCAGGTGTCATCGTCGCAAAAGCCTGGAACACGTCTTTTTTATTATTGAAGAGCATTGTCATGTTGGCAGATTCAGGGACAGAGTCTGAAAAAAAAAGTATTCATGCCAGTAGAAGTATCTCACTCCCCAGATCTGCTTAATGCTTTTCCTCCTGAGGCTGAAGGCCTTCTAGGTCATTTCTGGTCACTAGGCTCAATTAAAAATTAGGAACAGAAAATTGATCTTCACCTACCTCCAAATGCATCCATCCGCATTAGGTGGCACATGGATGTTAAACTTGTTAATAATTCAAAACGTAGTGTAGACATATTTCCTTGAAACTTAACAGTTTGGAGAAAAAGAACATATCCAGGTTACCCCAGAGGAGAAAACAAATTACCTTTTGCCTTCCTGACATCTTATTCTCCTTCAGTGCACCTGGCCAATCTCTACCTGGCACTGCTCTCAATCACCCAGATGGAAAGGGAGTTTAGATGACCCCTCCAAAAACTGATGAGGTTCAGCCTCACCACTGGTCTAATAGAATGTGCTCCATAGTGGAACAGTCTACATTATATGCATCTGTCTTTCAAGGACCAATAGGCTGCCTATATTCTTGTTTTGCATCATAAAGCAAAGAAATATTTTCCTGACTGTTTCCACATTTACTTACCCATAATATTATCAGTAGATTGCTTCTATCATTATGTCTAGTTTCATGAATAATACTTTACTGCTATAGCTTGCTTAATATAGCATTTTAAGCAGGATTTTTAATCTTCTAATATATGTGGACCAGAAATAACACTTCTTTTAATGATGTGAGTGATTATTTTACTTTCAAGATGTTCAGTATTTTAAAATCAAGGCAGTATGGGAAAGAAATATGATGAAAGCCATTATGTGTGTGCACAAAATGATAAAGTAAATCAGTTAACTTTTTTTTTGCATTAAAATCTTATAGTTGATTATTAAAACTTATTTAGAACTGTTGGTTCAAATTCACAAAGAAGGGGAATAGAATATTGAAGCTCTGAAAATATCTCTATTTTTATGCCTGTTCACTGACCAGAGAGCTGAATAATGGAAAATTTGAAGAGATTCAGTTACTAAACAGAAATCTCTAGAGAATAACCGTAAAAGTTTTCATTTACATCATAGTCCTTGAGCAGGTTAAGAAGGCAGGATCACAAAGTTAAGAGTATATTTCTATTTGAATAATTTAAATACATTCCCAGAGCTAATTTTCTATAATGTCCCCAAGACTGTAAGCAGAAACTTTATACTCTTTACTCTCTGGTGATCAAAAAGTTCCAAATCAGACTTGCAAATCGCCTTCTCATCACATTGCTGGAGCTGCCAGATAAGAAAATCTTGTAAGAAAGGGAACAACCAGAGTGCATTCATTAGTGTCATTGTACTCTAATTGAAGAAATGACTTCTTTTGTATCCTAAGATGGAAAATTTGTAATCTTCCAACTGGGCTCTGTATATGTAGCTCCTGGTTGAATGGTGGAACAGTCCTTACACATTCAAGGATACCTATGGTAATGAAAAATACTGTAAAACATGGAATCTACTCTTTGAGGTTTACTTTAAAGTGGTGATTGCGATCTGTTTCACATATGATCATATACATGTTTCAATGCTCTTCTCTCAGATCACACATGTACACCCATGGCTGATTCATGTCAATGTATGGCAAAACCCACTACAATATTGTAAAGTAATTAGCTTCCAATTAAAATAAATAAATTAAAAAAATAAGGACCTGGAGAAATATAAATATGTAAAGGGGGTGGGGAGAACAAATTGTGGCACTGCAATTTATAACACAAACAAGTAGACACATAATATAGACACACGATAAAAAATCCTGATCTGTTAAAAAAAAACACTGTAAATCAACTATACTTCAATAAAAGTAGATAAACAACAAAAAAAAGGTTATTGCAGTTGAGATACTATTTATTGCCTGTTTCTTTAAAGGTTATTGAAAAGAACCTCCCCAAAAGGCATTTTTTATTACTCAGCTTATTGTTTTGCATGTGGCATCCTTAGTTGAGAAGACATGATAAGTTTTTAATATATTCTTTATGGATCTTAAATACACATGCCAAATCCACATTGTTCTCTGAGAAACTCTTTTGACACTATTCTTGTTCTAGTGGTAGCAATTGTATTCCCTGATCTCAGTAGATGAAAGGATGTGCTAATTCTAGAACTTCTTCAATATTGAAATAAGCAATATTTACCTCAAGCCAGGGGTGCATTTTGGAGGGAATGAAGGCAGACACCAAAGGCATATATTTATCAGATCTATAAACTTTTTTTTTACATAGCTTGAAATTGGAAAGTCAGACTATTCTATTATTTCATATTTTTGAGCTTTAGTTTTCTTATGTGGAGGGAGATTAACAATTTCTGATTGGTGTTGGTATCGTAAATATAGAATGGAATGATGTAAAACATCTTGTAAAGACTACATAAAGTGCAGTAGAAGTGGAAGGTTTTTAAAATAAGAAATTGCATTTTATATTTTCTGCTGCTTAGTAACTGGGTAGACCATCTTGCCTAGCTACTTAGCTTCCCATTTATGATGAAAGTAAAGCAGAAATTGTCAGAGGGACTATATAATGACAGATACAGTGGAAGGAATGATGAGCAAGATGATTACATGGTAACTGCCAACTGTAAACCTCTATGACCCTTTGATTTCATTTACAATTATATTTAATTGTAAGGATTTTTGAGGGAGTGGTGATGGGTTTGGAAATATGCATATCAAGGAGTAGATATCAAAGCAATGTTCTAAAAATTGTACCAATGTGGTAAAGGTATTTGATTTGTGTACTATTAAGAGATGAACTATGATAGGTAACTCATTTAAGGTCACATTCAGCCAATACATCTGTGTCTTTAGAAATTGTTACCTATTCAGGGAGACCTGAGGACCTCAACAAGTCATAGTGCAATCTCAGTGGCAAAATAAAAAGTCTATTACCTAATTTTACCATCATACCGCTTGAATTCATTAAATACCCTAAAAAGTCACAAATGAATATGCAGTGCTTAGGCTAGAATCAATGCTGAAGACACCAACCCTAATTTTTGCCTTTCATATAGTAAAATATTTCCAATGGCTTGGATGCATTTGGGTTTACTCAATGTAAGTCCCCTTTGCCCTGTTTTTCTCTTGTAGTTGGCAATATCCATCAGATAATGACCTGCCAACCTAGCCTGACTTACTATGCAGAATAATCAAAGTAGGTGAATACCAGCCTCTGGGAGAATCATATTTCCTGCTTTTCAGTTTAATGTATATGTGTCATAGGAACTCCCTGCAAAATTGTGCCTAGGGGCTTTAGGATCCAAGTCAAAGTGATTCATAAAATGGATACGTTATAAATCTAGCTGTGGAAGATTGATGTTAAGGCTCCTTAAATGCTTGCTAAGTCCATTCACGAGCAGGGATGGTACAGTTATCTCCTTTTTAGTAGCTTGCCGTTTTATTGCTCTTTAAAGAAATCATTAAAGATATTTGAAGTTGTCAGAATCAGAGAGCTCGCATTTTGGAGGAATTCCAGGAAGGAAATGCCTTATACAGAAATGCTCCTGAGACAATTTACATGCAGTAAAAGTCTATCCAGTAAAATAGACTAATTCAAGGTTTTTAAAGTTACAAATATAGTTTCATCAGTTTACCTCAGTCATTCATTTATCCATTCATGTATATATTTATTGTGCCCTATATGATTCAAGTGCAATTCTAGGTGCTTGGTTCTTAAGAGGAAATAAGACATATGATGCCTTCTTTCACGAAGTTTATGGCACAATCAGTGCATATCCTGTGGAGAAAGATAATAATAATATGTTGTTTTGTGTCACTAGTGGCACGTTAGCATGTTGCACTTTTATGCATATTTGTTGTTGTTTAGTCATGTCTGACTCTTTTGCAAATCCATGGACTGTAGCCCTCCAGGCTCCTCTGTCCATGGGATTTTCCAGTCAAGAATACTGGAGTGAGTTGTCTTTTCCTTCTCCAAGGAATCTTCCTGGACCAGGTATCGAGCCCGAATCTCCTGCATTAGCAGGCAGATTCTTCACCACTGAGCCAGTGAGATGCCCCTTTATGCATATTAGCACTCTTAAAATGCCATTCTTAAAACTGAGAGTGATATCTCTCTGAAAAAAAGGCACCAAAGTTAAGAGCAAATACCAATAGTAAGAGAACTACAAAACAGTAATGTACATTTAGTTAGAAAAGTCAAGAAGTTCTTACTTACCCTGACTATGCTTCTATACTTACCCTGACATTAGTAGGTTAGACTATTGCAGAGAGGAGTTTATTAAGATTATTGTTCAGTTCAGTTCAGTTCAGTCACTCAGTTACGTCCAAATCTTTGCGACCCCATGGACCACAGCATGCCAGACCTCCCCGTCTATCACCAACTCCCTGAATTTACCCAAACGCATGTCGATCGAGTCAGTGATGCCATCCAACCATCTCATCCTCTGTCATGTCCTACTCCTTCGGCCCTCAATTTTTCCCAGCATCAGGGTCTTTTCAGATGAGTCAACCTTTCACACCAGGTGAAGTAATGGAACACCAAAGTATTGGAGTTCAGCTTCAATATCAGTCCTTCCAATGAACACTCAGGACTGAACTCCTTTAGGATGGACTGGTTGGATCTCCTTGCAGTCCAAGGGACTCTCAAGAGTCTTCTCCAACACCACAGTTCAAAAGCATAAATTTTTTGGCGCTCAGCTTTCTTTATAGTTCAACTCTCACATCCATACATGGCTACTGGAAAAACCATAGCTTTGACTAGATGGACCTTTGTTGGCAAAGTAATGTCTCTGTTTTTAATATGCTATCTAGGTTGGTCATAACTTTCCTTCCAAGGAGTATGCATCTTCTAATTTCATGGCTGCAGTCACCATCTGGAGTGATTTTGGAGCCCCCCAAAATAAAATGTGCCACTGTTTCTACTGTTTCCCCATCTATTTGCTGTGAAGTGATGGGACTGGATGCCATGATCTTAGTTTTCTGAATGTTGAGCTTTAAGCCAACTTTTTCACTCTCCTCTTTCACTTTCATCAAGAGGCTCTTTAGTTCTTCTCCACTTTCTGCCATAAGAGTGGTGTTTTCTGTGTATCTGAGGTTATTGATATTTCTACTGGCAATCTTGATTCCAGCTTGTGCTTCTTCCAGCCCAGAGTTTCTCATGATGTACTCTGCATATAAGTTAAATAAGCAGGGTGACAATATGCAGCATTGACTTACTCATTTCCCTATTTGGAATCTGTCTGTTGTTCCATGTCCAGTTTTAACTGTTGCTTCTTGATCTGCATACAGATTTCTTAAGAGGCAGGTCAGGTGTTCTGGTATTCCCATCTCTTTCAGAATTTTTGACAGTTTATTGTGATCCACACAGTCAAAGGCTTTGGCATAGTCAATAAATCAGAAATAGATGATTTTCTGGAACTCTCTTGCTTTTCAGATGATCCATCAAGTGTTAGCAATTTGATCTCTGGTTCCTCTGTCTTTTCTAAAACCAGCTTGAACATTTGGAAGTTCACGATTCATGAATTGCTGAAGGCTGGCTTAGAGAATTTTGAGCACTACTTTACTAGCCTGTGAGATGAGTGCAACTGTGTGTTAGTTTGAACATTCTTTGGTATTGCCTTTCTTTGGGATTGGAATGAAAACTGACTTTTTATAATAGCCAGGACATGGAAGCAACCTAGATGCCCATCAGCAGATGAATGGATAAGAAAGCTGTAGTATATATACACAATGGAGTATTACTCAGCCATTAAAAAGAATACATTTGAATCAGTTCTAATGAGATGGATGAAACTGGAACCTATTATACAGAGTGAAGTAAGCCAGAAAGAAAAACACCAATACAGTATACTAACGCATATATATGGAATTTAGAAAGATGGTAGCAATAACCCTGTGTACGAGACAGCAAAAGAGACACTGATGTATATATCAGTCTATGGACTCTGTGGGAGAGGGAGAGGGTGGGGAGATTTGGGAGAATGGCATTGAAACATGTATAATATCATGTATGAAATGAGTCACCAGTCCAGGTTCGATGCACGATACTGGATGCTTGGGGCTGGTGCACTGGGACGACCCAGAGGGAGGGTATGGGGAGGGAGGAGGAAGGAGGGTTCAGGATGGGGAACACATGTATACCTGTGGTGGATTCATTTCGATATTTGGCCAAACTAATACAATATTGTAAAGTTTAAAAATAAAATTAAAAAAAATATTTATGAAAACTGACTTTTTCCAGTCCTGTGGCCACTGCTACTTCCTAAGGCCCACTTGACTTTATGTTCCATGTTTTCTGGCTCTAGGTGAGTGATCACACCATCGTGATTATCTGGGTTGAGAAGACCCTTTTTGTACAGTTTTTCTGTGTATTCTTGCCCCCTCTTCTTAATATCTTCTGCTTCTGTTAGGTCCATACCATTTCTGTCCTTTATTGAGCCCATCTTTGCATGAAATGTTCCCTTGGTATCTCTAATTTTCTTGAATAGATCTCTAGTCTTCCCCATTCTATTATTTTCCTCTATTTCTTTGCAGTGATGACTGAGGAAGGCTTTCTTATCTCTCCTTGCTGTTTTTTGGAACGCTACATTCAAATGGGTACATCTTTCCTCCTCTCCTTTGCCTTTCATTTGTATTCTTTTCACAGCTGTTTGTGAGGCCTCCTCAGACAGCCATTTTGCTTTTTTGCATTTCTTTTTCTTGGGGAGAAGGGAATGGAAAACCACTTCAGTATTCTTGCCTTAAGAACCCCATCAACAGTTTGAAAAGGCAAAAAGATAGGACACTGAAAGATGTACTTCTCAGGCAGGTAGGTGCCCAATATGCTACTGGAGATCAGTGGAGAAATAACTCCAGAATGAATGAAGGGACAGAGCCAAAGCAAAAACAACACCCAGTTGTGGATGTGACTGGTAATAGAAGCAAGGTTTGATGCTTTAAAGAGCAATATTCCATAGGAACCTGGAGTGTTAGGTCCATGAATCAAGGCAAATTGGAAGTGGTCAAACAGGAGATGGCAAGAGTGAACGTCAACATTTTAGGAATCAGAGAACTAAAATGGACTGGAATGGGTGAATTTATCTCAGATGACAATTGTATCTACTACTGTGGGCAGGAATCCCTTAGAAGAAATGGAGTAGCCATTATAATCAACAAAACAGTCTGAAATGCAGTACTTGGATACAATCTCAAAAACAACAGAATGATCTCTGTTCATTTCCAAGGCAAAGCATTCAATATCACAGTAATCTAAGTCTATACCCCAACCAGTAACACTGAAGGAGCTGAAGTTGAATGGTTCTATGAAGACCTACAAGACCTTCTAGAACTAACACCCAAAAAAGATGTCCTTTTCATTATAGGGGACTGGAATGTAAAAGTAGGAAGTCAAGAAACACCTGGAGTAACAGGGAAATTTGGCCTTGGAGTACAGAACGAAGCAGGGCAAAGGCTAATAGAGTTTTGCCAGGAGAATGCATGGGTCATAGCAAACACTCTCTTCCAACAAGAGAAGACTCCACACATTGACATCACCAGATGCTCAACACCAAAATCAGATTGATTATATTCTTTGCAGCCTAAAATGGAGAAACTCTATAGAGTCAGCAAAAACAAGACCAGGAGCTGACTGTGGCTCAGATCATGAACTCCTTATTGCCAAATTCAGACTTAAATTGAAGAAAGTGGGGGAAACCACTAGACCATTCAGGTATGACCTAAATCAAATCAAATCGCTTATGATTATACATTGGAAGATTACTGTTAGTGTATTTATTTACTGATTAAAAAACATATTTCATTTCAATTCAGTAGAGTTGTAAATTGCAAATCCAGACCTCAAGGAAACTAGGTGTTATGGATATTGAGGCACCTTCACTTTCATTTCCACACCCTCCTAATACCCTATTTCTGTCTATCTCCCAGGCTCCTTGGTTAAACCAAGTGGATAATTGATAGCTTTTAGGCTTTTAAGGAAAGTGTTATCCTCGTCTATAAATTTTCCTGCTTAAATTTCACCATTGTGCCACCATGTAAACTCTCAAATTACACTAGAAAATCACATGGACATATATTGGTTGAGATTGTCCTTATGAAAATATATCGAGCTAATCTTTGAAAGGAAAGAAAACAAAGATGCATTAGATAGTCTCTTACTCTCGAGATTTTTATATTATGACTCTTAAGAGCAACTATCAGGTTAGATGTTAATAAAAGATTTATATACCATTTTATGATTATTGAATCTTTTTCACAGCATAGTAGCTGATGAATCGCCAAATGAATTGTCCAGCCAGGTCTTTGGCCCATTTTATTGGGCATAGGAGGATGAATTCAATCATCCTTATTAATCAAGAGGGCTTTTTTTCACTAGTTAAAATAGCTGAGGCTCCTCTACACCTGTTAAGAATTTGGTTTCCAGTTAACACAGTCCAGAGAAGGAAGAGCATTTGAATTATTTTCTCCATTTCTCCTTTACTCTGCACAAAGTAAACATGCCTCTTTGGTGAAAGCTCCTTCCCACAGTTTGACAACTCATCAGCCATCTCTGAGTGCCTCTTTTCTTTTTGCTTTTAAGCTGGATGTTCAGACATTTATCTTCATGGAGGTGAACAGAGCAAACACCTTTAAATATGGCATCGATATGTCCCAGCCCAGATGAAAGCCTCTAAGTCAGTTCCCCTCAATCCTGTTACTACACATTAACTCTGGACAGGATTATCTACCAGCCTGCCAGTCAAGATGTTCATGGGAAAGGGGGAGAAAATGGAGAGCAAAGAGCTTTTCTTTGCCCTGGGACTAGTGGGATGAAAATGTTTTTCCTACCTCACTTTTATTCACATGGATACAAATTACAGTTACTGCTGTATATGCTATAGGGAAAAAAATGATCAGAAACACTCACACACTTCCTTCAGCTTAATTTCCAAAAAGGTAGACAGAAACTAAATCTTATTTATCTGTGTATATAATTCATAGCATAGTTTAAATCAATAGATTAAATACAGAGGAAATTCAGCAGTTGTGCTCTAAAGAAGTGACAATTTAGATTGGATTGGTTTGGAGTTAATGAAATAATTAGCACCTTTTCAATATGATTAATTTATAGCTGTATATTAAGTGCTCAATTAATTTAAGAAATTTGAGCTCCCCAAGTGCTGGCTGAAGAAGGGAAATGACTCGGCAGTGGCAAAGCGTGATTGCCGTTTAAGTCTTCCAAGTCATTGGAATCAGCTATTGCCATATTTCCACCTTACCACATCCATTCTAGGAAATGGCTTCTGAAGGAAGCCCTATAAGCAAAAATGATATGATTCATGAGAATCCTATGGACAAATATAAAAGGCAAGATGTTGAGGAGCTTTTTAGTTACAGCTTATGGGGATAAAAATATCATTGCTGTTTCTAAAGCCCTTCAAGTTTGTCTTAAATAATTGTAATAAAAATGCCCCTTTCACAGTCACAGAAGAGACACTTCATCTCTCCTTATTATATAAATATATCCATGATTCTGTTTTACTTTTTGCTGAATAGATTTTTTGACTACTATATGCGTGCCATGCTCAGTCACTCGGTCATGTCCTAATCTTTGCAACCCCATGGACTGTAGCCTATTGGGCTCCTCTGTCCATGGGATTTTCCAGGCCAGAATAGTAGAGTGGGTTGCCATTTCTCTCTCTAAGTTATCTTCCTGACCCAGGCATTAAACACACGTCTCCTACATCTCCTGTATTAGCAGGTGGATTCTTTTTGCCACTGAGCCACCTGGGAAGCCCCGAATAGACTTTTTGACTACTGTAACTCTGCTCTTTCTTTATCCTTAATTTTTAAAATGATTGACTACTGTTTAAGCTTCTCCAATTATATTTCATTCAAAACTTTAGGTTTGACATTTTTAGATTATAATCTCCTAGAGAATATGAACACATTTTCAACTCAATGGTGTATAATACCTGTCAGAGACTGGAAAAGGCTTGAGGTTTTACCATTCTTACAAGCTCCTTTGTCAGCTCGACAGTTTCATAGATACTGGACCAGATGTAAAGGACTTTATTACTAAAAGCAATAGTCATACCCAGAATTTCAGATTTTCTGGCACCTGTCCCCTGAGCCTAAGTTGCCACAAGGCAATGCAAAGAGGATCAGGTGACACCTGCACTTACAGGGGTGGTTTTCCAGGAGAAGAACCCTAAGCTTAGGAACCCAAATCTTTTATAATGGGTGATAGGGATGCTTGCCTTTTGTTGCAGAGAGAGACATTATTCCTGTCTTCTAAGACTTTTCATTATACAGACATTGTTGAAAACATTGGAAATGTGGCAGTATGTGCCTCTGCTCACAAGATGTATGGAAATGTCAGAGACCTCCAGAGAATTATCTCCCAACAATATCCAGAAAAAGTGTCTTGTGGAGGAACTGAAGCTGTCTGTAAAAGAAGCAAAGATTGAGGAGAACTGGGTCTTTGTCTTCTCGCAACCAAATGGAAAGCATTTTCTCTGTGCTCCTTGGAGCCCTTATTAGGTAAAACAAGGATAAATGAGTAGAAAGTGAGTGAAGTTAGTTTTTTAATCACTTGCTGTTTACTTATTTGAGTTACAAGCTCATATGCTCATTCTGAAAAATTCAATTAATACAGAAGTGAAAACCCTCTTCACAACTCTTTCCCATCTCACCTCCCTGGGGGGAGCCACTGTTAATATTTTGATTAAAGGAAAGAAATTCTCATGATTAAAACTGTCCAATGATATAATTGACTTTACTGGGAAGTATTTTCCTACCATAGACAAGTTGAACCACAACTTGTCAAGATTATTGGAGTGAACAAGGTACCATTTACAGCTCCTTCCAATGCTTAAATTCCATAACTCTGATAAAAATTAAGATTTGATGCCATTACTCAGTTTATGAATTAGTTCTAATGTTATTTTAAGGAAAAATCAGTGAATGTGATATATACCAGCTTAGCTGTAAGCAAGTAATCAGTATTTCTAGTAGTGCTGAAATACCTGGGCAACAGAGAAGTCTCCCAAGGAAAGATTTCCATATCCTTTACTTGTTACCTTTCGTATATCAGGGCAGAGGCCATATGTCTAATGGTAGAGAGAAATTAGAACACTTTCCCAGTTGTTCTATTGTGTAGATGGAGTATGACATTTCCACTTTCGTTAATGTTCCCCACTTGACAAAGATTGGTGGCTAGTGTCACGAAACGGAGGGCATTATCATATTCTTTCCTTAGAAAGGAGATTGTATATTGATTCTTTCTCTATGGCACTCTTCCCAGAAAGGAGAATAGAAGATTTTGAATATAAGCTATGGTTGCTCATAAGTGTAAGGAATGCCAGATAAGCAAAATAGGAATGAATTTCTTAAATACCAGCTTTCCAAAATTAGTTAGTTATGGCGTTTTCTGGCAAAGTTAACTGAAATTACTGTGTGTGCAAAGGGACCCTGCTGCTGCTGCTGCTGCTCAGTCGCTTCAGTCGTGTCCGACTCTGTGCGACCCCACAGACAGCAGCCTTCTCCAGGCAAGAACACTGGAGTGGGTTGCCATTTCCTTCTCCAATGCATGAAAGTGAAAAGTGAAAGTGAAGTCGCTCAGTAAGTGTCCGACTCTTCGTGACCCCATGGACTACAGCCTACCAGGCTCCTCCATCCATGGGATTTTCCAGGCAAGAGTACTGGAGTGGGAAAGAGTGGTACATTTTCCCATGACTTGGCATCACTGTGGAGAGGTGAGGATCTTAGGATGGGCTTGACAGCTGACTTAGATTGCAGGTGGGTGGAGGAGGTGTGGACCACGCTGGGCACTGAGTCTGATGCCTGGTAATCAGCAATTTCCATTTGTTGAATGCTAGAGGGAGCGGAGCTGGGGAATGGTTCTGCTGCCTGTGAGCTTCACCTTCTTCTCACTGATGAATGGCAACTGAGGAGTTTGATACACCTGCTTAATAAAGCTTTGGGTGTTAACAGTGTGTCCCAGGCTGTGAAGCTGAATATACCTGATGTTAAAAACAGTACCAACTCATAACCTAATGTGACCTTGATAACTGGGAGGTACAGCTACAAGATCCTTTTTATGATCGATGTTTTAATTATCTTTAAAACACTCTTTGGGGGCATTTACTGTTTTGGTTGAGTATTTAAAGGGGGTCATATTTATAAGTGGGAGAAGGCATCAACTCCAGGAATTTCTGTGTAATAAGCTGGCTGTAACTACTTTTTAAAATATTTTTATTTCTTTATTTGTCTGGGTTGGGTCTCAGTTGCAGTATGTGGGATTTCTTAGTTGTGGCATGTAAACCCTTAGTTGTGGCTTGTGGGGTCTACTTCCCTGACCAGGGATCAAACCTGGCCCATTGCATTGGGAACATGGAGTCTTAGCCACTGGACCACCAGGGAAGTCCCTAGATGTAACTAATTCTAATACCCTGTTGTGATTACTATGGAGTGGACCACTTGAAATTTGTAATTTGTTTAATCATTGTATTTCAGATACTTATGTCCCCTCTTTCTCTCTCTCTCTATATATATATATCTGTATCTCCATATATATGTAAAATATATACTTCATATTTATACATGCATATATTTGTACGTATTTCCTCTTGATCTCATAGATAGATAGATAGATCTTGACATTATTTGTCTTTTTATTGATTCATAAAAATCCAGGTATTGAATATATGTGTGATGCCGTTGGTAAAGAATCCACCTGAAAATGCAGAAGACACAGGAGATATGGGTTCAGTCCCTGGGTTGGGAAGATCCCCTGGAGTGGGAAATGGCAACCACTCCAGTATTCTCGCCTGGAAAATCCCATGCACAGAGAAGCCTGGTGGCTACAGTCCACAGGATCCTGAAGAGTCAGATACGACTAAGCGTACCATGTATATAGTTTTTTCACTTCCTTCCACTATTTTTTTTTATACCTTTAGATGTAAAGCACTTGTCTCCAACAGATGCACTCAGGATTTACTCATGAATCCATTTTAACACATAACCCAGAAAAGCAGATGCAGACGATGTGAATTTCTTTCAAGCCTACTCCTTGACTTTCTTTAGCTCTTCTGTCCTGTGCTATGGGTTCTGCAGAAGAGTCAGTGTTTGCTGCTTTAACAGTGGAATTAGATGTTAAATATGTTGACGTTGGTGCCCAGTACCCTGGTGGTGAGCTCTGGTTTCCTCAACTTTTTCTCATAATAAAACCAAGGAAACTTGTAAGAAAATGTTTAAGACTTGATGATTTAATTTAAAGAATTAATTCTTAGAGGAAGTGGCTTTAACAACACAAGGGTTAAGCAGGAGACAGGAAAATGAGCACATCTTAAAACTCCAGTGTCTATCCAGATCTGTTTCTGTTTTTAATGTAAATTCTGGTTAATAGCCTGAAATGTGTATGAAGTCTTGTTCAGCTTTAATTTGGAGCATAAATGTGCCAAGTTCAGCTTTTTAACAGATACTGCGGGTGATTTCTTTAATATCTTTTATTCATGTGATCATATATACATAGGAATATATGTAATGTATATACTACATATATTTCTATTCAGAATGTGCTTGTATGACTTTCTATAACCCAGTTTAAATGGGAAATACTTACCGTTCTGGACACCTCTGAGTAACTTGACACGCAAGTGTGATAAGTCAAACATGACTGGTATAAATTATGCTCCGGTATTTCATTTTGTTGACTTTGGTCACAGGAGGCCGAGGAATTGATCTGCCATTACAAGTAGAGCTGTCATTACAAGTTGAGCTAAATATGGTGGTCTCCATTGTCTTAGAGCTGTCCTTTTTCTTAGCATTCTCACAGACATTGGGCCAGCTTCTCTTTCTGCCTCCTGGGCTGACACTCACCTTCATCCAGCTTGATGTGCTTCACATTCATAGAGACATGTCCTGTGATGTCAGAGGTTTAGAGCCTGCACTGTCTTCTCACATGTTTGGATTGGCAATGACGTTCTACAGTATTTGTTGAGCACCCACGATGTGTGAGGTGCCGTAATATTGCCTTTATGATGGGGTCCAGCTGGGAGCACAGTACAGCATGACAAGTTGACAGACTGGATTTTTTACTAGCTTTAATTTCTCATGCTGAGAAGGGAATATTGGCCCATTTCTCCTCTATTCTGTGAGGACTGTTTAACTTTATTCTGTATCGTGTTCCTTGCATACCTGCCGACAATCTGAAGATAATACCATTTGGTGCTTAAAGCTTTTATTGTTTGCTCACTAAGTTTTGTTCAACTCTTTGGGACCCCATGGACTGTAGCCTGCCAGGCTCCTCTGTCCATGGGGTTTCCCAGGCAAGAATTTTGAAGTGGCTTGCTATTTCCTTTTCCAGGAGATCTTCCTGACCCAGGGACTGAACCCGTGTCTCCTATGTACACTGAATTTTCATTCAGGTGGATTCTTTAGTGCTAAGCCACGAGGGAAGCCCAGTGCATGATGCTAGAAATCCTTATTTGTTGTGGTATTATATAATTTATGTTTGTAATTTCAGGCAGGTACAAACTTCTCAGAGTGTATGGTGTTTCTTGTATGAACATTCCCCAAATTCGTCTCAGCTTCTTTAAAACTAAGACTTAAAAACTCAAATGACTACGTTCGGCTCGATAACCACAGACAGTAATGACACCTCTAAGTAGCTAATGCAGGCGTGTAATATCCTCATAGCCCTGATTTAACTTTATTTACAGACTAAAATTGAATTGCAGCTGATTTATTGATATAATAGACAGAAAGTGATTATCAAGCATCCGTCACTGATGGAGGAAAACCAATCAAATTATGCTCCATGGTTTGCTTTAACCTAACCTAACTCATCACCTTATAAAACTCAGAGGATTTGAGTCATACGCTCTCACTAAAGTCAATGAGCCACAACTCCCACTAAACTCATATCTGCTCCTTTCAGGGCATGCAGGAGTTATACTAATTTGCACAACTGCAAGTTGTCATAAAAGGAAATGGCAATGGGCTGGAGATTTAGCGTCTGTGCTTCCTCACTGTGTTTGCAGTCATGGGAATATTATTCTTTAATGTTTGTTGCAAACCCATAAAGGATTTGGTGCTGTGCAGTCCATGAAATGGTGTCAACCTGTGCTGACAGGATGTAGGGAGCAAAGCCTGGTGGTGCCTTCAACAGTGACAAACAGATTAGGAAAGGTGTCCCTTTGAAGGGAGAGCTGGGGTCAGTCTTTGTTTCAGAAAGTTATAAACACCTTGATTAGATGCAGGTGACAATGCTCACTGTGGTCTTGGACATTTATATTTCTCCTCCTTAGAAGTGGAAAAGGTATGCGGTGGAGAGAATATAGTGGAGCAGATTAATCACCCCATGCCAGTAGCTGAGCAAGGTGCCTGGGGGCGTTACGGGTTTCCTTCCCTTCTGATCACTAAAAGGTGGCAAAATTAAGTTTCTAAAAATCCAGTACCATCATGTTTCAGAGGGTTCCTAATGTCATGTAGAGCTGACAGCTGACAGCCACACTCACTCTCATCACTTGGAGCATTCTTAAACAGAGAGCTTTATGTTTATGCACTTGCATATTATATATCCTGAAATATATTTTAAAAAAGCTATCCCTCTGGGAAGCATCATGTGAAACTTTAAGATATAATCTTTACATTTATCCTCATCTGTGCTGTTGCTAGTTATTTCCTATGCCTTGGATGGAAGACACTGCTGTTGTCAGTAAGGATGGTTTTAATTGCACCTGAGCCTTAAGGAGATTTGGAAAAAGGACATACTTAATAGAAATCCAAGTCTGCATGATGGCAGAGTCAAATTTGTTTTTATGATACTGTTGTGTGGTATATTGTTAATTCTTAAGATATTCATCTCTACTTTAGAAAACAGAATTCCTTTGAACTGTTTTCAGCATCATGTCTTCTAAATCTAGTAGACATGTTCATTGACTTCAAGACTTATTTCTTGTGTACGTGAATGCCAAAAGAATAGAGAAAGATGTAACCCTTCCTGTAATTAGAGAGAGGTACATATTCATTTTTATTCTCCTATCTTACTGACCTACATAATAAACTTTCTTTCTTAATGAGTATTTTTTTAACTCACATACAACCTTGTACACCATCTGCATGTCATGCACATTTACTTTCCATGTCCAATATCCAAATATGCATAATTTAAAGAAAAGACACATAATGATATAATTTAGGTATTATTTTCAAGAATTTCTGAGTTGGAAGTGGAGTGCAGAGAAACACTAATTTGCCTCCTTTCATTTACTGTTGTTTGTTGTGGTTTAGTCACTAAGCTGTGTCTGACTCTTTTGCGATCCACGGACTGTAGCCTGTCAGGCTCTCCTGTCCATGGGATTTCCTAGACAGGAATACTGGAGTGGGTTGCCATTTTCTTCTCCAGGGGATCTTCCTAACCCAGGGATTGAACTTGCACCTCCTGCACTGGCAGGTGGATTCTTTACCACTTAGCCACCAGAGAAGCCCACTATTTCTTCTTCTTCTTATAGGGCACAAATCCATCATGGGGCTCCACCCTTAGGGCTTCATCTAAACATAATAATTTCCCAAAGATCCTATCTTCAAATGCTATATTGGAGCTTAAGGCTTTAGCATATGGGCTTCTGTGGTGGCTCAGTGGTAAAGAATCTGCCTGCCAATGCAAGAGACACAGGTTTGATCCCTGGGTCAGGAAGATCCCTTGTAGGAGGAAATGGCAACCCACTCCAGTGTTGTTTCTTAGAAAATTCCATGGACAGAGGAGCCTGGCAGGCTACAGTCCATGAGGTCACAATAGTGTTGGACATGACTTAGCAACTAAACAATATGAATTTTGATGGGACACATTCAGATCAGATCAGATCAGATCAGATCAGTTGCTTAGTCGTGTCTGACTCTTTGCGACCCCATTATTCGCAGCACGCCAGGCCTCCCTGTCAATCACCAACTCCCGGAGTTCACTGAGACTCACGTCCATCGAGTCAGTGATGCCATCCAGCCATCTCATCAGTCTACACCAAAATTTATTAGAGAGAAAACTGCTATTCTCAAAATAAGTATTTTCATTAAAATGGAACCTGTATATAGAACACCCAACCCATGTCCATCATATAGCTGAAGCATGGTCGTTCTTGGTTCCTAATCCCTTTGTCCTTTTTTAATGAAATGTATTTCCCATTATGACATATGATATGCCCCTGGAGGAATATTCTCTGCCACTGTATCCTATGGATTTCCTTTGTTTTTATGCTTGTCCTCTCACCACAAAACTCTATTTTCATTCTTTTTACTGGAAATCTGTGCCATTTATCATTTTAGCATTTGCCCTTATAGCTTGTCCCTGTAACCTCTTATTACATGTTTCTTTGTAGCCCCTTTAGGACCTGGAATCCTCTGTTACTATGGTTCTTGCTGTAACACTGTCACTAACATCTCTAGCAGTCTAAACAAACATCTGCATCATTTAATCTTGGGAATTTAGAAAACACAGGAAATATTTCAGGACATAAGATGCTCTTTGTTAATTTGCATTCAAAAGATACTGGTTCTTCCTCACTTTTTGGGATGCTATGCAACAATTCATTTATTTAGAGATGGCTACATTTCATAGCTTGCAGAACATTTCAATAAGAAATTGTATGAACTTTGGCATATGTTCCTTTTTCTTACTGGGAGAATGCAGTAGGCAGGCTATTCTAAATGGAAGGCAAAAGTCTAGCTTTAAATGCCATTATCTGTGCACGCTTGCTAGGATTTTAACTTTGGTGCAGTGCTTTCACAGATTAGCATGCCCCAGGGGACCTGGGGGGCATTAAGCACAGGCCATTGACAGGATAAACCATGCATGCTTTGTAGGCATGCACACCAAATACCCTTATGAAAAAGCACTTGCTTTATGTATTCAGTGATTGAGTTGTAAGCACCAGTTCTTCAACCGCTTCATGAGAAACTCATTTCATATTCTGTTTCATTCAACTAATATTTTATTTAGCCCCTAGTATAATTCATTTATTGCTGTAAGTCTTAGAAATATAAAGATGAATATGATACACTTCTGGCCCTCAAGGAGTTTATGGTTTAGGGATGAGGAGATCATCCATATAGCAGATATAGTGCAGTGAGGTATGTATTAGCCAGTTAATATATGTGAATGAACATCTATGCTGCACTAGGAAGAGCAAGTTGTTATGTCAGTGAAAAAGCGAGGAGGAAAGGGCCTCCCATAAAGAGATCAGCATGATGACCAGATGATTCGAAGGCAGGGATGAGAGAGCATAGATTTCAGACTCATAGAGCTAGGACTCCAGGGGGCTATCAGCCAGAAATATAAATCTGGGCACTTATTGGCTTTTGTTAGTTGCTGAAGCATGGGAGGACATAATTGAAGTAAATAATGTAGAGGCAGCAAGGAGACCTTCAATAGTAATGGATATTTGGAGGAAGAGAAGATTGTGAAGGGGACTAACAACAAAAAAAAAAATCAGGGTGGTTTCAACATGAGAACAGAGATATTGAAACTAAAGGAAGAGCATGAAGAAAAAAATTGGTTAATACACATATACTGGACTTCCCTGGTGGCTCAGACAGTAAAGAATCTGCCTGCAATGCAGGAGACCTGGGTTCGATCCCTGGGTCAGTAAGATCCCCTGGAGAAGGGAATGGCAACCCACTCCAGTATTCTTGCCTGGAGAATCCCATAGACATAAAAGCCTGGCGGGCTACAGTCCATGGGGTCACAAAGAGTTGGACGTGACAGAGCAACTAAAATAAAAAATAAAACATAAAGCATGTATCCTGGGGAAATAGATCTAAAACAATATCTTAAACCGTTGGTGCTCTAGCACAATTTTTATTTTCATTTTTTGTTATTATTGTTCTGAGACATCACTAAAAATGTAGGGGGTCTCATAAGAGATTTTGTCCTATAGAGATACTGAATGTCAAATGAATTTTTCCTCTTGAATGCTGAAGCCATGATATAATTATAACTTTTAAAGGATGCTGAGACTTGAAATTTTTTTTAAAAGCAGGCCTAGGGTTAGCCCTGACTGCATTGAGATTCGTATGAATCAGTTTTGGCGCCCTTCCTTTATCCCCAGCCGGATTCTGGAAAAGATGGTCTGCTGGTACTTAAAAGAGAAAGTGCTAATAACTCACAGCTAAAGTGAAATTGCTCAGCATGGTCTTGCCAAATCCCTCTCTTGAGTTTGATCTGGTTGTTACACTGCAGCTCAAGAATTTCAGGGAGCCGCTTTCCCGCAGAGGACAGTACAATTAGGTGAGCCTTAGGTGATTAAGAAACGAATGTTGACTGAGTGATCATTGCATATCTGGAGGGAGGCCACTGACCCTGCCCTGTTCAATACTTTCATCAGCAATTTGGATGAAGTCCCAGGGAATAAACCAATGGAGAGAAGCCACAGGGAGGCAGATATTGGTTTTGTAAAAGGTAGTACTTTCTCACAATCATTGTTGTCCAAAAATGGTTTCGGTCTGTCGATGGCAGAGAGCTCTTCATCACTGGAAATGCTGAGTGCTTTAAAGTTCTGTATGTTTTCGGGTCATTTTCTGTTCATGGGAGGGATTAGATTAGGTGACCACCGCTTCCTTTTAGTTCTCACATTTTCTATTCTAAGGACATTCTCTGTGTCTGTAAATCTGGGTTTGCTTTCCTTACAAGTTAGACTGAAATAAGAAGCTTGCCACAAGGATGGCTTTCCCTCTGACCTCTTTTCCCTAACTCAGTGTACTTCCTGCCCTACGCACACACCCTTTCCTCCTTTGAGCCTGATTCTCTGAAGCGGTTATAAATCACAGAGCATACTTCTGAAGAATTGTGGGAGAAAGTCCATGGCATATTTAGCACTTCTTTTCACTTATTATCTGGAGCAGATTATATTTCTGTGGCTCAACCTTTCTCTATCATTGAAGAAAAAATCTATTTTGAAGCTCTGGAAAGCAGGCAAATGTTAAGTAAATCATACATGTAGAGGGCTGAAAGTGTCCTAGAAATGATTCTTCTTAAGGTCAGGGACACATGCCTGCTTTATCATAACTTCTTACCAGAAAGTGCATCTAGGGCACAACTACTATTATGTAGCATTGGATCATAACCTGCTTGCTCCCATACTGTCTGGTTTTGAACTGTCTGCATTAGGGTCGCTAATTTACTTCACTCCATACCAATTAGGTGAATCAACTCTGGATCTAAATATATGCTTGTTCCTTGTGCAAAAAAATCCCCATTTCCTGACAATCCCTATGCTTCTCACTTGATACATTTAGGGAAATATGCTCATGCCAAGCTTCTGCTCAAGAACCTCACTTTAGAATTTCAGACATTTTAGATTCAGCAAATCAGAAAACAGTTCTTTCCTTTTCTGTTCTATATCCAAGAAACCATGTTAAGCTAAATAATCATATAATTATTGTGACAGTTTAGAATAGCTAAATACAGAATTTCATACTTGGCTGATTGCCAGTGTTGTCTCTATCTCTTGTCTGATGTGAATTTCCTGCAGAAGAGAATCAATGAAGAGCCAAATGAATTTTACAGGAATTCCATGGGTGTAGTCTATTTCCATATTCCTTATTTTACTTCCAGGTACATCTCATACGGTCTAGTTAGTCTATTACCCCTTTAATCTACATGTTTCTGGCCACCAATTGGCATTAACAAGTGTGATAGGTATTTGAAAAATTGTTGGCAAAACAACTTTCTTGGAAGACAGAACAAAAGAATTAGGAGGTTTAGAAGTCAGGCAACTTCTAATATCTTATACCATTGACAGTGATTTGTTCCTGTCATAGCTCTTCTCTGACCTGTTAGTGAAGGACAAAATTCTAAAAAAATGTTTAGTCAGCATGTGCATTTTGTATAACCAAAGCTCTTGCCTTAAAGTGCAGACTGTATGGAGAGGCAGTCTTTGAAATAAAAAAGACTATTTACCTCTTCCTGTAATTATGCCGGCTTTTTGTACTAGTCCTATCCTTGATCTTGTTAACGTCACTGTAGGATGGCATCTGTGCTACTTGCAGATGCCTCTCTACCAGAGGTTCAGGCCTGCAAATACCATTTGTGTTTCCTCCTGTGAATTTTGCAATGCTCCATCCTTTAAAACAATGGAAGATCAAACTTACAAACAGGAATGTTTCACGGATTGAGAGTCCTGAATTCGCTTCTTTTAAAACTACCTGGGCTTTACCATAATACATATAAGGCCTGTGTGGTAATTTTTGCACTTATTGATGCTTTATAAAAATTTTCATCAATTTTTTTGTGTCAGTTTGTACCACAACTTTTCTGTCTATAACCCCCAAGTTCTCTCACAAAAATAATTTTTTCAATATGCAAGCTATTTGGTTTTGTTTCTTTTGTTTGCTTTTTTAACAAAGCTGTGGATCTCTTTAAATTGGAAATCATCCATGTATCTGTAAATTAAATGATTCTTTAACTATTTGAATAGTATGAAATTTTAAAAGAGAGATTGTTATTCTCCAAGAAAACTGACTGATATTGCTTTGAAATATAGTTAAAGGAGTTTAGAAATTTTCTCATTGTGAAAACTGACTTTCTAAATACAATTTTTTAGCAGCCATTTAAAATAAGGACATAATACAGTTTTACCATAATTTAGATAAAAATCTTCCTGTTGAGCAAGGAGGGAGCTTGGGCCTGAGTTAAGTTTGATTATTTACATTAATTAAACAACTAGGGCACTTTAAAATTCTGCAGCTTTATAGCTAAGTATGAAGTTTTTATTGCACTAAATTATTATATTTTTCTGCTTCACAGGAAGGTTAGCCTGAGTTTTACTCACAGTTTAATTGATTTGGGATATTAACCTTGACAGGTGGATTTCTGGCTATGAATACTTACATAAGGACCAACCAACGTGTGATTTGAGCAGAGTGAGACTGTGCAATAAAAGTGACCTATTAAAAAAAGCTTCATTCTTTTTTTCATTATAAAACATATACTTTTGAAGGGCACAGACAAATGTCCCTTATCACACCATGAAACAGCAGATGCACATTTCCATTTCTCCTTAAAGTTAAAAACTTTTCCAGAAATCAAAGAATTAAATTACTCAGTTCATTTACAATAGCCCTCTTCCTCTAGAAGGCTTTTCAATTAAAATTTTTTCTATGGACCTCTGAGTGGATAGTACGGGTGAAAGACAATGTGATAGAAGCAAAAAAAAATCACCCAATTTTAAGGAAGACTCAGAGCAGCTTCTTAAGCATGAAAATGTTGGAGGTCCTTATGGGCACATGGAGGGCAGGTGAGCTGTAGAAAAGGTTAAGGGAGTTCTGGTAAGGACTTATTGCATTCTCTGTATGCTGATGGTTTCTTTACCCTGTGTGGTAGTCAATTATCCCTTAATTTATCCTTTGCACAAATAGCTTCTTTAGTCTTTATTTTCTGATTATGTGTATTTGTTCCATTTGGCAGTCACTAAGGAGACGGAGAAACAACTAGGTCACGAGAGCCAATATTGTTACCAGCAGTGGTTAATTGAACCTGACAGAACCGAATGGAGAATGTAGACATTTGAAGGCAAACTCATCAGCTGTAAAAAGGTGAGAGATGTTGCAAAAAATGGGCCATACAGATACAGCAGCTATGTAGCAAACTGTAGTAATTAAGGCTTGAGGAAACCTGGTTATGCAGAAGGGTGAGAGGAAAAGCATAAGTAGGATTAGGAAGAGCTCATCTCAGAAAGCATGGCAGGGTGCAAGTGTATCGCTGAATTTTTAATTCCATCCTTAATTAATTTCCCTCATATGGCACCTTTTCTTTTAAGCACATGTATAAGAAAAAATTGAACCGGAGTTAGTTGAAAAATTTAGAAAATGTTGCACTGTCACTGAAGATGTTTTACATTTCAACATTTTTATTCACAGCATGTAATACATTCTTATTTTGGAAGTTAGATTGTAATTGTAAGGAGAGTATATTGTCGTGCTATGTATTGATATTCCCCAATACAGCATAGTTCTATGTATAGGTGATCTGTATAGGTCAAGTGAATTAAAAGTTCAAGATTTTAGAGAGTTTATGCATCATCATTATTTAATCAATTAACTGCACAATGTATCAGAAAACCCTTGATTTTCTTGAGGTTTTTAAAAATCTTATTAAATTATAGTAATAAATTTAAAAAGCTTCAAGTTACAATTTTAGCACTATCCTGGAATAAACATACAAATAGGAAGTAATATTAGAGTTTTATTTTTCCTATGACACAACAAAGTATGAATATTAAGGTTAGTTTTACATCGGGGCTTCCCTGGTACCTCAGTTGGTAAAGAATCTGCCTGCAATGCAGGAGACCCTGGGTCGGGAAGATCCGCTGGAGAAGGGATAGGCCACCCTCTCCAGTATTCTTTGACTTCCCTTGTGGCTCAGCTGGTAAGGAATCTGCCTGCAATACCGGAGACCTGGGTTTGATCCCTGGGTTGGGAAAATCCCCTGGAGAAGGGAAAGGCTACCCATTCCAGTATTCTGGCCTACAGAATTTCATGGACACATGACTGAGTGACTTTCACGTTACATTAATTATATTATATGCTTGGAATTTAATTTTGGATTACTTTCTTAGTTTAGTGCACACTCATAGCTGCCATAATACTTGATGCAGTTTGTTATGTTAAGTGTTCTCAGTGAGGTTTGCAGTAGCTGAGAGTTGTTGGCTGGAGTTTGTTTATTTATACAGTCTAGAAATGGAAAAGGAAATGGCAACCCATTCCAATATTCTTGCTTGGAAAATTCTATGGATAGAGGAGCGTGGTGGGCTACAGTCCACGGGGTCGTAAGAGTCGGACATGACTTAATGACTAAACCACCACCACCATAGTCTAGCAGTTGTTCCACCCAGAGGGGATAATGTGTTTCAGAGCATGCTGGGAACAAAGGGAGTTCAAGCTTAGAGAGAAGGAGTTTTCAGGAAACAGAAAGATGCTGAAACTTCAGTCCCTTTGGGAAAGGGTTATAGGGTGGTGATGCAGAATGAGTTCAGTAGTAAACTAGAAATTAAGACCTTAGGAATATTTGTTTTGAAAAGAGGGTATAGGCTCTACTTTGGACTGCTAGAGTAAAGATGACTCTTGTGCTGGATAAAATAGATTCTTCCAGGAATTTTGTCTGAAATGAAGCAATGATACAGCTCAAGTCCCATAGATAGTAAAGCAAATTACAAACATGGCTTCAATTATCTGATTATGATACAGAGTAAGTAAATTTTAATCAGCCCCTGGATGTGTCAGAAAAACTATAAGTGCTCAGAAGTTCCAGGTAGAATAGAACCATAGAGAGGATTTAGACGTCTTGGAATTATTTTAAGAGGAGGTCACTGCTTGGTACCATCATGGTGGCTTCAACATGATGGTTTCTACAGAGTAGCCTAAATTTATAGCTATTTACTTATTTATTCATTTTTATATTTTGACCATGCTAGGCAGAGTACGTCAAGGCTGTATATTGTCACCCTGCTTATTTAACTTATATGCAGAATACATCATGAGAAATGCTGGGCTGGATGAAGCACAGCTGGAATCAAGATTGCCAGGAGAAATATCAATAACCTCAGAAATGCAGATGACACCACCCTTATGGCAGAAAGTGAAGAGGAACTAAAAAGCGTCTTGATGAAAGTGAAAGAGGAGAGTGAAAAAGTTGGCTTAACGCTCAACATTCAGAAAACTAAGATCATGGCATCTGGTCCCATCACTTCATGGGAAATAGACGGGGAAACAGTGGAAACAGTGTCAGACTTTATGTTTTGGGCTCCAAAATCACTGCAGATGTTGATTGTAGCCATGAAATTAAGACACTTACTCCTTGGAAAGAAAGTTATGACCAACCTAGATAGCATATTGAAAAGCAGAGACATTACTTTGCCAACAAAGGTCCTTCTAGTCAAGGCTATGGTTTTTCCAGTGGTCATATATGGATGTGAGAGTTGGACTGTGAAGAAAGCTGAGCACCGAAGAACTGATGCTTTTGAACTGTGGTGTTGGAGAAGACTCTTGAGAGTCCCTTGGACTGCAAGGCGATCCAACCAGTCCATTCTAAAGGAGAGCTCTGGGTGTTCTTTGGAAGGAATGATGCTAAAGCTGAAACTCCAGTACTTTGGCCACCTCATGCGAAGAGTTGACTCATTGGAAAAGACCCTGATGCTGGGAGGGATTGGGGGCAGGTGGAGAAGGGGACGACAGAGGATGAGATGGCTGGATGGCCTCACCGACTCTATGGACGTGAGTTTGAGTGAACTCTGGGCCTTGGTGATGGACAGGGAGGCCTGGTGTGCTGCGATTCATGGGGTTGCAAAGAGTCGGACACGACTGAGCGACGGAACTGAACTGAGGCAGCATGTGGGATGGTATGTAGGATGGCTCCCCAACCAGGGATTGACCTGGGCCTCTGCAGTGAAAGCACTGAATCCTAACCACTAGGCCACCAGTGCATGTGTGCTAAGTCGCTTTAGTTGTGTCTGACTCTTTGTGACTCTAGAGCTGTAGCCCACCAGGCTCCTCTGTCCATGCGATTCTCCAGGCAAGAATACTGGAGTGGGTTGCCATGCCTTCTCTAGGGGATCCACCTGACCCAGGGATTGAACCCATGTCTCTCATGTCTCCAGCATTGGCAGGCACGTTCTTTACCACTAGTGCCCCTGGGAAGCCACCAGCAAACTCCCCTAACTTCATAGCTATTTAAAAATTCTTAAGTATAACCAGTTTGTTTCCTTTTCCCAATCTATTTCAGCTTTGTATAATCTGGGCTGCCATATTAAATATGGAATACTCAGTAAAATTTGAATTTCAGATAAACAATGAATTTACTTTAGCATAAGTATGTCCCAAATATGGTACAGAACATACTTATACTAAAAATTTTTTCTTTCTGTGAAAAATAATTGGGTAATAAATATCCTGAATCAGATTTCAGAATATCTTCCAGTTGTCTTTTTGAAGCAAGGGGCTGTTTAGCTAGAATAAAATTAATCAGTAAAATACTTGTTTTGAAATGGAAGGTTTTGTACATATAATTACATTCTGGTATTTATTTTTTCAGAAAAAGCTGAGGCTGGAATTATTTTAATTCTTTTCCTTCTGGATACATTTTGATACTTGTCCTTGAAATTTGTTTTCATTGGGATATTTCTGTTGACTCCTGTTTTTAAATTTTCCAAGGCAAAAATTTCAGTTTCTTTATTTTGTTTCTAATCTGAAATGTTTCTATATCTTTGGTTATTATATCTGAATTATTTTCTCTTGTAACTTCTCTAAGGAAGTGTATTATTTTCAGTTTATGTATCTATTTTCTCTCTTCTCCATGCTAGGGTATCTTCCTTCTCATTTTTTGACTCTATTTAGTTTTCTCTTCCTAATTCTTATTTTATTTTTCTCATATTGTTGATTAATATATATTTTGTGTGATTTTATATCTACTTTTATTGTTTCTATAAGTGATTTCTCGTGTTTATTTTTGTATTATTGAACACTATATATATTTTTTATGTAATGGAAGTTATTTTTTCACATGTATTAGAAACGACTGCTTTCTATTTTTGGAAATATTGTGAAATATTTTCATTTCAGGGAAAAAATGATCTGCCTTTAAGTCCCTTTATTTTCTTGTGTTTATTTTTTCTTTTACAAATACTTTTCTACTTGGTTACTATGACTCATAAAGAAGATATTTCAAGAATGGTGATATTGCATTGACTTAATTTACATTTTGGCTAAACACTTTGTGAGTAAACACTGCTTCAGACAGTTCAGACAGCTATTTAAAGCAATTTTGATTTTAATTCTATTGACTTACATATTAAAGACATATGGGAGAGGAATTAAAGTTACAGTTCTCTGCTCAAAAGAAACCTGAAGTACAAAGATACTTTTGAGTTTCCTCTTTAATGCTTATTTCTATCATAAACCAGTAGTTAAAAATAAAACAAAAAAACTGGTGGATAGTTAAGAATTATAATTTCTTTATTAGATCATAGGTACATGAGAGAAAATTTGTTCTTCAAAACTTAATTTTCTATGATGTTATATTCTTTCTATATTTGTCATATTCTTTCTTGCATGGCTTTCCTGAATTAAATCCATCATTAGACTTCTATTGTATCTTTACCTTTGAATTGTTCAATAATGGCAAACTAGATAAAATAACTTTATTGCTATTATTCTCTTTTTCTTTATGGTTAAATTCTGCTAGATTTCATGAAATCTCCCCTTGGTTTCCGAAGTTGAACTAATAGACATTCTAAACTGGAAAAGGTCTTTGACCCTTTTAGAGTCTGTGGCTCCCTGTTTTCACTGATCTTTGTCTCTATTGCAGCCACTGCGTTCTTTATTTACATTTTAGAGCACTATTCTCCAAAAATTTCATTGCAGAGAGTAAGAACTGAAACAAGGATGCCCAAGTGTGAAATCTGCAAAACAGGTGCTCTGGGTGTCCTGAGCTGTTTTCTAATCCTCACCCCCTTGCTCTGTGAGCTGTCTTCTGTGAACTACCTTTCAGATGCCCATTGTTTATCCAAAGAATTAATTTTGCCCAGATTCTTAGTAAGCCCCCTTTTTCTGTCTGTAATGGAATGACTTATTTGGACTCTGGTAATGTCTCATTTCCATCAGAATCTTCCAGCATCTTAGATATGTGTTGTCACCTATCACCTGGCAGCTCTGCATGTGACAATGCCACTTTAACGTTCCCAAAGAGGGACTTGTCTTTTATCTGCTGCTCTTATATCTAGTTCTTAGAGAACTACATTCTTAGTCTATAGTTCTATAGTCTTTTGGGATTTATTTTGCAAGCCTGGTAATGATTTATTACTATGGTTCATTGATCTATTTATGGCAGTAACGAAGTTTAGAAAGTGGGTTACACCACAGAAAAATAGAATCTGAGCAGACATTCCATGAAGAGAAACAAAGGAATTTGACTTTTAGGACATAACCATTCTAACAGCACATATCTACCAATTTGATCATGACCCATTATAGGAAGGGAGCCTGGCATGCTGCAGTCCATGGGGTTGCAAAGAGTCAGACACGACTTAGTGACTGAACAACAATAGCAACTTTATAGGAATAAACCCCAAAACTATCCAACCTAAAATCTAAAGCATGACTTCATAAGAAATATAGTGAGAAAGAAAAAAAATCTTCCTTTACAAAGCTAATCTACTTGTTTCATAAAAGCTCTTAGTTACTTTGAATTTTTCTCATCTCAATTAATATATATTTTTAATCTTGTAAATAAAGGGGGTGCAGTATGATATTGTGGAAAGGCTTATCAACCAAAACTGAATTTTGGTCTCAGTTCTACAACTAAATAAAATAGGCATATAACTTTAAATTGCACTTCTTAATCTCTCTGGCCCTCAGTTTTCCTCATGGATAAAGCAGAGGTTAAATTCTGAGACATCATCTGGAATCATACTAATTGTGGGTATATAGAGATTACCTGGACTCTCTTCTGTTACTGAATTTTCCTCTCTCCCTTAAAAATATGAAAGTTCATCTAAAATAAATTATAGTAGCTGTTAGATAGAGAAAGTAATCCCAACTACTGACCAGAACCCTTTAAAGTAATTTGGCCTGTATCACTGGAAGCATAATTTTTATTTTATCATATTAAAAGAAATAAGCTTTCATCAGTAATGCAACTGTATCATTTTAACCATACACATGATATAGAACAAGCTGAAAAAATACAAAGAAAATTATACTATCATGGTGAAGTTTAGATCAATGCAAATCTAAGCTTATTCTAAAGCAACCTTCCAAAAATGGCAAATTTTATGCAATTGGTTTTTCTTAGGTGTTAACACAGTTAAAAATGCATAATTATGGTTTAGGAAAGGAACATTTCAGTACTAGATTGGAATGGATTTTTTGAAAATTTTGAATCTCTTAGGGACTTCCATATTACAGGCATGGGAGGGATCACCGTTTTCAGTATTGAAGAATTCATCTCTTTCTAGTGAAACATGGTATTGATGAAGCAGGGCAAGTTACTTTTAGTTTTTGTTCCGGGCTTCCCAGGTAGCTCAGCTGGTAAAGAATCTGCCTGCAATGCAGGACACCCCTGTTTGATTCCTGGGTTGGAAAGTTCCCCTGAAGAAGGGATAGGCCACCCACGCCACTATTCTTGGACTTCTCTGGTGGCTCAGTCGGTAAAGAATCTGCCTGCAATGTGGGAGATCTGGGTTTGATCCCTGGGCCAAGGTAGATCCCCTGGAGAAGGAAATGGCAATCCACTCCAGTATTCTTGCCTGGAGAATTCCATGGCAACGTGGGAACCCACAGTTGATGGGTTTGCTAAGAGTCAGACACGACTGAGTGACTAACACAGACACTTCTTTTTTTCTCTTTAGTGAGTGTTCAGATATATCAAAGAGAAGACTTTTTAATTTTTCCATTGGCTAGCTTCCAAGTTTGTTCAGGTCATTTTTTGTTTATCCCATTTTTGCAGAGCACATGTTGATCCAGAGAAAAGAGTAATTTTGTTGTTTCCTCTCCCCACTGAAACAATGGATATAAAATTATTTATTTGCTTAAATACATCAGAATTTTCTGGGAACATGATCAAAGAAAGATGGCAGTATGACTTTAGCAATCTAAACAGCAAAACAAAACAAAACAAAAGCCAAAAAAATGAGATCAAACTCTTTTGGGAAGAAGGTACTGAGAAGTATAATTTGCTTCATTCCCTGCCTGTCATGGTATCTCCTTCTGGGGATCATGGCTCCCCAGACTCTGTACTCAGTATTGAGGAATGTGCTGTGTGTGTGCTCAGTTGCTCAGTCATGTGTGACTCTTTGTGACTCTATGGACTGTAGCCTGCTAGGCTCCTCTGTCCATGGGATTTTCCTGGCAAAATACTGGAGCAGGTTGCCATTTCCTCCTCCAGGTGGTCTTCCCCACCCAGGGGTTGAACCCACATCTCCTGCACTGAAAGCGGACTCTTTACTGCTGAGCTACCTGGGAAGCCCTATTATTAAGGAATGCTGTTGCTGCTGCTGCTAAGTTGCTTCAGTCGTGTCCGACTCTGTGAGACCCCATAGACGGCAGCCCACCAGGCTCCCCCTTATTTAAAAAGTAGGATCTGGACTCAAAGCAAAGCGACCTCCCAACTCTGAGGTGTTCTAGATTAAAAAAAAAATTCTGAATTCACCAACATGACAGACCCGATTCCCATGATAATGTATTGAGTAGGCCAAAAAGTTTGTTTGGGTTTTTCCATAAGCTGGTATAGAATAATAATAGAAGACATAAGCTTTCTTAGGTTAACAGCTTGATATTTTTCATTTCATTGATTTACAATGCTCCAGTGAATGATAGGCGAAATTTTGCTGACTTTTAGCTTATTAATTTAGTATTGAAGCTATGTATTCTTTCACGTATGTAATATTAGTTTATTCATTAGAAGCTGTAACACTAACTTATATTATGTGGATCATGTGCAAATAATATAAACTCTGTTCCTAACTATAAATATGCTGGTCTGTTTTAGGAAATATATTCAAGTAGTATGAGGTCAAACTGGTTCATGGTACTAAAGATAGAATTGAGGATTTAAATTTATGATTCTAATGCTGACTCACTGCAAGGTGTGAGAAAAAAAAATTTTCTGATCTGTTGTGAGTAATTATAGTAATGAGGAACCTTGAAAATGTAAGCTGTTAATTAATAAGGCTATGTCTAATTGTAACTGCTTTATACCAGTGTCTGGCATTTTGAACAGTAATCAGATATTAATGTAGCCTCACATATACAGAGTTTTAATCACCATTTCTCCATAATTTATTCTTAACCCACCTCTCTGTTTAGCTCTCTGTATCTTGAGTCAGTCAAATGTCTTCCATTTCTTGCAATAATTATTTTATTCTAATATTTTTATTCTGAAGAAAGATGAGGTTTTTTTTTCTCCCCCAAGTCAGTTTAACCTGTTGCCATCTTTTTTTGGCCACATTCCATCTTTGCCTGTTTCTACAAATGAGACATTTCAATTATTTTTTGAGTTTGTCTATATTTCCTTTTCTTCTAGTTGTATTGAGACATAATTGACATGCAGCACTGTATGAGTTAAAGGTGCACAGCATAATGATTTCACTTCATGCATCATGAAATGATTACTAGAGTAAATTTAGTGAACATCTCTAATCTCACATGGAGCTTCTCAGGTGGCGCTAGTTGTAAAGAACCTACCTGCCAATGCAGGAGACATGAGATGTGGATTTGATCCCAGGGTCAGGAAGATCTCTTGGAGGAGGGCATGGCAACCCACTCCAGTGTTCTTGCCTCCGAGAATCCTATGGACAGAGGATCCTGGTGGGCTACAGTCCAGAGGGTCGCAGAGAGTTGGACACGACTAAAACGACTTAGCATGCAAGCATAATCTCATGTAAGTACAAAATTAAATAGAAAAATTATTTTTTTTTCTTGTGATGAGAACTCTTGGGATTCACTCTCTTAACAGCTGTCATATGTATAATGTACAACAGTATTAACTTCATTTATCATGTTGTACATCTCTAGTACTTCTTTAGCTTATAACTGGAAGTTTGTACCTTTTGACATCCTTCATCCAATTGTCCCTCCCCCCACTCCCTCCTCCAGTAAACCAAAAGTCTGATCTCTTTTTCTATGAGTTTGTATATTTTTGAAAAATAACCGACCTACAACACTGTGTTAGTTCCTCTTACACAGGACAGTGATGCAGTATTTCCATACATTTCAAAGCGGTCACCACAGTAAGTCTAGTTACGATCTGTGACCATACAGAGATGGTACAGAGTTACTGACTGTTACACTGTGCGTTTCATACCAGTGACTCATTTATTTCACAACCAAAAGTTTGTGCTTCTCAAATCTACCTCACCGATTTCTTTCCCTCCCACATTGTCCTCTCCTCTGGCAACCACTTCTTTGTTCTCTGTATCTGTGACTCTATTTCTGTTTTATGTGTGTTTACTTGTTTTGTTTTTTAGAGTCAACCTAAAAGTGAAATCATATAATATTTATGTTTTACTCATCTGACTTTTTTCACTTTGTATAATACCCTCTAGTTTCATCCATGCTGTGGCAGATGCAAAAATCTCATTCTTTTTTATGGCCAGGTGATCTTCCTTTATATATATGTATGTATTTTTTCTTTTTTCATTTATTTTCTTTGTTAATTCATCTCTTGATGGACATTTAGATTTCTTTCATGACTTGGTTTTTGTAAATAATGCTTCAATGAATACAGTGGTGGATATATTTTTTCAAATTAGTGTTTTTGTTTTTGTGGAATAAACAGCCAGGAATGGAATTGCTAGATCGACAGTATTAGTTCTATATTTATATTTTAAGGAATATTAATGATGTTTTCCATAATGGGTCCACCAGTTTATAGTTCCATCAGCAGTGTACAAGTATTCCTTTCTCTCCACATTCTTATCAACATTTGCTATTTGTTGTCTTTTTGATGATAGGTATTCTGACAGGTGTAAGGTGATAGTACTTTGTGGCTTTGATTTGCATTTCTCTATTAGTTAGTGAAGTTAAGCATCTTTTCATTTGCCTGTTGGCCATCCGTAGATCTTCTTTGGAAAAATGTCTCTTACGGTCTTTCACTCATTTCTTTGGTTGGTTTTGTCATGTCGAACTGTATGAGTTCTTTGTATAATTTGCTTATTAACACCATGTTGAATATGTCACTTGCAGATATCTTCTTGCGTTCAGTAGGTGGCCTTTTCATTTTGTTGGATTTCTTCACTGTGCAAACTTTCAAGTTTTTTTTCAACATGGTAAATTAAATCTAATATTTCAATCACAGCCATAATTAGACCTCGTTCCTTGCCTGAAATAGAAAGTTTTGATAGGGATTTTGTGGCAAATTCAAAACTGAAATGTTAAAAGGGCACTGATTTAAGTCCAGGTGTTATGCCAATTAGCATTAAAGTTAATGAAGTAGTTGGAGGTTCAAGACCATAACTTGAGCACGTCCATCCGTATTCCTTTCTGCCAAAGATCTCATTGCAATGATAGAAAAAATACTTTTGAAAGAATAAAATAAAAATTGATTGGAAAATAGACCTCATTTTGAAGAATTCCATGAAGATAGACAGCAGAAAGAACTGGAGTGGTGATATTACTATGCAAGTATATGATTTCATAATTAACAATGATAAAAAGAGCTCATTTTAAAAAAAATCCACATCCTTTGTCATCAGGTTTGACACAAAGTGTGTATTCAATGGATTAACTATTGCTATTCTGGTTAAAGTCTCAGGGACAGATGTTGGTAGCCTACATTCAAACCCAAGCACTGACATTTGCCAGGGCGTGGATTAGTTACTTTAATTAACAGTAGCCACCTCACAAGTTTACTCATGGTTTCATGTATTTATAAACAAACATATCTATGCACATATATAAAGAGTTCTCTCTTTTTAGAAATTTTATAGATATCTCATATTTTTCATAAACAATGGAAAGAGATCAAGGAAAATGATAAAAGGATGTGTTATTAGGGGATGGCAATTTATAAATACAAGGTGGGCAGGAGATTGAAATAATTACTCTAGATTGGAAGGAGTTAGGAACAAAATGGACTATGATCTGGCCTCTAGTTCCTGCACCACAGAGCATGTGAAAAGCAGGGCTTCAGAGCATAGGATCTGTGCTCAGGGGTCTATACTCAGGAGCATCTTATGCTTGGGGTTTAATGTTCTATGGCTGCAGTCTTAAATTACTTAATCATTTTATTTTTGAATTTGTATTTTGTAAATGAAGTTCAATGCAATGATAAAATGGGCCAGGAGCTCTGAGCCTTGGAGTCCTGGATTCTTTACTCAAGGGTGAACCCCTTTCTCTGCTTCCTCAACCTCCTGGAATAGATACTTGGCTTCCTGATCCTGGCCAGTAGCTGTTCTGGGTTCAATTTGGCCTTCCCATTCCCTGTCTCACCAAGACTGCTGCTCTCTGTGTCTTGTTGGTGGGAATTGTCTGAGTCCTTCTGTTGCTTCTGAGGGGACTTGGTCATTGGATCAGGGCAAGTTGTTGTTTAGTCACTAAATCATGTTTGACTCTTTTGCAACCCCAAGACTAGCCTGCTAAGCTTCTCTCTCCATGGGATTTCCCAGGCAAGAATATTGGAGTGGCTTGCCATTTCTTTCCCCAAGGGATCTTCCTGACCCAGAGATCGAACCTGTGGTAGGGGTTAGGCAAATGCCTTCTGTCTCAGAGTGGGCTAAAGGTATGACCACCTGTGTCCCAGGCTGTCAGTACCTTGCTGTATTCTGCAGGCAACTCGGCAAGAGGCCTGCAATGAGCTGAATGTTTATGTTACTCAGAATTCTTATGTTGAAACCTTAAGGTGATGGCATTTGAAGGTGGGTCCTTTGGGAAGTAGGGTCATGAGGGTAGAGTTTTCATGAATGGGATTGGTACCCTTATAAGAAGAGACCAGGAGCTACCTAGCTCTCTTTCCACCATGTGCAGATGCAGCAGGAAGACAGCCTTCTATAAACTAGGAAGAGGGTACTCACCAAGAACTTAACCTCACTGACCTTCTGATCTTAGACTTCCATCCTCTGGAACTGTGAGAAATAAACGTTTGTTGTTTAAGCCACTTTTGTTCTTGTTGTTCAGTTGCTCAGTCATGTCCGACACTTTGTGACCCCATGAACTGCAGCATGCCAGGCTTTCCTGTCCTTCACTATCTCTTGGAGTTTGCTCAAACTCATATCCATTGAGTTGGTAATGCCATCCAACCATCTCTTCCCCTGTTACCTCCTTCTCCTCTTGCCTTCAATATTTCCCAACATCAAAGTATTTTTCAATGAGTAAGCTCTTTGCATCAGGTGGCCAAAGTACTGGAGCTTCAGCCTCAGAGTCAGTCCTTCCAATAAATACTCAGAGGTGATTTCCTTTTGGATTGACTGGTTTGATCTCCTTGCAATCCAAAGGGCTCTTAATGTCTTCTTCAGCACCACAATTTGAAAGTATCAATTCTTAGTCACTCAGCCTTTTTTATGGTCCAACTTTCACATCCATATATGACTACTGGAAAAACCATAGCTTTGCCTATATGGACCTTAAACCAATTAGTCTATGGTAATTTGTCATAGCAGCCCTGGACTAAAAGAGAGCCTTTCCCATCCCCCATCCAGGTACGAAGGGCAACACAGCATGAAAATTGTATATGTTGGGGTACACCTATCTGCTGTGGGCTGGGGCTGCAGTCCCAAGGGAAGGAAATATCAATTTCCCTGTTTTCAGCACTACAAATTTTCATTTTGCATTAGGCCCTGCAACTTATGTAGACATCCCTAGAAGTCAACTTCATGTAAAACAGTGACTAACATATCCTTGGATACTATTTATATGGAGGTCATGATTCTGTCTTCCTATTGCCAAGAGATGATGGAATGTCAGGAATTCTTTTGATCTTCAGGATGGTACCCTTGGCACAACTTTAGTAACTTCCTGAGATTAATGTCTCCTTCTCATTCTCAATCATATTTATTCTCTCAGAATATTGATCATACTGCTGTAAGCTTCAAAATGTATTCCATTTACCTTTGTTGCCAGCCCTAATTCTAAATTACTTAGTGGATTCTTTCTTATCTCACCAATCTCTTTTGATATTTTTATTTCTATACATTTTTCCATCTGTTATAGGCTGCCCTTGTTTATACTTTTCTGTCTTGTAGCTCCATTCTTTTATTTTTTGTACTTGCATAGTCTATTCTTCCTTATTCTTACTCCAATGGTAAGATTTAACTTTATCTTCTACAAGACCTTAAACTTTTCCAAGCCATTTTTCTTTTTGGCATTTTTCAACATGTCATTTTTTATTCTTTGAGCTTATGTTAGATTCTTTGCCTAAATCAAAGTCTAAGTCCCCTTAAATATGGGAGTACACTTATTTTAATTCACTTTATTTCTGCTAATCTTAATTTTGGTTTTTTGAAATAATTTCTGATTACCTATAGTCTATAAGGCCCATCTCTGGGGTCTGGCACATACTTATGAAATTCTGTCCTTAGAATTTTTCAGAAGAGTCACTCCAAAAGAATTTGTCAGAAGGGCCATCAGAACAAGAATCAGTTTCCTCCTCAGTCAGTCTCTCCCATCAGGAAGCTTCCATAAGCCTCTTATCCTTCTCCATCAGAGGGCAGACAGACAGAAAACTATAATCACAGAACACTAACCAATCTAATCACATGGACCACAGCCTTGTCTAATGCAAGGAAACTATGAGCCATGCCATGTAGGGCCACCCAAGATGGACGGGTCATGGTGGAGAATACAGACAAAATGTGGCCCACTGGAGAAGGGAATGGCAAACCACTTCGGTATTCTTCCTTTGAGAACCCCATGAACAGTAAGAAAAGGCAAAAAGATAAGACAGTGAAAGATGAACTTCCCAGGTTGGTAGGTGCCCAGTATGCTACTGGGGATCAGTGGAGAAATAACTCCAGAAAGAGAAAAGATGGCGCCAAAGCAAAAAAAACCAAGTAGTTGTGGAAGTGACTAGTGATGGAATCAAGATCCGATGCTGTAAAGAGCAATATTGCATAGGAACTTGGAATGTTAGGTCCACAAATCAAAGCAAATTGGAAATGGTCAGATAAGAGATGGCAAGACTGAGTGTCAACATTCTAGGAATCAGTGAACTAAAATGGACTTGAATAGATAAATTTAACTCAGATGACCATTATATCTTCTACTGTGGGCAAGGATCCCTTAGAAGAAATGGAGTAGCCATCATAGTCAACAAAAGATTCTGAAATGCAGTACTTGGATGCAATCTCAAATATGACAGAATGATCTCTGTTCATTCTAAGGTAAACCAATCAATATCACAGTAATCCAAGTCTATGCCCTGACTAGTAATGCTGAATAAGCTGAAGTTGAATGGTTCTATGAAGACCTACAAGACCTTTTAGACCTAACACCCAAAAAAGATGTCCTTTTCATTATAGGGGACTGGAATGCAAAAGTAGGAAGTCAAGAAACACCTGGAGTATCAGGAAAATTTGGCCTTGCAGTACAGAATGAAGCAGGATAAAGACTAATAGAATTTTGCCAAGAGAACACACTGGTCACAGCAAACACGCTCTTCAAACAATGCAAGAGAAGTATCTACATACGGATATCACTAGATAGTCAACACCAAAAGCAGACTGATATACTCTTTGTAGCCAAAGATGGAGAAGGTCTATAGAGTCAGCAAAAACAAGGCCAGGAGCTGACTGCGGCTCAGACCATGAACTCCTTATTGCCAAATTCAGACTGAAATTGAAGAAAGTAGGGAAAACCACTAGACCATTCAGGTATGACCAAAATCAAATCCCTTATGATTATACAGTGGAAGTGGGAAATAGATTTAAGGGACTAGATCTGATAGACAGAGTGCCTGATGAACTATGGACGGAGGTTCATGCCATTGTACAGGAGACAGGGATCAAGACCATGCCCAAGGAAAAGAAATGCAAAAAACAAAATGACTGAAAATGCCTTACAAATAGTTGTGAAAAGAAGAGAGGTGAGAAGCAAAGGAGAAAAGGAAAGATATGCCTATTTGAATGCAGAGTTCCAAAAAATATCAAGGAGAGATAAGAAAGCCTTCCTCAGTGATCAATGCAAAGAAATAGAGGAAAACAATAGAATGGGAAAGACTAGAGATCTCTTCAAGAACATTAGAGACACCAAGAGACAATTTCATGCAAAGATGGGCTCAATAAAGGACAGAAATGGTATGGACCTAACAGAAGCAGAAGATATTAAGAAGAGGTGGCAAGACTACACAGAAAAACTGTACAAAAAGATCTTCTCGACCCAGATAACCACAATGGTGTGATCACTCACCTAGAGCCAGACATCCTGGACTGTGAAGTCAAGTGGGCCTTAGAAAGCATCACTATGAACAAAGCTAGTGGAGGTGATGGAATTACAGCTGAACTATTTCAGGTCCTAAAAGATGATGCTGTGAAAGTGTTGCACTCAGTATGCCAGCCAATTTGGAAAATTCAGCAGTGGCCACAGGACTGGAAAAAGTCACTTTTCATTCCAGTCCCTAAGAAAGGCAATACCAAAGAATGCTCAAACTACTGAGCAATTGCACTCGTCTCACATGCTAGCAAAGTAATGCTCAAAATTCTCCAAGCCAGGCTTCAACAGTATGTGAACCATGAACTTCCTGCTGTTCAAGCTGGATTTAGAAAAGGCAGAGGAACCTGAGATCAAATTGCCAACATCTGCTGGATCATGGAAAAAGGAAAAGAGTTCCAGAAAAACATCTATTTCTGCTTTATTGACTATGCCAAAGCCTTTGGCTGTGTGGATCACAACAAACTGGAAAATTCTGAAAGAGATGGGAATACCAGACCACCTGACCTGCCTCTTGAAAAACCTGTATGCAGGTCAGGAAGCAACAGTTAGAGCTGGACATGGAACAACAGACTGGTTCCAAATAGAAGAAGGAGTACATCAAGGCTGTAAATTGTCTCCTTGCTTATTTAACTTCTATGCAGAATACATCCTGAGAAATGCTGGGCTGGATGAAGCACATGCTGAAATCAGTATTGCCAGGAGAAATATAAATAACCTCAGATATGCAGATGACACCACCCTTATGGCAGAAAGTGAAGAAGAACTAAAGAGCCTCTTGATGAAAGTGAAAGCTGTTGCTGCTGCTGCTAAGTCACTTCAGTCGTGTCCAACTCTTTGCGACCCCATAGATGGCAGCCCAGCAGGCTCCTCCATCCATGGATTTTTCAGGCAAGAGTACTGGAGTGGGTTGTCATTGCTTTCTCTGAAAGTGAAAGAGGAGAGTGAAAAAGTTGGCATAAAGCTCAGCATTCAGAAAACTAAGATCATGACATCCACACCCAGTACTTTGTGGCAAATAGACAGGAAAACAGTGAAATAGTGGCAGACTTTATTTTTTTGGGCTCCAAAATCACTGCAGATGATGACTGCAGCCATGAAATTAAAAGATGCTTACTCCTTGGAAGGAAAGTTATGACCAATCTACACAGCATATTAAAAAGCAGAAACATTACTTTGCCAAAGAAGGTCCATCTAGTCAAGACTATGGTTTTTCCAGTAGTCATGAAAGCTGAACACCAAAGAATTGATGCGTTTGAATTGTGGTGTTGGAGAAGACTCTTGAGAGTCCCTTGGACTGCAAGAATATCCAAGCTGTCCATCCTAAAGGAGATCAGTCCTGAATATTCATTGGAAGGACTGATGTTGAAGCTGAAACTCCAATATTTTGGCCACCTGATGCGAAGAGCTGACTCATTTGAAAAGATCCTGATGCTGGGAAAGATTGATGATGGGAGGAGAAGGGGATGACAGAGGATGTGAACTCCAGGAATTGGTGATGGACAGGGAGGCCTGTTGTGCTGCCGTCCATGGGGTCACAAAGAGTTGGACATGACTGAGAGACTGGAATGACTGACTGGCTTACTGACTATTGAAGAAAAATATATAAAATGCAGATACTTTTCATTCAGTTAATTTTCATTTTGAGTTTCAATTTACTATTCAGCATATTTCTTATAAAATTGATGCCCATGTTTCAGATATTATCCCTAACATTTCCTTTTTCTTCCATGGTCTCTCACCAGCTACTAGACTGACTCAGTTCTTTACTCTAGAAAACTACAGCAGTAAATAGGTAAGATAGAAGGATTGAGGAAGGTGGAGTGGGAAGAAGAAAGTGTATTTATTAGAAATCTTTGTCAGGTCACTCTGGGCTCCTAATGCTGAGTTTAGAGAATCCTTTGACAAATTTAAAAGTGTGTCTGTCTTTATATTTTTCAATAAATATTAGTTGATAACAGACAATACTATCAATAGGTTCATAGTAAAGGCAGGAGAGAAGAAATAAAAATATAATATTTATTGCATTTTCTCTGTGCCAGGTGTCCTGCTACATGCTTTCTATATATTATTTTATCTCCATGATCTGTGTTTGAGGTAGATGTTACCCACTGAAGGAATAGAGGCTCAAAATGTTAATTTCCTATTGTCTGACCATTGAAGAGTGATTGAGCTCAGTTTCATACATAAGTCTGTCTGATTTTGTGATACTCCACCGCACTACTCTGGGAATTCTCTTCTTCCTTATGTATATTTCCTTTGTTTCTTATAAACTCCGTGGACTAATATTCAACTTTAATTTGAACGAGACAGCCTGCTGCCTGACCTGTAAAAACCTTACCTTTTCTCTTAGGAGCCATCTTAATTTAAAGAGCTGCCAGTCTATGAAGGGTCAGTAATCTCCTTCCTGTTGAATTATCATGCCTCATACACTTTGTTTTATGGCTTCAGATTAGAGCTAAAGTCCTCCCTTGTTATTCATTGCCTTGTTTCAATAAGGACAGAGTTGGTTAATGTTTTACTGGGAAGATCCCCAGTGGTCACATTCTGGCATGTGAGAAAGATTGGATTTATTTATCAATATATAACCAGCTGTGTGGGAGATGTCTTCCTCGCCCCCTTTCTTTGTTACTAGTTGATTTGTGAGGAATGCAAATAATGAGAAAGGAGACACGCATTTTGAGTTTTTGGTTCTTTAAATGAAAGAGTCATTCTGGGGTCCACTTTCCCAGTCCTTCCCCTTGTAACATCAATTTTTAAACTCCTGATTCAAAAGATCATGGATAAAAGCTAAGCCCAAATCAAGATGAGAAGGAAAATTGGGAGCCATGCCAACTGCTGGGACGGTTGTTCTTTGCAGTATTCCATTGACCTCTTAAATGAATAATCAACAGCAGCAATGGGTGTAGAGTAGATTCTGAAGTGGCAAAGATGAGAATAAAGATAACCTACTGTCAGTTACAACTGGACTGACAGTGTCTTGGGCATGGTACTTGAAAGGCCTACTTAGAAATTATGTTTGTATACTTTTTCTTTGAAACTCCTGGTAGTTATTTGTCATAGAATATTTGTTTCCCCTCATTTTCTTGCATTGGTTTTAAAATTTTACTAAAAAAAATTGTGATGTTTATTATATGGAAAACTTTAATCCCATAAACAAAATACATCAGATCAAGAAAATAATCGTAATACAGCCTTTTGCTTTTATTTTGTATATTTACACAATATGCTCCATCTCTACAGTGTCAGTTCAGTTCATTCGCTCATTTGTGTCCGACTCTTTGCAACCCCATGGACTGCAGCACGACAGGCTTCCCTGTGCATCACCAACTCCCAGAGCACACTGAAACTCATGTCCATTATGTCGGTGATGCCTTCCAACCATCTCATCCTCTGTCTTCCCCTTCTTCTCCTGCCTTCAATCTTTCCCAGAAGCAGGGTCTTTTCAAAAGAGTCAGTTCTTTGCATCAAGTGGCCAAAATATTGGAGTTTCAGCTTCAACATTGGTCCTTGCAATGAATATTCAGGACTGATTTCCTTTATGATTGACTGGTTGGTCTTCTTGTTGTCCAAGGGACTCTCAAGAGTCTTTTCCAACACCGCAGCTCAAAAGCATCAATTATTTGGCGATCATCTTTCTTTATAGTCCAACTTTCACATCCATACATGACTACTGGGAAAACCATAGCTTTGACTAGATGGACCTTTGTTGGCAAAGTAATGTCTCTGCTTTTTAATATGCTATCTAGGTTGGTCATAGCTTTTATTCCAGGGCTGCTGCTGCTGCTGCTGCTAAGTTGCTTCAGTTGTGTCCAACTCTGTGCGACCCCATAGACGGAAGACTACCAGGCTTCTCCGTCCATGGGAGTCTCCAGGCAAGAACACTGGAGTGGGTTGCCATTTCCTTCTCCAATTCATGAAAGTGGAAAGTGAAAGTGAAGTTGCTCAGTTGTGTCTGACTCTTAGCGACTCCATGGACTGCAGCCTACCAGGCTCCTTCATCCATGGGATTTTCCAGGCAACAGTACTGGAGTGGGTTATTCCAGGGAGCAAGCATCAATTTCATGGCTGCAGTCCCCATCTGCAGTGATTTTAGAGCCCCCAAAAATAAAGTCTGTCACTTTTTCCATTGTTTCTCCATCTATTTGCCATGAAGTGATGGGACTGGATGCCATGATATTAGTTTTCTTAATGTTGAGTTTTAAGCCAACTTTTTCACTCTCCTCTTTCACTTTCATCAAGAGGCTCTTCAGTTCTTCACTTTCTGCCATAAGGGTGGTATCATCTGCATATCTGAGGTTATTGACATTTCTCCTAGCAATCTTGATTCCAGCTCATGCTTCATCCAGCCCAGCATTTTGCATGATGTACTCTGCATATAAGTTAAATAAGCATGGTGGCAATATGCAGCCTTGACATACTCCTTTTTGTATTTGGAACCAGTCTGTTGTTCCATGTCCAGTTCTAACTATTACTTCTTGATCTGAAACAGATTTCTCAGGAGGCAGGTCAGGTGATCTCCTATTCCCATCTCTTGAAGAATTTTCCACAGTTTGTAGTGATCCACACAGTCAAAGGCTTTGGTGTAGTCAATAAAGCAGAAGTTGATTTTTTTTGGAACTCTCTTGCTTTTTTGATGATCCAACAGATGTTGGCAATTTGATCTCTGGTTCCTCTGCCTTTTCTAAATTCAACTTGAACAGTCTGGAAGTTTATAGTTCACTTACTATTGAATCCTGGCTTGGAGAATTTTGAGCATTACTTTTCTAGCGTGTGAGATGAGTGCAATTGCTCAGTAGTTTGAGCATTCTTTGGCTTTGCCTTTCTTTGAGATTGGAATGAAAGCTGACCTTTTCCAGTCTCCACAGTGTAATTACTATTTAATTTAGAGAATTTTAACTAAAGGAAATAAGACAAAGAAAACAATATTCCCAATTCAAATTTACCCTTTCAGTTTTAGAATACCTAGGCAGCTTTACTTTTTTTGTTCCTTCGCTGGATTGCTCCCTAAATTAGTTTAGGGCTGCCATAACCAAGTACCACTGACTGGGTGGCTTAAACAAAAGAAATCTATTTTCTCACAGTCTGGAGGCTAGACATCTAAAATCAAGATATTTGCAGGGTTGGTTTCTTCTGAGGCCTTTCTCCTTGGCCTGTAGATGGCCAGTTTTCTCCCTCTGTCTTTGCCTGGGCTTTCCTCTGTGAGTATTCCTCTGTGGGTATTCATGTCTAATCTCTTTTTGTAAAGACACTTGTCATATTGACTGTGCTGTGCTCAGTTGCTCAGTCGAGTCTGACTCTGGGTCCATCAGTATGACTTCATTTTACCTTACCTATTTTTCAATTGCTCTGTGTCCAGATACAGTTACATTCTGAGGTATTAGAGTATAGGAGAGAACAATAATATATCCTGTATCCTTCTATGTTCTGGACTGAGACTCCTTCCCCCCTTAATAGAAGATTAACTAGAGAAAAACAACTAGAAGTTTAGTAAACTTGTGTACCCTTGTTCACAAGGGAGATATCGAGAAAAACTGAATAACTCCCTCACATGGCCCAAGCCATTACTTTAAATACAATCTTCAGCTAATGACAAAGGAAAGATGGTTGTCGGGGGGAGTGGCAAAAGTCCAGTTATGGGAGAAAATGCACAATAATAAGTAACAAGGTTGCTTGAAGTTCTGTCATTGGCTTCTACATTGACATGAGTTTATAGAAAAATAGTTATCCTTCTCTTCCTGGTAAGAGAGGGACACACCCTTATTATAAATGTATTTACATATTTATATATTTAATCTGGAATATGTGTATATATATATATGTACACATACACATATGACAAATGTATATATTTGTAAAATATGTATATATATATATATACACACATACATGACAAATACATACACACACACACACACACATATATATACATACACATATGACAAAACCTGGTCCACTGGAGAAGGTAATAGCAAACCACTTCATTATTCTTGCCTTGAGAACCCCATGAAAAGCATGAAAAGGCAAAAAGATATGACACTGAGAGATGAACTCCCAGGTCAGTAGGTGTCCAATATGCTACTGGAGAAGAGTGAAGGAATAGTTCCAGAAAGAATGAAGAGGCTGAGCCAAAGCAAAAACAATGTTCAGCTGTGGATGTGACTGGTGATGGAAATAAAGTCTGATGCTATAAGAACAAACTTGCATAGGAACCTAGGATGTTAAGTCCATGAATTAAGGTAAATTGGAAGTGGGCAAACAGGAGATGGCAGGAGTGAACATTGACATTTTAGGAATCAGTGAACTCAAATGGACTGGAATGGGTGGATTTAATTCAGATGACCATTATAGCTACTACTGTGGGCAAGAATCCCTTAGGAGAAGTGGAGTAGTCCTCATAGTCAACAAAACAGTCTGAATTGCATACTTGGGTACAATATCAAAAATGACAGAATGAAACCTGTTCATTTCCAAGGCAAGCAATTCAATATCAGAGTAATCCAAGTCTATGCTCCACAACTAATGCTGAAGAAGTTGAAGTTCAGCCGTACTATGTAGACCCACAAGACCTTCTAGAACTAACACTAAAATAATATGTCTTTTTCAGCATGGGGGCCTGAAATGCAAAAGTAGAAAGTCAGGAGATACCTGGAGTAACAGGAAAGTATGGCCTTAGAGTACAAAATGAAGCAAGGAAAGGCTAATAGAGTTCTGCCAAGAGAGCATACTGGTTGTAGCAAATACCCTCTTCCAACAACACAAGAGATGACTCTACACATGGACATCATCAGATGGTCAATACTGAAATCAGATTGATTGTATTCTTTGCAGCTGAAGATGGAGAAGCTCTTCACAGTCAGCAAAAACAAGAGCAGCAGCTGACTGTGGCTCAGATCATGAACTCCTTATACCAAATTCAGACTTGAACTGAACAAAGTAGGAAAAACCACTAGACAATTCAGGTATGACCTAAATCGAATTCCTATGATTATACAGTGGAAGTGTCAAATAGATTCAAGGGATTAGATCTGATAGAGTGCCTGAAGAACTATGGACAGACATTTGTAACATTGTACAGGAGGTGGTAATCAAAACCATCTCCCAGAAGAAATACAAAAAGGCAAAATGGTTGTCCATGGGGCCTTAAAAATAGCAGACAAAAGAAGAGAAGCAAAAGGCAAAGAAAGGAAAGATATATCCATCGGAATGCAGACTTCCAAAGAATAACAAGGGAGGCTAAGAAAGCCTTCCTCAGTGATCAATGTAAATAAATAGAGGGAAACAATAGAATGGGGAAGACTAGAGATCTTTTAAAGAAAATTAGAGCTACCAAGGGAACATTTCTTGCAAAGATGGCCACAATAAAGCTATGGACCTAAGAGAAGCAGAAGATATTAAGAAAGGTGGCAAGAATACACAGAAGAACTATACAAAAAAGATTTTAATGACCCAGATAACCACGATGGTGTGATCACTCATCTGGAGCCAGACATCCTAGAGTGTGAAGTCAAGTGGGCCTTATGAAGCATCGCTACGAACAAAGCTAGTGGAGGTGATGGAATACCAGCTGAACTATTTCAGATCCTGAAAGATGATGCTGTTCAAGTGCTACATTGATTATGCCAGCAAATTTGAAAAACTGAGCAATGGCCACAGGACTAGAAAAGGTCCGTTTTCATTCCAAACCCAAAGAAAGGCAATGGCAAAGAATATTAACTGCTGCACAATTGCATTTATCTCACATGCTAGCAAAATAATGCTCAAAATTCTGCAAGCTAGACTTCAACAGTATGTGAACCGAGAACTTTCAGATGTTCAAGCTGGATTTAGAAAAGGCAGAGTAACCAGAGATCAAATTGCCAAATTCTGCTGGATCATAGAAAAAGTGAGAGAGTTCCAGAAAATCATCTACTTATGTGTCATTGACTATTCTAAAGCCTCTGACGGTGTGGATCACAACAAACTGTGGAACATTCTTAAAGAGATGGGAATACCAGACCACCTGACTTGCCTCCTGAGAAATCTGTATGCAGATCAAGAAGCAACAGTTAGGACCAGATCTTGGACAATGGACTGGTTCCAAATTGGAAATGAGAACGTCATGGCTATATATTATCACCTTGTTCATTTAACTTATATGCAGAGTACATCATGCGAAATGTTGGACTGGATGAAGCACAAGCTGGAATCAAGATTGCTGGGAGAAATATCAATAACCTCAGGTATGCAGATGATACCACCCTTATGGCAGAAAGTGAAGAGGAACTGAAGAGCCTCTTGATGAAAGTGAACAAGGAGAGTGAAAAAGCTGGCTTAAAACTCAACATTCAGAAAACTAAGATCATGCTATCTGGCCCCATCACTTCATGGCAAATAGATGGGAAACAATGGAAACAGTGGCAGACTTTATTTTCTTGAGCTCCAAAATCACTGCAGATGGTGACTACAAGCATGAAATTAAAAGACACTTTCTTCTTGGAAGGAAAGTATGACAAACCCAGACAGCATATTAAAAAGCAGAGACATTACTTTACCCACAAAGGTCCATATAGTCAAAGCTATGGTTTTTGTAGTAGTCATGTATGGATGTGAGAGTTGGACTATAAAGAAAAGTGAACTCCAAAGAATTGTTGCTTTTGAACTGGTGTTGGAGAAGACTCTTGAGAGTCCCTTGGACTGCAAGGAGATCAAAATGGTCAATCATAAAGGAAATCAGTCCTGAATATTCACTGGAAGGACTGATGCTGAAGCTGAAGCTCCAGTACTTTGGTCACCTGATGCAAAGAACTGACTCATTGGAAAAGACCTTAATGCTGGGAAAGATTGAAGGCAGGAGGAGAAGGGGACGACAGAAGATGAGATGGTTGGATGGCATCACCGACTTGATGGACGTGATTTGAGTAAGCTCTGGGTGTTGGTGATGCATAGGGAAGCCTGGCATGCTGCAGTCCACTGGGGTCCCAAAGAGTTAAATGCTACTGAACGATTGAACAGAAGTGAACTTATATATACATATACATGCATACATGCCATATTTTCATTCTTTATACCTTCATCTGCCAATAGATATTTTGGTTGCTTTAGTGATTTGGCTATTGTAAAAAGTGCTGCAATGAATATTGGGGTGTATAAATCTTTCTGAATTAGTGTTTTATCAGATATATGCCAAAGAGTGGGATTGCTGGATCATATGGTAATTCTAATTTTAGTGTTATTATGATGGATACTTCGACAGGTGTGAGGTGATACCTCATTGTAGCTTTGATTTGCATTTGTCTAATAATTTGGGATGAGCAATTTTTCATGTGCCTATTGGCCATCTATGTGTATTCTTCCAGAAATATTTATTTGGTTTCCAAATAGGAAAAGGAGTACGTCACAGCTGTATATTGCCACCCTGCTTATTTAACTTATATGCAGAGTACATCATGAGAAACACTGGAATCAAGATTGCTGGGAGAAATATCAATAACCTCAGATATGCAGATGACACCACCTTTATGGCAGAAAGTGAAGAGGAACTAAAACGCCTCTTGATGAAAGTGAAAGAGGAAAGTGAAAAAGTTGGCTTAAAGCTCAGCATTCAGAAAATTAAGACCATGGCATCTGGTCCCATCACTTCATGGGAAATAGATGGGGAAACAGTGTCAGACTTTATTTTTCTGGGCTCCAAAATCACTGCAGATGGTGATTTCAGCCATGAAATTAAAAGATGCTTACTCCTTGGAAGGAAAGTTATGATCAACCTAGATAGCATATTCAAAAGCAGAGACATTACTTTGCCAACAAAGGTTCATGTAGTCAAGGCTATGGTTTTTCCAGTGGTCATGTATGGATGTGAGAGTTGGACTGTGAAGAAACCTGAGCGCCGAAGAATTGATGCTTTTGAAGTGTGGTGTTGGAGAAGACTCTTGAGAGTCCCTTGGACTGCAAGGAGATCCAACCAGTCCATTCTAAAGGAGATGAGCTCTGGGTGTTCTTTGGAAGGAATGAGGCTAAAGCTGAAGTTCCAGTACTTTGGCCACCTCATGCAAAGAGTTGACTCATTGGAAAAGACTCTGATGCTGGGAGGGATTGGGGGCAGGAGGAGAAGGGGACGACAGAGGATGAGATGGCTGGATGGCATCACTGACTCGATGGACATGAGTTTGAGTGAACTCCGGGTGTTGGTGATGGACAGGGAGCCCTGGCATGCTGCAATTCATGGGGTTGCAAAGAGTCGGACACAACTGAGTGACTGAACTTAACTGAACTGAATCATTTTTTATTGTTTTTTTTTGTTTTGTTGTTGTTGTTCTTGTTGTTATCATTGTTATTATTGAGTTGTATGAGCTGTTTGTATATTTTGGAAATTAAGTCCTTGTTGGTTGCATTGTTTGCAAATATTTTCTCCCATTCTCTAGGTTGTCTTTTCATTTCTTGATAGTCTTCTTTGCTGTGAAAAAGCAAATAAGCTTGATTAGGTTTCATTTGCTTATTTTTGCTTTTATGTCTATTGCCTTAGGAGACTGACCTAAGAACATTGCTATGATTTATGTCAGAAAATGTTTTGCCTCTATTCTCTTCCAGATGTTTTTTTACTGTATCATTCCTTTTATTTAAGTCTTTAGGCCATTTTTTGTTTATTTTTGTGCATGGTGGAGGGAATGTTCTATTTTCATTGATTTTCATGCATCTGTGCAGCTTTCGCAAGGTCACTTGCTGAAGAGATGGTCTTTTCCTGCCATTATGTCTTCTTGCCTCCTTTGTTGAAATTAATTGACTGTATGGTCAGTGAGGTGTATGGGTTTATTTCTGGGCTCTCTATTCTGTTGTACTGATCCATATATTTCTTTTTCTGCCAATACCATGCTATTTTGATTGCTGTTGTTTTGTAGTACTGTCTGAAGTCTGAGAGGGTTATGCTTCCAAGCCTTTTGTTCTCTTTCCTAAGATTTGTTTTGACAACTTTGGGTCTTTTATGGTTCTATATAAATTTTAGGATTATTGGTTTTAGTTCTGTGAAAAATGTCATGGGTAATATGATAGGGATCCCATTAAACACTTATAAACAAAAATTTCCCTTATAAATATAAATTCCTCTTCCAAAGGGTAACTTCTACTCAGAACTCCTGAGTCTGCTATTTCTTAAAATAATCTGTATAAATTTGGGGGTGCAAATTCTGCTTCCCTTCAGGGAGTTAGAGCTTCAACATATGGATTTCAAGGGGATACAGTTTAGCTCATATTACTGCCTAAGACCTGTTCACAAGCCAGCAATCATAGTGATCCTCGCTGAACACAAGTCAAATTGAATCATTTCTCCACTCATAGTTGTCTTCTTGCACATTCCCATATGGTGCCTGACATAGAGGAAGCATTCACTTCATATTTCTTGAATGAATGTATGTTTTAAATATGCTTTCAAAAGTTCAAACTCTTACAACATCTGCTTAATACAGTGTAGCTCTGTCACTTTTTCCATCTAATGCATGTAGTAAGTTTGTGTTTTGGTGTTCCAGGGCTCTTTACTTTGATGCAAGTATATTCTGTATGTTCAAGGCATCCTAAAGATAATTTGAATGGCACATAAAGATTAAAGATCAAACAATTCACAACTATATCCATTAGTCCTGTAGAAGTTATCCTACATAGTGTGGGCAGCATATGTCTCAAAACTACCTGTAATTGATGCAACATTCAATTCTAAATACCCATAAAAAGTAGAGCAAGCTTTCTATTTTATGTAATTCTCTTGATATCAGAGGAAATGTGCATCAAACTTTATATTCATAGTATAACTTAGTGCTTTTAACAGCAGGCTCAGTAATTAGTTGAGCAATTAAGGGACCATAAATTATAATTTTAACTCAGATAGACATCCTCTCTAACACCTTGGGAAGTCCATTTGCTATTACTTCCTCTATTTTCCCAACTATAAAATAAGTCTAAATATAGATTTTCCATAAACTTGCTGATGAACTAAAGAAAGAGGTTTACAAATGGAAGAAACCATGCAAGTTTATGTGGTTAAGTCTCTAGCTTTCAGGCACATTAATTTCATCAGGATAGAAAGTCACTTTTTTTATTTTTGAAGATTAAAAATTTTTTAATGCATTTTAATGTTATTTTATAGCATTTTATATGACAAATGGTACAAAGTGATTTCAATGTATTATATGTGCATCATATGGGAAGAATTCAATACTAGCCAGCATCTATTATGGAGGTGAATGTATTTATCAGCAAAGCTTGGTGGAATCTTAAGTCTCAAGGTCAATTGTTGACATACTTAAAGTATGGTAATCTACTTTCATTAAAGCTGTTAGTACCTGTCTGTCCTGATTCATGAATCTGTTGCCTGGCTTCCTCTCCATAGATTGTATTCTGGATTTAGAACTGATTAAAGAATGAACTTTAATATTCATTTCTCTTTTTTAAAATTGTATTTGTATTTTCTTAAAAGTGCTGGTTTGTGTTTTTTTTTCTTATTTTTTTGCCTCTCTCTTTTTTCTCTCTTTAGTACATACCTTGTTACCAACAAAACCATTACTCAAATCCTTTATACATTTTTATAGTTCTGCATTTCTGTTATCCCAAAGGGATTTTATTCCTACAATATTTACCACAGGGCCACATGCATTCAGTTTACTATTTTGGGCGAGGAAAATCACATATTCTTTCTTTATGTACATGGTTTTCTATTGCACTCTTTCCTTGAGACCTGAAACTGAAGTTTGTAATACTTGAGTGGTAACCCATTTTAGAGTGATGTCACTTCAGTGGTCTACTGGAGTGGTTCCCAGTTTGGGCATAGGAGGGGGAAGGCCTCAGAATGTCACGTGTTATTAAAGAAAAGTCATTCTGAAACTTGCTAAAGTGGCAAGGAAACTTTGACTTGCCACTATCTTGATGGATGTCAAGACTATTGCAATAAGGGAGAGAGAGATGAAGCTCAGCTTCAGATACAAGAATAAGTGGGGATTTTTTAGCCAAAGAGTAGGTTAGTTGGAGAAATTGGTAAATAGGAAATTACTAAGAGGAGACATCAATATAGGGAAAATTCTGGCAAAACTGACCTAATTCAGTTCTTACTGAAGGCATTTTGGGGTGATCAGAGAGCAAGGATGATCAGATATTGAATTTGGGCGGATTCCTTCTGAACTGGCTTAATAGAATTCCTGGTAAAATTGAGCTATGCAGACCCACCAAGGGCCAAGGTCAAAGCTAGTTAAGAAGAGGGCTCAGAGCAGCCTGAGTAATGTTTAGTCAAAGAAAGTCTTTGTCAAAATGTTACATTATGGGTTTAGATGAGAGGTGTGCCAAAGTTGGCCTGTCCTATATATTTCAAAACAGCTCTTCAGTTGATTTTGATAATACTGATGCACAAAACTTGGTTTCTCTGTACACTGGTGCTGAATCAAATCTCAGAGACAGAGTTCTGGTTGAAGTAGAAAAGGATTGCTTTATTGCTTTACCAGGCAAAGGGAGACGCAATGGGCTAATGCCCTCAAAATCGTGTGTCCCAACTTGGGGAAGATAGTGAGAAGTTTTATAGTGATTGTTTAAAGAGGGAGTGATCAGCAAAGAGGGCACAAGCAGCTTGTGGACATTCTTCTGGTGGGTTGGTTGTGAGGTAAGTAGGAGTCAGAATCATCAACCTTCAGGTCCAACTGGTCTTGGGTCAACATGCTTGTGGGTAGCATACCCTTGTTAATCATTAACTTCTCCCACCTGGAGGGGGATTTCAGTATCTGTAAAATAGCTCAAAGATATTGTTGTGTCCTTGATAGGTAAACAGGAACTTGCCCCAAGGCTGCACTTGACTCTTTCTCCCTGGTCCCCAACCATCCCTTCCCTAATTAACAACTGCTTGAATTTGCCCATTGGAACTCAGGAATGGTCATGGAAGCTGAATGAAGGCTGTTTCTTATAATCAAAGAAATGAGGGGCACAAAGGCCTGTGCCCTGGAGCCTCACAGGGCCAACACGGTATCAATAGCGGATGACCTTGTTTGAGAAAAACTGGCCTAAAATGTCTTTGTTAATTCCCTAAAAATATCAGCTGGCTTCAACTATGTGAATATTCTTTAATTCATTGGTTCTCAACCCTTCTCAACATGAATCTGCATGTTGGAAACACTGAGAGAGCTTTTAAAAACTATAGCTGCTTGAATACCTCTAATTTTCACAGACTTATGGTGAGTCCATGGGAATGGGCTTTAGGCAGTGGTGTTTTAAACCTCCCTAAGTAGTCTGATGTACTGCCAGGTTGAGAAACATGTCTCTAATAATACTACAAAGTTAAGAAAAATTAATCAGCAATAGCCTTCCCTCTCCCAGAAATTAAAGTGATTTCTATGCTTAAATTTAGTAAATTCCTACAATTTTCTTCTCTCAGCTGAATAGCAAAATTCTCTTAAATGTTTCCCACAGGAAGTGTTTTTCATATTTCAGCCATTCATCTGTCGACCAATGAGAGCTTCCTCTTATTCTTTTTAGTCTGGGTACCTTACCTCAACAAAGGTCTAGACTTACTTCTGATATGGTAAAAAAAAAGGAGTATTTCCTAGTCCTTGCATGACTTATTCAAATAAATGAGTTTCTGAAGTTCAGACTACTATTTCTTAGTCATTCTTGTATCAGATTGCCTTTTTCTTAAAAAAAAAAAAAAAAAAGAATTGCATGAGTAAGGAGATGGTAAGGTATTTAGGAGATAAGGGCCTGTGATAATCTGCAGCACTTTGTCCGGTGAGGCAGAAACTTTGTCTGGTGAAATTGTACTATGGAAAATTATGTAGTCAGTTCTGAGAAAGCTGTCAGCCCTTGCTGTGAGTTACTAATGTGGTTCTTTGGTCACAAGAACAATTATGAGAGCTGTCCTTTTGTTATTGTTGTGAATACTTAACACCATCAGTAAGTCACCATCTCAGGAAATTTTATGGCTTTTTATAGATCCTTTCCTTTTTCCAGTAAAGAGTTATGACACAAATTTTTATCAATAAACCATATTTCTATAATACCCTTCTTCTTCGAGAGCTCCCAGGTGGCAATACATACATAAATAAAAGCATAAATAAAATTATTTCTTATGCCTTTTAACTCTGCCTGTTGTCTGAAGCTGTCATTGTTAATCCCAAGCATTTCACAAGTATTTTGAGTAAAGTTCTTAAAATCCACCAGTCTGGGAGGATGGCAGTCTATTACGATGAACTGCTTGTAAGTTAAAGAACTTTAAACTTTAGAAGCAACTATAAGAAATGTATAAAAGCTGACTTTTTGGACAGGATAGAACTTTGGAAGAAAGTGAAAAATTATGTTTTATATTTTGGGCAAAATTTTAATAAAAATTTAGCTATATCTTATCCTAGAAAATTACTAACTTGGTATAAGAAACTAGTCACTTTAAAATTTAAAGTGTTTTAAAAGATGAGATTAGAATCTTAGCCAAAGAGTATGATTAACTGTAAGTTTTTGGTAATGTTTGCATGAATGTGTTCAAAATGGCTAGGATTTGTACTTGTAGCAATTAGTTTAAAAATTTGTCTTAATCCCCAACTCAGAAAGCTGAGAATGGGAAATCAGTTGAAAACAAAATATACACCATATAGCACAAAAGTGTCATGTGAGACAGTATCATGATATAGGGAATAATTTCAAAGAGATGCATATTGGATATGGAAGAATGGTAAAGTTCTCATAGAGTGCAACTAAGCTTTTAAAATTCCATAGACATTAAATGGGCTGTGCTTTTGTTTTTAAGTCTTATACTTCAGTACATTTTAGATAAGCTCCATTTTCTTTTTTGCTTACACACTCACATCAGAAACTGTCATGTCTGTGTTACTTCGATTATAACGAGAATCATTGTCTGAGGTCGTGCACTTTGTACACTCTTTAAAATAACTCTTGTCATTGGAGATTACCTAAGAGTAGGCATTTTTCTGATTTGGGTCACTCTGAGAATTAGACTGTAGCTCACAGTAACTGAGTCCTTGGAGGTCACTTGTTAGACCTGATACCTTTTTAAAAGAATCGATTATCAGGACCACAGCTTGACTGAAACCAATTGATGATGTATCAGTTTGTCCATTTTCAGAGAATCCTACATACTGAGATGGTTCTTGAAATCAGTGGGGCAATGATGAAGTGGTTAATCATTCGTTCTGTACCTTTACACATATATGAACTTATCATTAATCATCAGTGTCTGTGGGTGTGCTTGCATTTTTTGACTGGTAAGTTATATACATATATATATATATATATATATAATATAATAGGTGAAAAATGATTAACAGAAAGTATATAAAAAAATATATTACTCAGCCATTAAAAAGAATACATTTGAATCAGTTCTAATGAGGTGGATGAAACTGGAGCCTATTATACAGAGAGTGAAGTAAGCCAGAAAGAAAAACATCAATACAGTATACTAACGCATATATATGGAATTTAGAAAGATGGTAACAATAACCCTGTGTACGAGACAGCAAAAGAGACACTGATGTATAGATCCGTCTTATGGACTCTGTGGGAGAGGGAGAGGGTGGGGAGATTTGGGAGAATGGCATTGAAACATGTATAATATCATGTATGAAACGAGTCGCCAGTCCAGGTTCGATGCACGATACTGGATGCTTGGGGCTGGTGCACTGGGACGACCCAGAGGGAGGGTATGGAGAGGGAGGAGGGAGGAGGGTTCAGGATGGGGAACACAGGTATACCTGTGGCAGATTAATTTCGATATTTGGCCAAACTAATACAATATTGTAAAGTTTAAAAATAAAAAAAAAGAAATATAAGCTCTGTCAGCTCATTGTTTTGTGCTTAACTTTTGCCAGTATTCATTATTACAGAAGAACATGTGAATGACTTCATGTCAACACTGTGACAAGCAGTTCAATCCTTCAGAAATATTCATAAAATACTTTGAAGTCATGAAAATTTTCAATGTGGCATATAGTGATAATATATGCATATAATCTCTTTCTATTGTTCTCTGTGTATTGCCTAGGTTCAGACTTGGGAGAGGATCAGCTCAGCTCAGCTCAGCTCAGTCACTCAGTCATGTCTGACTCTTTGCAACCCATGAATCACCGCATGCCAGGCCTCCCTGTCCATCACCAACTCCCGGAGTTCACTCAAACTCATGTCCATCGAGTCAGTGATGCCATCCAGCCATATCATCCTCTGCTGTCCCCTTGTCTTCCTGCCCCCAATCCCTCCCAGCATCAGAGTCTTTTCCAATGAGTCAGCTCTTCGCATGAGATGGTCAAAGTACTGGAGTTTCAGTTTCAGCATCAGTCCTTCCAATAAACACCCAGGACTGATTTCCTTTAGAATGGACTGGTTGGATCTCTTTGAAGTCCAAGGGACTCTCAAGAGTATTCTCCAACATTACAGTTCAAAAGCATCAATTCTTCGATGCTCAGGTTTCTTCACAGTCCAACTCTCACATCCATACATACATGGCCACTGGAAAAACCATAGCCTTGACTAGATGGTCCTTTGTTGGCAAAGTAATGTCTCTGCTTTTGAATATGCTATCTAGATTGGTCATAACTTTCCTTCCAAGGAGTAAGCGTCTTTTAATTTCATGGCTGCCATCACCATCTGCAGTGATTTTGGAGTCCCCAGAAATAAAGTCTGACACTATTTCCACTGTTTCCCCATCTATTTGCCATGAAGTGATGGGACCAGATGCCATGATCTTCGTTTTCTGAATGTTGAGCGTTAAGCCAACTTTTTCACTCTCCTCTTTCACTTTCATCAAGAGGCTTTTTAGTTCCTCTTCACTTTCTGCCATAAGGGTGGTGTCATCTGCGTATCTGAGGTTATTGATATTTCTCCCAGCAATCTTGATTCTAGCTTGTGCTTCTTCCAACCCAGAGTTTCTTATGATGTACTCTGCATATAGGTTAAAGAAGCAGGGTGACAAATACAGTCTTGATGTACTCCTTTCCCAATTTAGAACCAGTCTGTTGTTCCATGTCCAGTTCTAATTGTTGCTTTCTGACCTACATATAGGTTTCTCAAGAGGCAGGTCAGGTGGCCTGGTATTCCCATCTCTTTCAGAATTTCCCACAGTTTATTGTGATCCACACAGTCAAAGGCTTTGGCATAGTCAATAAAGCAGAAATAGATGTTTTTCTGGAACTCTCTTGCTTTTTCCATGATCCAGTGGGAGAGGATATCCTACTAAAGAATATTTTATATGGGGGTGTTTGAAGGGTCTTGGTTAAATTTTTACTCCTTCACTGTTTATATATATCCACATAGATTAAAAATTATTTAGATTCCATCTCTCAGCCCAAATGTATTCTTTCGAATTTAGATTTATCTCAATTACATTTCAGGAAAATAGACGTGAAAGGGGTGGATTCTCCCTATACTCTATGGCACCAGACTTTAAACCACTTTGATTTTGCTTTTGCCTTGAGGTCAGACACCACTAACATAATGGTCTCAGTGGGCAGAGTTGCTCAGTCATCTTTTGGTTTGGTGAATTTGATGTTTATTCTCTTCTGTGAATTTATCATTCTCAATTGGTCCTTTCACAGATTCTTTGTTAGCTTTTAGAATTGAGGCATCTAAGATATTCAGTTCAGTTCAGTCGCTCAGTCATGTCCGACTCTTTGCGACCCCATGAACCACAGCACACCAGGCCTCCCTGTCCATCACCAACTCCCGGAGTTCACTCAGACTCACGTCCATCGAGTCGGTGATGCCATCCAGCCATCTCATCCTCTGTCGTCCCCTTCTCCTCCTGCCCCCAGTCCCTCCCAGCATCAGAGTCTTTTCCAATGAGTCAACTCTTCACATGAGGTGGCCAAAGTATTGGAGTTTCAGCTTCAGCATCAGTCCTTCCAATGAACACCCAGGACTGGTCTCCTTCCAAGCTGTGGCTCCTTGAAATCACTCTTATGTCTTTGGTCAGTTATCCAGTTGCACTTCTAGTAGTTTGCACAGGCCAAACAGTGGCATACATGAATAAAGTTATGAATTGGTCAGATCCGGCTACTGTGAGCAAAGCAATGGCCATGTTAGTTTGTGAGTGAGCACACATAATCACTGAAAATCTCAGACAAGCTTCTTTGCCAAACATAGTTTTTGCTGTCCTTATGCCATGGATTTGCTTCTTGAATCTCTAGTGTCTCACTAACTTCTCTATTTACAAGTGCATTATATTTCCTCCCTGCTGTGTCCACTTCTGTTAAATCCCAGTCTTAAAGAGTGTTTTCAAGAAATACTTACAGCATTCCTTTTTGGATAGAGAAATTAGAATGCAGAGGATTGACTTGACTTTCATGATTTGAAATAGAGAATAGAGGTATTTCAGGCATTTGGCCCATGAGTCACCTTTTAAAACCTTGTCTGGTATGTCAGAGACACTCAATAAATATTTCTTAAATGAGTGATTGAAGATTGAATTAATCTTTAATGGTTCCAGCCAACCTCACACCTTATCATATGTCTTCCCTTTGCTGGTTAAACATTTCAGTGGTTTTTCACCGTGATAGAGTCTGAAATTCAAACTCCTTATCTTGTCAGTCAGATTTCAAAATAATTTGCATCATATGTATTTTCAATCTTATCTTGCATTTTGTTCTTGCTAGAGAGAAAATTAAAAAATCATTAATGCTAATGCTAAGTCGCATACTTCCTACATAGGAATACAAAAATAGCATGTTCTTTATGGTTTTTTTGAATGATGGCTTAGGTATTTGAACATAATACATTAAGTATTTGAATGTTATGAGAGATCTATACTCTGAAAACTATAATATATTGATGAAAGAACTTGAAAATGATGCAAAGAAATGGTGAGATATCCTGTGTTCTTGGATTAAAAGAACTAATATTATTAAAATGTCCTTACTACCCAAGACAATCTACAGATTTAATGCAATGCCTATCAAAATACCCATGACAATTTCTTCAGAACTAGAACAAATAATCCTAAAATTTATATGGAGCTATGAAACATCCCAATAGTCAAAGCAATCTTGAGAAAGAAGAACAAAGCTGGGAATTTCATACTCCCTGACTTCAGATTATACTACAAAGCTACAGTAATCAAACATCATGGTACTGAAACAAAAATGGAAATGTAGTTCAATGGAATATAATAGAAAGACCATAAATAAACCTAGACACAGTCAATTAATCTATGACAGAGGAGCCAAGATCTGCAATGGAGAAAAAGTCTGTTCAATAAGTGGTGCTAGGAAAACTGGACAGTTACATGTAAAAGAATGAAATTAGAACCTTCTCTAAAACCATATACAAAAATAAACTCAAATGGATTAAAGATCTAAATGTAAAACCTGAAAACATAAAACTCCTAGAGGAAAATATAGGCAGTACACCTTTTGACATAGATTGTAGCAATATTTTTGGGGGGTCTGCCTTCTAAATAAAGGGCTTTATCTGAAACTAATATAACATTATAAATCTATTGTACTTCAGTAAGCTTATTATTAATTTTCCTCATAGAAATTAACATATATTTTTTGTAAAAATGTCCTGCTACTGTTCAGAAATAAAGCATTAAGAAGCAAAATAAGTAAACATATAAATATCTGAATACTATCTCTTTTAAGACTATAACATGTAAGGCTGAGAACCAACTGAATGAGATTTTCTTTCTCATTGATATTTTTATTCATTCATTTTTAGTCATATTAACCATAAAACCATTATGAAGATATAGTGACTATATATGGACAGGGAGGCCTGGCATGCTGCAATTCGTGGGGTTGCAAAGAGTCGGAGACGAATGAGCGACTGATCTGATCTGGTCTGAGTGACTATATCTATGAACTGAATATTTTTAGTTCAAGTTTCATTAGTGAAAATTGCTGGTTAAAATAAAGAATTTAGAATTTTTTATAATTTTAGAAGTTTTAGAAATTTAGAGTTTTTTCCCTGTGTTTTTTTCCCCTATAATTTTCAATTGTTTAAAAGGAAAGAAAACATCAAATGAATATAACTTTAAATAAAATTTCACCATATAAAGTGAAAATGCCACATTAAATATTATGATGAAATAAATTACTAAAAAAAGGTGAATCTAGAAAGTAGAAACTATATGTATATAATAATTATATATGGGTATATAACTATAGTACATGTTCATTTTTCACTTAGTTAGAATATTTTGAAAACATGAAGAAAATTGAATTATGACAATGATGAAAATAAGTAGGAACTGATGCTTTTGAACTATGGCATTGGAGAAGACTCTTGAGAGTCCCTTGGACTGCAAGGAGGTCCAACCAGTCCATCCTAAAGGAATCAGTCCTGGGTGTTCATTGGAAGGACTGATGTTGAAGCTGAAATCCCAATACTTTGGCCACCTGATGCGAAGAGCTGACTCCTTTGAAAAGACCCTGATGTTGGGAAAGATCGAAGGCAGGAGGAGAAGGGGATAACAGAGGATGAGATGGTTGGATGGCATCATCGACTCAATGGACATGAGTTTGGGTAAATTCCGGAGTTGGTAATGGACAGGGAGGCCTGGCTTGCTGTGGTTCATGGGGTCGCAAAGAGTCAGACATGACTGAGCGACTGAACTGAACTGAACTATGATGTATAAAATATGATTTTGTTTAGGTTTTGTATATACTCATTATAAACATTAATGAATTTATTAATTAATGACAAGACAAAAAAATAAATCTATACTCAATATTAGTAAAATACCTTTGCCTTAATTTCTCTTGTCATATAGTATTTTTTTAAGTACTTTTTATTTATTATTGGCTGTGCTGAGTCTTTGTGCAGGCTTTCACTAATTATGGTGAGTGGTAACTACTCTCTAGTTGCAGTGCACAAGCTTCTCATTGCAGTGGCTTTTCTAGTTGCATACATGGGCTCTAGAGCACATGGCTTTGATAGTTGCGGCTTGCAGGGTCTGGAACACAGGCCCAGTAGTTGTGGTGCATGGGCTTAGTTGCCCCTCCGTATGTGGAATCTTCCCAGACCAAGGATTGAGCCCATGTCCCCTGCATTGGCAGGTGGATTCTTAACGACTGGACCACCAGGGAAGCCCTCTAGTCAATATACTCTGATGCTTCTCCTCAGCATCTAAACATGCTCACATATCTTCCTCTTCAAAGATGTAATAAAGCACCAAACCATCCCAAAACACTGTCTCAGAATCAGTTTTTATTCTATCTTCCACCATTTCAATTTTATTCTCAGATCCAAAATTTTCCCAAGACTTGTCTATCCAAATGGCAACATTTCATCACTTCCTATTCACTCCTCAGTCCATTCTAATCTGGCATTTCTCTCTTTTCTCTCTTTACTTCAGCAAATCAATTCTCTTTTAAGATCACTAGTGAAATCCTTATCCCTGAATCTATTTCTATGTACTTGGCTTTTCATTAGCAACTGACACTTTTGGCCACTCTCCTTGAAATAACTTCATCTTTCTTCAGCTATGTGGATCTCCGTTTTACCATTTTCTTTACAGGCTCATTTTCCTCTATCTGGCAATTAAATACTAAAATGCCTCATGACTCTATCCTTTGCTCCTTTCTGTTTTCTGTGTATTCTCTCTAGGCTATATAATTCACATCCACAGTTTAATGTACCATCTGTATGACAAGGACTATGAAATTGGTATTTTGATCTCAGACTTCTCTTAGCTCCAGTTTTGCATATACATATTGTGCCTACTTAAAATCTCTTTTTAGATGTTTCAAAGGTGCCTTAAACTCAACATGTCTAAAATTGCATCCATTGCCTTCTGTTCCAAACTCATTATCCTCCTGTGTTTCCTATCACAGTGAATTCTACTACATTTCATTCAACCTTCTTCTGTGCTATGCTCCAGCTACACTGGCCTGCCTGCTATTCTTTGAATAAACCAAGACAAGTTCTATCAGAGGACCTCTGCATTTGCTTTTCTTTCTTCCTGGAATGTCCTGCCTCTCAAACTTCCAGTGACTCTATCTTATCCTTTATTTACTTCTCATTTTAACAGTATCTCCTCAAAGAAGCTCTTACTTGAGCATCCTATCTAAAGGAGTGGCTCACTAACTCCTGGTGTTCTTTACCTTTTGTTATTTGTCTTTTCTCTGCTTATAAATATCTATTAGGGTGTTATATTTTATATGTGTATCAGTGTATCACATTTTCTCCAAACTAGAATCCTTAAGGGAAGTTACTCTGTTGTGTTGTTCATAATGTCAAAATAGTGTCTGCAACATACTACAAGTCAGTTTTACCTCTTAGTCCACGGATTTCTTCATTTCTTTTTATCCCCATTGCCACTACTCTAGTCTGAGCTGCCATTATCTCTTGCTTGTGAAAGCATCCTAATCACTTACATTTGGTTACCTTTCAGTCCACATATTTTCTGTCTTGCATCTAGAGTGGTAGTTTTTACAGAAGCAAATCTGGTAATGCTTTTTTATTATTTAAAAACATTCAAGCATGTACTGTTCTCAAGATAATGATCAAAATCTTTACCATGAGCTGTAAAGCCATGGATCCACTTCATCACTTACTGCTTTTCCCTTTGTTCTCTTTCTTCCAAGCACTCTGGTGTTCTGAAAGTTCTCAAGTGCACCATTGTTCTCCCATCTTGGAATCTTTCATATGTTTCTTTGTCTTAGAAGATTCTTCAACTGCCCCCACCCTCAGCTCTAGATTTAACCTGGTTAATTTCTACTTACTCTCCAAATCTTTCAGTCCAATATAATGTGTGCTGCCTGGCACTTTGAAGTGATCTAAAATATAATGGTGATCTGAAAAGACAAGACTCCACTCTCTTACCCTTTAAATTTAGAACAGAAACCTGATATAAACTGACTTGGCTCCAAATAGTACCTCTTTCTAACCTTGTAACCCTTTCACAGTTTGTAACTATATGTGTTTATGAATTTATGGGATTGGTTTTTTTTTTATCAACCTCCCTAAGAAGTAAACTTCATGATTTGCAATCTGTATTTGTGGAATAAATGAATAAATATACATCCACTAATAACTATGGTACATACTAGAACCCAAACTTGACTTCAATAATATTATTTTGTATATATATCAAATATCTTCATGGAAGACAATTCCATTATTAAAATCTGAAGCATCTGTTATTACATGCTCACTCAAACTTTATATTCTGTAACACTTTTTTTCTCTCTTTTGTATAATCTGAGTTTTATTTCTAAGCATACCTGTAATTGTATCTAATAGGAATTTTGCTTATGTGCTTGTTTATGGTATTCTTTGATGAAATTGCAACTTTGGTCAAATATAATTCTGATTGAATGGGCTCAGTGGTCTTTGCCACAAGCATTTAAGTTAATCTGTTGGCAACATGGAGAGAACACATTTCTTTCTATTTGGCAGGATATTAACTCATTTCAGCCATGGAAGCTGTAATTTCCTGAATGGTATCCTACTGTCTGGCAAAAGTTAATGCAGGTTTCCAGTCCCTTTCTCATGCCAGTGGTTCAGTTTACACACTGAGAATCTGGCTAGATGTATGCTGTATTAAACTAATGCACGATGTAAAACATGATGAGTTAAATTCAGCAAGTGTGTTTTGAATTCTAATCTGTGAAAAATGTCTTTTTCAAGACTAGTGGGGGATAGACTAAAAAGTATGAGAGAGTCAGGATTTTTAATAACACTGAAGTCTTATTAGGGTAATAAAACTTACACATATTTCCATGGAAACTTCATGTCATCATCCAATAGCATTATTTATTCTTGACTTCTTCCAAATATTAATTCCCTGTTCCAGATCCCCTCTGTAAGAACCCCACTATTTGAGTGGTTACACAATTTTGAAATCTTGGGATTCTATCGGCTATCTTTTCTTTTATATCCTGCGTCTGCTAGGTCTTTGAGTAGTAGACCTGTTTAAAGTTCACTCTCTTTTAAAAATTCTATCACTTGAATTCCTGTGTACTCACAACCTTCATTTTCTTAATCAACAAAAACATAAGTGTCTAAACTATTTTATAGATCTAGGCCAGTGGAATGTCATTCAGACAAGAAAAATGTGAATGGCACCTGATGGGCTATGCAAAGAGGTAGCTCTCCTGTAGAGCATCATCTAATCCAGGATTCCCCAACCATTTAGGCACCAGGGATGGGTTTCATGGAAGGCAGTTTTTCCATGGACTGGGGAGGGGTGTTGCAGACACCTGATCTAACTAACTATTGTTAAATTGGCTTTCAAGTGTTTGCAACCTTCAAATGAAAAGGAAGTCACTATTTAATTTTGATATTGGATATTTCTAATGGTAATAATTTAAGTGTACTAGACAAAAATCTATACTTTCTTTTTTGGTTCTTACTTTTTCTTCCCACTAAATATTTGGAGAAACCATCATGCCCTACAATATCTGAACATCATCTGATATGTTCATCTTTTCTCTAATTATTTCTCACAAGGTAACATATCTAGGGACCTCCCTGGTAGCTCAGCTGGTAAAGAATCTGCCAGTAATGCAGGAGACCCCGGTTCAATTCCTGGGTTGGGAAGTTCCCCTGGAGAAGGGAACGGCTACCCACTCCAGTATTCTTGGACTTCCCTGGTGGCTCAGATGGTAAAGAATCTACCTGCAGTGTGGGAGACCTGGATTCAATTCCTGGGTTGAATTCAATTCCAGGAAAATCCCCTGGAGGAGATCATGGTAACCGACTCCTGGGTTACCTGGAGAATCCCCATGGACAGAGGAGCCTTGAGAGTTACAGTTCATGGGGTCATAAAGAGTTGGACACGAATGCGCAACTAAACACAGCACAGCAGGTTATCTAGAACCCCCTAAAAGACCACTGAGCTGAGACAGAGCTGGGATGTACTTCTCTAGTTTTTAATCTAATCTGTCTAAAAAAGCTTCTGTTTTCTCATAACTGGATTTAATTTTACCTAAAGGACTACTAAATTTGTTGACTCTGATATTGCAAAGATACTATACTTTAAGATACTTGTTTTCATTCTAGGTAGAAAGGTACTTTAAGAGCTTTAACCCAGAAGGTTCTACTTATAATAGATATTCTTTAAAACAGTTAGTTGAACCTAAATGGGAAGGAAATCCAAAAAAGATTGGATATATGTATATGTATGACTGGTTAACTTTGCTGTACAGCAGAGACTATCACAGCAGTGTAAAGCTACTATACTCCAACAAAACAAAACAGACGTTAGTTGATACAGCTTCCATTTTGGCTACTATGTGAGGCTAAAGAAACCTACATTTGACAAAATTTAATTGACTCAAAATTGAGGGAGTATTTGAGGCTGTGTACTGTAGCAAATTTGGAAAACTCAGCGTGGCGACAGGACTGGAAAAGGTCAGTTTTCATTCCAATCCCAAAGAAAGGCAATGCCAAAGAATGCTCAAACTACCACATAATTGCACTCATCTCACACGCTAGTAAAATAATGCTCAAAATTCTCCAAGCCAGGCTTTAGCAGTACGTGAACCGTGAACTTCCAGATGTTCAAGCTGGTTTTAGAAAAGGCAGAGGAACCAGAGATCAAATTGCCAACATTCAGTGGATCATCAAAAAAGCAAGAGAGTTCCAGAAAAACATTTATTTCTGCTTTATTGACTATGCCAAATCCTTTGACTGCATGGATCACAATAAACTGTGGAAAATTCTGAAAGAGATGGGAATACCAGACCACCTGATCTGCCTCTTGAGAAATTTGTATGCAAGTCAGGAAGCAACAGTTAGAACTGGACATGGAACAACAGACTGGTTCCAAATAGGAAAAGGAGTATGTCAAGGCTGTATATTGTTACCCTGCTTATTGAACTTCTATGCAGAGTACATCATGAGAAATGCTGGGCTGGAAGAAGCACAAGCTGGAATCAAGATTGCCGGGAGAAATATCAATAACCTCAGATATGCAGATGACACCACCCTTATGGAAGAAAGTGCAGAAGAACTAAAAAGCGTCTTGATGAAAGTGAAAGAGGAGAGTAAAAAAGTTGGCTTAACGCTCAACATTCAGAAAACTAAGATCATGGCATCTGGTCCCATCACTTCAGGGGAAATAGATGGGGAAACAGTGTCAGACTTTATTTTGGGGGGCTCCAAAATCACTGCAGATGGTGATTGCAACCATGAAATTAAAAAATGCTTACTCCTTGAAAGGAAAGTTATGACAAACCTAGACAGCATATTAAAAAACAGAGACATTACTTTGCCAACAAAGGTCCGTCTAGTCAAGGCTATGATTTTTCCAGTGGTCATGTATGGATGTGAGAGTTGGACTGTGAAGAAAGCTTGATCCTTTTGAACTGTGGTGTTGGAGAAGACTCTTGAGAGTCCCTTGGACTGCAAGGAGATCCAACCAGACCATTCTAAAGGAGGTCAGTCCTGGGTGTTCACTGGAAGGACTGATGCTGAGGCTGAAACTCCAATACTTTGGCCACCTCAAGCGAAGAGTTGACTCATTGGTAAAGAACCTGATGCTGGGAGGGATTGGGGGCAAGAGGAGAAGGGGATGACAGAGGATGAGATGGCTGGATGGCATCACCGACTTAATGAACATGAGTTTGGGTAAACTCCGGGAATTGGTGATGGACAGGGAGGCCTGGTGTGCTGCGATTCATGGGGTCGCAAAGAGTTGGACACGACTGAGTGACTGAACTGAACTGAACTGAACTGTATGTAGCAAAATCTGAAAAAGCAAGTTTACTTTTATCTCTAACATGAAACTTTAGTAGGATTTCTAGGTGTGAAATATACTTGAAATGACAAATTGTACTTTGAATAATTTGTTAACATGGCAAGTTTCTGTGCTTTGAAAGCTAGGGCACTTTATTCAGGATAACTTGAATAAAATCAGTATAATATTTCTGCATATTTTTCCTTGTTAAAAGATTGCTCATTTTCCACCAAAGGAGATGTTAAAATACTCAAAGTCATATTTTTTGTTCCCAGTATGCTCTCAGGAGCTAAGAGTGATACTGTCTCAATACTTTTACTTTAGAATATGATAAAAAATTTAAATAACTAGTTAGGATACATATTATGAGAGCTAGTTAAAACAGAGTGTGCACATTGTAAAAGCAGCCTATCTGATCTGTTGACCACCTGCCTTGAAATTGTAGCTGTTACTATGATTTCTATAATCCAGAGGCAAAAAGATAAGAACACAGCTACAGAAAATATAATTGATAAAGGGAAGCCCTTTTCCCATTCTGTCACTGCAGTAGATGGTAGTAGTAACATTGTGTGTATGTATGTTAGTCGTTCAGTCATATCTGACTCTTTGTGACCCCATGGACTGTAGCTGACTAGGCTTCTCTGTCCATGGACTTCTGCAGGTACTGCAGTGATTGGCCATTCCCTTCTCCAGGGGATCTTCCTGACCCAAGGATTGAACCCAGGTCTCCCATATTGCTGGCAGATTCTTTACCATCTGAGCCACCAGGGAAGCCTAGTACTGGGTTAGGGACAGTAAATTGTAAAGGAAACAGAACCTCCTTTATTTTCTCTAATCCACCCCTTCAAGCAGGGACTCTTGATAAACTTAGGTAGAGTTGCCCAGGGAGCATCACACCAGACTCTCTCTGGATGAACCATCAGTTAATTTTGGCCAGTACTCCTGGATAAACTGTCACCTTAACCTCTTTGTACATCTTTCTTGCAGGAATGCTAATGCTGTTTGTTTTAATGCCCAAAGTTTTGGGTGCACTAAATAGTTTGAATTTTTTCCTTGTTAGGAGAGTTCCATTCATAGTCAAACATCCCTAGTGATATCCTGATTGTGAAACTCAGTGAGCATGTTTCTGTCATTGTCTAACTGCAACTTGAGACTGCATTTGACATTTCTGTCATTCTACTGTCACATGCTTCTTGCAATGCTCATATCTTCTCCTTCATGTATTCCTGTCTCACTATCTATCCTTCAAAGATATGTGTTTCTCATGGTGGCAGATCTTGCTAATTACTCAACACCCATTCTTTTTATCAATGGATTCCTGATTCTAATGGGACCAAACCATACTACAGGTAAACGTAGTCACCTTTCTAAACTCTCAAGAGCAGTTCTGGGCAAGGAAATGGAATAAAAAAACTTCTCAAGGATGGGCTTCTGGAAAAGCTATTGTTCTCTAGATAGAAAGGGACACTTGCCTTTTCCCTTTTCCCCTACTCTTGCTGAGCATGCAAAGCATGCACATCAGATGCCTGAAGGTATTCAAGCTAGCTTGTGACCTTGAGGGTGAGAAGCAATGTCAAGGAGACTTAGAAAAGTAAAGCCAGACGAGATCGGGCGCCTTCAGGCTGATAGGGCCGGAGACATGTATACCTGTGGCGGATTCATTTTGATATTTGGCAAAACTAATACAATTATGTAAAGTTTAAAAATAAAATAAAATTAGAAAAAAAAAAAGAAAAGTAAAGCCAGACAAATCATGGGTTCTTTCTTTCTTTCTTGAGCTACCTCCCTCTGGACTCTTTATTTTGTCATAAAAATAAATCCTTTGGTTACCTCCTATGATTTTTGCTTACATGCAGCCTGAAGCAAATCATGCAAGTTTTTTCCTTTGTATTGTGTTTTTAAAAGTTTCTAATCTTTTAGGATTTTTTAATGTTTTAAAATATTTTACTTTGTTTTTGTATTATGTTTTACACTATTAGTTTTACACTATTAATATGTTTTACACTATTATGTTTTACACTCACGTCTATGGGGTTGCACAGAGTCGGACACGACTGAAGCGACTTAGCAGCAGCAGCAGCAGCAAGCTCCTTAAACGCAGAGGTTGGGTTCTTCACACCTGTACTCAAACTACCTCACACACATTGGGGAGAAAAGCAAGAACTCATTCTCTGGCTTGTTATACATGAATAAAAAACAGAGTATGAGATAGCTCTGTAAGTTAATTACTACTCTATGTGCAGAGTACATCATATGAAATGCTGGACTGGATGAATCACAAGCTGGAATCAAGATTGCCAGGAAAAATATCAACAGTCTCACATATGCAGATGATGGTAGAAAGCAAAGAGGAACTAAAGAGCCTCTTGATGAAGGTGAAAGAGGAGAGTGAAAAAACTGGCTTAAAACGCAACATTCAGAAAACTAAGATCATGGCAACTGTTCCCATCACTTCATGGCAAATAGACGGGGAAAAAAAAATGGAAACAGTGACAGATTTTATTTTCTTGGGCTCCAAAATCACTGTGGATGGTGACAGTAGTCACAAAATTAAAAGACACTTGTTCCTTGAAAGGAAAGCTTTGACAAACGTAGATAGTGTATTAAAAAGCAGAGGCATCACTTTGCTGATAAAGGTCTATATAGTCGAAGTTATGGTTTTTCCAGTATTCATATACAGACATGAAAGTTGGAGCGTAAAGAAGGCTGAGCATGGTAGGATTGATGCTTTTGAATTGTGGTGGTGAAGACTCTTGAAAGTCCCTTTGACACCAAGGAGAACAGATTTGTTAATCCTAAAGGAAATTAACCCTGAATATTCATTGTAAGGACTGATGCTGAAGCTGAAGCTCCAATACTTTGGCCACCGGATGTGAAGAGTGGACTTGTTGGTAAAGACCCTGATGCTGGAAAAGACAGAAAAAAGGAAAAGAAGGCGGCAGAAGATATGACGATTGGATGGCATCCTCAACTCAATGGACATGAATTTGAGCAAACTCCAAGAGGAAGTGAGGGACAGAGAAGCCTGGCATGCTGAAGTCTGTGGAGTTGAAAAGAATCAGACATGATTTAGTGACTGAACAGCAACAACAAAACAGAATTGGGCATTATAGAACCTATGGAAAGGTTTGCCATTTTCGTACTATTCAAACTTTTGATAATGTTATCCTTTTTTCTGTTTTTGGTAAAATGTATAGTAATTTTCAGTGGAAGCCCTAAAAATAGTAATTGGGTACAAGGTTCCTGACAACCAGGAGTTACAGAGAACCCATCAAGTTAGGGAGATCAGCTCTAAACAGACTGACTTCTAATTTAATAGAAAGGCGGGAGGAGAGGATGGCTGCAGGTGGGTGATGGTGTGAATAATCAAGCATTCAGGAAGAGAATAGACTGGTCTGAGAGTCGCTCTTGTTTGTTTTACTTCTTTGCTGGTTTTCTAGTGTGTCTACCACCACTGTCGTACTTAGGGGCTTCCTAGGTGGTCCTGGTGGTAAAGAACCCACCTGCCAATGCAGGAGACATAAGAGACACAGGATTGATCCCTGGATTGGGAAGATACCCTGGAGAAGGAAATGGCAACCCACTTCAGTATTCTCACCTGGAAAATCCCATGGATGGAGGCTGGCAGGCTATAGTTCATGGGGTTTCAAAGAGTCAGACATAGCTGAGCACGCAGGCACTGTCATACTTTAGAAAATCATCCCTCTCCTGGTCAACTTCTATGGCCTCCAGCTTTGTTTCTTTCAAATTAACCCACAGTCATGAGGATCTGATCTGAAAGGAAAACGTGGTCCTTTCAGTCCATTGTCTAAAAGCCCTTCAAAGCCCCTTATTGCCACAGGTAAACGTCTAAGGAGGGCACCCTGGTCCTCCTGGTCTTCCCCTGTACCTTCCCACTCGGTGCTTTGTACTTCCGTGCTTCATCTGCTGGGGATGCTCGCACTCTTCTGCATAGCCCATGTCCCTCTTTCTTCACACACCTTCACTTATTGCCCATATTCCTGGTCACTTACCTGGTTGCTTGTCTGAAAGTGAAGTCGCTCAGTCGTGTCCGACTCTTAGCAACCCCAAGGACTGAAGCCTACCAGGCTCCTCCGTCCATGGGATTTTCCAGGCAAGAGTACTGGAGTGGGTTGCCATTTCCTTCTCCAGGGGGTCTTCCTGACTCAGGGATCGAACCTGGGTTGCTTGTCTAATGCCATTTAATTTCTAAGTGAAAGAAAGTGAAAGTGAAGTTATCTCAGTCATGTCTGACTCTTTGTGACCCCATGGGCTATACAGTCCATGAAATTCTCAAGGCCAGAATACTGGAGTGGGTAACCATACACTTCTCCAGGGTATCTTCCCAACCCAGGGATTGAACTCAGGTCTCCTGCATTGCAGGTGAATTCTTTACCAGCTGAGCCACCAGGGAAGCCCTAATTTCTAAGAGTAGGCTCTATTCTGTCTACTAAGGAAACTTTAAACACTTAATTGCTGTGAAACCTTGAATAAGTTACTACTTGATTTTCCTCATTATTAAAATTAGGTAACAATGGGATCTACCTTGTGGAGTTGTGAGTTGGAATGGGTCAATACACATAAACAATTTAGAATACAGTAAATAAGCATGCTCTGTAATAGTATATATTAGTTATAATTATTAAAATAGCTTTTCCAACCTTACCCTAACAAATCTGAATCAAATATATCTGCAATATATCCCCATAATGCTGCATTGTATTTGTGTTTTAACTTATCCTTGATGGGCAGTATAGCATTGTATAGCCAGAGTACATGGAACTGAATTTTAGTTCTGCTATTTACCAGCTGTATGGCCCTGATAATGTTACTAACCCTCTGCACTTCATTTTTCTCACTTGTAAAATAGGGATAATATAGAATCTATTTCACTCTCTTCTTTCATTTTCATCAAGAGTCTTATGATGAAGAGAGTGAAAAAGGTGGCTTAAAACTCAACATTCACAAAACTAAGATCATGGCGTCTGGTCCCATCACTTCATGGCAATTAGATGGGAAAACAATGGATAAGGTGACAGACTTCATTTTTGGGCCTCCAAAATCACTGCAGATGGTAACTGCAGCCATGAGATTAAAAGACACTTACTCCTTAGAAGAAAAGCTATGACCAACCTAGACAGCATACTAAATAAAAAGCAGAGACGTTACTTTGCCAGCAAAAGTCCATTTAGTCAAAGCTATGGTTTTTCCAGCAGTCAGGTATGGATGTAAGAGTTGGACTATAAAGAAAGCTGAGTGAGAAAGAATTGATGCTCTTGAACTGTGGTGTTGGAGAAGATTCTTGAGAGTCCCTTGGACTGCAAGGAGATCCGACCAGTCCATCCTAAAGGAAATGAGTCCTGAATATTCATTGGAAGGACTGATGTTGAAGCCGAAACTCCAATACTTCAGCCATCTGATACGAAGAACATTGGAAAAGTCCCCGAGGCTGGGAAAGATCGAAGGCAGGAGGAGAAGGGGATGCCAGAGGATGAGATGGTTGGAAGGTATCACTGACTTGATGGACATGAGGTTGAGTAAGCTCTGGGAGTTGGTGATGGACAGGGAAGCCTGGCAAGCCACAGTCCATGGGGTGGCAAAGAGTCAGGCACGATTTAGCGACTGAACTGAACTGAGACTCTATTTTACAGATTGTTGTGAGGAATAAATGAGTTCATACGTGGTAAACTCTTAGGACAGTGCCTGGAACACAACAAATGTTATACACGTCTTTGCTGTGCTTATTATATACTACAGGTCTGTTTCTAATTTTCAGGGATGTTTTTACCCACCAGAAAGGAAGCTTTATCCCCCGCAACCCTGCCAGCTTTATTGAGATATAATTGACATACAAGACTGTGTAACTTTAAGGTATACAGCACAATGATTTGATATATGTATATATTGAGAAATAATTACTATGATAAGTTTAGTTAACACCTACATCACCTCACATAGCTGCAATTTTGTGTGTGTGATGAGAACTTTTAAAATACATTCTCTTAGCAACTTTTGGATATACAAAATAGTGTTGTTAACTATGGTCGCCATGTTGCAAATTACATCCTCAGAACTTTTTAGCTTATAACTTGAAGTTTATATCCTTTAACCACTTTACCCTTTCTTCTCCCCTCCCATCCCTGCCACACACACACCTCAACAGTACGTACATAGGTCACCCCTGGTGATCACCAATCTGTTGTTTCTATGAGTTCGATTTCTTTACATTCCACATATAATTTGCATTGTATAATATTTATCTTTCTCTGTCTGACTCATTTCACTTGGCATAATACCCTCAAGGTTCATCCATGTTGCAAATGGCAGAATTTCTTTATTTTTTATGGCTATATATATATATATAAACACATTATTTTTATCTGAAATTTCCTTTTTTTAGCTGACACACACACACACACACATATGTATATACGTGTGTTGCTATTGTTGTTCGGTCACTCAATTGCGTCCAACTCTTTGGGACCCCATGGACTGCAGCACGCCAGGCTTCACTGTCCTTCACCTTCTCCTGGGACTTGCTCAAACACATGTCCATTGAGTCAGTGATGTCATATATATATATCCATGCATTCATCAGTGGACATTTAGGTTGATTCTTTTCAAGTTTTGCCTGTTGCAAACAATGCTGCAGATATAGTGATTGAGATAGTGATTTCATTTCCTTCAAATATATACCCCGAAGTGAAACTGCTGGATTATAAAGTGGTTCTACTTTTAATTTGTTCTTTGACCCATATATTTTTCAGGAGTGTGTGGTTTAATTTCCATATTTTTATTATTAATTTTTCAGCTTTTCTCTTGTTATTGGCTTTAGTTTCACACCAATATGGTCATAAGAAATACTTGATGTAATTTGTCTTCTTGATTTTTTGAGACTTGTTTTGTATTCTAAAATATGATCTATCCTGGTGAATTTTCTATCTACACTATAGGAGAAACTCTGGTTGTCTTTATCTATGGCAAGTTGCTAGTTGGTCTTCTTGTGAGGGGACTGAACTCAGTAGCCACCTATGTCATTATTCTGATGACCAAAAGTGAGACTTCTGAAGGCAGGGGTTGTGACATTCATTTTATAAGTTTATAATTGTTGTTCAGTCACTGAGTCATGTCTGACTCTTTGCGACCCTGTGGACTGCAGCATGCCAGGCTTCCCTGTCCCCCTTTTTTGGAGTTTGCTTAAATTCATGTCCATTGAGTCGGTGATGCTATCCAACCATCTTATCCTCTACTGTCCTCTTCTCCTTTTGCCTTCAATCTTTCCCAGCATCAAGATCTTTTCCAGTGAGTTGGTTCCTCACATTAAGTGGCCAGAGTTTTGGAGCTTCAGATTCAGCATCAGTCCTTCCATTGAATATTCAGGGTTGATTTCCTTTACGATTGACTGGTTTGATCTCCCTGCTGTCCAAGGGACTCTCAAGAGTCTTCTCCAGCACTACAATTTGAAATCATCAGTTCTTCTGTGCTCAGCCTTCTTTATGGTCCAACCCTCACATCTGTACATTGGCATGCATCAAATCTTTCTTGAATGAATAAATGATTTTTTCCTTTTTGTTTCACAAAGGGACAAAATTAAAAGTAAAAACTTATGAGGTTTTATTTAAACATTAATAAGTTTACTGTTCAGAAAGAGTGAGCTCATTGGCACACAATGGATTTCACTATTCCTCTGCCAGCATTTCTTTATTCCTGTCAGGTTTAATAAGGACAATAATAAAACTTAGAGAAAACATTAAACTGCTGACACTTGAAATATCCGGTTAGAAAATCTGATGTTCTCACTATTTTCACTCCCCTGGTTCCTGACTGTATTAAACAGGTTTATTTAAGGGCAGCTTAGGTCATGAAAGAACTTATTCTGGATGACAGATTATACTGAGCCTATGCTCTGTGTTTCCATCACACTGACCTGTGATGCATGAAGCATTTGTTGAACTTTCTTCTATTTTATCACTGGGTTACCAGATCACTTATGTACTCTTGCCTGGAAAATCCCATGGATGGAGGAGCCTGGTAGGCTGCAGTCCATGGGGTTACTAAGAGTCGGACACGACTCAGGGACTTCACTTTCACTTTTCATTTTGATGCATTGGAGAAGGAAATGGCACCCCACTCCAGTGTTCTTGCCTGGAGAATCCCAGGGACAGGGGATCCTGGTGGGCTGCCATCTATGGGGTCGCACAGAGTCGGACACGACTGAAGTGACTTAGCAGTAGCGGCAGTATGTCGGATGAATTCCTCTTAGAGCCACACACTTACAGGTGAAGTTTGGCCCCTCTGGAAACAATCTTCTCAATCAGCTTGAAAGTTTTAAGCAAGTGTATAATGTGATCCAGTGCATATTTTTAATACATCAATCTGGAGCCCATAGGAAGAAAGACTGGGAAGGGGGTGAGAGCCAGGATAGGAGGCCAGTTAAAAGACTGATGGAGTAGCCCGGCAAGGAACCAAGAGAGAAATAATCATGGGGTAGAGAGAAAGGGACATATCTGGGAAATGTTAAGGATTTATAACAGGCAATTACTGTTATTAGCCTGGCGGGCTACAGTCCATTGGGTCGCAGAGTCAGACATGACTGAGGGACTGAGTACATGTGCACACATATACACACACAGGTGATGAAAGGTACTGAAACAGCCTCCAGGTATTTAGATTATATTACTGGATGCAGTGGGACTGTTAATCAGTATAGAGAGAAGAGGAGAAGAAGTAAATTTTATTAGGAAAAATTACTTATGTTTATAGCAGTGTCTGTTGGATGTGCCTGGCAGGCAGTTGTCAAGAGGGTTTGGATCTCAGAAGAGTAGCCAAAGCTGGAGATACAGGTTCAGAAGTCATTACTACATGGATTTTCATGGAGATCACTGTTAGGACATCTCAGGTGAAGTGTATACAACAGGGTGGTAAACAGAATGAACTCTAATCTGCTGCAATGCAAACGTTTATTTTTTAGAGACTAGGAACAAAGGATTTGGAACATTTCAAGAATCTTCTTCTGGAAAGTCCATGTTTAAGGTCATGGAAAAAACCTAGTGTCTCTTCTCAGAGATCTTAAAAAAGCAGAGTTTCTTTTTGTATTTATACTGACGATTCAACTAAATAATATATGTGTAAAATATAAAATACAAAAACAAAGCAAGTAAATCACCAAGTCTCCATATTAGATATAGTCTTGGTTGTAAACAACCTGCGTTTATCCTTTTTAATCAGAGAAGGTTATAGGGCAGTCCTGAACTTTGAATTTATAGTTTTTTCCCAATGCGAACAATGCATTTTAATACTTGCACACATGTACATACACCACTGACACAAAAGTTTTACTGAACAACACTCATCCTTACTTCTTATGATGCACTCAATAGTTTTCATACCATTCCACTTCGTTTATTCATTTCATCCTGTTCCTTTTTCCCATTCTGTTCCACTGTGAAAATAAATAAACTCTGATTTAATGACCCAATGGCACCCCACTCCAGTACTCTTGCCTGGAAAATCCCATGGACAGAGGAGCCTGGTAGGCTGCAGTCCATGGAGTCGCTAAGAGTGGGACACAACTGAGCGACTTCCCTTTCACTTTTCCCTTTCATGCATTGGAGAAGGAAATGGCAACCCACTCCAGTGTTCTTGCCTGGAGAATCCCAGGGACGGGGGAGCCTGGGGCGCTGCCGTCTATGGGGTCTCACAGAGTCGGACACGACTGAAGCGACTTAGCAGCAGCAGCAAATTGATTTTGCATACCATGAAGAGGTCACAGTCTACAGTTTGAAAAACTCTACCTTAAAAATCCTCCCGAATCTTATATAAAGATGAATTCTATTAGTAATACCTTTAGTGAAAGCAGATTGGGTGTGGAAGAGTTTCTAAGAGACTAATTAGGGCCCTCGTGGATCTTCTCACAGAAATCTTGCTGAGGAGTTCTAAACCAGTTAGTTGATCATTTATTCATTTCCCATTCAGCTGATGGATATTTATGGACTACCTCCTCTAGCCAGACAAGGCACCAGGCTAGTTGTTGGGGATAAAGCATTCAACACAAGACAGATCCCGAGTTTGTGGGATTTGAAACTTACATAATTTAGGTACTCATTTTAAGAAAAAGAATGTAAAATTATAAATATAAAATTAGGTGCCAAACTGATTATTTATGATGAAAAAAATATCATATCATATTCTTCAAGCTTCAGGTCCCTTTGTCTATGATCCCTTTAGGCAATTTGCCAAAAATGTTTATACAGTAATTCTTACTGAGTGCAGCCTTACTCCTCTCCTCACCTGAACACTCTAACTCTGTGCAACTTCTACCACTCACAGGGCCCTCTGTAAGCAAATGGACCCCAACCCGATATTTCATTAGCTTCAAAGTAAATCCACTTGTGTTTACCATTGCATAAACAATATCAACCCACTTGTATCCTTTGGGCAAGGAAGACACAGTAAAAGGGACTAGTCAGGTAACATGTTATTCAATTATATTCTGAGGTGAAGATATACAAAAAAACAAGAACACACAGTGGGAAAATCATACCTAATCTGGGGCAGAGAGAAGACCTACCTGAGGGGAGGTTCACTGGAGAGGGTCCAAGCTTGTGAGCTATAACTGTAGGCCAGTTCCAGGAACTGGCACTGGTTTGGAAACCAGACCGTGACAAGACACATTCAGTAACTTAGAGTAAGTGTCTAAAACCTTTTAAAACAATTTGAAAGAGCAATTTTATATCCATTAAATACAATAATCTGGCTTAACCTTGCATTTTGCATGCCCTTTTATTTTTTATTTTGTTTTCCCAGAATTTCATTTTTCTTATAGTAAGAGTATGAATCTGCATATTTTGGGGGGAAACGTGATCTTTCCTCATTGATAATCCAAGAACACTGCTGTCAGAGACTTTTCTTACAGCTGAGCCCCATGCCCTTATACTTTCTCCTCACCATACTTAGAATAAATAACATTAGAGTGAAAGTAAAACAACATTTGGAATAAGGACTAGACATCAAGAAATATTATTTTTATCTTAAGTTAAAAAGCTGTATGGTAAATAAGAAACAATAATGATATTGTTAAGAAATAGAATATGAAAGTGAAGAAAAATTCAAAGCAGACCATGAAAAATTGGGAAGTGGTAACTTTTAAAAGACATATCAAACCATTAAAAGGATAAATCCTTATATAACATAAACTACATAAACAACAACGCAACAATGAAACTTTATCTAAAAACAGAAATGGATGCACATGTACTCCTAGCACTGGTTCTTTGGCTGAGAGCCCATGGGTAGAGACCGATCCTCTGGCCTTGTTCTGGGTGCCTGACAGTCCCAGCATCTGTGCAGGGAGGAGGCATTACGATCCTTTATGGTTCGTGGCGTGTCTGTTTCCACATCTCCAGTGTGCGGTCTGGCAGCAGCTTCACCAGATTATCAGATATCCTCGTGTAAAGGTGATCAAATGGAGATGTGGTGATCACATTCCCAAGTGAGTCAACAGACCATCTGTTGGAAATACAAGGACAGTATGTTTCACTTTCCAAAATCCAGAGCAAATTTAACTTTTTGATATTTATGGACTAAGAAAGGGTTTGCTTCTAAACATTTAATTTCATTTCACAGCAGTTAGTAAAAGAATGTTTAAACATTAAAGGAAGAGATAGGCATTTTACCTTAAACACTAGCCTTTAAAACTCACTTTAAAAATCATTTCTAAGCGTTCAGGAGAATTTAACCCTTTCATAGCATTTTTATTAGGTTCATGAACAGAAAAAGTAAGAAACAAGTATATTTATGTTGTAAATTTCCCCCCATGTTTTCTCATTGTTTTCATTTTAAACTTAAAAATAATATTTTAACATGATCCCTGATTTCTCAAGTAAAACTTTTTATAATTCCTTTCACTAATAAAATAAACATTTGGTTAAGAGAGGCTTTTTTGTGCAGTACAAAAGACACTTTTTTATAACTTGCTTATCATAAAAGATATTCAAAGTATGACTTCTTTCAATTGAGCTAAACTAACAGGCTGCTGTTTAATCATGTGTTTACCTCTGTAAACTCTTCATTGTTGCAAAGTTCATGACATTATTTTAAAGTTAATTCATAATTTTGTCAGCTGTTTTCCTTGACAGGTTTAGAACATTGTATATTGGGTGCGTTCAAAAGTGTTCCTGTATTTGCAAAATATTTAGCAGGAACGAGTTACTTTTTCATTATAGTATTCCTCAGCTATTGTGTTATAATTACTTAATTTAGAGAAAGTAATACTATGTCACACTGGTAATTTTGCAAAGATAAATCACATTTTTGCTAGCTTGTTTTCCCTGCACATACTTAGAATTATTCACTCTTATGGAGTTGGTGAAATTTACCAATGGGATCTACTTTAAACTGAATTTGAAGAAAAAAAAAAAAACAACTGAGATTAATTCAGAAAAGATTGGTGTTTACCTGAATTTTCTGTCTTCATTATTATTGTTTGTGTAAGCATTTAAGTTTCAACAGATTGGGAAAAGTTTAAAGAAATGACCTGTAACCAAACTGGTAGATTAGATTGCAAATCATTTATTAAATCATTGAAAATATACCTGGCAATGGGAAGGAAACACATGTTGGAAGGAGACCTGGTCTCTGTTGAATGGATTTTCCTTTTTACAAGAGTTTTTCTCTGTTCATTTTGTACCATAACAGAGAAATACAAACTTCCTTTGGATAAATTTATGATATGACATCTTCACAAATCATGCTTCAGTGAATGCTCTGCTGCTGCTGCTGCTGCTAAGTCGCTTCAGTCATGTCCGACTCTGTGCGACCCCATAGATGACAGCCCACTAGGCTACCCCGTCCCTGGGATTCTCCAGGCAAGAACACTGGAGTGGGTTGCCATTTCCTTCTCCAATGCATGAAAGTGAAAAGTGAAAGGGAAATCACTCAGTCGCGTCCGACTCTTAGCGATCCCATGGACTGCAGCCTACCAGGCTCCTCCATCCATGGCATTTTCCAGACAAGAGTACTGGAGTGGGGTGCCATTGCCTTCTCTGATGAATGCTCTAGGATCACATTATTTGAATACTGTGATAACGTAGATAGTTTTGAGTTGGTTAGAACACTGTGTACCCATTCTCCTAACAGCATCAAGGAATAAATGAATGACTAACAGTTGGGAATACTTGGAACATCAACTGTAAATCATCAAACCCCTTGAAATGTTTAAAGATTTTCTAGAAACTTAGGCTATCCATGGACTTAATGGGTATTGAGGTAAATTGGTCAAGCCCATTTCTCAGACTCCTGGAGGAATTTTATCAACGCGCTGGTATACTTTCTTATCAATGCTTGTATACTTTCTTAATTTTCAATATATTATTTATTCTTCTGAAGACACATTTCAAAGGGGAAAGTATGTGTGGCAAATGTTGTGGGTCTAATTAAAGAAACACACAGATGTCATAAAAAATTTACCTTCAGGGCCCAGGATTATAAATTTAGGATTGAAGCTCAGGAGTTTGTTTAGGTAAGACCTGTTGTTCAATAACAAACAAACATTAAAAGTTTTGAAAATGAGAATTGTGTTGGCATCTAATGGTGCTTACCTTCCATTTTGCTGATGTAGTTCATCTGGGCCCAGCTGTGCAAAATAGTTAGATTGAAATTCAATCTTATTTTAGTTGGCTTATTAGGGCTAGTTTTTTTTTTAATTTAATTTAATTTAATTTTAATTTTACAATATTGTATTGGTTTTGCCATATATCAAAATGAATCCGCCACAGGTATACATGTATTCCCCATCCTGAACCCTCCTCCCTCCCCATACTATCCCTCTGGGTCATCCCAGTGCACCAGCCCCAAGCATCCAGGATCGTATAATTTGATATAATAAATTAGAAATGTGTAATAAAAAATACAATTATTTAATAGATTACAAGTGGAGTTAAATTGCTTGTAAATAAGAAAATTACAAGGAGGAGAGTAATTTATTAGAGTGAAAAAAGTGAATTTTGGATAATGTATGTCAGTATTAAAATAATATTACCAGGGAAGATTTGGGAGAATGGCATTGAAACATGTAAAATATCATGTATGAAACGAGATGCCAGTCCAGGTTCGATGCACGATACTGGATGCTTGGGGCTAGTGCACTGGGACTACCCAGAGGGATGGTATGGGGAGGGAGGAGGGAGGACGGTTCAGGAGGGGGAACACATGTATATCTGTGGTGGATTCATTTTGATATTTGGCAAAACTAATACAATTATGTAAAGTTCAAAAATAAAATAAAATTTAAAAAATAAAAATAAAATGTACATTATAAAATCTAGATGAAGAAATTATCCATTTTCTCCCTTAAAAGTAGTCTTTCCTTTCCAGACATGGGTGTGAGAATTTAGCTTTCCTTTAGTCCAAACATATTAGTAAGATAGCAAACAAGAAGAGAAGAAAGAGCTAAAGGGTAAATGCTACTCATTAGAGGCCAGAAAGCCTCTCCAAACTGGATTTTAAGTACTGTTCCTGATATTGGTTTCTTCTTTTTCATTAAAAAAGGATATTAAGGAAGTAACACAATTATAATAACTGTTCACACAGTCCCTTTCACAAGTTATTCTTAGTGGCTTGCATTTTTCTGGGCCTTGCGTCGGATAATGGAATAGAACTGGTGCAGATGGTAGAGAAACAAATTATGTGAAAGTGGCTGCAATGAGCAATATGGCATAATCTTGGATACAATGTTTTCATTGTGTTTGGTGCATTCATTCATTTGCAGATACATTCATTTGCAAATTACCCACAGCTCCTATCCCTTTGCAAACTAAGAATATGTCATTCCAGAAAGGCCGGCAGATCCATGACCTCTAGATTCTTTAAAAGCCTGTCCTTATTCTGAGTTTCCCTTCCCCCTTTTATTTTCTTTGAGAGGCTGGAAGAGCCTCAGTGAAGAGTGTAAGGGCTCATGCAGAATATGAAGGTAGTTATCCAACTATGCATGCCTGTATATTTCCCTTACAACTATTTCATTACAAATCTATTTGAAGGAAAATTTAAATTAGTGAAATTAACTGTAAATTGATGGAGCAATCTTGGGAGACAGAATGACTTTGGTTAAATTTGTTTTATCATAATGGAAATGCAATAAGCAGAGAGAAGGACATAATTAAACGGATATCTATTTTATTTAGTGGGAAAACATTCTTGTATTGGGTCAAGTTTATCTATAATACTTGTAAGAATAAAAAAGATAGAAAGCAAAGAGATTATAATACAGGAAGGAAAAACCGCAGAAAGAAATATTGGGAAAATAGAATAAAATTCTGCAGAAGTAAGGAGTCTTGGCGTTTTACCAGTGCCTCACATAGTTTCAGTGTAGATTGACCAAGATGACTCTGTTGCCCGCTATGTGCTGATGCTAGACCTTGTGCTTTAAAGATAAACAGTCTCCACTTGCAAGGAGCTCACAGTTGACAAAGACATCTGAGCAGAGTAAAGCTGGGTTGTGTAGAAACCCATCTTTGATAGTGAAATCTCTGAGCTGAAATTCGAAGAATGATGATTGTCAACTAAGTATCTACAGAAGGAAAGAGCAAAGACTTGTCCACATGGGGAACTCAGAAAAAGGGAGTATGTGAGATAAACAGGCAGTTTATACGTGGTTGCATATGGTCTCCATTTCAGCGCTTGAGCCTCTTATCACCCAGTCTCTTCAAATTCTCTGAAGGCTGATCTATACATTAATTCAAGTGTATAATTAACCTGGCTTTGACCTTATGTTTTGAATGCTATTCAAGATATTATTAATGATAGGAATGATTGAAATAATTTCATAAATTCTCTAATTTTTGACATGCATCCTGAGAAAGATACTTGAATAGATCAATAGAAATAGTATATGAGGAACTATGAAAATTAACATTGATCACTGGAAACAACTATTATTTGCACCAAATTTAAAAAAAAAAGCACTTTTTTTTTGAAATTAGACAATATATCTGTTACTTTAAAATGTAATAGATAATAGTTCTCATGATATTGGGAAATACTGAGGAGGGTGCTAAATGCATAACTAATAGTTTGCAGAGGTCAGTAGCGGCTCAGTTGTCACTCTGTAAGAAAATGTCTAGTTGCTTACCACTCTACTGCCATCACTCCTGCACATCAACATTGAACTGAAAGGTTCAACATATTGCTGCCAGTGTTGCAGTGTTATAGTACATTTCTTTCTTCCTTTCTCTACAGAGACTGCCAAAAAATAATCAGCATCTATATGTAATTGGCAATAATATGCATTTTCTTTAATTTCCATTGCATCCTTTCCACATGTGTGCTAAGTCTCTCAATTGTGTCTGACTCTTTGAGACACTATGGACTATAGCCCACCAGGCTCCTCTGTCCATGGGATTCTTCCAGGTAAGAATACTAAAGTGGGTTGCCATTTCCTCCTCCAGGGGCTCTTCCCATCCCAGGGATCAAACTTGCATCTCCCGTGTCTCCTGCATTAGCAGCCAGATTGTTTACTACTGAGCCATCTGGGAAGCCCATCTTTTCCACATAGGTGTAATATATTCCTAGATGGTTCAGATGGTAAAGAATCTGCCTGCAGTGTGGAAGACACTGGTTTGATCCCTGAATTAGCAAGATCCCCTGGAGAAGGATATGGCAACCTACTCCAGTATTCTTGCCTGGAGAATTCCATGGACAGAGAAGCCTGGTAGGCTACAGGCCATTGTGGGCCAGAGTCCATGGGGCCTCAAAGAGTTGGACATGTCTGAGCAACGAAAACACTTTCACATATTATGTTCTAGTCTTACAGATGAAAGAACTGAGTCAAGTAAAATAATCCACTTGAAAAGTCATAGTCTGTAGTGTGGAGTGAAGATCACAGAGATGGTTCTTCTGGCTTGCAAATCTGGGTTTTGTCCTTTGTTTTCAATTACCTGTGCAATTCCTCTTTTGAATATACATGTATGTTGTCAAAAATATTTGTATATTATAAATAAATCTTACTGCTATCACATGTCCGCCTCCATTTTGTAAGGAAATACCTCCATTGAATTAAGACAGGGAGTAAAATACCCTCCATTACTGTACTCAGAGCAGATCATCTTTATAAGCTGACAACTTGTTAACTTCTCATATTATGAAGTGAAGTGAAAATCACTCAGTCGTGTCTGACTCTTTGTGACCCCATGGACTATACAGTTCTTGGAATTCTCCAGGTCAGAATACTGGAGTGGGTAGCCTTTCCCTTCTCCAGGGGATCTTCCCAATCCAGGGATTGAACCCAGGTCTCCCACATTGCAAGCAAATTCTTTACCAACTGAGCCGCAAGGGAAGCCCTCTCATATGATAAAAGAGCATAAATACCATTATTATTTTATTTTTCTAAATAAACTTTGAAAAAATTTTGGAAAAAAATTTAGATTTACATTAAAGTTGCAAAGATAGTACAGAAAGTTCATATATACCTCTCACCCAATTTCCCGTAATCTTAACATCTCTCATGGTACATCTGTCAAAACTAAGAAATATTAATAGCATTACTATTAATTACACTGTAAACTTCATCTGGATTTCATTAGTTGTTCCATGAATCTGTTTTAAGATCCAATCCAGGATTCCGCATTACATTTAGTCTTTATGTCTCTTTAGTCTCCTCTTATCTGTGATGTTTTGTAAATATTTCCTTGTTTGACAGCTTGGAAGAGTGCTAGTCAGGTGCTTTGCAGAATGAATGCCCATCAATTTGATTCTATGAGGTATTTGTCATGATTAGCCTAAGGTTTGGGGTTTTGGGGAAGAAAACCACAGATGTGATATGCCTTCTCATGACATTTCATTAGGGAGTGTGTGATAAGAGGAGGAAAAAACATCTCTCCTTTATCTATTTTTAGGTTCTTGACTGGGTCTCTATAACAAAAAACAGATTACAGAGAGAAAATCATGCACTTTTATTTAGTATAAATTTTACATGACATGGTAAATAAGGATATGATCGGACCATTTTTATGCTAATTTGAGGAAGGGTGGAAAGTTGTGGGAAAATGTGATGTAGGGCAAAGGGGTATGAGTTTCATGCAGTAAACTGGAGGACAGTTTGAAAGGCTTGTTCATTCAGATTCCTCTCAGCATCCTTCCATCTTCAGAGATAAGGATGCTCCTCTGAGTATAGGGAGGGCACCTCTCACATAGGGATTTATGACCTACTTCAGGGGAAGGTCAAAGAATCTTTCCTGTACTTGCCATTTCTCACATTCTTTTAAGCTTAAAACATCCAGTATGCTAAGGTACCATATTTTGAGACAGTATATCTTGAATCGTGTCACTGTCAGCAAGACTAACCAATTTGCTCTTGTTCTGTTGCTCAATTGTGTCCGATCCCATGGACTGCAGCATGCCAGGCTTCCCTGTCCTTTACCATCTCCTGGAGCATGCTTAAACTGATGTCTGTTCAGTCAGTGATGCCTTCCAACCACCTCATCCTCTGTCATCCCCTTCTTCTGCCTTCAGTCTTTCCCAACATCAAGGTCATTTCTAATAAATCAGCTCTATGCATCAAGTGGCCAAAGTACTGGAGCTTCAGCTTCAGCATCAGTCCTTCTAATGAATACTCAGGATTGATTTCCTTTAGAATTGACTGGTTTGATCTCCTTGCAGTCCAAGGGACTCTCAAGAGTCTTCTCCAACACCATAGTTCAAAAGCATCAACTCTTCAGTGCTCAGTCTTCTTAGTGGTCCAACTCTCACATCCATACATGCCTACTGGAAAAACCATAGCTATGACTAGATGGACTTTGTTGGCAAAGTAATGTCTCTGCTTTTTAATATGCTGTCTAGGTTGGTCATAGCTTTTCTTTCAAGGAGCAAGCATCTTTTAATTTCATGGCTGCAGTCACCATCTGCAGTGATTTTGGAGCCCAAGAAAATAAAATCTCTCCCTGTTTCCATTGTTTCTCTATCTATGTGCCATGAAGTGATGGGACCAGATGCCATGATGTTTGTTCTTTGAGTATTAAGTTTTGAGCCTGCTTTTTCCATTAAAGTTGTGCTAGGTTTCTCCATTGAAAAGTTGCTGTTTATTACAGGCTGGATTGTATCCTCTAAAAAAGATAATTTGAAAGCCTAGCTCCAATGCCTTGAAATGTGATCTTGTTTGGAAATAGATTCTTTGTATATTTAATCAAAGTAAGATGAGGTCATTAGGATGGACCCTAATTCAATATGACAGGTATCCTTATAAGACTAGGAAAATGCCATGTGAAGCCTCTGTGACACAGAGACACACAGGGAGAATGCCATGTGACAACAGAGGCAGAGTTTGGGTGATGCAATGCAAGCCACTTCAGAAGCTAGGAAGAGATGAGCAAGGTTTCTCCCCCAGAGTTTTAGAGGGTCTTTGACTTTTGTTATTTGTCATTTTGTCACTGTGTCTACATTGTACCTAACTCTTTATGACCCCATGGACTGTAGCCTGCCATGCTGCTCTGTCCATGGGATTTCCCAGGCAAGAATACTGGAGTGGGTTGCCATTTCCTTCTCCAGGGGACCTTCCAGACTCAGAGGTCGCCCCTGCATCTCCTGCATTGGTTGATGGACTTTTTACTGCTGAGCCACCAGTGAAGCCAGAGCATGGCCTTACCAACACCTTAATTTCTGACTCTTAGACCCCAGAACTATGAGACAATAAATTTCTGTTTTTTTAAGCTACCTAATTTGTGGGACTTTGTTATGACAGTCTTGGGAAATGAATACACTATTCATTTTCCATCTTCTTTTCTTTGTAAGCAAGTCATCAAATCTAGGTCACACTCAAAGATATTTAGTTTGCTCTTATGCATACATTTTGAAAACTTTGGACAGAGCTTGCCACTATCTTTCATCTCAGTTAATCTGTAGCTAATGGTAGGAACAAAGGAAACACTGGAGGAACACCACACACCAAGTGGGCTGTGTTTAAGCTTATCAAAGAATTCTCTTCAAGGGGCAGGAATAAATGTCTACTCATTTGCATTCCCTCAAATACCACTATTCTATTATAATGCACAGAGTCAAATCTGTTTTTTGTAACCTTTGCTTAGCATAGTATTGAATGAATGAATGCAATAAAAATGCAGTCCTTAACTCAGGGCTTTTATATGAAATTTCTCCAAAAGTATTTTTATTTAACAGTAATTTGATTGAACTGGCAGGACAGTTTGGTTAAACCACTTAAACTTCTAGGTTTTTGTAACAGTATAAAAAAGATTTTGAATTCTTTTCCTTTCCAAGAGAAAAGAAGGAATATCACATTAAATCTACTTTTATGTAGAAGGGCCCAAAGTAAGCTGTGCCTTCAGCTGTGTTTGAGGCCTTTGATAAATTGTATTTTTATTTTCCCTTGACATTATTCTTCCTTTCTGTCATTTTTTCTTTTTCTTTCTTTTCATTCCTTCCTTTCTTTTATTCACAAGAGAGGTCACTGAGTATATATATACATAAATATATATATTTATATATATAAAAAATATATATGTTTGTTTTAAGTACATATATATTTATGTTTATATATATTTATATACTATATATATATACAAATATATATTGATATATATTATATATATTTATATTTATATATTTGTTTTAAGTACACAGTAGTTCTGTGTTTTAGAAGAAAGATGGAAGAAACATGTGAAAATTCATTTTTGCTACCCTTTTTGCAGTAATAACACCTATTTTCTGAGATTCTCTAGCATATCATTAAATTTACTTTAAAATTTAATTATGTAAATCCAGTGCATTAGAACATGTGAAATCATCATGGCTTGGAAGATGATCTCTCAAGAGTTGCACACCCAGGGGAACTGGGAGGTTGCATTATCAATTACCAAAATATGCTTAATGCAACCCCATTCTTCTTCCTACATGATGCAGCATTTACTGGAAACATTCCAAAGCCTTATGAATATGTATGTCCCAAATTGTCCATTTAGCTCTAGCAACAAAGAAGTATTTTATATTACATTATTACAATATCTGCCATCAATTACTTTTAAAATGTATGCTGCTGAAGGTTTTGAATAAGCATGAAGATAGAAACTACAATAACCTACACCTTAGTCATATATTAAAAAAATGAGATGATACACACGCACTGTATGTACATATTGGGTTTCCTCCATAAAACTGTATATAATTACATGGCTTTTATTTTGGAGATGGTATATATTGACCTTACTGTTTTTATATGGTTCCACCAGTTTAATCATTTTTTATGAATACATCTCCTTGACCATGTCTCATCAACTTAATCCCCAAATCATGTCAGTAAATTTGTTAGAGAGAGTTTTAGGCAAGGGAGAGGTCTTGGAGAGTGAGATAGAAAGGCTGTGATGATATATTCTAAGTAATAGAAACAAGCATTTTGTTTTCTGTAATTGTTATCTTATTGTTCAGTAACCCATTCCCAGGAGGCTTACTGAAGATAGCAAGTGTAATATTCTCTGTTTGCTAAGTATGTATCCATTTTGTTACTCAATAATTATTGGCAAGTAATGATGACTAAATGCAGTTTTAACAATCAATCACATAAGCCATACTCGGGGACATGAGGAGAAGATATGTAAAAATCAGAGTCTAATGCAAATGATGTGTCATGGATCTGGATGATAAGCTGTCCTCCAAGTTTCTTTTTATGTTTGGTTGAATTAGATTAATTGTGCAGGGAAAATACTGAGTGTTCTTTCAGTAAGATGCTTGTCATGTGCTGTCTATCACATGCCGGTAGTTTGGCACCAAGAGAAAATGCTCCTTCGGTTTTCTTATTTTCTTAAGGAAAAGCAATTAGATGTTACCTTCTGATGAAGAGAAATCATCTAACATAACTGAGCCTCTGCCCCTCCCCCCACCAAAACCCCCAAACATATTGAGAATAAATTAAGATTTATGAAATAACTTATTTTAAAAAGTATTTCTTTCTTTAGCAATTTCAGCAGTTGGGTCCATTTGTTTATGATTGCCATTCTAAAGAATAAATTTTCAAAATCTACCAAGTATCCAGCCATATTCCTACCAAGTCATATATTGTAAAAATCTGCTACTGCAAGTTTGGACAGATTATTGGAAACATAACATATATTTCTACATAATAAAAAGGATCATGAAAATGAGGGAACAAAGCAAGAGATCATCTTCCTTCAAACTTCCCCAAATTAAGTTCCAAATACTTTTAAATATTTGTGGTTTCTAGGGAAGAAATTGTATTAACCTTTCCAAAAGATCATTTCCAGAAAGCTGCCTTTGAACATGCCAGGTACTTACTTAGATTGGAGTGAGATTTAATGGTACATATATGAATATTTTAATGTAATTTCTTACATTTTAAGGAGACACCAAGATACTCAATTTTCTCTTTGGGCCATTTTATTAGGAATTCAACTTGACAAAGTCTTGAAGACATTTGATTTAAATCCCTTGCTTTCCTGGTGCCTGCCTTCCACAAGCCTCAGAGTCTTCAAGACTTCAAGCTATAGTTTTCAGAAGCTATTAAATCCTTTTGACTTTATCTCCTAATATTTAATGATTTCCTCTTGTTTCAGTAATAAATTATCCCCAAACTCAGTGAGCATAAAATCACAACAGGGGGACCGCTGACCTCTGCTTCATGGTCTCTGGGCCTCAGCTAGAAAGACTGGAAGGATGGAGTTTGAAATCATCAGAAGGCATCTTCATTCACATCTGGCAGTTGATGGTACAGCATAGCTGGGACCTCAACTGGGCTGTGGGCTGGCATGTGGGATTTTCACATCGTTTCCTCATGTGGAGACACTTTGGGCTTCCACATGGGTTGGCAGCTGGATCCTGAGAGCAAGTATTTTAAGAAGTTATGTGAAAGCTGTATCACATTTTATGACCTAACCTCAGAGGCCACTATAGTGTCTTTTCTGCTGTAATTGTGAGAGAAGGAACTACTGAGCCCAGGAGTCTGCAAGTCACACTGGGACTTGGAGCTGTGGGATGCAGTTGTGGCAGACACTTTGGGACACAGAGTTGGCTGCATTTTCCCTCTTTTCCTACCTACAATCACAATTTCAGGTCTGTGTCTCATCATCTTTTGCTGGGACATTAGGGCTGATGGCCTCCTGCCTCATCTCCCTGCCTATGCTCTAATTCTCTTCATATCCACCCTCCATGCAACATGCTGCTGCTGATAAACTGCTTCAGTCATGTCCAGCTCTTTGTGACCTGGACCATAGCCCACCAGGCTCTTCAGTCCATGGGATTCTTCAGGTAAGAATACTGGAGTGGGTTGCCATGCCCTCCTCCAGGGGATCTTCCCTACCCAGGGATCGAACCTGCATCTCTTATGTCTCCTGCACTGGCAGGCAGGTTCTTTACTACTAGCGTCACCTGGGAAGCCCCCATGCAGCGTAAAGTGAAAGTCGCTCAGTTGTGTCCAACTCTTTGCGACCCCATGGACTGGGAATTCTCCAGGCCAGAATATTTGGAGTGGGTAGCCTTTCCCTTCTTCAGAGGATCAAACCCAGGTCTCCTGTGTTGCAGGTGGATTCTTTACCAGCTGGGCCACAAGGGAAACCCAAGAATACTGGAGTGGGTAGCCTATCTCTTCTCCAGGGGATCTTCCTGGCCCAGGAATTGAACTGGGGTCTCCTGAATTGCAGGCAGTTTCTTTACCAACTGAGCTATGAGGCAAGTCTGCCATGCAGTGTAAGGATGACCTATTTAATATAGAAAGCTGTATGTCATTTCTTTTGTAAAACCCTCAAGACTATAGAATAAAGGCCCCTCAACCTGGCATGTAAGCTCTTCATAATGTTTGTCAAACTTTATAACCTGTGTACATGGCACTCTCCAACAAAAACACATTTTCCATACTTTTCTCTTGCTCCTCCCTCATCACACACATACACAGACTTCCCATTTTCCATGGTGTCTCCTCTACCTCAATTATATCCTCTACTATTTTAATCTTCCTCCAGTTAATGCATTTTAGTTCTCTACCAATAGGATTAGTTGGCGACATGATTCCAGCTTATCTTCTAAATTGTAATTCTCATTTCCACTCACTATGCCTTCTTACCCCCTATTAAAAGAAAATAGAACCCTCACCTTACATGGCTGTTATAAAAATTTAATGAATTTAACATATGTAAAGTCCCAAAGAATAGCAAGAAGAGATAAGAAAGCCTTCCTCAGTGATCAATGCAAAGAAATAGAGGAAAACAACAGAATGGGAAAGACTAGAGAACTCTTCAAGAAAATTAGAGAGACCAAGAGAACATTTCGTGCAAAGATGGGGTCGATTAAGGATATAAATGGTATGGACTGAACAGAAGCTGAAGATATTAGGAAGAAGTGGCAAGAATACACAGAACAACCGTACAAAAAAGATCTTCACGACCCACATAATCATGATGGTGTGATCACTGACCTAGAGCCAGATCCCGGAATGTGAAATCAAGTGGGCCTTAGGAAGCATCACTACGAACAAAGCTAGTGGAGGTGATGGAATTCCAGTTGAGCTATTTCAAGTCCTGAAATATGATGCTATGAAAGTGCTGCACTCAATATGCCAGAAAATCTGGAAAACTCAGCAGTGGCCACAGGACTGGAAAAGGTCAGTTTTCATTCCAATCCCAAAGAAAGGCAATGTCAAAGAATGCTCAAACTACCACACAATTGCAGTCATCTCACACGCTAGTAAAGTAATGCTCAAAATTCTCCAAGCCAGGCTTCAGCAATATGTGAACCATGAACTTCCTGATGTTCAAGATGGTTTTAGAAAAGGCAGAGGAACCAGAGATCAAATTGCCAATATCCGCTGGAGCATGGAAAAAGCAAGAGAGTTCCAGAAAAACATCTATTTCTGCTTTATTGACTATGCCAAAGCCTTTGACTGTGTGGATCACAATAAACTGTGGAAAATTCTGAAAGAGATGGGAATACCAGACCACCTGACCTGTCTCTTGAGAAATTTGTATGCAGGTCAGGAAGCAACAGTTAGAACTGGACATGGAACAACAGACTGGTTCCAAATAGGAAAAGGAGTACGTCAAGGCTGTATATTGTCACCCTGCTTATTGAACTTATATGCAGAGTATATCATGAGAAACGCTGGGCTGGAAGAAGCACAAGCTGGAATCAAGATAGCCGGGAGAAATATCAATAACCTCAGATATGCAGATGACACCACCCTTATGGCAGAAAGTGAAGAGGAACTAAAAAGCCTCTAGATGAAAGTGAAAGAGGAGAGTGAAAAAGTTGACCTGAAGCTCAACATTCAGAAAACTAAGATCATGGCATCTGGTCCCATCACTTCGTGGGAAATGTATGGGGAAAGAGTGGAAACAGTGTCAGACTTTATTTTTTTTGGCTCCAAAATCACTGCAGATGGTGACTGCAGCCATGAAATTAAAAGACGCTTACTCCTTGGAAGGAAAGTTATGACCAACCTAAATAGCATATTGAAAAGCAGAGACATTACTTTGCCAACAAAGGTCCATCTATCTAGTCAAGGCTATGGTTTTTCCTGTGGTCATGTATGGATGTGAGAGTTGGACTGTGAAGAAGGCTGAGCGCCAAAGAATTGATGCTTTTGAACTGTGGTGTTGGAGAAGACTCTTGAGAGTCCCTTGGACTGCAAGGAGATCCAACCCATCCATTCTGAAGGAGATCAGCCCTGGGATTTCTTTGGAAGGAATGATGCTAAAGCTGAAACTCCAGTACTTTGGCCACCTCATGCGAAGAGTTGACTCATTGGAAAAGACTCTGATGCTGGGATGGATTGGAGGCAGGAGGAGAAGAGGATGACAGAGGATGAGATGGTTGAATGGCATCACCTACTCCATGGACTCCGGGAGTTGGTGATGGACAGGGAGGCCTGATGTGCTGCGATTCATAGGGTTGCAAAGAGTCGGACATGACTGAGCAACTGAACTGAACTGAACTGAACTGAAAGTCCTTATAAATAGGAACTGCTCAAAAGATGTTGGGTATTATTATTGTGATTATTCACCACTTGCATTTTACATTTCTGGCAAGTTGGAATAATTCTGAAAAATGTCTTGCCTTGATGTCTTTGTTTATTGTTCTTTTCTGCATTGAACTCTCTACCCCATCTCTATGTAGAGGGTATTCTGTTTCCCCAATTTTGTTTTATATTCCACAAATTATCAAGGAAAGCATCTGCAGTAGCCTGAATATTTGTGTTCCTCCCAAATTTATGTATTGAAAGGAATTCCCAGTGTGATGGTATTAGGAGGTGGAGCCTTCAGGAGGTCCTCAGGTCATGAGAGTGGAGCCCTCATGGGATTAGCATTCTTTTAAAAGTGATCCTAGAGAGCTTGCTTGCCCCTTCCACTGTGTGGTCCCAAAAGAGGACCAACTATGAACCAGGAAATGAATCTTCACCAAACACTGAATCTGCCATGAACTTGGACTCCCCAGCCTTCAGAACTGTGAAAAATAAATATTTGTTGTTTATAAGCCACCCAGTCTGTGGTATTTTGTTATAGCAGCTCAAATAGACTTAAGACAGCATCTCTCTTCTCTAAACTTTAAACCCTCATAACTGTTTTTGTATACCCTCTTGGAATTTGCATATCTTGTTTTTATATTAGTTTGCTTGTATGTGTCTTGTTTATGGAGTTCTCCAAGGTAAGGTTTTCGTCATATATTTTTTATCATTTTGATTACTAACAGTCTGCTTTCCTTGGCATAAACTAGTATTCACTGACTTAAGTTATACTAAAGACAAAAGACTTTTCATAGATTTTGATATTGTTGAACCAAGACAAATGTATATTAAATTTGACGTTTGGTTTTATTATATTATGTCACGTATGTACATTTTAAAGCTATACTCAATGCTTTTTAGCATAAGGTGGGAATATGTAAAATGTTAACTTTATTTTCTGGTTTAAAATTTGGGGTTTTGATTACTCCAACTTTTTGACTTATTTAATTTCTTTCTAAATTTATGCAAAGAGAGATCATTATACAAGCTATCCTAGAAACTCCTAAGTAAAGCTTTTAAAATGTATAATTGTTAATTTATAATTTGTTATAAATATAAATTATAATCTAAAATTTATTTCATGAATACTTGATAACTAACATGGGATAAATGCTGGGGCTTCAGGATTTAACAAGACATAGCTTTTTTCCTCAAGGAGCTTAGTGTATTAGTTAAAGAGGGAGGGATCCGTGGGAGATACAGATGAAGGGTAGGAAAGTTCAAAGGAGATGATATTATTTTCAGCCAAGAGGAGCACTCAAGGATTTATTGGAGCACATGGTATTTGGTCTGAATCTTGCAGGTTTGGTGGGATTTGGTAAGCATTTGTTATTCTAGAGAAAAGAAGAAAGCAGAAGAGTTGTCCAATAAATGTGGCAATGTGAGTATATCTATTTGATGGGAAGCCACTCTCATGTGTTTGGTTGAAAAATACTGTGGAAGGTAGTTGGAGCCTGGGGGCAAAGTCTTGAAATATTCTTATTGGTTCTGTTGGTAATATGAAACCATCAAAAGGTCTAGATGTGATCAAACTGAGTTGGGGGAAATTGCATGCGGAAAGGACAACTGAAGTGAATTGGTTAGTAAAAACATCTGACCTCAAACACTTTCTCCATACATGTTTAAAGCAAATCTAATTTGGATGTGGATACACTTGGTTTTCCACTGGCAATCCTGTTTCATAAGCTTGAGGCTGCTATTTAGGTGAGGCTTTTCAGTTATTCCCAACCAGGTGGGAATCACTCCAGTGAATAACCCTGGGGCAACAGCTCCACAAACCAATTACAATACTCAGGAGATTTCTGCACAGAGTCTGTGTCACTCTAATTTCAATTAACATCTCTCTTAATTAGAAAGAAATACAGAGGTACAGAGGGTAATACTTTTATTCTTTGCTGCTTATTTAACTTTCTGTCCATTTGATATATGAGATAGCAGAGATGGAAATTTGGAGAGCTGAATTCATGGAGATTTGATTATGACAATTAAAAAAATTAGGTCAGGTAAATTACATGCAATTTAGAGTTCGTTCCAACCTCCACATTTGCCTTGATGAAATTGTATGTTTGTACTGTAGAAGCTATTTCTGTGGACTCTGTATGTTGAACTGTAATAGACAGTACTCTAGTTACATCATCATCATACCTGGAACTTAGGTTCCTGATTCAGTCTCCAAAAGAAATCTTTGCAGTACAGCCACTCATCGCAAGAACAGCAAAACAACAACGTGAAACAGGCTTGCTTCATTGTGCCAACTCAGCTTCTAGATACTGTGATACTGGGTACATTTGTTAATTTACCTGGGGGGTACCTTCTGTATAAAAACTGAGAGTATTATTCAGCCAAAGGGAAGACTTAATTCACCTTTGCCATTCCAGTTTTCAAATCTTTCAGAAAGCTGGATATCCTGACCAACTTTCGTGATAGACGGCTCAAGTGATAAAACGTCAAAGGCAAGTCATTGCTTCCTGAATGTAAAGCTAACTACTCAAATAAGAAGGGAATGCCTTATTATAAAAACAGTAAAAGAAAAGCAACTCAAAAGGGTTTTTAAACTACATTGAAGTCATCACTGTGTAATAGCATATTCTGTAGAGATGGTAACAGAGAAAATTTCACTAGAAGTATTTATAGGCATTAAACATAGATATCTGGAAGTAGGAGTCCCTAATCTAGGGCTTTATATCATCTCCCTTTAATTAAAGAGGGGAAACACTTTCATTTAATTTCAACAGAACCTGTGAAATACTTTCATCGTTTCATACATATTGTGATAAGACACTAATATGGTTAATGGAAATTGGATTTTTCCCTTTTTAGGTCAATAAAAATAGCTTCTATTTGCTGACTGTTTACCCAATAAATGCTTCACATAAATTGTTTTATTTATTTCCCAGAAAGTTATGTGGCTGATCCTATTATATTAATTTTACAGGTGAGGAAGCTGGGATTAAACACGGTCAAAGATGTTGCCAAAGTTACAAACAATTAAATGAGAGTTGGTATTTGATTCCAGGTTAGTATAAATTCAAAATTTGAACAATTTCCTACAACATTTTAATGCTGTCATGAAATATCTTAGGATCTGCTATAGGAATGGTATTTTAAGCTATTTCTCAAATCAGTATTGGCATAGGGCTTCAGCTGCCTCTTTATCTGTATCCTGTAAATTAAGAGTAAATTGCTGCTGCTGCTGCTAAGTCGCTTCAGTCGTTTCTGACTCTGTGTGACCTCACAGGCAGCAGCCCACCAGGCTCCCCCATCCCTGGGATTCTCCAGGCGAGAACACTGGAGGGGGTTGCCATTTCCCTTTCCAATGCACAAAAGTGGAAAGTGAAAGTGAAGTCGCTCAGTCGTGTCTGACTCTTAGCAATTCCCTGGAGCAGCCCACCAGGCTCCTCCGTCCATGGGATTTTCCAGGCAAAAGAGTACTGGAGTGGGGTGCCATTGCCTTCTCCTAAGAGCAAATTAAGACTTCAGTACCAAAACTGTGAGATTCATATGGATAACATGTGAAACTGAATCAAGTAAGTTTCAGTTTGTAACTTTTAAGTTGCTTTTTCAGGTCTCTAATTTGATGAATGTAATTGTGTAATTGTTTACACTGAAACAGCAGCATAAATGAAACAATTCTACTTGTATTTAGTCTGGGTAAACCTGTATGCTGGGAGGGATTGGGGGCAGGAGAAGAAGGGGACGACAGAGGATGAGATAGCTGGATGGCATCACTGACTCGATGGACGTGAGTCTAAGTGAACTCCGGGAGTTGGTGATGGACAGGGAGGCCTGGCGTGCTGAGGTTCATGGGGTCGCAAAGGGTCGGACACGACTGAGCAACTGAAATGAACTGAAACCTGTATGCAGGTCAGGAAGCAACAGTTAGAACTGGACATGGAACAACAGACTGGTTCCAAATAGGAAAAGAAGTACGTCAAGGCTGTATATTGTCACCCTGCTTATTGAACTTATATGCAGAGTACATCATGAGAAACGCTGGGCTGGAAGAAGCACAAGCTGGAATCAAGATAGCCGGGAGAAATATCAATAACCTCAGATACGCAGATGACACCACCCTTATGGCAGAAAGTGAAGAGGAACTAAAAAGCCTCTTGATGAAAGTGAAAGAGAAGAGTGAAAAAGTTGGCCTAAAGCTCAACATTCAGAAAACTAAGATCATGGCATCCGGTCCCATCACTTCATGGGAAATCAATAGGGAAACAGTGGACACAGTGTCAGACTTTATTTTTTTGGCTCCAAAATCACTGCAGATGGTGACTGCAGCCATGAAATTAAAAGACGCTTACTCCTTGGAAGGAAAGTTATGACCAACCTAGATAGCATATTGAAAAGCAGAGACATTACTTTGCCAACAAAGGTCCATATAGTCAAGGCTATGGTTTTTCCAGTGGTCATGTATGGATATGAGAGTTGGACTGTGAAGAAAGCTAAGCACTGAAGAATTGATGCTTTTGAACTGTGGTGTTGGAGAAGACTTTTGGGAGTCCTTTGGACTTCAAGGAGATCCAACCAGTCCATCCTAAAGGAGATCGGTCCTGGGTATTTATTGGAAGGACTGATGCTAAAGCTGAAACTCCAATAATTTGGCCAACTCATGTGGAGAGTTGACTCATTGGAAAAGACCCTGAAGCTAGGAGGGATTGGGGGCAGGAGGAAAAGGGGACGGCAGAGGATGAGATGGCTGGATGGCATCACCAACTCGATGGACGTGAGTCTGAGTGAACTCCGGGAGTTGGTGATGGACAGGGAGGCCTGGCGTGCTGTGATTCATGGGGTCGCAAAGAGTGGGATACGACTGAGTGACTGAACTGAACTGAACTGAACTTAGTCTTAATTGTATTTCTTTCCTCATACTACTTGCTTTCCTGTCACAAAGTAGTGTAATTGTAAGAGTAACAGCCCTTTATATATAGGGCAATCTTTAGGTAACATGGTTCAGCCAGTTAGAACTCAAATGAAACTTTGTGCTATCGTTTGAATAAATATTTAATTTTAAATTGAGTGCTATGGGCTGAACGTTTGTGTCCTTCCCAAATTCATATATAGAAATCTTAACTACCAAAGATGTCGTCGTATTAGGAGGTGGTCATTTGGGTGGTGTTTAGGTCAAGACGGTCAAGCCCCATGAAAGGGAATAAGGCCCTCAAAAGAGGCCCCAGAATTGCCTAGCCCATTCATCCCTTTGAGGACAGTAAGAAGTCTGAGACCCAGAAGAGAGCATTCTCCTGACCATGCTGACTTGCTGATCTCAAACCTCCTGCCTCCACAACTGTGAGAAATTAATTTCTGTTGTTTATAAGCCACCCAGTCTGTGGTGTTTACAATAGCAGTCTGAATAGATGAAGATGCCGAGATCTCAAAATTGCAAGTAGGAAATCCTGCCCTTTACTCTCAGTTCCTGTTCTGAATGCATTCAGTAGGTCTGGTGACTTTCCAGCCCTGAATCATGCCTCCTTGGCTCACCACACACCTTGAATATCAACTAGCGCCAAGGGCCACTTCTTGGATTTGTCCTGTCAATGTCTAATTTAGGAAAATGGGATGCAGCAGCTTCCTTGTACTATTTATATGCATTCAATACTTCTACACCTTTAAACCCTCAGGGACATTCAAGGAAATTTCACATTTTGTGTCATTTTCTGCTCAGATTCAAGGCCATCAGAATTATAATTAATTTGCATTTTAGACCCTTGTGTAAGAGGATGTCACTTCTTGGAAATGTTATTGTGTGATAAAGTAAAGCAAGAAAGCACCCACTGTTATGTATGCACTTAATTAGGAATTCCAGTTAATTACTCATTATGCCTCTTTACATTTCTGGAAATTTATAGAAAAAATTGTTTCTTCCCCTTTGGTGTCAAAAGAAAGAAAGGAAGGAAGAAATAAATCCCTTCAGCACAGAAAAACTTTTCTTTTTCAGAGATCAGATCCTTAAGTGACCTTTGTTAAAAAAAGCTTTTCTATCCCAATGTTTTCCTTTAAATTTAGTTTGTTAAAAAATAGTCTAAGTCTGAAAAAAGGCAAATTTTATAGTTAGGTGAAAGTGCTGCACAATATGCCAGCAAATTTGGAAAACTCAGCAGTGGCCACAGGACTGGAAAAGGTCAGTTTTCATTCCAATCCTAAAGAAAGGCAATGCCAAAGAATGCCCAAACTACTGCGCAATTGTACTCGTCTCACACGCTAGTAAAGTAATGCTCAAAATTCTCCAAGCTAGACTTCAGCAATACGTGAACCATAAACTTCCAGATGTTCAAGCTGGTTTCAGAAAAGGCAGAGGAACCAGAGATCAAATTGCCAAAATCTTCTTCTGCTGCTGCTGCTAAGTCGCTTCAGTAGTGTCCAACTCTGTGCAACTTCATAGACAGCAAGCAGCCCACCAGGCTCCCCCTTTCCTGGGATTCTCCAGGCAAGAACACTGGAGTGGGTTGCCATTTCCTTCTCCAGTGCATGAAAGTGAAAAGTGAAAGTGAAGTCGCTCAGTCGTGTCTGACTCTTCGCTACCCCATGGACTGCTGCCCACCAGGCTCCTCCGTCCATGGGAGTTTCCAGGCAAGACTACTGAAGTGGGTTGCCATTGCTTTCTCCGCTGGATCATGGAAAAAACAAAAGAGTTCCAGAAAAACATCTATTTCTGCTTTATTGACTATGCCAAAGCCTTTGATTGTATGGATCACAATAAACTGTGGAAAATTCTGAAAGAGATGGGAATATCAGGCCACCTGACTTGCCTCTTGAGAAACCTATATGCAGGTCAGGAAGCAACAGTTAGAACTGGACATGGAACAACAGACTGGTTCCAAATAGGAAAAGAAGAATGTCAAGGTTGTATATTGTCACCCTGCTTATTTAACTTATATGCAGAGTACATCATGAGAAACTCTGGGCTGGAAGAAACACAAGCTGGAATCAAGATTGCCGGGAGAAATATCAGTAACCTCGGATATGCAGATGACACCACCCTTATGGCAGAAAGTGAAGAGGAACTAAAAAGCATCTTGATGACAGTGAAAGAGGAGAGTGAAAAAGTTTGCCTGAAGCTCAACATTCAGAAAACTAAGATCATGGCATCTGGTCCCATCACTTAGTGGGAAATCGATGGGGAAACAGTGGAAACAGTGTCAGACTATTTGTTTGGGCTCCAAAATCACTGCAGATGGTGACTGCAGCCATGAAATTAAAAGACGCTTACTCCTTGGAAGGAAAGTTATGTCCAACCTAGATAGCATATTCAAAAGCAGAGACATTACTTTGCCAACAAAGGTCCATCTAGTCAAGGCTATGGTTTTTCCTGTGGTCATGTATGGATGTGAGAGTTGGACTGTGAAGAAGGCTGAGCGCTGAAGAATTGGTGCTTTTGACTGTGGTGTTGGAGAAGGCTCTTGAGAGTCCCTTGGACTTCAAGGAGATCCAACCAGTCAATCCTAAAGGAGATCAGTCCTGGATGTTCATTGGAAGGACTGATGCTGAAGTTGAAACTCCAATACTTTGGCCACCTCATGCGAAGAGTTACTCATTGGAAAACACCCCGATTCTGGGAGGGGTTGGCGTCAGGAGGAGAAGGGGATGACAGAGGATGAGATGGCTGGATGGCATCACCGACTCAATGGACATGAGTTTGAGTGAACTTCGGGCATTGGTGATGGACAGGGAGGCCTGGCATGCTGCGATTCATGGGGTCGCAAAGAGTCAGACACAACTGAGCGACTGAAATGAACTGAACTGATACTAGAATCACAGGATGGAAGAAAATGAACTCCTTGTTTTATTTTTTCAGTGTACCAAATACTCATATTTTAAGTGCTTTAAAATATAACTCATTTAATCCTTGTTATAAACCTATGAGGCAATTATCATTTTTTACAGATGTGACTGCTGCTGCTGCTGCTAAGTCGCTTCAGTGGTGTCCGACTCTGTGCAACCCCATAGATGGCAGCCCACCAGACTCCCCTGTCCCTGGGATTCTCCAGGTAAGAACACTGGAGTGGGTTGCCATTTCCTTCTCCAGTGTGTGAAAGTGAAAAGTGAAAAAGTCGGTCAGTCATGTCCGACCCTAGCGACCCCATGGACTGCAGCCTACCAGGCTCCTCCGTCCTTGGGATTTTCCAGGCAAGAGCACTGGAGTGGGGTGCCATTTATTATATGGGCAATGACAAAGTGTTTGAGTCTTGTATACAGATATTAGAATTATAGCAGATGTAAAATGTTGATTACCAGCTTCTTCTTTAAAGAGTCATTTCTTTGTGGCAGCTTTCTTAGGCTCAGTCTCAATGGTGAGTCAAATTCATATTATGAATAGCTTCTCCAAGGATTCTAGTGGACAAGCTCTTGAATTTAATTCTAAAGATGAACTTAGTATATTAAATTCTGCACCACAGTGAGTCACATTATAGTGAAGCTCCAACATGGGTCCTTTTTATAATTAGAAAAGCAAATTAAAGGAGATTTCATTTGCTTTTGAGCCACTCTCCAGTTTAATTGTTCACATTTATACAATAGGTGGTAGCATAACCTATTGGAAAGGATAGCCAAAAGCAATTGAGTTCTATTTGTTCCTTAATGGAATATTTGTGTGATTTTAGGTAAATCCCTTTATCTTTTTCTGATTTTTGTTTTCTTTTCAGTAAAACAAGAATAATGCCACTTTTATTTCCCTGCCTATTTTCTAGTAATAGTCTATAGAAAACACACACACACACACACACACACACACTCACACACAAACCAGCTATTGCTCACGAGGAGGAGAGGCACAGCTGGGTGTCCCTTTTTCTTTTCTTTGTTATTAGACTAGTTGTAATATTATCCACCTAAACGGCATTTTGTGATTTTGATGGACATGGAGTCCTTGTGGAGTTTGTCAAACATCTTATTACAAAAGCTTTTTGATAAAAGCAATATTTTAACACTTTCTAATTCTAAAAGACTTCTCCTTGAGATTGTATCTGCCTTGCTGTAATGGGCAGAGAGGCTAAATTCTTACTTTTTTTTTTACACAAATATTTATAAAGTGTGTATCAAAAGTGAATGGATAGGAATTAATAGGGGTCAACATTAAAGCAGAATTAAGAAACCCTCCTTTTAGTTCCTCCTTTACTGTTTATAGACCCCAGTCTCCTGATACATTATTTAAGTTTGCTGAAATTTGGTTTCCTTGTCTATTAAATGAAGCTACTAATATCTCATCTGCCTTTGAACATCTTAGATGCCATTTGTCTTTTTGACTTTTATAGATAAATAACAGTGGGATTTAGAATGAAGCTAGTTAAAGGAGTAATGGAACCTGTTCTAGTTTTGCATGAGTAGTACTATCATTAGTCCTTTTAATTTAAATGACATTACTGTAAAATGACTGTGTACTTTTTCTTAGGAAATTCAGACTGTTAATGAGAATTTATTTGTACTGTAACAAATCCAAATACTTTCTCTAGGCTCCCAAAGTTTTGGATTCCTTTTCAGATTTTCTTCAAAACCTCCTGTAATAATTATGTGGAGAATGCTCATAGTCTTTACTATGAGGCAAGATCAAAATCGCACCCAGCTTCTACCTACTTCCTCCTTTCTCTCTATCCATGGCTAAACTGGACTTATCATCTTTACTCCAAAAATACTCTTTCTTCTGAATTTCCTATTTGGTATACTCCTATTTGGTATACTTTATGGGATATAAACCTGCAGTTATCACAAAACCCTTCCCATCACTTTGTTCTCTCTTATTCTCTATTATGCCCATCATAATCTATAAACTATCAAGAACCATTTATTTATTCTTCCTCCTTTTATATATGCTCCTTTTCATAAGTATTTCTTTTCAAAATTTTAATAAATATGAGGGGCAATGTGTCAGAGGGTGAGATGCTATGAGCCAGGAGAATTAAGACTACTGGAAAGAACACTAATAATAAATCTAAAGTTAGTGTTAATCATACTAACAACTAAACATGTCTCTCTTTAAAGCAAATTTGAAGAACAGATTTGAAAAGGGTATCATGCTGCTTAAGCATTTACTGATTGACATAGAAATTAAAGCAAACCAAAAATGCTACTGTAAGAATCTGCTCGTATAAGACAGGTCAAACAATATGTAACATGACATTTTATTTAATAATGAAGTTACTGACAGCAGTAAGGTGTGTTGATAGTTTTTGGTTGTCTTGCGTGTGTGCATGTTGTGTTGTATATGTATTTTTGTGTTGGAGGTACTGTTATAAGATATACTATTATCATTGCATATAAGATAATATATAATAAACATTCTGCTAAATGACTTCTCAGATAGAACTCTTATCTACACCTCATAACAGTTCATGCAACAGATACTATTATTATGCCCATCTTACAAATGGCATGAGGCAAAGAACAGTTGTTTGTCCAGAGTTACAGACATCTAGTATGTAGCACAGGCAGAATTCTAACAGGATATTCATCTTCAGAGGCTAACCTCTTTAACTTCACCTCATGCTCCTATTCTGTCTCATGATCATATTCATCCTTTATCAGTAGTCATACTACGAACCTCGTAGTATGACTTTACTGCAGAATCACCTATAATAGGGCCTATACTGTAAGTCTATTATTGGGGAAGTAGTGCACACCTGACTTACACACATTGCTGGTTTACTGATACTTTCAATATTAAATTCAAACTATGTGTGGATGGATTGATTAGAGGTCACTGAGCGTGAAGGATGACTGATTGGAAGAAGGAGGGGCAACTCAGACCTATGCATGTGGAGGGATTAGAGAAGTTGGGGAGGGGTAGAAGTGGGCCATGTCAGAGAGTCTATCTTGGGGTTGATTTCTCAGTAACCCAAAATGATCTGTGCTTGACCCTTGGGGGGAAATTTAAAGAGTGACTCCTTGGAAAATCTGTGACATGCTATGGCTGTTGTACTAGATAAGTGTGTATGTATATAGGGCAATTCTCACCATCCCCTAGCTGGCATCTGGCAATGTCTGGACACACTGGTGATTGTCATGAGTCAGGGGAAGGGATGTTACTGGCAGCTGGTGGGTAAAGGCCAAGGATGCTGCTAAACACTGACAATGCACAGGACAGACCGTCTGCCATAAAGAACTGTCTGGTCCAAAATGTCAACAGTGGCACCACTGAGAAATCTTTAAATGGGGAATCACTCCTCTTTGAGCTTCCCCAGGTGGCTCAGTGCCTGCAATGCAGGAGGTGTAGGAGTTGCATGTTTGATCCCTGCTTTGGGAAGATCTCCTGGAAGAGGGTATGGCAACCCACTCCAGTATTCTGGCTGAAAATTCCATGGACAGGGGAGCCTGGCGGGCTCTGATGCATGGGGTCTCAAAGAATCAGACATGACTGAAGCAGCTGAGCACGCAGGGCCCTCTTTGCCTCATCATGCAGACTCTACAAGTGTTGTTTTGACACAGTGTAAATTCTTAACCATAAACAGGAAGCACTGTAAGTGATAAGGTCATGTAGCAATTGTCATGGTAAAGCTTCCTGATGCATTTTTGTCTTGATATAGGAGAGGCTAGAAGAAATCTGGAACATTATTTATATGGAATTATTTATGGAGCATTCTCTAATGACTTCTAGAAATAGTATATATATAAATAAGTTCAAAGAAAACCCAAAGATTTCTCCCTTCTCTTTCTGCTCATCTCATCTATATTTCTTTTTTTTTCTTCCTTTCCCCCCTTTCTCTCTCTCTACCTTCCTTCCAAACTTGTCCTTTCATACAAAATAATTTTGCATCTATTATATGTTATGAAATCTGTATAGATTCAAAGAGGAAAAGAACAAAATATCACCATGGAATTAAAATGTCTATGTTACTATATAGTTTCTATTTAGAACATAATCATGATGAAACTTAATGGGTAAATTAAATACATGTATAGGTTGGCCAAATTTTCTCAAGTAAATACAGTCACACTTTATCATTTTAGTCCCAAGTTCATATATGTGAGCTCTGAGAAATTTATGTAATTTTATCATCAGGGGGCACCAATATCCAGAATGGTTTGGATATTTCCATGCAAACTAATTTTAAATAGGAAAAAACAAGAATATAAAGTCCCTGTCCTGCTGACTAATCATGCAGATTATAGTTAGAGTCAGAGAGAAGATTCATTATTAAGAAATAAACAACTCTGTTTCTTTCCTTTTGAAATAACACTGGGAGATTGGGGAAGATGCGGAGTTCAATAGGTGTATCTTCCACAAAATTTTCCTGATCAGTGAAAAGTGGCCTTGTTTGTTTATTTCTTTTTAGAAAAAATTATCTATAAATTGTGTTCATAAATAAGTTTTTAGTAGTTATCCTCCTAGTATATTCTGTTAAAATCAAAAGAAACAATCAAAGCTCCAGAAGAAGCTATAAGAGAAAGAAGAAAGGCAAATATTTCAGCAAGGCAAATCCAAAGCAAACACTGAAACAGATGAGGTTACAGACAACGGCATGAATGTTAATGAGCAGAAAGCCATATAGCGGAAATCTGCTAAATGCATAGTTGGGGGAATTGAGAGGACATTTCCCTAACAGTTTGTTCCTGTTGCTTATAATTTTAAAAAAGGTGCCACAGGGTGGCCCAATTCAGTCCCAACATCATATTATGCAGATGCATTACAATTCCCTGCTGAAGTTCTGCCAACGAGAGTGGAGTCTAATTTAGCATAGTTGTTTCACACGGTATTGTAAAGATCAGTAAATGAATACCCAAAGTATGTGTGTAAGACTGAGGAATGATTGCAGTTTCGTCACCAAGATCTAAGTATTCTTTGGAGGTTCACAAATTTGTGAGAAGGGGAAAAGAAACAATATCAAAATCAACACAGAAGTTAGTTACCTTTAGATATTTAACTTCCACTTCAACATGCATTTTCTTTATATTTTTATTTATAACAATGAAGCTTAAAGCTTTATAGTTTTTAGCCAAGGGAAGAGCTGACCTTAGAAATTCTGTTTCTGGGATCCTGAGAAGGAAGACATGCTGGCATTCTTAAGATACAGCTGACATGACAAATCATGAAGGTAGTGTAGGTCACATTCAGTCTTCAAACTCAGCATGAACTTACATCTCAATTCTTTATACAGAAGAAGAGAGTTTCATGTGTAAAGACCTATCTCAATAATCCACTCAATGTAAAACATTTTCATCAGGAGGAAGAACGATATTCGTTTATACACTTATTCCTTTATTCCTTCAACAAAGATTTATGAAGTGTCTGTCACAAACCACGTGTAGTCTGTTATTTGAGATTCATAGTCAAATTGAGGAGAAAAACTTGAATCTAATGAACTAGCATATGGTTTGATAAGAACTAAAATAATTTTGGGTCTGCAGAGAATGAAATGTCTAAGAGAGAATGAACATGTCTGCAATAATGGAGAGGATTTAGAAAAGTATTAAAAAAGAGTAGCTAAGAAGATATATAAAAGATTAGCAGTATTTCCTTAGACAGAAGTTAATTTGTAACACTGACTGCATTGCTGCTATTTTATAAGATCACTGATTCACCTGCATGTCAGATTGTTGTTGTTAAGTCACCCAGTCATGTCTGACTCTTTGTGACCCCATGGACTGCAGCATGCCAGGCCTCTCTGTCCCTCACCATCCCCCCAAATTTGCCCAATTTCATGTCCATTGCATTGGTGATGCCATCCAGCCATCTCATCCTCTGACATTCTCTTCTCCTTCTGCCCTCAATCTTTCCCAGCATCAGGGACTTTTCCTATGAGTTGGCTGTTCACATCAGATGACCGAAATACTGGAGTTTCAGCCTCAGAGTCAGAACTTCCAACAAGTATTCAGGGTTGATTTCCCTTAAGATTGACTTGTTTGATCTCTTTGTCCAAGAGGCTCTCAGGAGTCTTTTCCAGCACTACAATTCCAAGGTATCAATTCTTTGGCGCTCCTCCTTCTTTATGATCCAGCTCTCATAGAATCTAACTATGTCAAATACCAGTTAACTTTAAAAAGATGAGCTATAAACACCTGTTAGAGTTACTATAGAATGCATCACCAAGTTTGAACTGTATTGTTGCCAGGATATAATATCCTTATCACCTTACCCTGGCTTTGGACTTGATATTGCGTATATGAACTCTGTCCTGGCTTGCTGTTCTCTCTGAGTTCTTTGATTCTCTAAATACTTAACCCCTGCCATTAATTATTTGGCTGGCATAAAATTCAGACCACCACTTGTCCCTCTGAGAAGACAAGTGACTCACTGGGCAGAAGGAAAGTATATGTTAAGGCACTGCTGCTGCTGCTGCTGCTAAGTCGCTTCAGTCATGTCCGACTCTGTGCGACCCCATAGAGGGCAGCCCACCAGGCTCCCCCGTCCCTGGGATTCTCCAGGCAAGAACACTGGAGTGGGTTGCCATTTCCTTCTCCACTATGAGGAGGGATAAATAATTGGTGTTTCCAGAAATGCAATATTTATTTTTTGTCTGGAGCATAGAATATGTGTAAGTCAGATGAAACTGGAGACTGGAACTGGAGACATAAAATCTGTTCTTCTCTGACATCTACAGATTTAATTTTTTTGTGTATGTGTATGTATGGTAGGAATCCACTGAATGACTAAGTAAAGGAGAAAATGGATTAGATTTGTATGTTAGAAAGATGACACAATGGACAAATAGGGCAGAAGAGGGGTTATTGATATAAAGCAATAAAAGTGACAATGGAGAGGAGTAGATAGGTTTCAAGAGTTCTTTAAGAAGCAGTATCTCATGATTTGACTGACTTCTTTTCTTTTACCTGTGATAGTGAAGAGTAAGGGATGAGAGCCACATTTTTAGCTCCAGGAAAAGAATGGCCATGCCCTAATTTTGCTCCTATATAACTTTCCATTTGCCTCCTTGCCACATAATTTAATAGCTCTGTTTACTTGTCCAGCTTCCCTAACTGGGAAAGACTGTGAGCAACTTATCGCAAAGACATTTTTTTAAATCATCAAACTTTATGCAGTATGTATTTTTTCACAATAGTGAAAGATGTTTATCAGTTTTCACAATCAATAGCCAGACAAAAAATAAAGGATAATGACAATTGAAAGCCATAATGGAAACATGATTAACTTAACAATATAAAGTTCAGTTCAGTTCAGTCGCTTAGTCGTGTCCGACTCTTTTTGACCCCATGGACTGCAGCATGACAGGCTTCCCTGTCCATCACCAACTCCCAGAGCTTACTCAAACTCATGTCTATCATGTTGGTGATGCCATCCAATCATCTCATCCTCTGTCATCCCCTTCTCCTCCCACCTTCAATCTTTCCTAGCATCAGGGTCTTTTCCAATGAGTCAGTTCTTTGAATCAGGTGGCCAAAGTATTGGAGTTTCAGCTTCAACATCAGTCCTTCCAAAGAATATTCAGGACTGATTTCCTTTAGTATCTCCTTGCTGTCCAAGGGACTCTCAAGAGTCTTCTCCAACACCACAGTTCAAAAGCATCAGTTCTTTGATGCTCAGCTTTCTTTATGGTCCAACTCTCACATCCATACATGACTACTGGAAAAACCATAGCTTTGACTAGATGGACCTTTGTTGGCAAAGTAATGTCTCTGCTCTTTAATATGCTGTCTAGGTTGGTCATAGCTTTTCTTTCAAGGAGTAAGCATCTTTTAATCTCATGGCTGCAGTCACCATCTGCAGCAATTTTAGAGTCCAAGAAAATAAAGTCTGTCACTGTTTCCATTGTTTCCCCATCTATTTGCCATGAAGTGATGACCAGATGCCATGATCTTTGTTTTTGGAATATTGAGTTTTAAGCCAACTTTTTCACTCTTCTCTTTCACTTTCATCAAGAGGCTCTTTAGTTCTTCTTTACTTTCTCCCATAAGGGTGGTATCATCTGCATAACTGAGGTTATTGATATTTCTCCTGGCAATCTGGATTCCAGATTGTGCATCATCCAGGCTGTCATTTCAAATGATGTACTCTGCATATAAGTTAAATAAGCAGGGTGACAATGTACAGACTTGACCTACTCCTTTCCAAATTTGGAACCAGTCTGTTGTTCCACGTCTGGTTCTAACTGTTATTTCTTGACCTGCATACAGATTTCTCAGGAGGCAGGTAAGATGGTCTGGTATTCTCATCTCTTTAAGAAATTTCCACAGTTTGTTGTGATCTACACAGTCAAAGGCTTTGGTATAGTCAATAAAGCAAAAGTAGGTGTTTTTCTGGAACTCTATTGCTTCTTCTGTGATTCAGCAGATGTTGGCAATTTGATTTCTGGTTTTTCTGCATTTTCTAAATCCAGCTTGAACATCTGGAAATTCTTGGTTCACATACTGTTGAAGCCTGGCTTGGAGAATTTTGAGCATTACTTTACTAGTGTGTGAGATGAGTGCAATTGTGTGGTAGGTTGAACGTTCTTTGGCATTGCCTTTCTTTCAGATTGGAATGAAAACTGACCTTTTCCACTCCGCTGGCCACTGCTGAGTTTTCCAGATTTGCTGGCATGGTGAGTGCAGCACTTTAACACCATTATTATGAGCACACTTCCTTCAACTCTGCCATCTGGATCCACAAGTCTATTCAGTCTAGTGTTATAGGAGTTCTTCACACACAGCAGGATATTAATAAAAATTTGCTGCCTAAATAAGGAGAGAACAGCTCTTGGCACGGCAGTGAGTAGGGAAATTGTAGATTCTGGTAGAGAGATTTTCGGGTTTACTGGAATACTTTTTAGTTATAGTTGGGATTACTTAGAGGGAAGTATATGTAAAGGGAGTATAAAAACAATAGGGTGTGATTATTGATACTGTGGTATGTACCATGCTAAGTGCTTTACCTGCAGTATCTAATTTAATCATCTAAAAACTTAATGAATTATTGTTCTTATTGATGACATTTCATAGCTGAGGACCAAAGAGGTGCATTGAGGAATTTTGATAAGCAACATATTTCCCAAGGTGGATGTAGGAAGAGGGATTTGCAAATGTGATAGAAATGGAATTGACAGAGTTAAGAAGAGAATCTCTGGACAGAAAAAGAGGACCAAGGACCAAGAATTATAAGGAGCAACAATATTTGTGGGCATAAGCGTGGAGAGGGTCCAGCAGGGGATTTATAATAAGTGATCAGAAATTTAGAAGGAGAATGGGCAGAAGTGAGAATAGTTTTGAAAAGAAATGAATGGCTTGGTAGGTTGTTAGAGGTCAAGTTATTTGAGGACAAAAGACACCTTAAGTTGGGCCCTTGAAAGGTGTTCTTTGCACCGTGAGCAGGGCAGTCGGATGGAAACTGAGGACAAAGGGTGAGAAGTGAATTGAATTGAATGGAAGAGGAGGGTGAGGCAGTGAGCAGTGAGGAAATCAGCAAGGCAGAGACACCTACTGTCTACCAGAGGAGGACGAAATCCAAGGAGATTCTTTTTCTTAAGATAGAAAAGAGATTTACCATTTTGTTGATACATAAAGGCTGAGGGGAAGGAGCCACTGAAGGTGGTGAAGATACAACAGGAGAGAATACTGAGAGAATAATATCTTGGAGGATATTGGAGGAAATGGGGAGGGGCATTGGAGGAAAAGAGAAGGGCCAAAGAAAGACCTCTCCTCCCCTGACCCCTGTTTCCAGGATTTGGAGGCAGGTTTGAAACACTGGATAATACAAGCAAGAGGAAATGTGAAGACAGATCTAAGGGACTGGGTAAGTTAGACATAGAAAAGCTTTTCATACTATTCCTAGTGTAGAACTGGGGCAGACTATAAAGTTTTATATATATTTTTTCATAAAGAAAAATAAATAAATGTAGTACATTTGCATAATATGGCTTTGTACTGAAATGAACCTCAGTATGGTGCCTTCTTCAAAATTAACAGATAGAAGCATAAAGTATTACAGAAAGTAGTTTCATTTAATTTACTGTATTTCATTTGCTTAACATGGCATTTGCAATTGATGCTCCTTTTGGTATGATAACTACATACAAATTACCACCCTCTCTTCCTTAGAAATTCATCCTCTTTGTTAAGAAAAGCATTTACAGATTATATTAGACCTTTATTTTTGAAACTGTATATTTGTAAACAGAAAATATACAAATTTATATATTTCCTAGCTACATTTATCTGATCACATGTTAATGATTAAGTCAGATTAATCAGTTTTAAATAACAGAAACAAAAATAAAGCAAATGAAGGCAAAAGGAATAAAGGATATAGTAACTACTGCATAAAATTCAATAGAAAGTGAAAATTTCTAGGTTATCATATGGTATGATGGGTTTATGTTAACCTTTTTTTACCTAGGAGAGGAGACTTTGCCTTTAATAACACTGTTTAGTAGCATATCTCAATGACATTTGAGAAGAAATTCAAATCCCAAACATGATTGCAACATGAAAAGGAGAAAAAAATCAGTATTTTTCACCTAAAAGCTGTTGATTTTTTCTACTATTTCATTCAACTTTAAAAGTAAGATATTTTATATATAGCATGCTAAATTTTATCAATTAAAACTAAATTTTATCAATTAGATTTAGTAATTATTACTCAACCATTTTATGGCTAGAATGTCAAACCAAGATATATTTAAATGAAATAAAAAGTAATATCTCTAAATGTATCTTGATAAAGAACTGACTATATGTCCCTCTGGTAAGAATTTATTCTCGGAAAAGGAGGGATATTTAAATGTGACTGCTTTCAATTCGGTAAAAAGAACAGTGTCATGTTCTGTTTTCTTCCTGGATGTTTCTACAGTGCCCTGTCATTAGGAGTAGGTTCTCCTCAAAACGATCTCAAGATCTTAAGACACAGAATCAGGTCTTAATGGGAGGGCAACTATATGTGTATTTGCTTACCATTATGTCCTGGACATCAATGTTTCCTACTTAAACTATTTTACTCTTGGATAGGCACTGCTTCTATTACTGAAATATCAGATCAGATCAGATCAGTCGCTCAGTCGTGTCCGACCCTTTGCGACCCCAAAATCGCAGCACGTCAGGCCTCCCTGTCCATCACCAACTCCCAGAGTTCACCCAGACTCACGTCCATCGAGTCAGTGATGCCATCCAGCCATCTCATCCTCTGTCGTCCCCTTCTCCTCTTGCCCCCATTCCTCCCAGCATCAGAGTCTTTTCCAAAGAGTCAACTCTTCACATGAGGTGGCCAAAGTACTGGAGCTTCAGCTTTAGCATCATTCCTTCCAAAGAAATCCCAGGGCTGATCTCCTTCAGAATGAACTGGTTGGATCTCCTTGCAGTCCAAGGGACTCTCAAGAGTCTTCTCCAACACCACACTTCAAAAGCATCAATTCTTCGGCACTCAGCCTTCTTCACAGTCCAACTCTCACATCCATACATGACCACAGGAAAAACCATAGCCTTGACTAGACGAACCTTTGTTGGCAAAGTAATGTCTCTGCTTTTGAATATGCTATCTAGGTTGGTCATAACTTTCCTTCCAAGGAGTAAGCGTCTTTTAATTTCATGGCTGCAGTCACCATCTGCAGTAATTTTGGAGCCCCCAAAAATAAAGTCTGACACTGTTTCCACTCTTTCCCCATCTATTTCCTGTCAAGTGATGGGACCAGACGCCATGATCTTAGTTTTCTGAATGTTGAGCTTTAAGCCAACTTTTTCACTCTCCACTTTCACTTTCATCAAGAGGCTTTTTAGTTCCTCTTCACTTTCTGCCATAAGGGTGGTGTCATCTGCATATCTGAGGTTATTGATATTTCTCCTGGCAATCTTGATTCCAGCTAGTGTTTCTTCCAGCCCAGCGTTTCTCATGATGTACTCTGCATATAAGTTAAATAAGCAGGGTGACAATATACAGCCTTGACATACTCCTTTCCCTATTTGGAACCAGTCTGTTGTTCCATGTCCAGTTCTAACTGTTGCTTCCTGACCTGCATACAAATTTCTCAAGAGGCAGATCAGGTGGCCTGGTATTCCCATCTCTTTCAGAATTTTCCACAGTTTATTGTGATCCATACAATCAAGGCTTTGGCATAGTCAATAAAGCAGAAATAGATGTTTTTCTGGAACTCTCTTGCTTTTTCCATGCTCCAGCGGATATTGGCAATTTGATCTCTGGTTCCTCTGCCTTTTCTAAAACCAGCTTGAACATCTGGAAGTTCACGGTTCACATATTGCTGAAGCCTGGCTTGGAGAATTTTGAGCATTACTTGCGTGTGAGATGAGTGCAATTGTGCAGTAGTTTGAGCATTCTTTGGCATTGCCTTTCTTTGGGATTGGAATGAAAACTGACCTTTTCCAGTCCTGTGACCACTGCTGAGTTTTCCAAATTTGCTGGCATATTGAGTGCAGCACTTTCACAGCATCATCTTTCAAGACTTGAAATAGCTCAACTGGAATTCCATCACCTCCACTAGCTTTGTTTGTAGTGATGCTTTCCAAGGCTGACTTGACTTCACATTCCAGGATCTGGCTCTAGGTCAGTGATCACACCATCGTGATTATCTGGGTCATGAAGATCTTTTTTGTACAGTTCTTCTGTGTATTCTTGCCATCTCTTCTTAATATCTTCTGCTTCTGTTAGGTCCATATCATTTCTGTCCTTTATTTAGCCCATCTTGGCATGAAATGTTCCTTTGGTATCTCTGATTTTCTTGAAGAGATCTCTAGTCTTTCCAATTCTGTTGTTTTCCTCTATTTCTTTGCATTGATCATTGAGGAAGGCTTTCTTATCTCTTCTTGCTATTCTTTGGAACTCTGCATTCAGATGCTTATATCTTTCCTTTTCTCCTTTGCTTTTTCACTTCTCTTCTTTTCACAGCTATTTGTAAGGCCTCCCCAGACAGCCATTTTGCTTTTTTGCATTTCTTTTCCATGGGGATGGTCTTGATCCCTGTCTCCTGTTCAATGTCACAAACCTCATTCCATAGTTCATCAGGCACTCTATCTATCAGATCTAGGCCCTTAAATCTATTTCTCACTTCCACGGTATAATCATAAGGGATTTGATTTAGGTCATACCTGAATGGTCTAGTGGTTTTCCCTACTTTCTTCAATTTAAGGGGTAAGGTATTAAGTGACGGGCTTCCCTGGTGGCTCAGCGGTAAAAAATCCGCCTGCAATTCAGGAAATGCAGGAGATACAGGTTTGATTCCTGGTTTGGGAAGATCCCCTGGAGAAGGGAATGGCAACCTACTCCAGTAGTCTTGCCTGGAGAAACCCACAGACGGAGAAGCCTGGTGGGCTATAGTCCATAGAACCACGAAGAGTCAGACACTACTGAAGTGACTTAGCACATGTACACATTAAGTGACCATTTCCTTTTAGAAAGTAAGTTCTCACTTGATAGAGCAGGAAATGAGATGATAAGGATAAGATAGTATTTCCTAAACAGTGGGCAAAATCCCTCAAAAGTAGAGTTATGGGATTATCACTAAAACTTTTGCTTGCTTCTTCATTTGGCGTGTGGCCAAAAGCAGCCTTGTCTTGAGACATCCTTTGACACTGGGCTTTTTCATGTGAGAGTGGTGTAAATGGACTTTCTAAGAGACACATCAAAGAGTTTCATTTCTGTTAGAGTCTGTTCTTCAGCTAAGTTCATTTGAACAGAATTTTTTGTCTGTCATATTAGTAACATGTTTGGCTTTCCTAAATATATGACAATTTATTTCTCTTTTCTCAGATTTATGGAAAGTTCACGAAGGCTGGCTTCTCCCCTTGCATTATAGAAAGGCACAATTTGTTCTCATGAATGTCATTCTCAAATATACCAAATACAGTGTGGATTTTCAGCAAGTATTTAATTTAATTGCTCCCCTAAATCTCTAAGCTTAAAGAAACTAGGTTGGTAATGGTATTTCTGCTATAATATTTCTTGGTATAATAGTCTCAAAACAATGTAAGAATAGTATTTTTTTTTTGTAATGTTCTATGAATCAGTTGTCTAAATCTTTTGGAATATTCAAAGAACTTTGCTTAAATTTATTTGGAGAAAACAGTAATGCTGGAAAGCTACTTGTAACCAGTTGCATATCATAAATATAGAGCTTATTTATATATAAATCATTATTACTTCCTCTGTGAGGTAGTTAGTTAGGTGCCAAGTTTCAGATTACAAATTACAAATTTTGGCTGTTAGTGACTTTTCTTCTAGTTATTACCAGAGTTTATAGTAAATATTCTCTGCTCGGTTGCTCAGGTATCTGACTCTTTGTGACTCTTTGGACTGTAGCCTGCCAGGCTTCTCTGTCCATAGGATTTTTCAGCAAGAATACTGGAGTGGTTTGCCATTTCTTCCTCCAGGGAAACTTCCAGACCGAGGTTTCAAACCCATCTCCTGTGTCTCTTGCATTGAAAGCAGATCTTCACCTGTTGAGCCATCAGGGAATATAATTAACTGTAAATTACTCCATGCCATATAGGAATTTATTTAATCATTCAACAGTCCTGTGTGGGAGATTTTAGTATTACTCCTTCCTTATAAATGAGATTTTGCAGGTCAGAGATGATAAGTGATTGGCTCAAGACCTCACAGTCAGAATGTGACAAAATTAAGACCCGGTTCCAGTCTCTGACTCCAAATACAATGCTTCTGCCACCAAAAGCAAATGAAACAGCTTCTCCAAGGTCTACATTTTCCTTGTGACAGAGAGAGAGAGGAAAAACACAACAGGATGATTTCTCACAGCCGGAAAGAGAAACAGCTTTAGACTTCCAAGGAATAGGAAATTTTCTGCCCTGTTAATGCATAGGAGATTCCCTGGGTGACTTTCTAAGTTATAATTCTTTCTATGGAAAGTCAGTGTAATAAATGTAAGCTCCCTGAAATAGAAGCACATGGTAAGTCTTCTGAAATCACTATATCAAATGTGTTCTGCTGTTCAAATATACAAAATCTCACCCTGAGACACTTGACTCTGATAACGTGTGGGAAATGTGTGCAGACCTGACTTTGAAAGGTGTTGTCTAGGGAAAAAAGCATTGTCCTGTGCATCTCGGACTGTCATACAACAGGTCAAGGATACTGCATTTTGTGGAAGAAGGAGCTTACCTTTTTCCACTCTTTTTTTTTTTTTTTAAATGTTATTATAGTTGCTGAACAATAGATTGCATGATGTCAAAATACATAAGGAAAATATATTTGTAACTCTTTTCAGTAACTTATCTTGCTAACTGTGAACCTTAGAAAATTCTGGTGGAAACCATGAAGGTAGTTTAAAGTGTAGTATTTGATTGCATTAGATGGGTTACTCTGTTGGAGAGAATGAAGGCATCCACATTTCCATGACTATGTGATACAGTGTTTAAGGGTAGAGATTCTGGATCAGATTGCCAAAATGAACACTGGCTATCCCACTAATTAGCTGTGTGTCCTGGAGCAAGACAACTATTCTGTGCCTCAGGTTTCTTGCCTTTTTAATGGGACCTTAATAGTACCTACCTCATTGTGTTATTATGAGAATTAAAGTGGTTCATACCTATAAAGTATTTGAAACATTATCTGGCATATGTTAAAAAATGTTTGCAAGATACAAATTAATTATTTACATTTTCTCACATATCAGCTCTTTATGAAAGAAAGTGAAAGTGAAGTGGCTCAGTCATCTCCCACTTTGCAACCCCATGGACTGTAACCTATCAAGCTCCTATGTCTATGGGATTTTCCAGGCAAGAAGAGTCTTGGAGTGGGTTGCCATTTCCTCCTCCAGGGGATCTGCACAACCCAGGAAACAAACCTGGGTCTCCCGCATTGCAGGTAGACGCTTTACCGTCTGAGCCACCGGGGAAGCCCTTAACTCATTATACTTACTGAAAATTATAGAGTTATAGAAATTTAGAGTAAGGAAAAGCCACACTGGTATTTAAAGAAAAATGGGGTATTACATAGTGTACTCTCTGCCTTCTAAAGACAAACTTCTTTCTTCAACTACTTGTTACTAAAAAGCTTCTTCTGGTGACTCAATTTCATTATCAGGAAGTTTTGGCTTTAATGAGAAATACAGTAATATGCTCAGACTTTTTATTTATATAGAATTAACTTGTGAAAATAAAGTATCCCATTTAAAGTCTACTTCTGTTTGTGCAGTAATAGAATAATAATAATAAAAAAAAAGAACCCAAAATTCTCAGTTTAACTTTTAATTAAACAAGCAGTATGGTATATTTTGAATCTGGTTACCTGTTGGTGAAGCTACTGGGTAGATAAATTTCATTAATTGATTAGGTGGGAAGTTTCTGAGGAACCACTTTCTGTCACTGGGCAGAAAGACAAAGCTATAGGGATGTCTTCATCTCTGTATTAGGGCCACCTTTTCTCTCTGGATATCCTGTTTTCTCTTTTTTTTCTTTTCCCACTGAATATGGCAGCTTGAGCATTAGAAAATTATATATACTGTAGAGATGCTACCATTAATACAAAGGGTTTTTGTCCACCTTGTCTTTTAAAAAGAGTCCTGGGGAATTCCCTGGCAGTCCAGTGATTAGAACTCAGCACTTTCACTGCTGAGGGTCCAGATTGGATCTCTGGTTGCAGAACTAAGATCCCCCAAGCCATGTGGTGTGGCTAAAAATTAGAATGAAATAGAGTCCTGACCTTTGATATATTAATCACTGTTTAAAGAAAGCAACTGAATTTTATTTTTCTTATGTGATACATATTTTTGTTGTATTTGCTGCAATAACTCATATTATAAATATGATCAATGTCTATGGGGCAATGGTTTCAATCAATTTATCATAAAGTATCTCTTTGTATTTCATATTATTACAGTGGACTCAAGATTACCTTATTTTTATATTATAAAATTTGCAAGGCATTTCTCTCTGACATTCTATTTGACATATTCTTTTAATTTTTTAAGTGACTGGGAGTTGATTTGTTTTATTCTATTATTGCTGTTTAAATTTTTGTTTGTGTTCTATCACTGTGTTAATAGCTATGTTTGCATAAATCATGTTCAAAAAATTAACATGGCTTATATTGCCAATTAAGCTTTTGAATAAATAAAAAGTGTAAAAAGAATTTTAAGTATATAATGTGTTATATACTTTCATGATTTTATTGTTAATAATCAATCAAAAGAAAAATGTGAAATCTGTATTAATTGTGAATTTGGCTTCATTGTGAGGGGAGTAGGATACAATCTAAACATCATTATATGGTCTACACATAATCATCATTGGTAGCTGTCCCCCAGGGCGCCCCTTCAAGAGTGATGACAGACTGAGACAGATCAGAACCTGATAAAGGGGACAGTTAAAAAATGGAGCAGAAATAATAAAATATGCACAAAATAATAAAGAGAGTATATATCGAAAGTTGTTTATATGATACCAAAACTACCAGAAAATGCAGGGAGAAATTCAATCAAAACAAATGCTTGGTATCATCAACTTGCCAAAATATTTTCCTTCTTGCATTTGGTCATTGCTGTGCTACACATTGTGCATAGTCAGACATACATTATCTCATTACCTCATTACATGTTGAATCCCAGCCTTTGTTCAAAAAATGCAAAGGAGATTATTCAGCCAATTACCACATAATTCAAAAAAATTTCATGGATGGGTAATGCTTAGTTGAGAAAGAAGCAATTCAATCCATTTAAGCATTTTCATAATTAAAATTGTATTAATTTAGACCTCTAAATCAAATACCCCATATTTGATTTTATATATGCACATAAATGCATATATATGCATAAATTATGTATTTATATCAGTTATTAATTTTGCACAGTCACAATTTACATTGTGCAAAAATGTGATATGCTTATTTCTTTAAATCCAGAGAAACTCATGGGTTTTCATTTCTGCTTGGTTGTAGCACAGTTATTCTAGCCATTTTAAGGTAATCCAACCACATCCAATTTTATAAAATGTATTCTAAAATATAATTTTTAGAGTAGTTTTAGATTTACAGTGACGTTGAGGAGAAGATACAGAAATTTCCCCTATGTCCCCTGCCCCCACAAGTCCATGGCCTCTCCATTATCAACATTGCCCACCATAGTGTATCCTGTTAGAACTGGTGAATTTGCATTGAGACATCATCACCACTCAAAGTCCATAGTTTACATTACAGTTCATTTCTTGGTGTTGTATATTCTATGTGTTTGGACAAATATCAAATGACATGTCAGCCATCTTAGTATTATACAGACTAATTTCACTATCCTAAACCTCCTCTTCTGCCTATTCAGCCCTGCCTCTCCTCATCTCCTGCAAACACTGATCTTTTTACTGTCTCAGTAAGTTTGCCTTTCGCAGAATGTCATACAGTTGGAATCATACTGTATTTGTCCTTTCCTAGATTGGCTTCTTTCACTTAATAATATACAATAAGTTTTTGCCATGTCTTTTTATGGCTCACTATCTCATTTCTTTTAGCACTGAGTAATATTCCATTGTCTGAATGTACCACAGTTTATCTGTTCACCCACTTGGTTGCTTCCAAGTTTTGCCAATTGTAAAGAAAGCTGCTGTAAACATCTGTGTTCAGGTTTTTGTGTGGGTGTATGCTTTCAACTCTTTTGAATAAATGTCAAGGAACATGCAGAGAAGGCAATGGCACCCCACTCCAGTACTCTTGCCTGGCAAATCCCATGGACGGAGGAGCCTGGTAGGCTGCAGTCCATGGGGTCGCTAGGAGTCGGACACGACTGAGCAACTTCACTTTCACTTTTCTCTTTGATGCATTGGAGAAGGAAATGGCAACCCACTCCAGTGTTCTTGCTTGGAGAATCCCAGGGACGGCGGAGCCTGGTGGGCTGTCGTCTATGGGGTCACACAGAGTTGGACACAACTGAAGTGACTTAGCAGCAGCAGCAGCAAGGAACATGATTCCTATGTCTCATGGTAAGAGCAGATTTAGTTTTGTAAGAAAGTACCAAATTGTCTTCCAAAGTGGCTCTACCATTTTGCATTCCCATCAGAAATGAATGAGTTTCTGTTGATTCACAGCTTTGCCAGAGTTTGATGTTGTCAGTGTTCTCAGTTTTGGCTATTCTAATAGATGTATAGTGGTATCTCATAATTGCTGTAATTTGTATTTCCCTGATTATATATGATGTAGAGCATCTTTTCATATGCTTATGTATGTCTTTTTTAATTAAAGTAACTGTTAAGGTCTTTGGCCCATCACATCCACTTTTGATGCCAGCCATGTTCTAGGAAATACCCTTTCAATTCAGGATTTACCCCCATTACAGCATCTTCATGCACTCCATTTTCGTTGGTGGCAATGGCATTTGGGAGACTTCCCTGTGTTCTTAGTATTGGGAGTGGGGTGTGAGGTGCAGCTCTGGTCTACAGTGGCCTTTGGTCTTTATTGACTTCTGTTGAGGTGTAACTTGTCTCCCATGTTTTTGGGTGTAACCTTTGTATCCCTGCTGCACCTGCTATGTGGTGCTTCCACCTTGGTCTCCAGTAGTCAGTTCCATGAGCTTTCCTTTCTTCTCTGAGACTGAGATTCCATTTACCAACCTCCTCTACTTACTCAAGAGATTCACCTTTCCCCATGGTGTGTGTATGGAAGGGACTCCCTATGGCTGCTGTTGACAGGAACATACAGCTGGACACATGCAGTGGCCCTGGGAATTCCAACTGGATCTCTGGCTTCCCTGAAAGATTTACTGTGTCCTCAATCAAACCTGGGAAAGCAAAGAACCTGTCCCTCTGTTCTGGGATTGTTCCATCTGAAGTTTCTATCACAGATTCTCTTATCCTGTTCTCTCCTTCCAAGGACTAATCCAGGACCAGAGACTTACTGAGAACGTCTCAACATCTGAACCTCAGTGAGATTTACTCTGTTATTTCTCTTTTAATCCTAATCTACTGTTCGTCTTTTTTTTATTCTCCCCATAAGGGAAAATTGTCATGATTCTTCTGTAATTTGTTTTATGGCATTATCTTTAGGTTCTGGTTCCTCTGTAATTTTGCTTTTGATATTTAAAAGCATGTTATTGGAATCCATAAAAACATTTTTTATTACTCATTCATGTAGCTCTGGCAGTCAAAAGCCATGGTGCCAAGACAGTTATCTAGGCTATTTGCCCAAATATACTTACAATTTCAAAATCCAAAAATTTGTCTTTCTTTTCTCTCATTATTCCTATTTGCATAATGCTATAAAGTCTCTCCCTGGAGAAGGGCATGGCAACCCACTCCAGTGTTCTTGCCTGGAGACTCCTCATGGACAGAGGAGCCTGGCAGGCTACAGTCCATGGGGTCACAAAGAGTCAGACACGACTGAAGCAACTTAGCACAGCAGCATCAAGAGGCAAAGAGAGGTAGGGATAAATGAATTTAAAATCACAAACCCTACTCTAATATATTTACATTTGATGTATTGCACTTTAATAGATAACACTTTTTATTACCTAGAATAACTTTCTTCCTCCAAGAACTATTCCTTTCTCCACTCAAACAATATGAGTTCTAACTGAACTTCCATTTTCCTACAATACCCCATCTGTTCACTACATACGGTTGGTATGATGGGAAAGAAAAAAAAGCCAACACACAAAAGCATGTAGAGATAAGTGATGGAAGGTGTAAGTGGAAAATAAGATTAAAAGAACATCTAATCTGTTTCTAAAATTCTTTGGATATTTATCCAAGGTGGATGTTGTTGATGATTTGTAAAGCTTGGACCCATGTGACATTGGACAATTAAACTTTCTAAGCCCATGCTTATATCTTCTGTGAAATATGGCTGACAGTGCCAATTGAAATGGACTAAACACACACAGCTGTCACTGTATAACATCATCAGATGGACTTAAAGCTCGTCTTAACCTTAGTTTTGTCTTTTGTTTTCCTTATGGATATCATAAAAAGATGATTTCCTATATCATCATAATTTTAGTGAATAATGCTTCCTGATTATAGGGAGTAGAAAACATAGATGAAATATATATATATATATATATGTATGTATATATGTATATATATATATATATGTATGTATATATGTATGTATAGGCAGAATCACTCAGCTTGTGGTTTCTGAGTTCCCAGACCAGGGACTGAACCCACAGTGAAAACCTAGAATCCCAACCACTAGGCCACCAGGGAACTCCCTGATGTATTGTTTAATTAGAGAAGTGTAGGCTTGGCCAACTTTAGTCTCAATATTTAAATGTCTTAACTCTACAGAAACATTCTGCAATAGACAGTGATTGAACAAAATCAATGTCTAATAATTGCAAATTGCCAATTAAGATTTTTTTTGCAGTATAAGATTTTTTCTTTTTAATATTATAGAAATAGAAAACTTACAAATGACACAATTTATTTCTGCATTATTGATTCAAGAGAAATACAATTATGAGTTCTCTAATATTCCTTTTACCCTTAACCTTGATTTGGAGAAGAGCACAAAATTATGTGAGTTAGATTTATAATGGTTCTGCAGAAATACTAATGACTCTAACTTCATCAGTTTGTCTTCACAAAATTGCCTTCACAAATTGAGTAGGTATTATCTTTTTATGATAGTGAATGGAAAAAATGCAGCCAGTGAGATGTGAAGGCTATTTCTTCATGGTGCTTGTGGTCACTTAGCAATTGCTAAGCTAGACCTTTATAGACAGTGCTCTGTGTGTGACTAAAACAGACCAATGTAAACAGAGGCTAAGGATTTTGATTAAGGTTACCCTAAAGACTATGAGTAAGCCAGAATACTGGAGTGGGTAGCCTTTCCCTTCTCCAGGGGATCTTCCCAACCCAGGGATCAAACCCCGGTCTGCACTGTGAGCAGATTCTTCACCAGCTCAGCCACAAGGGGATCTTCCCTTGCTATGCTGAAACTAAGAAGATATTGTAAATCAACCATTGTTGTTGTTGTTGTTCAGTCACTAAGTTGTGTCCAACTCTTTGGGACTCCCTGGACTGCAGCACACCAGGCTCTCCTGACCTCCTCTATCTCCTATCTCATCCTCTGCCACTCTCTTTTCCTCTTGCCTTCAGTCTTTTCCAGCATCAGTGTCTTTTCCAATGAATTGGCTCTTTGCATCAGAATACTTCAATTAAAAAAAATAAATAAATAAAATTTTAAACCCACACCAAAAGCAGCTAGTGAAGTTTTGCGGTAGGTACTCTAATGCACAAGGCCAAGGAATGGGATATAGTTGTCCCCTGCAATTCTGTAACATTGATTCCAAGAGTGATTTAAAGTTCTCTAGCCCGTTGCTTTGCTGGCGTCTCTCCTCCTGAAGCCTCTAGTCTTCTACTTGTGTGCACCATACTGTGCTGCCACTGACGCTGCCCAGTGTTTTCACTGGATTCATGCTGTCTTGGCACTCAGTAGAAAGCAGCGTGGCAGGACAGCTGTGGTACTGATGCTTATGTGGTCTTCCAAACTCTAAATGAAGAAATCTTAGCAAACTTATTTATGATTGGAAATGGCAGTATGGACTAATAACACTAAGACTAGAGTATTTTAATCATATTGTGGCTGTTAGCTCCTCTCTGGTTCCTTTAGTATTTTGTCAGGCTATTATGAGTGCACGAAAAATTATACACCTCCAACTCCTGCCATTGTTTAAAATTTTTATTTTAGTATTTCCTTAGCCTAACTGCCCCATGGTTGATTTAATAGTAAAGTAGTGACTGAGAAAAGTAAGAAAAGTAAGTATGAACTTAACTTTCATACTTAAGTTTTTTAGACATGCTGCTGCTGCTGCTAAGTCGCTTCAGTCGTGTCCGACTCTGTGTGACCCCATAGACGGCAGCCCACCAGGCTCCCCTGTCCCTGGGATTCTGCAGGCAAGAACACTGGAGTGGGGTGCCATCTCCTTCTCCAATGCATGAAAGTGAAAAGTGAAAGTGAAGTCACTCAGTTGTGTCCGACACTTAGCGACCCTATGGACTGCAGCCCACCAGGCTCCTCCGTCCATAGGATTTTCCAGGCAAGAGTACTGGAATGGGGTGCCATGGCCTTCTCTGTTTTTAGACATAAAACCACAGAAGTTCATTCAAATGCTCTCTCCCTCTCTCTCCTCTCTCTGTCTCATCACTGTTTGAATGAACCTAGAATTACATTCTGAAGAAAACCTCAGTTTGCCTCTGAGTGACATTGGTTAGGCAGCTTAAATTTCATAAGAGAATATGAAGAGAAGTTTAACTTACACTTGCTCTGCTCTTACCTGGTAGCCTAAAATAGCTGCATTGTAGGTACTCTAGGTACTTAACAGGGTATATAATGCCAGCTTCCTAGCCTCTCAATATTTTTCAAAAGCTTGGCAGAGAAAAACAATGCTTTTGGAGGACTGCCTCCGAGAAAGGCAGTAAATTCATTTCTGTGAATCAGTGATTCTCAAAGAATTCGGGAAGGCAGGGGAAGAAGGGAGAAGGAGGAAAGGGGAAGACCTAATGTCCTCTTCACAGGACGGCCTGCTTCCCAAAGGCACTCACTTTTTCTGACAACCCCTGCTCCGCTCAGATGCAGATGTGGATAAAATCTGATAACTGTTTCTCACGAATTGATAAAGTAGGGAAGACAAACTGCAGAAAACTCCTGGTCAAATCCAGCTCTTTTAGACAGGTTCTCTCTGCCAAGTATGTAGAGCTCAAACACACACACACACACACACACACATTTTAACAAGGAATACAGAATTTTCATAAAACCTGAATTTCTCTGGAAATGGAAAAAACATCTGGCAAAGCTAGGCACATGTCCAAGCATGGCAACAAATGCCTGTAACTAAGAAAAACAGGTCCTTCTTTGATCACTGCTATTATTACTCCCTTTTTCGCTTCCACTTGGCTCACATCATCAACTCAGGTTACATGTCTGATCCTTGCAGGCATGGGAGTTTACAGCCTTTGAGTAAAGGTCTGATTCTAGATTAAAGCAAAAGAACAAAGAATGAGGTAGTTAGCCACATCGTTTGACTTTTCAGAAGCGTTTTTCTGATTCAGGTTTTATCCTGATTTCATTGGGCTTCCTTGGTCTCTCAAACAGTAAAGAATTTACCTGCAATGCAGGAGACCCGAGTTTGATCCCTGGGTTGGGAAGATTCCCTGGAGAAGGCAATGGCAACCCACTCTAGTATTCTTGCCTGGAGGATTCCATGGACAGAGGAGCCTGACGGGCTGCAGTCCTCGGGGTGCAAAGAATCAGACACGACTGAGTGACTCACACACACTGATTCCACAGGCCTTGTGATACAAGGAAATGATCCTATAGAACTCATCCTCAGGTTGGCTTTAAGAATATTTGTGCATTATTTTGGGAGTTTTGTAAATATAGCGGTTAAAAGGATGGACTCTGGAGCCAGACTGCCTGGAATGTAGTTCTACCTCCTGCATTTCCCATCCGAGGACCTTTGGCCTGACATTTGATCTTGCTTTGATGCAGTTTCCTCTTCTGTAAAATATTTAGGACAGTGCTTAGCATAGACAAATATTTGAGGTATTATTATTGATAGTAATATTATTACCTCCTATTCCAGAAATAGAAATAGTTGCATTTGTTATTATGTTTTTCTACTTCATAGAGATCTTAAACTTATAATGAATCATGTTTGTGTCTTCTTGTTGGTGTCTATCACTGAAAGTTTTATGTGAAATTTGATGCATCTATTTGGTAAATATATTGCATACATCCTTGTCCTGCCTCCACCTTATTTTCCTACTCTTCATTTTCTTCCTTATATTTCCTGATTATTCTTATTTTGCTGTATTATGTGCACCTCTGCAAGTCATTTTGACTCTCCTTTAAAACAATACAGGCCCCTCGAAATAAACTAAGAGCAAACAACATGTGTGAGCTCTCCTACATGGAAAGTATGACCAGAAAAATGAATTGTTTTCCGACAGGAATTTCATGTGAAGTTTACTTTTCTGCTGACATTCTGAGCTTCCATTTATTTTCAGCTCTGTCTTTTAGCTTTAGGGATAAACCGATCCAGTCATCTTCGATAGCAGTACTCCAACAAGTTCCTGCAGCCACGTTATTTCCCAGATGTCTTCAAATATATCGCATTGCTGCAAATTGATTTTTAGCTTGTCTTTAAACATAACATCCAAGTGTCCTATGTCCATATGGCCTTTTTTAGGTCACCAAAGGCAATTGTCTGTATATTTAAATTTGCTATGTGAGGTGATAACTAAAAAACAACTACAGACTCTATATATCTTGTATAAAATAGGCTGTTCCTCCAGTGAAAATAAACCTATTTGGAAATAGTAAGCCACCTAAAGTTTATCCCCAAGATTCTTACTAGAGCGCTTGAGAATTTTGCTACGTTGCTGTTGTTGTTTAGTCACTGAGTTGTGTCTGACTCTTTGCAATCCCATGGGCTGATGCCCACCAGGCTCCTCTCTGTGGGATTTCCCAGGCAGGAACACTGGAGTGGGTTGCCATTTCCTTCTTCAGGGGATCTTCCTGGCCCAGGGATCAAACCCGCTTTTCTTGCTTGGTAGGCAGATCCTTTACCACTGAGCCACCAGGGAAGCCCAAACCCACCACTGTGAGGCTAGTAGAATAATTGCCCTTTAGTTCTCTATTTTTAAATTTGGTGATAAATAAATGAGACAACTTTTAAGATGTTATCAGCCATTTTAAATCAGTGAAAGAGAAATCACTCTCTTGTGGTTTGATTCGGGAAATTGGTTACCTAAGGGAAGGATAGGCAGGAGAAGCAAGGTGGGAGAAGTGATGCCGTCCAGAGCCTTAGCAGTCTGCACTCACCACGACATGTTAGGACCCTCGTTTCAAGTAGGAATCCAGGAGCCTCCTCTCTCACTAACCCTTCTATTACATTCCTGTGTTTCTTTCCTTCTTCTCTCCTTGTGTCATATAAGAGGCTTCCCATTCATAGAACTTCACTGGAAGACAGAGCTGGCAAGGAGTTCAGGAGTTTGGGGGGCTTCTACTGCTGGCCATTCAGGGGAGAGTATAGAATAACATACTTTCCTGTGTGTAGTTCTATCCTCAACCTTTTTATTACTATGAATATTTTTTCTTCTGTTTCTCTCATATGATGTACTCATGTAAGTATTTTGATTTTGAAACATTTTGAACTATATGAAAATATTTCTAACTCCAGGACTGTGTCAGTTATGTCAGAAACACTTACTGGAATCACTTATAGGTATCTAACTAGAAACATTTTAGGCAGTTTTATTGTCAGTTATGTGGTTTTTGCTAGTCCTTAAGTTGTAAATTTTTTTGATGAGGGAAAATATTCTGTTACTTGAATTCCATGTTTCCTTGTAGGGGTTGAAATAATTTAATTCTGGTATCTGAATATTTTCTCAGCCTTATTTATTTGAATTTGACTTTCATTTTGGTTTCCTGATTTTCATAAACATGCATTTGTTTTTTAACTGCTTTGTGTCCAAATATGATTTTAACATTTGGCTCTTTCATCAAAAACTATGGCTGATCAATTTTCATCATGACTGCCAAAACATTCAGATGAATTAGGGATTCTTAAGATGCATCATAAAATGCATTCAGAAAGACTAAGGCATTCAAGCAACAGAGGCAGAATTGCTCAGAGCTGCACCAGTGTAACTGGGTTGGCAAGTCAACAGGATCTGAGTGGGAGGACTCATCTCTCTCCATAGCCCTTTGTCCCCAGAAGGATTTCTTGTCATTTTGGCAATGGTTGACAGGACTCATTTGAGCCCTGGAATGTGCTGTGACTTCTGTAAGTGTTTCTGACATAACTGACATAGTCCTGGAGGCTTTTGACAAGTTTGTCAACCTAATGAATGGGCAACTAAACCTTAAAACCACAGTAAAGGTTGTATAAGTTGTTCAGTGGAGGGTGCAAAATCCAGATAACCAAATAATGGTGTCAGAGTTATTCTGCTTGCCTGCTTGCTGATGACACTGCAACAGGCAAAAAAAAAAAAAAAAAAATCACCTTTAAAATAAATATTCATCTTTGGGAGCATAATGCAGCATATGCTTATAACAGATTATAACAGAATTCCTTTTAATAAAGTTATTTGTAACACTTATCTTCTCATTTGTTTATCATTTTCTTTTATGTCTGCTTAATGCTTCAGGCCTCTAATGAGTTCTGGCACTATCTATGTGAAAGGTTTAGGTCACTGTGGTGAATGTTTCCTGGAAAATAGAACAGTGACTACTAAGTAACTTTGCTGAAGTGAGGATTAACTAGAGTAATTACAGTTGCTTGGGATTGTATATTTTAGGGTAAATTTCCATTTCCATTTCTATGCTAGAACCTATGGCACTCACGTGTCACTCTATTTGAGCAGTATCTTAATTAACAATAGTATCAAGCTACATTTTGAGAGTTGGGCATAAAAATGATAACTGGGTGCTCATGCCTGCAAATTATTAAACAATATAAAATTATATTCTACCTTTACTCTTTCACTTCAAAGTTATGCTATTTGGCTTTTTAGACTGATCTACTTGAGTATCTAGGTTGAACCAGAATTTTAATGTTTAAAATTGGGCTAAGGTCCCTGACACTTCATAAAGTCTGTTATTCTAACTTTATACAAGGATTAAAATATCTCCAAATGCAGAGAAGTCTGAGTTTCTTATCTTGAAGTTATGTTATAACTGATATGTTATACTCAATGGAGCATAAATTCACAGGAGAGTATGGTCTTTAATAATCACTGAGTTTTCAGGGGCTATAATGTAGTTTTTAGTTTATCCTGCTTTTTGGAGGGACTTTAATCTTGCAATCAATCTAACTGAAGATACTCACCCTCCCTGTCCCTATTTTCATTCACTGTTAAAAGCTGGAAGGTGCATAAAAGATGGTTGCATCCAGTGATTCTCATTTTTCCCCTAGGGTAGGGTTTAGGGGGGTAATAAATGAGATAGCAGGTAATAAGGTGATGGGGACGTAAGAGTGAGGGTGAAGTTAAACACACATAACCCCACACTCCCTACTTCTTCTCAGATGAAAAGTATATGTGACTAATATTATATATTCAGCATTCTTGTGACATGTGATTCTACTGCCAACTAGCCCACCTACATTTCAGATGGGGAAAGTTGTCTCCAGAGAATATAAGTTGTTTGCCTAAACCCAAGCCTACTTCATGGAAAACCAAATTCAGAGTCCAGTTGTCCTGGGTCCTAATGTGATATTTTTTCTCTTTTTAAATTCAATAAATAGGTTTGTAATAGTATTTCTGATAGCACTGAAGTAAAGAGACCCTCTCATTCTTTCAAAGAACTTAGTTTAATGAAAGAATAGATGTAGAAATAAGTATAATAACAGTTGCATGCACAAAGAGTCTCTTAGCAAAGAAAGGCTACTCAAGTTCTTTATAAATGAGTCAAAAAACTGTTTCTTTAAGATTTTTTTCCTTTAAATTATTAGCAAAGCTATTCTAGAAACTTTTCAAACAGTGGTTTATTTATGGAATTTTACTCTGTACTCATATTTTCATAAAAACAGGCTAATATAATATTTTAATTGAGCACACACAATGTTTATTATCTAGAATTTCAAGTGTGTCCTGTTATATGAGCAGCTTCCTGTGGGGGTTTTTCTTTTCATGAGTTATTTGAATCACATATTGCTCGCACTTTAGCCTCAGAAGTGTGCTTTTTCTGATGGAAGCTAACAATTGCTATAAAAATCAAGATACTTAATGATTTCACATAACAAGAGATCTCGAGGTCTGTGGCCTCAGGGACAGCTCCACAGTGACATCAACGATCCAGGATCTCTTTCATTCCTGTGTGGGCTCTTCTTCCTCTGGCACATTGTCGCCTGGTTGTGAGATGCTGCTGTGGCCTCGGGTGTTGGTGAGGCAGCATCTCCAGTAGGAAAGGAGGCAAAAGGAAAAAATTCTTCAAATAGATCTGTGTTCATCTGCTATGAATCCTTGAGTATTTTGATATAATATTTTGATTAAATAGACTAAGTGCAATGTATTTTGGTTTATGTTAAACAGAGTCATTTAGATATGACTGTCCAACATTGTGTGTATGTGTATGTGTGATGTGATACCTGTCTATTCCTCACCACCTATTCTGAATATGATGTGAAAGGAAAGAGGGGGAAAAAGGTTTGTTCACACTGGCTCTGCTGAGGGTAGCAGTCTGAAAAACCATCACGATGCTTTCCTTAAAAATATAACTTCTATGTCTAAGGAAAAGAAATCGGATAAATCTAGTATTAATACTTATTTATAAATCTTTGCTCCCTGTCACTGGCTAGAAGTAATTTCAAACACTCATTGAGCACTGAATGTTTTTGCCTGAATGCCTTTCTCTGCTTTCCACGACACAGATACTGTCCTTTGAGGTACCACACAGCGTCTTGCTGGACCACTCCAAAAGCCTCCTAAATGGTCTTTCCACAGACACTCCACCCTTCTCCAATCTGTTCCCCACTCTGCAGTCAGAGTGATCAGCTTGGAATGCATATCTTATTACCACTCTGCTTAGGAAAGTTCAGCAGAAGCCATGGCAGTTAGAAAAAAGTGGAAAAAATCTTAATTGCCACTGGTGAGACTTGCTGGGGGCTGATTCATCCTGATCACCCCAGCTCCATCTGTAGGATACTGTTTGTTTGCTGAACTCCCACACCAGTGGTCCTTCAGTCCCTCTCTCAGATGCTCTCATTTCTTCCCATCAGGGATCCTACATATGCACTGCTTCGCCTGCCTGTAATTTCCTTTGCACCTGCCATCCTCCTCTGCTCTAGCAAGCTACTCTCTGTTCTTCAGATTAGGCCTATGCTGTGAATTTCTCAAGAAAACCTTCTTGGACCCTGATGTATTCTATAGTCTTAGAGCATTTTCTTTGTATTATTTATACCACACTGTAACTTTACAATCATTTTCCTAATTGTATGATTAATGTCTGTCTCTCTTGACTGATTATATGGTGAAATTCGTGGGGATTGGACTATATTTCTCTATTTTTAAAATCCATATTTTTTGTTCAAAATGCTTAACACAACATTCAGCACATAGTAAGTGCTTAAGTGATGTGTTGACTGGTTGTATCAATAAGTGAATGAATAAGTAATATTTATTATATTATCTGATCTCATCATTACTAAAATATTTCAATTGCTGAGGTTAAGTAATTGATGTGGCTATAAGTCGTCTTTCAAAATAGGTCATTTTGGGTCCTCTGCATTAGAAAATTGATTAGAGATTTTTGCTTTTGTTAATTCCCCAGAAAAAAATTCTCATGTGTCTTTTATATGCTATGCATATGAGGTCTTGTCAAAGAACTTCTAAATGCAAAGATGAGTTTTCTCTTAATAAAATCGAAAGCTGCAGATACATGATTTTTTAATTCAGCAAAGTACTATTGAAATAGTAAAAAATTTCAGACTTTCTATATATGGATTTTAATTTGGAGAGATCCAAATGTCACTTAGCATAAAGTCTGTTGACTAGCTCAGTATTCAAAATAAAAAATAAAAAAGTTAAGTGATATGGTTACAAAATTCAGGTGATTTCTTCCATAATATTCCTTTTAAATTATTCTATTTTTCTGAAATCATAATACTCATTATCTTTGCATTTGGCAATTCAACAAAATTAACTAGCACATTTTAAGTGGATACTATGAGTTATTTTGGAGAAGGCAATGGCACCCCACTCCAGCACTCTTGCCTGGACAATCCCATGGATGGAGGAGCCTGGTGGGCCGCAGTCCATGGGGTCGCGAAGAGTCGGACACGACTGAACGACTTCACTTTCACTTTTCACTTTCACGCACTGGAGAAGGAAATGGCAACCCACTCCAGTGTTCTTGTCTGGAGAATCCCAGGGACGGGGGAGCCTGGTGGGCTGCCGTCTATGGTGTCGCACAGTCGGACACGACTGAAGCAACTTAGCAGCAGCAGCAGCAGCATGAGTTATTTATTAATTCAATAAATAGCTATTGGTTGCCTCCTACCTGCCAGCCATAAAGTTGTATTTTTCTTGTCAGGAATTCATCTATAAAATGACAGAATCCATTATTCAAGCACAAACAACACGGACAAGAATTTTAAAGTGTGTGCGTGCTTAGTCACTTCAGTCGTGCCCAACTCTCTGCGACCCCTGGACTATGGCCCACCAGGCTCCTCTGTCCATGGGATTCTTCAGGCAAGAATACTGGAGTGGGTTGCTGTTTCCTTCTCCAGTGATAAAGTATAAAGCGAGTGAAGTGCGTTCAGTGAAGTCGCTCAGTCATGTCCGACTCTTTGCGACCCCATGGACTGCAGCCCACCAGGCTCCTCCGTCCATGGGATTTTCCAAGCAAGAGTACTGGAGTGGGTCGCCATTTCCTTCTCCAGAATTTTAAAGTAGAGCATGTTACATACAAGTCCTTTGTTAGAAGTAAGCAGAGAACGTGATGAGAACACATGTTAAATGTCCCCAAGTCAGTTTGTGTTAAGAAAGAGGAGAACTGAGGGAAGGCTTCTTGGAAGATAAAACATGTGAGCTAAATTCTGACAAGTAGAAGTTTTAAGTAAATATTTATTAAGATGCCAGTTTCTTACTCTATCGAATATTTAAATAGCATCGTTATTTTTTCTCTGCAACTCTCATGTTTTACTCTTTCACCTATACATTGAAGCCTTCATGAGAATGAGAAATATGATTCATATTTTAAGGTATCTAACACATTATTAAACATGGAGCTTAGCTTTGCATCATCTAAATACACATTGATGATTTCTCTTACAAATATTAATTGGATTGAAGCTTTGCAGAGATGGTTCTGGGAGACAGGAAAAGGCACCTAGGCTGAAGTCCACCATGAGCTCTGAAATATTTATGTCGCTTAGATCAAGGAAAGACTTCAGTGGCTCTCCCTGTGTGGGCATTTGTAGCTTACCTGCCTAGTGAGAAACGCTCAGAATGAGTTATAATTTTTATGTATTCTTTTTTTTTTTTTTTGAATCTTAGAGAAAGCATTGCAGGTGTTTATATTATCATTTGTGTAACTTCTGAATAAAAGTAACTAAACTTTCTCTAGTCCTGAAATTTAGTCCTTTGCATAGTCAGACTCCTAGGAGGGTCAGAATTTTTTAAATAATGTTTAATGGATTCTGTCTTCAGAGAGGATGCATGCTGGGCATTTAGTAAATACACTCAGTTGGTGGCCAGGTTCACAGGTCTATTTTTCCTTTTCTTTTTCCTCTCTTTAATCTGTCACTTCTTTTACTCTCAGAACATCTGGGGAACATTTCAAAAATATATGTTAGATTATTTTAATTTAGAAGAGTGAACAATGTTTAACTCTTGTGTGTTAAAGATATACCAGATACTTTGGTTCCTAGGGCTATAAATGCATTTTGAGGGAGGATAAGATAAAACTCCTTCCAAGATCATTCCAGGAAGAAAAAGTGACTTTATTAGGTATACTGTAGTGTTGAAAGTGAAAGTGAAAGTCACTCAGTCCTGTCTGACACTTTGTGACCCCATGAACTATACAGTCCATGAAACTCTCCAGGCCAGAATACTGCAGTGGGTAGCCTTTCCCTTCTCCAGGGGATCTTCCCAACTCAGGTATCTGGAAACTGTTGTGTTACTTCCTTGCATTTGCTCCCTAAGAAATATTGCTTCATCTAACACTTATTTTTAAATATGTTATGTTTGCTACTTTTTTTTTGTTTCAACTGGTAGCATCTCTAGTTGTTTCCCTACTCTTTGATTCCCTTACAGATGGATTATTTATTTTCTATCAAGTTCTTCTCCACCTACACGTCAGTTTTGAAGAGCTAAACATTATCTGTTCACTTAATCTCTCTTCAGAATTCACATTGCCAATAATTCACATTATTTTTAGAAGCACTTTCCTGTACTTTTTCATACTTTTTCAACTGGGAGATGCCCGGACTGTTTTAATATCTGAAATGCAGTTTTCTAATGCTTTGTAAAGTAGCAATAGAGCCTCTCATTATGGAATATTTCCTTTTAATCATGTTGGGTTAGCGCTGACCTTTTCTTTTTCTTTAAGAATGCTGTGTAGCCTAAGAAGCACTTATGCCAAGTGCTCATTTAAATGGAGAAATATACATATTAAGAAAGAAACACACCCACAGCTGCCTACTTATTGTGGAGTCACTTATCTGACAGTTTTAACCATTTGAAGTTTTCAATAAGCACTGGACAAGGCCTCTAAGCTGTAGCAGTTGCTTATGATATATTTCCTGGAAAATCTGTGGGCTGGGGGCTTGGTGGTTGTGCTCCTAACACAGGATTTCATTGAGGGGCTCTTTGACCTTATTTATTAGTAAGCTGGGTTTTCTTATTTCTCAGCCTTCAGCATACTAGAAATAGCAAAGTAGAAACCAAAAAGGAAACAAAGAGCAGATGTGTTTTGAAGTGGAGATGATACAAATAACGAACACACTGGAAAATTTACCCCATTTAATGACTGTTTTGATTATGAAAGATAAAAGAATTTTGTTGACCCTTTTGCATATATTTTTGCAATAGTCTAAATGGTTTTTGAGTAAGAAAAAATGTTTTTAGTTTCGCTTCTGGGGTTCCTTTTTGAAAAAAAAATGAAGAATAGAAGACAAGGATGTGAGTTATACAGATAATTCTTTTTATTGAGTAGATTATAATCAGAAAACTATGATATGTTACTTATCAAAGACCTTGCAGATTCAGTTATTAATTTTACATAAACTATTTATTAGCCTATTATCTTTCTTAGTTCAGTTCTAGAATTGGAAAAAAATAAGCATCCTTAACCAATTTCCCTATTGGGTCTTTTGGGAGAGTGGTGGCAATTGAACTACTGACCTATGGGAATTATATTTCTTTGTTTTAAAACAGCTATAATCAAAATAATATAAACACTAATTGAATCATTTCATTTTATACCTGACATGGTAATGAAAAATGAGAACTTTTTAGTTCAATCCTTTGAATAACGTGTCCATCTTTTAAGTAGTTCTTACATAAGAAAGAATCCTCTAAGACTAGATTTCGAGATGCTGTATTGACACTTGGAATCATGGATGCTAGAAATGAGGGAGTTAAAAGGACCACCCCTGTGTGCACTGGTGATGAACACAGTATGAGGGGCACCGGTTGTTTCTGTCTTCTCTAGTTTCATGTATGACAGACTGCCAATAAGTTTTGAGCCGAAAAGTATTCAGGATGCAAAGCTCATATTTGAGACAGCAGATAAACTTTCTCAGAGACAGGCTTTCACATGTTTTCATTAACACCAAATTACAATAGTAAGTGACATGCGCTTGTGCCTCTTTGATTTGTGTGAGTGACAGCACACTTCAGTCTAGTTCTCACAGTACTAGATGTCCAAGGGCATCTCATTTCATCCTTTGTGATGTCACCCACCTGGCTTCTCCTTGGTCCTAGGATGCCCTGTCTAGCATTTTGCTATTGCTTTAACAGCCGAATGAATCCCTAAAATTATTGCTGTTTTAGGAAGGTAGGCCTGCATAGGAGCATGTGAAAGGAATCTAGGCTAATACAGACAAGGAACTCAAACGTAAATCTTTAAAAATATAAATATTCTAATATTACATATTCAGTTGCAGTTATTAGCTCTGTTTTGAGCCTTGTGGTACTGGTTGTTCCTTTAGCAATTTAGCAAAAAGAAACCCAAATAGAATAAGAAGCTTATCCTCTCCTTCCCTCCCTTCCCCTCTCATGTCTCCCATCTCCTCCCCTTTCCTCTTTTCTTTTCTCCCTTTCCTTTCTCTTTTAAAGTAAATGTGACACTGAAGTGCTATTTTTATTTCGCTTGGATGTTCCTCTCCTGACCTCCCCACCACCCCTGCCAGAAAAAAACATCCCTCAAACCAGAAAAAAACAATTAGGCTAGGTATTTCTTCAGTGTAATGGCAAAAGGTAAAATGGGAGAAAATTTCCTCTACTAGTTTCTCTGCAAACTTGATTCGAGAAGCAAACTAGTCTGTGAAGCAGTGTTTTGATCAGTAACAGCAGTGGCTCAAAATGTGTGCACTCTGCAGTACACTGTGTTTTTTGATTGGCCAGGTTTGGAACCATCACAAATCGATAAACTAACCAGTTATCCTCTACACCTGGCAGCATACTGCTTTCCTGGATGCTACCTTCGACTTGATTTGGCAAAGGATAAGCAAGTGTGGGGTCACTGTTAGCTCTGGGTAATATGTGAATGCTGCCAGTTTGTGTTGAGAAACCGGAGTCTGTTTCCTGGAGACACTTGAAAATTTCTATGTTCCCCCATACATCATTGAGTTGAGTTCAAAGAAGTTGTCAATGTCTGTTTGATAACAGCAGTGTGGTCTTGTTGGGCATGGCTGCATTTTAATCACTTCATGGATGTTGAAGGCTTTAGTTCCGGTTGATTCCTGCCTGTCTTTTCCTTCCAGAATTCTCCTAAATCTGGCTCTTGATAGGAGGGACTTGCCTCCAGGAGACAAGCAGAAGCAAAAGATAACAGGAAGGCCCGCACTATGCCAGGGTGTCTTGAAACATGAAAGGTCGGACCCTACATTTCTCTAAAAATAAATCTCTTCCGCAGGGTCAGTAAAACTTCTATCATTTAAAAAATCTTCACTTTCAAATTCTTACACTCTAGAAAAAAATATGTATTTTAAACTGTGGCTGATAAACTGTTAACAGAGCTTAGTTCAACTATCCAAAGCCCATTTTTAAACCTCTTTAGAAGGATAACTGGTAAACTGTCTACAATTGCAATAAACACAATGCCACCACAAGCCTCTTGGATTGTGGGTCTATATTAGTATCATTATCAGTATTATTTTTTCCTCCCTTTCTTCATTTTGCATAAATTGAAATTCCTTCAAAACTTCAGCAGAATGTTATTAAAGTATCTGTATACAAAAAAAAAATGCAAATGATTTTCTTCTGGAGGAAACGGCTGCTGAAGAGTCTTTGAAGCCTAGGCTTTTGTTGCAAATCTGAGAGCCATTGTTACCTAACAGATTCATACCCTAGGCAGAATTTCTATGGAACTGTGTGCATAAAACACTGTGTCAGCTGAGTCTGCCTCAGGAAGAAGCAGGACCATCGATGTCTATCACAAAGGAAAATATATGAGTCTCGGCATCCACTGGTCACCTACATCACTACAGTGGTAAAGCAAATTGCATGCTCTTTAACCCTACTGTCTGCCCAGTGTCAGGGAAAGACTGGAACAAATCCCAAGTGTGCATTGTCCTCCTCCTAAAATGTCTATCTTATCCTACTGACAAGACCATTTACAAGGACCACTCAAAAATAATACCTTATGTTCTGGTTTTCTGCATGATTTATATACACATGAATCTCCATTTATATATGTATACACACACACACACACACATATATATATGTATATAACCTATTATCTATCTTTTTTAACCTTTAGAGAGATATTGACTAAAAACAATTGAAGAAATAATCTCTTCAGTGTCAAAAACAAGCTGTTGTTTAATCTGCCATGGCTACATTTCCTCCTGTGACTACAGGTTTAGTGTGTGTGGAGTGGGGAGGAAGGGGGAGAGGCAGTACTTCGGAGAATTCTTATGTATGTTTTTATTTAAAATGATATAGAAAGGAAACTTTCAGTATTTTAAGTCTTTGGAGGTATTCCACATACTAATCCTTATATAATACCCAGAGTAGGGGAAGTTAGAATGACAGTTGTCCTGGGCCTCAGATTTCAGTCTGGACATCTGCTTACCAGGATTCACAGTTTTGACATATCCAGCAGCACTGAAAAATAAATTAGTATTATGTAATGACAGGAGTTTTAAGTCAATAATGATGCCTACTTGGGAGGAAAGATTTTTTTAAGCTTGGTACTTTTCCTTCTTTGTAAATCAGAACTTAAAAAGGGATACTTTCTGTTTAATTTAGAGATGTTCTCATGAAGTAAAATTTATATTTCAAAAATTTTTTTCTTTGGAAGACACTAAATCCAAGACAGCCCATTACTAAATATTTTTGTATTCTTGAAATTGGTTTCACTGTATGTCATATTTTAGGAAATTCAAATACTAACTAAAATTTTTAGGTTGTGAGAATTTTTTAGAAATCATATATGGCAAAGGAGCATTCCTGTTTATCAAGTTTATTCAGTCATTATGAGATGAAAAGACAGAAAAAAAAGAATTTCACCATGAATAAATGAGATTATTTCACTTCACATATGACCAATCAATAAAAGAATAATTACACATAAATTCACTTTGATTTTAGATAAATTAATGAGTTAATTAATTTCCTAAATATCTTTAGAACTAAAGTGACATACTGAATGACTCACATTTTGTAATTCTTTTAGTTATTTTAAATTCAAGTTGAATAAATATCCTTCGTGGAATTTTAAGTGTCTAACATTAAAGAAATCTCCTCTAGGTTCAACTCGTTTGATATTGAATCTTTTGCTGTATTTTCCCTGTTGTTTCATGATACTGAAATTTACTCATATTAAGGGCCAACCAAATTTGGAATCATTACTCAGTGAACTACCCAAAGTTTTTAATGTGACCTCTTGCTGCACAGGATCTTTCACTGTGGCTCTTCTCTTTATGGCTCTTTCTTTGTGGCTCACAGTCTCCCTAGGTGCAGGCTGTCTAATTGCAGGACTCAGGCGTAGTTTCTCTGTGGTATGTGAGATCCTAGCTCCCTGACCAGGGATTGAACCTTTGTCCCTGCATTGCAAGGAGGATTCTTAATTGTAGGACCACCAGTTCAGTTCAGTTCAGTTCAGTTGCTCAGTCGTGTCCGACTTTTTGTGACCCCATGAATTGCAGCATGCCAGGCCTCCCTGTCTATCACCAACTCCTGGAGTTCACCCAAACTCACATCCATTGAGTTGGTGATGCCATCCAGCCATTTCATCCTCTGTCGTCCCCTTCTTCTGCCCCCAATCACTCCCAGCATTAGAGTCTTTTCCAATGAGTCAACTCTTCGCATGAGGTGGTCAACGTATTGGAGTTTTAGCTTTAGCATCAGTCCTTCCAATGAACACCCAGGACTGATCTCCTTTAGAATGGACTGGTTGGATCTCCTTGCAGTCCAAGGGACTCTCAAGAGTCTTCTCCAACACCACAGTTCAAAAGCATCAATTCTTCGGTGCTCAGCTTACTTCACAGTCCAACTCTCACATCCATACATGACTACTGGAAAAACCATAGCTTTGACTAGACGGACCTTTGTTGGCAAAGTAATGTCTCTGCTTTTCAAAATGCTATCTAGATTGATCATAACTTTCCTTCCAAGGAGTAAGCGTCTTTTAATTTCATGGCTGCAGTCACCATCTGCAGTGATTTTGGAGCCAAGAAAAATAAAGTCTGACACTATTTCCCCTCTTTTCCCATCTATTTGCCATGAAGTGATGGGACCAGATGCCATGATCTTAGATTTCTGAATGTTGAGCTTTAAGCCAACTTTTTCACTCTCCACTTTCACCTTCATCAAGAGGCTTTTTAGTTCCTCTTCACTTTCTGCCATCAGGGTGGTATCATCTGCATATCTGAGGTTATTGATATTTCTCCCGGCAATCTTGATTCCAGCTTGTGCTTCTTCCAGCCCAGCGCTTCTCATGATGTACTCTGCATATAAGTTAAATAAGCAGGGTGACAATATACAGCCTTGACGTACTCCTTTTCCTATTTGGAACCAGTCTATTGTTCCATGTCCAGTTCTAACTGTTGCTTCCTGACCTGCATACAGGTTTCTCAAGAGGCAGGTCAGGTGGTCTGGTATTCCCATCTCTTTCAGAATTTTCCAGTTTATTGTGATCCACACAGTCAAAGGCTTTGGCATAGTCAATAAAGCAGAAATAGATGCTTTTCTGGAAATCTCTTGCTTTTTCCATGCTCCAGTGGATGTTGGCAATTGGATCTCTGGTTCCTCTGCCTTTTCTAAAACCAGCTTGACCATCTGGAAGTTCACAAGGAAGTCCCAGTTTATGACCTCTTAAAAGGCAGGTTGATTGGTCATCACAAGTTTTTGATGTTGTCTTGATTTTGTTACATTGTATGTGATCACTGACTCTAAAAACCCCTCCTCATGAAACTATTGTTGCCATAGTCTCTAGTCTTCTCTGTTATCCTTTAATAACTGAAGCAGTAAGTATAATTTATTTGGGAATCTGAGTATTTTTTAACAAAACACACATAAGAGACATACACAATGAACTTAACAAAAGACATACACAATCATGGATGATAATACTGGCTTATTATATCTAATAATGTTGCTCAAAAGTGGCTCAGGGTTATTCCTGAAACGATGATATTTTAACTTGAATCCCAAGTCAGTCTTACCTTCAGTAAACAAAATTATTAGTGCATCTGTTAATAAAAAGGAATTTTTATTTTAAATAAGAAAAAATGTTGGGTACTTTGGAATAATTAATTCATAAGGCATTTGTTTCAGACAGGTGAATTTTAATTGTATTTATTGTATTCTATTTTGTTCTACAATTTTATTCATCAATTATTTATTGAATGCTTCCTCCTCCAAATGCTCCGAATGCTTCCGCCTCCAAAACATGCTAATGTGCTAATTTAAAATACTGATTTAACAGTTTCAATCTCTTTTAGACTATGTCCAAGGAGGATTTTAACAAGCCTCTCAAGAACCATAAGGTTCCCCCTTCCTGTATTCTCTGTACTTAAAATTTGCTTCCAGACTGTGTGTAAAGGGGACACTTTATACCAAGTACCACTTTTTATCATAGCGGTAAATTCTCTGGGTTACTAAATGTTTATTTTGATGATTTTAATATATTACATTAATCTGCAGAGCAGTAAGAACTAATAATCCCAAAAGAGAAATTGAAGCAGATTTCAAAAATGGGAAGAAAAATTTAGTAAATCTTATTTCACTAGAGAGTGAATGAAGCCAAGATTTACTGCCCATTATTTGCTTTTCAGGAATGGATCTAACTCTTTTAACTGACAAAGACTGTATTGACAGAAAGTCTTTCCAAAGGTTAATCATTTTACAAAGAAAGAAGTCAGTACTATATTGCTTGTTACCCTTTGTTTTCTTCTTAATATTGTTTCCCTTAATTATCTGACTGGGTAGTTTGAGGGATGTTTCTGATTTCTGATTTACCTTATCAGTTAAAATACTTTTCAAATCTGCATCTTATCTGGTTAATCTTATTTATTCTGAAGAGAATAGATTAAATTCACTTAACTGTCCACTTTATTAAATTTCTGTTATAATTTATGTTACTGTAATTGAATCAGGACAGGAGGAAATTAAATTGCTTAAAAAATACAGAAGAGTCTGTGACTTCCACAGTCTCCTATGTAAAGTTTGAAATCATTTCATGTTCTAAGTGGGAAAAGTAGCATTATAAAACTTTTTTTGTGTGAAAATACATGCCAAAATAACATTTACTTCTTTCCATTTTAATAACAGTACATTGGAAAATCACTGTACTCTTTGGATATGGATTTTGATTTCCTTCCAACTTTGTATAATAATTTCTATTCAAAAGTTTTAAGCAGAGAACTTATTCTAAAATTTTGACATTGATTGCAATAGTGCAGGGATCAGACTGTTTTATTTCCCAATATTTGTTCCTTGGGCGGAAATAAAATAAAGCTTATATTGGTTAACAATACAATAAATCAATGTATGCAACCAATTTGGACCAGTCAAGCATAAAAACAATACTCCATTTTATGCTGTAATTATTCAAAAGATTTACCTCTTTCTGTTTTATTTTTCATAGCAACCCTACTTAGAAGCATATACTTAGAAGTTTAGGGAGAAGAGAAAAATCGTCGTAGGGAAAAAATGGCTGGAAAAGTTGCAGTACTGTAATCTATTGTTCTGTGTAGTCTGGAAACTAAATCAATGGAAACCTGAACTAATTTGCCCTGCCCAAGAACTCTAAGAATAGGACTATCTGGTGTCATCTATGGGAGTGGTAAATGAGAACATAAAAACACTACAGCTGTTGGCAACTTTCTCTGTATCCATCCACATGTTTGCTAAGCAGTATGAGACATATGTTGTTTGAAGGTGAAAGTGAAAGTCTCTCAGTCATGTCTGAGTCTTTGCAACCCAAGGGCTATACAGTCCGTGGAATTCTCTAGGCCAGAATACTGCAGTGGGTAACCTTTCCCCTCTTCAGGGTATTGTCCCAACCTAGGGATTGAACCCAGATTCTCCCGCATTGCAGGCCTATTCTTACCAGCTGAGCCACAGGGATGCATAAGAATACTGGCGTGGGTAGCCTATCCCTTCTCCAGGGGATCTTCCAGACCCAGAAATCGAACCAGGGTCTCCTGCATTGCAGGCAGATTCCTTACCAACAGAGCTACGTATTGTTTAGCTGCTTCTAATTTGTGAGCATTTATTAGTTGCTTACTGTGTATGTATTTCTGGAGGAGGGCATGGCAATCCACTCCAGTATCCTTGCCTGGAGAATCCCATGGACAGAGGAGCCTGGCAGGCTACAGTCCATAAGGTCCCAAAGAGTCTGGACGTTACTGAAGCAACTGAGTATGCACATGTATGTATGAAGCACTTCTAGTTAACTATCTAGGTGGTGCATGTGATGGTATGGGATGTAAAGGACATATAAGACAGATTGCTAGCTACCAAAGGTATTTAAGGCTTACCAAAAGGTTTCAAGGAGCTTTCCAGGTGGTGCAGTGGATAAAGAATCCACCTGCCAGTGTAGGAGACACAGGAGACTAGGTTCGATCCCTGGGTTAGGAAGATCCTCTGGGGGAAGGTATGGCAACCCACTCCAGTATTCTTGCCTGGAGAATCCCATGAAAAGAGGAGCCTGGTGCACTGCAGTCCATGAGGTGGCAAAGAGTCAGAGATGACTTAGTGACTGAGAATGCAAAAGAATTCCAAAAAGACATGAGAACAATTATTTTGTAACAGAACAACAAAATTAAATCCACATATTTTATTAAAATGCAAATACATTAGTATGGGATAGAAGTGGGTATGATTGTTTTGTTAACTTTTTAGATCAGGAGACTGAATTCTGATTTTAAAAATAAAGTTGTAAGTTTTCAGATGCTCACTTAGCCTGAGCTCTGTAGGCTGAATTCTGTGTTCAGCTATTTGTTTGTTGTTAGCATTGATGCATGCAGCAGAAAGAAAACAGCTTGGTTTCTATGTTAGGCAAATTCTAGAGAGCTGGGAATGGCAGGGAGGCAATTGGCTCACAAAATAAACTGACCAAACCGGAAGCCGAAATTAAATAGAGTGTATAAAGGCACCCCAGGGATCGTCTTAACAGTATACTAGTTATGAACTAACTATTGTCATTATTACCATTGCTAATGAAGAAACCATAGGAGAAGGCAAGCAATGCCTCTCCCTGATTACTGCGGGCTTCCGGTTTAACTAGCTAAGGCACTCAATGATCCTTTAAAAAATGAATTTACTCAAATGTCTTTCTGCTATTAGTGAGGATACCATTAGACATGCTTTAGCTTCAGAAAGTTTGAGGACACTTTGGCTAATGATAGCTGAAAATGCTCAATAAAATAGCATTCTTAGACATTCATAGATTTTTTAAAACCATGTTTTGTGACTTGATAATGACTTTAATTTCTAATACTTCTTTAAAAAGTGATCCAAGGAAGTTATTAAATGCAACTCACATAGAAATATTAGTCTATTGGTTTAGTTAAGTCTTTTTCTTAAAAACTATTTCTATTGCTAGAAGCTTAGGAAAAAATATTTTCCCAGTGGTGATTTTTAGAACATTTGAAGCCTATTAACATGCAAAATAGTGCCACAATAAAAGAAGACTACACCATTATTAACTATACTAAAGATTTGGTTTGGGGGGGCAAATAAAAGCTAATGATTGGAATATCTTTGGAAATATATAGAATATTTGTGAAAACAATTCTTTATCCAGTTATCTTCAGATTTAAAGAAGCAAAAAGTATTTTGTTATTTGATTTTATTTTTATATATTATCATGCAGTCATCCATTTGTTCATCCAGTTCTCAATAAATATATACATCTCTCTCACATGCCAAAAATGGCACCCCACTCTAGTACTCTTGCCTGGAAAATCCCATGGATGGAGGAGCCTGGTAGGCTGTAGTCCATGGGGTGGCTAAGAGTCAGACATGATTGAGTGACTTCACTTTCACTTTTCCCTTTCATGTGTTGGAGAAGGAAATGGCAACCCACTCCAGTGTTCTTTCCTGGAGAATCCCAGGGACAGGGGAGCCTGGTGAGCTGCCATCTATGGGGTCTCACAGAGTCAGACACAACTGAAGCAACTTAGCAGCAGCAGCAGCACATGCCAAAAATGTAAGGCTAATAAATAAGAAGAATGATTTTGGACAGCCTTAGCCTGCAGCAGCTTGAAATGGGGCTTCGGTTCCTGATTCAGAGATTGATGTGGGGTTGCAGGTGTTGAGAGTGCCAAATCCTAGCCACTAGACCAGTGGTCAATGACAAGGCCCTGGCCCTTTGGCTTTGCAAAAATAATTCCCACAAAGATAGAAAGTAGTGAAATGATGACAGTATTTATCAGGAGGGAAAAGAGTACAGTAGGGGTGGTTAGACACATGGGCAGACTAAGAGGGAGAGTCCCTGAGTTGCACCCTTGTGGCAATTTGAATTATTTTTATGGGGTGTTTCTTCCAGTTTTCCTATGGCAAGTCATTCTGATTTGCTAGGTTCAGAGCCCATATTTGGCATATCTCATTGTTAGGACTTAGATTGAATAGAGAGAGACTTCTGCTCTGCTCGGCAGGTCTTCGCCCATGCACAGCAGGAAGAAGTTACAGAAGAAAGAGACCTCTGCCCCAGTTCCCAAGAAGTATCTTGAGTATGAAGTCTCTCATGGGGGAGTTGTTAGGGGAAGCACACTGATTGAAACCGCCCACCCTGGCCAGGCACCATAGTAACCATTTGCAAGAATTGTTTTACGACAGGAGGTCCTGATAAGGAACACAGAACTAATAAGTCAACACCAGCCAGAAGAGTTCAGGAAAGGTCAAAAGGAGACACCACATGTCTGACCACCTCCTAGAATCCTTCTCTCTGGCATCCACCTTGGCTGAACAAGGCGTGCACCACCAGGAAGGACTCTGAGTCAGAATGATTGGCTAAAGGCAACCTGGGAACTAATCCCATCACCATAAAACCTGAGACTGCAAGCCATGTGGCAGAGCAGTTCTCCTGGGTTCCCCTACCCTACTGCTCTCCACCCGGGTGCCCTTTCCCAATAAAATCTCTTGCTTTGTCAGCACATGTGTCTTCTCAGACGGTTAATTTCTGAGTGTTAGTCAAGAGCCCAGTTTCGGGCCCTGGAAGTGGTCCTCATTCCTGTAACATCATGATCTTCCCATGCATGCACATGCATCTCTTAGCCAAGATAGATTCTACCGAAGAGGCATGTAGGTAAAGAATCTGTTAGCGTCACTCCCCTTTTAAACTCCAAGGAGCCTTTCTGTGCATATGTGGTCAGGGAGGTCTCCTGACTTGGGGAACAAGACATATGTGGTCTCCTATCTGGGCAGGGCCCAAGCTCCTCTCAATTGTCCTGCTAGTTTTGTCTTGGAGTTTCAGCCCACAGGGAACGAATATCTTATTGTTATACCCTGGGGAGTAGGGGGGCGGGGCATCTACCTCCTGCATCAAGAACATCAATAATAACTCCAGGAGATAGAGAAGGACAGGGAATACGTGTTGAGGTTCATGTGGATGCAAAGAGTGGGACACAACTTCAATAATAGATAACATATCTTAAGCTAGGAAACGGACTCTAGGGTATTCATTAAAGGTGAAACAGAAAAGTCCTGAGCTAGAATCCTCATTGCCACCTACTGATTGGCTCTAGGCAAGTTCTTTATTCTTCAGTTTTCTTATCTGTAAAATGGAAATATAATAAGAGCATCCACTCCATAGTCTTATTGTAGAACTTAAAGAAGATTAAAAAGCATTTTGAGCAGTGTACATCTAAAGGTAAGTGGTCAGTAAGTATTAACCAGAGACCAAATTGCCAACATCTGTTGGATTATAAAAAAAACAAACAAACAAGGGAATTCCAGAAAAAAAACATATACTTCTGCTTCATTGACTACACTAAAGCCTTTTACTGTGTGGATCACAACAAACTGTGAAAAATTCTGAATGATATGGGAACACTAGACCACTTTACCTGCCTCCTGAGAAAACTGTATACAAGTTAAGAAGCAAAAGTTAGAACTGGACATGGAACAATGGAGTGGTTCCAAATTGGGAAAGGAGTACATCAAGGCTGTATATTGTCACCCTGATTATTTAACTTATAAATGCAGAGTGTGTGATTCGAAATGCTGGGCTGGATGAATGACAAACTAGAATAAAGATTTCTGGGAGAAATATCAACAACTTCAGGTATGTATATAATACTGCCTCAGTGGCAGAAAGTGAAGAAGAACTAAAGAGTCTCTTGATGAAGGTGAAAGAGGAGAGTGAAAAAGTTGGCTTAAAACCCAGTGTTCAAAAATGAAGATCATGGCATCCAGCCCCATCACTTCATGGCAAATAGATGGGGAAAAAATGGAAACAGTGGCAGAATTTATTTTCTTGGGCTCCAAAATCACTGCAAATGGTGACTGCAACCATAAAATTAAAAGACGCAAGTTCATTGGAAGAAAGGCTATGACAAAACTAGACAGTGTATTAAAAAGCAGAGACATTACTTTGTTGACAAAGGTCCATCTAGTCAAAGCTATGGTTTTCCCAGTAGTTATTAAGGATGTGAGAGTTGTACCATAATGAAGGCTAAGTGCTGAAAAATTGGTGCTTTTGAACTGTGATGCTGGAGAAGACTCTTCAGTGTCCCTTGGATAGCACAGAGATCCAACCAGTCAATCCTAAAGGAAATCATTCCTGAACATTCATGGGAGGGACTGATGCTGAAGCTGAAGTACCAGTACTTCAGCCATCTGATGCGAAGAGCTGATTCATTGGAAAAGCCCCTGATGCTAGAAAAGATTGAGGGCAGGAGAAGAAGGGGGCAACAGAGGATGAGATGGTTGGATACTATCACTGACTCAATGGACATGATTTTGTGCAAACTCTGGCAGATAGCAAAGGACAGGGAAGTCTGGCATGCTGCAGCTCATTGGGTTGCAAAGAGTCGGACATGACTTAGTGACTGAACAATAACACTTATTTTTTTTTAATTATTTAATTTAATCTTTATATACGTGAGCATAACAATGAAACACTTTGAAACAGGTGAGCAATATGAAATAGATGCTTCTTTAGGAATCAAAATGCTGAGTTTCTACAATGTATCTTTTGCTTTAATTAGTGAAATATCAGAGAAGGCAATGGCACCCCACTCCAGTACTCTTGCCTGGAAAATCCCAGGGATGGTGGAGCCTGGTGGGCTGCCGTCTGTGGGGTCACACAGAGTCGGACACGACTGAAGTGACTTAGCAGCAGCAGTAGTGAAATATATCTCTAAGTTCTCCTCTATTATAAATAATGCCTACAAAATAATAATAATAATAGCTATACAAATTTAAAGAATGGTCTCTATAGATTATTTATGAGTGCATTATGATTGTCCTCATTTAATATGAAAAACCAAAGCACAGGAGTTTAAGTAACTTGTTCCATGCGTGACTGTGTGGTAAGTCACTTCAGCCATGCCTGACTCTTTAGGATCCTATGGACTGTAGTCTGACAGGCTCCTCTGTCCATGGGATTCTCCAGGTAAGAACACTGAAGTGGGTTGCCATACTGTCCTCCAGGGGATCTTCCTGACCCAGGGATGGGACTCAGGTCTCTTGTGGTTCCACATTGCAGGTGGCATTTTTACCTCTGAGCCACCGGGGAAGCCAATTTCTTCCATATCAAATAGCTAATAAGCAAAGGCAATGGAGTCAAAACCCAAGCCTCTTATCCACAATGTTATGCTGTCTCCCAGCAAGGCCATGTGCCTTTTCTCCTATTTAAAGATCACTCAGAAAATTGCATATGAAGTCAGGTTTTGAGAGGAATTTACTCAAGGTAACCCAGTCCTGAAAGTAGATAACAGCTCCAGTCTTCTATGTAAAGCAGCTATCTTTTTGTATCTGGAATAATTAATTAAAATAGGTCATTCTGATCTATAAAGCTGTAGAAGATCTGAATTCTGATTGCTTTAGAGATTAATCCTCTAGACTTACTGTCATGATCATCAAAGTACTTATGCTAATATTTCCCAGATTTGAACTTTGGGAAATCAAAAGTATCCCCTTTATTTTCACATTATAAATTTCAGGCAACCTTCTTGATAAAATGGAATTTAGGTCAAATTTCTCATATTCAAGCAGGTTCTTTGTATATGGAATAAGGAAGTAAATTAAGAAGGAAAAAGAAAGACCTCAATTTATCTTAATCTTGTGTTGTATGAGCCTGTGTTATGCGAGATGAAAAATGCATATATATACATAACAAATGGAAACTGCTCCTTGACTAGAATCTCAATTTAGGGTGTTATTGCAAAAAGTGAATGTAGCTAAGAGTTCCATTTTTCTCCTCAGAATAATGAAATGAGTACATATTTCTCCCTCTTTTCTTTTTCTATTCTTTCCCTTTTACTTCTCTTTTTCCTTTCTCTCAGTAAAATATACTTAACCAGGGATCATGCTTGCTTTAGACAAAATAAATAGTTTTAACTTTTTCATCAGTTGTCCCCAGCAGAATTAAACAAAAGTTAAGCAGGAAAAAAAAACCCACCACCTGGTTTTCTTTCACTTAGATGCTATGCCCAGATTCAACATTTTGATTTGACTGAATAAGGAACAATGTAATCTGCAGAAGAATAATATTAGCATAAAAACACAATAGAACTTGTCACAAAATGCATGGCAAACATTATAGCATGTAGTCTAGAGCTTTAATTAACATATTTGTTAAATGCCAATTCTTCGAATAGACACTGTCAACAAAGAAAAGAGTTTCCTTAACACAGATAATGTTGATAGCTCCCCTTCCTTTAAAAGAGATTTTGACAGTTATACTCTTGAGCTCTGTAATTCTGCCGGGAACCAACTCCCTTCCTTCTGCCACCCATGCTTTCAAAATCAGAATGGAGGAGAAAGTCAGTAGCTTTTACAGCTATTCAATTTATTCCAAGGCAGGAGTTGTAAATGGTTGTATATACAGACTTGGGAATTTGCATACTGAATGCCTCCTCTCAGTTTTCATATGCCTACCTCTGTCCCTGTCATTTAATTTGCATTTATTCACCAATCAAGTTTGCTTCCTGGATGCCTCACTTGCATGAATGGGTAGCAGAGTAATTACAGCAAAGTAGAGTGGTTTTATGAATGAAGGCACAATTTACAGCAACGTGTGTGGATGTCACCTCCCTTCCTCTTGTTTAATATTCAGACCTGTCACCTTGCACACAAGCTGTTGGAAAAGGCTCCAGAGCCACAGTTATACTTCTAACAAATCACATCAGATTGTAAAGCTGCTCCAGGGGACTTTCTTGGGGTTGAGCAAAGAGGAGTCTTAATAAGAAAGCTGAATATAGAAGCTTGACTCATTATTGCATATAAAAAAAACCAAAGAGATTGGTGTCTGACAGGCAGGATGAAGGGAGAAAGTTAAACAAAAAAAAATTTACATGTTATTTTTGAAGAAGATTGTGTTTTATTCCAACTCTTTGCTAGAGAGTTCTCTATTTAGAAAGCCCATGGTCTAGCTCTCAAGCACAGAGGAGAAAATTTAGTAGGAACATCTTTGTTGAACCATGGAAACAGTACTGAACCTTGAGGGTTTTCAAGTGCCAGTGTCTCAAGTGTTTAGGGCAGCCTCTTGCAACAAAGAACTATCTAGTATAAAATTTCAGCAGTTCCAAGGTTGAGAAACCGTGCCTTAAACCCTATTTGCAAGACCTCCGTTCAGTTCACTCGCTTCGTCATGTCCAACTATTTGTGACCCTGTGGACTGCAGCATGCCAGGTTTCCCTGTCCATCACCAAATCCTGGAATTTACTCAAACTCATGTCCATCGAGTCAGTGATGCCATCCAACCATCTCATCCTCTGTCGTCCCCTTCTCCTCCCGCCTTCAATCTTTCCCAGCATCAGGATCTGTTCCACTGAGTCAGTTCTTTGCATCAGGTGACCAAAGTGTTGAGTTTCAGCTTCAGCATCAGTCCTTCCAATGAGTATTCAGGACTGATTTCCTTTAAGATAGACTGGTTTGATCTCCTTGCAGTCCAAGGGACTCTCAAGAGTCTTCTCCAACACCACAATTCAAAAGCATCAATTCTTTGACACTCAGCTTTCTTTATAGTCCAACTCTCACATCCATACATGACCATTGGGAAAATCATAGCTTTGACTAGATGGACCTTTGTTGGCATAGCAATGTCTCTGTTTTTTAATATGCTGCCCAGGTTGGTCATAGCTTTTCTTCTAAGGAGCAAGAGTCTTTTGATTTCTTGGCTGCAGTCACCATTTGCAGTGATTTTGGAGCCCCTCAAAATAAAATCTCTCCCTGTTTCCCCATGTATTTGCCATGAAGTGATGGGACTGGATGCCATGATCTTAGTTTTCTGAATGTTGAGTGTTAAGCCAACTTTTTCACCCTCCTCTTTCACTTTCATCAAGAGGCTCTGTAGTTCTTCTTAGCTTTCTGCCATAAGGGTGGTGTCATCTGCATATCTGAGGTTATTGATATTTCTCCTGGCAATCTTGATTCTAGCTTGTGCTTCATCCAGCTTGGCATTTCCCATGATGTACTCTGCATATAAGTTAAATAATTAGGGTGACAATATGCAGCCTTGACTTATACCTTTCCCGATTTGGAACCTGTCTGTTGTTCCATGTCCAGTTCTAACTGTTGTTTCTTGACCTGCATGTAGATTTCTCAGGAGGCAGGTCAGGTGGCCTGGTATTCCCATCTCTTTAAGAATTTTCCACAGTTTGTGGTGATCCACACAGTCAAAGGCTTTGGCATAGTCAATAAAGCAGAAATAGATGTTTTTCTGGAACTCTTTTGCTTTTTCCATGATCCAGTGGATGTTGGCAATTTGATTTCTGGTTTCTCTGCCTTGTCTAAATCCAGCTTGAACATCTGTAAGTTCATGGTTCATGTACTGTTGAAGCCTGGCTTGCAGAATTTTGAACATTGCTTTGCTAGCATGTGAGATAAGTGCAATTGTGCAGTAGTTTGAACATTCTTTGGCATTGCCTTTCTTTGGGACTGGAATGAAAATTGACTTTTTCCAGCCCTGTGGCCACTGCTGAGTTTTCCAAATTTTCTGGCATATTGAGTACAGCACTTTCACAGCATCATCTTTCAGAATTTGAAATAGCTCAACTGGAATTCCATCACCACCACTAGCTTTGTTCATAGTGATGCATCCTAAGGCCCACTTGACTTCACATTCCAGGATGTCTGGCTCCAGGTAAATGATCACACCATGATGGTTATCTGGGTCATGAAGATCTTTTTTGTATAGTTCTTCTGTGTATTCTTGCCACCTCTTCTTAATATCTTCTGCTTCTGTTAGGTCCATACTATTTCTGTCCTTTCTTGTGGCCATCTTTGTATGAAATGTTCCCTTGGTATCTCTAATTTTCTTGAAGAGGTCTCTAGTCTTTCCCATTCTATTGTTTTCTTCTATTTCTTTGCACTGATCACTGAGGAAGGCTTTCTTATTTCTCCTTGCTATTCTTTGGAACTTTGCATTCTGATGGATATAGCTTTCATTTTCTCCTTTTGCTTTAGTTTCTCCTCTTTTCTCGGCTATTTATAAGGCCTCCTCAGACAACCATTTTGTCTTTTTGCATTTATTTTTCTTGGGGATGGTCTTGATCACTGCCTCCTGTACAGTGTCACAAACCTCCATCCATAGTTCTTCAGGTACTCTATCAGATCTAATCCTTTGAATCTGTTTGTCACTTCCACTTTATAATTGCAAGGGATTTGATTTAGGTCATATCTGAATGACCTATCCCTGACCAATTCCATCACTTCTCTTTCTTGAGGAAGATGATCTTGATCCTTATTTCATAGAATACATAGAGGCTGTCAACCACATGCTCATTCCCTCAGTCATGTCCAAGTCTTTGTGATCCCATGGACTGTAATCCACCAGGCTCCTCTGTCCATGGAATTCATTGCAGCACTGTTTACAATAGCTGGGACGTGGAGGCAGCATAGATGTCCATCGGCAGATAAATGGGTAAGTAAGCTGTGGTACATATACACAATGGAATATTACTCAGCTATTAAAAAGAACACATTTGAATTATTTCTAATGAGGTGGGTGGAACTGGAGCCTGTTATACAGAGTGAAGTAAGTTAGAAAGAAAAACACCAATACCGTATATTAACACTTATATATGGAATTTAAAAAGATGGTAATGATGACTGTATATGCAAGACAGCAAAAGAGACACAGATATAAAGAACAGACTTGTGGACTCTGTGGTAGAAAGCGAGGCTGGGATGATTTGAGAGAATACCACTGAAACGTGTATATTACCATATGTGAAATAGATGACCAGTCCAAGTTAGATGCATGAAACAGTGCACTCAAAGCTGGTGCACTGGGACAACACAGAGGAATGGGACGGGGAGGGAGGTGGAAGGGAGTTTTGGGATGTACATCTGTGGCTGATTCATGTCAGTGTATGGCAAAAAGTACCACAATATTTTAAAGTAATTAGCCTCTAATTAAAATAAATTAAAAAAAAAACACAAAATTTTCAGATTAAAAGAAAAAAAAGAATCCTGGAGTGGGTGGCCAAATCCTGCTTCAGGGGATATTCCTGGTCCAGGAATCAAACCTGTGTCTCCTGCATTGCAAGAGGTCTCCTTCATTGTAAGTGCATTCTTTACCGACTGAGCCACCGGGAAGCCACCCAACACTTAACAGCACCTATCCCTTCACAAACACATTTGTACTTAAAGTCATTCCATCTAAGTCTTTACCCTCATTCTCTTAGCCCTGAAAAGGAGTAGCTCCTTCTGCTTTCCAAGGTTAATTGGTTCATATGTGTTCTAGATTTTATCCTCCCCCTTCTCCTCTTGGACATTTCATCACTCATCTGTTTATCCTTCTGTTTTATCCCAAAGCTTTCATTCTCCATCAGTTCAAGACTCACTAAATTCCTCCGACTTTAGCTTTCCTCTTTCCTTCATAAAGAAGTTTTCCAAGAATACTGTACAGTTGCTATGTCTACTTCTTCAAATCTATATTCCTTTAGTCTATTGCATTATTTTTCAGTGACAAGTTTTAACTGTTTAGATCATTTAGTTACTTCTGTGTGGCTTAGTGGTAAAGAATCTGCCTGCAAAGCAGGAGCCTTGAGTTTGATCCCTGGGTTGGAACGATCCAGTGGAGAAGGAAATGACAACCCACTCCAGTATTCTTGCCTGGAAAACCCCATGAATAGAGGAGCCTGGTGGGCTTTGGTCAATGAGGTCATGAAAGAGTTGGACACGACTTAGCGACTAAACACACACACCCATTGCTGGGTAATAAGCCACCCTAGAATTCAGTGGCTTAGTATAATAAATGCTTATTATTATTCACAAATATGTGAACCTCTGGATAACTATTCATCTGGGCTCATAAATGTCAGTTGTGTATCTGGTACACAGGATCAGTCAGTTGTGTGTCTGGCACACAGGATTTCAAGAGAATGAGTGTAAACGGAGGCCTCTTCAGGTCTAGGGTTGGAATTGGCACAGTACTGCCTCTAGTAGAAGTCACAAGCACCAGCCAAGTTCAAGAGGTAAGAAAATGAACTCCCGGTCTTGACTGGAAGAAGTGAAAGGTATGTTGCAAAGGGAAATACTGTAAGGGGCAGAAGATCAGAGCCATATTAAATTATTAAAATCACTAGTGGTCTAATATTCAAAATCAACTTTAATTGCCTGCTTTTATTTCCCTGATTTTGTAGCAGTCTTTGACACAAAGGAATATTTCTTCCTTCTAGAAACTTCACGCTCGTGTCTATCACAACACCACTGTCTTTAATTGCCCTTCTGACTCTGCTCACTCTTGATAACCCTTGATTGTCACTGCCATAACTGATAATGAATGTTGTGTCAGGGATTCTTTTCTTGGCCCTCTTTTTAGTTTTCAAGCACTTATGTGGCAATTTTATTGAAACTATGTTTTTTTTTGTCACCTATATTTTGACACCCAAATCTAAATTCCTAGCATAGCATATTTTCATTACTAATTGATATTAGAAATCTTTACTTGAAAACTATATTTATTGTTATTCTTCCAGTTCTTGGTTCTCTCAAAATATCTAGTTAGGTAGTGGTTAGTTTTGACTTCTCCTTTTGTTTCATGAAGCCATGGTCTGCCCTCATGGCTTAGACAGTGAACAATCTGCCTGCAATGCAGCAGACCTAGGTTCGATCCCTGGGTCAGGAAGATCCCCTGAAGAAGGGAATGGCTACTCCCTCTTGCCTGGAGACCCCCATCGTCAGAGGAGCCTGGTGGGCCCCAGTCCATGGGGCAGCAAATAGTCAGACACAATTGAGTGACTAACACTTTGTCTCATCACCTCCAACCCTTTAAGTACCATTTTCCAATTTAATAGTTCATTAAATTCTATTGATTTATTTCACCAGCTCAAAGAAATATTTATTCAGTGCTTACTATGTGCCAGTTTAGTCTCTTATGCTCCCTTCATCAATAAGACAGGCAGGTACTTGCCATGTTCTTTTGTCCCTTATTTTTTGTCCAAGCTCTTCATCTATCTCCCACTTTGTGATTTTAGCTCTGAATTGTTGCTTTAAAGTTATTAACATTTATATTTAAGTACTCTGCTACAAAATTCTTTAGCAATTCTTTTCGGGGATTTTTTGTACGATCTGCTTTTCTGAATAGTAAAATGGGTAGATATAAAAAATCCATATTTAGAACACTGACAATATCAATTCAGTGTTATCTTGTGGATGCAGGGTCTAATTAACGTTACCACATTTAGCAAACAAATATATTAGACATACAGTGAAATGTGAATTTTAGGTAAACAACAAATAATTTAAAAAGTATAATTATGTCACATGTAATAAGCATTTTGAGATAAACTTTTACTAAAAAACAGTCCATTGTTCATCTGAAATTTATAAATTAACTGAGCTTTTTGTATTTTATCAGGCATCTCTAAATCTAAAATAATCTATTTGTCTCTGTTTTAAGTTTTAAAAATTTAAAATATGTAAAAATGTCAAGAAATGTATATTTATTCTTGAGATCCTAAAATGTCACCACAGTGTGTCTGATTGTGGATATGTTTATCTGTGTTCTCTTCAGAATGAGTCAGTCCTTTTAAACTTAGGTCTTCTATTTGTCTTCATTTCTAGGATTGAAGAAACATTTTGTTCTGCCAGTTTCTTCCCTCTACTTTTCCCTGCACTTTATAGAACTCCCATTAGACAGATGTTGAACCATGGCACATAATTGTCCATTTATTCATTCCATGTCTGTCTGTTTGCAGTGGTATCAGGAAGAATTTCTTGGCTTGTTAACTTTGTGCATTAATTCAGACTTTAGCTATATGTATTCTGGTATTTACCTGGTCATTAAAAGCAAAAACCATCATAATATTATAAAGTAATTATCCTCCAATTAAAATAAGTTAATATAAATATAAAAAAGCTTACTTTCTGGGAATGGTGATTCCTTACAGACTAACCCTTCTGTCATGGCCTCTTTGATTTTAGAAGCTTTTCTCTTTCATTAACTTGTTTATAGCTGCTTTGTAGCTCACTGTGCAAACTGACTGCAGAAGGAAAGGAGACGATGTACCTCCAGACAAACTCGAACCCTATTTGTTACATCCACTGACTCTGAGCTTAGTGGTGCCTGTACTACCCTACTATTAGGGACTGAATTGTGTCCCTCCGAGTTCATGTATTCAAGTCATAAGTCCCAATAACTTAGAATGTGACTGTATTTGAAGATAGAGCCTTTCAGAGAGGTAATTAAAGTTAAATGAGGTCATTAGGGTAGGCCCTAATCTAGTATGACTGGTGTCCTTACAAGAAGAGGGAGAGAAGCCAGAGATGTGCAGTCAGATGAAAGACCACATGAGCATACAGTGAGAAGGAAGCCATCTATAAGCCAAGGAGAGAGGTCTCAAGAGAACCAAACCTGCCCACACCTTGATCTTGGTTTCCAGTCTCCAGAATTATTTGTTGTTGTTGTTGTTCAATCACTCAGTTGTGTCCAACTCTTTATAACCCCATGGACTGCAGCATGCCAGGCTTACTGTCCTTCACCATCTCCTGGACCTTACTCAAACTCATGTCTATTATGGGGTTGCAAAGAGTCAGACACGACCGAGTGAATGAACAACAACAACAGCAATATTCACCGAGTTGGTGGTGCCATCCAACCATCTCCTCCACTGCTGTTACCTTCTCCTCCTGCCTTCTATCTTTCCCAGCATCAGGGTCTTTTCCAGTGAGTCAGCAGTTTGCATCAGGTGGCCAAAATATTGGAGCTTCAGCTTCAGTATCAGTCCTTCCAATGAATATTTAGGGTTGATATCCGTTAGGATTGACTGGCTTGATCTCCTTGCAGTCCAAGGGAATCTCTAGAGTTTTCTCCAACACCAGAGTTCAAAAGCATCAATTCTTCGGCACTCAGCCTTCTTTATGGTCCAACTCTCTATCCATACACGACTACTGGAAAAACCACAGCTTTGCCTATACAAAACTTTATCAGCAAAGTAATGTATTAGCTTTATAATAAGGTAAGTTTGTCATAGCTTTTCATCCAAGGAGCAAATGTCTTTTAATTTACTGGCTGCAGTCACCCTCTGAGGTGATTTTGGAGCCCAAGAAAATAAAGTTTCTACTATTTCCATTGTTCCTCCATCTATATGCATGAAGTGATGGGACAGGATGCCATGATTTTATTTCATTTTTTCAACATTGAGTTACAAGTCAGCTTTTTACTCACCTCTTTTATCTTCATCAACAGGCTCTTTAGTTTCTCTTCACTTTCTGTCATAATTCAGCTCAGTTCAGTTCAGTCACTCAGTCATGTACGACTCTTTGCGACCCCATGAATCACAGCACACCAGGCCTCCCTGTCCATCACCAACTCCCGGAGTTCACTCAGACTCACGTCCATCAAGTCAGCGATGCCATCCAGCCATCTCATTCTCTGTTGTCCCCTTCTCCTCCTGCCCCCAATCCCTGCCAGCATCAGAGTCTTTTCCAATGAGTCAACTCTTCGCATGAGGTGGCCAAAGTATTGGAGTTTCAGCTTCAGCATCAGTCCTTCCAAAGAACACCCAGGACTGATCTCCTTCAGAATGGACTGGTTGGATCTCCTTGCAGTCCAAGGGACTCTCAAGAGTCTTCTCCAACACCACAGTTCAAACGCATCAATTCTTTGGTGCTCAGCTTTCTTCACAGTCCAACTCTCACATCCATACATGACCTCTGGAAAAACCATAGCCTTGACTAGACGGACCTTTGTTGGCAAAGTAATGTCTCTGCTTTTGAATATGCTATCTAGGTTGGTCATAACTTTCCTTCCAAGGAGTAAGCGTCTTTTAATTTCATGGCTGCAGTCACCATCTGCAGTGATTTTGGAGCCCCCCAAAATAAAGTCTGATGCCGTGATCTTAGTTTTCTGAATGTTAAGCTTTAAGCCAACTTTTTCACTCTCCTCTTTCACTTTCATCAGGAGGCTTTTTGTTCCTCTTCACTTTCTGCCATCAGGGTGGTGTCATCTGCATATCTGAGGTTATTGATATTTCTCCTGGCAATCTTGATTCCAGCTTGTGTTTCTTCCAGCCCAGCGTTTCTCATGATGTACTCTGCATAGAAGTTAAATAAGCAGGGTGACAATATACAGCCTTGACGTACTCCTTTTCTTATTTGGAACCAGTCTGTTGTTCCATGTCCAGTTCTAACTGTTGCTTCCTGACCTGCATACAGGTTTCTTAAGTGGCAGGTCAGGTGGTCTGGTATTCCCATCTCTTTTGGAATTTTCCACAGTTTATTGTAATCCACACAGTCAAAGACTTTGGCATAGTTAATAAAGCAGAAATCGATGTGTTTATGGAACTCTCTTCCTTTTTCCATTATCTAGTTTGTTGTGATCCACACAGCCAAAGGCTTTAGCGTAGTCAATGAAGCAGAACTAGATATTTTTCTGGAATTCTCTTGCTTTTTATATGATCCAACGAATGTTGGCAATTAGATCTCTGGTTCCTTTGCCTTTTCTAAGTACAGCTTGTACATATGGAAGTTCTCCGTTCACATACTGTTGATTTTGAGCATGATCTTGCTAGCATGTGAAATGAGTGCAATTGTGTGGTAGGTTTGAACCTTCTTTGGCATTGACCTTCTTTGAAATTGTAATGAAAACTGACCTTTTCAAGTCCTGTGACCACTGCTGAGTTTCCCAAATTTGCTGGCATATTGAGTGTAGCACTTTCACAGCATCATCTTTTAGGATTTGAAATAGCTCAGCTGGAATTCCATCGTCTCCACTAGCTTTATTCAGAGTGATGATTCCTAAGGCCCATGTGACTTCACACTCCAGGATGTCTGGCTCTAGGTGAGTGATCACACCATCGTGGTTATCTGGGTCATGAAGATCTTTTTTGTATAGTTCTGTGTATTCTTGCCACCTCTTCTTAATCTCTTCTGCTTCTGTTAGGTCCTTACTGTTTCTGTCCTTTACTTCCCCCTTCTCTGCATGAAATGTTCCCTTGGTATCTCTAATTTTCTTGAAGAGGTCTCTAGTCTTTCCCATTGTATTGTTTTCCTCTATTTCTTTGCATTATTCACTTAGGAAGGCTTTCTTATCTGTCCTTGCTGTTCTTTGGAACTCTGCATTCAGGTGGGTATATGTTTCCTTTTCTTCTTTGTCTTTCACTTGTCTTCTTTCCTCAGCTATTTGTAAGGCCTCCTCACACAACTGTTTTGTCCTTTTGCATCTTCTTCTTTGAGAGGATTTTGATCATCGCCTCCTGTACAATATTACAAACCTCCATCCATATTTCTTGAGGCTTTCTGTCTATCAGATCTAATCCCTTGAATCTATTTGCCGCTCCCACTCTATAATGTAAGGGATTTGAAATAGGTCAAACCCAAATGGCCTAGTGTTTTCCCTACTTTCTTCAATTTAAGTCTGAATTTTGCTATAAGGAGTTCATGATCTAAGCCACAGATTCCAATCTTGTTTTTGCTGACTGTATGGGGCTTCTCCATCTTCAGTTGCAAAGAATATAATCAATCTGATTCAGTATTGATCATCTGGTGACATCCACGTGTAGAGCTGTCTCCTTTGTTGTTGGAAGAGGGTGTTTGCTATGACCAGCGCATTCTCTTGGCAAGTCTCTGTTAGCCTTTGCCCTGTTTATTTTGTACTCCAAGGCCAAAGTTTCCAGTTACTCCAGGTATCTCTTGACTTCCTGTTTTTGCATTCCAGTCCCCTATAATGAAAAGGACATCTTTTTGGGGTGTTAGTTCTAGAAGATCTTGTTCGTCTTCATAGACCCATTCAACATCTTCAGCATTACTGGTTGGGACATAGACTTGGATTACTGAGGTAATGAATGGTTCGTCTTAACAAGAATTGAGATCTCTCTTTCCTTTTAGAGATTGCACCCAAGTTCTTCATTTCAGCTTGTTTTGTTGACCATGAGGGCTATTCCATTTCTTCTAAGGGATTGTTGCCCACATTGGTAGATATAATGGTCATCTGAATTAAATTTGCCATTCCCATCCATTTTAGTTCACTGCTTCCTAAAATGTCTATGCTTACTCTTGCCGTCTCTTTGACCACTTCCAATTTACCTTGATCTATGGACCCAGCGTTCCTGGTTCCTATGCAATATCGTTCTTTACATCATCAGACTTTACTTTCACTATGATACACAACCGCAACTGGGTGTTGTTTCCGCTTTTGCTTAGCCTTTTTATCTCTTCTGGAGCTATTTCTCCACTCTTCTCCAGTAGTATATTGGCACCTACCAACCTGGGAAGTTCATCTTTCAGTGTCATATCTTTTTTTGCTTTTCATACTGTTCATGGGGTTCTCAAGGCAAGAATGCTGAAGTGGTTTGCCATTCCCTTCTCCAGTGGGCCATGTTTTTTCAGAACTTTCCACCCTGACCTGTCCATCTTGGATGGCCCTACCTGGCATAGCTCACAGTTTTATTGAGTTAGACAAAGCTAAACAAATTGAATGAGACAAGTTAAACAAATTATTGTTGTTTTATGTTATGGCAGTCTTAGCAAACTTGTGTGTGTGAGTTTAGTCCTTCAGTAAGATCCAACACTTTGTGACCTCATGAACTGTAGCCCCCAGACTTCTCTGTTAATGGGATTCTCCAGGCAAGAATATTGTAGTGGGTTGCCATTCCCTTCTCCAGGGGATCTTCCTGACCCAAGGATTGAACCCAGGTATCCTACATTGCAGGCTGATTCTTTACTGGCTGAGACACCAGGGAAGCCCAGCAAACTAGTATACCTACATTTTTCAGGATGGGGAACACATGTATACCTGTGGTGGATTCGTTTTGATGTTTGGCAGAACTGATACGATTATGTGGAGTTTAAAAATAAAATAAAATTAAAAAAAAAAAAAAAAAAAAAAGAATGATCTCTCGATATATATTTTTTTCTATCCCTGTTTTTACATTTCTGAAATCTAGTGTCAGTTTTGTTTTTATTTTGCCTTATAAATCAGATCAGATCAGTCCCTCAGTCGTGTCCGACTCTTTGCGACCCCATGAATCACAGCACGCCAGGCCTCCCTGTCCATCACCACTCCCGGAGTTCACTAAGACTCACATCCATCAAGTCAGCGATGCCATCCAGCCATCTCATCCTCTGTCGTCCCCTTCTCCTCCTGCCCCCAATCCCTCCCAGCATCAGAGTCTTTTCCAATGAGTCAACTCTTCACATGAAGTGGCCAAAGTACTGGAGTTTCAGCTTCAGCATCATTCCTTCCAAAGAAATCCCAGGGCTGATCTCCTTCAGAATGGACTGGTTGGATCTCCTTGCAGTCCAAGGGACTCTCAAGAGTCTTCTCTAACACCACAGTTCAAAAGCATCAATTCTTCGGCGCTCAGCTTTCTTCACAGTCCAACTCTCACATCCATACATGACCACAGGAAAAACCATAGCCTTGACTAGACGAACCTTTGTTGCCAAAGTAATGTCTCTGCTTTTGAATATGCTATCTAGGTTGGTCATAACTTTCCTTCCAAGGAGTAAGCGTCTTTTAATTTCATGGCTGCAGTCACCATCTGTAGTGATTTTGGAGCCCAGAAAAATAAAGTCTGACACTGTTTCCACTGTTTCCCCATCTATTTGCCATGAAGTGATGGGACTGGATGCCATGATTTTCGTTTTCTGAATATTGAGCTTGAAGCCCACTTTTTCACTCTCCTCTTTCACTTTCATCAAGAGGCTTTTTAGTTCCTCTTCACTTTCTGCCATCAGGGTGCTGTCATCTGCATATCTGAGGTTATTGATATTTCCCCTGGCAATCTTGATTCCAGCTAGTGTTTCTTCCAGTCCAGAGTTTCTCATGATCTACTTTGCATATAAGTTAAATAAACAGGGTGACAATATACAGCCTTGACGTACTCCTTTTCCTATTTGGAACCAGTCTGTTGTTCCATGTCCAGTTCTAACTGTTGCTTCCTGACCTGCATGCAAATTTCTCAAGAGGCAGGTCAGGTGGTCTGGTATTCCCATCTCTTTCAGAATTTTCCACAGTTTATTGTGATCCACACAGTCAAAGGCTTTGGCATAGTCAAGAAAGCAGAAATAGATGTTTTTCTGGAACTTAAATACATTTAGCTAAAATAACTCTTTGGCCATTTTATCGGATTTTAGGCAAGAGGGTACATGCAGAAATTCTCAATCTGTTAAGTCTATACATAAACTTACAGAGTTATCTATTGATAATGAAATTATATTATGCCTTGACAAAAACCTTTTGATGACATTATATTGCTAACAAAATGAGGTCCACTGTCTTCTGTATTTGTTTTTCCATGACTTCACCTATTTCCTATGTCTGTCTTGCTAATCTTTCTCTTCCTCTATCACATTTGCTGCGATGTGTGCCCCAGGAAGTTCTATTTTTTGTGTGCTATAATGTTTTATTTTGAATGAAGTGTCCCTTTATACTTTTGCCTCCTTCGTAAAGCTACTTACCATTCAAGATGTCAAGCAACTATGTCTTGGTCTGTTAATGCTTTCCTCTCCTCACTAGATGCTGAGATCTGCCACTGGCACCACCAATATGCGTTTTTGAAAATATCCTTTCTAACATTTTATTGCCAGGTATTAAGTGATTTCTCTATGGCTTCCCAGGTGGTGCTAGTGGGAAAAACTCACCTACCAATGCAGAAGACGTAAGAGATGTGGGTCCGATCCCTGGGTCAGGAAGATTACTTCCTGGAGGACGGCATGGCAACACACTCTGGTATTCTTGCCTGGAGAATCCCATGGACAGAGAAGCCTGGCAGGCTATAGTCCATAGGGTCACAAAGAGCTGGACACATCTAAAGTGACTTATCACATAGGCATGTTTGTTTGTGCCATTAAGAGTGAATTATTTGAGGATCAAGGCTGATTATCTTTGCAGCCACATTGACTGATATATGACTCAGAAGAATAATTGCTTAATATATGAATTAAAAATGAGTAAATGAGAGTATTTAAAAAACATGAAAGGTTGAGTCATTTTTCAGGGTCCACGGACCAATCTATTATTATTTACTTTAAACTTAGCATTTTCATTTTGATTCCATTTCATTGCTATCGATTACTGCAGTGTTTTTTAAATAAAAATTGGCCGGGAGAAACATTAAATCATTTAACCTCCTTTGTACTTACTAAAAACATAAGTAAAAAATTACTTAAATCTTAGTTAAAATGTAGGTCAGTGTTTCTTATACCTAATTTATAACACTGTGGGTAGATTGCCTTGGGGCATCCAACAGGAAAGCAAAGGAATCCCATTTGCCACTTGTTCAGCTCTGTATATCCAGAATACTTATCCTGAAAAGGACACCTATTCAGAGGAGAAACAATTATCTGCAAGTGAAACAGGTAATGAAGTTTTCTCTGTGCTATAATTTTAATTTAAAGAGCATGTTTGAAAGGCTAAGAGACCAGACAGGCAGATATTTCTTTCTTCACAGTTATAAAATCTGTCACATCTTAGAAATACTCCCCCATTGAATGGCAATCACAATTTTTATTCTAAAGGTTCCACATGCATGGCATATTATGTAATGGACAGCACTTCAGAATAATCTAATGAAAAGAGAACTCTTTTCCATGCTAATAAACTTCAGATTCTGCTTGTTTCAAGAAAATGAATTCAGGCTTTGAACTGCTGAGGTCCACATAAATTCAGGTTATCCATACAGCCGTGCGGAAAATCTCCAAGATGAGTTCTTTATTAATAGCAAGAATGAGTGAGTCAGTCAGCTCATTTAATGATCTGGCCCATAATTTGAATCCATTGAAAGTTGCCTGTTAGCACCTCTGGGAGCCTGGATCAAGCATGACCTTGACTTGTGATAGCCTGAATTAAATCCTGGTATGATAGTTCCCACAGAAGCTTTGTTTTTAGCATTTGGCATGCAAGCAGACTCCTTTGAACAGCCTAATAGTTATTACTAACATGAAAATTTTAAGGAAGTTGAAGGAAGGTTATGCTAACATGTAAAATTTATTCAAATAAAAAAGAATGGTCAATTATATGAAACCTGGTAGAGGTCTGTTAAAAGTAGAAATGTTCATGCAGGCATTTTTATTAAGCTTCTGCAGGATATTTTGTATACATGTCTATTCCTTAGAATTTCCTATTATTTAATACATTTATGATATGTATTATAATCACATAAATACATATGTGATTGACTCTTTGCAACCCCATGGACTGCGGCCCGCCAGGCTCCTCTGTCCTTGGGGGTTCTCCAGGCAAGAATACTGGAGTGGGTTGCCATTTCCTTCAGTAAAAGAGTAAAAAATAATCTCTCCACTTAGGGGTGTGCTTGTGTGCCTGCTAAGTGCCTTCAGTCCTGTCCTACTCTTCTCCAGGGAATCCTCCTGACCCAGGGATGGAACTCATGTCTCTTATGTCTCTTGCATTGGCAGATGAGTTCTTTACCCCTAGGGTCCACCTGGGAAGCCCCCACTTATAGATGATCTAAGTTTTATTCTCTCTTGGTAACTTGAACTGGTGAAATCTTTAAGGTTTTAATTCTACCATATCTTTGGTGATAATATTCTACAATTTTAACTCTTTTGTTAATTTCTGCTGTACAGCAAAGTAATTCAGTTGTTCATGTATATATATATATATATATAGTCTTTAAAATATATTTTTATATATTCTTTTCCATTATGGTTTACCATAGGACACTGAATATAGATCCCTGTGCTCTACTTAGGACCTTATTGTTACCCATTCTATATGTAATGACTTGCATCTGCTGACCCTAACCTCCTACTGTGTCCTTCTTATAATAAAAGTCAAAAATTCTATTACATTTGAAAGTTTAAACTTTTAAATATAATAGACACTTCAATTTTTTTCAAGACTCATGTATCTTAAACATCCTCTTATCATACTTAAATATAAAAATAATTAATCATTTTCATATGATTTTTAGGCATTGTGACATTTCTTCCTCTTTTTTTCCATGCTCCCATCTCACCATTTCACTATAGGGATATGACATAATTCTCTGAAAGAACAAAACTTTTTTACTGGACATTGATGACATCAAGGGACACTACAACAGCTTTATAATGGAAAGTGTATGAATTTCCTAGGGTTGCTTTAACAAAGTACTGTAAACTAGGAGCTTAAAACAACAGGTATTTATTATTTAGTAGACTTGAAGTCTAGAAGTCCGAAACAAGGCGTCAAGAGACGTATGCTGTCTCTGAAACCTACAGGAGCATCCTTCCTTGCTTCCTCCTAATTACTGGTGATTTACTTGCAATTTCTGGCATTCCTTGGCTCGGCACTGAGCCATTCCAATTCTCCGTCTCCCATGGTGTTCTGCGCTCCTCCCCATAATCTACTAGCTGTGTTTGTTTGTCTCTGTGCCTAAATTTCTCTTTTTTGTAAGGCCATGAGTCTTGTTGGATTTTGGCCTACCCTAATGATCTCATTTTAACTTGACTACCTCTATATTTCTAACAGCAACATGTAATTTTTTCTTTGATAATGACTTGGAGACAATGATAATAGTATTATAATACAGTATAGATACTACAAAGTGGTTTTATTTACTTCTTACTGTGAATCTAACGTGTATGTCAAAAAAGATATGAGTGACAGCTTTAGACAAACATGAAAACTAGAAATGGTCAATGCTTAAACACTTACTTTTAGCTGTAGCATGTAGTAGCACTTTTATTTTTGGCATTTTATTGTTATTTTCTGTTGTTGTTTTGCTTTATAAACCAAAAGTGATTTGATTTTATCCAAGTGTCTTCAGTTTGTTGTATTTATGACCACATCACGTTAAAAATGGCATAACTTCAGGGGAATGCACAATGAAGACTTATTTAATTTTTTGGATATTTCTTAATTTTAGGGATCTTCAGTCTTCTAACATGAAGTCTCCAACCCTTTGAGGGCATAGTATAGCACTTTTACATTTTAATACTCTCCATAGTGTACAGGTTTTGGATTTTATATCTCTTCCTCCCCCCCCCCCATTCTGAATTAGTGAATAGCAAAGTGAATTACTTGTAAGTAACATGAGTTGGCTCACAAACCCAGACATCTATGATTTCTCAACAATTCTCAGTCAGATAGAGTTCAATAATGCAATTATTTCACTATTGGGAGGGGAAAATTGAGTTTATAAAGTCAAATAAAAATCAAATAAGAATAATTCCCTCATTTATGACTATTGCTGCCAAGTGAAAATCACAGAGGGAGTTCTCTTTGAGGGTAGCATACAGATATCTAATGGAAATATGGTAGGGATAAGGCTCATTGTGATCAGATGAACAGAAATGTTAGACAAGTATATAGCATAAAAGGACTAGAACCAATTATTTTTTCTAGGCTAACACTGGGCTCTAAAGTATGATTTTACTTGATTTTGGATTCTGTGACTAAATCTGGTGAAATATTTGTTCAATTTAATTTATTCTAGTTCATTAAGATAGTCTCGTATGCATTATGACAGTTGTTAGATCCCATAAAAACTGATTTTTGCAGGTTGATGATCAATCAATCCTATCTAACCATTCCATGGTTATATGATTAGAACAGTAATAAATTGAATTTTAGCTTTCATGCTTCCTAAATATTCAGTGTTCCTCATGAAAGAAATATCCAAAGTATGTATTCATTGCATTTTCAAAGCATGATAACTAAGAAGAATCTAAATATGGTTTCCAGGTCAATTCTACCTTGGGATCACTGTGGGATTATAATACACGTAAGTCTTTTATAAGAGATGTGTATCAAAATATTGTTGCCCCTTCCTTTTTAAAATACCCACAGCCTATTATGCCTCTGTTACAGCTTTCAATATGTGAATGAAAGGTAAGAATAGTTTCTCATTTATTACATTACCAGTTTAATAATTAGTTCATGACTCTGTGATTGTGGTCAGTTGCAGCATTTCTAATCTATCCCAGGGTCAGTCAATTTCAAATAATATTTCCAAATTGAAACCCATTAATCTCTTTGGTCTGACTTTACTAAAATGTATTTATGGAATAGGTTAATTGGAGCCACCATATCCATGACTGTGAGCCAGTCATTTTGAATGATGTAGGTAGCATTAGCTCATGCCAGACCATGGCAGGCTCCTTTTCCAGAGTCAATGCCATATTCACATTCTGGATCTATAATGTGACTGAAGGGGTCCTTTCAGAATAGAATTAATCACACTATACCACTATTTACAGAAGAGAGCAAAGAGGTAACTGAGTACAAAAGATGTGCACCATCCAAGCAAATGGAAAGTGCTCAACTTCTATGTTGAAAGAAGTCAGTAAATCTAGAGGGCTTGAAATGATGCAGTAGTTCATCTGTCTTTGGATCAGCATGGTTTAAAGCAGCTCTGTTTACAGAGTAAGCGTGTCCACACTTTTCAAATGGCTGTCATGATTAGAAATTCATGTTGTACAGTCACATTGATTTTTATAGATAACTGTGATGTGATGAGAGGCTCCATGTTTAATGTGTAACTACAGAATCTGACTCTAGCTTGAGTCAAGTGATTATGCAGCATTTATTCTTCTCTTTTATTCACTTATCAGGAGTCTTTTGTAATGCTTCATGTTTTACATTAGTATGAATATAATAGTGAATTATAATTCACTAATTATATTTATGTAATTAATTACATTAATTAATATTAGTGAAATTAATTTTAAATTGCTGAAAACTTTATAATCATATTTTTCAGTTATGATTCACAGTCCAGCAGCCTGGCACCTGCTGGCAAGCAGTTACACAAAGTCAGCAGTCTATGCAGTAGTTTCTCCTTTAAGTTGGCTTCTCAGGCTATAAACAAATCCTTTTCCCCAGTGTATAGCCTTAAAATATTATTCTCTCCCATCTACTCTTTTGCCTGAAGCTAATTCCTTTTAGTGAACTTGTCTCTGTAATTTCTAGTCCCCATTTCCACAACTCTGAACTTAGTCCTCTTATCCTGGATCAGCTGAAGATGCTGTGCCTTCTGTGGTTAAGATCTGGCTCTATAAGCCTACCATTCATTCTTACATTTATTTAAGATTTTTGAGTTTTATTATTATGAGCTATTAATATTAATATTTTTGTTACTAATTCTCATCAAATCCATAGTTGTATACAAAGAGGGCTTGATGTGAGCCATGGGAGATGTTGGGAGATGTAAACACACAGGTAGTAACAATGTTGTTTGATTACTGCTTATCTTTGACTTTTGCTAATGTAATCACAATCTTTCTCAATGTCTCCAAATAAGTCAAAAACAGATGACAAACAATAGCAAGGTTTTAGTTTCTGGCTTGTGTGGCCCTGAATGTACATGGGTAGCACCAATAAGGACTGATAATTTTATTGCATTCACTATGTGCCAGAGACTATTACAAGTTGTCTGTTTTAATCTCCATAACAACCTTGTGAGAACGGTATTCTTCACAGAGCTAGAACAAATAATTTCACAATTTGTATGGAAATACAAAAAACCTCGAATAGCCAAAGCGATCTTGAGAAAGAAGAATGGAACTGGAGGAATCAACCTACCTGACTTCAGGCTCTATTACAAAGCCACAGTTATCAAGACAGTATGGTACTGGCACAAAGACAGAAATATTGATCAATGGAACAAAATAGAAACCTCAGAGATAAATCCATGCACATATGGACACCTTATCTTTGACAAAGGAGGCAAGAATATACAATGGATTAAAGACAATCTCTTTAACAAGTGGTGCTGGGAAATCTGGTCAACCACTTGTAAAAGAATGAAACTAGACCACTTTCTAACACCATACACAAAAATAAACTCAAAATGGATTAAAGATCTCAACGTAAGACCAGAAACTATAAAACTCCTAGAGGAGAACATAGGCAAAACACTCTCCGACATACATCACAGCAGGATCCTCTATGACCCACCTCCCAGAATATTGGAAATAAAAGCAAAAATAAACAAATGGGACCTAATTAAACTTAAAAGCTTCTGCACAACAAAGGAAACTATTAGCAAGGTGAAAAGGCAGCCTTCAGAATGGGAGAAAATAATAGCAAATGAAGCAACTGACAAACAACTAATCTCAAAAATATACAAGCAACTCCTACAGCTCAACTCCAGAAAAATAAATGACCCAATCAAAAAATGAGCCAAAGAACTAAATAGACATTTCTCCAAAGAAGACATACAGATGGCTAACAAACACATGAAAAGATGCTCAACATCACTCATTATCAGAGAAATGCAAATCAAAACCACTATGAGGTATCATTTCACACCAGTCAGAATGGCTGCGATCCAAAAGTCTACAAATAATAAATGCTGGAGAGGGTGTGGAGAAAAAGGAACTCTCTTACACTGTTGGTCAGAATGCAAACTAGTACAGCCACTATGGAGAACAGTGTGGAGATTCCTTAAAAAACTGGAAATAGAACTGCCTTATGATCCAGCAATCCCACTGCTGGGCATACACACTGAGGAAACCAGAAGGGAAAGAGACACGTGTACCCCAATGTTCATCGCAGCACTGTTTATAATAGCCAGAACATGGAAGCAACCTAGATGTCCATCAGCAGATGAATGGATAAGAAAGCAGTGGTACATATACACAATGGAGTATTACTCAGCCATTAAAAAGAATACATTTGAATCAGTTCTAATGAGGTGGATGAAACTGGAACCTATTATACAGAGTGAAGTAAGCCAGAAAGAAAAACACCAATACAGTATACTAACGCATATATATGGAATTTAGAAAGATGGTAACAATAACCCTGTGTACGAGACAGCAAAAGAGACACTGATGTATAGATCAGTCTTATGGACTCTGTGGGAGAGGGAGAGGGTGGGGAGATTTGGGAGAATGGCATTGAAACATGTATAATATCACGTATGAAACGAGTCGCCAGTCCAGGTTCGATGCACGATACTGTATGCTTGGGGCTGGTGCACTGGGACGACCCAGAGGGAGGGTAGGGGAGGGAGGAGGGAGGAGGGTTCAGGATGGGGAACACAGGTATACCTGTGGTGGATTCATTTTGATATTTGGCAAAACTAATACAATAATGTCGATGGACGTGAGTTTGAGTAAGCTCCAGGAGCTGGTGATGGACAGGGAAGCCTGGCATGCTGCAGTCCATGGGGTCACAAAAAGTAGGACATGACTGAGACTGAACTGAACTTAACTGAGGACACTGCACTACTACAGGCAACACTATTTCAGCAGCACTGTCTAGATTATCCAGTATGCAAAGAAGAGACTAAGCTAGATGGAATTTGAAAATCTTGGCAGTCCCTTAAAAATCAAACATATTTAGAGCTTGGACAGCCCTTTAGAGGAGTGACCTAGAGCACACCCCCATTTTACCCTTGAAAAAAAGCAACTTCTGTAGAGAACATGGACTTTTCCAAATACAAAAGGACATAGTGCTTACTTAGTGGGTAAAAATCCCACATGAGGCTATGTAAATGCATTGTATGGAATCCTCTAATTATGATACCAGAGGAATTTGTAGTTCTGGAATAACACTGGGCAATGAATAGATCAATAAATAATTGTTAAATATAAAAAAAAAACAAATAAAATTAAATTAAAAAACAAAAACCAAACAAGCCCTTTGAGGGGAAAAAAAAAAAAAAAAAACTGATACCGAAAGTTTAAGAAACTTTCTACCTTATCTATCTGGTAAGTAGTGAAACTGCAGTTTGAACCTAACCATTTTAGTTCCAGCTGCAAGAGCAAGATGCCACAGACAGGGTCACTTAGAAACAACCTAATATTACTCACAGATCTAGTTTGGCATCTGGTGAGAGCCCAATTCCTGGTTCCTAGACAGCCACATTGCTATGTCTTCACTTGGCAGAAAGGTTGGGGGATCTTCCCCAGGATCATTTTTATAGGGTACTAATCTTGGCAGAAAGTGAAGAGGAACTAAAAAGCCTCTTGATGAAAGTGAAAGTGGAGAGTGAAAAAGTTGGCTTAAAGCTCAACATTCATGATTGGGGCTAGTGCACTGGGATGACCCAGAGGGATGGTATGGGGAGGGAGGAGGGAGGAGGGTTCAGGATAGGGAACACATGTATACCTGTGGCGGATTCATTTTGATATTTGGCAAAACTAATACAATTATGTAAAGTTTAAAAAAAAAAAAAAAAGCTCAACATTCAGAAAACAAAGATCATGGCATCTGGTCCCATCACTTGACAGGAAATAGATGGGGAAAGAGTGGAAACAGTGTCAGACTTTATTTTTGGGGGCTCCAAAATTACTGCAGATGGTGACTGCAGCCATGAAATTAAAAGACGCTTACTCCTTGGAAGGAAAGTTATGACCAACCTAGATAGCATATTCAAAAGCAGAGACATTACTTTGCCAACAAAAGTCCCTCTAGTCAAGGCTATGGTTTTTCCTGTGGTCATGTATGGATGTAAGAGTTGGACTGTGAAGAAGGCTGAGTGCCGAAGAATTGATGGTTTTGAACTGTGGTGTTGGAGAAGACTCTTGAGAGTCCCTTGGACTGCAAGGAGATCCAACCAGTCCATTCTGAAGGAGATCAGCCCTGGGATTTCTTTGGAAGGAATGATGCTAAAGCTGAAACTCCAGTACTTTGGCCACCTCATGCGAAGAGTTGACTCATTGGAAAAGACTGATGCTGGCAGGGATTGGGGGCAGGAGGATAAGGGGATGACAGAGGATGAGATGGCTGGATGGCATCACTGACTCGATGGACGTGAGTCTAACTGAACTCTGGGAGTTGGTGATGGACAGGGAGGCCTGACGTGCTGCAATTCATGGGGTTGAAACGAGTCAGACACGATTGAGTGACTGAACTGAATTGAACTAACGAATCCCATTCATGAGGGCCCTAGATCCATCATCTAATTTCCCCAAAGTCCCAACTCAGATACTATCACATTGGGGGTTAAATTTCAACATATGAATTTTGGGAGGACACCAACATTCAGTCTGTAGCACCAACCAATCTAGATTTAGGGATGTTTCTATAAACCCTAATGTATCTCGTGTGAGAATGAGAGAAGAAGGCCTTCCCAGTTTCTATGAAAAAGGCATTTCCTATGGCATTTCTGTACCTTGAGTTTGAGAACACAGACTTACTAGGAGTATATATTATTCAGTGTTTCAAGTCTAGCATCTAAATTTAAATGAATGGGTATGAGCAACTAAAATTGCAGTTATTACATACAGACCATGGTTTACAAATATCCTAAAGACATACTTTTGACAACACAATTTTCAGATAGTATTTGAAGAATTCTGCTCTATATTCTCTTTCTACCCTAAAACTCCATTTGGGAGATTTCTTTTATTCTTTTTTATAGACATTCTTGAGCTCAATATTCATGTTTTCTGGTGACCATGTTCATATGACGTTTTATAGATGTCTTGAAACCCAGCATGACCTAGACTGAATTCCCAATCTTCCCTTGCCCCTCCCCTAAATGGTTTCTCTTTTGATTTGTATCAGAAAATGGCACCATTATCCTCTATCTTGTTATCTAGGCCTGAGACTAGGTCTTCTTTCTTCATTTTTTTCTTCTTGCTTTCCAGCAACCCCAGCCCCCAATCAAATCATTCCCATGGTTTATCTTTTCTATGTCCTTAATATCTCTCACATTCTTTCACTTCTCTTCATCATCACAGGTTCTTAGTTGGTTCATTTTACCCCCTTAGCTACTTGTGGTAACAATTCCTATATTCTCTGGCCCTACCACTAGCTGTCTTAGTCTTTAGCCTGACATACAGCATGGTGTGCTTTGAGGAGGGCATGGCAACCCAGTCCAGTATTCTTGCCTGGAGAATCCCATGAACAGAGGAGCCTGGCAGGCTACAGTCCCTGGGGTCCAACAGAGTTGAATGCAACTGAACGGACTTAGCATGTGTGCACAACACACTTTTATCATTTGGCCCTTGTTTCCCTTTATGACTCATCTCTTACCCTTTGACAGTCTCAGCTCCTTGTACTGAGATCCTTGAAGTTCTTCAGATGAGCAACATGCATATTTTACTCCTGTGGTCTGTGCATACTCTTTACTGTGTATGGCACACCCATCTCACCTCTCACTCTTCCTTCTGCATAACTCCTGCCCACATTTTCACTCTGCTTTTCCATTCAGAATATGGCACATCATTAGTATTTGAGCAATACATATTAAATGGATCATAAAATGAATGTAGATGGTCAGCTTAGAGAAGTATTAGACTAGTTTAAAGAAGCAGAAGCACTTGTGTTAGAGAAAGTGGGTGGTATTTCCAAATAGCTAAAGTCAAATTTTAAAAAACATAGCTTGGTTCAAGGGCTTCCCTGGTAGCTCAGTTGGTAAAGAATCTGTCTGCAGTGCAGGAGACCCAGGTTCAATCCCTGGGTTGGGAAGATTCCCTGGAGAAGGAAATGGCAACCCACTCCAGTATTCTTGCATGGGAAATTTTAGGGACAGAGAAGCCGCGCGGGTACAGTCCATGGGTTCGCAAGAGGCTGATGTGTCTTGGTGACTAAAGCACCACACCTTGGTTCAAGAGTAAGGTTTTAATAAAGGAAGGTATTTATTTGTTGTATGATTCTAAAAGACAGATGAACTAGTTTCTATATTAGTAATAGGTAGACTGCATATTAATATTTCATTTTCAGTTTTCCCAGTTAAAACTCTTCATATCCATAGTTATTAAAAAGGACTGTGCTGAGTTTCTAAACATAGGTTCATGACATCTTTATAGTAACCTCTGTATATACACCTTTTTCTGAACTGGATAGATCAGTTTATGTCTTTCTTATTACACTGTCTGTTTCCTGAAACTATAGGCCATTCATATTTATTTTCTAGATGTAAAAATATATGACACACAATAGATGTTTTAGGTACTTTTTGTTGAATGAGTGATTTAAAGAATGAAGAAAATCATATTAATAATTTCCCATCCATTGATCTCTTCAACTCTGCTCCTTGATTATAGATTCCCATTTTTCCTTCTTATATTTAGAATTGAACCCAATTTCTCTCCCTTACCTACAGTGACATGCTTCTTGATCAAAACTTGCAATTTCAATGTGTCCCAATAACTGTTTATACACTGCTCTACATTTCAATGTTGCAAAGACACAGAACTCAGCAAGATAACAGCTGAATAGAAGAGGATTTGTCTCTAGGATCAGGAGCCTCAGGGTCTAGAAGAAGAGGTTGAGATGAGGACAAGGAGAGGTGCCTCACAGAAGGACTTTTGGAGTACTCCAGTATGGTTCTTAGTCACTCTGGAAAATAAGTGCTCTGAAGAAGATGCAGATATGAGAGTGCATTCTACAGGGAGAAGAAAAGGAAGGGAGATAGATGTGGAAGTAATCTCACAATCTCTGAAATTATTTTTTAAAAAGCAATAGTTCTAATAATGATAATATGCTGTCTGCTTTCTAGTTTCTAAATATTCTTAAAAAGCTCAGGTGCAGAATAATAAGCAAGGACAGGTTAAATTTGGAACAGGTTTTCCATAATGAGAGCACCTTGCTTTTCCAGTGCTTCATGCAGATGTGAAAGTTATGGAAATAGTTAAAAATCCTGAACCTATAATTATGCATTTTATCTTAACATTTTAACTGAGATCTTGCTTTGAAAAAGCTTTTGTTTCATTTCTTCCCCATTCCTGTCCCTGCCATTTTGTTTGTTTGAGAGAAGGGAGAAACACAGATGATGGAATAACACTGGATCAAGAATAAAATTAGCACACTAAGCAGCAAGTGAGATGTCTTTAGGAAGCGTATGTTTCCAGCTGTGCATGTGGCACCTATAGGTGGCAGGGCCCATGGGTCACTGGTCTTAATTGTCTTTATTCTTTAGACCCAGGCATACTCATTGTACTGGCTCTCTCTGTATCACCTCTGAGTTCAGAATGTTACATCATGAACTTTTTCACAGCTGGGTTGATTGGCTATGCTATGTGCCAAGATGATAAAATTGGAAATACTTTTGTGTAAATTCTCTCAAAGCCTTATTTCTCTCTGTTTATACACAGCTTGTAACAGAGAGTGGTCAAAGGAAAAGAATACAAGCTTCCAAGAAAGCAAGTGGTATGTGATAGAAGTCATGAGAAAGTAAGAGAAAAAGTCCCTGACATTTCAAGGCAGAGGCCAGCCATACTTTTGCAGTTATGAATAACTAAGATTTCCTTTCTTAACTTTTTATTTTATATTTGAATATAGTTGATTAACAGTATTGTGATAATTTCTTATGGTGCCATATATGTGAGCACCTTAAGTCCACCTCATTTTCTTCTTTGCTCCATCCGTTCCACCAGGGCATCTAAGTATGATGGCTGCCATAATTGACCTCATTGCAACTTAAGGACTTAATCTTTCCCCATTTTTCTCCTACGTGTTTTCCAAGGGGATAGCTGCTTACCTGGTGTATAGGCAAATGCAGGCGATAAAGGGCCAGTCCTTTCCTCTCTTCCTCCTTCTTACCACCTTCCAGGAATAAATGTCCTCTTTGTCATCCCCTATCCTTTGTAAGCCTATCCTATGCTTCCCTGGTTTCTCAGATGGTAAATAATCTGCCTGCAAAGCAGGAGACCTGGATTTGATCCCTGGGTTGTGAAGATCCCCTTGGAAAAGGGAATGGCAACCCACTCCAGTATTCTTAACTGGAGAATCTCATGGACAGAGTAGCCTGGCAGAGTACACTTCCTGGGCTTGGGAAGATGGGACATGACTGAGTGACTAACACTTTCATCTTCATCCTTCATAAGTCTGAGGATGATACTACAGTACAGTTTCTTTCCAGAGAGCAGATAGAGTATGATTGGCTCTTGGCATACACTGGAGTGATGCATGCAGTTTCAGTTCAGTATAAGCTCCCACCATAGGGAACCAGCCATGTGTTGTGACTGCCAAAAAATACAAATAAAAGTTATTGCAATGCACAAAATTCCCCTCAGCCTTCTTTTTAAAGAGTTTGCCTACAAACAAAACTAATGACAATTATTTGTACAGATTAAATTATGTTTATTAAATTAATCAAATAAGTTAATAAAAATTACATCGTGACAGAAATTTCTAAGCAGTCAAGAGAAAATGCAAGCTTTGCTGATCACCAGTCCTGCTGAGTTTTTGTGTGGTGCTGGTAGGAACTTAAATATCTTTATAGACTACAGCAGCCTCTAAATTAAAAGCACCTTGTATTTACTATGAACAAAACTAGTGGAGGTGATGGAATTCCAGCTGAGTTATTAAAAACCCTTAAAGATAATGTTGATAAAGTATTGAACTCAATATGTCAACAAATTTGGAAAATTCAACAGTGGCCACAGGGCTGGAGAAGTTCAGTTTTCATTACAATCCCAAGGAAGGGCAATGCAAAAGAATGTTCAAACTACCATATAATTGCACTCATTTCACATGCTACTCAGAGAAGGCAATGGTACCCCACTCCAGTACTCTTGCCTGGAAAATCCCATGGACAGAGGAGCCTGGTAGGCTGCAGTCCACGGGGTCTCTAGGAGTCGGACACGACTGAGCGACTTCACTTTCACTTTTTACTTTCACGCATTGCAGAAGGAAATGGCAACCCACTCCACTGTTCTTGCCTGGAGAATCCCAGGGACGGGGGAGCCTGGTCGGCTGCCGTCTATGGGGTTGCACAGAGTCGGACACGACTGAAGTGACTTAGCAGCAGCACATGCTACTAATGTTATGATCAAAATCTTTCAAGCTAGGCTTCAGCGATATGTGAACCAAGAACTTACAGATGTTCAAGCTGAATATAGAAAAGGCAGAGGAACCAGAGATCAAATTGCCAGCATTCATTGAATCATGGAGAAAGCAAGGGAGTTCCAGAAAAAACATCTACTTCAGCTTCATTGATTACACTAAAGCCTCTGACTATGTGAATTACAACAAACTGTGGAAAATTTTTAAAGAGATATGAGTACCAGACCACCTTACCTACCTCCTGAGAAACCTGTTTGCCAGCCAAGAAATAACAGTTAGAACCAGACATGGACCAATAGCCTGGTTCAAAATTGAGAAAGGAATATATCAAGGCTGTATATCATCACCTTGCTTATTTAACTTAAATGTGAAATGTGTACATCATGTGAAATGCCGGGCTGGATGAATCATAAGCTGGAGTTAAGAGTGCTGGGGGAAATATCAGCAACCTCAGATATGCAAATGATAACACTCCAATGGCAGAAAGTGAAGAGGAACTAAAGAGCCTCTTGATGACGGTGAAAGAGGAGAATGAAAAACCTGGCTTGAAATTCAACATTAAAAAAGCTAAGATCACAGCATCTGGTCCCATAGCTTTATAGCAAATAGAAGGGGAAAAACTGGAAGCAGTGACAGATTTTCTTTTCTTGGGCTCCAAAATCACTGCGGTCAGTGACTGCAGCTATGAAATTAATAGACCCTTGCCCCTTGGAGGGAAAGATATGACAAACCTAGATAATGTATAAACACGTGTACACCCGTGGCGGATGCATGTTGATGTATGGCAAAACCAATACAATATTGTAAATTAAAAAATAATAATTAAAAAAAAAGTAGAAACATCACTTTGCTGACATAGGTCCATATAGTCAAAGCTATGGTTTTCCTAGTAATCATGTACAGGCATGAGAGTTGGACCATAAAGAAGGGTGAGTGCCAAAGAATCAATGCTTTTGAATTGTGGTGCTGGAGAAGACTCTTGAGAATCTCTTGGACTGCAAGAAATCAAACCAGTCAATCCTAAAGGAAATCAACTCTGAATATTCATTGGAAAGACTGATGCTGAAGCTCCAATACTTTGACCACCTGATGCAAAGAGCGGACTGAACCGGAAAAGACCCTGATGCTGGGAAAGACTAAAGGCAAAAGAAGAAGGGGACAGCAGAGGATGAGATGGTTAGATAGCATTACTAATTCAATGGACATGAAATTGAGTAAACTTGGAGAGAGTGGAGGATGGGGGAGCCTGGCATCCTTCAGTCCAAGGAGTTGCAAAGAGTCCATCTGTCTTAGTACCTGATAACAACAACAATGTATTAACCTCACCGTGTATAATACTTTACCATTTTCAGTACCTTCAGCATACTTTGTCAACAATAATTATAATGGGCAAATAGCTCCTTATTTTATGAGGCAGAATCTGGAAATCTAAGTGGTTTCACACTAAAGGAAGAAGCTAGAGCTAGAAAGTGAGCTTCAGACAATGAGGTTATTACCCTTTATTATAGACTTTGTGGTTGTGTTCTCCTAAAATTCATCTGTTAAAGCTCTCACCCCCAATATAATGGTATTTGGAGATGCGGTGATAAGGTAGAATTAGGCTTAGCTGAGGTCATGAGAGTGGGGCTCTTTTGATGGGATTAGGTCCTCTGTAATGAGAGACACCAGAGGACTTGATTTCTCGCTTTCTCTGTGGGCACAAAGAAGAGGTCATGTGAGCATATAGTGAGGTGCAGCACCCTGGAAGCCAAGAGCAAAGACCTCAGAATAGAATTTCCATCACAGGCACCTTGATCTTGGATGGCTCAGCTTCCAATATAATGAGAAAGAATTGCCTGTTTTTTAAGCAGTCCATCTTTGGTATATTTCTATGGCAGCCCTAGCAGCTAGCTGGGCTTCCCAGGTAGCGCTCGTGGTAAGGAACTAGCCTGTCAGTGGAAGACACAAGTTCGATCCCTGTGTGGGGAAGATCCCCTGTAGGAGGGCAGGGCAACCCACTCCAGACTTGCCTGAGAATATCATGGACAGAGGAGCCTGGCAGGCTGCTATCCTTAGGGTCACAGAGAATTGGACACAACTGAACTGACTCATCAAAAAAGCAAGAGAGTTCCAGAAAAAACATCTATTTCTGCTTTATTGACTATGCCAAAGCCTTTGACTGTGTGGATCACAATAAACTGTGGAAAATTCTGAAAGAGATGGGAATACCAGACCACCTGACCTGCCTCTTGAGAAATTTGCATGCAGGTCAGGAAGCAACAGTTAGAACTGGACATGGAACAACAGACTGGTTCCAAAAAGGAAAAGGAGTACGTCAAGGCTGTATATTGTCACCCTGCTTATTTAACTTATATGCGGAGTACATCATGAGAAATGCTGGGCTGGATAAAGCACAAGCTGGAATCAAGATTGCCGGGAGAAATATCAATAACCTCAGATATGCAGATGACACCACCCTTATGGCAGAAAGTGAAGAGGAACTAAAAAGCCTCTTGATGAAAGTGAAAGTGGAGAGTGAAAAAGTGGGCTTAAAGCTCAACATTAAGAAAACGAAGATCCCGTCACTTCTTGGGAAATAGATGGGGAAAGAGTGGAAACAGTGTTAGACTTCATTTTTTTGGGCTCCAAAATCACTGCAGGTGGTGACTGCAGCCATGAAATTAAAAGATGCTTACTTCTTGGAAGAAAGGTTATGACCAACTTAGATAGCATATTCAAAAGCAGAGATATTACTTTGCCAACAAAGGTCCGTCTAGTCATTCTAAGTCACTTCAGTCGTGTCCCACTCTGTGCGACCCCATAGATGGCAGCCCACCAGGCTTCCCAGTCCCTGGGATTCTCCAGGCAAGAACACTGGAGTGGGTTGCCATTTCCTTGTCCAATGCATGAAAGTGAAAAGTGAAAGTGAAGTCGCTCAGTCGTGTCCGACTCTAGCGACCGCATAGACTGCAGCCTACCAGGCTTCTCCGGCCATGGGATTTTCCAGGCAAGAGTACTGGAGTGGGGTGTCAAGGCTATGGTTTTTCCAGTGGTCATGTATGGATGTGAGAGTTGGACTGTGAAGAAAGCTGAGCGCCAAAGAATTGATGATTTTGAACTGTGGTGTTGGAGAAGACTCTTGAGAGTCCCTTGGACTGCAAGGAGATCCAAGCAGTCCATTCTGAAGGAGATCAGCCCTGGGATTTCTTTTCAGGGTATGATGCTGAAGCTGAAACTCCAATACTCTGGCCACCTCATGCGAAGAGTTGACTCATTGGAAAAGACTCTGATGCTGGGAGGGGTTGGGGGGCAGGAGGAGAAGGGGACGACAGAGGATGAGATGGCTGGATGGCATCACTGATTTGATGGACGTGAGTCTCAGTGAACTCTGGGAGTTGGTGATGGACAGGGAGGCCTGGTGTGCTGCGACTCATGGGGTCGCAAGAGTCGGACACGACTGAGTGTGAACTGAACTGGACTGAGCTGAACCTACTTAGTATGCGTGCATGAGGCAGCAAGTAGTTGCTAACTGGCTAGGAGCCTGTGCGACTTGAAGCCGTAATCAATATCTGGTGTGCTATTATTTTATTCATTCATTATTTTTATACATTAATTCTTACACTCCAAAAGCTTTCGTTCAGTACCTGTTTTGTGCCAAGAAGTATGCCCAGTTCCAGAGATAAAAAATAAGCAAGCCATATTCAAGTTGTTCGCATTTTGATAGGGGAATGACTCACAGAAGAAGGTAATTATAATATTATTTGATAAATGCAATATTCAAGGTGTTCTGCCTGCAATGGAGGAGACCCGGGTTCGATCCCTGGGTTGGGAAGATCTCCTGGAGAAGGAAACGGCAACCCACTCCAGTACTCTTGCCTGGAGAATCCCATGGACGGAGGAGCCTGGTAGGCTACAGTCCATGGGGTTGCAAAGAGTCGGACATGACTGAGCAACTCCATGGAGTCACAAAGAGTCAGACACGACTGAGCGACTGCACTTACACTTTTTCACTTCTTTGGAAACACAGAGGATCTTTGGAAGCACGGAGGAGCTCATTCAGCTTGGGGGAACTCAGGAAATGCTTCACAAGGAAGGTAACATGGACGACACTTGAAAGTAGGACATGTGAGACTTGGAACTCATCCACCCAGCTGCTTTCAAGGAGGACGCAGTGGATGGAAGCAAGGAGGGCTGACCTCACTGCGGCAGGCGGCTGTAGGTTTTGGGTTACACGCCTAGCTTTATGGTGGACAGCAACCTAGTATTACTGCCTATTCCAACATCCCCCAGAGAGTTTCTGTTAAACCCAGATTCTGAATCTTGACCCAGACCCGACCTACCTAAACAGACTCTCTGGACACAATACAGTGAAATAAGCATAACTAATAAGCACTCTAGGTGATTCTAATACACGCTGAGGTTAGAATAGCAGTGCACTCAGACGCAGGAGTAAAAAGCAGGCTTTTCTCTGTATTTCAGCATGGATGAATTCTGATGTCAGATTTCCTACACACTCTTTTACATGATCCTTTATACTCCAGTTTTCTCTTTGCAGCACTGCAACTTCTTCACAGCTCTACTTTCAAAGCATTCATGGAGTTAATACTGCTTTGTCAGTAAAATGATCTTTCCCTTTCTTCTTGATTAATAAGCAGAGCGTCTTTTTTTTTTTTTTTTTTCCCATCAAGCTGGTAAAATTCTATTCTACTTTTACCTGAAAGATCTTACAGTTGGCTAATAAGAACTGAGGCCACACAGCACCAGGCCTCATGAACTGTTACTGCTAAATAGAGATAGATCCCCCTCAGCATCTTTTTATCCCACTCTCTCAAAAATCCCTCCCTGAATTTCAGCCACTTCACAGGCATCCATTAATGATATTTAATTTCCTCTGAAAATACTGAATGTATAATTAAGATTAAGCTGCTCTAAGGGTTTTTCCTAGATTTGAGCTTGACTCTTCCTTCTGTGTGTAAGTATGTCACTTCACCTCTTTACCTCTTTTCTGTAAGTGGAGAATGTCAAATTTACTTGCCCCGAGAAAAGCTTTCTGGATAGTCAGCAGCGGTGTTATTCAACTGTTTGGCACATAAAAACTGCCAAATAACAGCTATGCAATGTGCTGGGCAAAGCTCTCTTTGGAACATCTGTGGTACCTGACCTTTTTGTGATTCTTTTTTCTTGACAAATTATGTCATAGTGCCTCACTACACATGAAGGAGCAACAATATATAATACATGATTAAAATGAAATTTTTTACCATCTATGTTAAATAGGAACAAAGAACAATAGTAATGTGTCACCACAGTTCCAGTTCCAGTTGAATCGCTCAGTTGTGTCCAACTTTTTGCAACCCCAGGGATTGCAGCACGCCAGGCTTCCCTGTCCATCACCAACTCCCAGAACTTGCTCAAACTCATGTCCATCGAGTCAGTGATGCCACCCAGCCATCTCGTCCTCTGTGGTCCCCTTCTCCTCCCACCTTCAATCTTTCCCAGCATCAGGGTCTTTTCTAGTGAGTCAGTTCTTTGCATCAGGTGGCCAATGTATTGGGGTTTCAGCTTCAGCATCAGTCCTTTCAATGAATATTCAGGACTGATTTCCTTTAGGATAGACTTGTTGGCTCTCCTTGCTGTCCAAGGGACTCTCAAGAGTCTTCTCCAATACCACAGTTCAAAAGCATTAATTCTTTGGTGCTCAGCTTTCTTTATGGTCCAACTCTCACATCCATATGTGACTACTGGAAAAACCAAAGCTTTGACTAGATGGACTTTTGTTGGCAAAGTAATATCTCTGTTTTTTAATATGCTGTCTAGGTTGATCATAGCTTTCCTTCCAAGGAGCAAGTGTCTTTTAATTTCATGGCTGCAGTCACTATCTGCAGTGATTTTGGAGCCCAAGAAAATAAAATCTCCCACTGTTTCCATTGTTTCCCCATCTATTTGCTGTGAAGTGATGGGACTAGTTACCACAGTATTTGATGCCACCACAGTATTTGATGCAATTTGAAACCCAGTATTTTAATGGAAGGATTTCGGAAAACACCAGATAGCAATATGAGGGTGCCACTGGGAACTTTGCTTCCATTCTTTCAAAGAACTCTGTGTCCCTATCTATTCAAAGGAAAAGAACATGCTCTGTATAATCACAATGGCCTTCAGGACTGAGTTATTTTTGATACCTTTGCCTTCTTCACCAGACTAGTTGATTATACAGAATTTTTAAATTTGTCTATGTCCTCCCAATTCCACTCCTACTTTTTAATTTTGTTTTATCTATTATACCACCTTCTCTCTATTGTGTTTTAATTGTTCCTTATCAACTGGTCCATATGTTTCCTTTTTACATTTCTTCTTAACCATTCTTCACATAGCACCCAGAGTGATTATATATATATATTAAAAAAAAGAATCAAATCTTGCTTTTCTGCCCTTGAGTTTTTAATTGGCTTTCTACTGAACATAGGATTGTACGTAGTCTCCATACCATGAGTTGCAGACCTGGCTATGTTGACTTCTGCTTACTTCTCTGGCCTCACTTTGAGCCATTATTTCACTGTTGCTCCAGTGAACTGTCCACCTTTTAGTTCATAGAATACACCAAGCTCTGTCCTACCCCAGAGCAGCTGTGTAGTGTTTCTCCTGCCGAACTTCTAAGCAACGTGTCTACCCTCACTCATTATCACTCTTCATCTCAACTTAAATGTTATATTAAAAGATAGAGATTCTGACATATAAAAAAATCTCAGCAGGTCTCCCCCCTTCATGCTTTAATAGACAACATGCTTATTACCTTCCAAGCACTTCTATAATTTGTAATTATTCATTTATATATTCATTTGTCTAACGTTTGCCATACCAACTTGTCCATAAGCTCCTTGTGAGCACAAGCCAGGTCTTTTTAATGTACTACTGTCTACCTTGTGCAGAGAATACTGCCTGACAGTTAGTGGAAATTTAATAGATGGTTGTTGAATAAATAAATGAGTAATAAGGTAGATCTTTTTTCTGAATGCCCTTTTGTAAAAGAGCTCCTGATTAGTTTGTATTAAAAAACAAAAAAAACCCCTAGAGATACACTGATAATAGGAGATGAAAGAGCTGAAATTAAATCTATGAGTGAAGATGTAATAAAGAGAAATGGAAGAGAGTGAGGGAATAGCTGTTGAATAGATGAATAAGAGCAAAAGAAAAACAGCAACAGAGGAAACCCTCACTGCGGGCTGCCAAAGGAGTGATGATAATTTCTAACATTTGATTTGCAATTTTTTGATATGCCCTTGATGTAAACTCCTACATAGCCTTCCTAAGTCTTCAGAAAGTTATGCTAATATGAATAGCAAATGAGTATTTATGTTTTATGGGTATTATCTATTTTTGCATAAGAAATTACCAGAAAAATTAGCACCTTAAAAATTTACATTGACTATCTAATTGTTTATGTGATTCAGGAGTCTGAGCATGATTTAGCTGGGTCCTGGATCCATCACACTTCAGGATCCATCACACGGTTGAATCAAAGTATTGGCCAGGACTAAGGTCTCATTTGAAGGCTTGTTCTCAAGCTGTTGGACTTAGGATATCTGTTCCTTTCCAGGTGGTTCTTTCCAATATGGCAGTTTGCTTCACTGAAGTCTGCAATCCAGAAAGCTGTAGAGTGTCTCTGCTAAAAAGGATGGAAAACACAATCTTTTGTGGTTCCTATACACTTCCTATACATGGAAGTGTGGTAGTGTGCATATTAAATTTTCAGTATCCTGTCAGTTGAAAGCAAGTCACTAGGTATAGCTTATGCTCAGGATGAGAGGATTGTCCTAGAGGTCCTTGTGGGCCAACTTAGAAGTCACCTACCACAGTATGTTTCTTGATGTTTTGATTATGTGTGTGTGTGTAAATCAAAGAAAGGGTGACATTCAATATTTAAAATGACACAACAGGCTGTTGCAGGAACAGGAGGTTGGAATGGAGTTATCACGAAAACACATATTTCCTGAAAATATGAAGAACATTTGAGACAGCCCTTCACAAGGTGTGGCTGCTACTGCTAAGTCACTTCAGTCGTGTCCGACTCTGTGCGACCCCATAGACGGCAGCCCACCAGGCTCCCCCGTCCCTGGGATTCTCCAGGCAAGAACACTGGAGTGGGTTGCCATTTCCTTCTGCAATGTGTGAAAGTGAAAAGTGAAAGTGCAGTTGCTCAGTCATGTCTGACTTGTAGCGACCCCCTGGACTGCAGCCTACCAGCCTCCTCTACCCATGGCATTTTCCAGGCAAGAGTACTGGAGTGGGTCGCCATTGCCTTCTCCATCACAAGGTGTGGAGAGAGGCCTGAATTATATTATTTGGCTCTCAAGGGATGCTTGGACCTTAGATTTCAACATATTTCAATAATTTGATTGTTCAGAGTATTGCTGTAACTCTCCACTTTTCCTTCCCTTACAAGTCCTTTGGAGATATAATAGACTCAGACTCTAAATATTGCCAGAGATTTAGGGGGATTTGTATAACAATTGTGAATAGAGGGAGTTTTACAAGACTTTGCACCATAGAGTCGATTTGCTTCAGTGGAACAAAGTTCACAAGTTATTTTATAGTACACCTTGGCTTAACGTCTAACAGAAAGTTCTTTAGTGATCTAGCACTAACTTTGTGACTTATAAGCTCCCTGACTGATTAAATTAGAAAGATGTTCTATTATAAAGATAATTATTAATGCAGTTATCTAATATTAACCTGCTGTTATTGTTGTTCAGTCACCTGGTTGTGTCCGACTCTTTGCGACCCCATGGACTGCAGCACGCCAGGCCTCCCTGTCCTTAACTGTCTCCTGGAGTTTGCCCAAGTTCATGTTCATTGCTTAGTGATGCAATCCAGCCATCTCATCCTCTGATGCCCTCTTCTCCTTCTGCCCTCAATCTTTCCCAGCATCAGGGATTTTTCCAATGAGTCATCTGTTTGAATCAGATGACCAAAATATTGGAGCTTCAACTTCAGCATCAGTCCTTCCAGTAATATTCAGGGTTGATTCCCTTAAGATTGACTGGTTTGATCTCTTGCTGTCCAAGGGACTTTCAGGAGCCTTCTCCAGCACCACAGTTCAAAGGCATCAGTTTGAGCTTATTAACTTATATCACTCTTATTTAAGATCAACTGAGATGTACTGAGTATCTCTGTGCCAGGCATTGTGTTAGACATTGTTTTCAGGTGCTAACATACAGAATGCTCAAAGGACTCTGATGGACTAAACAGTTACAAGGGCTGATAGTAGAAAAGTCCATTCAAAATTTTTTAGTTATTTATAAAATAATTATTCAAAATGATAGATTGTGAGGCTCCTTTTATATATCAGTGTTATTGAAAGTTGATTTCAGGAGCTCTCCAGTTTTTTTTCATGGCAATAATATAAGAATGCAATTGTGACAATAAATGGCTTTATTTGCTTGGTGAATGCCTGTATATGTGATGGTTGAAATTCTGAGATTAATGATACCTTCCAAAAAGAGAAGGTAGAAATTAGTAGGGCTTCCCTGGTGGCTCGGATGGTAAAAGATTCCACCTGCAGTGCAGGAGACCAGGTTTGACCCCTGGGTTGGGAAGATCCCCTGGAAAAGGGAACCGCTACCGACTCTACCGTTCTTGTCTGGAGAATCCCATGGACAGAGGAGCCTGGTGGGCTACAGTCTCTGAGGTTGCAGAGAGTCAGACACAACTGAGCGACTAAGCCCACACAGAAGTTATTAGTGGTGTCACCTGGTTGCCCCACAGTGTGCTTTCCCTTTGGAACCACAGGGGAACTGGCTACATTGCTTCTATCAGTGGACAGGGTTACTGAAACCTCAGTCAGATGCCAGCTCCTTCTACTTCTCCCAAAGGGAAATCAGATGTAGCTTTTCTAAGTTGGGTACCCCACCTGTCCTGGTGTTTGTTCTCATTAAGCCCAAGGAAGGAATAGTCACTTTTTGCAAAAATTTCTTTGGTGTGGGAGTTGATAGAGGTCCGTTGCTCACAAGGGCCTGCTGTGGGGAGAATAGTTGACTGACAGCCTGATGCTGAGGCCATTATTCTCCTAGAGTGCTACCAGCCAGTGGCTGAGCCTGGCAGAGGTACTGGAGTGTGGGCTCTCCTCCAATTCTGGACTCTTCTAATAGGTAGGGACTCCCATCCAGCCTGATGGAGGCTTTCTTGGTACTGTGCTTTGGTATGAGGCTCTTCCTACTTTCTCCTTTCTTCTGTATCTACCTTCACAAGTATCAGACCTGAAAGCTCTTCCCACCTATATCTGCTCCCTCTTCCTTTACTGCCTGTACAGAACTTGACTCACTAAATCTCTTGAGCATGTCTAACGCCATCTTGGTGTCAACGTGTTTAAGGGTCTGAACAGGCCTGGGATGAGTTCACCTCTGCAGGTGACAGCTGTGTCATACACTATTAGAGTGGGCATGCCCAGTATCTGGAATCATCATGAAGAACTTGGGGTACTGAGGAGACTGGGAATGGCCCTGCTACATACCTCACTTTGATCTAAGCAGTGTTACATTTCGAGCATGGCATTTTATTTAGTAAATCAAAGCAGCGTTTTATCACATTAGAAGGACTCTTTCCTTTAAAAATAGGATTCCCAAAATTGGAATGTGTTTTTCTAGGACAATTAAGTTATTCAGATTACTGTGTTTGCAGTTTGTGACAGATGGATGAGGTGGTTCACTATAATATTAAAAAAAGAAAACACAATCAGTGGGTCCAGAAATGCATATTTGGATTGAGCTCATCTGTTTCCTGTGTTTTAGATGTATTTTGATGTGGGCTGGGGAAGTTTGTCATTGACTGGGACCAAAACCCAGAATACGAAAACTTAGTTCATCTTAAGTTAGAAGAACAATCCAAAACTGATACTTCCCTGGTAAAATCATGATAGCTTAAATTCACAGCAGGATTTATACACATCTTTTGAAAAAGGAGACATTTCTGGTCTCCATGATAGGAGAGTTCAAGTCCATCCTGTACCCCATTATATCCTCAATTGTCTGTATCATGTGTCAGATAGGGTAGATGGTCAAAGATATTTGTTGAAAAAAAAATGAAGGTCGTTATAATCAAGATAGTTTTAATTGTGAGTAAATGTGACTCTGTTTCTACCATTTTTATTTGTAGTAATATATCTGGTAATCACAATTCTGTGATCTGTGTTTCTTTAACCCTGGGTGGCGCAGTGGTAATGATCCATCTGCTAATGCAGGAGATCCAAGAGACACAGTTGGATCCCTAGGTCAGGAAGATTCCCCTGGAGGAGGAAATGGCAACCCACTCCAGTATTCTTGTTGGAAAATCCCATGGACAGGGGAGCCTGGTAGGCTATAGTCTGTGGGGTCCCAAAGAGTCAGACACAGATGAGTGGCTGAGCACACTACTTAGGTGACCAGTAAAGAGGGGATGATGTTGGTAGGTGTTGACTCATGCATGACTTTTTTTCAGGATTTTTTTTTTAAGTGATCAAGGTGAACTATCATAATAAATGTCTTGTTGTTCAGTCTCTTAAGTCATGTCTAACTCTTTGTGACCCATGGACTGTAGCATGCCAGGCTTCTCTATCCTCCAGTCCTCTTTTCCAAAGAGAGGCTCTTTGTATCAGGTGGCCAACGTATTGGAGTTTCAGCCTCAGCATCAGTCTTTCCAATTAATATGCAGGGTTGATTTCCTTTAGGATTAACTTTGATCTCCTTGCTCTCCAAGGAACTCTCAGGAGTCTTCTCCAGCACCACAATTCAAAAGCATCAATTCTTTGGCACTCAGCCTTCTTTATGGTTTAACTCTCACATTTGTACATGACTATTGGAAAAACCATAACTTTGACTATATGGACCTTTGTTGGCAAAGTGATGTCTCTGCTTTTTAATACACTGTCTTGGTATGTCATAGCTTTTCTTCTAATGAGCAAGTATCTTTTAATTACGTGGCTGAAGTCACCATCTGCAGTGTTTTGGAGCCAAAGAAAATAAAATCTGCCACTATTTCCACTTTTTCTCCATCTATTTGCCATGAAGTGATGGAGCCAGATGCCATGATGTTAGCTTTCTTAATGCTGAGTTTCAACTCAGCTTTTTCATTCTCCTCTTTCACCCTCAATATGAGGCTCTTTAGTTACTCTTCATTTCTGCCATTAGATTGGCATCATTTGCATATCTGAGGTTGTTGCTGTTTCTCCCAGCAACCTTGATTTCAGCTTGTGCTTCATCCAGCCCAGCATTTCACATCACTCACTCTGCACTTTACTGAAATAAGCAGAGTGACAATATACAGCCTTGTCGTACTCCTTTTCCAATTTTGAACCAGTCAGTTCCAGATAAGGTTCTAACCATTGCTTCTTGACATGCATACAGGTTTCTTAGGAGACAGGTAAGGTGGTCTGGTGCTCCTATCTCTTTAAGAATTTTCCACAGTTTCTTGTGATCCACACAGTCAAAGGCTTTAGTGCGGTCAATGAAACAGAAGTAGATGTTTTTCTGGAACTCCTTTGTTTTCTCCATGATTCAGTGAATACTGGCAGCTTGATCTCTGATTCTTCTGCCTTCTCTAAACTGAGCTTTTACATCTGGAAGTTCTCAGTTCAGATACTGCTGAAGCCTAGCTTAAAGGATTTTGAGCATAACCTTGCTAGCATGTGAACTAAGTGCAAATGTGCAATAGTTTGAACACTCTGCTATTGTCCTTCTTTTGGATTGTAATTAAAACTGACCTTTTCCAGTCCTGTGGCCACTGCTGAGTTTTCCACATTAGCTGACATGTTAAGTGCAGCACTTTAACCACATTATCCTTTGGGATTTTAAATAAATCAGCTGTAATTGTGTCACCTCCACTAGCTTTGTTCATAGTAATGCTTCTTAAGGCCCACTTGACTTCACATTCCAGGATTTCCAGCTCTAGCTGTGTAAAGGTTGTAGCAACATATAAACCTGTATTAAAATACCTAAAACTCTATAACAGTGAATTCTTTTAGTGTAAGCTGTGCTTGTACCCCACCATGTGACATTACAGTGAGTTTCAAGTGCATGTGAAGGAGATGGTGCTGCCATTTCCTCCCTTATTCAGTTCAGTTAAATTGCTTAGCTGAGCCTGACTCTTTGGGACCCCATGGACTGCAGCATGCAAGGCCTCCCTGTCCATCACCAACTCCTGGAGTTTACTCAAACCCATGTCCATAGAGTCGGTGGTGCCATCCAACCATCTCATCCTCTGTCGTCCCCTTCTCCTCCTGCCTTAAATCTTTCCCAGCATCAGAGTCTTTTCAAATGAGTCAGTTCTTTGCATCAGGTGGCCAAAATATTGGAGTTTCAGCTTCAGCATCAGTCCTTCCAATGAATATTTAGGACTGATTTCCTTTAGGATAGACTGGTTGGATCTCCTTGCTGTCCAAGGAACTCTCAAGAGTCTTCTCCAACACCATAGTTCAAAAGCATCAATTCTTTAGTATTCAGCTTTCTTTATAGCTCAACTCTCACATCCATACATGACTACTGGAAAAACCATAGCTTTGACAAGATGGACCTTTGTTGGTAAAGTAATGTCTCTGTTTTTTAATATATTGTCTAGGTTGGTCATAGCTTTTCTTCCAAGGAGCAAACATCTTTTAATTTCATGACTGCAGTCACCATCTGCAGTGATTTTGGAGCCCCCCAAAATAAAATCTGTCACTCTTTCCACTGTTTCCCCATATATTTGCCGTGAAGTGATGGGACCAGATGCCATGATCTTCGTTTTCTGAATGTTGAGTTTTAAGCCAGCTTTTTCATTCTCCTCTTTCATTTTCATCAAGAGGCTCTTTAGTTTTTCTTCACTTTCTGCCATAAGGGTGGTGTCATCTGCATATCTGAGGTTATTGATATTTCTCCTGGCAATCTTGATTCTAGCTTGTGCTTCATCCAGCCCAGCATTTCTCATGATGTACTCTGCATATAGGTTAAATAAGCAGGATGACAATATACAGCCTTGATGTACTCCTTTCCCTATTTGTAACAAGTCTGTTGTTCCATGTCCAGTTCTAACTATTGCTTCCTGACCTGCATACAGATTTCTCAAGAGGCAGGCCAGGTGGTCTGGTATTCCCATCTCTAAGAATTTTCCAGAGTTTTTTGTGGTCCACATAGTCAAAGGCTTTGGCATAGTCAATAAAGCAGAAGTAGATATTTTTCTGGAACTCTTTTGCTTTTTCGATGATCCAACAGATGTTGGCAATTTGGTCTCTGGTTCCTTTGCCTTTTCTAAACCTAGCTTGACTATCTGGAAGTTCACGATTCACGTACTATTGATGCCTGGCTTGGAGAATTTTGAGCATTATTTCACTAGCATGTGAGATGAGTGCAATTGTGTGGTAATTATTAAACAATGATTAATAAAAGAGGCTACTATCTGGAGAAGATTTTTGATTTGCGGAACATGTCAGTTTTGGAAGCAAATGACCTCCAAAAGTACATATCAAAGGAGAAGATAGAAGTGCCAGAACTGAAGTTGGGAAGAATTAACTGTGATACCAGAAGCCAATGCCAGACATATTTTAGATGCATTTATCTTTTTATTGGGGCTTCCCAGGTGGTGCTAGAGGTAAAGAACCCAACTGCCTTGAAGGAGACATAAGAGACTCGGATTTGATCCCTGGGTCGGGAATGTCCCCTGGAGAAGGGAATGGCAACCCACTCCAGTATTCTTGCCTAGAGAATCCCATGGACAGAGGAGCTGCGCGGGCTACAGTACATAGGGTCACACAGAGCCAGACATGACTGAAGCGACTTAGGGTGTATGCATGCGTGTTTTTATCAGGATTGATATTGTTTTGTTAGTTCTCTGGATATAGTAGGCTTTTGGTGATCTGAGCCAACTCATGTGTTTTTTCCAGAGCCAATATTATTTTCACCATGAGATTTTGCAGGAGGCATGTCCTCCCAACCCTGAGACACTTATGTGGCATGATAGCAAGAATACTTGTATTTAAAAGAAAAGCATTATAGTAACTTGGTTAGGAATTCAGCTATAGAGTCCAATTGTTTGGATTAAAATTTCAGCTTTGCCATTTTCAAGATGACAGTATTAATACCTGACCCTTCATATTCTGTGCCTTCATACCTACACTCGGAGAAGGCAATGGCACCCCACTCCAGTACTCTTGCCTGGAAAATCCCATGGATGGAGGAGACTGGTAGGCTGCAGTCCATGGGGTCGCTAAGAGTCGGACACGACTGAGCGACTTCACTTTCTCTTTTCACTTTCAGGCATCGGAGAAGGCAATGGCAACCCACTCCAGTGTTCTTGCCTGGAGAATCCCAGGGACGGGGAAGCCTGGTGGGCTGCTGTCTATGGGGTCACACAGAGTCGGACGCGACTGAAGTGACTTAGCATAGCATAGCATAGCATACCTACACTGGTGAGAAGGAGAAATACTAGTATTAGCCTCGTTGGGCTATTGTGTTGTACATGAGTTGATGTAATAAAGAGCTTAGGCAAGTACCAGGCACACAGTAGGCACTCCAATAATGCTAATAATTGTTATGAAATAAAGTAGCTCTTTCTCCAACTAAACCATGTAAGAGAGAGTTCACCCTGGTATGTGGAGATACAGCATGGTTTCATAACTGGTACCTTAATATAGAAGTTCCTTAAGGCTTGACTCATAGTTTTTTGCAGAAATTTTAGGAGCCAGTCCTTTTTTGAATTTGTAGTCACTGTTGCCACAACCTGTTTTTTAAATTTCCTCTGGCTAGAGTCACTAGACTGTGACTTAAATTATAACTTTAAAACTCATTTCCTCAAGTTACTTGTGCTCTGTAGAGTCATTACATACGTACTGCTCTTATTTGACATTTTCTCTTACTATTTTTCTTGATAAATTATGACCTGTTGTGCCACTTCCCTTATATGTGAAATTGATACAATGTAATAGAAACAAGATGTAATATCAATAAAATGATCTATCATAAACACAGCTAAAACTGGGAAACACATGTCCAAAATTAAGTGATACAGAATCAAAATACACTTTTCTTTCTTCCTCGGAAGAGTCTGATAAAACCAAAGATTAGCACAAGAAAGAAACCCTTTTGCTACCTCTAGTGATGCTTGTGTTCCTGAGAATCTATGGAAAAACTGGATTAGTGCTATGGGAAAGCTTGCTTTAAGAGCAGGATCTGTGTGTTGATGTGTCTTTTCTTACTTATATGGTTGGATTTCCAAAGTAGTCATTTATTGTCTGGGGTTAAATAGTGCTCTCTTCAGCTGACAATTAAAAAGGACTGCAAAATAGTGAGTCAACTATGCTGTCAATGGATTAGGTATGATTATCAGGTGGAATTATAGGTTGGGTAAAAGGATTTCAAAGGCCTTCAATTCTATGAAATGCTAACTAATAAAAAAAGAAGGTCCAACACCTGAGAACCAGCTACTATATCGGTTTCACTTTCCACCATTTATGGTGGAAGGAAAATACTATGAGAAAAACAGTTACTTAGGCAGAAAAGGACTACATGGAAACTAAAGTTGCTTGTTTTCAAATTCTTAAGACTAGGGTGGGTTTTGGTGTTAGAGAACTCTTGAGAGTCCCTTGAACTATAAGGAGGTCAAACTAGTCAATCCTAAAGGAAATCAACCCTGAATATTCATTGGAAGGCCTGATGCTGACGCTGAAGCTCCAATACTTTGGGCACCTGATGCGAAGAGCCATCTCATTGGAAAAGAACTTGATGCTGGGAAAGAAAGAAGGCGGGAGGAGAAGGGGAAGACAGAGATGAGATGGTTGGATGGCATCATTGACTCAATGGACATGAGTTTGAGCAGGCTCCGGGAGATGGTGAAGGACAGGGAAGCCTGGTGTGCTGCAGTCCATGGGGTCACAAAGAGTCAGACACAACTGAGCGATTGAACAACAACAACAGGGGGGTTGTTCTATTATGAATTGTTAATGTTTAGTGGTGGGTTTCTCTGTTATGAATTGCTCTTGTTTAACTGCTAACTTGTGTCTGACTCTTTTGAGACCCAATGAACTGTAGCCTGCCAGTCTCCTCGGTCCATGGGATTTTCCAGGCAAGGATACTGGAGTGGGTTGCCATTTCCTCCTCCAGGGGATCTTCCCAACCCAGGGACCGAGCCTGTGTCTCATGCATTGGGCAGGCGGATTCTTTACCACTGAGCTACCAGGAAAGCCCCGTATTAAAATACACATGAGTAAAATTATGACAAGGGGAAAAAGTAAACTATATATTAAACACTCATGTGAGGCTCTGAGAATGACATCTACTATTTCATGTAAGTCCCTTCTTCCTCCCCGAAAAAAGCAATCCTGTGAATTAGGTATTATTTTGTAGCTAAGGGATCGGGTTAGAGGAACAGAGTAAGGATAAGGTCACTCAAAGTCTGTATTCTTTCCATTATTTCATACCTTGTCTTAGGATCTGCCTTCTTGTTTATATTACTCCTAGTCTTAGGTTACTGGGATTGTCCTCTCCTTTTCTACCAGTTCTCTCACCTTGATCCTATACAAGTCAGATTTTCAAGGAAGAATGCCAGGATCAGAGTGTCACTGATAAGTAGGTCTGTTGGTTGTCTAGAGGAGACTCGGTGGTTCTCCTGCCTGGGTGTATTGTACTGCTTAATCTCTCAGTCTTACTGGTTCAGAAACAAGTTTCAGCAGAAATGAGAGCAGACTGTTTCTCGTGCTTGGCTTATGCATAAGCCTGTTGATACATAAGATGAGAACACCAGTTGATTTATTTATAACAAGAAGCAAACTGGCTAAGGTCCTGAACACTCACATTCTGTGGTCAATGCTTTCATTCTCTGTAGACAGGTGTCTTAAGAAGCCACATTATGATCACAAACTTGCTGTGATTGCTAATTCATTGGAATAGAAAGAACTGGTAACTCAGTGAGGTTTGATGGCTTCTGGTAAATTAGCATTCATATCCAAATTACATATGTAATACACTGATAGGTTGACTCAAGCCCTTGGGCATTGGAGAATTTGGGTGGGTACTGCCAGTACTGTTTTTGTTTATTTATGTTTTCCTTGTCTTGTAAGTGCTTTGGTTTCTAACAGTTCACTTTCTGATTGATTCATTTCTCAAATCTTGTGGATTCCAGGGGGAACTTCTAGAACTTAATATGACTTTACACATATGTGTTTCAATCAATTTCATATTGATGTTTAGTTCAACTTTCAGGTAGCAGTCTTTCTTTCTCTTATCTGGAAATGAATTTTGGGTTGGATGGAGGAAATCCCTCTGTGCATATCAAAGCCATAGACACCAGATTGCTTTTCAAAAGAAAATGAAATTTACTCCTTTGAACAGAGGTATGTGAAAGATGACATTCTTGGAAATGATATCCAATTAAGATTTAGTGATATCTTAATAACGGGGCACTGTATTTATATTGCTTTAGGAATTTTGTTTATGTTAAGTGAAAAGTGAAAGTTGCTCAGTCGTGTCCGACTCTGCGACCCCATGGACTGTACATTCCATGGAATTCTCCAGGCTAGAATACTGGAATGGGTAGCCTTTCCCTTCTCCAAGGGATCTTCCCAACCCAGGGTTCGAACCCAGGTCTCCCTCATTGCAGGCAGATTCTTTACCCACTGAGGAGGGCCTAGTCTCAGAATATGTTTTATAGCAAGAAAACCCCATCAATGTCTGCCTCAAGGATGAGAGTTGTAAAGCCTTAAGAAAGCCATATAGGCCTCAAATATTAATGCTTTTCTCATCATCTGTTTTTTAACCTTTGAGACAAATTTCTTTGCTTTACCATATTTTGTTTCAAAAATTTCTTCTTAGGATGTTGATGTACCTGAGATATTTAATGCATTAGACTACTGTTTAGCAAATGGATATTAAACATGCTGCAAATATAATTTAAATGTCTAAAGAAATTCTCTAGAGGAATTCAACTTTAATAATGCAGCAATATGTATATTCTAGATCACTTGAATGATTACTTTGTAAATCAGCACTCTCTTCTAATCTAAAGCCTGAACTTGTGTTTTAATTCTTTTTAGCATCAATTATTATTACTTTAATTATCACTGGCTTATTCATAATGGGATGCTTAAAAAAAAGGCCAGACACTATCATCTCATTCTACAAATCAGGTTTCTTAAAATTTTAAAGTGCAAAGAGAGATGAAAGAATTGAGTTCTACCAAAGGGTAATGGAAACAGATCGTACCTGGGTAATTATTATCTGGATGACTACTGATTTGTGGCAAATAGATGTTTAAATTCTGCTGATGGAGTGGTCATTAAAATCAAGCTTCCTTATATCAATTACTTCCTGAATTTGAATTGAAGAAGAGAATTTTGGTCCATTAGCTTGTCCGTTACAGAAAAAAATATTGAATGGCTCTGATTCCTAGTAGTGAAAAATAAAATGCATTCCACTGTTGCAGGAGATTAAAATTGTTTGGAGTGATTTTTCATCAGAGAATCACATAGTAGCCTTCTTTTTCTTTTTGGAGTTTGTGGATTGATTGCTGATATACAGACTAGGTTTAGAAGATTCTGAGATATTGATTTATGAGTCTCAAGCTATATAGATCCAAGAAATATGTTTTCCTTTCCCTTTAAATGGATATACACCATCGAGCTTAATCTCTTCTCCCAAATTTAGAATATCATTTGAATTTCTGAAGAAAAACACACACACACACACACACTAAAGGCTCTGAAGATTCTAGTGGGTGTCACCATCAATAAAGCCAATTAGTTAATGTAATAAGCCTGATACTAGAAACCAGATACAATAGTTTCTTTGATGAAGGGTCTATGTGAATAGACTCAAGTTCTGATTGAAATAGCTTGAGTTGTTACTGCAGTGTGGGTCCATCTATGTTTAACTACCCTCAATGTGTCTGGGGTAAGCAATTCATGCCATAGACTTTAGAGAAATTCTTCTTAAGAAACTTGTGGTAATGTCAAAGTATTTAGAATACAGTTCAACTCTTTTCTTTCTGCTTTTTAAATTTCTACTTCTTCCTTTATTTTCTTTCCCTTCTTTCCAATTTCAAGATCTTCTGTTTTTATTACATTTTCTTTTCTTTCTGTCTAATTTTAAGACCTTATATTTTTCTTATTTTTTATTACATTTCACTTTTTTCTTTCTGCATGCTCTGGGGAAAGGAGAAAAAGCGAAGAATTTTTGCTTAGGTTGCCATTTATAATTATGACTGATAATTAATCCACATCCCTTACGAAGTAGGTGAATTGAGGTTCTGAGTGTGTAAAAAACAGCTTTAGCACAACTGAAAATTGATGGAGCCATTTTGAATTCAAGTGTTAAAGTATTCCATAATAAGAGAATTATTTTATCTCTCTATATAATATTTCTATGCATAATACAGATATCCACTATCCATGTATCTGTACATATCTATGGTAGCACTAAGAAATATATTTTATTAATGTAGTCATTTCCAGAACCCTATCCCTCATGCCAAAGAAAAGCAGGATGATTTCTGGCAAATATTTGGGCTCTAAATATTTGTTAAATAGAAAGCATATCTCAAAAGCTCACCATTAGAATATTTCTATTTTGTTCTTAGGTACAGTACAGCATATAATATTCATGGACATGGCTATGAGATTTAATCAAAACACCTAAATCTAATTTATATTTCTTTTTCCATTGTGCTTAGTCACTCAGTGATGTCCAGCTCTGCAACCCCATGGACTGTGGCCTGCCAGGCTCCTCTGTCCACAGGGATCCTCCAGGCAAGAATACTGGAGTGGGTTGCCGTGCCCTCCCACAGGAGATCTTCCAACCCAGGGACTGAATCCAGGTCTCCCACACTGTAGGCAGATTTTTTACCATCTGAGCCACCAGGGAAGCCCCCCTTTTCCATTAAATTCCCCAAATCTAAAGCTCAAAGAATTCAGAAATTTGAACATGCTATCAGTACCAAGTATCATGCTTACCATCAGAATTTATATCATTCAAGAATATAGTTAACCTTATCATTTAAAAAAGAGTAATGACAGATATAAAAACTGAGTTAACTTAGACATAAAGATTACAAACTGAGTGTATTTATCTTTGAAGGTAATTAATAATTGCATGTGCCAGAGATATATAAAAAATTGGCCTCAGAACTTACTATAGGGACTTTATCCTTTCCTCTACAAATTGCTCAGTTCCACCAAAGCAAAGACACTATTCCCCACTGAGGACTAAATAAATGACAAGATTGAAGTGGTGAAAAATAAATTCCTTCTCTGAGTTGCTTGAGTAAAAAGCTATCTGAAAAAATATCACATTTTTCTCTTCACATAATGAAAACTTAACAGTTTTCACAACATTGTACTTATTTGAAAGGAAGCTTGGAAAATTCATTCTAAAGGGAAGCGTATATGGGATATTAGTTCTACCACACACATAAATAATGCAGAAGAGCACTGAGAATAAGAATTATTTGGCCTATTCGGCGCCCACCTCCCACCCCAAACTTTCATCTGTGTTATTACAATCCATGTATAAACATTTTCTGGTAACTGGGGAATAAGTTATTTATGCACTTTATTTTCACAACATGTCTATAAGAATGTAAAAATGTAAACATTGATCTACATAATCATATAAGTATATTAAGTGAAACTTCCTGCAACAGTGTGAGTCAGATCATTAAAAAATAGCAAAATTTGCTTTCAATGGCTTATCTGCTGAACGTGGACATTTTAATTATTCTAGATAGTTTGAGTTCATGAATGACTTATTAGTCACTCATTCTGTTTTTTTTTTTCTTGTTCATCATCCTTGTGAGCTTCTGATATTGAGATCATAGTCTTCAATGTTGTTTATTTAAATTCTTACTAGAATAGCCTGGGAAATTAGATGGCCAGCCAGAGTAGACTCTGTTCATGATACAGTTGGCCATATGATTGTATATCTCTTAAGGAAAAAAGGACCAAAAATGTAACACAACATGCTAGAAGCAAGACTTTTTCCCCAATGCAGATGATATGATAAACACTGAATTTTGCTGGAAAGATACATATATATATATATATTTTTTTTTTTTTTTTTCTCCACATCTTTTTGTTTCTAGGCTCTAAAGTAAAGAACATTGACTAGGAGTCATGAGACTTGAACCATTACAAACAGATTTTTCTTGACTGCATTTCTTTACCTGCCATAGTGCCCCGATCACTGTCACCAAACTCCCCAGTGTTTCTATTGCTACTGTCCTGCTTGCTCACCATCCCTAAACACGCCCAGGTTCTGTATCAAGACCTTTCCTGCATCATTGTTTTGCACATTATTTCCCTTCTTCACATTTAATTTAATCATTTTCTAATCATCCCTTAGATAACAATTGATAATCACTCTCTAAATAGGCCTTTCCAAAGCCCACCATCTATACGAGTCTCCTGCATAGCATTCTTGCAGAATTACTTCATAATTACCTGCATGTTTTACTATTTTAAAATGTAAATTTATTTTAATAATTGTTTTTTATTGTCTAGATAGGGTAGGTAATATGCTTCATTAAAGCAGAGAGTTTGTCTAGTACACTGCAGATACTCAGTAAATATTTGAGAAACAAATAGATGAATAAATAAGTAGTAAGAGTTGAGGTAGGATAAATGAGTTACAAGATTTCATCCATCTGGAGCAGTCTATGATATTGGGGTAAGTTCACTGTTTCATTTTCATTCAAAGACAGCCCTGAAGGAGATTTTATTTTACAATCATGCTTCATGCACACAGTCAAGAACTGCAAGAAAGTTTCTTCAAAACACACTCTGAGTTTTGGGATTTTCATACCAAAGAGTTAATCTCTAAAACATAAATATGATCCCACATTTTTCACTTGACCTGGCTCTTTGAAACCTTGACCTGGCTCTTCACTGTATATAACATGAAAAGCAAACCCTTTGGAATGATATGCAAAGCCCTCATGATCTGCCTGTGCTTTCAGACTATAGCTAAGACAGGAGTCCTGCATTTGACACTTAAGACCTATCTACAGCTCTCAAAATTTCATGGTGCTTTTAATGTTGCCTTTTTTTTTTTTTCATTTGTTGTCATGCCTTTGTAACTACTATGTCTACTTTCTAAATAGCCATTCTTCCCATTCCTATTTTTTAGTTTTTGGTCACTAGGCAAATTCCAACTCAGACTTCAAGATTTGGCTGAAATTTTGAATACTTAGTCATTTTTTTTTGTATGTCCAGAAAGACCAAAGAACTTTATTATATGTATGCCTCTAATATAGCACTTAACAGATTTCTATAATCATTTATCTGATTACCTGACCACAGGAACAGTTTTTCCCTTAATATTGACAATCCTGAAGAATAGGCATTGCATTCTTATCGTGTGGGTACCTGGGTCCCCAGCAGAGTGCCTGGCACACATTAGGCAGTTCTTGAGTGTGGAGTCAATGAATGACGGTGAGTCTCAATTTACTATGTTGAAAGCTTAGCCTATGTTTACTAGTGCTTTCCTATGTTCAGGTGTGAGTGGGAGAAAGTGGTCTCTAGCATCCCAATTTCCTTCTAATATTATAGTTTATTAATAATGAATCATTTTAGGGACTTGCTTTTATAAGCTAACATCTACAAATGAATATTTTAAATAATTTTATTAAAAATTATTTCATTATTTCCTCTGAATATTTGCCTTTTATTTTTTGCATTTTTCCTAAAATTAATTTATTCAAACTAGAGTGAATAATTTATGCAGAAAGAGCATTCTCTAGATGTTGGTGGTTATAATTCTGAATACATCAGCTTCTTACAAGATTTTAAAATCAGAGAATTGTTTTTCAAACTTTTGTTCAGTTTTGTATTTATGATCACTTTAAATCTTTATCTCCCGTATTTATTAACTGGTGAGTCTTCACTATTTACTTATTGCTTCCTATGATAAAAATGCATGATCAGCCCTTAGCTCCTTTCAAGAGAACACTCATTTTATTTTTTGGAGTAATCATAAATTCTATTTCTGTTTTCCAAGATGTTGGAAATAACAATCAAGCATTTTGCTTATGATTATAATAAGAAGAAATTCTGTATAACATCATGATGTAGTACTTATCAATATATTTCTTTTTTTACTAATTAATGAGAACTCAATACAAAACCCTCTGCTCTTGTGACCCTCCAGTGGGTCATGGAGTGCAAACCAGTCCATCTCAGGTATAGGTGTTCAGAGTTGGGGATTTTCAGTCATGTCACCTTATTACCATTTATTTGGTGTTCAGTGCTGATGATGAACTAGAAAATTCAACCAACATTTCCTTGTAAATAAGAGTAATGAAATATCAAATATCTTGGTTACATGGTACAAAAAACAAGACTGTCATCTTTCAGGTTTATACTTGTAAAAGAAATGGAGACGCAGAGAGAGAGAGAGACAAAGGAACAGTTTTATGGACACATGTTTTAGAACCACCCTACACTAATAAAACACAATTTTAGAAGGCAGAAAAAATATTTCCTAACACTTTAATAGTCCTATTTTAATCATGTTCATTGACTGAAGCGCCAAGTGCTAATGTGCCCTTGCTCTAAATTATTTCAAGAACATACAATGGGGAAAAAAAAAGAAGAACTTGCAGTAGATGGAGCCTCCCTGAGGCTGTGAAACAGCAGGTGGTCCTTTAGCAGCAGCCTGGGCATCTTATGAACAGCTCAATGCTCCCCAAAGGCCACAATTCTGTCTTGTTCAGAGCCAGGCCACCTTGACTGAAGCTCTGCCAGCAAGACTTTTTATTGGTAAAAACATTGTGAACTGATAAGAGAAGAGATTTGATAACCAGGAAGGCTCACTCCCTAATTTTAGGTCTGAGCAACAACAAGCCAGGTGCTATGAGTTACATAGTATCTCTTATAAGGAATTCAAGGGAAGACTTGAGAAGCTGTCTCTCTTGTGTGCCATTTCACCCTTAGAGACAACTCACAGCGTTTTAAAACAAGAAGGATATGATAGCTAAAGAGTATCTTCACCACCTCCAGGTGGAACCAAGTATGTGACTACCAACTAGAGTTTACACAACATCCACAAACTGTTTAAGTGTGCAGAAAAATGTTTGCAATGTTACTTACACTATTATTAATGATTACTCTGTTTATGGAAAAGGCATCTGGAGAACAGCAGATGCATTGAGGAGGAATAAAAATGAATTTTTGCTTTATACATTTTAGATTTTTAAAATGTTCTTTTGCAACAAAAATGCTACTTCTGATTTTTAAAAATATTTTCCAGACCTCAAATGCCTTTTCTTTTGTAAATAGTAACCTATGTAAGCTTCTCTAACCGTAGTAATAATTTAACTTCATCAGCTTTGCAAAGGCTGATATTTTCTAAAGTATTAAAACATTTAGTATACTTTAATTGTCCTTTACCATTAGTAGGGCAAGGCGAATTATTGACCAACTGGAGAAAATCATATTTAGGGGACAGCAGAAGGTCCCCAACTAACCTACCAGTGGTCATTGCCATCATCATCATCATTATCATCAGCATCAGCATCATCAAGCAGCAGTTTTTAAACAGTCCATCTGAGCATGGCATGGCACAGCACTCTGCAAGGTTAATGAAACAGAGTGTCAAGGACTGCCGTTTCAATGTTCCCATTCATACCACAGACTAAACATCAATAGCAACATACATATACAGGTATAGACAATTCCCCCATTGTAAAAAAAAACCTGACTACAAAATTGGTTTTGGAGATGATGTTGGTCATTCCTAATCGAGGAAACCCAAATGCCACATAGAAAATGTTATGTTTTCCTTTAAGCAGAAGACCATAATTGGGTAGTTGTTTGAGAAGATATTTTGTAATACCATTGTTTTGATCTGTATAGACTCTGGTAAACAAATCTTTCTCTCAAGTGCTGGTGTTATCATAGAACAGTTACTTGCAAATAACAAAAGCATAATCATTCTTAGTAAGCACTTGTTTGCTGCTGACTAGGATAGGACATGTTGTTCTAGTTATATTTGCTAGAATAGTTCTTTTGTTAGCTAAGAATGAGTACTGTTTTTCTTTACTGAATTTTCTGCTGTTGGCATGACATGAACTTCAAGAGCATCAAAGAATATTGAGTCTAGAGTCCTATTGTTGATTTTAATAATTTTCTCTCATAATTGGCTTAGAAATTGATTTTTTGTTGTCTTCATGCTTTATAAGAGAAAACTGAATTTAAGTTTTGATATAACAGTAGAACTCACCTTATAAAGAGTATCTTTTTTTGTTTTTGGAGTTCAGAACTTCAATAAAATCTCTTTGAAAATGATATGTTGATCCTTCTGAAGATTACTACTGTTGTTTCTTTTAATTAAGCTCTGTATTTACTTATTTTTGAGGGACTATGTAAGAATGACATAAAACTTTCTTGCTGAGACTTTTAAGAAGGTCAAGTAGAGATTGATGTGAAAGCTTGTTTTCATGTCCAATGAAAAGAAAAGGTTTAACATTTCAGAATCACTTTTTTGTTTTAAATAAAATTAAAAATTGTTTGAACAGGTTTAAGTTCACAGCAAAATTGAGAGGAAGGTGCAGAGATTTCTTATATACACCGTACACTTACATATACATAGCCTCCCCCATTATTAACATTCCCAAATATAATGATGTACTTGTTACAGTTAATAAACCTATGTTGACACATCATAATTACCCAAAGTCCATAGTTTACCTTAGAGTTCATTCTTAGTGTTGTACGTTCTGTGGATTGGGACAATTGTATGGCGACATATACCCACCATTCTCGCATCATAGAGAGTGTTTTTACTGCCCTAACACTTATCTGAGCTCTGCCTTCTCCCCTTTATTCCTGGAAACTGGATCTTTTGACTGTCTGTGGTCTTTTTGTCTTTTCCACAATGTCATATAGCTGAATTTATATAGTATGTACTCATTTAGACCGGCTTTTTTTTTTTTGAACTTAGTAATATACATTCAGATTTTCTCTATGTATTTTCATGAGTTGATAGTTTGCTTCTTTACAGCATTAAATAATATTTCATTGTATGGATGTGCCATGCTTTATTTATCCATTTCTTACTGAAGGACATCTTGGTTGCTGTAAATTTTAAAAATTGTGGATAAAGCTGCTATAAAAATCTGTGTGTAGGTTTTAGCGTGAACATGAGTTTTAAACTTTCTCTCATTTTTGCATAAATACAAAGAGGCATTCACTATCAATTTTGGAAAGAAAGGCAGAGACTCAGATTGTTGTGCTCTGTGTAGATTCATTGCTCTGTTAATCAAAGATTCTAGTAGATGATGCTATTAGCTGTACAGTCTCCACATTAAGCCTTTTTCTCATTTGGATAATGTTTTCTTTAAAAGAAATACTAATGAGAAATAAGGTTTCAAGGACTTTATTCTACAAGTAGACTGTAATTACTATGAGAACAAGAACTATTTCAAAATTCTGAGTATAATCTAATGTTATGGGTTCTCGATATACGTCTCTCAATGATAATGATGTGGTTAAATCAGCTTCATAAAAACACTTCACCTGAAAGTATTATTGAGAAGTAGCTTTGGTTGTCTTAAGAGTATCACCGAGTTTCTAAGGAAATTTCCTGAATTTGTAGCAGGCCATGCTAGCTTTTATTGTTTTTTACTGATCCATTTTTTATTAAAATCAAGTGAAATAAACTGTGTAGTAAGTTTAGATTGATTATATATGTATTCCCTAGCTTAGATAAGAATGCAACAATGAACAAGAACAACTCTTGTTCTGCTCCACTTCAAAGCCTTAGCAAACCTCTTATGACTCAATACACTATTGGTATCATTGAAAAGATCCTGAGTCAGTCATCTAGAAATGCTCCCACACAGACTCACAAGAGATTACAGATCATTTTTTCAGACTGGGGACAGTCAAATGGACTTAGGCCTGAAGAAAATGTAGTTATGAAGGGATCTAAAGGCAGTAAAAAATTTCCATTAACTATACAGAGGAGAAAACCATTACCATTCTGCCATTTCAGCAGTATGACATAAAACAATGCTCTGATAAAAGATGAAAACAAATCTATAAATCCAGTATATGCTTGCAGGGGACGCATCCAGAGTGGTATTAAATTTGACTTCAAATCACACGCAGACAACCTAAAGACCTTCTCAGTGATGGTCAACCTTAATATGATTGTGAAACTCAGAAACTTCGCTCTCCAACAAAAGTTGTCCTTATTTCCTTGAGAGCTTTTATTAACTTCACTTATAAATCTCATTTAATATCTAGATAGCAGCAATAACATTTAGGATTTTAACCAGTCCATCAGCATTAAAGGAATGTCATGAAGTCAAAACAAAATATATCTATGTAGCATCTGTTTTGTGCCCCAAATTCTACTAGGCATTATGGGAGAAACCAAAGCCATTTAAAAAAAGGAAGAACACACTTAATTATTTTAGAGTTGACATTTACACGAGTGGAGAAGTAGTGAACCATGTAAGACAATTCACAGTAAAAATTTAAAATTTTCTGAACAGAATGTAAAGAGGAATTCACAAGAAGAGACTCCATTGTGAACTGCAGTACTTGGGCTTTGTGAATAAAGCAGGTCTTAGGCTGTGCACTAAAAAGGTGCTTTATTGTAATGGTATAAAGCAAAGAAGTTTTGAGCTATCTTAGTTGAATTAGCTACATATGTAATATGAATGAAAGCTAGCTGTTGAAACATCAACAAAGAGAACTCCAAAATACTGCATGGACACGCCTAAAAAATTGAATATGGTATTGTGTACTTTAAAATATGTTAAGAGGATAGATTTCATGTTAAGTGTTCTTTAAGAAAGAAAAAAAGCAAACAAAAAATAAAACAAGAATTCCCCCAAAAGAGCAGAAATAAATTTTTGGAGGTGATAGACATGTTTAAGCCCTGTTTGTAATGATATTAGTAGTATCATGGGTATATGCTTATGTCCAACTCATTAAATTGTATACATTAACTGTGTGAAATTTATAATATATCAATCATATACCAAAACAACTAAAACATAAAATAATCTTAATATGTGGAGACTAGCAAAGAAAAATGATAGAGGGCCACAGTCAGGGCTAAAGTTTGTACATATTAGCAGAAACTACTGAGTGGAATATTTACTACACATAAGGAATGATTTTATAAACTTTGAAGATGGGTCTGATGTGAAAGAATAGTATCAAGAGTATATTCAAGACTTTGCAACAGAATAGATATCCAGAGATGTTTTGTGGATGGCTTCATATATGTAGGGGCTTCACTGATAGCTCAGTTGGTAAAGAATTCGCCTGCAATGCAGAAGATCCCAGTTCAATTCCTGAGTGGGGAAGATCCCCTGGAGAAGGGATAGGCTATCCACTCCAGTATTCTTGGGGTTGCTTTGTGGCTCAGCTGGTAAAGAATCTGCCCACAATGCGGGAGACCTGGGTTCGATCCCTGGGTTGGGAAGATCCCCTGGAGAAAGGAAAGGCTACCCACTCCAGTATTCTGGCCTGGAGAATTCCATGGGCTGTATAGTCCTTGGGGTCGCAAAGAGTCGGACACAACTGAGCGACTTTCACTTTCATATACATATGGTTCCCATGTGTGAAACACAAAGCCTTAATGTCATTTAAAATCATATCAAGCATTAATAATCAAATATGAATAAATTGCAACAGTTAAATTCAAATTCTAAATTATTATGCACAAACTCTAAGAGGAACTGCCTCTTCTCCAAGCTAGGTCAGTCCCTCCTCTTCCCTCCAAACTTCACAGAAAACTTATACCATCTGTTAGCCCTTCTCTTTTGGAGAAGGCAATGGCACCCCACTCCAGTACTCTTGCCTGGAAAATCCCATGGATGGAGGAGCCTGGTAGGCTGCAGTCCATGGGGTCGCTAAGAGTCGGACACGACTGAGTGACTTCACTTTCACTTTTCACTTTCAGGCATCGGAGAAGGAAATGGCAACCCACTCCAGTGTTCTTGCCTGGAGAATCCCAGGGATGGGGGAGTCTGGTGGGCTGCCATCTATGGGGTCGCACAGAGTCGGACACGACTGAAGCGACTAGCAGCAGTCCTTCTCTTTCTCTTACCTTAACCTCTTATTGTTTAATAGGTCCTTCCAAAGAGCTTTTAGATAAACTTGAGGCTCTTTCATGTTTAAAATCAAACAAAACAATAAAATGACCTCAAATACATACATATATATACCTTAACAAGCTAAATTTTAATTGTCAGACCTCATCTTAAGTATTACTACTAATACTTACTATGCTTAGTCGCTCAGTTGTGTCCGACTCTTTGTGACCCCATGGACTGTAGCCCACCAGGCTCCTCTGTCCATGGGGATTCTCCAGGCAGGAATACTGGAGTGGGTTGTCATGCCCTCTTTCAGGGGATCTTTCCAACCCAGGGATCGAAGCCATCTCATTGCAGGCAGAGTCTTCACTGTCTGAGCCACCAGGGAAGCCCATTTATACTTATTAGTGATATTTAATAAGGCAATATTATTTTTACTTTGGAAATTTTTTCTGACTACTGGTGTATGGCTATGTAAAACTTTGTGCTTACCTTTTGCAGCCACTGAGCACAAACATTATCAATTGGCAATCTGTGAAGCAATTTGCTTATTGAATGCTTTCTCTGCTGGGCTGTAACCTCTCATTAGCTGTTTATGGCCACAGCACTGAATTCTCAGTGCCTAGAACATTATTTGGCACAGAGTGGCCCTCAAGTGATTTTTATTGCAAAATGAATAGTTATAATACTCAATCTTTCTAATATGTGAAATTACTGCATGTAAGCTTATAAGATATACTAGGTGAGGGAAGACTTAGAGATCGTGTGTGTGTGTTAGTTCAGTCCGTGTCCAACTCTTTGTGACCCCATGGACTATAGCCTGCCAGGTTCCTCTGTCCATGGAATTCTCTTGGCAAGGATACTGGAGTGAGTTGCCATGCCCTTCTCTAGGAGATCTTCCGGACTCAAGGCTCGAACCCGGGTCTCCTGCGTTGCAGGCGGGTTCTTTACCATGTGAGCCACCAAGGAAGCTCTAGGTGTCGTATGTGTCATCAAACCTTATCTTGCTCATCCATTCTCTTCTTTTGCTCCTTTTGTTTGGACCCTGGATTTTGCATGTGCAGGTTGAAGGAAAGAATGGTGAAGAAGATGCTAGGGTCTTTTGAGGAGCATTTCCTAACTACTTAACCCTGTCATCTGTACATATTTACAGCTTTACCCATTTATATTAGTCTGGTCCTGTGATAGAACATAAGCAATAAAAATATAACTTGAATGGTCATTATTCTAAGAGTACTTACTTAGATTACTATATGATTTCTCCTGAAACCCCGAGGCTTCTAATAATGGCTAGATTCTATATGGTAGTATAACCTAATTGGGGCATAATTAATTTAGCCTTTTCAGCTTTTCATCCTTATGTCCTATCCTACTATGGTTAGTTGTGGACCAGATTATTTACAAAGCCTCTCCAGAATGTATGACTTGACTCTCACAGACAATCTTCTCACATCAATTAGACGCAGAAAGATACCAGACAAATATTTAAATGGACAGGGGCTACGCTGTAAATAAGGAGAAGATCTTTTGAAATTTCCAAGCCTCCATTTCTAGGCAACGATACTATACTTACAGGGCAGTCATAGTGAATAGTATTATTGACTCTTTTTTAAGGGGCTCTGTGATGTACAGTTAAAGTAAATACTGGATTTTGGTGCAATTGAGATATTTAGTTTCAACAGCCTTGTGTGAAGGTGGAAAATAATTTTTAATATTTGCTGATATTTACAAACCCCAAATTTAGAATTTTATTTAAGTGATGGGAAGAATAGTCAGATCACTGAGGATAAAAGCAATTATAGTTGCCATAGTCATATTTTGTAATTTATTCACACACAAAGGATAAAATGGAGTTTGGAATTGTGCACAAATGAGGATAGTAATTGAACCATTTAATATGGTCATTTAAATTTGAAAAAGCAAATTTGATGTGGTCATGCAGTAGCACATCCTGTACATCTTATTTGTGATGTCTTCTGATGTGTACTGTCTAATTACAGAACTTGAATGCCTTGTTCCGTATGGTTGTATTCTATAAATTAGCATGAAACAAACAAAAAAAGTATTTCTAGTGAGCCTATACTTTTGTTTGGCCTTAAAAGCCTTTTGGAGAAGGCAATGGCACCCCACTCCAGTACTCTTGCCCAGAGAATCCCATGGATGGAGCAGCCTGGTAGGCTGCAGTTCATGGGGTCGCGAAGAGTTGGACACGACTGAGCAACTTCACTTTCACTTTTCACTTTCATGCACTGGAGAAGGAAATGGCAACCCACTCCAGTGTTCTTGCCTGGAGAATTCCAGGGACGGGGGAGCCTGGTGGGCTGCGGTCTATGGGGTCACACAGAGTCGGACACAACTGAAGCGATTTAGCAGCAGCAGCAGCAGCAGCAGCAGCAGCAAAAGCCTCTTGGAAAATCCACCTCAAATTTTTGTACAAGTCTATCGTTTTCAGTGGGTTATGATGCAAAGGCAGTAAGATTTGCTTTCCAAAAAATTTAAGTGCTTTGCTGTAAACTGTGGTACATTACCTTCCACCACTTGATCACAGGATGCTTTTTTCAGTCAAACCAAAATCATCCAGCTTTCCTGTGAAATTAGAGTTGCTATCTATTTGATGGGAATTACTGAAAATACTTTTGAGAATATAATTGCCCTGCATCACCGACTCAATGGACGTGGGTTTGGGTGAACTCCGGGAGTTGGTGATGGACAGGGAGGCCTGGCGTGCTGCAATTCATGGGGTCGCAAAGAGTCAGACACGACTGAGCAACTGAACTGAACAAATTAAAAATAAGTGACTAAAAATGTATGACATTTATTTCTCTTTTCTAAAGAAATTAATATCAAGAATATGCTTAGTCACTCAAGCAACTGGGACCTATGCTCACCTGAAGATCAATGTTTATGTAAAACATAATTTTAATATCCTTTTCCATGTCTCAAGAATGAAGGCTATTCAATTTGTGTAGTAACACTCTTCTGTGCATAAAATCATGCAGAAAACTTAAGGATGTGCAGAATATGATGATCTCATACCTAAAAGTTCAGATTTTCACAAACAGGATGAAAAGCAAATGCATATAAAGTGGTTAGTATGAGATAATGTGTTAAAACATCAAAGAGAGTGATATAGTTAATGAATACTACACTAGTTCTGAGGAGAAAAATCAACTGGTGACATCAAAGAAACTTCACTGAGACTGGAGGTTTGGGCTGGACTCTGGATTAGTAAGATCTGGGTAGACAAAGGAAAGATTGGTTGAATACTCCAGGCCACAGCACAACATAAGAAAAAGCTGAGAGGCTGGAAAATGTATGGGAAGCAGTGGTGAGAATCACGGGGAGAGCAGGCTAAGGACACTTGATATGAAAACCCAGTACTATTATTCATTATTTGTGTTACCTTAGGACACTTAATTCGGAAAAGGCAATGGCACCCCACTCCAGTACTCTTGCTTGGAAAATCCCATGGACAGAGGAGCCTGGTAGGCTGCAGTCCGTGGAGTCGAGAAGAGTCGTACACGACTGCGAGACTTCACTTCCACTTTTTACTTTCATGCATTGGAGAAGGAAATGGCAACCCATTCCAGTGTTCTTGTCTGGAGAATCCCAGGGACGGGGGAGCCTGGTGGGCTGCCGTCTATGGGGTCGCACAGAGTCGGACACGACTGAAGCGACTTAGCAGCAGCAGCAGCAGGACACTTAATTAACTTCCTTAGTCTCAGATTTCTCATATGTGTACAAGTGGGGTTAATAAGCTCACAGAGTTGTATGTGTGGTTGGAAACAATGCTTATTAACAGATTTTTTCAAAATGCCATGTGCACAGTGAATTATGATTTTTTTCCACTTTATTTTCCTAGAAGTAGGAGAAGATTTATAATGAAAGACAGAACACATTAAGTTGTTTTGGAAGACTTCAGTGACACACAAGAGGCATTTGAATGTTATCCTGTAAGCAATGGATAGATTTTGAAAGTTTTGGGGTGGATGTCACCCCATTCCAGTACTCTTGCTTGGAAAATCCCATGGACGGAGGAGCCTGGTAGGCTGCAGTCCATGGGGTCGCTAGGAGTCAGACACTACTGATCGACTTCACTTTCACCTTTCACTTTTCATGCATTGGAGAAGGAAATGGCAACCCACTCCAGTGTTCTTGCCTAGAGAAGCCCAGGGACGGGGGAGCCTAGTGGGCTGCTGTCTCTGGGGTTGCACAGAGTCAGACACGACTGAAGCAACTTAGCAGCAGCAGCAGTGGATTGGTTACAAAGAATGTATTTTAAACAAATCCATCTGGTAATAACATACTAGATTTATTAACAGTGAATGAGAATGAGTCAGAAAAACTAGGTGAAAGACTCACTTGATAAGGTTGACTTTTTTTGTTTTTTTAATTACTGAAAGCAGGAATAAAGATAGTTTTGAAAAGTTAACAGTGGTAATTGATAGGTTGTGATCAATCTCTTTTGTAATAACACCTCAACCAGGTTAAGGCTTATATAGGTCACTCTGGATGGAGAAGGCAATGGCAACCCACTCCAGTACTCTTGCCTGGAAAATCCCATGGATAGTGGAGGCTGGAAGACTGCAGTCCATGGAGTCGCTAAGAGTCTTGACATGACTGAGCAACTTCACTTTCACTTTTCACTTTCATGCATTGGAGAAAGAAATGGCAACCCACTCCAGTGTTCTTGCCTGGAGAGTCCCAGGGACAGGGGAGCCTGGTGGCCTGCTGTCTGTGGGGTTGCACAGAGTCTGACACGACTGAAGTGACTTAGCAGCAGCAGGTCACTCTGGAATTCAGGGTAACAATTGGATTCTTAATTGCAAACAATAGAAATATTCTTAATTTAGGTGAAAATTTTAAAAAGATATATGGTAACTCAAAGATTCTCTGAGGCTTCCTCTCCAGAAACAATGCCTGAAATTGTACCATAGACCCTTTCAAGGTGAGAAAGCACTGATATCATGGCTGGGCACCCGGTATAAAGCTAAAATCTTGGTACTGCTGCCCCTGGAAACAAGATGGATTTACCTTGTTTTACCCAGAGTGCAATGCTCAGATCCCTCATTCTGTGTGTCACTGTGTTGTGAACTTAAGCTAGATGCAAGGAAATCTCAGAATTTGGCTTCAATGGTTGTAGGAAAAGATTCACAATGTAGGAGATGCCCCAAATATAAAAACAAAGAGTGTTCTTACAGGCTGACCTGTGTGCTCTTAAAATGCATTAAGGGCTTCTCAGGTGGTTCAGCAGTAAAGAATCCGCCTACAGTGCAGAAGCCATGAATTTGATCCCTGGGTCGGGAAGATCGGCTGCAAAAGGGCATGACAACCCAGTGCAGTCTTCTTGTCCAGAGAATCCCATGGACAGAGGAGCCTGGTGAGCTACGATTGAAGTGACTGAGCAGCAGCAGCAGCAAAATGCATACAGTGAAGTCCTGATGCCCAGAACCTCAGCATGTGGGTGTATTTGGAGACAGGAGTCTTTGAAGGATTATTAAGGTGAGAGGAAGTCATTCGGAATGGACTCTAGTCCTACATGATTGGTGTCCTTATAAAAAAAACGAGATTAAAATCTAGACATGCAAAGAGGGGAGACACGTGAAGACACAGGAAGAAGACAAGCATCTACAATCCAAGGAAAGGAAAGACATAAGGCAGGATCTGAAGGTAGCTGGATGGGAAGATGGGCAGAGATTTTTTAAGATGGAGGAAGGCCGTGAATGTTGGGAGCCTGACAGGATTGAGTCAGTGTAGGGGAAGATGTTGACTTTACTGGAGAGAGAAGCTATAATGGCCAAGCCATGGGCCTAAGACAACAAAAGGTTACGATACATAGATCACGGGTGGAAGGGTCCACATTATATCAACACTTATGTATTTCATGGTAAGGAAGAAAAGGAAGATGTATGTTCATCAGTTTGGAGGCTGGAACGGTATATGTTTCTAGTGGTTCACCTGTTTGTTTGTTGGAGGGGACAGGGCTGTGGTGCAGAGTTGTTGTTTAGTCTTATTCGTGTCCCACTCTTTGTGACCCCATGGACTCCATGAGATTTCCCAGGCAAGAATAATGAAGTGGGCTGTCATTTCCTTCTCCACGGAATCTTTCCAATCGAACTTGCATCTCCTGCATTGGCAGGTGGATTCTTTACCATCAAGTCAACAGGGAGGCCCAGAGAAGCTACAGTAATAAATTTAGATGCAGAAAAATATTTTTGTCAAGGGTTAGTCTTTGGAATATATCCGTGAGTCTATTCTATCCCATGGTTGATTATGTTTGGCTGAGATTTCTAAGTACTGTGTCATAAGAAGTTACTATTTGAATAACTGAATTATTATGTGAGAGAAGGCTTGGCCTTCATGGATATAAACAAGTTCATAAAGATATTTGATTAAAGTACTTGACCTCTAGTAATGTCCTAAACCATCTCCTCCCAAATGGCAGTGCCAACACAGAGTCAGTTGGATTATTATTTTGCCCTATGTGTCTTTTTTTCAGTCTTCATGAAAAAAACAAAACAGATGTAAGAGACAGAAAGGCAGATATGTGAGACAGCAACAGTAGTGCACTATTTAGACAATCTGTATCAGTACAAAGTTTAGATCAGTGCCTTTAGCATTCTGGGTATTCTGCAGTGGCGGCAGATTTTCATATGAGAGGAAACAGAAAGGAAGAAGTGGGGCTGTGCGGACTGGGAAAGAAATTGCTTTTTTCCAATGGATTGACTGTATCCACTAACTAGCTAGGGATTTGAAGAACAAGATTTACTCTCACTAATTCATTTTTCTGAGCTAAAGTCAGCTAGGAACCTAATCTTTGGATGGCTCAGAGTGTCATTATCTTTTTATATATTGAATATTGAAACTTCAAATGTGTATTATCATTCCCATTTTCTAGATAAACACAACCACAAGGTCAAACAGCTTGGTCCTGAACCTACTACTACTACTACTAAGTCGCTTCAGTCGTGTCCGACTCTGTGCGACCCCGTAGACGGCAGCCCACCAGGCTACCCCATCCCTGGGATTCTCCAGGCAAGAACACTGGAGTGGGTTGCCATTTCCTTCTCCAATGCGTGAAAGTGAAAAGTGAAAGTGAAGTCGCTCAGTCGTGTCCGACTCTTATCGACCCCATGGACTGCAGCCCACCAGACTCCTCTGTCCATGGGATTTTCCAGGTGAGAGTACTGGAGTGGGTTGCCATTGCCTTCTCTGGTCCTGAACCTAGGTCTATCTAAATTCAGTCTATTTTCCATAAAACTCACTAACCTTCCACATACTCTTCTGCCCAGAAATCCTACAAAAGTGTAAAGGATTAAGGAAGAAGACTTTTTATGCCGGTGACACTTTCTTCAGCCCCTACTTTTCCCTTTATCCATTCTTCTGTTTCTTCTACAGTTCAATAAATGGGTTCCTTGGCCCACCTCTATTTTCATCACATCCTCTACCACTCTCTTTCCTAATTCTCTTTCCCTATCTTTAAAATATCAGGGGATTCTGAGATGGTAGCAGGCAATGATCATCAAACTGCAAGCTTAGTATTAAGGGAAGAATTGTATTAGAGTAAAAAATCGTGACACAGAATGAGTTCCTTTTTTTTCACTGACCCTATTATCCAGTAAATTACTCTGCTTCATCCATATCCTTAGCTGTAAATGGACAGGCCATATTTCATAGGTTGTTTAAGCTAAAAATCTTGCTGGTTCCATCTGCTATGTAGAACCAATTTCCATCAAGAAATCTAAAAATCTGCAGCTGGAAGGGACTTTAAGATCACCTAATCATACTACATCATTTTAGAACTGGGAAATTGGGTCTCTGTAAGAATAAATGCTTTCCCCAAGGTTACCAGGAGGAGCAGATTCATACCTGCCCAATGGAGGGCTTTGAACAAATGAGAGTCTTTGGCTTGAAGCATCAACATCTGATCAATTATTTAGCTAGAAAGGTTTTGTATATATTGTAATGGGATGCATGGTTAAGTACATGCATCCTAGTAATAGAGAAGATGTAAGGTTAAATCACAACTCTGCTGCCTCTTGTGAGAAACTTTTGCTCTATGAGCTCTATAAAGGCATGGACATGTATTTTTTTGTGATCATAGTATCCCCTGCATCTAGCCTGATACTGCAAAGTTAGGAGTACTTTGACTTTATTTATTTGAATGAATGAATATCTTTTATATGGTTAGGAGGTTTCAAAGAGTATTTAGCACAATGGACCTATAAGAAGCTCTATGCTTAGTTATTATTGCTAAAAGCAAAGCTGACTATCCCTTTGCTTCACAGTCCAAATTTCTGAATAGCAAGAATTCTTCTGATCATGTTCAGTAAGTTCTTTCATCCTGAAGGCTTTCCTTAGAGCCAAAAAATATTTGAAAAGTGAAAGTGTTAGTCCCTCAGCTGCGACCCAATGGGCTATAGCCTGCCAGCATCCCCTTTCCATGGAATTCTCCAGGCAAGAATACTGGAGTAGGTAGCCTTTCTGTTCTCCAGAGGATCTTCCTGACCCAGGGATCAAACCAAGGTCTCCTGCATTGCAGGCCGATTCTTTATCATCTGAGTCACCATGGACTGTAGGCCACCAGGGTCCTCTGTCCATGGGATTCTCCAGGCAAGAATACTGGAGTGGGTTGCCATGCCATCCTTCAGGGGATCTTCCCAGCCCAGAGACTGAACCCATGTATCTTACATTTCCTGCCTTGACTGGTGTGTTCTTTGCCACTAGCACCACCTGGGAAGCCCTAAAGAAAGTTTATGGGGTGCTTAGAAACAATTGACAGGCATAAAAGGACAAAGGGATAGACAGTCATTTCCTGCAGCAAAATGAGTAAAGATGATACAAAGGAAAGTGAGAATAAGCCTCTGTGTGTTGGGAGGTTGTGGGGAGAAAGGCAGCATTAACATTTCAAAGATATGGAACTATTTCTGCCATATTTTCCCTATGGCTCTCTCTCCTCTTAGTGCTGAGCAGGTATAACCCTGTATCAACACCAATTGTTGGCACCTTGGTTTTCTTCAGTTCTTTGGAAATCTCTAGTGAAACCACAATTTTTAACTAAATTTAAGGGACTCTTTTTCTTTACAGAAAAGTGGAACACCCTAGTTTTGGAAAATTAAATAAAATCTATTCCATGAATATCCAAATCTAGATAGGGATGTGTTGTCACTCTGGAGTGGCTACTAAGAGTCACTGTAAGTTTTCAGGGCATACATAAATAACAAATAATAGTAGCTTGGTAAAGGATTGTGAAATTGTAGCTCTTAATCATAAATGTAATGACTGTCATGTCTTTATTTAGTATTTATATTACTACAAGGCTAAAGTGGTTTTGAACAAGTCCTTTGAAAAATTAGTCATAATTTCTCAAAATGTATTGATTCAGCAGATGATTGTACTGCATTCTGTTTTCAGTGAAGCAGCAAATTAATATTGGTTTCTATAAGGATTTGGATCATATTTAGTTTTAGAAAAATGGTGACATGATTTCAATGGCTTGTGAATTTCTGTTTTCCTTATAAGCTAAACCATTAATATGGCCATTTGCAAAGTTATACAGAGATCTTTGAAATATTTTTCTTGGAAGAGAATCCCCACTTGGGATTTTGTTTTTTTAAATCCACTGCTTGTAAGTGGCTGTAAAGAAAATGTCTGGGGTCAAGAATAAGTAAATCCTATACAACAGCACAGTCTGTCAAAAAATCAGGGCATCTGGAATCCTTATCTAAGTACCAGAGATGCCTATTGCTACTTAACCCACTTTTTTCTCTGTGTGTAAAATAATTCTCACTTGTTTCAGCGATATGAAAAGGAAGCAGGCTACAAAATTTTATTTTGAAATGTCTTAAAGTAATCAAGAAATCCATTTTTAGATGTCAAAATTTATTAGGAATATATAACTCTGTACAGGTAATTCGAATTGTAACTATACATATGGACGACAGCCTTACTAAATTGGATTTTAAATGGATGGGGACACATGATAGCATCTGACATACAGAATTTCTCATTTCAACAGAATTTATAAAATCTGCATCAGCCAAGGTGAAACTCACATGGGCTGTTGAGCCATTGATTAAGATATGAAAAAGTTTCTTTATCACACAAACATTTTTCCAAGGGCTTACTCATCTGTAACTTAGTTTATAAGGTATCCAGTTATATTTTAGTGATAGCATTTTTGAAAATTAATAATGAATCTTATTTTTCCTAAGTTGCACCTTTCTAATAGTACAATTTTTTTTAAGTGAATTTGATTTTTAAGTTCAAGAAATGCATAATCACATTAGAAGTCAGCTTCAGTGATGTAGGAGAGGTATGTCTTGGGAGCAGTTTTAGCACTAAGTGGACCCATCTCTGATAAGCTAATTTAGAGAGGAAATTGTCCAGAGGGTCTCAGTCATGACCATGTAAATCTGGGCAGAGGAAATACATTAAGCCTGGTTTGTTTCTTCAGTGTTCAGTTCAGTTCAGTTCAGCTGCTCAGTCGTGTCTGACTCTTTGCAACCCCATGAACCACAGCATGCCAGGCCTCCCTGTCCATCACCAACTCCTGGAGTTTACCCAAACTCATGTTTATTGAGCTGGTGATGCCATCTAACCATCTCATCCTCTGTCGTCCCCTTCTCCTCCTGCCTTCAATCTTTCCCAACATCAGGGTCCTTTCAAATGAGTCAGCTCTTCGCATCAGGTGGCCAAAATATTGGAGTTTCAACTTCAACATCAGTCCTTCCATTGAACACTCAGGACTGATTTCCTTTAGGATGGACTGTTTGGATCTCCCTGAAGTCCAAGGGACTCTCAAGAGTCTTCTCCAACACCACATTTCAAAAGCATCAATTCTTCAGTGCTCAGCTTTCTTTATGGTCCAACTCTCACATCCATACATGACCACTGAAAAAACCATACCCTTGACAATATGGTGCAAGTAAAAGAAGTGGAAGTCACCAGGAGACAAACTATTGAATTCCTCTTTTGTACATTCTCCTTCTCCTCTAACGGTTAATTCCTTCTGTGGCCAACAGCATGAGGTGCTCCATTCCTCAGAACCATTTTCTGGGTCTTACCTTTCTGAAAACCTATTGGCTGTGGGGGACACCTGCCAGGAATCCTAGCTAACAATGATCCCCCAGTTTCAAATGGACATGCAGCCTTAAGGTGTTCAAAGACTGTCCCCAGTGACATTGATGAGACCAAAAAAGAAGGCCAAGCCTGTCAGTAATGCCTAACACTTCAGCCCATACTCCAGAGCAGCTGCCCATAACTGATGCCCTCAGCTTCTAGGCTGCCCCCTTGGTTTGGCTGGCATTCCATGAGAAGTGACTCACTACTCTCCAGAGTCTGCCTGCTGCTGTCAAAGAGAAGTTCTGAGACTTACCATTCAACAATTAAAATTAAAAATACTAACTTGGTCAGTGGAGATATTTGATCTTTTAGAGTTTCAATATCTACATGAAATGTTTGACATTGTAACATTGATAATTTTCACTGAAATACTTACATATAAGCAATGTCTTTAGGGTTTACAAGTATAGTTTCCTGAAGTTAACTATACTTGTAAAGAATTAAACGTTAAATAACCCATTTATAAGAGTTGATAAACTGAGGCAAAGGAGGAAACTGCATCATAATTCAATATAATAATAAAAAAAAACTCTCAGAAGTTTCATTCATATGTTGATGTCCATTTGGGGAGAACATATTTTATGGTGTCATTATAAGTTCAATGTGTAAGTCTGTCTTTAGAGATAAATGTCACATTAACACTGACCTACATATCTTTTTGAATGGAAATTGCACTGGTCAATCTTCTGTTTTGAGTGCACCAGATCAGAACCTTGATTAAAGTAACTGGTTTAGTAAGGGGCCACATTTTAAATACACATTTTCTGGCATGTATGGATTTGTTAGATGGTGGGTATTGATAGTTAACAAAGGAGACAAATATTGCTCAGTTGAATCAGTACCTACTTGCCCCCAGGACTGCCATTTTCTGGGAAATATTGCAGTGTACGTACTGTATTATATGTGATATACCTAGTATCCCTTATTTCTGCTACATCATCAAAAATAAATCAATTGTTACTATGAATGTCTTTACAAAGAATTATTCAGTTGCTGTTGTTTAGTCGCTAACTTATGTCTGACTCTTTTACGACCCCCCCTGCCTGCCATGGAGCTCCTCTCTGTTCATGGAATTTCCCAGGCAAGAATATTGGAGTGGGCTACCATTTCTTTCTTAATGGATCAAACTCGCTTCTCCTGCATTGGCAGGCAGATTCTTTACCACTGACCCTCATGCTGCTGCTGCTGCTGCTAAGTCGCTTCAGTCGTGTCCAACTCTGTGCGACCCCATAGACAGCAGTCCAACAGGCTTCCCTGTCCCTGGGATTCTCCAGGCAAGAACACTGGAGTGGGTTGCCATTTCCTTCTCCAATGCATGAAAGTGAAAAGTGAAAGTGAAGTCGCTCAGTCATGTCCGACTCTTCGCGACCCCATGGACTGCAGCCTACCAGGCTCCTCTGTCCATGGGCTTTTCCAGGCAAGAGTACTGGAGTGGGGTGCCATTGCCTTCTCTGACCAACCCACATAGGAAGCCCCAAATTATCCAGTAGAGGCCTATTAAAAAGAAAAATGAATATTAATATACACTTTTTCTCTGTTTGTGATCCTCATATCTTTGAATGTGGGACCTTTTCATCAACTCTGTCACCAATATATGTGAAGCATGCATGCACAACATATAATGATTCAGCTTATAGAAGAAACAGTAACGGTGATTACATTTAGCTTGTAGAAGTACTCATTACTCTGCTTTCTCTATAAAGATCGTATGTCATATTGTGATTGTACTGCATAATTAATACATTTATGTTTGTAAATACCGTCAAAACCTAAAAGCAAAACTTCATCAATGTGACTGTGCAAGTTGGCAGCCTTCCTTACATTAAGCAGAGCATTTTCATCCTGGGACTAGCAGGCTGTCTCTTGATTTGAGTGAGTCAGCTGACACATATATGTGTGTAGAATTGTACCCAACTGACAAAATATTGACCATGTCTTCTGCAAGAGTCTTTCATTCTTCTGAATATTTGCTGAATGCCAGGCACTGTATAGCAGAGTGTAAGACAAATGAAGTCTCTTCCTACTTGGTGTTTTCATAAGCCTAGCAGGGGGACATGTGCAAGAGAAATAGATACAACTAATATTGAATAAAGTGACAAGTGCTAAGAATGAATAAGTAGAGACTGTGATGGAGAGTTGGTCACAAGGGAACTTCTTTTACATAGAAGGAACAGCAGGGTGTAGGGTGATAGCAGAGAAGCAGTCTCTGCCCTCAAATTGCTGATGGCCCTGGGGTGGCCGAGATGTGTCCACTGAGAGTCATTACTCACTGGTGTGCTATTTCTCAAATAGGATTCTGCCAAATCCTTATCCTTATTTTGCAAGAGAGATGTTAATAGGTATTTTATGAAAACAATGAAATGTTCTGTGGTCGAATGTATTTATAGAGTTATGTATAGCAGTTTAGCTCCTTCTGGAAATTCACAAATCATAGCATAGTGTAGCATAGGCTCTGAGAAGTCTGACAGGAATAAAAAAATATAGAAATCTGCTTAATCCTACATATCAAAAATATTTTTGACTTTGGATTTTGATTCCAGTTTAGTAAGTGCTTTTCGATGCAATGAATTTGAATGATATCAAAAGTACATAAGTGTCAGAGGTTTGGCAGCATCAGATAAACCACATGAAAATAATAGTTACGGAAAGTTTGGAGATCATCACACTTTGCTGATGGCCGTCATTGTCCAGTGATCCTCAGAATTGACTTCCTAGTGGAAATGATTTTGGAATAGTATATAGTTTGACTTATTAGGGATTTTAATGTATATATTGTTGTTCAGTTGCTCAGTTGTGGCTGACTCTGCAACCCCTTGGACTGCAGCACACCAGGCTTTCCTTTCCCTCACCATCTCCTGGAGCTTGCTCAAACTCATGTCCTTTGAGTCAGAGATGTCATCCAACCATTTCATCCTCTGTCATCCCCTTCTCCTCCTGCCTTCAGTCTTTCCCAGCATCAGGGTCTTTTCCAATGAGTTGGCTCTTCGATTCAGTTGGCCAAAGTATTGGAGATTCTGCCTCAGCATCAGTCTCTCCAATTAATATTCAGGGTTGATTTCCTTTAAGATTGAATGGTTTGATCTCCTTTCTGTCCGATGGACTCTCAAGAGTCTTCTCCAACATCATCAATTTTTCAGCACTCAGCCTTCTTTATGGTCCAACTCTTATGTACATACACAACTGCTGGAAAAACCATAGCTTTGACTAGATGGACCTTTGTTAGCAAAGTAATGTCTCTGCTTTTTAATAGGCTGTCTAGGTTTGTCATAGCTTTTCTTCCAAGGAGAAAGTATCTTTTAACTTCTTGACTTCAGTCACCATCTGCAGTGATTTTGGAACTCAAGAAAATTGCCAGTCTCCTAAAAGTGGGATCTTGTTTCCATTTTGGCTGCTCCAGGACTATTATAAAGATACAATGTGTTAGTGATATGTAACAAGTAAGTCCAGTCCATGAAATTCTTTTCTTTTGATTCTTTGTAGTTTTGATCACAGAAAGTCTTTATTAGTCAGTTGGTACACACATACACACTTGATATTTCAAGATAATTTGAAGAGGTGTCAGCAGAGTTTAAAGGAATCAATAGGAGATTGAAATACTCCAAGCAAATCAGGAAGAAGTTCCTTCCCGTCCCTAGTCCTAAACCCAAAGTATAGCTTTATGGAGAAACTGGTCTTGGATGAATGGGGCCCTTCACCACCGGGAATCCCTTAACTCATAAACACCTGGCAGAAAGAACTGGAAGGATAAATAGTCTGGCTTATACTCATCCTGCCCTCAAATTGCCTACTTGTGCCTCCTATTGCCTAAAAATATCTAGAAGAAAAAGGGCGAAGGGGTCCAGTTGATGACTTTCATTTAGGTCAGTTCTAAGATCAGGAAAGGGTGAAGAAAGTGATATTGATTAAATTGAATAAATTGATTTTGAGAGGAAAACTATATTCAGCAGAAGATCATTTTTATGTTCTCTGTGATAGAAAGATGAGACTCATTTTATCTATTTCCATCCCTTGTTAAACATGAGGAGTGTTCCTAGCCTTCAATAAAGCCAGCCCGACTGCACTAAGTATTAACTTGACTGAGCTTTGATGACCTTGATGTTTAGGCTAATGCCCAGGCCATGAAGCGTCTGCTACAACCTTGTGGTAAGTATGAAATCACTGTACTACATTATGTTCTAGATTTCTATTACCTCTGTACAGTGGGCTCTCCACTTCCCTGTGTTTCTTAAAGTCGAAGTAGTGGCTACTCTGCCTCCCTGCTGCATTGAAAAGCAATCTGTAAGCAAGGTGTCTGGGTAATCAGTCAGAATTCTTGCTTCCCATCCAGTTCCTCCTGCTTCTTAACTCTTGGAGGAGGACTCTACCCGAGTTCTGCCTAGATCACCTTGGATGCTTTTTACCAGTTCTTCTTGTCCGCCCCCACCCTTGGAGGCCATGTCTTTTGCTTCTCATGACCTGTACCTGCAATTCCATCAGGTGGCTGTTTTAGGTACTGGCACCACTTTGCTGTGTGTAGTACTCTGTCACTCAACTCACGCTGCCATAACAGAATACCTTAGCCTGATTGGCGGAAACAATGGAACCTTATTTGCTCACAGTTCTTGAGGCTAGAAGTTCAAGATCAAGGCTTAGCATGGTTGTTTTCTGGTGAGAACTTTCTTCCTGGCTTGCAGATGTCTGTCTTTTCTCCCTGTATCCTCACATGGTGCCAGATGGGGGTGGGGGAGAGCAAGTTCTTTGGCCTCTTTTTATTAATCCAGTAATAAAGATCCCATACAGCTTCATCCAAACCTAAATCTGTGGCAAAGGCCCCTTTACCAAATATCTTCACACTGGGGGCTAGGGCTTCAATAAGAATATGATTGGAGGGGGGGGATGGGGAACAAAATTCTCCCATAACCAGCAAGGAGATAGAAATGCCTTGGAGTTCATATCCCTTGAGGCAGCATTTAGCCAATGACTGAGCTGTGCCAGTTTGAAGTCTCACCCCTTAAGGTCTTACGGCAGGACAAAACCATGAGGCATGATTTACAGTCCATAGGAATAACCAGTGTTATGTGCAGGAGGCTGAGGATGGGTGTGTTCAGAATGAAGGGCAGTGCCTGGATGGCATGCCGAGGTGCCTGGGCACACTGTGTGATTGTACTGTGGGAGGGCCTGTCTTTGAATGTTTAGTTCCTGAGTTGACACGGGCACAAAGAAGGAGACAGACAAAGAGAAAGAAGGTTGGAAGTCAGCTTTCAAGTCTTAGCTTCCTCACTATTATTCCCAGACATGAGCTTTAGTCAGAGATTCTGTCTGAATCAAGGCTTTATATATCTCTGAATAGAGATTTATTACCCACAGAATAAGTCAATAAGTCTTGGACTATCTGTTCTTCACTAGTTCAAGGAGAATATTTTAAAATGGGAGGAAAGTCATTTTAGGACTATTTTTCTTCACAAAATAATCTGTATAAATATATTATATCCAACTGAAATCCTAATTTATATACTTAATAACAATAATTTGATGTGTTGGTGTGGTACCTTCCTGGAGTTGTGGGATTGATTGATTTACTGACAAGTCTCAGACACAAGTTTATACAATCCTATATATAAAACATGCTAAGAGTCTGTTAAAAATACATTTTTATCCGCACTAGACTTAATGAATGTGTGTACTAAAAAACAGTTAATATCTTTGACATTTTCTACTTAGCACAAGATGACCTATCTTAAAAAAAAAAACAAAAAAAAAACCAGATGTGTTTATTTATACTCCCATCACTGGTATTGTGATTGGATCAAAAATCAATCTTTGGCTATGCATTATGCATAGTCAATTCTCTAACTTGATAAGCTAAATATGTAAGACTTTAAATGTATGACTTCCACTTGATACAGTAAATCCTGAAGTCAAATTTCTCCATCATTTTCAAAACAAACATTATCATCTATTTAGGTTCCCAGGCTTATAACTTTTGAAAACTGCTATTTCTTCCTGTGGAATATGCACCACGTATCCATCACCTGCCTGGCTAACTGCGTTAGTAAACTTCACCACCTCGGTGCCAGGCAGCCCTGAGTCTTCACCGACTCCCCTGCATCTAACAGTGCTGGCTCAGTGCACACACTCTGCACGTACTTGTGGGTTCAATGCTGAATTGTTCTGTTAATTAAACAATTCCCCAAGGGATCAAAATTAACTTTTGACCAATCTATTCTTTATGGATTTTTCACTTCTAGCTCTAGAAAAAATATGCCCCGTAGACTTGTGAAGAGAAAACAATCTTCATTTCTCAATGGCAGGTAGAACTCCCATCTGTCAGGTTTTGCATCTGGTCTCTAGACTAAAGATTTGGAAGCTATATATAATCCTTTTTTCCCTTTTAGCATTAAAATGAGTAGCTTTCAAACTACTGGAACAATAGTTTCAAACAATCGAAGGAAACTTTAGCTTAGCCAATGATACATGAAATAGCAAGTAGATTACTACTTTGTCAATCAGTTTTTACAGCACGAAAATAATATTTGCTTCTTTGCTTTTCATTGAGATGATGTGGAAAATAGGGGGAAAAAATGGTTGTGGATTTCATCTCTGTGAAGCAAAGCCGCCAGGATGATTTAGGTCCCATGTGGAGCTATTTTAAGCTTGAAATATTTCGACCGAGCCCTTAGCTACCTAATACCCTTTATACTTTAAAGAGCCACCCTGCTTCTGCTGCTGGTGTGAAGCACTGGTCAAAGGTTTTATATTTAAAATGACCACTCTGTATCTGGGGATAGAGAATTCTATATAACCTATACGAAGCAACTTTGGCTCTCTACCTTCAGCAGAGAACCATAAATGTCATACAAAAGCCAAAAAAATCCAACCATCTCACTTTTATGCAGTAAAGAACAGCACTAGGGTTTTTCTCAGAGTTACTGATGCAGAGTCCACTGCCATTGGACATGCCTGTATTAGTAAAAAACTAGCTCAGTCATTTTGTTTGAAGTTTCTGCTCTCACATTGTATAGAAAATTCTGGTTTTAAAATGGAGATAGAATGAGAATTCTTTATTGAAAGCCAGCAACAGGAACCAGAAATGGCAGGGAGGGCATAGAAATATGCTATCAGTTATAAAGCAAAACTTAGATATGCAAGAATCTGTCAAGAACTGTGAAGAGTCAGAGACTTTAATTGCAAGTTAAAAAGTTAGCCTGCCACAGCTTCATGGATGCTGGCAGAAGACACAGCCTCTTGTTAGAAACACAGGTCTTTACCACTCAGCACAGCAGGTGGCCTGAGCCTCATCTTTGCATTGGTTCCCTCGTCCATCAGTCCCACAGGGGTGAAACCTGGGAAAGCTCTGAACACAGTGGGGATGTGTCATGGCTGAGGAACCCTAAGTTTAACAAAACCTTAATATTATAAAGGGGGGTAAGCAGAGCTGCCCAACTTTTGCCTTAGGGAGAGGTATTGTCTATTATTTTGTTCAGGAAACAAACCTGTCCTATGCCCCAGATGGATATCTTCTCTCAGTCTTCCAAGGGTATTCACTATACAAGCATCCTCGATAGTCCAGAACAAAAGCCATTGATACCTCTGCTCAGAAGACATGCAAAAATGTGCAAGACCCATGCAGAGCTGCCTCCCCAAAATTGCATGAGGTATTGAACTGGCTCTGCAATGCCCTCAGTTGCCAATATTCCACCCTTCATGGGAGCAACGCCTCTCCATTGGTTGTGTGTGTGTGTGTTTGTGTGTACACACTCAGGTGGTGCTAGTGGTAAAGGACCCGCCAGCCAATGTAGGTAGACATGAGATGCAGGTTTGATCCCTGGGTTGGGAAGATCTCCTGGAGAAGTAAATGACAAACTACTCCAGTGTTCTTGCCTGGAGAATCCCATGGACAACCCTCCACAGGGTTGCACAGAATCGAAAACAACTGAAACAGCTTAGCACGGGCATAAATTTGGACTCCAGTAAAGTACCTCACCTGACATAGTCTTTTAATAAATGACTTTAAACAGTTAACCAATGGTCTCATTTTCTGAAGCTTGTGTAAGTCACTGTTTTCCCCTCAGGAATTCAGTTCTGCTCAGCCATCAATCACTCAATGGGAAACTTTGCAAAGGTGGCATATCAGATAAATTCATTAAGCAATTTAATCCATTTATGTATACACTAGGAATTGCAGGGGGATATTTTATTGTATTTCCAACCAAAAGAAGCAATTTAATAGTAAATTACATCTGTCATTTCTTGCAGATCTCTGTATGCACCTTTTTTGGGTCACTTTGTTAGACTACAGATTTCCAAATCTTCTGGCATATCAAAATCACTTGGAGTTCTTTTATAATATTCAAGTTCCCGAGCCACTCCCTTAGAGATTCTCACTCAGAGGTCTGGCATGTATTTCTGGATTATTTAATATAGATAACTTCCTGGGTGATTTTGAGGGGCAAGCACTTGTAGATTTTAGCTATAACTTCCCAGTTATTAAGATTTTCTCTTTATGGCTTAGGATAACATTTAAAATCTAAAACATAAGAAACAGAGGAATGTTCAAATCATATCTGTGTAATTTTTTAAATGATGTGTAAATTACTTAAAAATTTTTTAAATTAGAGTATAGTTGATTTACAATGCTGTGTTACTTTCTGCTGTACAACATCTGTGTAATTTTAACTGGGAAAACAATACATCTTCTGGAAAAGGCATGGAAATAAATAATTTTACACGCTGAGCATCTTTGATCCTTTGAGGGAAGGTTTCTGGTCCAAGATTATTAGAACAAATCAAAAGCTGTGAAAGAGCTGGTGAATTTCTAAGGCTGGATTAGCCACAATTTCATCAGAGTGGGGCTGCGGGAGTGGAGAGGACAGGGGTACAAGCCTGGTGACAAAGGGAGCGAGTGTCACTGGAGCAGCGAGTGTCACTGGAGCAGCCCTCTGGCCAGGTGACTGGAGGTCATGCTGACAGTGTGGGTGGAAGGGACTAACCACGCAAAAAAACAAGAGGAAGACTCAACAGAAACGTCATAGTTTGGCATAGTTTTTGAAGACGAATGCCCGCCAGGTTTCAGAGGATTAAGTAGAGGACAATTCTCAATGCTAATTCTCAACTAATTTAATCACTTTTAGCAGCCAGTGGGTATCCAGGTCCTATTGTTAATATTATTATTGGGGTTATTTGCATTCTATGTCTCTGGCTATGTGGTTGCAATTGTGGGGTTGGGGGAGGGAGTAGGCAGCTAAACCAAATTAGCCTGCAACAAGTGGTGGTCCAGGTTCCAGTCTCTCCTGGTCCTTGCTTACTGATCTAAAACATGAGTTGTGTTCAGTTAGATCAGCGGTTTAGAAATGTCACCCCTTAGCCCAGTGCCAGTCCCTAACAAAATTTTCAGTGATCTAAAACAAAACTAAAATATAGAAAATTAAAAATTAAAAAAAAATATAAGAACAGTAAAGAGAAGTTTTAAAGTGTGATTCTTTATTCTGAGATTATATTTACCCACCTCTTTGATTATAACTCTTTGTTTTACATTGTAATGGGAGAGAAAAGTTTTATTTATAGATCTTTTTAAGGTTTTTACTTTTGGAAAAATTAAATACAGCCCTATGTTGATTCGTGTGAGTGTGTGTGCGTCTGTTTATTTCCTGTTTTACTGAAATTCAAAAGTCTGTGAATTCTGTGGAAAAGAGTTTGGCAGTTTCTCAGAAGGTTAAACGTAGAACTATTATATAATCTAGAAATTCCACTCCTATGATTGAAAGTAGAGACCCAAATAATTATTTGTATACCCATTTCATAGTAGTGTTATTCATAATAGCAAAAAGCTGAAAATGACCCAAGCATCCATCAACAAATGAGTGGATAAACAACATTTGTACAGATCAGTGGAATATTATTCAGCCTTGAAAGGAATAAGATTTTGATACTACAGTTTCAATGGACTGCTTAGGTGAAATATGTTAGACCCAGATATTATATGATTTGACTTGCATAAGGTACCTAGAGTAGTCAAATTCACAGAGACAGAAACTAGAGTAAAGGTTACTTGGGGCTAAGAGGATGGGAAAGGGGCAGTTATATTTTAACAGGCACAGAGCTTTTGTTGGGGATCATGAGAAGTTGTGGGTATGAACAGTAGTGAAACCTGCATGGTACTGGGAATGTTCTTTAAGATCATTGAATTGTCAGTGGTCGTTGGACTTAGGCTATGGACTTAGGCTATGCTCAGGCCCTTTCCATGTGGACCTCTTTGTATTAGTCATGATTTCCCAGAGAAACTATACATATATATAGAGAAGCAGTTTTATTTTAAGAATGTCATTTAAGATTAAGTCCAAAATCTTCAGAGCAGGCTGACTGGTAGGAGACCCAAAGAAAAGCTAATGTTTCAGCTTCAGTTCAAAGGCTCTCTGCTGGTAGAATTCCCTTTTCCCCTGGGGACCTCACGATTTCTCTTATGGCCTTCAACCAATTGGACAGGCCCACTCAGATTATAGAGGGTAATCTGCTTTATTCAAAGTCTACTGGTTTTAGATGTTAATCATATCTAAAAAAACACTTTCACAGCAGCATGTAGGTTGGCGTTTGACCGAACAACTGGGCACCATAGCCTAGCCAAGTTGACACATACAGTTAACCATTATGCTTTCCAATATGCCAGCTTGCTTCATGTATTGTCTTGTATTCTTCAAAAAAAGAAAAAAGTTTGCTCATAATTTTTTTTGCCTAACACTAGTCATCTACCTCCCTTCCTTCTAGTTTGTGGCTTCTAATCCACTTCCAAACAGGACAGCCATAGCCAGACTCTTTAGCATTAAAATTAAGTAAGGGATGAGTTGTGAGGGTTCTTTGGGAAGAAGGCAGACACACAGTCTGGTACATGGACTTACTGATGTTTATTCTGGCATGCTAGGTGCCATTTACTTCCTGGAAGTTTCTTTTTTATGTTTCTAGAAAAGAACTATCCAGGGATTATTAATTTGAAGGTTTTAAAAAAGTGAAATGTAAGCAAGACATGGTGAAAGAGAAAGACAGAGATAAAAAGTGGGTTTCCTGCATAAACTAGGGGAAAAAGTCTCACATTTTAGATATGAGGTCACACTGACCCTGGAGTCATATTTTGAATGGGTAGAGTTTGGTCATCATTTAATAGTTTCGGTATTTTTGTCTTCAGCTTAAACATTTTCCTTTCACAAATTTCTGATCTTTGTGGCTACATCTTCTCCTAATATTTGAAGAACCAGTGATTCAAAGTGAGGGCAGAAATGTCATATCATGTTTTGAGCAGAGAGCAGGCAGCAGAAGGTCTTGGGATTTATTTCTGCCTCCACAAGTAACTTGCAATGCAGTGGGGCATGCTGCTGCTAAATCTCTGTGAAGATTGCCAGCCTAGAGTGTGGGCAGAGTCACTGAATTTCATAGAAGTATTTCATGTTTGTAAATACCCCATGACCCTTGAACTAAAGATGCTATTGAGGTACAAAATATTATTTTCAAGTGACTGAACATCGTGCACCCCTGAACTCTGCAGAATAAAGTGGTTTGTGTAGTCTACTTAACACTTCTTGTGTTTCGTTTTCCTGATTGCCAGACACAAAAGAACTAGAGAAGATCCATATAAAGTTGTTTTATTCTTTTGTTCTAAAAATATCATGCCACAGAATAAATTTCATACCGAGTTTGAGGGTATTCCTTTTTGTTTTATTCAGTGTTTCTTCACTTTCCATGAATCTGTTTAGTTTTATGGATCTTGAGATCTAGCTGCAATTTAAAGGAGAAAAAAAAAAAAAGGGTCTATGCCCTAGAGATATCTTCAGAATAATTTATGAGCCACATAAGGCGACCAGGAGGTTCCCATATGAATCATGCACACGTGGCGCTTTCTTTCCCTTATATTTGAAACTTGCTGAAGAGAAAGGTGACGCCGATCGTCTTCAGTGGTACGGTACTCTCCTGCCTCCCATATTCCCCTTCAGTAGGACTCTCAAACAGATCCGCATCCTCTCACCTTTGCAAAATGTGAGAAAGTGTGGCCGAGTGGCTTTCATGCTGCAGAGCGGAAGGAGGGGGAGCATATGTTGAAACTGTCTCTGATTTAAGCTCCCTTTGCTTTCAAATGTCTTACACGTGGCAGGGAGGGGGGCGGGGTATCAGAACTCACACTTCAGTAGGCATCGAATTGCCTGCATAATTACCTTTCTCCAAATCTGTCTCACTGTTGAGAAAAACCTTCCTTGTTGGTTTTTTAGGATACAATGTGAGTGTATTTTACAATTTTTTCCCCCAACTTGTTCCAGGTACTACAGTTATTTATTATATCTCACAGCCATTTGGTTAACCTTATAAATGTCAACCTGACTGAATGGTTTCCCTTTATGTAGTGTCTGGAATTCTAACTAATGGTACCATTATAAAGTGAGGAAAGGAAACAACTATAAGAATCACAGTCCTTCGTGGAAATTGTCTTGTTCCTTCTGATTTGTGAAGTCTACCAACTGTTAAGAGTTTCTTGATTGAGTCTAACAGCCCTTGAACATAGGGACCGAGTTGAGTTTTAATGCAATTGAGTCGAAAGCGATACAGTGTTTTGTAGACCCATATCGATTGGCAGGCTAGCAAATGAGGACTGGCAAAAAACTCACACCGATAAAATGTCTCTTAGGCTCATCTACCTCAATTTTTTTTTCCTATCAGTGTTGGCATATTTGTCCCAGCTCCCTGAACGCAAGTCCTTGTGAGGAATTATAACTGAAATGTTCAAGATAACCTCTGAATCACATCAGTCACCACTTCCTTACCTCATGTGCAGGAAGATTTCTCTTTGCTAGTCTCCTAGATCTTCTCTACTTCTTTGGCTTCTATCTAATCCCTTCCTACCAATTTTCTTCCTGCAACTACTTTCCCAGTTGCTTCTCTGTCTCCTTCCTGATTTCTTTTTTCTTCTTAAGTGCTGATGCTGCCTTCTTTCCACTGATCTCCTCCGGTTACATTGTTTTCCTTAGAAGTCTCATTCTCACTCATCATTTTATAATATCTTCAAAATGAATTTGCTCAGTCGTGTCTGACTCTTTGTGACCCTATAGACTGTAGTTGGAGAGGCTCCTCTGGTCATGAAATTCTCCAGGCCAGAATATTGGAGTTAGTAGTCATTCCCTTCTTCAGGGGATCTTCCTGACCCAGGGATCAAATCCTATACTAGCTCAAGTGCTTATGATTCCCAAACTTATATATTGTCTTGATCACGCCACTGGTGTTCAGATTTAATCTGCTCTGTTTATCGATTTGTTTCACAGGCACCTCAGATGAACCTTGTTCTTGAATCATCCTCTCAAATTCTAAATGACAATTACTGACACACCACCCCCTGAGCCAGCTGTCACAGACAGAAAGTCAGTTATCATTCTAATATTTCCTTCTTTACTTTTCCTATTCAGACAATTCCACAGTCCTTTGCATTTCATCTCTTAAATATTTCTAGAGTCTCCTCCTTTTCACTACTGCTGTTGATGCAAAAGTCAAAGCTCTTTCCTCATCAGTCCTAACTAGGCTTTTTCTTTCTAGTCTCACTTTGACTCATTTATGCCATAGGATACTTCTAAGACACAAAGCTGACCATAATGCTCTTACAATTAGAATGGTATTCTTTCACCTATTAAATTGATACCAAGAACCATAATATGACTCAAAAGCCTGCCTTTGTTCTCCTATTAGATTGCAGTTTTCCTCCTCCAAACTGACCCTTCCTTCTAGCCATTAGTAACTCATTCAACTTTCAAGACTAAGTTCAAGCATAAACTTCCCTAGAGATCTTCCTTTTCCTACATAGGTTGAGCTAAGTGCCTCTCCTCTTACTTCCATAGCAACAAATTCACAATCTTCTTACAGTACTTGTGAAGTTATAGGCGAACTGTGTTCATTCTAAGAGTCCTTCATAGCACTATTCCTGCCATCCTTCCACTCCCAGAGCTCAGTGCAGTGCTTAGATCACACTTGGTGCTCAATGAATTTGAACTGAGCCAGAATATTCCAGGTGCTTATTTCACAGACAAAGGCTGCAGTAGCCTCACAACCGATCTCTCTGCCTCCAATGCACTCTCACTACAATCTGTCTTGTACACAGCTGATGCATGCATGCTAAGTCACTTCAGTTGTGCCCAGCTATTTGTGACCCTATGGACTGTAGCCTGCCAGGCTCCTCTATTCATAGGATTCTCCAGGCAAGAACACTGGAGTGGGTTGCCATGCGCTCCTCCAGGGAATCTTCCCAACCCAGGAATCGAACCCATGTCTTCTGAGGCTCCTGCATTGCAGGTGGATTCTTTACTGTTGAGCCACGGGGGAAGCCTACACAGCTGATAGGTGACTATAACTGAAGCATTGTTCTTATGATTTTTCTTCCTGCTTAGAATTTACAAACATTTCCTAATGCTCTGTGAAGATTTATAATCATATGTATCTGTCTTTCCTTGTGTGTTTGGTCCTACCTTACCTATTCAGATGCTCCTCAACACAGTTCTTCTCAATTCACACTGCTCTTCTTTGCCATCATCACTTGTAGGTTCAATAATCATGGACTTTCAACTTTACATAAACCTTTTTAGCATTCACAAAAAACTTTCACAACGAATGCTTATTCCCTCATCTAATAATTTTTGCTCTCCTTCCTGCCTGTTTTGCCTTCTTCGTGTCCTAACTTATATTCCTATTTTCTTGAAGGCTCATCACTTCTATGATATCCACTATAAGAAAAGACAGCAGTCTTTTACTTCATCTATATTTCTCTAAAAAAGACACATGATATTGCCTTTTACCATACTATTCCTCCCATTCTAAATACCTCCCCAAGTTTTCTTAATTTTTAGTGTTGCATATTTTATCTTTTCAAGTTTCTTCAGAGTTTATCAAAGGTAAAGCCAGAACTTCTCTCTCTGTGTGTATATATTGTCATCCATGATCCTTGGAACAGAAGAGATTCTCTTTGTGGGAGGCATCTACTAAGATTTTCTTCTTTTGTGAAATAAATTTATTTTCTCCTCATATTCAACTTCATCCCTGGAAGACAGTTGATGCATCTTTAAGTTTCTTTTCTTTCTGTATTATTGTAGTATTTTTAGAAAGTCCTTCAGATATTTAGAAAATTATTTTTTCTGCATCATGTCATCCATCTTGACCTTGTCCACAGAAATGAGATATTGCTTTACAACTAGTAAGACTGCTGTTCCGTGTGCAAACAATAATATGTGATATAATACATTGTATTGATATAGCAATGGTGTAATAAACTAGAACTGAAATATAGGATAGGTTGAACTGTTATTGTTTTTTGATCCAATTCAGTAAGGTGATAGAAACATCTTGTTTGAGGAGAAAAAAAAGATGTTTGTTTACAGGTTTACTTTCCTCTGATTGCATCTATGAATTTCTTTTTGTTTTCATACTCATTAGCAGTGTAATGTAGAATTAATAGTGCCTATATCATGGAGGGGGTCTGCCCTGGTGGCTCAGAGGTTAAAGCGTCTGCCTGCAATGAGGGAGACCTGGGTTCAATCCCTGGGTCTGGAAGATCCCCTGGAGAATGAAATGGCAACCCACTCCAGTATTCTTGCCTGGATATCATGGAGAGTAGGTCTTCGCCTCCCTTCCAAAAAACAAAACAAGTTTTAAATTGAACAAAGTTGAGAAAACAATGATAGTAATACAAAGATATAGTACCATGTTCTGAGTAACAAGATCTACTGTTTAGCTAACAGCCATTTTTTTTAGATGTTATAATTGGGTAGGATTTATGATTCAGGTTAAAGCTTCAGGGGCAAGCAAATTCTAGAGATTTTTAAAAATGTAAATCAACAGTAACAAGAAATCCCCCCCTAGGGAGTCCAGCATTATTTACAAAGTCAATTGGGCTATGACAGTGATCCTTCTTTTTATCTCTTATAGAGCTCAAACTTCATTTTTCAGCTTTCTCTCAGAGCTCGGCAACCTATAACTTAAGCAGCATATATCAGGCATGCTAAAGTCTGCTCTTCCCATCAGGGAACTTGTGCAGTTGACTTGCTGTCCTGGTGAGCAGGTGAGCAAATTGGTATGGGGCAAAATGTCACTCTGTATTCATGGTGTGCTAATGCCTTTGCAGATGAAAGAAATTACAATAACCCTCCTGGACATACCACACCATATGCATAATTTGAAAAAAAGAAACACATGTGTAAACTCCTTGAACATACTTTAAGTGAATGGTACTACTTACTGATGGCCTTCTGCTTCCAATTTGAGAGGTAATTTCATGGGAAAGAATGTTGTCCTGTAACTCTCCTTTCAGACAGGACATCTGACAGTGTCATCCAGCTTCCTTCATGTCTTTCATGTATTAAGCCTGTATCTAATATGTGATGATTTAACAAGAGCTGAAGGCAATGGCACCCCACTCCAGCACTCTTGCCTGGGAAATCCCATGGATGGAGAAGCCTGGTAGGCTGCAGTCCATGGGGTCACTAAGAGTCGGACACGATTGAGCGACTTCACTTTCACTTTTCACTTTCATGCATTGGAGAAGGCAATGGCACCCCACTCCAGTATTCTTGCCTGGAGAATCCCAGGGGCGGGTGAGCCTGGTGGGCTGCCGTCTATGGGATTGCAGAGTTGGACATGACTGAACTGACTTAGCAGCAACTATGATTTAACTGTCATGAGCACAGCACATCTGAATCTCAAAACATTAAATCGTAGTGTTTGTTTCAACATTCCATGTCCTGCTATATTAAGGAAATGTTTCTGGTGAAATAAATTAATTAACAGTCAGTCACGAGGGCCCTATCATTCAGAGTCTTGTGCCAACATGCACCATACAAACATGATTAATAAAAGAACACCCTGGAGTAAAAGAGGTCAATCACTGCATCATGGCATTAAAAATGAGACTATGGCATGTCAACAACTTTAATTGAGTTAAGTGTTCCATGAAAAGAATGGAAAAAGTCAAAATGAGAAACAGGGCTCGTTATTATTTCCAAAATTGTTGATGCAAGATTTTTTTCAAGTAAGGGAATTTTGCATCCCTAAAAGAAATATCAAATTGTCAGTTGATCTCTTTGAAAAAGAATACTAGCACTTCCATCAGTAGAAAGACTAAAACTTGATGTGATATTTATTAAATCCTTAGTAAATTTTGATCTTTTGTATTTTATAAGACTAATAGTAATAAATTTAAGAAGAGAATTTTAGAAGATATAATTATGTACAGATTCTAAAGAGGAAAGTATGGGTTATTTTGCCTTTTATTAACCTAACTCAAACATTATTTTTAGGATTTCTAAAAAAGTAACTTTTTGTTATTTAAAACAATCTATGAGTAATTTATATCCAATAAAATGTATAGATCTTAAGTGTTCCAATTTGATGAGTTTTGACAGTTGCACACACTTGTGTAAAAGATAGTGTTTAATCACCCCAGGAAATTTCCTCACAATCTTTCTGCTGTGCCAACATGTGCAACCACTTACTTTTTTCACTGTGTTTAGTTTTAGCTGATCTAGAACTTTAGGAAATGGAAACATACAATAAGCAATGTTGTTGAGATTTCATCCATGTAGCAGTAGAACTATGGTCTGTATCAATAGCCTGCTTCTTTTACTGCTAATCATTATTTTTCAGTGTGGATATGACATAATTTCTTTTTCTGTTTCTGTGTTGATGTGCATTTGTGTTGTTTTCAGTTGTCTTATTGCCCTTTCAGAAACTGCTCTCTGAAATCTGACTTCATAGAAATGCACAAACTCTACTACACTGTCCTCCTACATGGGCAGCTAAAGCTGTTTCTTCATTTTTCTGAAGAGGATGGGTAATTTTAGATGAATGATGAAAAAATCATGTTTGTAATTGATGAAGAATTTAGCTATGGCTGCTAATGCTTTGGATCAATTGTATTTTTCTAAAAAGAAACCTAATTTATTAAAATTCTTATTAGATCATAAATTCATGCATATATGAGAAATTGTACAGATAATGTATAAGAAATTGTAGTTTATAAAGATGATAGGTATTGGGTAATATTTTAAAAATAATCTATTCTACTTAATAGTGTTAGAATTTTTTCACTTATTGATGTGCTTTAATTTCTTTTTGTTTCAGAAGTTTTAAGTAAATCATGGTATGCAAAGATATAGATTTGTATGCATGTATTTTTAGCTATCAAGAAAATGTATGTTCTAAAATGCCATAATTATGTATAGAGTAATACCTCTATCCAAAGACTATAATTATTTAGAATACAGTGGGCATACTGTTAGCATAATTTACTTCATTGTTCAAAATAGCTAGAGAAATGGTCCTACTTCAAATGATTGACAACTGCTTTGAAAGTCTCAAGGGATAGGCCCAAATATCAAATTAAAAGCATGTCATAACATATTTTTTAGCTTGTTATTTGCTGCATTTGATTTTACATTATGATTCTGATATGAAATTAAATTTCCTATAATGGATTTTTTTTTCTTTTCCCCCTCCAAACTGTTAGCTCCTTGTGAGGAGAGTTTATTTTTTGTTCACATCTGTATCTTTGAATTCTGATGTCTACTCCAATGCCCAGAACACAGTAGGAAAGAAACATTGGTAGGATGATTGGATGCCTATCTACACCATGACTAGGCTTGACTGATACGTGTCCTGTTTTTTTACTATATCAGATACCATACCAGTCAAAATGATCAAAAGAACACATTTTTCTTGATTTTTGGTAACTTAAATAATTTTTCTAATTCAGTTATTACTGTATGGAAACCAGAATGATGTTTGCAATTTGGCTGATGCTCTTCATTTTCCAATGTGAACAAACTATCTACATTTATTACTAGGAAAAATGGTTTCTAGAGCTTAGAGGCTGTGGAAAAGTCTACACCAGAAACACTGATGATTTTTCTCAGCTGGAGGGATTGTCTATACTACACCCACTCATTCTGCAACCCTGGAATCTGCTTTTGACTATAACGCTCCACAGAATGTTGCCAAATCCAATAGACACTCATCTCTTTGCATTTCCCTCAAACTGGAATGAATAATATTGACAGCACTGTTCACTTCCTCCTTCCTTAAACATTCTTTCCTGGCACTAGCCTGGTTTTCTGCATACCTGTGGACATTTTGTCTTCTTTTGGGTCCCTTCTTCTCAGCCCATATCAGTCTTCCTACAACCCACCTGGACCTTTTCTTCTTCCTCTCCTCTCTTCTTAGAAGACTGCAGCAACTTCCATGGCTTTACATTCCTTACATAGACTGATGACATCTCACTTTGCAGCTCCAGCCCAGAGCTCTCATGAGCTCTGGACTTGCATATACAATTGCCAGTTGACATCTGTTTTTAAATGTCTCAAAGATGTCTCAAACTAGACAAAGGTTGAAGAAGAGAAGTCTCAATTCTTGTTAGCCAAAGAGTCCTTTACCTGTCAACTCCAATAAATGGAAACTCTACTCTTCTTATTCCAGCCAGAGTCCTCTTGCAAGGCATTATGGACTCCTATTTCATATCATTTTCCAATTAATCAGCAAATTCTGTCAATTCTATTTTCAATATATACATTGAAATCATCTGTAGATACAATGGAATATTACTCAGCCATGAAAAAGAATCACTTACGCTCTCTACGCCTAAATTCATTTTCTTCATCTGTATGGACAATAATGCAAGTAATAGTTTCAATGTCATAGAGTTCCTCAAAGGACTAAATATATGAGATGTTCCAAGCAGTGCACAGCAAATCCTGAGTGCTCAATAAGAGATAGCTCTTCCTGTTATAGTAGCACTGCCCAGCGCTCACTTCTACCTGCTTCTTATCCTTCAGTTCTCACTTTTAGTTTTGCTTTAAAAAGGTCTTTCTTGAATACCTTGGCTGAAACTAGCCCACCTTGTAATTTTCTATATTTCACTTCCTCATTCATGTCTATTATAGGAGTTAGCACAATGCGTAAATATTTTATTTATTTGGTTTCTTCTTCTCTGACTATGTGTCTCTTTCTTTCTCTCTTTTTTTTTCCCCTCCTTTTGGTTGCTAGAATGAAAGCTCCTGGAAGACAAAGATCCTTTATGTGACTTCGTGCTGCACATGGTTAGTACTTTTTATGTATTTTTTGTAAATCAGTGAGTGACATTCTAGAACCTAAGAATTCATATACACTTCCCAGACATAATGGTAGTCACTCATATATGTTTGTCACCTTCTCTTGGTGACAGATTCAACATCAAAGAAGAGATGAGAAAAGAGAGAAATTTCTCTCAGCATTCCAAATGGACAGAACCAAGAACCATCTTCCTTTTTCTCTTTTTAAAGTTTCTCATTTATGAGCCACCCAATCTGATACTTTCTGTTTGTATGGCCATGCCAGGCAGGCAGTGGGATCTTTGTTCCCCAACCAGGGGTTGAACCTGTGGTCTTGGCAGTGAAAGCACTGAGTCCTAACCACTGGACCACCAGGGAATTTCTAACCGTTTTGATTTCTCTTTAGAAATGGATATATTTTAGTACCATATCAATAGACTGAAGAAGTTTACATACTTCTGCATAAATTTATGTAACGTTCATCAATCTTTATGGTTCTTCTGTATATAAGTATATATTTTCATCATGTAATTAGCTCTTACTTTCACCGGAGATAATTATTCCCTTTTAAATTGAATAAACATAATTAAATAATATTTTAACATTCTAATTACCCAATGAGAAAAGTTACATATACAGTAGTTAAAATGAATCAAGTGAAGAAAGTCCATTTCTTGAAGGTTTCTCAGTTTTTTGTTGTTTGTTTGTTTTGCCTTTAACAGATACTCTAGTTTTAGATCTAAGGGCCTAGGACAGGTTTTCCAGTTCAGTCACTTTTGGTAGTGGCTGCCAGTTGAATTCTTTTTCCTGATTCAAATAAAAAAAAAAAATGAGGTTTCCCTTGTGGCTCAGATGGTAAAGAATCTGCCTGCAACTCAGGAGACCCAGGTTCGATCCCTGGGTTGAGAAGATCCCTGGAGAAGGAAATGGCTACCCACTCCAGTATTCTTGCCTGGAGAATCCCATGGGCAGAGAAGCCTGGCGGGCTACAGTCTACTGGGTTACAAAGAGTCAGACACGACTGAGCAGCTAACACAAATAAAAAATGGTACCAACCCCATGTAAGACCATACTATATATTTATTCTATTAATACAGATATTTTCACTTGTGTTAAATATGCTCCTTAAAAAACAAACAAACAAACAAACTTATGTATGTAAGTAAAACATGTACAGAGTAAAGTTTATAAGTATTATATGTGCCTCTTAGTAAAGTTTCACAAAGTGAATATATCCATGAAACCATCATCCAGATGAATAAATAGGTTATCACAGTCATTGCAATTTTATCCATTCAAGTAGGAGTATATTGAAATCTTACTGGGATTTTAATGAATATTTGCCTGAAAAATAATAAGATTGTGTGTTTTTCATATATTCATTGACCATTTGGGTATTCTCTTTGTGAAGTGCTTCCACAGGTCTTTTGTTCATTTTTCCAATGGGATTTCTGTCTTTTTTTGCTGATATTTTAGAAATTCTTTATATATTCTGCATAAAAATCCTTTTTGAGCTGTCACACTTGTTACTCTGTTTTTTGACTCTTAAAATTCTTTTGATGAAAAAAGTTCTTACTCTCAATGTAATCTTTCTATCTTTGTTTAATACTTTATATATATAATTTTTAAAAAATTTAAAGTAACTATTTCAAAGTTTTGAAGATATTCTTTCATGTTATCACAAAGAATTTTGTGATATTTTAGACTTAGATATATAATTCATATGGGATTGATTTTTGGATGTGATATAAGATTTACTTTTCATGGTATATTTCTATCTTATTTATTGACACCGTTTATTAAAAAGACACCCTTATTGCACTGAACTATGATGTCTCTTTTCAGCAAACCAAGTATTTTTATAGTTCAAATAACGTCAGAAATGTATTTAAAAGAGACAGTATCTATCATTAACATTGTCAGCCACATTTAGTATGCAGTAACAGTGATATTTTAGCAGTAAATGTTAAAATGTTAAACCCTAATAACATGTTCTTTTTAACCTTTCTTGTATCAAAGTGACAATCTGATGAAAGCTTTCAACATTATTCACAGGAAAATGCACATTACACAAGAAGTTTTGAGTACAATTTTAAAGTTGTTTGTGAACATCTTGTAGTCTATGTGTTCTGATTTATGAACCCCTGAGCTATAATATTCCATGAATAAATGATGCTATTTGACTGTATAACATGAGAATTAAAATGTAATCTTTAGAGAGAGAAGAATGGAGACAGTGAGTAATTTTTGAGCTTGTAGGCTTTTCACAAAACATTTAACTTTGTGATGTAAGTGTCTCATACCTAAATTACATACATTCATTTTTGTCCAGCAAGTTGATATTTACTATATACTATAAACCTGAAACAAAAGAAAGAATGCTGAGTTTGGTGTTTAGCATGAGAAAACAATCAAACTTATCTTTTGCAATAAAATGATATGAAAAAGTCCGAAGTTGTTCTAAAAAGCATGCATTGAGTAACCTAAGCTAAGCTGTGGATATTAGGAGTTGTGGTGGTGGTGGTGGTGGGCAAGAGTTAGGGAAATCTTGCTTAAGAAAGGAATATTTTACTTGGAATCTGAGTCATGAATATGAAATTACTACAGAGGGTAGGTGGGTTCAGAACATTTCAGAAAGAAGCAGCATCAGGTAAAATGTCCATAAAGTAGGCAAAATCATGGTCAGTTTGAGAAGAAAATAGCTGGTCTAAGCTGTTGATGCATGTAAAACAAGGAAGGTGCAATGCCCAGCAAGTTTAGAGAGGCAGACAGAACTGAGGTATTTTTTTTTTTTTGCAAATTCAATAAAGACTTTATTTATTATTTTATTATTATTAGTATTTTTACTTTACAATATTGTATTGGTTTTGCCATACATCAACATGCATCCGCCACGGGTGTATACATGTTCCCCATCCTGAGCCCTCCTCCCAACTCCCTCCCCAAACCATCCCTCTGGGTCATCCCAGGTATTTCTTGAAGAGTGCTGGGAAGCCGATATAGACTAGGGAGGCCAGTATAGCCAGGAGATGAAAGTGCTTGGCTTTTGATCAGATCAGTCAAGACAAAGAAAAGTGGTAGGATATGAAAGAAACTGGACTTTCCCGGTGGCTCTAGAGCTAAAGAACCCACCCCCTAATGCAGGAGACATAAGAGATGTGGTTTGATTCCTGGGTCGGGAAGATCCCCTGGAGGAAGGCATGTCAACCCACTCCAAGTATTCTTCCCTGGAGAATACCATGGACAGAGGGCCCTGGTGGGCTATGGTCCATAGGGTCACAAAGAGTTGGACACGACTGAAGTGACTTAGAACACACAAGAAAGAAATTGAACTGGGGAAAACTCATAGGATTTGGTGAGATAAAGATTTGCTTTCTAGGAAGCAAAGAAGGGAAGTTTCAAAAACTATTTCTCAATTTTGGGTTAAACCACTGAGATAGGAACCACTGTAAGCCATGACAAATGGATGAAATTTTTTCTTTCCTTTTTAATAGACAGAGTGCAGAAATCATGCATTTAGTTTTGGATTTGTTGACTTAAACTGATTGTAAGGCAGCTACACAATGAGACTGAGTTGACAATATATAGATTGTTCTGAAGACAGGGAAATAGTATGGCCAGAAGCTGTACATTTGGAAATCAGAGGAACTTTGATGACATTTAAAGGTAAGTGTGAAAGAGACTGTCAAGAAAGGCCCTGCAAGATATGTATTAAGAGAGTGATCTTTATTTTTCCTGATTTAAATTGGCTCCGCTTAAAATCAGCTAATTAAATATACTTTCACTTGAGAGAAAATATATAATAGTTCTCTTGGTCACTGATAATTTATCAAGACAGTTTAGTAGGCTCGGAGGTCTAAGCAGAATTCATAGACTTTCCATTAAGAAATCAAGAAATGGCAACTTTGAAAATATGTTTTATCCAAACCATCATGAAAAAGAAACATCTTCTACTTGTCTTAAAACCAGAATTTGACACCCTGCAGTGATTATGGTAACTATGCATTATTTCTGTAGGAAGATATGTATGTGTATGTAAATTAAACTGGGTATTAAATATCTGGATGTATATCTATATTACTGTCTTTAGCTTTTATCCATCAAAATCTCCTAATTTTATAAATATTGTTTAATGCAATGATACACAAATATTTACAAGATTAGACTTTCCAGCTGTCTCCAGAACTAGGAAAATGAATCCTGAGACAATGGGCTATGGGACAAAACACGCTATTTTAGGGGAAGCAGATTATCAGAAGAAGATCAGAACACGGATGGCTGAACATCTGTAGGTTGCAGTTTCCATAATGACCCTGTAGTTGCTAAAAAACAAACATGCTACTATCTCACAGTTTTGCCTAAGATTAATCCTGTACCATCCAGTACCTGGCACACAGTATGCTACCCATTGGGTAATTACTGCAAACTATTTTAACCGTGGTACTATTGACATTTTTGCTGGAAAATTCTTTCTTCTGTGTTATGTCTTATGTTGTGTGCTCTCCTGCACATTGCTAACTAACATCCCACTTGAAGCCAGTGGCATCCCCACCCTAGTTATGACAACAAAAATATCTCTAGATATCGCCAAATGTCTGGGGAGTGGAGTGGTTTGAAAGGGACAGTTTTCACTCGAGAATCACTGATTTATTGAATGAGCAAACATTTCCTTTCTGATAGATATTGATTACTCTGTGTCCTTTTTGTCTTCCCCACCTATGTCAGGGAGGGTGGAAGTGTCTTAGTCTCTGGACAGTATGAGAGGGAGAGCATCTTGGTCACCACCCTGTGGTCAGAGGCATAGGTCAGAGGTCAAGTCAGGTGCAGATGGCACATGCAGTGAGTAGTGAGACAGGGTTCAAAGCTTTGGATTGTCTCTCAGCCAGTCAAGGTTCATCCGGGTCACACACACATGCCCATTTTGTGTCTTCAAGGCTTATGAAAGAAGGTTTTCACGAGATGACAGTGGAACCCTTGTGAGATATCTTAGTAGATAGGTCAGAGATTGACTCTAGAGGTTAAAAGTTACCATTTAATTAACTCCTTTCTGTTTTAGGTCAAATTACTTACAAAGAACAGTCTGAAAAATAAGGGAGTAAAACTGCCATTTCATGAGCATGAAGTTTCCTTTGAAAATATAAAATTTAATGACCAAAGAAGAAGTACTTAAGAATGTTCAGTTTGGATTTACTTATATATGTGGCTAGTAATGTCATCTGACATATTTCGATTCTTGCTAGTCCCATATATTGAATAGATCTACAGATATTTGCCATACAAAACTTAGGATTATAGAGCACTCAGGTGAGGCTGCAAGTTTTCATAGAGTCTCTGCTTTACACATGCCTTCTAACTTATAAGGCTTACGCTGAAGGAAACAGAGTACATGCTTATACATTAAGGGTGGTTTCTTAGAATGGCTCTGTCTGGAGGAAGAAAACAGTGTGCTCTTCACCAGGATTTCTGCTGGTGTCTTTGACCATAGCTAATTCAATCTCTGTAAACGTCTGAAAAACAGAGCTAAGCTGGATACTGGCACAACATGCCATAGGCTAGCAGCCAAGTGGAAACGTGTATTGTTACGACAATAGAGGGATATAAAATCATGCTGCCTGCCAGCAGGAGTGGAAACCTAGTGACCTAAATGAACTCAACCAGAAATCCATTAAATGATTGAATTTTTGGTCCATCCAGCTATTGATTATACTTATAGAGCTGGGGCAGCAGCAGTAACAATACCAAAAGCATCAATGAAAGCCTGAGTAGAATTATTAAGAGCATATAACTATTGTATAAGGTGAGTAGATGTCTGATATGAAGGGGCTACAATAACTAGAACAATAATTTTCTGACAATGCTGATTTATTCCCTGTGCAATGGAAAAAAATAGATTTCTACTGACTGTTCATGTCAAAACATCAGAATATAGCAGGTGTCTCAACATCTGAATGCACCGTGATGTTCAACATTTTTTCCCTTTCAAGAAAGACTAAAAACAAATGAACAATAGATTCGTGTATAGCAGGCCATGAGATCTTTCATGCTGGACAGGCTAGGTAGGGTACAAATCCTGTATTAAATGGGAGTGATGGTATGTAGCTGTTGAAGGCTTACATTCATGTTAAGAATATTGAATGTACTACCTGTTCACAGATGTGAACTCAACTGTGCCGTAATATTTGTATAGTAACAGAGAAACATCTCTCTCTTTTTTTCTGGTACTGTACTACAAGCAAGCTGGAATTCTTGCTTTAAAACACAATTCACAAGCAAACAAACAAAATATAAGCCCTCTGTCTTATGAAATGAAAAATCAGAATTATGAAAATTTTTTTACAATAATTTAAGGTACTGTGAAGGGAAGCATGGGTAGAATTTCACTAAAATCCATTTCAGTTTTATAGAAGAAGTTTTAAAATATTCATAGAGCTTATAATTTTAACTTTTCTTTTCACTAAGAATAAAACAAAGGGAGAATCCAACTGTTTGGGCATTGAGGACCATATTCTCATTAGTGTTGTATGGAAAGGAGGATAGAATCAAGGTTCATGTGACTGTGATGTTTATTTCAATGACTCAAGACAGAGGGAGTTTTGTCTTTGGTTTTCACTAGCTATAACTGGAGCAAAAACAGAAATAAGTAACCTAAAAGGTGCTAAATTATGTCAGAGTTCATTTTTTTTGCAAGTATGAGATTTACCAATACTCAATCCAAATATAGAAGAGAAGATTTTTAGAATCAACTGTTTCCTATTCTTTCATTTTCAAATGAATATTATTAGTCACCAGAAATAAAGTGAAATAAATAATTCTGAGGTTCAGCTCAAACTTCTTGGCCTCTATAACACCTGCCTTGGTTCTGAAGGCAGAAATGACTCTTGTCTCTGGTGTTACATTCTGGTTCAAATCCTTCTATTGGCCTTGGTTACATTCCACTACTATGAGTAACAGCAAGAATAATATCAACAGTCATAGTCATTGGGGAATCTTTTGCTTTGCAGAGACTACAGATTTTCACATTATTTGTTCCTCCAGAGGAAGGTCATTCACATAAACAAGAAAATGAAGTGAAATTTAGTTTCAGAACTAAGGAATGAAACTAGATATGTGTACTTATTCGTAATTGCAGTGATGAGGTCTGAAGAGGCAGATTTTCTGAATTCAAATAATGCCTTTGCAACTTACAAGTTCTAAGATCATGGGAAACATATTTCTCTTTTCTGTCTCTGTATTGACCTCATCTGTAAAATTATGCTGATAATTCATTGAACTTCTAGGATTATTGTGAGAGGTAAATACATTTTTTTTTTTTTCCTGGCACATAGTAAGTGCTCAATTAGTGTCAACTATTTTTGTTTACCATTGTTATATCTTATGTCTTAGGGTACAGTTCAGACATTGTGAAGGGGGCTAGTTTGGAAATTCCTGGGTGGAAACATAATGGAAAATTGTGATTCATTTTTACTCTTGAACCAAAATGAAAATATAAAAGAAAACTAAGATGTGTTGTTAGAATAAGATCCAGTTTCCCCCACAGTCAGTCTCTCCCATCAGGAAGTTTCTTATTCATCAGCCTCTTATCCTTTTTAATCAGATAGCAGAGAGAATGGAAACCACAATCACAGAAAACAAACCAAACTGATCACATGGACCACAGTCTTGTCTAACTCAATGTCCATCTTGGGTAGGTCCACCCAAGATGGACAGGACATAAAGGAGAGTTCTAACAAAACATGGTCCACTGGAGAAGAGAATGGCAATCTACTTTCTTGCCTTGAGAAACCCACGAACAGTGTGACAGGGCAAAAAAATATGACACTGAAAGATGAACTCCCAAGGTCTGTAGATGCCCAGTATGCTACTGGAGATGAGTGGAGAAATAACTCTGGAAAGAATGAAGAGATGGAGCCAAAGAGAAAACAAGCCCAGTTGTGAATGTGACTGGTGATGGAAGTAAAGTCCAATGCTGTAAAGAACAATACTGCATAGGAATCTGGAATGCTAAGTCCATGAATCAAGTTAAATTGGAAGTGGTCAAACAGGAGATGGCAAGAATGAATATCAACATTTTAGGTGTCAATGAACTAAAATGGACTGGAATGGGTTAATTTAATTCAGATGACCATTGTATCTACTACTGTGAGCAAGAATCCCTTGGAAGAAATGGAGTAGACCTAATAGTCAACAAAAGAGTCCAAAATGTAGTACCTGGGTGCAGTCTCAAAAAAGACAGAATGATCACTGTTTGTTTCCAAGGCAAACCATTCAGTATCACAGTAATCCAAGTCTATGCCCAGACCAGTAATGACAAAGAAGATCAAGTTGAACATTTCTATGATGACCTACAAGAACTTCTAGAACTAACACCAAAAAAAGATGTCATTTTCATCATAGGGGACTGGAATGCAAAAGCAGGAAGTCAGGAAATACCTGGAGTAACAGGCAAATTTGGCCTTGGAGTACAAAATGAAGCAGGGCAAAGGCTAACAGAGTTTTGCCAAGGAAACACACTGGTCATGGCAAACACGCTCTTCCAACAACACAAGAGACAACTCTACACATGAACATCACCAGATAATCAATACCAAAATCAGATTGATTATGTTCTTTGCAGCCAAAGATGGAGAAATTCTATACAGTCTGTGAAAATATAGATAAAGACCATCCCCCCCCAAAAGAAATGCAAAAAGGCAAAATGTTTGTCTGAGGAGGCCTTACAAACAGCTGAGAAAAGAAGAGATTTGAAAGGCAAAGGAGATAAAGAAACATATACCCATCTGAATGCAGAGTTCCAAAGACTAGCAAGGGGAGATAAGAAAGCCTTCCTCAGTGATCAATGCAAAGAAATAGAGGAAAACAATAGAATGGGAAAGACTAGAGATCTCTTCAAGAAAATTAGAGACACTAAGGGAATATTTCATGAAAAGATGGGCACAATAAAGGAAAGAAATGATATGGATGTAACAGAGGCAAAATATATTAAGAAAAGGTGACAAGAATACACAGAAGAACTGTACAAAAAAGTTCTCCATGACCCAGATAACCATGATACTGTGATCACTCACCTAGAGCCAGACATCCTGGAGTCCGAAATCAAGTAGGCCTCAGGAAACATCACTTTGAACAATGATAATGGAGGTGATGGGATTCCAGTTGAGCTATTTCAAATCCTAAAAGATGATGCTGTTAAAGTGCTGCACTCACTATGCCAGCTAATTTGGAAAACTCAGTGGTTGCTATAGGACTGGAAAAAGTCAGTCTTGATTCCAGTCCCAAAGAAAGGCAATCCCAAAGAATGTTCAAACTACCACACAGTTGCACTCATCTCACATGCTAGCAAAGTAATGCTCAGAATTCTCTAAGCAAAGTTCAACAGTGTGTGAACTGAGAACTTCTTGATGTTCAAGCTGGATTTAGAAAAGATAGAAAAACCAGATCAAATTGCCAACATCATTTGGATCATAGAAAAAGCAAGAGAGTTCCAGAAAAAAACACCTACTTCTGCTTTATTGACTATGCCAAAGTCTTTGACTGTGTGGATCACAACAAACTGTGGAAAATTCCTCAAGAGATATGAATACTAGACCACTTTACCTGCCTCCTGAGATATCTGTTCAGGTAAGAAGCAACAGTTAGAACAGGACATGGAACAATGTACTGGTTCCAAATTGGGAAAGGAGTACATTAAGGCTGTATATTGTCACCCTGCTTATTTAACTTATATGTAGAGTACATCATGTGGTATGCTGGGCTTGATTAATCACAAGCTGGAATCAAGGTTGCAGGCAGAAATATAAATAAACAGTGACTAGCTCTTTTCTTGGGCTCCAAAAGCATTGCAGATGGTGACTACCACCATGAAATTAAAAGACGCTTGGTCCTTGGAAGAAAACCTATGACCAACCTAGGCAGGATATTAAAAAGCAGAGACATTACATTGTCGACAAATGTCCTTCTAGTCAATGCTATGGTTTTTCCAGTGGTCATGTATGGATGTGAGAGTTGGACCATAAAGACAACCAAGTGCTGAAGAATTGATGCTTTTGAACTTTGGTGTTGGAGAAGACTCTTGAGAGTCCCTTGGAACGCAAGGAGATCAAACAAGTCAATCCTAAAGGAAATCAGTCCTGAATATTCAGTGGAAGGACTGATGCTGAAGCTGAAACTCCAATATTTTTGCCACCTGATGCCAAGAACTGACTCATTGGAAAAGACCCTTTTGCTGGGAAAGATTGAAAGCAGGAGGAGTAAGGTACGACAGAGGATGAGATGGTTGGATGGCATCACCGACTCCATGGATATGAGCTTGAGCAAGGTCCAGGAGTTAGTGATGGACAGGGAAGCCTTGCATGCTGCCGTCCATGGGATTGCAAAGACTCGGACACGACTGAGTGACTGAACTGAACTGAAGATGTGTTGAGGGCTTGCTATTCACAGATATTTTGACATGTGTTATTTCAGTTAATACTCATATTAAGGCTGCAAGGAAGATTTTGTTACCCATTTAGAACTGAGGAAACCTAAAGTGAGAAGAATTTAAAGTTATTAAAATTCACGCATAGTAGCATTAGGGTTTGTACCCAAACATGCTGAGCAAGGTTCTTTCCACTTCCTAACACAGGGTTCTTCCATTTCATGCTTTCCACTGTTTCTGGCTTTACAATACGCTTAAGTCTTGGAATGTCCAGTTTCTGCTGGTCACAGAGCTATTTCAACAGGATAGCCCCAGGCTGTGATTATTCAAAGACAACAATTTGAAGGATGTAATTGATAGATGTGATTTAAATGGAAGTACTTCTTTTTATACCTACTCCTTTTTAAGGTCCCAGACCCTATGTAAACTCTTGGCAAAACTCTAAGCAGCAGTGACCGACTGTCTGTCTTATACATGACAGTAGTTTGATAGCCTGAAATCAGCTCAGACTTTAGAGATGATGGACTAGTGTATCCAAAGGCTCATTATCCGTTTTAGAGCTCTTAGACCTAAATAATTCTTATGCAGCTCTAAAGTACATCTCACAGAAAATAGCAGTGTGTGACTAGGTTAGTTTAAGAAAACTGTGGCTAGTGTTGATGGGATTGGGGAATAGGTTCCAAGTGAGGTTGTCTAATTGCTGGAGGTGGTTACTTGTAAAACCATGTGGTAGCCATGTTGAGAAAGATGCTGAGGCTGCATTCAAAGACAGAGGGACTGCTGTCATCAATTAATAACGTCTGTCAGAGCTTCGGAATGTGGAATCGTTATCATGCAAACCAGCTCTTTGTCACTTCTGAGCTAGAAGCAGTGACAGGATCTGCAGTCAGTCTGGATGTGACTTTTATCATCTGTGAATTATTTTTACAAAGTCTCCTTGCTGCTCAGGTGGGCCCCCTTTCCTCACTAATCTTTATGTACTCCTCCTGAAGTTGTATGCTGTCTTGAAATAACTCTTCTTTGGCCGAGTAGCTACACTATTCTGCCAAAAGCAACAAAAATTAGTTTCTGAGAAGAAATGCCCTCACACGAGTATATTTAATTTGTTTTCAAGAGTGTTGGAAATTTCTCTTAGAATCTACACTGTATTACCAATATAAATAGCACATATTTAAGTAATGGCAGTAAATTATGAAAACAACAACAAGGAACATTTTAATAGCTTAAACTGTTGATTTGAAGAATGAGCCAATATTTCTACATTCTACTGGGCAAAATCATCCTATGAATATAGAATTGTATGAAACTAATTTTTGCAATCAGGATCTCTAAAATTTGTTGTGTTTTATTTTGATTTTACTGTTCATGGCTCATTTCCCAGGAATATATTAAATGATGGAAAGACTAATGCTGTGGGGAGTTTTAAGGACTTTTATTTCTACACTGACTGATATATTCTTAACCTTGAATGATATTGATCCATATTTAATACAAAAGCGGGTATATTCTTTCTCAGAATATCTCAAGTTGGGCATTAGCAGTTTAAAAAACAACATTCTTTATATCAACTGCAAATGTATTGTTTCAGATGTTAAATGATGGATTAAAGGCAGAAATTGGTAAAAAAGCTAAGATGCCATTTTAGTATAGAGACATTAAACATTTGAGAAAATTCATGTGCCTTTTTTAAATACTATTTTTTTTCTTTAAAGTAACAGTATCTTGCATTTGCTTACTTAAGCACTACATAATTCTAAGAAAATAATCAACAGTTTTATTACAAATGTTGTATTGTTATATACATACATATCCATACAGAATTGTCTTTTAACATGTGAAGATTTTAAATTACTCACTTTGAAGGCAAACCATTAATATCACAGTAATCCAAGTCTATATCCCAACCACAAATGCTGAAGAAGCTGAAGTTGGATGGTTCTATGAAGATGGACAAGACCTTCTGGAATGAACACCAAAAAAAGATGTCCTTTTCATCATAGGGGACTGGAATGCAAAAGTAGGAAGTCAAGAGATACCTCAAGTAACAGGCAAGTTTGGTCTTAGAGTACAAAATGAAGCAGGGCAAAGGCTAACAGAGTTTAGCCAAAAGAATGCACTGGTCATAACAAACACCCTCTTCCAACAACACAAGAGAAGACTCCACACATGGACATCACCAGATGGTGAATACCGAAATCCGATTGATTATATTCTTTGCAGCCAAAGATGGAGAAGTTCTATACAGTTAGCAAAAACAAGACTGGGTGCTGACTGTGGCAACCATGAACTCCTTATTGCCAAATTCAGACGTAAATGAAGAAAGTAAGAAAGACCACTAGACCATTCAGGTATGATCTAAATCAAATCCCTTACGATTATACAGTAGAAGTGAGAAATAGATTCAAGGGATTAGATCTAATAGACAGAGTGCCTGAAGAACTATGGATGGAGGTTCATGACATTGTACAGGAGGCAGTGATCAAGACAATCCCCCTAAAAAAAGAAATGCAAAAAGGCAAAATGGTTGTCTGAGGAGGCCTTACAAATAACTGAGAAAAGAAGAGAAGTGAAAAGCAGAGAAGAAAAGGAAAGATATACCCAACTGAATGCAGAGTTCCAAAGAATAGCAAGGAGATATAAAAAAGCCTTTCTCAGTGATTGATGCAAAGAAATAGAGGAAATCAATAGAATGGAAGGACTAGAAATTTCTTCAAGAAAATTAGAGATATCAAGGGAATATTTTCATTGAAAGATGGGCACAATAAAGGAAAGACATAGTATGGACCTAGCAGAAGTAGAAGATATTAAGAAATGGTAACAAGAATACACAGAAGAACTGTACAAAAAATATCTTCATGACCCAGATAACCATGATGGTGTGATCACTCACCTAGAGCCAGACATCCTGGCTTAAGTCAAATGGGCCTTAGGAAGCATCACTCTGAATAAAGCTAGTGGAGGTGATGGATTCCAGCTGAGCTATTTCAAATCCTAAAAGATGATGCTGTGAAAGTGCTGCACTCAATATGCCAGCAAATTTGGAAAACTCAGCAGTGGCCACAGGACTGGAAAAGGTCAGTCTTCATTCCAGTCCCACAGAAAGGCAATGGCAAAGACTGTTCAAACTACCGCAAATTGCACTCATCTCACATGCTAGCAAAGTAATGCTCAAAATTCTCCAAGCAAGGTTTCAACAGTACGTGAACAGAGAACTTCCAGATGTTCAAGCTGGATTTAGAAAGGGCAGAGGAACCAGAGATCAAATTGCCAACATCTTTGGATCTTAGAAAAAGCAAGAGAATTCCTGAAAAACATATGGTTTATTGACTATGCCAAAGCCTTTGACTGTGTGGATCACAAAAATTGTGGAAAATTTTTAAAGAGATGGAATACCAGACCACCTTACCTGCCTCCTGAGAAATCTGTGTTCAGATCAAGAAGCAACAGTTAGAACCGGACACAGAACAACAGACCGGTTCCAAGTTGAAAAGCAGTATGTCAAGGCTGTGTATTGTCATCTCTTGATTATTTAACTTATATGCTGAGTATATCATGTGAAATGCCAAGCTAGATAAAGCACAAGCTGGAATCAAGTTTGCAGACAGAAATACCAAAAACCTCAGATATACAGATGACACTACCCTTATGGCAGAAAGTGAAGAGGAACTGTAGATCCTCTTGATGAAAGTGAAAGAGAAGAGTGAAAACCCTGGTTTAAACTCAACATTCAGAAAACTAAGATCATGGCATCTAGTCCCATCACTCCATGGCAAATTGATGGTGAAACAATGGAAGCAGTGACAGACTTATTTTCTTGGGCTACAAAATCACTGAAGATGGTGACTGTAGCCATGAAATTAAGACACTTGCTCCTTGGAAGAAAAGTTATGACCAACCTAGACAGCATACTAAAAAGCAGAGACATTACTTTGCCAACAAATGTCCTTCTAGTCAAAGCTATGGTTTTTCCAGTAGTCATGTATGGATTTGAGAGTTGGACTATAAAGAAAGCTGAGTGCCAAAGAATTTATGCTTTTGAACAGTGGTGTTGGAGAAGACTCTTGAGAGTCCCTTGGAGTGCAAGGAGATTAAACCAGTCAATCCTAAAGGAAATCAGTCATGAATATACTGGAAGGACTGGTGCTGAAGCTTCAATACTTTGGCCATATGATGGGAAGAACTGACTCACTGGAAAAGATTCTGATTCTGGGAAAGGTTGAAAGCAGGAGGAGAAGTGGATGACAGAGGATGAGATGGTTGGATGGCATCACCGACTGGATGGACATGAGTTTCAGCAAGCTCCAGGAGTTGGTGAAGGACAAGGGAGCCTGGGATTCTGCAGTCCATGGGATTGCAAAGACTTGGACACCTCTGAGCAACTGAACTGAATTGAGAAGTGAATTACTTTTGTAAAGTACAATAATTATGAATAAGCAAATTCAGTTTACTTCTAAATCATAAATCTTTCTTCTGCATTTGGTTCATCACACCTATAGATGGAGAAATGCTTTGACATTAAGTTGACTACTAATGTGACCCATGACTGTAGAAACTCAGCATTCCCATCTTTCCCCTGCAAATCAGAAAAAGAACAATGACAAGAATGGAAAACAAAAGACCAAAAGCCTTCCAAAATGATGTACAATTAACCTGGGAGATAGAAATAATGCACAGACTCCAAAATATATCTAGGAACTTCCCTGAACATCTGAGATCTGGTGAAACCATGAAGAAGACTCAAAGTCAAGAAGACTAGTTAAAGGGAGAATTAATGGGATGAAGCACAAAACTAGAGCATCCAGGAAAAGAAGCCTGTAAAAAATGGAAGCAAATAAATACTTCCTGACATGGCAAATGCTTTATTCTTTGTTTTCACGTTGTTCTTGGACTTAAGCTAAGCAAGGCTAGAGGCAGAAGCCTTTCTGGACTCAGCTTGTCCCTAAGGAGATGAGGTGCTCCTGCACAGAGAGGGCGGTGATTTCAGGAAGCAGTGTGCCTGCGTTTGTGGCAATAGAGGAAGAACAGCTACAGACCTACAGTCTGGTCAGTCAACCAAGAGTCATCTGGAGAAACGTCAGTGAAAAGACTGGAAATTAGTGCTCGGAATATCTAATTTTAGAACAAAGATCAAAGCAAATGTGGGAATTAGAATCATAGTGAAAGAAAGTGAAAGAGTTAGTCATTCAGTCATGTCTGACTATTTGCAATCCCATGGTCCATAGCCCACCAGGTTCCTCTGTCCACGGGATTCTCTAGGCAAGAATACTTGAGTGGGTTGCCATGCCCTCCTCCAGGGGATCTCCCAGACTCAGGTATCAAACCTGTGTCTTTTAGGTCTTCTGCATGGCTAGGTGGATTCTTTACTGCTAGGTCAGAATCATGGTATAAAATGTAAATCTCTTGTTTTAACAGAAAGAATTTCACTGATAATCATTGGAAAAGGAAGGATGGACGAAGGTGGGAATAAGTGTGTTTGATAATGGCTTCCGAGTCTCAAGTTTTTATTTAAAATTGTAAAATATATTAGGTTGAACTATATAGAATTGCCATCTTACAATCCCCAAACATTTGAATATCAGAAATTTCAGAGTTCAAACCATACCTAAGGCACTCTCGACCTGAAAGACTCTATTTTGATCTCTGTAACTTGTAAGATAAAAACCCACCTCTAATTACAATTGTAACTTATCTTTGATTGTAAGACAAATTTCAGTTTTAGAGATATTAATATGTGAAAAGATTTGCAAGTGAAAGTGACCCTGATGTTGGGAAAGATGAAAAGCAAAAGGAGAAGAGGGCGGCATAGGATAAGATGGCTGGATGGTATCACTGATTCAATGGCCATGAACTTGGGCAAACTTCGGGAGAAAGTGAGGGACAGGGAAGCCGGGTGTCCTGCAGTCCATGGGGTCAAAAGGAGTTGGATGCAACTTAGGGACTAAACAACAACAATACGTGAAAAAGTCCTGTCAGGTTGGTTTATCTTCCTCAGTTCTTATCTCATCGCAACAAAAATTTGGAATGATGGACTAAAGGGTTTAAAGCAACAGACAAGTTACAGCTCAGTTCAGCTCAAGCTGACAGGTGTTTTTACTAGACAGACACTCCCAAGAGATGAGAGCAGTCTGACCCCAAAGGCTGCATCATAATGACCTCTCTTGGCTTCCTCTTTTTTATACTTCCTGTCTGTTCCTTTTGGTTGTGCCCTGTGCAAAACAGGGCTTGTACACACCACTAATCTAGAAAGGGGATGCAAATGTGCATACACTCAGGCCGATTGACAATTGCAAGTTATGTAACAGCAGGCTTTGTTGTGTATGTGTTCCCATAATTCTGTCTGTTATAATCAGATATGTATATGTGAGAATGTTTATGAACCCTTAATGGGCTCCTAGCTGCCTAAGGTTACCTGAGGAAGCCCATGTGGTTAGTTTGTATCCACTATGTGCTTAGGGTGCAGTGCAGGAGTTGGAAAAGTCTCTGGTTATTTTTGTAGCATATCTGTGAGTTCTTCTGGGTGTGTCTAGGATGGGGTTTAGAGATCAGCTTACATCCTTTACTGCTAGGCCACCCCTCAGTTGCTCATGCCTAACTTCAGAAAACTAAGATCATGGCATCTGGTCCCATCAGTTCATGGCAAATAGATGGGGAAACACTGGAAACAGTGGCTGACTTTATTTTGGGGGGCTCCAAAATCACTGCAGATGGTGATTACAGCCATGAAATTAAAAGACGCTTACTCCTTGGAAGGAAAGTTATGACCAACCTAGATAGCATATTCAAAAGCAGAGACATTACTTTGTCAACAAAGGTCCATCTAGTCAAGGCAATGGTTTTTCTAGTAGTCATGTATGGATGTGAGAGTTGGACTATAAAGAAAACTGAGTGCAGAAGAATTGATGCTTTTGAACTGTGGTGTTGGAGAAGACTTTTGAGAGTCTCCTGGACTGCAAGGAGATCCAACCAGTCCATCCTAAAGGAGATGAGTCCTGGGTGTTCATTGGAAGGACTGATGTTGAAGCTGAAACTCCAATACTTTGGCCACCTCATGTGAAGTGTTGACTCATTGGAAAAGACCCTGATGCTGGGAGGGATTGGGGGCAGGAGGAGAAGGGAACGACAGAGGATGAGATGGTTGGATGACATCACTGACTCAATGGACAAGGGTTGGGTGAACTCTGGGAGATGGTGATGGACAGAGGCCTGATGTGCTGCAGTTCATGGGGTTGCAAAGAGTCGGACACGACTGAGTGACTGAACTGAACTGAACTTCCTACCTAATGGTAAGATTCTTCCATTCAGTAAAACACGATAAGAGAAGAATAAAGCCTGTGTTACAGCCAAAAGAAAATATAAGATGCTGTTAAAAAGTATTCTGTCATAGAAGGAAGAAGAAACATGCTAATTTTATCACTGCTTATAACAGAGAGCAAATAGATATGACAAAATATAGTGCACTGTGGGTATGTACAAATTATAAATTAATTATGATAACCAATTCATCAAAAATACTATTCTATCTAAATATCAGAAGAGGTAAACATACTGTAATGTAATATAAACATAAAATGAATCAGGGAACAAAATTTATTTTGTACTCAAACAGAGTACACTAATACACTAAGTTAGATGTTACTGGTCATCAAAGACTTACCACAGTGCAGTAATTCAGGCACCCTGGCTCCTTTGCTCTTATGGTTGTGTCATCTCCTAGGGCTTTATCATCATTTGTCACCAGGCAGGGAAGAAATGCAGAGGAGATGCAAATTCTTCTTAAAAGCCTAAGCTGGGAGAAAGATCACATCACTTTCCTTCACATTCCATTGGCTTTGAAATCACTCCTTTGGGTACATCCTTGATGAGAAGCTAGGAAGTGTTGAGTTGAGCTAGGTTCTCAGGATAAGAGGGGGAAGAAATTGGTGAACATTTCATAGTCTCTGTCATAGCCTTCAGCTCAAACAGTGTGAAAGGAGATTGCAAAATAATCTAATAAAAATTAAAAGAATAGAGAAAGATGAAAATCAGGGATTAATGAATTTGAAAAAAATGACAGAGCTAATCAGGAAACTCCTAAAGCAGGAGAGGTTGTATATATGCTACCTTTCAAGTTAAGAAAGAATGGGTCATTAAGAATATGTGTTTGAACTGTTGGTATGAGCACAAAGCAATGCTGGAAGGAAGAAACAGAACTAGTGAAAGTGGCTACTGTGTTTATTTGAAGGGATAGGAATTGGGTGAAAGGGAAAGGGATGGGGATTGGGTGAAAGGGAAAGGTATGAGGATCTTTTTATTGTGCATACATTTATATTATTTTCACTTTTGAACCATGTGAACATACTGCTTATTTGAAAAATATAGAGCTAAAGGAAAATAAAAGAAAATTATAAGCTAAGGAAAACTGAATTTGTAAGCTCGACTTCCCATGGTTACTTATGTTAACAGATTTTGAGGAGAAGGCATTTTTAATTTTACTAGGGGACCTGCAAAACAATCAGCTCATGATACATTATTGTAATAAATAGCATAGAAATTGTAGGTGTGAGACACCTTGGGGAAAAACATGTGAGCACAGATGATTTTCACAGAGTAATGTTATGGTAGCTGGTGAAATTTGGCACAGCAATCAGCGAGTGTGCTTTCAGAGTCTGGCCTTTGCTGGATTGTCTCCCTAGGGCAATGATGAGAACTACTGGACTCCTACCTTCATATCTAACGTATTATGCGATGGGGTTTCCCTGCTTGGTAGCAGTGAAAGTCCAGAAACAGAAACCCCTGATCTTGATATTTTATTCCCTGAAGTGATTGTATTAAGTTTCTTTGATGCTATAAAGTAGGCCTAATTCATTTTTATTTTCCCAGTATGTGGAAAATCTGAGGTTCTGAATTAATACTAACTATAGTGAAATTTGGTATCCTGTAGGCAATGCTTCAACCACAGGGTAAAACCAGCACAGTGAGACCTTTGGGAGGCAGTAGAAAAATCCCGATGACTTATGAGGACCTTTGGGTATATTACTTCCATGTTCCTCTGGAAATAAAGGAAGAAAATGCCTCATAGTCAATATTAGAGCACTCTATATCAGACAGAGTAACTGCCTTGTTATCCAAAGAGAGTGATTGGCTGAAGACTGAAGACAGATATCAAAGACGTAGTCAATAGGCAAAAAAAAAAGAGAGAAGTAGCAAGTAGTCTCAGAGTACCATATAAATTGCTTCTTTTATTTGCACTGTACTCATCTTTGACCCCACTTTGCCCTTTAAATATCTCAAGATACTGAATGAAGAGAAGGAAGAGATACTTCAAATAATCCATTTTTAGTTCAGGGTTTGTTTTTCTTCCCCCTACCCTTTGTTTTCTTTCTTATATAAGCAACAGGACTTTCTTTTTAACTTGGACCTCTTTAAAAAAAAAAATGACCCACCTGAGATGGGTCAGAGTGACAAATGAAAGAAAAAGTTTTGTGAGGCGGTGAGTAGCTCAGAGTCAATATTTTCCAATAGGCTGAGTGAAAGCTGCCTTCCACAGCATGGTCTTCTATGACCTACTTAGATATATCTGTTCATGTGAGGTTAACTCCCCAGACTACCTTTTGTGATTCGCATAAGTGGTTGAGGATGGACAAGCAAAGTACATCTAAGTCTGTGGTCATGGCTCCCTTATCTGGGAAAACAGTGGATAGACAGATACTAAAGAGCATCCATGCTGTTTGAGGCCAAGGCGGAAGGATGTCTCTGCTTGGTTCTAGGTCTCCTAGGGTGGCGATTTGAGAAGGAGACTTCCTTCATTGTTAAAGATGCTGCTGTATTTCTCATAATTCTCACATTTGTGAGAATTATGGGAATAGTCAGGGTAGCTGTGTCTCCTGCTTACCTGTGACAGTCTTGGCTTATGCCCGCTGTTGCAGCCAAATTATAAACAGTGCTAACTTTCCTTCTAAAGAGTGTTCTGGTTTACGTGGTTAATTATATGATCTCTGTAGGAATTACCCATTTTGAGATTTTAGGAATTTCATTTGTAAGAAGAGCAACCAATATATTCAAGTCCCCTTCTTAACATTCAGATGAATGATTGGGTTTCTATAGACCTAACTGGAAAGAGAACCTCTGGCATGTATATTTATTTAAGGCCATAAATGGAGCAAAATTAAGTGCAGCATTACATTTCTCTGTTTTCTGAATTTGATTACCATATCACATATAAAAAAATTATCTAGAAATGTGCAGTCAGGAATTAGCCAATTTCTATAATTCCTGTGAAATCTATTTTAAGAATACCTGAGGTGGTGATATAAAGTGTTTTCTTCTTTTTGAGCCTTTAAAGCCAGGTGGATGGGGTGCAAAATTTACTCACTCACTCTCAGATGCATTCAGGTGAAAAATGCCTAGTTATATGTTTGTTGAAAAATACTGGCTTCTGCTTCAAGACAAATTTCAGGCTTTATCTATACTCAGGGCGCTTCCTAAACTTTGTGGCCTCTCCCTATCCCCACTTCAGATTGGGTTATCACCCACTGTGCGTCTTCTACTTGCCTCTTTTTGCAAACAAACCACTATTGTATTATATTGAAAAGGCATGTATCTGTTGTCTTGTGTTCTTGTTCCTTGAGGATACAGGCCAAATCCTACTCATTTTCACATCTAGAATACCTTTCACTGAGCTTAATATATGTCATGTACTCAATGTTTATTGAACCAGAACAAGAAAATGAATTATAAACAAGTAATTGATTCAATTAAATTAATTAAAATTTTGCTCCAAAAAATTTATCACAGCCTTGAAGAATCTATTTCAATAATAAAAACTAACATTTTCTGACCTTAATAATTAAATGAATAAAGCCCAAATTTTGAGGTATTTAATACGTGTGTATAGGAGAAAGCCTGAAGAAATAATAAAATTTACAGCATTGTCATGAAACCTACAAAGAACGATTCTCATTGGGACATTTTCTGGACACTCTATCCCGTGAGAAATAGAATAAAGTAGTCTTTGTAGTGGGATTCTGACTTATGACTCACCCAAAATGAATAGAGTAGACTTTTATTCCTCCTTTGCTTCTTCTTTTCCTGAGGAAAAATGCTAAGCTATTTTGGGGATAATTTTTAAGAACATACCAAGAAAATGTGATAAAGACCAGATATACACAAGGTCAGTAAATCATTTCTGAACTCAGTTTCTGAGGGGTCTGTAATGTCTATTGGGCTAAAATATCTTTCATTTCTATATTTAAAATATGGCTAATTGGATGCATCAAAGCAATTTAAAATCAATCTGGATATATTTGGTAGGGAGAAGACTGGTTTAATTCAATTTTAAGTCCTTGGTTAACACTTGAATTTCTTCCTTAATATAGAGACAGACAAGACACAGTGTGAAACCATAAACTCAAAAGGAAAAAAAGATCACAAAAGAAGTTAACTTTCAGGATCTCTGTAATCATCTTATATTAATATAATCCCACACTCCTAATGCACATTTAGCAATGAATTCATGACTAAGAATTAAAGCAGTGAGTTGCATAATTACATATTATATTGAATGAGCTCAGGACAATTCAAGTGGAAGTGGATCACAAAGCCTCAATTATCTAGATTGATTCTCTTGATGAAGATCAATTCACTGGATAATTGTTTGCTGCTCTATCCTTTTGCCCTGATAAACTTTCATTGAGTTAAGAGAAGGAGAGCCAAATTGCACTTTGTTGTTTTGTTTGATGGTTGTTTGTTTCTGTGTCTCAGATTTAAATATGAATCACTGACTTTGACTAACACCTGCCTAGACTTAAATGGCACCCCACTCCAGTACTCTTGCCTGGAAAATCCCATGGACGGAGGAGCCTGGTGGGCTGCAGTCCATGGGGTCGCTAAGAGTTGGACACGACTGAGCGACTTCACTTTCACTTTTCACTTTCATGCATTGGAGAAGGCAATGGCAACCCACTCCAGTGTTCTTGCCTGGAGAATCCCAGGGATGGGGGAGCCCGGTGGGCTGCCGTCTATGGGGTCGCACAGAGTCGGACACGACTGAAGTGACTTAGCATAGCATAGCATAAACTTAAAGGATGACAGTAAACTACTGGATTTTGTTCACCAGATGGATTTTTCTGAGTCTTGTCCAATGCTCGTTGAAATGATCTGCATTGGTCTGTTGTTAGCTTGTGTACCACTGCATTACGCATCATTCTGGCTGCTCCTTATTTGAAAAAGCTGTACAGTGTTCCAGTGGTGATTGTCCATTTGTACTCAGTCTTCAATCTGCCAACAGTATTTATTCAAGTATCATTTTTCCTATATTATTAATACCCAACTTTCATGACATCAGAGATGAGTAACATATATAACATATATAATATACTTATGTATAGTGTTTATTTAAAGTATCAAAAACTAAAAAGTTGTGTGGAAATTGTCTTCCAGTGAAATTATTCACTGAATCTATTTCCTCAATGATGTGAAGCTTTTATAACATTGACTTATTGTATTGAAAGTAAATGCAAAACTGGAATTTTGAGAACAAGGCCTTATACTAAATATTTATAGTGTGAAAATAAATATTCTTACTAGTTTTGCTTTTTGAAACATTAATTATATTGGGGAAAGATAAATTAGTTTTCATTCCTTATATATCACTTAGCTTCAGAAGACATAAAATCTTTACCAATTTATTTGAGTAACACTGAGAAGACTTCTATCTTGGTACTAGAATATATAAACATATAAAAGTGAGATGAGAGATATTTACACAGTTCTCTACATATCATAGGCGTTTGTGTGTTAGGGAAGGAGAGCACTGGAGACAGGGATTTGAGAACTGGCTTCTAGTTTCAATTCTGCTGTTGAATGTGCTGTGCTCACATAGTGATTTTACTCTACTCATAAAATGGTGATCATAGCGGACCGGCCCACCTCAAAGTTTTTTTGTGATGATCAAATAAAATGAAGTTTGTGAAGATGCTTCTCAAACACTATATAAATTTAGGTGCCATTGTTTTATTTGCTTTTGGCACTATGTATTTGAGCCTGATTAATCGATTAAAGAATCCTTCATTTCTGGGTGTCTTGAAAAAGCCTGCAGTGAAAAAAGAAGACAGTCTCATTCCTTTTCTTTGATATGAGAAGATAAAGACTTGGAAGAAAGGTTAGAAAATAAATTTTAAAAAGTCATTGCCTCAAGAACATACACATTAAAAAGAAAAAAAAAAAAGTGTCTTGAAAACTAACCTCAGTAGGTTAGGAGGATAGCTCTGTGAGTCAGCTAACCAAATCATGCATGCAAGGGTGTAGCTCTTCTCTGGATGTTCACAAAACAGACACAGTGATGCGGTGAAAGGGAGGGCAAATTCAATAAGGTACCATCAAGGCTATGAGTTTCTGCACACCATAGAGGGAAAGTGGGAAAAGAGCTTAGATTGTCTTTTAGCCCAGAGAGATTTAAGTGAAAAAAAAAAATGAATGCCAAAGATAAATTGATGATGAAATGAAACAAGAGATGTCTCTCCACGTATTGTCCCCTCTCTATCCTGAAACAAATTACATTTAATATAGAAATATTCTCCATTATCTTTAAATGTAGACTTTCAAATTATTTTTTTATTAAAATGGTACACCTCACCAAATTACTGAAATGCTGTCTAAAATTAATTATTAACCCAAATGGGTTAAGATGTTTCTTTAATCATTATAATCTTTTTTTCTGTATGTGAACTTTTAATAAATCTTAATAAGTAACTGGAATTTCATAAAACTGTCATCTTAAAACCTTGTTATATTTTGGTGCAATGCTCAAAGAAATGTATTCCTTTGCTAACACTTCCAAATAGTGAATATAAATTCAGTGACAGTAAACATTTTGGACATTTGTTAAGCCTGGAAAATTGATTCTTGCTGATGTTATTTAAATTTGATTGGTTTGAGATAGTAACACTTCACAGAAAAATCTTGTAAATCTCTTTTGCAATGCTGAAGAAAGAGTACACCATAAACAAATATTAGTATTACAAATCACCTGGATATTTAGTGTGCTAAGGTATATATGTTTTACTTTAATAAAGGTAATATTTGCAAGAAATTGTTTGGTTTAGTGAGTTTTTCTAAACTGTTATGTCTTTAGAAACAAGCCACATTTTATTAACATATAAATCTATTCTCTTCCCACTACTCTGTTCTTGGTATTTTTCACACCCAGTTTTATGCTCACAGGAAACACAACAAAATGATTTAGAAATGGAAGAACCCAGCCATTTCCCTTTGGCAAGTAGTATCCAAGAGATGGCATTTCTAATCGGGTATGTGCTAGAGTGGATGCTGAGGAAGGTATAAAGAAAGACATGAGTCCTCTCCTTTATGAACTTAGAATTTTAATGGAGAAAGAGCTACTCTGATTACAAAAATAATGACATTTAAAAATTTAATGTGTGTGATTTGGGGTCATCTTTTAAAATTTTCTTAAAACAGCTTACTAAAACAACTTCTTTTTTTTTTTTTAATTTAATTTTATTTTATTTTTAAACTTTACATAATTGTATTAGTTTTGCCAAATATCAAAATGAATCCGCCACAGGTATACATGTGTTCCCCATCCTGAACCCTCCTCCCTCCTCCCTCCCCATACCATCCCTCTGGGTCGTCCCAGTGCACTAGCCCCAAGCATCCAGTATCGTGTATCGAACCTGGACTGGCAACTCGTTTCTTACATGATATTTTACATGTTTCAATGTCATTCTCCCAAATCTTCCCACCCTCTCCCTCTTCCACAGAGTCCATAAGACTGTTCTATACATCAGTGTCTCTTTTGCTGTCTCGTACATTGGGTTATTGTTACCATCTTTCTAAATTCCATATATATGCGTTAGTATACTGTATTTATGTTTTTCCTTCTGGCTTACTTCACTCTGTATAATAGGCTCCAGTTTCATCCACCTCATCAGAACTGATTCAAATGTATTCTTTTTAATGGCTGAGTAATACTCCATTGTGTATATGTACCACAGCTTTCTTATCCATTCATCTGCTGATGGACATCTAGGTTGCTTCCATGTCCTGGCTATTATAAACAGTGCTGTGATGAACATTGGGGTACACGTCTCTTTCCCTTCTGGTTTCCTCAGTGTGTATGCCCAGCAGTGGGATTGCTGGATCATAAGGCAGTTCTATTTCCAGTTTTTTAAGGAATCTCCACACTGTTCTCCATAGTGGCTGTACTAGTTTGCATTCCCACCAACAGTGTAAGAGGGTTCCCTTTTCTCCACACCCTCTCCAGCATTTATTACTTGTAGACTTTTGGATCGCAGCCATTCTGACTGGTGTGAAATGGTACCTCATAGTGGTTTTGATTTGCATTTCTCTGATAATGAGTGATGTTGAGCATCTTTTCATGTGTTTTTTAGCCATCTGTATGTCTTCTTTGGAGAAATGTCTATTTAGTTCTTTGGCCCATTTTTTGATTGGGTCGTTTATTTTTCTGGAGTTGAGCTGTAGGAGTTGCTTGTATATTTTTGAGATTAGTTGTTTGTCAGTTGCTTCATTTGCTATTATTTTCTCCCATTCTGAAGGCTGTCTTTTCACCTTGCTAATAGTTTCCTTTGATGTGCAGAAGCTTTTAAGGTTAATTAGGTCCCATTTGTTTATTTTTGATTTTATTTCCAATATTCTGGGAGGTGGGTCATAGAGGATCCTGCTGTGATGTATGTCAGAGAGTGTTTTGCCTATGTTCTCCTCTAGGAGTTTTATAGTTTCTGGTCTTACGTTTAGATCTTTAATCCATTTTGAGTTTATTTTTGTGTATGGTGTTAGAAAGTGGTCTAGAACACTGGTGAAAGAAATCAAAGAGGACACTAACAGATGGAGAAATATACCATGTTCATGGATTGGAAGAATCAATATAGTGAAAATGAGTATACTACCCAAAGCAATTTATAGATTCAATGCAATCCCTATCAAGCTACCAACAGTATTCTTCACAGAGCTAGAACAAATAATTTCACAATTTGTATGGAAAACAAAAAACGTCAAATAGCCAAAGCAATCTTGAGAAAGAAGAATGGAACTGGAGGAATCAACCTACCTGACTTCAGGCTCTACTACAAATCCACAGTTATCAAGACAGTATGGTACTGGCACAAAGACAGAAATATAGATCAATGGAGTAAAATAGAAAGCCCAGAGATAAATCCACGCACATATGGACACCTTATCTTTGACAAAGGAGGCAAGAATATACAATGGATTAAAGACAATCTCTTTAACAAGTGGTGCTGGGAAATCTGGTCAACCACTTGTAAAAGAATGAAACTAGACCACTTTCTAAAACAACTTCTTTTAATCAACTTTTTAAAAATCTTATTCTCATTCAGTTCAACACTCACTGATTCCTGTACATTTTCCCTATATTTTACCTTGCGGTGCCTTCATCTGTTATTCAGTTAATTTCTAGATCTCTACTGCATGTTCCTAAAAACTGCACACAACTAATTTTATTTTTTAAAATATTAACAAGTTATTTCCAGTTTAGTTTAAAAATATAGGATTCAATTTGTATTTTTACCTATATCAGTTTCTTCAACAGACCGTGTTTAGTTGAAGATGATTAATAAAAATTTATACTCACAAGTTATCTTTACTCACACAGTAAGAGGAGAAAAATTCACCTGAATTCATTGTAGTAGAACTAGTGTCCATGTAGCATCAATGCTGGCACAGAGGAAAAGGCAAGAAGGAGCTAGAACAGCCTGGGATGTGGGAGAATTAATTTAGTTAGTCGGCATTTACTTTTTTCCTTCTGAATGTCTCAGTATCTTTTTAACATAGAAATTTGTATTCTTAGTTTAAACACTTTCAATTTGAAGCTCTAATTATAGTTTATATAATTCATGTTTTCCAAAGAACGCTGTTTCTTTTTACATAGAAACACTTGTGTTATTTCTTTCAGATGTTTAAATATTTCAGCATTTGTAATAGAGAAAAAAAATCCTTATAATAGCCTTATAATGGCCTTGTTGAATGGAATAGAAACCACATATTAGAAGTTAAAAAGACCTTAATTTTGAAATTGGGCTGCATCATTTTTAGTGGATGTTCATAAGTGTAAAATGTATATTTAAGCAAAATATATAATGTTTACAGGCAGAAAAGCAACAATAATCATAGCTATGTTGTATTAAATTCAGAAATCATAGTGATTATAGATATTTGACAACCTAAAAATTGCCTATTGCTTATAATTTTATTTTAAAATTTCCAGGAAGAAAAGCTGCTAATCTATTCTTTGGCACTTTGCTAGGAGAGATTTTACCCTTTGTGTCAAGTTATTTTACATTTTTGCCTTTTTTACCCTTTGCTTTAGAATCACCTTGCTATCTAGAGGAATGGAAGAGCTTCTAGAAATCACAAGAGTGACAGCTGACAGTGAAAGTAAAATCCATATCCCGTAATTCATGGGGTGACCAAAGATAGGCCTTTTGTACTTTAGGAGGAATTGTGGTTTATTTATAAGTTTATATGTCAAATGGGAAAGATGCTCTGTAGTGCTTCTCATGGACAAGACTCCCCAAGTTTTAGTGCATTGAATTATAAGATCCTATACAAATTTAGGTGATTTGTGCAAATCATTTGGATGTTTCAAGGAAAAAATAAATAGGTTAGCTGAATTATTCTTGTACATCCTACTTTTGATTGCATGCAGTGATAAGAGCCAGTTCTGAGGTGAATAACCTCCATTTAACTCAAATGGCTAAAGGGGATGGCATGGTTAACAGGGACATATTAGGTTGGTGCAAACATAATTGCAGTTTTGGACCATGAATTTTTAAATCATTATAACCAAGCCTGAACACATCTTTATTAATCAAAATGAGAACTGTTATAATCAACATATTTTTCCCAATGAGAAATAAGTTTGTTTATTCCTGTAGTGGAAAAATCTGTGCCTTGGGATTCTATGAAGTCTTGGAAAGTATTTTCTCCCTCCTACTGGTTGTGGAAGCATTTTTGCTGCAAAAAGTTGTCAAGATTCTTGAAGAGGTGATTGATGGTTGGTGAGAGGTCAGGTGAATATGGCCAATGAGTCAACTCAGTAGCCCAGTTTGTTCAGCTTTTGAAGCATTGGTTGATTGTGTGACGTGCAGTTGGTGGTTGTTGTGGAGAAGAACTGGGCCCTTTCTGTTGACCAATGCTGGCTACAGTAGTTACAGTTTTTGATGCATCTCATCAATTTGCTCAGCATACTTCTCAGATGTAATGGTTTCCCCAGGATTCAGAAAGCTGTAGTGGATCAGATGGGCAGCAGACCACCAGAGAGTGACCATGACTTTTTTTGGTGCAAGTTTGGCTTTGGGAAGTGCTTTGGAGCTTCTCTGGGTTCAACCACTGAGCTGGTCCTTGACAATCTTGCCAGTTGTCATATAGAATCCATTTTTCATCACACATCAGAATCTTATCAAGAAATGGTTCGTTGTTGCATGGAATAAGAGAAGATGACATTCAAAATAATGTTTTGGTAGACGCATGAGGCATCCTCTTATTGAGTTTTTTCACTTTTCCAGTTTGCTTCAAATGTTGAATGACCATAAAATAGCCATTGTTGAGGTCTTCAGCAGCTTCTCACAGTTGTAAGAGGATCAGCTACGGTGACTGCTCTCATTTGGTCCTTGTCATTCTCTGATGGCCAGCCATTATGCTTCTCATCTTCAAGACCCTTGTCTCCTTTGCAAAACTTCTTGAACTACCACTTCATTGTACATTCGTTAGCAGTTCCTGGGCCAAAGGTATTGTTGATGTTGCCTCTGCTGATTCATGACCCATTTTGAACTGGAATAAGAAAATTGCTCAAATATGCTTTTTGTCTACATTTCCATAGTCTAAAATAAATAAAAAATAAACAGCAAGTAATAAGTCATTGGAGCTTCCCAGGTGTCTCAATTGTAAAAAATCTTCCTGCAATGCAGGAGCTAAAGAAGAGGAGGGTTCAGTCCCTGGTCTAGAAGATCCCCTGGAGGAAGGCATGGCAACCCACTCCAGTATTCTTTCCTGGAGAATCCTATGGACAGAGGAGTCTGATGGGCTACAGTCCAGGGGGTCACAAAGAGTCAGACATGACTGAAGGAACTTAGCTTGCTCACTCAATAAGTCACTAACAAAAGACATAAAGCAAGAAATGTACATTAATCAAGTGTGGGTGCTCAGTCATGTCTTGACTCTTTGAGGCCCCATAGAGTATAGCCCACCAAGTTTCTCTGTCCGTGGAGATTTCTAGGCAAGAATTCTGGAATGGATTGCCATTTCCTACTCCAGGAGTTCTTCCCAACCCAGGGCTTGATCCCTTGTCTCTTATGTCTCCTGCACTGGTTGGCAGACACTTTACCACTGTGCCACCTGGGAAGCCCAGTGTATAACATAACCATATTTATTTAAGAAGGTATTTCAGTTTCAAAGAGCAAAGTTCAACAATTACAAACCACAGTTACTTTTGCACCAACCTAATAGGGTTGAGTTTTAATACCTAAAGGAAGAGGTAACTGGGTTTTCCAGACAGTTGTGACGTTCACTGATGGCAGGTGTTAATTTTTTATTTCCGGATGATCAATCCATTTTGGAACAAAACCTCTAGCAGCTGTTTGCTGCACACCCTGTCCTGAATTACCAATGAGCCGTGAAGCTGGCGCCTACCAACAGAAAGACAGGGAACACCAGCCCCTTTTTGGCAAAGTCCTGTTCCCTCTTGCTCTATTTCTCTGAGACTTTACCTCTTAGCTCAATTTCAGGTACCTAAGTAGCTCCTGATGCCTCCATTGTGTTTGCAGGTTTTGGCTTCACTCATTCCCATCTTCATGGCTTCCCTCTCTATCCTTACCACCCTACTTGGCAAGACTTATGTTTACTCATTTTAGGTGACAGCTCTGCCAGTTGAGCTCCAGCCTCTAGGTCTCCACCTCACAAGCCACACTTTGGACAGAGCCCATATGCAGTTGCTGTAGGTAATAGAATCTGGGCCCAGGAGGTCTCCCCTATTTTGGATGGAAGCTTAAAAGAGCCAGGCAGGGGATCAGAGCCCTGGCTAGAAAAGCCAGAGCTCAGAGCAGAGCTCTAGTATTGATAAGGAGGTGAAATTCAAATAAAAATTGAAACGAAGCTCTGCCACTGGATCGTCATGGCAAAGGGCCCAGGAAGATTGCACTTTAGGAGCCTGCAGTAGATTCTCACTTTACAAGGAGGAATTTTATCCCCAGCCTAATTCCAAAAGCAGTATTGTAAAAGGTGATTATCCATTTTTAGTTCAGGCATTAGGAAAGGATGAGCTCCCAGATGGAGACACTTCTACAAAACTGAAAAGGCCAGGAAGAAAAAGAGGCTGAGGGTTTACAAGCAAATATGAGGCATATTCCTGTCGGTGTATGTGTGTGCTTAGTCACTCAGTTGCGTGTTACTCTTTGTGACCCTTTGGGCTGTAGCCTGCCAGGCTCCTTGGACTATAGCCCACCCGGCTCCTCTGTTCATGGGATTCTCCAGGCAAGAATACTGGAGTAGGTTGCCATCCCTTCCTCCAGGGGATCTTCCCAACCTAGGGATCAAACCCATGTCTCCTGTGTCTCTTGCATTACAGGTGGATTCTTTACCTGCTGAACCATCAGGGAAGTCCCTGTCTGTGTAATTCTGAGCAATAAAGAGAATCAGAGTATAGGCTAGAGTTGACAAGCACTGAGAAATAAGTTTAGGGCCAGGAATAGCAGACTTTTAATGGCAGGTATGAGGCTTGGATCGCTTTTGGGCCTAGGGAATTACTGAATATTTTGAGGACTGACATTTGTGAAGATTAGCTGGCAGTTGTCTGTGAACTCAAATATAGCAGGAGAGCAAGAGATGAGCCCAATTAGGATACTCTTTATTCTCAGAGACAACACTCTGAGTTTTAGCTTTTCACTGTCTGACATTAAGTAGGTGCTTAATAAATATTTATGTGATGAAAGAATAAAGTAATTAATTATGGTCCCCCTGAGTTAGTGGATAAATTCAAGTTCAGCTATCTAACCCTTTATTTGTTGCCTTAACTGATCTGACAGCTTGTCTGACTATTTTTTGTCATATGAAAAATCAGTATATATGGGAGTAGCACATTTCATTTGGTGTGGTGGCATTTTCCAATACTAAGAAGGTTTCTGTTTATAGTGAGTTGAAAAAGGAATAAAACATTCTTGTCTTCTTTCCCTTGCTTGTAATGACCACACAAAGGCCTCTGAAATCATGTAAAATAAATATCATTGTCTCAGAGAGGTCTTCTTAACCCCTTAGGCTATGCCAGTGCTCTTGTAATACACTCCATTAGCACCTGTAACTCTGTGTTGGAAGTGCTGACTGCACGGGCAATTACTTATTAACATCTGTAATAAGTTATCAGTCTCATTCACTGCTGAAGTCCCAGGGCTTTGCACAGTCCTGGCATGGAGTGGGTGCTCTATAAATATTTATTCACACCACAATTTTCAACTGACTGTCTACAGTATAAAAGGCACTATTTTAGACATGGATATGACATCAGGAAAAGAGAGCATGATGACTTTTCTCATGGAGTCTCCATAGGTGTAGGGGTGGGACACAAATAATAAACAGGTAACAAAAAATATGAAATGTGTCCATGGTCATAGGTGCTATGACAAAAACTAAAAGAGGGTTTAGATACCGGGTATCTAAAGATACCCTTTAGATACAGGGTTTAGGGTGGACTCTCCATGGAAAGACATTTATTATTAGAGAGTAGTATGAAATGATGGACCAAGATGGGTAGATATTCAGGTACCTGGGGGAAGAAATTCTGGTTGAAGAGTAACTGTTGAACTGGGTTGAATCCTCTGTTCTTAAGGAGCTTGCCAGGTGGTGCTAGTGGTAAAGAACCTGCCTGCCAATGTAGGAGACATAAGAGATGCAGGTTCAATTCCTGAGTTTGGAAGATCCCCTGGAGAAGGGCATGGCAACCCACGCCAGTATTCTTGCCTAGAGAATCCCATGGACAGAGGAGCCTGGCGGGCTACAGTGTATAGGGTTGCAGAGAGTTGGACACGACTGAAGCAACACATTCTATTTGATAAATTTGATAAATTTAACAAAACATATGACCAAGTGAAGAATGACAGGGCATTGGTAAGTAAGAGAACTGCAAGCTTCAGCTCTATTAGCTTTGTGGCACATCCACCTCCAGATGCACTATGCATCAGAGAGGGAAAAAATTATTACTCTTTCTATTGTCTCTTCTGTTTATGTCCTAATAAGGAAATGGCAGTTTGAGGTTAACATAGTTGTTTTTCTAGGCAAGCACGTAGTTAATACTTGTAAACGTCCTTTCAAACGCTAGGAAACTGGGCCATTTTGATGCTGTGGATAAAGTACTTGGCTGAGATTCAGAGGCTCTAATTTTAGTGCTGTCATTTGCTAGCTGTAGGAACAAAGGGCAAGCCAACCAACCAATCTGACACCTTCTCCCCTTTTAAAATATTTATTTATTTACTCTGGTCAAAATAGAAGTGGAAAGAGTTATTGCGTGCTAAAACCCGTCACAGCACTAGATTTTTTTAAAACTTTATTTTAATTACAACTTTAAGGGTTACTTTTCATTTACAGAAATTACAAAGTATTCACTATATTCCCTTTGTTGTATGGGGCTTCCCAGGTGGTGCTAGAGGTAAAGAACCCACCTGCCAATGCAGGAGACATGAGCCATGGGTTCGATCCCTGGGTCTCAAAGATTCCTTGGAAGAGGCGATGAAGAAAGTTCCACCATTCTTGCCCGAAGAATCCCATGGACAGAGGAGCTGGGCTAGCTATAGTCCATGATGTCACAAAGATTCAGACACGACTGAAGCGACTGATCTGTGTTTTACAATATATTCTTGAGCCCATCTTACATCCAGTAGTTTGCCCTTCCCATCCCACCAGCCCTGTATTGTCCCCCTTCCATACCTGCTTTGGTAGCCACCAGTTTGTTCCTTATATCTATGAATCTGCTTCCTTTATGTTATGTTCACTAGTTTGTTATATTTTTTTAGATTCCACATATCAGTGATATCATACACTATTTATCTTTCTCTGTCTTATTTATTTCATTTAACATAATGCCCTCCGAGTCCACCCATGTTGCTGAAAATGGCAAAATTTTATTCTTTTTATGGCTGAGTAATATTCAAGCATCACTATGAACAATGCTAGTGGAGGTGATGGAATTCCAGTTGAGCTATTTCAAATCCTGAAAGATGATGCTGTGAAAGTGCTGCACTCAATATGCCAGCAAATTTGGAAAACTCAGCAGTGGCCACAGGACTGGAAACGGTCAGTTTTCATTCCAATCCCAAAGAAAGGCAATGCCAAAGAATGCTCAAACTACCGAACAATTGCACTCATCTCACACGCTAGTAAAGTAATGCTCAAAATTCTCCAAGCCAGGCTTCAGCAATACGTGAACTGTGAAATTCCAGATGCTCAAGCTGGTTTTAGAAAAGGCAGAGGAACCACAGACCAAATTGCCAACACCTGCTGGATCATCGAAAAAAGCAAGAGAGTTTCAGAAAAACATCTATTTCTGCTTTATTGACTATGCCAAAGCCTTTGACTGTGTGGACCACAATAAACTGTGGAAAATTCTGAAAGAGATGGGAATACCAGAGAAATCTGTATGCAGGTCAGGAAGCAATGGTTAGAACTGGACATGGAACAACAGACTGGTTCCAAATAGGAAAAGGAGTACGTCAAGGCTGTATATTGTCACCCTGCTTATTTAACTTATATGCAGAGTACATCATGAGAAGCACTGGGCTGGAAGAAGCACAAGCTGGAATCAAGATTGCCAGGAGAAATATCAATAACCTCAGATATGCATTTGACACCACCCTTATGGCAGAAAGTGAAGAGGAACTAAAAAGCCTCTTGATGAAGGTGAAAGTGGAGAGTGAAAAAGTTGGCTTAAAGCTCAACATTCAGAAAACGAAAATCATGGCATCTGGTCCCGTTACTTCATGGGAAATAGATGGGGAAACAGTGGAAACAGTGTCAGATTTTATTTTGGGGGCTCAAAAATCACTGCAGATGGTGATTGCAGCCATGAAATTAAGATGCTTACTCCTTGGAAGGAAAGTTATGACCAACCTAGATAGCCTATTGAAAGCAGAGACATTACTTTGCCAACAAAGGTCCGTCTAGTCAAGGCTATGGTTTTTCCTGTGGTCATGTATGGATGTGAGAGTTGGACTGTGAAGAAGGTTGAGCGCCGAAGAATTGATGCTTTTGAACTGTGGTGTTGGAGAAGACTCTTGAGAGTCCCTTGGACTTCAAGGAGATCCAACCAGTCCATTCTGAAGGAGATCAGCCCTGGGATTTCTTTGGAAGGAATGATGCTAAAGCTGAAACTCCAGTACTTTGGCCACCTCATGGGAAGAGTTGACTCATTGGAAAAGACTCTGATGCTGGGAGGGATTGGGGTCAGGAGGAGAAGGGGACGACAGAGGATGAGATGGCTGGATGGCATCACTGACTCGATGGACGTGAGTCTGAGTGAACTCTGGGAGTTGGTGATGGACAGGGAGGCCTGGCATGCTGAGATTCATGGGGTCGCAAAGAGTCAGACACGACTGAGCAACTGAACTGAACTGAACTGAATATTCAAGTACTTTGGCCACCTTATGCGAAGAGTTGATTCATTGGAAAAGACCCTGATGCTGGGAGGGGTTGGGGACAGGAGGAGAAGGAGACAACAGAGAATGAGATGGCTGGATGGCATCACCGACTTGAGGACTTGAGTTTGAGTGATCTCTGGGAGTTGGTGATGGACAGGGAGGCCTGGTGTGCTGAGTCGGACACGACTGAGCAACTGAACTAAATTGAACTGAGCTGAATCTTCAAGTATATGTGTGTGTGTGAGTATACCACATGTTCTTTATTCATTCATCTGTTGATGGGCACTTAAGTTGTTTGCATGTTTTAGAAATTATAAATAATGTTGCTTTGAACAATGGAGTGCATATTGTTTTTCAAATTAATGTTTTTGAGGGTTTTTTGGATAAACACCCAGGAGTGGAAATGTTCAGTCACATGGTAGTTCTACTTTTAGTTTTTTAATAAACTTCCATATAGTTTCCCGTAGTGGATGCACGCATTTTCGTTCCCACCAATAGTGTACAAGGATTCCCTTTTCTCCATATCCTTGCCAATATTTTTTACTTATTTTCTATTTGATGATAACCATTCTGACAGATGAGAGACAATGTCACATTGTGGTTTTGATGTGCATTTCCCTAATGATTAGCGATATTCAGCATCTTTTCACGTGGCTATTGGCCATCTGCAGTCCCTCTTTGGAAAAATGTCTATTCAGTTTTTTGCCTATTTTTGAATCATGTTTGCTTTTTTGATAACTGAGTTGTATGAGTTGTTTATGTTGGTGAGATATTAATCCCTTATCAATATCATTTGCAAATATTTTCTCCATTCAGTAGGTTGTCTTTTCATTTTGTTGATGGTTTGTTTGTTGTGCAAAAGTTTTTGCTTATATTAAGTCATATTTGCTTATTTTTACTTTTATTTTTTATTTTATGTAACAGATCCAAAAAAAATATTGATGTAATTTATGTCACAGAGTATTCTGCCTATGTTTTCCTCTGAGAGTTTTATGGTTTCAGGTCTTATGTGTAGGTGTTTAATCCATTTTGAGTTTATTTTTTTATATGATGTTAGAGAATGTTCTAATTTCACTCTTTTATATGTAACTGTTCTGTTTTCCAAGCACTACTTATGGAAGAGATAACCTTTTTATTCATTGTATTTTGCCTGTTTCGTCATAGATTAGTTGATCATAAGTGCATGGATTTATTTCTGGACTTTCCATCCTGTTTCATTGATTTACATGTCTGTTTTTGTGCCAGACATATAAAATGAACTGTTTTGGTGACTGTAGCTTTGTAATGTAGTCTGAAGTCAGGGAGCATGTTTCCTCCAGCTCAAGATAGTTTTGGCTAGTCAGGGTCTTTTGTGTTTCCATACAAATTTTAAAATTGTTCTAGTTCTGTGGGAAATGTCATGGGTATTTTAATAGGGATTGCATTGAGTCTGTAGATTGCTATGGGTACAATGAACATTTTAGCAATATTAATTTTTCTAATCCATTAATATTGGTACTTTTCATTTCTTTCTAACATCCTCAGTTTTGTTCATCAAAGTCTTATAGTTTTCAGAGCATAGATCTTTCAACTCCTTAGTTAAGTTTATTTTTAGGTATTTTATTCTTCAGCTGGATCATGGAAAAAGCAAGAGAGTTCCAGAAAAACATCTATTTCTGCTTTATTGACTATGCCAAAGCCTTTGACTGTGTGGATCACAATAAACCGTGGAAAATTCTGAAAGAGATGGGAATACCAGACCACCTGATCTGCCTCTTGAGAAATTTGTATGCAGGTCAGGAAGCAACAGTCAGAACTGGGCATGGAACAACAGACTGGTTCCAAATAGAAAAAGGAGTACGTCAAGGCTGTATATTGTCACCCTGCTTATTTAACTTATATGCAGAGTACATCATGAGAAGTGCTGGGCTGGAAGGAGCACAAGCTGGAATCAAGATTGCCAGGAGAAATATCAATAACCTCAGATATGCAGATGACACCACCCTTATGGCAGAAAGTGAAGAGGAACTAAAAAGCCTCTTGATGAAGGTGAAAGTGGAGAGTGAAAAAGTTGGCTTAAAGCTCAACATTCAGAAAACGAAAATCATGGCATCTGGTCCCATCACTTCATGGGAAATAGATGGGGAAACAGTGGAAACAGTGTCAGATTTTATTTTTTGGGCTCCAAAATCACTGTGGATGGTGACTGCAGCCATGAAATTAAAAGATGCTTACTCCTTGGAAGGAAAGTTATGACCAACCTAGATAGCATATTCAAAAGCAGAGACATTACTTTGCCAACAAAGGTCCGTCTAGTCAAGGCTATGGTTTTTCCTGTGGTCATGTATGGATGTGAGAGTTGGACTGTGAAGAAGGTTGAGCGCCGAAGAATTGATGCTTTTGAACTGTGGTGTTGGAGAAGACTCTTGAGAGTCCCTTGGACTTCAAGGAGATCCAACCAGTCCATTCTGAAGGAGATCAGCCCTGGGATTTCTTTGGAAGGAATGATGCTAAAGCTGAAACTCCAGTACTTTGGCCACCTCATGGGAAGAGTTGACTCATTGGAAAAGACTCTGATGCTGGGAGGGATTGGGGTCAGGAGGAGAAGGGGACGACAGAGGATGAGATGGCTGGATGGCATCACTGACTCGATGGACGTGAGTCTGAGTGAACTCTGGGAGTTGGTGATGGACAGGGAGGCCTGGCATGCTGCGATTCATGGGGTCGCAAAGAGTCAGACACGACTGAGCAACTGATCTGATCTGTTCTGATCTGATTTTATTCTTTTTGATCCAAGTAAGAAGAATTATTTTCTTGCTTTCTCTTTCTGATAGCTCATTTTTAGTGTATAAAAAAGCAGGGATGGGTCCTACATTAGTGGACCAGAAGCCCTGAATGTTTGGTTCAAGTTGGCTTTATTCTTTTTAAGTGTGTATTCTCCTCCCTCCCAGCATTGGCATGCTCACCCCAGAGGGGAGCCGTGCTGAGCAAGGGGAACTTGTGCAAGGGCTCAACATGGATCTGGGCAGGGGCTGTGACTGCACTGACTGCAGTCAGAAACTTGGGCTAATTCTGATGTACTGCCTGTGTGAACACCAGTAATGGTTGCCCCAACCCTGCTGAGATGCTGCTCCTGGTTTAAGCCACCTTTGTCCCTCAAAGATGAGCCTTCCCTAGACCATGGCAGCCCTTGTCCCATTGTGGAGCTGCATCGTGAAGCAAACATGGTCATAGAGGGCTATTGGCTCAAGCTGGGGTACAGGCTGGGCTGGTTGAGGAGAATCAGCCACCATCTGGTGCAGTTTCCATCTTCCCTCTCTGCCCTGTTTTGGAAGTAACCAAGCATGTATGCATTCCTCACTATTGGAGTCCAGGCTTCCAACAGCCTTCAGTTAATCTTGCTAGCCCTCCAGCCAAGGGAAATCTTCTTCCTGGGTCTCAGATCTGGGGCGCTCTATATGGGGCTCAAACCAGTCACTCCCCAGGGATGGTCTCTGTCCATGTAATCCCCCTTCTCTTTTTAAGTCCCTTCCCAAGGGCACAGTTCCCAACCAGATTGGTTCTCTTCCCTTCCTACCCAGTTCTGTGTGAATCTTTCTTACAGCTTTCATTGTACAGAAGTCTTTCTGTCAATCTCAGATTACGGTTAGTCTCATGTTTCCAGCATCTATTCCTCATGGATGTTGTATTTATTCTCATATCTCAATTTTCTTATAGCTATGAAGTGGAAGGGTTTTTCAGGTGGCATTCTTCTGAGTGGTAAAGAATCTGCAACTCAGGAGATGCAAATTTGATCCCCAGGTTGGGAAGATCCCCTGGAGAAGGAAATGGCAACCCACTCCAGTATTCTTGCTTGGGAAATCCCATGGACAGAGGAGCCTGGTAGACTATAGTCTATGGGGTCACAAAAGAGTCAGAAATGACTGAGTCACTAAATAAATGAAGTGAAAGATATGTCTTCCTAGGTCCCCTTGTTGTCTTTCCTGCAAAAATTCTGCATCACTGAGACAGCTGATGGCCCAGCAGCTGTCATTGTTTTTGTTGGCATCTAAATCCCTGTGTATCACTAGTGTAAATCTTGGCCTCCTGACTTCCTTCTCTCTTGTGACCATTTTCTTAATTTCATTTTAGACTCTCATCTCTGTATCCTCAACTCTGACCTCCAAAATCTCAAATGCAAATATCACACTCGATGACTCCAGTCTTCTCTCTGCCATAATCCTTGCTCAATAATCTTACTACAACAGTTTCTCAATAACATCTTGATCTCAAATCCAGTGATGTCAGTTTTTCATTATGTTATTATCATATCTCATTCTCCCTTCTCCTTTGGCAGGGCTTATGTTTCAGATGCATCATTGCAATTGCTCATTTTCCACTATCTTTTCACTATTCATGTTTCGTTTATACTTTCATTTTGAGTCCATGGCCCATTATTCTATCACTGTCTTAAACATATCTTAAAAATCTTATCTCTTCTTAATCTTTCTATAGAATACCAACCATGAGTGAACTCAATCATTTTTCTTCTCAGTGCCTGCCACCTGAATGAGAGTCAGAAGAATATTGCCTTTCATTGAAGTTAATTATCCCAAGCATTTAACTTGGTTGACCACTTCTTCACCTGGAAGCACTTCTCTTTACTGGTTTTAGGACACTTTATTTTCTGTCTAAACTCTATAGATAGAAGATATATTCTAGTTCTCAAAATGTCAGTACTATCTATGTTACAAAAAAATTCAATTATATGTCTTTGGCTCAAATTCCTCTTCTAACTTTAGGTATGTCTGACATCTTCACATGTGTCTTATAGGTATATCAAGCTTAATATGGTCAAAGTCTTTTCTTTCTTCTTTTCTTCTTTCAGTTTTATTGACCTTTAATTGACATGCAGCACTGTATAAGTTTAAAGTGTACAGCATAATGACTTACATATACTGTGTAAACTATATACATTTATCTCAAACTGAATCCTTCTTAAATATTTCTCATCTCACCAAATAGCACCGCTAATCTCTCATTTGCTCAATCCTTGTTTCTTTTCTCTTTCTCATGTCCACATTCAATCCAGATGCCACTTCTATTGATTTTAATTCTAATACATACCTTAAAAGATGTTATCCAGCTCCCATCCCCTCTTGCTTAGATAAGATGGTGGCGGCCTCTGACTTGCACTCTTTTTTTTTTATTGCTCCTCTACAACCAGAGCAATGGGCTTCCTTGGTGGTACAGTGGTAAAGAATCCACCTGCTAACGCAGGGCTTGATCGGGCTTGATCCTTGGGTTGGGAAGATCCCCTGGAGAAAAAAAAATGGCAACTCACTCGAATATTCTTGCCTGGAAAATTCCATGGACAGAGAAGCCTGGTGGGCTACAGTCCATGTGGTCACAAAAGAGTCAGACACAACTTAGTGACTAAACAACTCACAACCAGAACAATGCTTTTATGACATACATCTGATAATGCATTTTTCAAAAGCACCTCCAACTGCATTTAGTCCTATAATTATTGAAACTGTTGGGTTCCTGACAATTTCGATATTCTCATCTCCTCTGTTTCCCCCTTCCAGTTGCATTGGTTTCATTTCTGTCCTTCAAACACTCCAAGTTCTATATGGCTTCAGTGCTTTGGCAAAAACAGTTTTTACTGCAGGGCCTTTGCACAATTCCCCATTTAATACTTCTGTATACACAATCTACTTTTGCCTTTTTGAAGCTGTCTCCTTTTCATTCATTCCTTCTTGACTAAATGGCACCTCCTAAGACGGTTCGTCCTATCATATCTTATGAAGTACAGCTCTGACTTCCAACGCAGTATTTTCTTTTTATCATTTCTTTTCTATCACTTAAACAAGTTTTAAATTATAGCATTATTGATTGATTGATTATTATTATGTGCTTTCCCATTGTATTGAAAAATATCTGTGAAGGCAAGGTTATATATTTTGCTAATGAGAGCCTGCTGATTTTTAAACACAATGCCTGACATTTGATGTTTGTTAATTAAAATATATTTTGAATCATTAAATAAGTACATATGTTTTCATAGACAAGACATAATTGGTTAGTTGTGTCTTTAAGTGGTAAGACTCAGCTGACTGGTACTGGGCTTCACAGATTTAATATAGGGTACTACATTTTAGTTAGTGTCATTTGCTTTAAATTTTAGATATCTATTTAGAATAAACTAATCCTCCTAATATTGTCTTGGAATTTTTTAACTAAAAAAACTGAAAAGCAAAAATTATAGATATAATTTCCCTCTAAAGACTCTACTTGTTCTTTACTGTCAAATGTATATTTCTTTTGTCAAATGTATACACTCTGAAATTTTTTGATCACCTTTGTCTTCACTCACCTTGCCTCCTCTCAACTCATAGCTTTCATCCTCAGTAACACTTATTCAGGACTTATATTCTATTTTGAATTGTTGCTCATTGTAGAAGCATTTATACCTTTACTCTAGAAGTAGAGTGTAATTATTTTCAAATTCAACAATTACCTTAGAACTCAATAGTTACTGACTGTCTAATAGTCAGAAAATTGCATCATCCATCACTTTATTTATGCTACTTATAAATGTCATTTGTGGTTACAATTATCAAGTTAAGTCAGTGATAAACAATTTCACATACATGTAAATTCACATAATCAGGATAAGGACATTATGGGGAAATGTCTTTTACCAGCCTTCAGATATTACATACCTTATTAGTCATCTATCTACAGCTGGACTTCATGACTGACTGAACAATAAACTGTATTTCATACTCCATATCTATCAGTTGGTTATTGTTTTGGGCTAGTCGTGGGTTGAGAGGTTCAGTGATGATAGTCCTTGTGTTCTACTGGAGGTATAGTAATTGCAGCATAAACTTTGGCCCATAGAAGGTATTCAACTAATCTTGGTTAAATAAATCATTTCCTAGTATGTGACTTAAGGTAAGATGCTTAATGGCATCACCACAGCCGCTGATGCTACCATCAATAGGTATAACAGCAGCAGCAAAAAATCCAACATTATACATCATTTGAAATCACTTCTACTGCTCCTGTCTTCTCTAGTCTGTCAGTGAATAACATCAGAGAAAACAGTGTGCATATTTCTTTGTCTTTTGATCACAACCTCAATAATATTTCCCCAAGTCTCTCTGTTAATAGTGACATGCCTACACTTTACTTCACCTGTGAAGAAGCTGTCTGACAATTGATGGATCTGGACAAGAGGGTAGCCAATTAGGTAATGGCCTCTAGCAAGAGCAGACTCTGAAGAAGAGTCGCCTTTGAACTGTGTGGAGTTGAACTAAAGGGCACAGCTGTTACATAAATCAGAGAGAAAAGAACAAGGTTACACCTGTAGGTTGACTCAACAGCTATATTTTCTCTGTTCAAATAGTAGAGTAGTATAATGATAGCTAATACAATACTCAGTTTAATTAAGTAATTTTGACTTCAATTTTTTTAGATAACTCAAGAGAGTGGGGAATTATATCCAAAATTAAAGCCTTAATTTCAGAAATGGAGACATTGCCCTAAAGGATTTCTATCAGAAAGTAATTCATGGGGAGTCTGTTATTAAGAGACTTAACACTTTGATGGCAAAGAACATTATCAGCAGGACCAGTGGCTATACATTTAAAACCAGAGATCTAATTTCAAATTTATTAAGTAGATATAGAGAACATGTCACAAATATGTTTGTAGATATCTTTCTGTGAGACATTTTTTCTAACTACTTGCTGCAATCTGAACTTGGCTCTGACTTGATAAAGGCAACTAACTGGACACAGGAATAGATGAAAGTTTATGCCCAATTGGTTCTAATATATTAGTGTTAATTTTTTTTTTGCCATAACAGAGATCATTCATGGTTTATGATTTGTACAAAAGTATTGTGCTGAAATTAGAGAAGCACTATGGACAAAGCCTCTTGCTCCTCCCAAGTGTATGTACATTAATTAGCAGGCATCTCATAATCTAATTATTCTTTCTTTACTGATGTGCTTCCTTTGTCTTCAGAATAGCTAAAAATTAAATTAATTGCAATAGTGTTATAATTTAATGAGAAATAATAAAATGTGAAAAGTCAAGTTTTTATTATGCAATTATATTTCTTTCTCAGCATTTAAACACAGTGGAATTCACTTGGTGCTGATCCTTAGGGTCCAAGGAAAATTTTATAAAGGTAATAGTTACTGAAGAAGTAAGCTGTACCATGATTTTATCATTTTGAACTCTCTCTGCAGCTAAAGACTGGACCCTTAGAAACCTAATTCAACCATCCAAACATACCAAAGTTCAAAGGATAAAATAAATTGTGTCTTTTATCAATCTTATTAATTGTTAAATTTAAGATGCCCACTTTTATTAGGCACATTTGTTCTAGAAAGTAAATGATCTAAATTTTTAAATTTTCACAATAACATGACACTTGATATACTTGGCCTGTGAACACATACTCAGGATAACTCAATATTAAATATATTGAATTAAAAAATAAAAGATCAAACTAAGGAAATTAAGTAGAAATATAAAATGAGCCCTTACTTGTGAATAAATTGATACAGATTACTTTGAGTACATATTGGGTATGCTATATCTTAGATAATGATAATTTACACATATGTGGTGCTTTTCAGTTTACAAAGTATTTCACAAACATTTTTCTTCTCCAGGAAGCCCCATGGGGATGGCTAAGCAGGTATTTTTATTACCTAAAAAGAAACTGACTCACAGAAAGGTTATTTGATCACTTCACACAACCGCTAGATAGCAGAACCAAGATTTTTTTTTTTTCAGAACCAAGATTTGATAGAACATAGAATTACTCTATAAATACTGTCACATTCATTTTCCCCTAACAGCCAACAGTATTGTCTATAAATACTCTTAATTGATTGACTGTTTTAGAAAGCAGTGCATTCCTTAAGATTTTGCCAAATAACTTGGTAGATATTTCATGTGATAATTTGTGCAGTAACTTGTTTTTCACTAGACTGTACCCTCAAGATTTCTCTCTCTGTATTTAACTAGATGTATGTTTTAAGGATTGTGTCCTCTGGCTTCCATTAGGCATAAGTGACAGCTGTCTGTGCATTAATGAAGCACAAAGGCTGCTTTCCATCAATGAAGGAAGAGATCATTGATTTTGCCCTCATCCTTTGAACTATTTAATTTTACAGCCATCTGAGTCAACTTTTATTCTCTAGCATGTGTTCTAGAATTTTAAAAGGAAAGAAGGCAGAAAAGTTCAACACTTAAGTAGACAGCTTTGGCAAATGTTATTCCTACATTGTTTTACAAGTTATTTTTTTCTGTAGTAAATGGCAGTGCCTTTCACTGAAGGAGTAATTTATAAATATCTCCTTTTGGTTTAGACTTCTATGGTCCTTATAGAACTATTAAATTTAGTTCAGAGTATATTTTTTTCCCTCTTGGGAAATAAGAGTGGAACATTTAATTCTCTGATATTAACAGTCTGGTGCTATTAAATAGATACGAGAGAGGTGGAAAACGGACATGCAAAAATCATTCTTAAGGTTTCTTTCCCCTTTTTTTAAATGGCAAGGTTAGAAGGAACATGATCTTCTGAGTTCTGACCGGAAAGATAAAAGGTGCATAACCTGGCATTCAGAAGCCCGCCTGGCACACACAGCTAGGTCATGTTATTCTCCAACTAGACGTAAACCATCTCACAGAATGCCAACCTCAGACAAGGTTACTCTGAGATCATCATAAAAGGAAATAAAGCAAGGCCACTTCATAATTCTAAGCCCAGACAAAAACAAGGTCACTGTGCCACCCACAAAATATCAAACACCCACTTCCTCATCCAAAATACATTACTGCTACATCCTTATCAATTGCAGCTTTATTTTCATTCTTGTCTCCCCTTCTTGTCAACTAAGTTTACTGAGATACACAATCACAAAAGTTCCCCTGCTTCCTTTCAGCATGCAGTCTTGTGTGAGCCCCTGCTTCCTTAGATCCTCCTGCTCCAAATAATCCAATCAAAACCAAAATCCAGTGAAAGGTTCTTTCCAACCATCTCTTCCTGAGACATCCCACAATTCCCAATAGAGCAAATATTAAACCAAACCTCTCTCAACTAGAAATGTACTCCTGGTAATCTTGGCTGCAGAACATTGACACATTTTTCATTTTTTTCTCAGTTCTCTACTAGTTATTTGAAATTGAGTAAATTATGTAGATACTTTGTTCTTCATTTTTTCTCTAATAAAGCTTCTTCACTGAGTAATGTGCTTTTGCTTTAATGAATATTGAATAAAAATTTGGAAAGAGAAGTAATAAAAGCATATCTCTTAAAAAATTAAAAAAATAAAATAAAGATATTTATATTTACCATAAGACTGTTAAGGTGCTCATTGAGATAAGCAATTTAAAGTAGCCCAGTCGTGTTTAACACAGGAAGTAATAAATATCATTTATTTCATTCCATAGTATTTTCTTTTTTCTTCTTTTTCTAATTTCCCCAAGATTTAATTGTGATAGATTTATCAGTTGTTTGATACATTATTTGCAGCTCATATGATTTTTAAAATCTAAAAAAGGAAGCTTTTTAGGGAGTTCTTTTTCTGTTCAGTTGTTAGGACTCTGTGCCTCCAATGCAGGGGGCATGGGTTTGATCCTTGGTCAGGGAACTTAAGTAAAACAATGCAAAGAAATACAGGAAAGCAATAGAATGAGAAAGACTAGAGAACTATTTAAGAAAACTGGAGATGTCGAGGGAACATTTAATGCAAGGATGGGCAAGATAAAGGACAGAAAATGTAAGAACCTAACAGGAGCAGAAGAAATTAAAAAGAGGTGGCAAGAATACACAAAAGAACTATATAAAAAAAGATCTTAATGACCTGGATAACCACAATGTGTGATCACTAACCTAGAGCCAGACATCATAGAGTGCGAAGTCAAGTGGGCCTTAGGCAGTATTACTGTGAACAAAGCTCCTGGAGGTGATGAAATTCTAGCTGAGCTATTTCAAATCCTAAAAGATGATGCTACAAAAGCGCTGCACTCAATAAGCCAGCAAATTTGGGAAATTCAGTACTGACCACTGGACTAAAAAAGTCAGTTTTCATTCCAATCCCAAAGACGGGCAATGCTAAAGAATGTTCAAACTACTGTACAGTTGCATTCGTTTCACATACTAGTAAGGTTATGCTAAAAATCCTTCAAGCTAGGCTTCAAAAGTACATGAGAACTTCCAGATGTACAAACTGGGATTAGAAAAGACAGAGGAGCCAGAGATCAAGGTGCCAGCATTCACTGGATCACAGAGAAAGTAACAGAATTCCAGAAAAATGTCTACTTCTGCTTAACTTACTATGCTAAATAAAGCCTTTGACTATATGAAGTGTTAGTTGCTCAGTCTGACTCTTTGTGACCCCATGGACTGTAGTCCACCAGGTTCCTCTGTCGTGGAATTTTCCAGTCAAGAATAATGGAGTAGGTTGTCATGCCCTTCTCCAGGGGATCGTCCTGACCCAGGGATCAAACCTGGGTCTCACTCCTTGCAGGTAGATTCTTTACCATCTAAGCCACCAGGGAAGCTTTGACTGAAACACAACAAAACTGTGGAAAATTCTTGATGAGATGAAAATACCAGACCACCTTATCTGCCTCCTGAGAGACCTATTTGCAGATCAAGAAGCAACAGTTAGAACCAGACATGGAACCATGGACTGGTTGGACAAGGATGATGACAAGGCATCACCCTGCTTATTTAACTTCTATGCAGAGTACATCATATGAAATGCTGGGCTGGATGAATCACAAGCTGGAATCAAGACTGCTGGGAGAAATATTTACAAACTTCAGTTTGGAGATGATACCAGTCTAATGGCAGAAAATGAAGAGGAACTAAAGAGCCTCTTGATGAGGGTGAAAGAGGAGAGTGGAAAAGCTGGCTTAAAACTCAACATTAAAAAACAAAGATCATGGCATCTGGTCCCATCACTTCATGGGTAATAGGGAAAAAGTGAAAGCAGGGACAGATTTCATTTTCTTGGACTCCAAAATCACGCAGATGGTGATTGCAGCCAGGAAATTAAAAGACACTTGCACCTTGGAAGAAAAGCTATGACAAACCCAGACAGTGTATTAGAAAGCAGAGACATTACTTTGCAGACAAAGGCCCATCTAGGCAAAGCTATGGTTTTTCCAGTAGTCCAGTATAGATGTGAGAGTTGGAACATAAAGAATGCTGAATGCTGAAGAATTGATGCTTTTGAATTATGGTGCTGGAGAAGACTCTTGAGAATCACTTGGTCTGCAAGGAGATCAAAGCAGTCAATCCTAAAGGAAATCAACCCTGAATATTCATTGCAAGGTCTGATGCTGAAGCTGAAGTTCCAATACTTGATCCACCTGATACGAAGTGCCATCTCATTGGAAAGGACCCTGCTGCTGGACAAACTGAAGGCAAAAGGAGAAGGGGGCAGCAGAGGATAAGATGGTTAGATAGAGTCACCTACTCAGTGGACATGAATTTGAGCAAACTTCAGGAGAGAGTGAAGAACAGGGAAGCCTGGCACACTGTAGTCCATGGGGTTTCAAAGAGTTGGTCATAACTTAGCAAGTGAACAACAACCCACTCCTGGAAAATTGCCTGGAAAATTCCATGGACAGTGGAGTGTGGTGGGCTACAGTCCATGGGGTCACAAAGAGTCAGACATGACTGAGTAGCTGTGCACACAGAAGATCATGTGAGCTCTGTGGTGCAGCCAAAAAAAAAAAAAAGAAACCATCCTTTCAGCTGTTTAATTGGGAATCAGAATTTTGATAATATGTTTGCAGTTTTATAACTATTTTCCTTTCTTTGCTTCACTGTTTTCGTACTCTGAAAAATATTGTTGCCCATGGAATTCATTTATGAAGACCCTGAGTTCCAGGGTGTGAGCTGGGCAGAGTGGACACAAATGAATTAGATGTCACCCTGCCATCAGATAATACATATTCATCTCCAGTAATACTTCAAGTATCAGTCGTACTAACAGTTCTTATGTTCCTAGTCCAGTGTATCTGGGGTTTATGACACAGTCCAGCAATCCTAGTGCTACACCAAGCTTCTCATTTGGTGAGATGGGATTCAGTGACAAATAGGGTAATAAATTCAGAGGATAATCCAATTTAAATACACTCTCAAAATACTTAAATAGAAATCTGACAGATAAAAAAGGAAAAATTGAAAAATTCTTCACTCCCTGGGAATTCTAATAGAAACTATAAACTAAGCAGGCAAAAATAATGAGATGAATTGAGGAATGTGAACAACACAAGAAGTTATCTGTATCATGTGTTTGTGTGTGTGTGTGTGTGTGTAGCTTCACCCCAAAATCCAAGCAAAATCATGTTTTTTAGACATATGCAGGACATTTATAGAACTCAACCTCATTCCAAATGACAAAGGAAGCCTTGGGGGCAGTGGTGGTGGTTTAGTTGCTAAGTCGTTTCTGACTCTTGTGACCCCATGGACTGTAGCCCACTAGGCTCCTCTGTCTGTGGGATTTTCCAGGCAAGAATACTGGAGGAGGTTGCCATTCCCTTCTCCATGGGATCTTCCCAACCCACGGTTTGAACCTGAATCTTTTGCATTTCAGGAGAACTCTTTACCATCTGAGTCACCAGGGAAGCCCAAAGGAAGCCTTAAGAAATATCAAAGAATTGGTAATCAGTCAATTCAGTTGCTCAGCTGTGTCCTGTCCATCACCAACTCCCAGAGCTTGCTCAAAGTCATGTCCATCGACTCAGTGATGCCATCCAAGCATTTCATCCTCTGTCATCCCCTTCTCCTCCTGCCTTCAATCTTTTCCAGCATCAGGATCTTTTCCAATGAGTCAGTCTTCACATCAGGTCGCCAAAGTATTGGAGTTTCACCTTCAGCATCAGGCCTTCCAATTAATATTCAGGGCTGATTTCATCTAGGATCAACTGATTTGATCTCCTTGCAGTCCAAGGGGATTCTCAAAAGTCTTCTTCAACACCACAGTTCAAAAACATCAATTCTTTAGTGCTCAGCTTTCTTAATGATCCAACTCTCACATAAATACATAACTACTGGAAAAACCATAGCTTTGACTAGATGGACCTTTGTCTGCAAAGTAATGTCTCTGCTTTTTAATATGCTGTCTAGGTTGGTCATATCTTTTCTTCCAGGGAGCAAGTGTCTTTTAATTTCCTGGCTGCAATCACCATCTGCAGTGATTTTGGAGTCCAGGAAAATAAAATTTGTCACTATTTCCACTGTTTCCCCATTGATTTGCCTTGAGGTGATGAGACCGGATGCCAGGATCTTAGTTTTTTAGATGTTGAGATGTAAGCTAGCATTTTCCACTTTGCTCTTTCACATTCATCAAGAGGCTCTGTAGTTCCTCTTTGCTTTCTGCCAGAAGGGTGGTGTCATCTGCATATCTGAGGTTATTGATATTTCTCCTGGCAATCTTGATTCCAGCTTGGGCTTCATCCAGTCTAGCATTTTGCATGAGGTACTCTACATGTAAGTTAAATAAGCATGGTGACAATGTACAGCCTTGACGTACTGCTTTCCCAATTTTGGACCAATCCATGGCTCTGTGTCCAGTTTTAACTGTTGCTTCCTGACCTGCATACAGATTTCTCAGAAGGCAGGTAAGGTGGTCTGGTATTCCCAATCCTTTAAGAATTTTCCAGTTTGTTGTGATCCATACAGTCAATGGCTTAAGCATAGTCAACGAAGCAGAACTAGATATTTTTCTGGAACTCTCTTACTTTTTCTATGATCCAATGGATATTTGCAATTTGATCTCTGGTTTCTTTTCTAAATCCTTTTCTAAACCAGCTTGAACACTTAGAAGTTCTTGGTTCACATACAGTTGAAGCCTGGCTTGGTGAATTTTGAGCTTTACTTTGCTAGTGTGTGAGATGAGTGTGATTGTGCAGTAGTTTGAACATTTTTTGGCATTGCCTTTTTTTGACACTGGAATGAAAACTGACCTTTCCCAGTTCTGTAGTCCCCTCTGAGTTTTCCAAATTTGCTGGCATACTGAGTGCAGCACTTTCACAGCATCATGTTTTAGTTTTTTGAAATAGTTCAGCTGGAATTCCATCAACTCCACTCACTTTGTTCGTAGTGATGCTTCCTAAAGCCCACCTGACTTTGCACTCCAGGATGTCTTGTTCTAGGTGAGTGATCATACCATCATGGTTCTTTGGGTCATTCAGATCATTTTCTGCAGTTCTTTTGTGTTTTCCTGCCTTCTCTTATTAGTATCTTCTGCTTCTATTAGGTCCATACCATTTCTGTCCTTTATTGTGCCCATATTTGCATGATATGTTCCCTTGGTGTTTCTAATTTTCTTGAAGAGATCTCTAGTCCTTTCCATCCTGTTGTTTTCTTCTATTTCTTTGCAATGACCACTGAGGTAGACTTTGTTATCTCTCCTTGCTGTTCTTCAGAACTCTGCATTCATATGGGTATATCTTTCCATTTCTCCTTTGCCTTTCGCTTCTTTTCTTAGCTATTTTTAAGACCTCCAAATGACCATTTTGCCTTTCTTTTCTAAGGGATGGTTTTGATCACCCCCTCCTATACAATGTTAATGAACCTTCGTCCATAGATCTTCAGGCAGTCTATCATTTCTAATCCCTTGAATCTGTCCCTTCCACTGTATATCATAAGGGATTTGATATAGGTTATACCTGAATGGTCTAGTGGTTTTCCCTACTTTCTTAAATTTAAGTCTGAATTTTGCAATAATGTGTTCATGATCTGAGCCATAGCTATCTCCCAGTCTTGTGTTGCTGACTGTATAGAGCTTTTCCATCTTTGGCTGCAAAGAATACAATTAATCTGATTTTGGTAATGACTGTCTGGTGATGTCCATGTGTAGAGCCATCTCTTGTATTGTTGAAAGATGGCGTGTGCTGTGACCAGTGTGTGCTCTTGGAAAAACCGTTAGCCTTTGCCCTCCTTCATTTTGTACTCCAAGACCTAACTTACCTGTTACTCGAGATATCTCTTGACTTCCTACTTTTGCATTCGTGTCCCCTATGATGAGAAGGCCATCTTTTGGGGGTGTTAGTTCTAGAAGGTCTTGTAGGTCTTCATGGAACCATTCAACTTCAGCTTCTTTGATATTTGTGGTTGGGGCATAGACTTGGATTACTGTGATACTGATTGGTTTGCTTTGGAAATGAACAGAGATCATTTTGTCATTTTTGAGATTGCAACCAAGCACTGCTTGACTGTTTTGTTGACTTTGAGGGCTACTTCATTTCTTCTAAGAGATTCTTGCCCACAGTAGTAGATGTAATAGTCATCTGAATTAAATTCGCCCATTCTGGTCCATTTTAGTTCACTGATTCCTAACATGTTAATCTTCACTCTTGCCATCTCCTGTTTGACTACTTCCTATTTACCTTGATTCATGGACCTAACATTCCAGATTCCTATGCAATATTGTTCTTTACAGCATCGGACTTTACTCCCATGATCAGTGACATCCACAACTGGGTGTTTTTTTTTTGCTTTGGCTCAACCTCTTCATTCTTTCCTGAGCTATTTCTCCACTCTTCTCCAGTAGTATGTTGAGCATCTACTGTTTTGCCTTTTTCATACTGTTCATGGCATTCTCAAGGCAAGAATATTGAAGTGGTTTGCCATTCCCTTCTCCACTGGAACCACATTTTGTCATGGTGGTCCAGTGTCTTGGTGGTTTTGTCATGGCTCCACCATGAGCCATCCCTCTTGGGTGGCCCTACAGGGCATGACTCATAGTTTCATTGAGTTAGACAAGGGTTTGATCCTTGTGATCAGTTTGCTTTGTTTTCTGTGATTGTGGTTTTTATTGTGTCTGCTCTCTGATGGATAAGGATAAGAGGCTTGTGGAAGTTTCCTTATGTGGAGAGTCTGGCTGTGGGAAATCTGCCTCTTGCTCAGGGCTGCAATATCTTAAGTAGATCTTTAATCCAATTTTCTGTTGATGGCTGAGGCAGGGTTCCCTCCCTGTAGGTTGGCCTGAGGCCAAACTATGGTAAGGGTAACAGCAGTAATGGTGACCTCCTTCAAAAGCACTTAGGCTGGCACACCCTGCAGCTCCCAGAACTGTCCTGTTCAGTGCCCCTGAGCCCACGGCAGGCCACTGTTGACCCACAACTCTGCCAGAGACTTCTGGACACTCAGAGGCAAGTCTGGCTTAGCCTCTTGTGGGGTCGCTACTCCTGTATGCTGGGTTTTGGCATTTGTTTGTGCTCTCCAAGAGTCTTTTTCACCAGTCCAGTTAAGTTCTGTAATCAGATCCCACTGGCCTTCAAAGTCAAATTCCCTGGGAGTTCTCAGAATTGGTAATACATGGACAATATTTTCTGACTAAAATTCAGTAAAACTAAAAGTAAGCAGTAGTTCTGGAACATTTCAAATTCTCTTTTCCAAACCTAAAGGATCTCTGTCTTTGTGTGGCTCTTTGGGATCTTGTGCCACTGCTGATGAAGTAGAAAAATATTAAAAATAAAAACAATGACTCTTAAGAAGCCAGTACTTGATCACACTTCATCTTCTTGCCTTTTCATCATTCCCAAACATTCCCTATATATACTGTCCAGATAATTGCTTAAGAAGAACAATTTAAAAAGAGAAAGAAAACATATACAAACTAATAAAAAAGGCAGTAGATCAGTAGCTGAGGGATAAGTATAAGGATAAGCATAGCTTTGGTTGACAGAACAGGTTAAATAATATTCTCTGGTCTGATATGACTAGAGCAGAAGTATTGAGTAGGAGGTAATAAGGCATATGATTGAGCATGAAGAGAGAAACCACATCAAACACTTTGGGAAATTTTATACAGAGGAGTTTAGAATGGAAGCAGTAACCAATGGGGAACAAATTTGTTTTCTGAAATTATAAAATTGGACTCCTAAGAAACTCAATTTGACAAGTATATAAACATTTCAAGAAGGAGAGACAGAATTTGGAGAAAGAATATTTATAAGGTGATAAATACTTGATACCAGAAAATGTCAGAGTCAAGCAAATGAGTAGTTAAATGATGGTGTGCACCAGCATAAGAAGCCAATGTTTTGGCTATTGCTTCTGCAGTGGTATGCTCAAGTCATCCCTAATAAATATTTTTATCTGAGCTTAAATGAAGTAATGAGAGCAAGAAGTTCATAGACCAGTGTGCAAAGAAAATTGAAAAAAGAGTGGTGGCTCAGTAGCAAAAAATGAGTGGAGTCACTTTATAATCGATGAAGATCTGAGTACCACCATGCTTACCACCTCCACTTCTCATCCTGCCAAAACACACTGGCGAGTGGGAAAAAATGAAAATCCAGGAAGAGAAATCTCTGCTTTCATCCACATAAGGAAAAACTGAGTGTGATGCTACGGAGCATTTTTGAATTTAATCCAATCCAGCTATAATCTTGAAGCTTCTATAAAACTTAAGAAGCTTCTTGGCATAGAGAGCCCCAGTGTTGATATCCAAGGAGGAAAGAAGGGAAATAATACTTTGGCAGCTTTTCTCCCCCTATTTTTCTCTTTCTTATACCTTTTCCCTTATGACTTTTTATCTTTATATTTGAGTTGGGGAAACTAGTATTAAGATGGATGAAAAAATGCTATCATGGCTTTTTTGTTGTTGTTCTGATAGATCTTTAAAAATTTAAATATTTTGGAAAAGTTTAAAAGACTGATTTTTTACTATTGAAGCAATATGAGTATGGATTTTAATTTAGCTTTTATTATATATTGAAATAAATTCCACTCAGTGATTTACTCAAGAAAAATTCAGAACTCTAGATATTGAGGAAATAGTTTTATTCTTTTAATTAATTACATGTGTATTTTATTATATTGTAGATGCTTGAAATAAAAACATTACTCCACTGATTTAATCATATATAAAAACAGAGTGATTAATAGAAATTTTGAGCTCCATGTTTTAATTAAATTTCCTTTTTTAAGTATAAATGAACATTTAGTAAAATTTTGCTGTGTAATCATCTAAATAACCTTTCTTAACAATATAGTTCACAGTTTGTTCTTTCTTACTTATCTTACTTTAAAATTTCACAGAAGTATAATTTAATGCACATTTTTAAATAGAAAGATATTTTCATAGCTATTGTAGCTAGTAGCTACAAAATACTTCTGAACACCTTCATCAGAACAAAGCTCCCACATCATAACTAGCTCAATAAAGCTGGTTAAACATTTACTCAGGAAAGAAATAAAAACCAATTTTGCCTTCAGTTAAAAAAAAGGACAGCCTGAGGTATCCAGATCATCAACAGACTCAGCTGTCATTAAAAAAAAAAAAATTCAGATATTGAATTTTTCATTTTATTACCATTTGAACTTTGATATTATTTTATAAATCATAAGGCTATATTAGGTTCCCAACAGGAAACAGATGACACAATAAATTGGATAATTGAGGAGAGTTTAATAAACTTCCAAAGTCATGGACAGGATTTAAGGGTACCAGTAGGACTTGCTTGGTGGCTCAGAAGGTAAAGTGTCTGGCTGCAACGCGGGAGACCTGGGTTCAATCCCTGGGTCGGGAAGGTCTCTTGGAGAAGGAAATGGCAGCCCACTCCAGTATTCTTGCCTGGAAAATCCCATGGACCGAGGAGCCTGGTAGGCTATAGTCAGTCCGTGGGGTCGCAAAGAGTTGGACACGACTGAGCGACTTCACTTTCACTTTCAAGGTACTTGAAGTTCCCTAGGCTAACAACTGTTTGAAGTCATATTTATCCTAAGGCTAAAAGACCACTGGGATGGAGTGATTCCTGGAACACAGAAAAATGGAGAGCATCACCTGATAGGAGGTGTGGTCTTTGAGGGAAGACCCACAGAGAATAAATTCACTAATGTCATTCTCCCATCAGCTCTGTGGTGCTTCCCATTAATCAAAGTCATAAGTAAGCCTCAGTGCTTGGAACTCCATTGATGTACTTTGTACTAACCAGTTTTATCTCCAAGACACAGAGCTCAGTAGAGAAAGAGTGAAAAATTACACACGGGAGAAAAACAGAATACAGCCAGCTTATAGGCTCAGAAGGAGAATTTAAACATTCACTCAGAAAGTGTTTATTGAACGTCTATTGTATATTGTGTTAGGCACTGGGGATAAAAATATGAACAGAATGTAATTCTCACAAGTGGAAAAACAACATGGGCTTTTTTTTTTTCTTGTTCATTTTTTTCTTTCCTTCAGAAGCATACAGATTAAAAAGGGACTAAGGAAAACAAAAACAGGAAAAAATTCACTGTAAAGAAAAGATACTATGAATTATAAAATATTCACTCCTAGAAAAAAATAGAGGAGAAAACTACTCTACATCCAAGCCTCCATCTTCCTCGAAAGAAAAAGGCTTGTAAAAATTTTTCTGGACCTAAAAATTCCTATAAATGAATAGTAGGCCCAAGTTATATGAGGAGGCACAGGGAATTGATTCATGCTTAATAAACCCTGCAATTAATAAAACCTTGTTCCTAGGCTGCTCTGTCCTCTGGGGAGCTCTCAGTATTTTATAGCCCTTGTCTAAGAAGGCTTATAACTCCTCTGTGCTATAAAGAATGGAGTAAGTGTGACAACTGGTTGGGTATTTTTTTCTCCATCTTCTGTACCTGGGATCCTTTACTGGGGAACCAATGTTTTACAGCTGTTTTTTGCACTTTATACAACTACTAAGGGTAGCTTTATTTGCCTGCACTAATTATGTCAGGGATGCTGGAGATTATACATCATCCAGTGGTTAAATTTTAATTAATTAAAAGAATGTTAACTAAACCTTTTGTATATTTGACCAAAATACAGATAAATAAGCACCACTTTCCTTAGTTTTTCCTTTGACCTTAAGATTAATTCTGTACTTTATAAAATGTGCTGTGGTACATTTCTAGACTGAATGTGACAGACAATTGTGATAAAAATGACCCATTTAATAATTGATTGTTTCCTTATTCTCCTCCCAGTTGCTTAAAAAACACATGCCTGCTTGTGCACGTATTGTTGGGATTGATGTGTATAGTTTAAAGCCATTGTGAGTTTCTTACAGCAATGTGTGTCCATTGCTTACCTAGCCCCTGCTACAGTTGTCCTTAAGACTTCAGCACAAGCAAGAGGATGCCCTTCCCAGCCGCTCAAGACACCTTAGTGTTTTGTATTCCTGAAACTGACAGATGTATAAAAATTTTCTCTTAGGAAATGAGATAACCTAGATGTCAACTGGAGTTTCCTGACCCTTTAGGACTCACCTGGATATCTGTTTATACCTAATGGAAGCCAAAGTAGCCCTCAAGCTTCTGCACTTTGAGGGGAGGATGGCGCCTGTGTTTTCCAGGTCCCTTCTACCTCTCATTTCCTTCCTTTTCTATATACAGTCATTCCAATGACATTTATGCACACATGAAACAGATGCTAGCCTAACTTTCCCCTAATATGCACTCCTCATACAAAATGTCCTCAAGTGTTGTAGAGTTGGAGAGGTGTGAGAAGTAAAAGGACATTTATAGTGGAAATAACTTCACGTTGAACCCTGGCACTTTAAAATATTAGTCTCTGTTTTCCTGATATTTTAGTCTCTGTTTTTCCAGTAAATTTCTGAAGACCTTCTCCACCTAAGGACCTCTGCACCTCAGCTTCCTCCCCGCCACCCTCCTACCCCCATCTGCTTCCCTCTCTCTGCATTTCCCTCTGTGTTCTCCTCCTTCCTGAGATTAAAATTCCTCCCTTTACCTCAAGGAGGCTTGTTCATCTTATAACTTTGTTGTGGCTTCTCCTACCAACATTAATATTTTTAGGATCTTACAATACCAAATGCCTTATCGAGGTTCTTCCCCAAAGAAAGACCTGTTCTCTCTCTAAGCGATAAGTGGACAATTATTAAGCTAATAGCATTTTCCACTTTGCCATGGTGGGACATATACTTCCTAACAAGATAACCTAGTATTTCCTTTTTATTTTCCCCTGTAACCTTGAGAGATGAAGAACAAATTTTACTTACATAATAAAGTAATTACAAATTTGGCAGCCATGTGTTTTTGACAATAGAAGTGCATTATTTCAGTGTATTGATAATATAATTTGAAAGCCTGAGCACATGCAGGTTGAACTTAAGAGTTCTTTGGCTCATAAGTTAAGGACAGTCTTGCATAGATATGGGAACCAAATAGGAAAATAGAAGATGTACTAGGCTGAAGTTGTGTATTTTCAGATATTTTTTTCTTCAGTATCTGAACCTTGAAAAGCAGGATCAGTTCAGTTCAGTTCAGTCACTCAGTCGTGTCCGACTCTTTGCGACTCCATGAATCGCAGCACACCAGGCCTCCCTGTCCATCACCAACTCCCGGAGTTCACTCAGACTCACGTCCATCGAGTCAGTGATGCCATCCAGCCATCTCATCCTCTGTCGTCCCCTTCTCCTCCTGCCCCCAATCCCTCCCAGCATCAGAGTCTTTTCCAATGAGTCAACTCTTCGCATGAGGTGGCCAAAGTACTGGAGTTTCAGCTTTAGCATCATTCCTTCCAAAGAAATCCCAGGGCTGATCTCCTTCAGAATGGACTGGTTGGATCTCCTTGCAGTCCAAGGGACTCTCAAGAGTCTTCTCCAACACCACAGTTCAAAAGCATCAATTCTTTGGTGCTCAGCTTTCTTCATAGTCCAACTCTCATATCCATACATGACCACTGGAAAAACCATAGCCTTGACTAGACGTACCTTTGTTGGCAAAGTACTGCTTTTCAATACGTTATCTAGGTTAGTCATAACTTTTCTTCCAAGGAGTAACCATCTTTTCAGGATAGATGGCATGATTTTTTTTTTTTTTTTTTTAGTGGTTTTTTTTTTTTTTTTTTTGAATCAACAAACATTTATTGGATCCCACCACATGTTGGATTTTGTGCAGTAGATGACAAGGCCTTTGCTCTTGACCAGTCTCAACAGTGTGATTTTTAAAGACCTGAGATGATCAATCTTAATTTTCTACATTATTTACAAACCAGCTTTTGGATGTCTAAAATCTCTTTGAACCAAAGTTTGTCTTCTGAGAATAAGTAATATTAAGACTGAACCACAGGAAATGCACTGAGCTTCTGAAGGGGAGGAGAAATGTGTCAAAAGGGAAGGACTGCAGTCGCCTGAGCTAAATTTCAGCTGTGCTAGGAAAGCAGCAAAGGAGAAGGCAGGATGGATTCCATCAGGGTTACTTCCTGGTTGTCTCTGACCTTACTATTCAAAGTATGTATTAAATTGAGAAGTTCTCTGGTTGGTGACAAAGTGGATGTCCTGTGGCTTTTGTATCTTAGAAGAGAACTCAGGACAGGGCTTAAGTTCAGATTTATTGCAGAGTTATGAGTGGAAAAAAAAATAAAGTCAAAGAAGATATCAGGGGTTTAGAGGACTCATCAGGGCCAAAGAGAAAGTAAATGGAAATTGGAAGATATTTTCATGTCATTTATGTCCTGATACTCTTTTAATTTCATTTAAAATGAGTAATTTACCATGAACAAAAATGCTCTCGTGGCCCGGATTCCAAGATGTACTCCAGATACTAATACCTGCAAATGAAAAATCAGGACAATGGACAGCACCAGCAAAGGCCACCTTTGACAAGTCTGGGGGAACTCCTCTTAGAGGTGTTTTCATTTCTTTCCTTTTTTTTTTTTTTTTTTTAGTTGAATATTTACAATATTGCGTTAGTTTCAGGTATACAGTATAATGAATTGGTTTTTTTGTTTTGTTTTCAGCAAATGTCTTAAATATATTCAGAGTCAAGGCCTCTCCCAGAGTGATTACACTGTTATAGTCTTGCCACTGGGCTTCCCAGAGTAAAGCATAACAGTCTAGATTTGAAGAGATCCTTACAGATACTGTTAGACTGACTACATTCAGCATATAGTTTACATACAGATCAATAAAGATTGAGTTCCAATCGAACCTACATCCTAGCTTCTAATTGTTTCCTCCAAATTACAGTACAAAGGAATCACTTTTGCATCTTCCTAACTGAATCAGGAATTTTAACTTATTTACTTTCACAGACTATGACCTAGGAGTACAAATGCTCACCTAACTAAAAGCCTAGTGGACCACTTAGCAGAAAGCTTTTCCCTCTCCTAGCGCTTACTTATAGAAATCCAATAGGGCTTTGCTCCCCTAGCTATCACGAGCTGCTCTGAGCTTTCAAAGGTTGTCTTCGTCTGTCTGATAACATCTGCTCCACACTCTGGTCATATGGTAGCCCTTAGGAAACAGTTCTCTAAGGCAGAAGCATATTTCATAAGATTCATATGATTTACAAACAAGAATTTTAAGTTCTAATTAGTACTTTCAGGGTGATTCATGCAAAAGAAAGATTTCTGTTTGCATGTCAATGGAAACCTGCTGCCTTAGAAACCCTTGCTAAACTATATGATTAATCTTTGTACATGAGGAAGGATTTATTTTTTCTTATTCCCAGTCCTCAGGAACAGATTCAACAACTTTAGTGTCTTAGACATTTAAATATCCATGAGTCTTGCACTATGTTTTAGGTTTGGTATGTGGTATGAGGAGATAAAAACTCCTAGTAAGAGTTCCTTTTCTTTAACTATAATATCCCAACTGTTTCTCTCCTTGTGTGTTCCTTTCCTACTTTCCTCTCTCTTGTCTTTACCTCCTGTCCCTTTCTCCTTCCTCTGCCTTTCCTTCTGCAGTATTATATTTCTTTTAGAAATATTTATGGCCAGTACTTGTTGTATGGTAACTTTGATTTTGTTAGCTCTTAAGCTAGGGTGACTTATTTTCACACTGTGTAATTATTAATTAAAAATGATTTATTTTAAAGTTCTTTAAAATTTTAACTAACCACTACCATGATAATTGGATTTCTAATTTTTAGAAATTAACTCACTTTTTAAAATGTTGGCTCTTGAATAAGCTGATTTAGTGGAAAAAAATCAATATACAACTGGAACCTGAGAAATATTTGTAATGGTAAATAAGACGTACTTAATTCCTTAGGTTAATGTGTGATAGTGCTCATGGAAGAAATGATTATATATATTATGTATATATCTTATATATGTGTTCTTTCATGCCAATATACCTTATATATATTATATATATATATATATATATATCTTATATATGTGTTCTTTCATGTCAGTATACCTCCTTTTGGAGGACTAGAACTACCATTTCTTTTTTCATAGTGTCTTGTAAATTTGGGATTGTATATGATTCAGACTAGCAAGAATAAAAGTTCTCTCTTCGATGACCACATTGATTCTGATCTGATCTAAGATTAGCTGATCAGAGTTTTTCTTAGGATTTGTGCTGGAGCTCTCAGGAGACATGCAGCAATGAAGTAGGTAAGGCTGGGACTGGCTGTGGTTATTTTGCTGCCCTAGGAAGAGATCCTAAGAGCAAAGCTAAACAGAAGCAGGTGGAGTTGGAGGAGAGCAGTAAAGGAGATTGAGAGTACTAATTCCACTGGCTGTATTCCTGGAAGTGTATACATAGAAGGTATATATACATATATATATATACATATACATATAAATTATATGTATATATACATATTATATGATTATAATATGTATTTATATGTATAAATTATATATATATAGTGTATGACTTTATGGGGACAGAACAGTAAAAAAATTCAGGGATGAAAAATGGAGCATGGTATATCTGGGGCTTCAACTTTTGTAATAGCTGAGGTTTCAGATTGCTGATTGTTTACTGACAGAGATGAATTGAAACATATATAAGGGACTGATTATGAGAAGGACTTTGATTGCCCAGTTAAGGAGCTTGGATTTGCTCTTGAAGGGAATAAGGAGCCATTAAAGGCATGTAAGCAGGCATCTGACATGATTAGATTTGCCCAAAGCTCATCTGTGTTGAGGAAATATGTAATTGGACTAATTTTTAAATATCATCATTGTTGCTTACATTCAGAAACATCAAACTAATAATAGGAAAATTTGAATGTCTAAATCTAGCTATTAAAAATCAATTTTTTAAAAAAACTGCAAGTTTATCCTGTCATTTATGATATTATAAAATTGTGGAGACATTGTTCTGAGAAAATCGATTTGATCTTGAACATTTCAGTTATATTAAAAAAGCTAAGTTAGCAAATAAAAAGCACTACAACTGCTGAAAACTAAATTAGTAGAAATAACTAAATTTAGAAGATAGAATTCACTTCAGAGTGGGGGACTACAATGAGAATTACTTTGGTTCTGTTGCTTCAGAATAGACAGCCATATTCAGAAATCAAATAAACCATAAATTTTGTCTAAATACTCTGTATATCCATCTCAAAATCCTCAAAATATGTATTCTGTAGATACATTGCTTTTATTATTTATTGGACATAGAACAACAGACTGGTTTCAAATAGGAAAAGGAGTACGTCAAGGCTGTATATTGTCACCCTGCTTATTTAACTTATATGCAGAGTACATCATGAGAAATCTGGGCTGGAAGAAGCACAAGCTGGAATCAAGATTGCCGGGAGAAATATCAATAACCTCAGATATGCAGATGACACCACCCTTATGGCAGAAAGTGAAGAGGAACTAAAGAGCCTCTTGATGAAAGTGAAAGAGGAGAGTGAAAAAGTTGGCTTAAAGCTCAACATTCAGAAAATGAAGATCATGGCATCTGGTCCCATCACTTCATGGCAAATAGATGGGGAAACAGTGGAAACAGTGTCAGACTTTATTTTTGGGGCTCCAAAATCACTGCAGATGGTGATTGCAGCCATGACATTAAAAGACGCTTATTCCTGGAAGGAAAGTTATGACCAACCTAGATAACATATTGAAAAGCAGAGACGTTACTTTGCCAACAAAGGTCCGTCTAGTCAAGGCTATGGTTTTTCCTGTGGTCATGTATGGATGTGAGAGTTGGACTGTGAAGAAGGTTGAGCGCCGAAGAATTGATGCTTTTGAACTGTGGTGTTGGAGAAGACTCTTGAGAGTCCCTTGGACTGCAAGGAGATCCAACCAGTCCATTCTGAAGGAGATCAGCCCTGGGATTTCTTTGGAAGGAATGATGCTGAAGCTGAAACTCCAGTACTTTGGCCACCTCATGCGAAGAGTTGACTCATTGGAAAAGACTGATGCTGGGAGGGATTGGGGTCAGGAGGAGAAGGGGACGACAGAGGATGAGATGGCTGGATGGCATCACTGACTCGATGGACGTGAGTCTGAGTGAACTCCGGGAGTTGGTGATGGACAGGGAGGCCTGGCATGCTGCGGTTCATGGGGTCACAAAGAGTCAGACCCGACTGAGTGACTGAACTGACTGATAGTGCAAACTGTAATGCCTGTTAAGTGTACTCAAGTTTAAATAGCATTTTTATATTGATAGACAGTGGTTTTCAGTATGAAAAGTTCTTTTCTACTTGTGTTTGCTAATTCCAACATCTCTGAGATTCAGACTCTGCAGCTTACTTTACAGATAAGAAAACTGAGGCTCTGAGATGGTAGTAGTAATGTACTCAAGGGCACACAGAGAATCTGGCCAAATTGATATTTGCCTGAGTCTGACTCTAAAGCCCAGGACTTTTTGGTTTCTTTTTACTTCAAATACAGTATCCCTTGCTTTTCATGGCAGTGTAACAGCTGACCCAGGGCAGCCAACTCACCGAGTCAGGAATTAGGTGTCTACCCTGTACCGTGGATGCCTGGGGTGAGTCTGGCAGTCTGACGGAGCCACCACCTTGCACTACCCTTCTTCAAATGAGCCTTGTTCTTAGGCTTCTGATGGCATTTCCTCTGGGATTTCAGTTCCCTGATGGAGAGTAAACTTGCCCTAGTCTTTTGCCCCTTGAGTCTTTTACCTCTTTTACTTTTCCTTGCCAGCTAAGGTAAAGGTTAGAAACTCTTCCCAGTATTAATGTGACCAAGCACCCGGTTCAGATGAGTGACAACTTTCCTTCCAATGGGCTACTAACCAAGTACCAATACTTTCCACCCAACTGGACGCAGCTCATTGTCTGAACTCTTGCTGTGACTTAGTTTGGTAACACTGCAGTCTAAATCAATGTGGGGCCGCACAGGCTTTTGGATGCTGGATTTTGTTACTGCCCCTTCCCTCAGGGATGAGGACTAAGCCCCACCGACAGCCATGTTACTTCGAGCTCCCGGATACCACCATGCCTTGTGTCTTTTGGTGCCAGCTCTTTGGTAGCTCTTCTCCCTGTTACCAGATTAATTCCTACCCACTCTTCTCTCATTTGACACATCTCCTTCCCAAACCTTTCCAGACAGCTTTAGTGTTCATTTAGGTTTCTCTTCTGTGAGTTCCCACTTGTATTACAGCAGTTTTCACCTTGTACCATAAATGTTTATTTCTCAGACTCAGCATGTCTTAGATGGAGGGCCTGTGTTTTCATCTTTTTAGTTCTAATGCCATTTATAAGGAGTCTGGAGTCAACGAATGTTTGTGGGACTAAAGACTGACTGCCTGAAATTAAAAAAAAAAAAGGACTTTTGAAATAATGAATAAAACACCCAAACAAATCCACAAATATATGTCTTACATGTATAGATGTTTTCTATGAATGACTGACACTTTGCCTACTTTGGAATTATCAAAAGAACCTCTTAGTGGATATGTGCTAGGAAACACTGTAAAAGAAGGCAAATAGAAATGAACTAAAATTTGTTAAGGGCCATGTCCAAGGACTGATTAGAACTGTCTTATGTGTGTGTTATTCCATTTAATCTTTACAGTCATTCTATAAGCAAATATACTTTATCTCTTCCTTTTATGAATGAATAAACTAGGTTTTAAAGAAGCTGAATTACCTTCCACTAAATTCTCACATTTAGTAAGTAGTAAAAACGGGACAAAATCACAGGAGAGAAAGCGCTTTAAAGTCTGATTAACTTAAATCTTAACATTTGCTCTGTATATAAAATCTGAAATTTTGGGTTAAGTATTTACTCTCCCTAAGATTCTTCTGTGTATACATATACTTGTGTGTATGGCACACTTGTGTGTATGAACTATGGACCTGAGAATGCCTGATTATGAGTCTGTTGCAAGGATAAATGAGCTGATATACATAAGGATATACGTATTGACTGGATAGTGATTATTCAGCTTTTATAGCCCAAGTAATTACTGAATACTATATAGTCTTCCTCTTCTCACTATACAAGTCCAGGGCATGGATATCTCTCTTCTATTTCTTCAACTCCCCTCCCCCCACAGAGAGCCAGCTAACTAATTGAGGTAGTCCAGAAGAAAGAAAAGGAAAAAAAAAAAAAAGCCTATCTAGTACACATGACATGGAAATACTGCCTGCATGTGGAAAAAGTTTAAAGAATGTGACAAAGTAATAAAGTTTCTTTCTGTAAATTGGAGAAGAGTCATCAGAGAAAGTTAAGGGGAAAAATCACAGGAGATAAAAACATTTCTCTGTCTGTAGTGGCTGTCAAGGCATTGTGCTTACGGATGCTACATTAACTGCCTAAAGCATGCTCCTGTGCTTCTTAAGGCAGCAGAAGCTTTCAGGGCCAAGTAGAGCTGCACTTCACAGCTCCTGTTAATGAAGTCAGTGTGAGCCCTCTGAATAAAAATGCCTCAAAGGATGTGGAATAGAATGAGAATCAGGTTCACCCAAAATGATAAAAAAATAAATAAATAAAAAAATAAAGATTAAGTAAAAGACATTTTCCCTCAGAGCATTGGCAAGAATTGTCTCGGCTCCTTGGGGAGCTCAGCCCTGTGTCGGAAGCATTCATGGTAGAATTTCCTTTCTGGAACCTGGCTTTTTAAAAGCCGCCATAACTTGAATCAATGGGTCTTGTGAAATGGAAGTTGGCAGTTTTTAAACTTTATGAGTTATTAGGGAAGCCCCTTCAAGTAAATTAACTTTAGATCATGGGAAACAATGGCAAAAACCTATAAAACACAATTCTTGCACTTCAGCTGAACTAAAATCTAATAGTTTATTTACTGAGTGGGTGGAGAGGGTTTAAGAATTACTTTTAAAAGGATTCAAACAGTTCAGAGCTTTTCTTAAAAATATCTTGTTTCATTGTAGAAGGATCTCTCCCTACTCTTATTGAAGATTTGGCTCTGTTAGTAATGATTTCTTACCTACAATCTATGATTCATTTTTGTTACAACATTCTCTGTTTTATGAAAAGATTTTTTTTTTCTTTCTTTTTTTAAATCCAATCTTACCTGTGATTAGTCCTGCCCTACTTTCCCATGTCACCTTCAAAAAGTGATAGAGCCCGAGTTTCCTCCAAAAATAGACATTATTTGAGTCTCCTTGTTCTATAGCTGTGGTGTCATTAGGGACTTATGTGGCAGTGCAGATACTAAGAAGAAATATGTCATTTGGTTCTGAGGTCAGCCCAGTCTAGGGAGGAAAGAGCAATCTGGTTGTGAAATACCCTATAAAATAATATCTCTGATTCAACTCACAGAAAACTCACTGGAATTAAAAGACATCACCAGTATTTTTTTTTTCCCTTCTAACCAGGGCTGTATCTTTCTGACCTAGATTATCAGACCATGAAAAGTGGATATGAGTCCTCTGGAAAGTAAAATCTTAAGGTCTTGGGACTTAAAAGAAGCTTAACAGCTTCCTATCACAATGCTTTTAATTCTTGGATCTGTCTTCAGTAGTTTCTCCATGTGGTTCTCTAGTCTTTTTAGATAGATTTCTAACAAAAAACCCCCCAATACTCATGGGAATGTGAGTTCTTTGAGGACATGGAGACTGACTTTTTCTCCCTTACTGTTATCATCTACTGTGTCTAAACAGTACCTACTATCTATTAAAACCTTACTAAAAATTTTGATGAATGAATTAAAGAATGAAAGGTCATTCTGAACTACTCTTAATGGCACAGTAATTTTGGCATAAAAATATTTGTATGAACCACTTTCTTTCTATTCCTTCTCTATCCATCTATTCTTTACCCATTCCTCCTTCTTTCCTAGCAAGGCAGTTATCCTGGAGATAAGAAGATCTAGCTTTCTGTTACACACAGGCTAACCTCTTATCTGTTCCTGTCATTATGTGTTTCAGAGAAGTCTAATTTAATACAAATTAGGGGATCACTGGTTAGATGACCCGTGTAACTTAAGTTCTCCATGTCTCAGTTTTTTTAATCTATAAAATGGAGGTAAAAATTGCATATACTTGACATGTTTATGGGACTACCCAGGGCCATATTGTGTATAAAACACTTCTGAATGGCACCGGACACATAGTTTGCACTCAGTAAGCAAAAAACGATGCCTTTTGAAACAGCCTTTTCTACATTGTTCATCTTTCGACTGTTATGGTTGTTTCTCATTGCATAACAAATCACTGCTTTCATTCTTCTGTACATTGACTGAGCTCAGATGTGTGATTCTCACATGTGTGAGTGAGGACTCAGAGACTCGCCTGAGTTGGACCTCTAACAGGGCACCTGCCAGGGCTGGCAATTGAAGCCGGTGGTTGACTGAGAGCTCAGCTGGGACTATCAGCATGGTGTTGCCCAAACTTTTTAGCACCATGAACTGGTTTTGTGGAAGACAGTGTTTCTTCTACTGAGGGATGTTGGGGGCATGGTTCTAGGATGATTCGAGCACATCACATTTATTGTACACTTTATTTATAATCTAATGCTGCCTTTGATCTTGCAGGAGGTACCAGTCTGTAGCCTGGAGTTGGGGACACCTGAATTAGGGTGTCCACACTTACCTCTTCAGGTGGTTTGAGCTTCTCAGCATGGTGGGCTGGATCATGAAAGGTATCACCCTGAGAGTGAGCATTATAGTCAACCCAAATAGAAATAGCAAGACTTACTGTGCTCTAGCCTCAGAAGTTACATGGTGCAACTTCTGCCATATCCTGTTGATCCAAGCAGTCACAGGGTTTGCCTGGATATAATGGGGTAGTTCCATCTCTTGAGTGTCAAAGTGACAAGGATACAAACAGAATATCATGTGGGAGAGAGAGAAATTGTTGTTGTCATCTTTGGAAAGTTATATCAGCCATTGACTATTATATTTTTTCCTTTATTTTTGAGATTAAATTCATTTATTATTTTTCTTCTGAAAAATTTAAGGCCATATAGAAAAGTATAAACCCTCAAACCCTCTTTTTTATATGCTAAGCTTTCAAAAGTCTAAAAATTATTAAGTGGCTTTAGTAAGGATTTTCTTGATAAATATTATAGACGCTTCAATTTTTCTGTAAAAAAACATGGTTTAAAAATCTTTTGCTATTCATGTTGTTCTTATGGGTTGAATGTGGTGGACTGAAATAGGGTTTTTTTTAAAGTGGTTAAAAGCAATATATCCATCATGGTTAGTTTCATTACCTCAAGTTGAATAATGCAGCTGGCCATTGGTTTCACTCTTTTACCTTTATATAACCAAACAAAAAGGCATTTGAATTAAAATAATTCACACCATGTGTTACTTGGTTATTCATATCCACATCTCTAGTCTAGCACAGTCCAACGTAATAGCATAAAATATTTTATAGTCCTCAGTAGCTCACATACCATCTTCACATGCAATATCTTCAGTTCAGTTCAGTAGATCAGTCGTGTCCGATTCTTCGAGACCCCATGAATCACAGCACGCCAGGCCTCCCTGTCCATCACCAACTCCCGGAGTTCATCCAGACCCACGTCTATCGAGTCAGTGATGCCATCCAGCCATCTCATCCTCTGTCGTCCCCTTCTCCTCCTGCCCCAATCCCTCCCAGCATCAGTCTTTTCCAATGAGTCAACTCTTCCCATGAGGTGGCCAAAGTACTGGAGTTTCAGCTTCAGCATCATTCCTTCCAAAGAAATTCCAGGGCTGATCTCCCTCAGAATGGACTGGCTGGATCTCCTTGCAGTCCAAGGGACTCTCAAGAGTCTTCTCCAACACCACAGTTCAAAAGCATCAATTCTTCGGCGCTCAGCTTTCTTCACAGTCCAACTCTCACATCCATACATGACCACAGGAAAAACCATAGCCTTGACTAGACGGACCTTTGTTGGCAAAGTAATGTCTCTGCTTTTGAATATGCTATCTAAGTTGGTCATAACTTTCCTTCCAAGGAGTAAGCGTCTTTTAATTTCATGGCTGCAGTCACCATCTGCAGTGATCTTGGAGCCCAGAAAAATAAAGTCTGACACTGTTTCCACTGTTTCCCCGTCTATTTCCCATGAAGTGTTGGGATCAGATGCCATGATCTTCGTTTTCAGAATGTTGAGCTTTAAGCCAACTTTTTCACTCTCCACTTTCACTTTCATCAAGAGGCTTTTAAGTTCCTCTTCACTTTCTGCCATAAGGGTGGTGTCATCTGCATATCTGAGGTTATTGGTATTTCTCCCGGCAACCTTGATTCCAGCTTGTGTTTCTTCCAGTCCAGCGTTTCTTATGATGTACTCTGCATATAAGTTAAATAAGCAGGGTGATAATATACAGCCTTGACGTACTCCTTTTCCTATTTGGAACCAGTTTGTTGTTCCATGTCCAGTTCTAACCGTTGCTTCCTGACCTGCATACAGATTTCTCAAGAGGCAGGTCAAATCGTCTGGTATTCCCATCTCTTTCAGAATTTTCCACAGTTTATTGTGATCCACACAGTCAAAGGCTTTGGCATAGTCAATAAAGCAGAAATAGATGTGTTTCTGGAACTCTCTTGCTTTTTCCATGATCCAGTGCCTCGGGCATGGGGGCATGGGGAAGCTGCAATATCTTAACCTGATCTTTATAATACAGCTGAGTTACCTAGTTTGTGGTATTTCTGCCATTCCATGGAGGTATTGAAATTCAGAGAAAGTTAAAGGATTTTTTTCCAGCAAAGAAGTGGGGATTCAAGTTACCGTAATCCACTTTTTGTAAGTTTAAAAATGTTGATTCAGTTATCAAATTTCGGGTTCTTTTCCTTATATTCAAAATTAGTACAGGTCCATTGCTCATTCCCAACATCTGCCACTTGGATAATGCCAATATAGTGTCTGGTATTCTCTGGTGGCTCAGTAGTAAGGAATTCACCTGCAGTGAGGGAGCTACAGGAGGCACAGGCTTGATCCTGGGTAGGGAGGATCCCGTGGAGGAGGGAATGACAACCCACTCCAGTATTCTTGCCTGAAGAATCCCATGGACAGAGTAGCCTGGTGGGCTATAGTCCATAGCGTTGCAAAGGGTCTGACACAATGAAGGGACTCAGTACCCACAAGATAGTATCTAGAAAAGCTGTAACTATTTCTGCAGATTTCTTTGTCACTAAGATGTTCTTTCATCAAGAGGCTCTTTAGTTCTTCACTTTCTGCCATAAGGGTGGTGTCATCTGCATATCTGAGGTGTTGATATTACTCCTGGCAATCTTAATTCCAGCTTGTGATTCTTCCAGTCCAGCATTTCTCATGATGTACTCTAAATATAAGTTAAATAAGCAGGGTGACAATATAGACCCTTGACATACTCCTTTTCCTATTTGGAACCAGTCTGTTGTTCCATGTCCAGTTCTAACTGTTGCTTCCTGACCTGCATACTGGTTTCTCCAGAGGCAGGTCAGGTGGTCTGGTATTCCCATCTCTTTCAGAATTTTCCACAGTTTATTATGATCCACACAGTCAAAGGCTTTGGCATAGTCAATAAAGCAGAAATAGATGTTTTTCTGAAACTCTCTTGCTTTTTCGATGATCCAGCAGATGTTGGCAATTTGATCTCTGGTTCCTCTGCCTTTTCTAAAACCAGCTTGAACATCTGGAAGTTCATGGTTCACTTATTGCTGAAGCCTGGCTAGGAGAATTTTGAGCATGACTTTCCTAGCGTGTGAGATGAGTGCAATTGTTCGGTAGTTTGAGCATTCTTTGGCATTGCCTTTCTTTAGGATTGGAATGAAAGCTGACCATTTCCAGTCCTGTGGCCACTGCTGAGTTTTCCAAATTTGCTGACATGTTGAGTGCAGCACTTTCACAGCATCATTTTTAGGATTTGAAATAGCTCAACTGTGATTCCATCGCCTCCACTAGCTTTCTTCATAGTGATGCTTCCTAAGGCCCACTTGACTTCACATTCCAGGATGTCTGGCTCTAGGTCAGTGATCACACCATCGTGATTATCTGGGTCGTGAAGATCTTTTTTATACAGTTTTTTTGTACAGGCTATATATTGCCACCCTGCTTATTTAACTTATATACAGAGTACATCATGAGAAACGCTGGGCTGGAAGAAGCACAAGCTGGAATCAGATTGCCGGGAGAAATATCAATAACCTCAGATATGCAGATGACACCACCCTTATGGCAGAAAGTGAAGAGGAACTAAAGTGCCTCTTGATAAAAGTGAAAGAGGAGAGTGAATAAGTTGGCTTAAAGCTCAACATTCATAAAACTAAGATCACGGCATCTGATCCCATCACTTCATGGGAAATAGATGGGGAAACAGTGGAAACAGTGTCAGACTTTATTTTTTTTGGCTCCAAAATCACTGCAGATGGTGATTGCAGGCATGAAATTAAAAGACTCTTACACCTTGAAAGAAAGTTATGACCAACTTAGACAGCATATTAAAAAGCAGAGACATCACTTTGTCAAGAAACGTCCCTCTAGTCAAGGCTATAGGTTTTCCTGTGGTCATGTATGGATATGAGAGTTGGACTATAAAGAAAGCTGAGCGCCAAAGAATTGATGCTTTTGAACTATGGTATTGGAGAAGACTCTTGAGAGTCCCTTGGACTGCAAGGAGATCCAACCAGTCCATCCTAAAGGAGATCAGTCCTGGGTGTTCATTGGAAGGACTGATGTTGAAGCTGAAACTCCAATATTTTGGCCACCTGATGTGAAGAGCTGACTGGTTCGAAAAGACCCTGATGCTGGGAAAGATTGAGAGCAGGAGAAGAAGAAAGATGAGATGGTTGGATGGCATCACCGACTTAATGGACATGTGTTTTGGTGGACTCCGGGAGTTGGTGAAGACTGGGAGGCCTGGTGTGCTGTGGTTCATGGGTCCCAATAGGTTGGATACGACTGAGCCACTGAACTGAACTGATACTGCTGATCTCCAGTTAAGGCTTTCCTTCTTCCAAAAAGATTTCCTGACACATAAGTTTAGCTGCTTTTCCCATATGCTTCCACACATCTTTTCTCTATTTTAACTTGTAATTTGTTGTTTACTTGTCAATTCCTTGCTAAACTCTATGTTTCATGAGAATAAAGATAATACCTTTCATCTTTGTATCCTCAGAGCCTTGCCTGATACACAGTGAGTACTTAAAACTTGTTGAATAATTGACAGAATCAATTTAATTATCCCTTTATAATTCTTACATTTTCTTTAAACACAAAGTCTTTAATTAGTTGAAAGAAGCAAGTCTAGATTATTAAATTCAATTGTATGATTTTATTTTTGTCATCATGACAGAAAGAAATAATCCTTTCTTTTGAAGTTTTCTTCCTTTATATATTCAATACAGACTCTTCTTTAATTTTCCAATTTCTTCTTTGACATTCTATATAGGCCAGAGAGCTATCAATCTTCTCTTTTGCCAATCTTTGTTTGCCAAGTGTGAATGTTCAAAGCCAGAATAATTTCCACATAACATATACTACATTTTCCTACCTAAAAGTTCAAAGAAAAACACTATGCCTGATATGATTTATTTTTGACAAATATATGTAGCCTGCCTTAATGTATGAAAACATTTTTCATTAGGTTCCTGAGGGGGACAATTGTGTCTCACTGGATATACATCTCCATTTTAACAAAGTGTTACTCATTCCAATTTTATTTTGTCTTGTCTCCTAGTATGCCAAAAGAATACATATTCTTAAGTATAAATACTCCTGATATGGATTTTACAGTACATAATATGAAAGTGAAAGTTGCTCAGTTGTGTCCGACTCTGTGAACCCATCACTATACAGTCCCTGGAATTCTCCAGGCCAGAATACTGGAGTGGGTAGCCTTTCCCTTCTCTGGGGTGTCTTCCCAACCCCGGGATTGAACCCAGGTCTCCCACATTGTGGATGGATTCTTTACCAGCTGAGCCACAAGGGAAGTCCAAGAATACTGGAGTGAATAGCCTATCCCTTCTCCAGCTAATCTTCCTCACCCAGGAATTGAACCAGGGTCCCCTATATTGCAGGTGGATTCTTTACTAACTGAGCTATCAGGCGAGTCTAGTACATAATGTAGGTGGTTTTAAAATGTCTAGTATGTTTAAACCTAATTTTAAGTTCATTCTTGGATTTTCACTTGCAAAATTTTTTAATCAGATTTGTGTATTAATAGCATCAGCTAATGGCTAAATCAATATTTTGAAGTTCAAATTTCCTTTATTCACCTTTCAAGTAAGCTACTGCTGCTAAGTCACTTCAGTCGTGGCAGCCCACCAGGCTCTCTTGTCCCTGGGATTCTCCAGGCAAGAACACTGGAGTGGGTTGCCATTTCCTTCTCCAATGCATGAAAGTGAAAAGTGAAAGTGAAGTCTCTCAAAAGGCGCCGGATTCTTAGCGACCCCATGGACTGCAGCCTACCAGGCTCCTCTGTCCATGGGATTTTCCAGGCAAGAGTACTGGAGTGGGGTGCCATTGCCTTCTCTGTCAAGTAAGCTAATTGATCAATTTTTTCCTTTGCTAACTTCCAAGTTTTCAATTCTTTTATATAATTATTTTAATTTTCCTTTTGTGTTTTATTTTATAGTATGGCATCTCTGACAGTATTGTTTTATTTATCTTATTTTATGTCATCTTGAATAATTGTGGCTCTTTTCAGTTATTCAGCTCTTAGAAAACTTCACAATTGAAACTCATTATCCTGCTTGCTTTTTTTTTTTCTCCTACATTTTTAGGGAATGATAACGATACACAGTGGCTTCCCTGGTGGCTCTCCCCTGGAGAAGGAAACGGCAGTCTACTCCAATATTCTTGCCTGGAAAATCCCATGGACCAGGGAGACCGATGGGCTACAGTCCATGGGGTTGCAAAAAAAGTCAGGCATGACTTAGAGACTAGACAACAAATGATATACAGCTTCTTCTTCTCCAGTACTCTTTTGCTAATAAAGAGTCTCAAACACCATTGGATTGCTTAAGCAATGATTGGACACCATTTTTTTTTTTAACTCTTCCATTTCATTAACTCTCCATATGAAATAAATCTCAAAATACTCTCCATTTTACTTTCTCAGTACCTCTTGTGTATTTTCATCTCCTCCCTGCTGCTACTGCCCCACTGTGATTTCATTTCTCATCTACCTTTGTGAGAAAACCTCCTAATATTTCTACTTTCCCATCCTACCACATTTCTTACCAAGTACTCTTTCCAAAGATTATTTTGGAAATCTCATCATTTTAGTTCTCTGTATGCAATCACACAATTATTTCCATCTCTCTTGGAAAAAAGTAAAATTCTTTAATGTGGTTATGACTCAGTCCTCCTGAATTTTTTTCAGGTCTTCAAACAAACATCATTATCTTGCTTCCTGATCTCCTGATCTTTTGCATATAATGGTTCCTTTGGCAGGAAAACCTACTTTCCTACCCCCACTGCCCATCCACTTTCTGGTTCTTCCCAAGGCTAACTCATGTTTTGTGTCTCAACTTCAAGAAGCCTTGGAAGCTCAGCCTCCACCCTCTTCTCCCAAGGAGAAGGGTTAATTCCCATCTCGTGTTTTCCCAGGAAGTCTTCTCCTTTCCTTCTCCTACTCTTAGCCTATTGGCCTCTTAGTTGTTCCTTTCACCTTGTTGGAAATTCTGTGAGGTTAGACTATCTATATTTTTTCCTACCTTGTTCCTGTTACAGAGCACTTAATTATTATTTAGAAGATAAAGTAATGCACAAGAGTTTCTTCCTGAATAGTTTTGATGGTTTCCTGTTTTCCACTTGGGAATACCTCTCAGAGAGAAACTATTTCTTTAAGAAGGTAAAATGCTGTAAATTTTTTTCTATCAATGTTTTGAGCTTTTGAAAATTACTACCGGAGTGTGTATTTTTATCTTTCTCACACCTCTGTTAGTATTTCAGACTACACAATTGTATGATCACTATCTTTCAAATTGTCTTTCTTGTGAAAAATAAGTGACTGTTTGACTTTTATGTGCACTGACAGGGACCTCACATTGTTATTTTATTATGCATAGCTCATAGTGCTGTAGATGTAATTAATTGGCAAGGTCTGTATGTGTGGTTTCTAATTTTGCTAATATAATGCTGTTGGGCCAAAGGGAGGTATAGAAAACATTCAAAATTACTTGCCATTTCTATTAATTAATAATTGGTTCAAATATTCTTAGTAAAAATGTAGTATCCTTTTTGGAGAAGGCAATGGCACCCCACTCCAGTACTCTTGCCTGGAAAATCCCATGGACAGAGGAGCCTGGTAGGCTGCAGTCCATGGGGTCGCTAAGAGTCAGACACGACTGAGCGACTTCACTTTCACTTTTCACTTTCATGCATTAGAGAAGGAAATGGCAATCCACTCCAGTGTTCTTGCCTGGAGAATCCCAGGGACGGGGGAGCCTGGTGGGCTGCCGTCTCTGGGGTCGCACAGAGTCGGACACGACTGAAGCGACTTAGCAGCAGCAGTATCCTTTTAATTGTACTAAGATCCCTCTATTGTAGAGTGAATATAAGGTAAAAAGCCATGTGACATTCTGTTTTAAAGATACAACCTTGTTCAGAAGGGCTTATGGAATTGGTAACTGGTACTTTGCCAGTACGTAAAATAATTATTACCTCTCTAATCTAATGGATAATATTTCATATGATGGGAAAGTGAGATGAAATAATTGCCTTCTCACATTCAAGTTTCTGTTAAAGCTACCAGTATAAGGGAGAAGCAGAGAAGGCAATGGCACCCCACTCCAGTACTCTTGCCTGGAGAATCCCAGGGATGGGGGAGCCTAGTTGGCTTCCATCTATGGGATCGCACAGAGTCGGACACGACTGAAGCGAATTAGCAGCAGCAGCAGCATACGGTAGAAGAGAAATAGGTTTAAACTAACACAGAATTAAAGGCAATAATTTAGGGTAAGATGTTTTTTCAGAGCTGTATTTTATTAGTGAAGTTTCAAAATCCATAAGAACATGAAATAGGATACTTACCTTTTATAAACTCACTGTGCTAGACTAAAGATGGAAATTCTCTTGCAGTGCTTCTTTCCTTCCTTAAATCCTTCAGGAAGGCTAATTTTAGTTCGCTGAGCCTGAATTCACTTAACAATAGCAATTAATAGAAGAATGAAAAAGTACTAAGGAATTGAGTTCAAATGTCTAGCCATGAGGTGGTTTCTTAGGATTTTTTGGCAGTCATCTCACTTGCCTCTTCAAATTCTTTTTTTTTTTTTTCCTGTCCTGTTATCTAATCATACTCTTAACTACCAGCTTTAATGTTTTTGTACTTACACATTCACCAGGCTCCATTTACCTTATTCATCATATATGTGTAGTATACCCCTATTTGGGTATCAGCAATTCCTCTCTTTTCTGCTCCCTAATTTATAGAGCCTCTCTCTTCTGCTCAGAAAGAGTAAGCCCCTATACAAACTTGTTTCTGCTATATGGCCCTACTTGCCTACCCCCATGGCATTCCCATGTCTGCTTTATTGAACCTCTGTATATCTAGCACTTACTACTATCATTTTAATGATAGATGCTCAGTTACTTTTGAATGAGTGCATAAATAAATGATTGGATTTCTGACTCAAGCTCAGCTCATCAAACCTCTCACTTGAAAATTACAACTGAGAAACATGTTACCGAGAATTGGTGGCTAAGTAACAATAATTGTAGAGCTCAAGAGGGAGAAAGCTGCAAGTTAAATTATCCACACCTGATCAGGTTCCTAGTCCGCTGAAGTTTGGCTGTCATCTCTACCTTAGACTATGTGAGATACTCCAGTATATATCTGGTAATCAGTACTGTACAATTGCTTTCCTTGCAACCACTTATTCACACATTCTAACACTCTCAATCGTCACCTTTTTTTGGAAGTATTTGTTCAAATGTGAGGGGGTAGCAATAGATTGCACATATACACATATTTATGAGTATATATTGTATCCCTCTAAATAAACCAAACACAAATGAAATACATCAACTGCAATAGCATATCTCTTAATGCATGCTGTTTATCAACCTGGAATTACATGTGGATTTATTACTTTTCGTATCTGCCTCTTCAGTTCAGTTCAGTTCAGTTGCTCAGTCGTGTCCGACTCTTTGCGACCCCATGAATCACAGCACGCCAGGCCTCCCTGTCCATCACCAACTCCCGGAGTTCACTCAAACTCATGTCCATTGAGTCAGTGATGCCATCCAGCCATCTCATCCTCTGTCGTCCCCTACTCCTCCTGCCCCCAATCCCTCCCAGCATCAGGGTCTTTTCCAATGAGTCAACTCTTCACATGAGGTGGCCAAAGTACTGGAGTTTCAGCTTTAGCATCATTCCTTCCAAAGAAATCCCAGGGCTGATCTCCTTCAGAATGGACTGGATGGATCTCCCTTGTAGTCCAAGGGACTCTCAAGAATCTTCTCCAACACCACAGTTCAAAAGCATCAATTCTTCGGCGCTCAGCTTTCTTCACAGTCCAACTCTCACATCCATACATGACCACTGGAAAAACCATAGCCTTGACTAGACGGACCTTTGTTGGCAAAGTAATGTCTCTGCTTTTCAATATGCTATCTAGGTTGGTCATAAAAATTTGAGAAGACATATATTTTAAATTAGTATAGTTTATCTATTTACAAATAGATATATTTAGAACAATGTGTGATTTCAGTGTAACCTACCATTTACTAATTATGAATTGAAAGCCACTGTGCTCCTTGTTATCTTTCATATTGTGGGAGGATTTTATAACTATTTTTTATTAACAGAGTTTTTATTAATAACTTATTTTTTGTAACTGTGTTTGTGTCTTATTATCATTAACTTAAAGGTCAATCTATTTTTAAAAGATAGTCTGAATGAAGAATAAAAAAAAACAGTAAGAAAAAAAAATGAAGACTTTTTAAGCTACATATTCTTTGCTTCTTCCTTTTTCTCCTCCTGCATTAGTTGTATTTGTTCTGGTTCATTCATCAAACAAGGAATTTTATGTTCAAAATGTTTCTGTTTAGAATTTCTTCCACTTGAGACATGAAAGTATTATACAGTCTGATTTTCAAGCTTCTGTTTCCTTTCTATTTCCTTCATACTAAGACACTGTAGCCTCTTTGACTAATGCCATTTGATTAATCTTTCTTTAATATTATAGACCTTTTAAAAAAGAGAATAATCTCAGTTTGCTGATTATCAAATGATATTTGGAGCTCTAATTCCTGATTATTTTGTATTAGCTGAATGAAGAGATAACTGATTAATCTAAATTTGTACTTCCTTCTAAAACAGAAACTTAAAACTTTCTAATAAATGAATATGTGATTGTGAATAAGAGTGGATACATTTTCCTGCTAAGAAAGGATGTTTTTAAGGTGTACAGATAAGAAACTCAAGGTTCACCCAGGGTTTCTTATAGGAAGTCCCTTTATAGGCTTGCTAATTATCTTCTTTTCTTAAGTTTGTTTTTTGATGTGAGCCATTTTTAAAGTCTTTATTGAATTTTTTACAACAATGCTTTACAACATTGTTTTGTTTTGCTTTTGTTTTTGGCCATGAGGCATGGGGCATCTCAGCCCCACAACCAGCGATCAATCCCTCACCCCCTGCATTAGTAGGTGAAGTCTTAACCTTTAGAACACTGGGGAATTTCCATAGACTAATTACCTTCTAATGGAAAGAAACTCAAAGTGTCTTAATACCCTATGACCTAGAATTTTAAATCTCTTATTGCATCTTACTTTATATGTGTGATGGAATGACTACATGAGCACAATTCAAAATTTGATGCTAGAATTTTCCTATCTCTAGTCTCAGGACTAGATGGGAACATGCAAAGATAGGCATAATAAAGGACAGAAATGGTATGGACCTAACGAAAGCAGAATATATTAAGAAGAGGTGGCAAGAATACACAGAACTATACAAAAAAGATCTCAATGACCCAGATAACCATGATAGTGTGATCACTCACCTAGATCCAGACATCCTGGAGTGAGAAGTCAAGTGGACCTTAGGATGCATCACTACAAACAAAACCAGTGAAGGTGATGGAATTCCCTCTGAGTTATTTCAAATCTTAAGAGATGATGCTGTGAAAGTGCCACACTCAATATGAGAGCCAATATGGAAAACTCAGAAGTGTTCACAGGACTGGAAAAGGTCAGTTTTCATTCCAATCCAAAAGAAAGGCAATGCCAAAGAATGTTCAAACTACTGTACAATTGCACTCATCACACACACTAACAAAGTAAAGGTCAAATTATCCAAGCTAGGCTTCAACAGTACGTGAACCAAGAACTTCCAGACGTTTAAGTGGGATTTAGAAAAGGCAGAGGAACCAGAGATCATTTGGATCTTAGAAAAAGCAAGAGAATTCCAGACAAACATTTACTTCTGCTTCATTGCCTATGCTAAAGCCTTTGATTGTGTGGATCACAACAAACTGGAAAATTCTTAAAGAGATGGGAATACCAGACCATCTTACCTGCCTTCCAAGAAATCTGTGTGCAGATCAAGAAGCAACAGTTAGAACTGGATGTGGAACAACAGACTGATTCCAAATTGGGAAAGGAGTACATTGAGGCTGTATATTATCACCCTGCTTATTTAACTTATATACAGTGTACATCATGAGAAATGCCAGACTGGGTGAAGCACAAGCTAGAATTAAGATTGCCGGGAGAAATATCAATAACCTCAAATATGCAGATGGCACCACCCTTATGGCAGAAAGTGAAGAGGAATTGAAGAGCCTCTTGATGAAAGTAAAAGAGGAGAGTGAGAAGGCTGGCTCAACATTCAAATGCTGAATGCTTAAACTCAACATTCAAAAAATTAAGATCATGGCATCTTGTCCCATCACTTCATGGCAAATTGATGGTGAAACAACGGAAACAGTGACAGACTTAATTTTCTTGGGCTCCAAAAGCACTGCAGATGGTGACTGAAGCCATGAAATTAAAAGACACTTGCTCCTTGAAAGCAAAGCTATGACCAACCTAGATAGCTTATTCAAAAGTAGAGACATTACTTGGACAACAAAGGTCTGTCTAGTCAAAGCTATGTTTTTTTTTCCAGTAGTCATGTATGGATGTGAGAATTGGATCATACAGAAAGCTGAGAGGCCAAAGAATTGATGCTTTTGAACTGTGGTGTTGGAGAAGACTTTTGAGAGTCCCTTGGACTGCAAGGAGATCAAACCAGTCCATTCTAAAGGAAATCAGTCCTGAATATTCATTGGAAGAACTGATGCTGAAGCTGAAACTCCAATACTTTGGCCACCTGATGCAAAGAACTGACTAATTTGAAAAGACACTGATGCTGGGAAAGATTGAAGGCAGGAGGATATAGGATGACAGAAGATGAGACGGTTGGATGGTATCACTGACTTGATGGACATGAGTTTGGGCAAGCTCCAGGAGTTGGTGATGGACAGGGAAGCCTGGTGTGCTGCAGTCCATCTGGTCGCAGAGTCAGACAGTACTGAGCAAGTGAACTGAACTAGTCTCAGGAGTATTGTTAGATGTTTTTTTTTCCCCTCAAATCTCAAAATTTTCTGAAGATGATTTTTCAGTAGGGCAAAGATAGGAGTCATTCCAAATGAACTGGCTTGTGCTTTATCGTAGCAAATTCTTCTTCCTTTGAAGAAGTCTAACTCCACCAACACAGTTCCCAAAATATACTTCCTCTGCAACATTGTCACAACCAGTCATTCCTCCCCAATAAATCTATTCAATTTCATTTTTTTCTTTAATAAAATAATCAATTGTATCCTGTGAATGCATATCATAGATAAGTGAGTGCATGCTAAGTTGTTTTAGTCATGTCAGACTTTTTGTAGCCCACCAGGCTTCTCTGTCCATGGGATTCTCCAGGTAAGAATACTGGAGTGGGTTGCCATGCCCTCCCCTAGGGGGATCTTCCCCACTCAGGGTTGGAATCCACCTGTCTTAAGTCTCCTGCTTTGGCAGATGGATTCATTACACTAGCACCACCTGCAAAGCCCATAGATAAGTTTGTGTTTCTTGGTTTCAGTTTGTTTAGCATAGTAATCTATCTTGCTTGTTATATCAGAAGGTTTTCCAAGATGGGTCTGAAATTTAGGTCTTCAAGGTTAAACTGATATCTGAAAGGGAGTGAGGGTATGTTTCAAATGAGGTAGGACGGATTTAGGTGCTAAATCATGGTAGCCTGTGATCTGTCACTATGTACTATACCCTGCACATTCATAGAGCAAAGACAAAGTTTGTTCTATATTGGAGATTACTGTACTGGAAACAGGTAAGAAATTCTAGTTTCTTCTTGAAGTTTATAAGAATGTTTTCGAGTAAATGATTTTCTAAAGAAATGAGCCTTCGGTGAGACACCAGGGAATAATGGAAATAGATTCAGAAAAATGCCACCAGCTTATTTTATTGATTACATTCCCATGAGTTTAAATGTAATTTTTAATTAGAGTGTATCACCAAAAATACCTTTTACTATTTATTTAAAAATATCGACCATATTTTGACCCTTTCAACTTATAGCTAGAGTGACAGAGTCTGTGAAGGGTTTCGAAAACAATCTATGATCTGTCCTTGACATGATTAGCCAGTTATTTCCTGAATAAGTCATAAAGACACTGAACAAGTTAAGACAGTTTGCGCTTTTTCTCAAATCAAGTGCATTAATATTTAATTTAAAACATTTTAAAATCGTACAAAATGCATTTGGAAAAAACACACTATTTTTCTATATTTAATGATGCTTATTTTAGAAAAAGAGGATGGTGATATAAATACTAAGATACAGTGATGAGTATATGTGAAATATATAATTGTTGTATTTATCCAAATGATTTAATGCAATTGACTTTGCTTGATAAGCAATATAAATGGACTTGTTATTGACATTTGCATGATACATGTCAAATTTATTTTTTGAATTGAAGTATAGTTGGTGTACAATGTTGCATTAGTTTCAAGTGTGTAATATACTGATTCAATATTTTTTAGATTATATTCTAGTTAAAGTCATTGTAGGGAGTTTCCTGCTGGTCTGGTGGTTAAGACTTCACCTTCCAATGCAGGGGATGCAAGTTCAAACCCTGGTCTGGGAGCTAAGATCCCACATGCCTCATTGTCAGAAAAACAAAACATGAAACAGAAGCAATATTGTAAAAAATTCAATAAAGACTTTAAACACAGAGCACATCAAAAAATCTTTTAAAAAAGTATGATGAAGTTATTGTGAAATATTGGTTATGTTCTCTGTGAAATAAACTGAATCCTTGTATCCTGTTTGTTTTATGCTTGGTAGATTGTACCTCTTAATTCTTTCCCTCCATCTTTCACCTTCTCCCTCTGCTCTCTGCATTGGTAACCACTAGCTGTTCTCTGTGTCTATGGCTTGTTTCTTTTTTTATATTCATTCATTTTATTTTTTTTAGATTCCACTAATGAGTGAAAACAGACCACTTGTTTTTCTCTGTCTGACTTACTTCACTCACTATAATACTCTTCAGGTCAATTCATGTTGTTGAAAATACCACAATTTTATTCATTTTATGACTGAGTAATTTTCATTGTATATATAGTCCACAGCCTCTTTAATCCTTTTAATTGTTGATGGACCTTTAGGGTGATTTCATATCTTGGCTATTGTTAAATGATGCTGCTATGAACATTGAGGTGTACAAATCTTTTTGAATTAGTATTTTCTTTTCCCTTGGATGCATATCCAGGAGGGAGATTGTTGGATCATATGGTAGTTTATTTTTAATTTTTTGAGAAACTTATGTACTGTTTTCCCTAGTGGTTCTACTAATTTACATTTTACATTCCCACCAACAGTGAGCTGGGGTTCCCCTTTCTTGACTTCCTCACCATATTTAACATTTGTGGTCTTTTTGATGATAACCATTCTGATAGGTGTGAGGTAGTATCTCACTGTAGTTCTGATTTGCATTTCTCTGATTATTAGTGTTGTTGAGGATCTTTCCATGTGCCTGTTAGCTGGCTGTATGTCTTGTTTTTTTTTTTTTTTTTTAAGCCTATTCATTTTTAAATTGAATTTTTTTTATACTGAGTTCTATCAGCTATTGGTATATTTTATATATTAACTTCTTATTAGTCATATAATTTACAAATATTTTCTCTCATTTAGTCAGTTGTCTTTTCATTTTGCCCATGGTTTTCTTTGCTGGACAAAAGCTTTTACATTTGATTCAGTTCAGTTCAGTTCAGTCTCTCAGGCATGTCTGACTCTGTGACCCCATGCACGGCAGCACACCAGGCTTCCCTGTCCATCACCAACTCCCGGAGCTTGCCCAAAGGCATGTCCATTGTGTTGGTGATGCCATTTCACCATCTCATCATCTGTCATCTCCTTCTCCTCCAACCTTCAATCTTTCCCAGCATCAGGGTCTTTTCCAATGAGTCAGTTCTTTGCATCAGGTGGCCAAAGTATTGGAGTTTCAGCTTCAGCAACAGTCCTTCCAATGAATATTCAGGACTGATTTCCTTTAGGATGGTCTGGTTTTATCTCCTTGCAGTCCAAGGGACTCTCAAGAGTCTTCTCCAACACCACAGTTCAAAAGCATCAATTCTTTGGCACTCAGATTTCTTTATAGTCCAACTCTAACATCCATACATAACTACTGGAAAAGCCATAGCCTTGACTAGACGGACCTTTGTTGGCAAAGTAATGTCTCTACTTTTGAATAGGATGTCTAGGTTGGTCATAACTTATCTTCCAAGGAACAAGTGTCTTTTAATTTCATGGCTTCAGTTATCATCTGCAAAGATTTTGGAGCCCAAAAAATAAAGCCTATCACTGTTTCCACTGTTTCTCCATCTATTTGCAATGAAGTGATGGGATGAGATGCCATGATCTTAGTTTTCTGAATGTTGAGTTTTAAGCCAACTTTTTCACTCTCCTCTTTCATTTTCATCAAGAGGCTCTTTTCTTCTTCTTCACTTTCTGCCATATGGGTTGTGTCATTGCATATCTGAGATTATTGATATTTCTCCCAGGAATCTTGATTCCAGTTTGTGCTTCACCCAGTCTGACATTTCTCATGATGTACACTGCATATAAGTTAAATAAGCATGGTGACAATATATAGCCTTGACGTACTCCTTTCCCACTTTGGAACCAGTCTGTTGTTCCATGTCCGGTTCTAACCACTGATTTTTGACCTGCATACAGATTTCTCAGTAGGCAGGTAAGATGGTCTAGTATTCCCATCTCTTTCAGAATTTTCCACAGTTTATTGTGATCCACACAGTCAAAGGCTTTGGCATAGTCAATAAAGCAGAAGTAGTTGTTTTTCTGGAACTCTCTTGCTTTTTGGAGGATCCAGTGGATATTGGCAATTTGATCTCTGGTTCCTCTGCCTTTTCTAAATCCAGCTTGAGATCTGGAAGTTTATGGTTCACATGCTGTTGAAGCCTGACTTAGAGAATTTTGAGCATTACTTTGCTAGTGTGTGAGATGAGTGTAATTGTACAGTAGTTTGAACATTCTTTGGACTGCAAGGAGATCCAACCAGTCTATCCTAAAGGAAATCAGTCCTGAATATCCATTGGGAGGACTGATGCTGAAGCTGAAACTCCAATACTTTGGCCACCTGATGAAGAGCTCACTCATTTGAAAAGCCCCTGATGCTGGGAAAGATTGAAGGCGGGAGGAGAAGGGGATGACAGAAGATGAGATGGTTGGATGGCATCACTGACTCAGTGGACATGAGTTTGAGTAAATTCCAGGAGTAGATGATGGACAGGGAGGCCTCATGTGCTGCAGTCCATGGGGTTGGAAAGAGTTGGACATGACTGAGCGACTGAACTGAACTGAGCTTGAACATCCTTTGGCATTGCTGTTCTTTGGGATTGGAATGAAAACTGACATTTTCCAGTCCTGTGATCACTACTGAGTTTTCCAAATTGGCTGGCATATTGAGTGCAGCACTTTCACAGCATTATCTTTTAGGATTTGAAATAGTTCAACTGTTATTCCATCACCTCCCCTAGCTTTGTTCGTAGTGATGCTTGGAAGGCCCGCCTGAGAGCTGATGTGTGACTTCACATTCCAGGATGTCTGTCTCTAGGTTTAATTAGGTAACATTTATTTATTTTTACTTTTGCTTCCTTTGCCCAAATGATAGATCAAAAAACAGTATTAGTAAAACTTATGTCAGAGAGTGTACTGCCTATGTTTTCTTCCAGGAGTTTTATGGTTTCTGGTCTTAGGTCTTTAGTCCATTTTGAGTTTATTTTTCTGAGAAAACATGCTAGTTTTATTCTTTTATATGTGCTAATTTTATTCTTTTACATGTACCTGTTCAATTTTTCAAACATCACAGTTGTGAGACTGTCTTATGTTTATTGTATATTTTTGTTTCTGTGTTGTAGATTGACCACAAATATGTGGGTTTATTTCTGGGCCCTCTATTTTGTTCCATCAATCAGTGTTTCTGATTTTGCCCCAATACCATAGTCTGTTAATTACCCTCACTTTGTAATATAGTCTGAGGTCAAGGAGCATGAAACCACCAACTTTGTTCTTTTTCTCAAGATTGTTTTGGGTATTTGATGCTTACTTTAGTTTCATACAAATTTTAGGATTATTCTCCTTTTGTGAAAAATGTCATGGGTACTTTGATAGGCATTACATTAAATCTGTAGATTGCTCTAATTACTATGGATATTTTAACAGTATCAATTCTTCTAATCTATGCATGGTGGGTATGCTTCCATTTCTTTGTATAGTCTTCAGTTTCCTTTATCAATTTCACATAGATTTCAGTGCATAGGTCTGTCACCTCTGGTTAAATTTGTTCCTAAGTATTTTATTCTATCTGATGTGACTGTAAATGAGATTGTTTTCTTGCTTTTACTTTCTGATAGTTAATAATTAGTTTATAGAAAATAAACAACTTTCTGAATGTTAGTATTGTTTCTTGAAACTACTGAATTCATTAATTAGTTCTAAAAGATTTTTTTTTGTAGTGATGTAAAGGTTTTCTATAAATAATATCATTTATTTATGTTATCTGCAAATAATGAGGTTTACTTTTCCCCTTCCAAATTGGACATATTTTATTCTTTCTCTTCTCTGACCACTATGGCTAGGACTTCCATATTATGTTAAACAGAAATGACAAGAGTGGCCATCCTTATCTTGTTCGTGATTTTAAAAGAAAAACTCAGTTTTTCAGCATTCTATATAATTTAGCTGTGGTTTATCAGAAGTGGCCTTTATTATGTTCAGATATATTTCCTCTGTACAAACGTTGACAGTTTTTTTCATGAATAGGTGTTGGATTTTGTCAAGATGCTTTTATGCTGCATTTATTGAGATGATCGGAGAAGGAAATGGCAACCCACTCCAGTATTCTTGCCTGGAAAATCCCAGGGACAGGGGAGCCTGGTGGGCTGCCATCTATGGGGTTACACAGAGTCACACATGACTGAAACAACTTAGCAGCACTAGCAGCATTGAGATGATCAAGTGATTTCTATCATTCATTTTGTTAATGTGTGCTGCTAAGTCACTTCAGTCGTGTCCGACTCTGTGCGACCCCACAGACGGCAGCCCACCAGGCTCCCCTGTCCCTGGGATTTACAGGCAAGAACACTGGAGTCAGTTGCCATTTCCTTCTCCAGTGCATGAAAGTGAAAAGTAAAAGTGAAGTTGCTCAGTCATGTCCGACTCTTAGTGACCCCATGGACTGCAGCCTACTAGGCTCCTCCATCCATGGGATTTTCCAGGCAAGAGTACTGGAGTGGGGTGCCATTGCCTTCTCCATTGTTAATGTGTATATTACCTTAATTGCTTTGCAGATATTGAATCACCTTTGTACCACTTTAATAAATTCTACTTGATCATAGTATATTATCCCTTTTATAAATTGTTGGATTCAGTTTGTTAATATTTTGTTGAGGATTTTTTTCATCTATATTCATTAGAGATATTGGCATTAGTTTTTTTTGTTGTTGTTCTTGGTGTATTTGTCTTGTTTTGGTATTAGGGTAAATGTGGCCATGTTGAATTAAATTGGGATTATTTCTCCCTTTTAAATTTTTTGGAGTAGGTTGAGAAGTTAGTTACTAGTTCTTCTTTATATATTTGGTAAAATTCTATTGTGAAGCCCATCCATTCCTGGACTTTTGTTTGTTCAGTTCAGTTCAGTCGCTCAGTTGTGTTTGACTCTTTTCGACCCCATGAATCGCAGCACGCCAGGCCTCCCTGTCCATCACCAACTCCCGGAGTTCACTCAAACTCATGTCCATCGAGTCAGTGATGCCATCCAGCCATCTCATCCTCTGTCATCTCCTTCTCCTCCTGCCCCCAATCCCTCCCAGCATCAGGGTCTTTTCCAATGAGTCAACTCTTCACATGAGGTGGTCAAAGTATTGGAGTTTCAGCTTCAGCATCATTCCTTCCAAAGAAATCCCAGGGCTGATCTCCTTCAGAATGGACTGGTTGGATCTCCTTGCAGTCCAAGGGACTCTCAAGAGTCTTCTCCAACACCACAATTCAAAAGCATCAATTCTTTGGCGCTCAGCTTTCTTCACAGTCCAACTCTCACATCCATACATGACCACAGAAAAAACCATAGCTTTGACTAGACGGACCTTTGTTGGCAAAGTAATATCGCTGCTTTTGAATATGCTATCATTATACTGGGATAGATTGAAGGCAAAAGGAGAAGAGGGCAGCAGAGGATGAATGGTTTTATAACATAACTGACTCAATGGACATGAATCTGAGCAAACTCCAGGAGATAGTGAAGGATAAGGAACCCGGTTAGTGCTGTGGTCCATGGGATCACAGAGTTGGACACAACTTAGTGACTGATCAAAAATAACAAAAAAGCCAAAGGTGTTGGTGCCACACTACTGAGCTGGGCCCACCCACTCCCAAGTGTGCACACTCTTGTTGGTACTGGCAGCCTCTACCTAAAGAAGAGCAGCACTGAAGCAAGAGGGGCTGGAGGACAGACCCATTGTGGGCTGGCGGGTGCACTGAAGTGGTCTTGACAAGCTGGCCAGAGCCCTAGACAGTTTTCAGTCTGTTGTTCAGCCCTGTGACTGGGAGTCAGCAAGTCTGTGTTCAGGCTCATCATGAGCAGAGTCTTGATTTCTTACTGGCCTAATAATTCCCATTGATTTATAAACAGCTAAGGGGCTCATCCTCTTTGTATCAGCCCTACAGCCTGGAGTGCCCTGATATATGGCTTGAACCCCTGCTCCCCAGGAAGGATCCTTGAACCTGTGATATTTCCCTCCTCTTCTGGGTCCCACAGTAGTGGTGTGGGTACCAATCAGATCGTTTCTCTTGCCTTCTTACAAGACTCCATTTGGCTCTTTCTTTAGTCTTAGTTGTAGAAGAGCTATTCTGCTAGTCCTCAGGTGGAGTCCAGCAAGAGCCATTCTATAGATAGCTGTAGTTTTGATGTGTTCACGAAGGGAAGTGAGCCCGATGTCCTCCCACTCTGCTGCCATGATCTCTCTCCATGGAGAAGTGTCTAAGCTTTTTAGCAATGCAAACAATTTTTTTCTTTAACCTCCAATTTTTTTTAATAGTTTGGTGATGAAATGCTATAGAAATCTAAGATTTCAAATTGTAGATTGAATTTTAAATAGTTTGAAATTTGACAATATAGAAATGATTGCAGCAACATGGATGGATCTAGAGATTGCCATACTGAATGAAGTAAATCAGACACAAAAGGACAAACATATGATATAACTTACATGTGGAATCTAAAAAAAAAAATGGAGAAATGAACAAATTTATAAAACAGAAATAGAGCCACAGACATAGAAAAGAAACTTATGATTACCAGGGTGGAAAGTGGGGTGAGGGGGATAGTGAGAGAAAAATTGGGAAATTGGGATTGACATATACATATTGCTATATAAAATATAGGGGTTTCCCAGGTGGTGCTAGTGGTAAAGAACCCACTTGCTAATGTTGGAGACTCAAGGGACATGATTTTGATTTCTGGGTCAAGAAAATCCCCCAGAGGATGAAATGGCAACCCACTCCAGTATTATTGCCTGGAAAATCCTATGGACAGAGGAGTCTGGAGACCCACGGTTCATAGGGTTGCAAAGAGTCAGACATGATTGAGGCAACTTAACGTGTAAAATGGAGAAGGCAATGGCACCCCACTCCAGTACTGTTGCCTGGGAAATCCCACGGATGGAGGAGACTGGTAGGCTGCAGTCTATGGGGTCGCTAAGAGTCGGACACGACTGAGCAACTTCACTTTCACTTTCCACTTTCATGCATTGGAGAAGGAAATGGCAACCCACTCCAGTGTTCTTGCCTGGAGAATCCCATGGATGGAGAAGCCTGGTAGGCTGCAGTCCATGGGGTCACACAGAGTCAGACACGACTGAAGCCACTTATTGTAGCAGTAGTAGCATATAAAATATAGATAACTAACAAGGACCTACTGTATATCACAGGGAATTTTCCTCTGTACTTTGTCATAACCTATAATCTAAAAAAGAATAGATATATGTATATGTATGGCTATTCACTTTGCTATATTTGTTGTTGTTCAGTCACTAAGTCCTGTCTGACAATTTGCAACTCCTGGACTGCAGCGTGCTAGGTTTCCCTGTACTTCGTTATCTCCTGGAGTTGCTTAAACTCGTGTCCATTGAGTCAATGATGTCATCCAACCATCTCATCCTCTGTTGACTCCTTCTCCTCCTACCCTCAATCTTTTCCAGCATCAGGGTCCTTTCCAATTAGTTGGTTCTTTGCATCAGGTGACCAAAATATTGCAGTTCATTCAGCTTCAGCATCAGTCCTTCAAATGTATATTCAGGGTTGATTTCCTTAAGGATTGACTGGTTTGATATCCTTGCTGTTAAAGGGACTCTAAAGAGTCATCTATAACATCGCATTTCAAAATAATCAGTTCTTTGGTGCTCAGCCTTCCTTAAGGCCTGAATTTCACATTTGTACATGACTACTGGAAAAATCATAGCTTCGATGATATGCACCTTTGTTGAAAAGGTGATGTCTCTGCTTTTTAAATTGCTGAGTAGGTTGGTCATAGCCTTTCTTCCAAGGAGCAAGCATCTTTTAATTTTATGGCTGCAGTCACCATCTGCAGTGATTTTGGAGTCCAAGAAAATAAAGTCTCTCACTGTTTTCATTGGTTCCCCATCTATTGGCCATGAGTGATGGGACTGGATGCCATGGTCTTAGTTTTTTAAATGTTCAGTTTTAAGTCAGCTTTTTCACTCTCCTCTTCCATTCTCATCAAAGGACTAGTTCCTATTCATTTTCTGTCATGAGAATGGTGTCATCTGCATATCTGAGGATATTGATATTTCTCCTGGCAATCATTATTCCAGCTTAAGATTCATCCAGTCCAGCATTTTGCATGATGTACCCTGCATATAATTTAAATAAACAGGATGACAATATACAATCTCAATGTACTGCTTTCCTAATTTTGAACCAGTCCATGGTTCCATGTCTAGTTCTAACTGTTACTTCTTGACTTGCATACTGGTTTCTCAGGAGGCAGATAAGGTGGTCTGGTATTCCCACGTCTCAGGAATTTTCTAGTTTGGCGTGATCCATACAGTCAAAGGCTTAAGTGTAGTTAATGAAGCAGAAGTAGATGTTTTTCCAGAATTCTATTGCTTTTTCTATGATTCAATGGATGTTGGCAATTTGATCACTGGTTCCTCTGCTTTTCCTAAATGCACCGTCTACATCAAGAAGTACTTGGTTCATGTACTGTTGAAGTGTATTTTAGGGAATTTTGAGCAATACTTTGCTAACGTGTGGGATGAGTGCAATTGCGCAATAGTTTGAACATACTTTGGCGTTGCCTTTCTTTGGGATTGGAATGAAAACTGACCGTTTCCAGTCCTGTGATCACTGCTCAGTTTTCCAAATTGGCTGGCATATTGAGTGCAGCACTTTAACAGTACCACCTTTTAGAATCTGAAGGAACTCAGCTGCAATTTTATCACCTCCACCAGCTTTGTTTGTAGTAAGGCTTCCTACGGCCTACTTGACTTCACATTTCAGGATGTTTGGATCTAGGTGAATGATCACACCATCACAGTTATCCAGGTGATTAAGACCTCTTTTGTATAATTCTTCTGTGTATTCTTTCCACCTCTTCTTAATATCTTCTGCTTCTGTTAGGTCCATACAGTTTCTGTCCTTTATTGTGCCATCTTTGCATTAAATGCTCCCTTGGTATCTCTAATTTTCTTGAAGAGATATCTAGTCTTTCCCATCCTATTGTTTTCCTCTATTTCTTTGCACTGATCACCAAGGAAGGCTTTCTTATCTCTCCTTGCCATTCTTTGGAACTCTACATTCAGATGGATATATCTTTTCTTTTCTTTTCTCCTTTGCCTTTCACTTCTCTTCTTTTCTCAGTTATTTATAAGGCCTCCTCAGACAACCATTTGTCTTTCTATTTCTTTTGTCTATTTCATTTGTCTTTGTATTTCTTTTTCTTGGGGATAATTTTGATCACTGCCTCCTGTACAATGTTACAAATCTCGTCCGTAGTTCTTCAGGCACTCTGTCTCTCAGATCTAATTCTTTGAATCTATTTGTCACTTCCACTATATTATCAAAAGGGATTTAATTTAGGCCATATCTGAATGGCCTAATGATTTTCCCTACTTCTTCAATTTATGTCTGAAATTTGCAATGAGTTCATGATCTGAGCCACAGTTAACTCCTGGTCTTTCTTTTTTTTTTTTTCTGACTATATAGAGCTTTTCCATCTTTGGTGCAAATAATATAATCAATCTGATTTTGTTATTGACCATTTGTTGATGTCCATGAAGAGTCATCTCTGGTGTTGTTGGAAGAGGGTATTTACTATGACTAGTGTGTTCTCTTGGCAAAACTCTGTTAGCCCTTGCCCTGCTTCATTTTGTACTCCAAGTTCAAACTTGCCTGTTACTCCAGGTATCTCTTGATCTCCTACTTTTGCATGTCAGTCCCTTATGATGTAAAGGACATCTGTTTTTGGTGTTTGTTCTAGAAGGTCTTCTAGGTCTTCATAGATCTGTTCAACTTTACCTTCTTTGACATTAGTGATTGGGGCATGGACTTGGATTATGGTGATATTGAATTTTGCCTTTGAAATAAGATCATTCTGTCGTTTTTGAGATTGCACCCAAGTACTGCATTTCAGAGTCTTTTTTTTACTATAAGGATTACTCATTTCTTTGAAAGAATTTTTATCCACAATAGTAGATATAATGATCATCTGAATTAAATTTACCCATTCCCATCCACTTTAGTTCACTGATTCCTAAAATGTTGATATTCGCTCTTTCCATCTCTTGTTTGACCACTTCCAATTTATCTTGATTCATGAACCTAATATTCCAGGTCCTGCGCAGTATTGTTCTTCATAGCATTGGATGTTACTTTCATATCCATACACATTCACTACTGGGCATCATTTCTGCTTTGGCTCCTGCTCTTCATTCTTTCTGGTGCTATTTCTCTAGTCCTTTCCAGTAGCATATTGAACACTTACCAACACGGGGGGGTTTCATCTTTCAGTGTCATATTTTTTTGCCTTTTCATACTGTTCATGGGGTTCTCATGGCAAGAATGCTGAAGTGGTTTGCCATTCCCTTCTCCAGTTCAGTTCAGTTCAATCACTGAGTCATGTCTGACTCTTTGTGACCCCATGGACTGCAGCACACCAGACCTCCCTGTCCATCACCAACTCCCGGAGTTTACCCAAACTCATGTTCATTGAGTCGGTGATGCCATCCAATCATCTCATCCTCTGTCATCCCCTTCTCCTCCCACTTTCAATCTTTCTCAGCATCAGGGTCTTTTCCAATGAGTCAATTCTTCACATCAGGTGGCCTAAGTATTGGAGTTTCAGCTTCAAAATAAGTCCTTCCAATGAACATTCAGGACTGATTTCCTTTAAGATAGACTGGTTGGATCTCCTTGCAGTCCAAGGGACTCTCAAGAGTCTTCTGCAACACCACAGTTCAAAAGCATAAATGTTTTCAGTGCTCAGCTTTCTTTGTAGTGCAACACTCACATCTATACATGAGTACTGTAAAAACCATAGCCTTGACTAGATGAACCTTTGTTGGCAAAGTAATGTCTCTGCTTTTTAATATGCTGTCTAGGTTGGTCATAACTTTTCTTCCAAGGAGAAGACTATGTTTTGTCAGACCTCTCCACTATGATCTGTCTATCTTAGGTGGCCATATAGGGCATGGCTTATCGTTGAATTACAGCTTTGTGTAACTCTATGTAATCATTTGGCTAGTTTTCCGTGACTTTGGTTTTCATTCTGTCTCCCCTGTGATGGATGAGGATAAAAGGCTTATGCAAACTTCCTAATGGGAGGGACTGGCTATGGGGAAACTAGGTCTTGGTCTGGTGGGCTGGGCCATGCTCAGCAAATCTTTAATCAGATTCTCTGCTGATAGGTGTGGCTGTGCTCCCTCCCTGTAGTTTTGCCTGAGACCAAACTATATTAGGGGTAATGGTGACTTTCTCCATAAGGACTTATGACAGAATGCTTTGCCTCCCAGGACTGCTGCTGCCTGTGCCTCTGACCCTGCTGAAGGCCACTGTTGACCCACACCTCTGCTAGAAACTCCCAAGTACTCACAGACAAATCTGGCTCATTCTCTCATGGGTTCACTGCTCCTTTCTCCTGGGTCCTGGTGCATACAAGGTTTTGTTTGTGCCCTCCAAGAGTCTGTTTCTCCAGTCCTGTGGAAGTTTTATAATCAAATCACATTTACCTTAAAATTCAGATTCCCTGGAGATTCCCAGTTCCTTTGTGGGATCTCCGGGTTGGAAAATAGTTTTGGGGTCTATAACTTTCACAGCAGTGTGAGAACTTCTTTAGTATAATTGGTCTCTAGGTTGTGGATTGCCTACCTGGTGGCTCTATAGTGGAGCTAATTGCAACCTCCTCCAAGAAGGCAATGACACCCCACCCCAGTACTCTTGCCTGGAAAATCCCATGGACGGAGGAGCCTGGTGGGCTGCAGTCCATGGGGTCGCTACAAGTCGGACATGACTGAAGTGACTTAGCAGTAGCAGCAGCCAAGAGGATTTATGCCACTTGCCATGCCTCCCAGGATTGCTTGCTGCATGTGCCCCTGTTCCAGTGGCAGGCCTCTGCTGACCCTTGCCTCCGCAGGAAACCCTAAAACCCTCACAGGCAGGTCTTGCTCCTTCTACTGTGGGTGTCACTGCTCCTTTCCTTGGGTCCTGGTGCATAGAAGGTTTTGTTTGTGCCCTCCAAGCATCTCTGTCAGGTATGAAATTTTATTTTAAACTTGATTGTGCCCCTCCCACCTTCTTGTTTCAGCTTCTGCTTTGTCCTTGGACATGCAGTATTGCTTTTTTTGGTGGGATCCAACATTCTCCTGTTGATGGTTGTTCAGCAGCTGGTTGTGATTTTGGTATTCTTGCAGGAGAAGGTGAGCGCATGTCCTTCTACTCTGCCATCTTGGAGGGAAAAAACTTTGCTGTGTTTATCTGTGTGTGTATGTGTGTTTTGATTCTGGATCTATTTACTCTCTGATCAATTTTTTTTTCCTCAGAAAATGATGGGAGGATTTCCCTAGCAGGAGGTATTTCCCTTATGTAAGTTGCCTTATGGCTAGATTTAGCCAATGACAGTTACAGGTTGGCAACTGAAAGGCTAAGAAGGGAGAATCTAGATTATTTCTCCCTGTTGCTCTCTGCTTCTGGCAGCTTCTCCAGAAATAGCTATATCTCCACTATAGATTCATCTCCTACTGGAAACATCCACCTTAACACCAGACTCCTTGTAATCCAGGGCTCCAGGCCCAAATAATATCACCTACTCCTTTCTATTATCCGTGGGTACAAGTGGGTTCATGCTTTTGCAATTTTTGTATTGCTTCCTTTCCCTTATTTTGTCATTTCAGATCTTCTATCATATAGTATGACCAATTCCTGAATTAAATTTTATCAAATTCTTAGTGGTTTCAGTTTCCTAGTTGAACATTGGCCAATACATGGTCTATAATACATTTTAAAGAATAGTAATGTATAACCCCAAATAATCATTATTTTAAATTGGAAGATTCCTGATAGATTAGCACTTGGAAAGTCTGCATTAGTTTAATTTAGATAAAACAGAGCCAGAAAAAATCCAAAAATTGAAGAATTCATCAATTCTTTTTATAACAGATCTTTTTTTTTTTTTTTCCCTCCAATACTGTAGAACAGTGAAACTGCTTCTATAGTGAGAATTACAGAGCTGCTGCTGGTGGTGGTATGAGAGTTTTATGTGTTTATATGCATGTGTATGCCTGTGTATGTATAAACATGTTCAGGGAACATTTGTTTAGTTTGCTTTATGCTATCACAGCTAACATTTGTGTGTGCTTGTTTTCTTTATCTCAGCTCTGGTAAATCCATGAAAAACAGATGAGAGCCAAATCTTTCATTATGTCTAAATCCCTGATTATGACATGTTTCTCCTAAAATGTGTCCCAAAAGAGTGAGAGAAGCATCTGTAACTACATACAGGTTATGTCATAGTCTCCTTAGTAGCATTGGGTCCATATGGAGCTTAATTCTGTAAACTACCTATAACTAGGTATAAAATTCAGACAGAAAGTAGCAATTTATCACATGTCCAACTGGTTTCTTCTTCTTAGTGGTTATTTCCTGATTTGAAATGCAGCCCATTCTCTGCCCACTTATATTTTTGAGCTATGAAATCAATAATAAAGAGCAAGAATATTCCCTTAAGAGATTAGTCATGCTTTCCTACTGGGAAGAACAAATGAAGGGCACTGTCATAGAACTGTGTGCTTGGAATTCAGTGTAGGAAATAAAACAAGGAAAAATGGCAGAGTTCCTTTAATCAAGCTGATCAGTAATGCAGTGTAAGATTATGTTTACAGTTTCTCTAAATCAAAAAATATTCTTTAAAGGCAAATTTTTAGAGAAATAAGTTTTTAATTACTATAATCTCAGAAATAGTGTTCATATATTTTACTGACTTACTGACCTTCCTTTAATATTATTGAAACTGATCAGTTCAAACTACACATTTGGAGCCCTTTTCAAACTGAAGGCTTGAAGTCTTCTTTAGAATGTTGATATACTGCTCTCTGAGAGAGTGCACTATTAATTTTGAGTGCAAATCTAACAGAACTGTTCTATGTAGAAATATTTTAACCCAAGATAATCATCTTCCTATCTGGCTTAATTATTTTTGTTTGAGAGTGTATACACTTTTAAGAGTGTATATTAAAAAGAATACATTTGAATCAGTTCTAATGAGATGGATGAAACTGGAACCTATTATACAGAGTGAAGTAAGCCAGAAAGAAAAACACCAATACAGTATACTAACGCATATATATGGAATTTAGAAAGATGGTAACAATAACCCTGTGTACGAGACAGCAAAAGAGACATCGATGTATATATCAGTCTTATGGACTCTGGGAGAGGGAGAGGATGGGGAGATTTGGGAGAACAGCATTGAAACATGTATAATATCATGTATGAAACGAGTCGCCAGTCCAGGTTCGATGCAGGGTACTGGATGCTTGGGGCTGGTGCACTGGGACGACCCAGAGGGAGGGTAGGGGAGGGAGGTCGGAGGAGGGTTCACGATGGGGAACGTGGGTATACCTGTGGCGGATTCATTTCGATATTTGGCCAAACTAATACAATATTGTAAAGTTTAAAAATAAAATAAAAAAAGAGTGTATATGTATTTATATATATACCTATATACACAAGTATCAGTTCAGTTCAGTCACTCAGTTGTGTCGGACTCTTTGCGACCCCATGAATTGCAGCATGCCAGGCCTCCCTGTCCATCACCAACTCCCAGAGATCACTCAGACTCACATCCATCAAGTCAGTGATGCCATCCAGACATCACATCCTCTGTCGTCCCCTTCTCCTCCTGACCCCAATCCCTCCCAGCATCAGGGTCTTTTCCAATGAGTCAACTCTTCCCATGAGGTGGCCAAAGTACTGGAGTTTCAGCTTTAGCATCATTCCTTCCAAAGAAATCCCAGGGCTGATCTCCTTCAGAATGGACTGGTTGGATCTCCTTGCAGTCCAAGGGACTCTCAAGAGTCTTCTTCAACACCACAGTTCAAAAGCATCAATTCTTTGGCGCTCAGCTTTCTTCACAGTCCACCTCTCACATCCATACATGACCACAGGAAAAACCATAGCCTTGACTAGATTGACTTTTGTTGGCAAAGTAATGTCTCTGCTTTTGAATATGCTATCTAGGTTGGTCATAACTTTCCTTCCAAGGAGTAAGCATCTTTTAATTTTATGGCTGCAATCACCATCTGCAGTGATTTTGGAGCCCAAAAAAATAAAGTCTGACACTGTTTCCCCATCTATTTCCCATGAAGTGATGGGACCAGATGCCATGATTTTCATTTTCTGAATGTTGAGCTTTAAGCCAACTTTTTCTCTCTCCTCTTTCACTTTCATCAAGAGCCTTTTTAGTTCCTCTTCAGTTTCTGCCATAAGGGTGGTGTCATTTGCATATCTGAGGTTACTGATATTTCTCCCAGCAATCTGGATTCCAGCTTGTGTTTCTTCCAGTCCAGCGTTTCTCATGATGTACTCTGCATAGAAGTTAAATAAGCAGGATGACAAGATACAGCCTTGCTGTACTCCTTTTCCTATTTGGAACCAGTCTGTTGTTCCATGTCCAGTTCTAACTGTTGCTTCCTGACCTGCATATAGGTTTCTCAAGAGGCAGGTCAGTTAGTCTGGTATTCCCATCTCTTGAAGAATTTTCCACAGTTTATTGTGATCCACACGGTCTAAGTCTTTGGCATAGTCAATAAAGCAGAAATAGATGTTTTTCTGGAACTCTCTTGCCTTTTCAATGATCCAGCAGATGTTGGCAATTTGATCTCTGGTTCCTCTGCCTTTTCTAAAACCAGCTTGAACATCTGGAAGTTCACGGTTCACATATTGCTGAAGCCTGGCTTGGAGAATTTTGAGCATGACTTTACTAGCGTGTGAGATGAGTGCAATTGTGCGGTAGTTTGAGCATTCTTTGGCATTGCCTTTCTTTGGGATTGGAATGAAAACTGACCCTTTCCAGTCCTGTGGCCACTGCTGAGTTTTCTAAATTTGCTGGCATATTGAGTGCAGCACTTTCACAGCATCATCTTTAGGATTTGAAATAGCTCAACTGGAATTCCATCACCTCCACTAGCTTTGTTCATATAAACAAACATATATAAAAATATGTACATATATGTTCACAGATTCATACATATATACTATTTAGCATAAATTATTCAATAAAAGGTTATCATCTTTCCCTCATGTATTTATATCCATAGTTTTTTTTTTTGGCCAATAAGTGAATTAATAAAAAATTGATGTAAACAATCCATTATTAAAGAAATGTGTTTTGTGATTCTATTCTTTATAATGATATACATAGTAAAATGTGATGAAACCTTTTTAAGGGCTTGCAAATTAATTCTTAAACATAAGTATATTTTAAAAATGCAAGACTGTAGGAAAACCTAGTCAATAAGTACCAGTGTTACTTCACTGGATTCTTACCATCACTCAGGGAAGTAGTTATTACTGCTGCTACTGCTGCTGCTAAGTCACGTCAGTCGTGTTCTACTCTGTGCGACCCAATAGGCGGCAGCCCACCAGACTCCTCAGTCCCTGAGTTTCTCCATGCAAGAACACTGGAGTGGGTTGCCATTTCCTTCTCCAGTGTATGAAAGTGAAGTCACTCAGTCGTGTCTGGCTCCTTGCGACCCCATGGACTATAGCCCACCAGGCCCCTCCATCCATGGGATTTCCCAGGCAAGGGTACTGGAGTGGGGTGCCATTGCCTTCTCCGAGTTATTACTAATTTTGCTTTGGAGATAGGAAACCCATTAGAAATTAATTTAACCAAGATGACCTGGCTAATATATAGCTTATTGGATATTTGAGCTTAAACATGGGCAAAGCCCTTACTTTTTCATTATATAATGTTGAATTTCATAGTAAAAAATTAAATATTTTGGAAGAAAGCCTGTAACTAAAGGACAGTTAAAATTATACAATAGTGAGTAAATTATTCATATCTGGAATGGTTTGTAAAGTTTTCATAAAATAGTAAAAATTTGATCATGTCTAAAATAATTGGTTAGGTCATGAAGAAAAGAGTAGTTTTCACATGCAAAATTTGCAAAGTGAGAAGGCACAAGATACATACCAGAGAGACAAGAAGAGCAGAAAAATTTAGCTAGAACATAGGATCCCAGATTATCAGTGTTTGAAGACATTGTTGAACACGGATTACAGCCAAATTTGGAGGGACTTGAATTTCAGTTCATGAGGTCTGAATGATATTTGGCACATAAAAAGTAATAAATATTCTTTTTGATTGAATTAATTTATTTATTCTGTAGTCAATAAGTTGTTTTAATGGTTTTTAGTGAAGAAGTATGGTTTGATGACAGTATTGATTCATAATCGTTATTCTGATGACATTATTCAGCATGGACAAAACTGTAAGTTGAGGGATTTCTAAGTATGAGATAATGAGAGATGAATTTAAAAGAATGGATGGATAAATGATACATTTAGACGTTAGGAATATTCAGTTCAGTTCAGTTGCTCAGTCTTGTCCAACTCTTTGCAACCCCATGAATCGCAGCACGCCAGGCCTCCAACACCAACTCCGGGAGTTCACTCAGACTCACGTCCATCGAGTCAGTGATGCCATCCAGCCATCTCATCCTCTGTCGTCTCCTTCTCCTCCTGCCCCCAATCCTTCCCATAATCAGGGTCTTTTCCAATGAGTCAACTCTTCGCATGAGGTGGCCAAAGTATTGGAGTTTCAGCTTTAGCATCATTCCTTCCAAAGAAATCCCAGGGCTGATCTCCTTCAGAATGGACTGGTTGGATCTCCTTGCAGTCCAAGGGACTCTCAAGAGTCTTCTTCAACACCACAGTTCAAAAGCATCAATTCTTTGGCGCTCAGCTTTCTTCACAGTCCACCTCTCACATCCATACATGACCACAGGAAAAACCATAGCCTTAACTAGATTGACTTTTGTTGGCAAAGTAATGTCTCTGCTTTTGAATATGCTATCTAGGTTGGTCATAACTTTCCTTCCAAGGAGTAAGCGTCTTTTAATTTCATGGCTGCAATCACCATCTGCAGTGATTTTGGAGCCCAAAAAATAAAGTCTGACACTGTTTCCCCATCTATTTGCCATGAAGGGATGGGACCAGATGCCATGATCTTTGTTTTTTGAATGTTGAGTTTTAAGCTAAGTTTTTCACTCTCCTCTTTCACCTTCATCAAGAGCCTTTTTAGTTCCTCTTCACTTTCTGCCATAAGGGTCGTCTCATCTGCGTATCTGAGGTTATTGATATTTCTCCCAGCAATCTGGATTCCAGCTTGTGTTTCTTCCAGCCCAGCGTTTCTCATGATGTACTCTGCATAGAAGTTAAATAAGCAGGATGACAAGATACAGCCTTGCTGTACTCCTTTTCCTATTTGGAACCAGTCTGTTGTTCCATGTCCAGTTCTAACTGTTGCTTCGTGACCTACATATTGGTTTAGGAATATTAGGAAGTCGATATTCTGAGTCTCTGAGATGGAGTATTTAAATATTTTTATAAAATGTACTGAACACCTACTAGGTGCCAGGTAAATAAAAGGGAAGATTTACAGCCTGTAACAATCTGTAATTATGTGAAACTATGTGAACTATGTTAAAAGGATACAAGAGCATAAGAAATAGAGTGTTTAACTGAAATTAAGAGTAACAGGTAAATCAAAAGGGACATATGTATTCAATAGATTCATCTTAAATGAATATTGAACTTGTTCAAAGGATGTATATTGCAAAGCAGGGAACATTTTCTTTTTAGAAAATATAAAGTTTTCTAGTAAAAAAAATCATTGCATTAAGGTGAAAATACTGATAACAAAATGATAATGGTTTAATCATTAAGTTGCATCTGACTGTTGTGATCCCATGGACTGTAGCCCACCAGGCTTCTCTGTCCATGAGATTCTATAGGCAGGAATACTGGATTGGGTTGCCATTTCCTTCTCCAGGGGATCTTCCCGACCCAGGGATTGAACCTGGGTCTCCTGCATTGCAGGCAGATTCTTTACTAAGTGAACTATGAGGGAATCCTATATATATATATGAAATGATAGTACAATGTCATTATATATTTAGGCATATGTATAAGTGTGATTATTTCTGGATACTGTGAAATGATGTTCATTAACCACTTCTAAATTTTTTGAGGATAATTTATTTCATTTTTCAAAAAAATACCAATCTACTTTGGAATGTATTTGTATATATTAGTATTTATAGTAGTAGCATTAAACATATAGATATTAATATTTAAGTTTATGATTCTTCATATTTGTTTCTAGATTGCTAACTTTCTAGAAAAATAGGAAGACTGAAAATGTCGTTAAGCTAACATTTAAAAAAATGTTTCAAATGTAATAACATGATGCATTTCATTCAAATGTAGTGCTAGATATGATTAAGAATATTTTTCCTTTCAGGGTGGGAAGTAGCAAAATTTTGTCTCTTCTAGAGGTACCTCCTTCTTTTTTGTGTACAAACAGTGAACACCCAATGAAATGCTTTGTGTGATTCTCAAATGTTAGTGCTCCCTACCTCTAACTATAAATTTCTGAACTGAATTATGAATGGGACATGGTGATTTTTAGATGATTCCATGCAGTTAATAAATACTTTTACATATAAACTTTTCCCTTTGCTGTTGAGAGAATTTAGAATTCCCAGCAAGATTCTGCATTCTCACTCCATAGTCCAAGGCTGTTAACTAAGTTGATAGAAATGTGTGAAGAACAATAAAATCTGGCCTAGAAGACTTTTATGCTTTTCTTGTAGAAGTGGCTAAAGTTTTTCCCCCCATTTCATTGTTTAAATTAATAATTGAAGAAAACAAAAATACTGAGGTGTATGAAGGGTTGACAGGGGAGTCAAACTGAAGTGTGAAGATGACGGTGGCAATCCTACCCTATTGGATACGAACCATTTTTGCTCTTTTGAGGTGATGTCATATTCCTTTAAATTTTATTTAAAGTGCTTGAATTCTGGCCATTTTTGCTTTATACTGTCTGAGGAAAGCAATTTGATATCAGTGAATATAACATGAAGATAGTTAAAGGATGCCCATGATTAGTCAATAAATAAAACCATGAAATTAATCATTTTTATTTATCAAGATATTTCTGAAAGTACAATATAAAGCTATTACAGAAAGTGTAATTATAAAAAGTAAGCCTCTTCAACTTTTGGAAAAAACCCTTTTCTTAAAATGTCCCACCAGAAATTGCATGGGTAGAATAAGAAGTACCACAAAAAAATCAAATTTGAATGGAAAATTAGGAAGGCCAATAGGAGTAAAGTAATACCCCCCCAAACATGTGATTTCTCTTTTGGAAAAGATTCTAATTTTTGAATCTTAGTAATGTTTTATCTTCAGAGTATGTGGAAAGCTTTACTTCCATTTTTAAAGTAACATAGCTTCAAACATGGATACCAAACTCGAAGACTGCCTGAAAGTTAATAGTATAACGTGAGAGGTACTAGTAAAGACCTGAGATTTTTTTTCCGCCTCGTATAAAGTAATGAATTTGATCCATGGAATATTCACAACAAGACTTTTGAAAGATAAAATTTGAAAACTGAATTGTTTAATTCTTTAATCAAACATTTGTTTATCATGATGTTGTTCAGTTTCTCAGCTGTGTTGGACTCTGCAACCCCATGGACTGCAGGACACCAGGCTGTCCTCCACTATCTCTCAGAGTTTGCTCAAACTCATGTCCATTGAGTCGATAACGCCATCCACCCATCTCATACTCTGTCACTCCCTTCTCCTCGTGCCCTCAAGCTTTCCAGATGTCAGGGTTTTCTCCAACGAGTCAGTGCTTTGCATCAGGTGACCAAAGTTATTGGAGCTTCGGCTTCAGCATCAGTCCTTCCAATGAGTATTCAGGGTTGATTTCTTTTAGGATTGACTGGTTTGATCTCTTTGATGTCCAAGGGACTCTTGGACATCTAAAGAGTCTTCCACAATTCAAAATCTTCAATTCTTTTGGGCTCAGCCTTCTTTATGGTGCAACTCTCACATCTGTACATGACGACTGGTAAAACTCTAGCTTTGACTCTATGGACCTTTGTCAGCAAAGCGGTGTCTCTGCTTTTTACTGTGTAGGTTTGTCAAGAGTTTGTGATTGCCTGTATAGGATATGGCAGGCACAGTGATACTTGGTAGGAATTCACAATGTTAGATGATCCTCAGACACTGTATGAATTTCAATAATAACTGCTGCTAAGTCACTTTTTTTTTTCAATAATAACTGCTGCTAAGTCGCTTTTTTTTTCAATAATAACTGCTGCTAAGTCGCTTTTTTTTTTTTTACAATTTTTACAAAAATTACAATAATTTAAAATTCTATTTGATTAAACATTCTCATAAATTAGATAAAATGGTTTATGCTAGTAGACTTCCATGACTGAAGACAGAGCAAAATACGTATTTTACTGCTGCTGCTGCTGCTAAGTCGCTTCAGTCGTGTCCGACTCTGTGCAACCCCATAGATGGCAGCCCACCAGGCTCCCCTGTCCCTGGGATTCTCCAGGCAAGAACACTGGAGTGGGTTGCCATTTCCTTCTCCATTGCATGAGAGTGAAAAGTGAAAGTGAAGTCACTCAGTCGTGTCCGACTCCCAGCGACCCCATGGACTGCAGCCTACCAGGCTCCTCCGTCCATGGGATTTTCCAGGCAAGAGTAGTGGAGTGGGGTGCCATTGCCTTCTCTGCATATTTTACTACAGAGAGATAAAAAAGTTTTAGCTGAGCTAATTATATGAACTTATTACAACAAACCTATCTTCTTAGTGAAGATGAGATCCCTAACCCCGACTGTTAGATTTTTTTCCAAGTGCTGTGGTTTTATGCTAAATTTGGCCACATTGATGGAATTCCTACCTCTGTGTACTTCTAAAATGGGCTGCAGCTGCTTCTCAGAATAACATCTTGGCATAGTTTCCACATTTTTCTACTTGAACGTGAAACATTATTGGGAGTCCCAAATACTGGCTATTAATTGCCTCCCCTAAAGTGTGGGGCAAATCTAAATTCTGGATGGCTTGCTTTTAAATTCTTTCAGTCACTTCATTTAATTAGTTATTGCTCCTTTTATGTAATTTAACTATTTTTTTCCCTCCAATACTTCTGTACTATGGCACTTAGTACCTAGCATTTTCATTTCCAAGTGTTGAAGGTAAATAGAAGGAAATACATGTTTTTAAAGGGATTAAGCTGATACACATTTGTGTAAATTTCAAAATTTTATATGGACTTTTCATAAATCATGTCTTCTTGTTTGCATGAAACTTGCCATCTAGAAGTGTAAGAAAGCTTGGAAGAAGCTGCTGAATTATAGTTGCTAGTCTGAAATCTGAGAAAGCTCAAACGAATTTGACTAGTTTTATAAAGGCCTTCATCAGTTTTTTAAAATGGACATCAGAATTGATTTTTACAAAAGCCATGTGTATAATTTAAAGCCAGTTATTAGAGCAATGTTTTTTTTAAATTGATTGGTTTTAAGAGTCATCCATTTTCCTATGATAAAGTAAATATACAATAATTAATATTTATTCCTATATTAAGATATTTATAAACTAGTTTATAGGTTATAGAAGCTGAAATGGACAAAGAAAATGTGGATTATCCAGATCATTACAAAAGTATGTATGCATGCTCTACTCAGTCACTTCCGTCATGTCCAACTCTTTGGGACTCTGTAGGCTGTAGCCCACCAGGCTCCTCTGCCCATGGGATTCTCTAGGCAAGAGTACTGGAGTGGGCTGCCATGCCCTCCTTCAGGGGATCTTTAGGGATTGAATCTACATCTCTTCAGTCTCCTGCTTTGACAGGAGGGTTCTTTATCACTAGCACCACCTGGAAGCCCCACAAGAGCACATGTGTGCTAAGTCATGTGTGTGCTATTGTGGAAAAGATAGATTTTTAAAGGCCAAGTTAATTTTGTAATGAGAAATTTTTTTCTCTTATTTAAAAATCTCACAGAAAATTATTTGGCATATTCATTCTGGGAATTCAACATAATTAACATTCAAAAGTCAATCCATGTAATTACCCGTATTACCAGGATTAAGGAGAAAAATATATGGACGTTAAATAGATGCAGAAAAGGTATTTAATAAAGTACAACAACTTTTCACAATAACAACTTTTAACAGCTGGAAATTGAAGGGAACTTCCTCAACTTAATAAAAGATATCAACAAAATCTCTAGGAAATTTTCTGTTTAAAGATTAAGTTTCAAAAGCTGCCCTTTGAGACAAATGAGATAAGAATATCGCTATCACCCCCCAATCATCATTTTTTCTGGAGATCTTTGCCAGTGCAATGATAAATAATGGCAAAAGAATTGGAAGAGAAGAAAAAAATTGTCACTGTTTGCATATGATAAAATTTTTAAAAAATGAATAAAAATAATTGGTAAATTCAGCAATGTTTTTGTATACAGTATTAACATAGACATTAAATTTATTTCCAAAGATAAGAAAATTTGGATAATATTAGTTGTATACTTATAAATTTTAAAATACCTTTCAGTTCAGTTCAGTTCAGTCGCTCAGTTATGTCTGACTCTTTGTGACCCCATGGACTGCAGCACGCCAGGCCTCCCTGTCCATCACCAACTCCCAGAGCTTACTCAAACTCATGTCCATTGAGTCAGTGATGCCATCCAACTGTCTCATCTTCTGTCATCCCCTTCTCCTTCTGCCTTCAATCTTTCCCAGCATCAGGGTTTTTTCCTAGTGAGTCAGTTCTTTGTATCAGGTGGCCAAAGTACAGGAGTTTCAGCTTCAAAATCAGCGCTTCCAATGAATATTCAGGACTGATTTCCTTTAGGATGTACTGGTTTGATCTCCTTGCAGTCCAAGGGACTCTCAAGAGTCTTCTCCAACCCCACAGTTTAAAAGCATTAATTCTTCAGCACTCAGCTTTATTTATAGTCCAACTCTCACATTCATACATGACTATTGGAAAAACCATAGCTTTGACTAGACAGACCTTCGTTGGCAAAGTAATATCTCTGTTTTTAATATGCTGTCTAAGTTGGTCATAGCTTTTCTTCTAAGGACAAAGCTTATTTTAACTTCATGGCTGCAATCACCATCTGCAGTGATTTTGGAGCCCAAGAAAATAAAGTCTGTCACTCTTTCCATTGTTTCCCCATGTATTTGCCATGAAGTGATGGGACCAGATGCCATCTGGTCTTGTTAGTTTTGATGTTAGTTTTGACTGTTGAGTTTTTTGTCAACTTTTTCACTCTCTTCTTTCACTTCCATCAAGAGGTTCTTTAGTTCTTCATTACTTTCTGCCATAAGGGTATTGTCATCTGCATACCTGAGGTTGTTGATATTTCTCCTGCCAATGTTGATTCCAGCTTGTGCTTTATTCAGCTCAGCATTTCACATGATGTACGCTGCATATAAGTTAAATAAATAAAATACCTTTAAAATACATCAAATACCCAGGAGTAAATTTGACGTAAGACCCAGGTGGTGCTAGTGGTAAAGAATCCACCTGCCAGTGCAGGATACATGAGGGAATTGGGTTTAATCCATGGGTCGGGAAGATCCCCTGTGGGAGGGCATGGCAACCCATTCCAGTATTCCTGCCTAGAGAATCCCATGGACAGAGGAACCTGTCGAGCCATAGTCCAAAGGGTTGAACAAAATCTGATATGACTGATGCAACTTAGCATGCATGCAAACTCTCTACAAAAAAACTACTAGACATGAGTGAAATTAGAGAAGACTTAATAAATTGAGAGAGGTACTATATCCACGGTTTGCAAGGTTCAATACTGTAATAATATCAAGTATACCCTAATTGACCTATACATTTAATGGAATTCCAATCAAAAATCTCATCAAGTTTTGGTTGAAACTGACAAGCTGAATCTAAATTATACATGGGAAACCAAAGGACTAAGAACATAAATGACAGTTGTGAAAAATAATAAAGTAGGCTATCTGACATTGATAAATATTTAGACTTATAAAACTCCAATAATTTATTCAAAATTTAAAGAAGTAAAAATAGAAAAATAAAGCAACACAGAGAAAGGGCCTCATAACAGTTACTTGAATTATAATAAAGTTCCATAGTACAGTGGGAAAAAGGTGTTCTTTTCAGTAAATGGTTCTTGGTCAACTGGGCATCATATGGGAAATAAAAATTTATATTCAGGCTTCAAATAAAAAAGAAATCATGTCTCTAGCAACTATACATATAAATGGACAGGTAAAACCATATGTCTTCTGAAAGTTAACAAAGGAGAAGGTCTATAATTTGGGAGTTGGTAAATACTTTTTGAGTTGGCTACCAAGACCCTTTGCTATAAAAGTAAGACTTCTAGAATGGACTTTATTAAAGTTGATTGCTTATGTTTATTTAAAGTTACTGGTAAGAAAGAGAAAAGACAAACCAGAGTGAAATAATATGTTGATAATACTAAAAAAGGACTCATATCAGGAGTATGCAAAGAGTTTCTTAAAATCATTAAGAAAAATTCAGATAAGTCAGGTATTTTGCAAAAGAAGACATTCAGATGTCCCATATGCATATACTAAATTGCTCAACATCATTTGTCATCAGAAATTCAAATTAAACTCTAATGAGGTGATATGAAAAATGAAACCAAATGAATTAACTTAAAATGAAGCTAAAAATTTTAGAAGCTGAAAATGAAGATTGTTGATGAGGATACTGAGCATCTAGAACTCTTCCATTCAGGTGGTGGTTTTGTAAAATGAGCCAGGCACTTGGGAAAGCTGAATAGAAATGTCTACTAAAGCAGAATATTTGGGTGCACAAATTCTGTGACCCAGCAATTCTACCTTAGGTGTATACCTAATAGAAATGAAAACCTGCATGCACTTGATCATATATACAAGAATGTTTTTAAGAACAGCCTAAATTCTGGTGTGACCAAATCAGTTGTGGCATATTCACACAAAGTGATGGCAAACAGTAATTCCAGTGGAGGCACTGAGCTGTGCACAGCATTATGGATGAATTTCATAAAAATAATGGAGCAAAAGAAGAGTCATAAAAGACTAGGCATGGTAGAGATCTGTTTCCAAACAGGTCAAAAGCAGGTAGTGTAGAGAGATGGTTGTAGAAGGAGGCTTCCTAATTACTTTTTAGAACTAATGTTAGTAGCTTGAGCAGACAGAAAGGAGATTTCTGTGATGCTGGAATTGTTCCATTTATTCATGAGTGGTGGGTTACATGGGTATGCTCACTTTATAACCCCTTATCAAGCTAAACATGTATTTTGCTCACTTTATAATGTGAACAAAAAATGTCAATAGAAATTTTATTCTATTAAAAAATACATAGATATTTCAGTTCGGTTCAGCTCAGTCACTCAGTCATGTCCAACTCTTTGCGACCCCGTGAATCGCAGCACGCCAGGCTTCCCTGTCCATAACCAACTCCCGGAGTTCACTCAAAATCACGTCCATCGAGTTGGTGATGCCATCCAGCCATCTCATCCTCTGTCGTCCCCTTTTCCTCCTGCCTCCAATCCCTCCCAGCATCAGAGTCTTTTCCAATGAGTCAACTCTTCGCATGAGGTGGCCAAAGTACTGGAGCTTCAGCTTTAGCATCATTCCCTCCAAAGAACACCCAGGGCTGATCTCCTTTAGAATGGACTGGTTGGATCTCCTATAGATATTTGGCATTTCCTTAAAGAAAATGTCACTGATATTATTTCTTTAAAATAAATTTAAAATTTGAAATATATTTTAAATCAGAGAGCTGGCATTCCCTGGTTAAACATCAGATTTGTGGAGAGGGATATGTGAATTACTTGTGGATAAATAGAATCTTTAGTTTGTACAACTTAAAGCAATTTCTCTAATGCCAGACACAATTCTACTCCTTGTTCACAGATGCTGAAATAAAACCATAAATGGGTTAAGCAGCTTACTAATCATCACAACCAGAGGAACATAAAATAGGAGACAGAATTATTAAAATCTGACAACATTGTCTATTCAGTCAGAAACTGTCAGCAGGTTCTTTCATCATTTTAATTGGCATTACATTATTTTTTGAAAGTTCTGATTTTAAAGGAGACAATGGATACTAGATGATTCTCCCATGTATGAGAGCAATGTTCCATACATCAATCTGTAGGCATTTTGCAGTTGGTAAATTGATGATACTTTTAGATCTGCTTCTGGTTTTGAACTTCAGAAAATGGCCATGCAATATTGCATTATAAGGAGCACTGCAAAAAGACCCTTCTCTCTTCAACATGACTTGTGCTCAGTGTTCTGTGGCTGCTCTGTGCTGTGCTCTTTATGTGTTTTTAATTATTATTGTTTACAATGATGATGTTTTAATTGTTAATATAGTACCCTGAGCATCTTGGTGGAAGCTTTGTAATGATTAAAAAATACTATTATAATAGTTCCTGGAAAGTAAAGAAGTCATCAGGGCTTCTTCAAGTTCTTGTGGGAACCAACTGAACCAAGAATCAGCATACTTCCTGTGGGGAAGTAGGAGGTAAGCTTAAAAAGCACATTTTTGCTGCCTCTGGTCCAGTCCCTGCTGCTCCCACTGCCTTTGTGACTAACAAGGTTTACTTATTTGTTTTGCTTTGTTTAAGTTGATCACTCCCAGTGTCAACCCTGTTCTCCCCACAGTCTTGGTAACATTTTCTAAGCTTGAGAAGTATGCAAAACATATACAACATACACAACACAAAATATGACAACATGTGTGTTGTCAGTAATAGCATTTTTTTTTTGATGGGTGTTGTAACTTTATGCAGTATCTGTAACCATTATTTCTATGAAAATAATTTAGTTTTTAACTTATTTACTGGATAAAAGAGATCTACAAAAATTTGAGTATTTATGTGTTGTGATTTGCTCATTACCTTTTACTGTTACACCGTAATAGTTTTCACTGCTATGAAAGTAATAGTAATCAAAATTTTCTTTCTTTGAAAGAAAGCACCAAAGTTCATTGGTGCTTTTTGTTCATGCTTTTTTTTTTCTGGTAGATAAAAGAATAGTTGTTGTCCTATGGAAAGCATAAGGAGGGATTATATTCTTTCAAATGCCTTTCTGTGTTTTCTATGAAAATTCAGACATTATTTAATGGTTTCAGAAACTTCATTTGACAATATAGGTCAAACAATTCTTGTGTTCCTTCTCTTATTAAACAAGTGAACATGCATTAGGTATTCTCATCTATAGATCAAAACCCTTATTCTTAAGACTGGACTATAAAATGTCTGCAATAAAGATAAGTTCTGTCTTAAATTCTACCTAATATTTATTTATTGATTTTATTTTTTAGAGGAAGGAGAATATGAACTATTCCAACTGATCAAGCGCCATAAACTTCAGGAAGATGAGCGTATGAAAGAGAATTTCATGCTTTTTAAAGAGATTTTATACAAGTAATCACATCAATCTTACCTGGAGAATCCTATGAATCAGTTAACAAATGTTCTGTTAATAGTTTTTGCATGTTTGACGAAATAAGAATGACTTACTTCTATTGATGATTACTTTGAAAACAAAAAAAGATACCACAAATGGAATTTACATATCTGAAACCATGAAAATCATCAAAGCTTTTTTATAGAAAATATTTGCAACTAATGGTATAGTGCTACAATTTTGTTTTGAACTTGTTTGAAGGATTAAAAGATGAGGGACTGTAGTACCAAGATGTATTTCACAGAGAATATTTAATGCATATTAAACATTTTTATATTGATTACACAATTTGAAAATATGATTTTTAAAAGAATATCTTCAAAGGAGAACAATGTATACAAAAATTAATCCCCTGAATATAATTTCATGGGTAAAATGTACAAAATGTGTATATTTCATTGACTTTCTTATGAAGTGAATATAGCCATTTACTATTCACTGAATATATTGATTTTACTATATTCTAACAGGAGCTAAAACACAACCCAGCATGAGAAGACTGCGAATTTCTAGAAGAGACACTAGAAAACAAATATTTTTCCTTATTTTCTTGATTGATACATTTTGTGAGCTATGAATTCACTTTTTATTTCTGGATAGAAAGAAGGGTAAAATTCTGGAGAGCTCAATAGGTATCCCGTTTTGTCCATTATTCAATATATTCAGAGTTTTAGTTTAATGGCACATTATTTTAGCTGCATTTGATATTCTTTTAGCGGTGAGCCAGGAATTCTTGAGCTGTAGAATGACCATTCCCTACTCCCAAGTAGATCTGACCACTTCCCTTTTCTCCTGCTATATCCCCTTTTACAGTATCTATCATATGTTATGCACATTAGTTTACATATTTATCTCTCTCTTTATCAGATTGAAATGTGAATAAGCTATATCTTCATAGCCCCAGATCTTTTTCAGTGCCTCACCACAAACCTGTGTTCAGTAACTGATTTTTAAATGATTACCTGACTGAATAAATGCTTTAGCAAACCATACCTCATTGACCCAGAGATGTGTACATAACATCTTAGTGCTAATTTGGGAAGCTATTTTAGAGGACTATCCAAGAACTAAGTATAATCAATTACTTTCGAGTAGTTGGAATGCCACTCAGAAAGCAATGCTGTCCAGATAATAAGTTACTGAGAGCACTTACCCAACACCAATTGCAAATTAATGAACCGCAATACGTTTTGGCTGTGAGTGTGTCAAATTGGGAGTAACTGTGCTTAGAACCACAGAGGTTTAATAAATGGAGATTCTGTATGAGGTTTGCAAAAGTGAACAATGGCTATATGATATACTATGACACTTATGAAAATATTTATCAGCACAAGTCAGGTGTGTTATGGATTGGTGTTGGTCATAGGTAGTGACTATACAGTGATGCACAAAATCTGGGAAGCTTTTGTGAGAAGAGCATCTTGATTCAACCAAGATAGAGTCATCTCCTACAGCTGAGAGTTTTAACAATTGTGCAGTACTAAGACACTAGCCTTCATATAAGAACTTTATTATACACACACATGTTTTCCACTAACACTTCAACTAATTGTACTTTTGTTTTGGAACTTTGATTATGACTTGGGAGGTTTTTCCATGACCCTGAAGATGCAATTTTAATATTTCTCTTTTCTATAGTAAGCTGGTTATTTCTTTTACAATCTTACATGGCAGTTAAAGGAAAAATTCATTAGGGCAGTGGTTAGTAGGAGAGGAGTCCGAAATAATCATGCTGCTCTTTGGAAGCAGAGCTGCAGCACATCACAGTGGGCGCAGGATCAACACTGCTGGGCACCAAGTTTAACGGGCGTTGTGGGTACATGGTAGTTGGATCAGGGCTGGCTGTTTGGCCATTTGGAAATATGCCTGTTCCTTACAGTATTGCTCTTTTGGCAGAAACTGTCAGAGCTTCTTTCCAAGTTTGCATCTGGTCAGGGACAGAACTCTGCTTCTTTATCCTTTATGCTTTGTCTCTTCATGCCCCATTATCATACTCTGGATAAATGGTCTCTCTAGGTTCTGTGATCTGAACCCTTGACTGCCCAGGACAGAAAATGAATGTCAGAACTGAACTTAGCCCCTAGCTCTCTACTGCATACTTTAAATTCTTTCATAGTTTTCTGACAACAAATTATGCAACATATATATATATATATATATATATATACACACACATATACATATATATATATTATATATTATACACAGGCTGATGAAAACAGTGGTAATAGGGAGAGATTACACAAACCAAATCAGACAGATAAAACCCAGGCCACTTCTAATTCCCTGCACTGGTGTATTTCTTTTCATTCTCATTTTGGATACTTTCCCTACATTTAATTTCACTTTTTGACTTTGGCAAGCACACAAATTCAGCTGTAGATATTTTTTCCTTTGTCCTTACTAAAAATGAATAGCAAATTCCTATTCAAATGAAAGCAGAATTTCTAAATACAGGCGTTGAAATCAGTTATGAACACACAAAGTAGAATCAAATGAATGAAGTACGAATAAAAAAGTAGAGAACAGGAAAAGAGAATGGAAAATCTTGCAGAATTAATGAAACAGAATTTGAAAGCATATAAGTGCTATTAGCAGGTTCACTGTTAAGGGACATTTCTCCTCATCTCTGTTATGTCTGCACATGCTCAGTTTACCCTAGTTATCATGGCAAGCTGATTAAGAGTTCTGAAACCCCATTCATCATCAAATCGTCTCAATGTATTATTAAAACAGAAAAACGAATTCTCCAGGCAAACAATAAAGCCAGTCCAGGTTCGATGCACGATACTGGATGCTTGGGGCTAGTGCACTGGGACGACCCAGAGGGATGGTATGGGGAGGGAGGAGGGAGGAGGGTTTAGGATGGGGAACACATGTATACCTGTGGCGGATTCATTTTGATATTTGGCAAAACTAATACAATTATGTAAAGTTTAAAAATAAAATAAAATTAGGAAAATAAAATAAAATAAAATAAAAGAATGACCCTTAAAAAAAAAAAAACAACAAAATGTAACAACTTCATGCTGTGTCTATACAGCACAGAATGAAATGGAAATTGCTCCCTCCCCACTTACTTTGGTCAAGGTTCACAACTAAGTATGAGAGCTGGAGCCACATTTTTACTTTGTGGCTTACAGGACCCTGAATGGTTGTCATCTTGGTCAGATCAGAAGACCACATCAGTTTTGTTGTTTCTTTTGGTTTTGGCCCAGTTATATATTTTAAATACATTTTCTTCAAGTTTTTATTAAATTACATTGCCCCACAAACTAATACAATAAAGGAAAATTAGGTATGTTTGATGGAAGGAATGTAAAGAACTCAGTATTATTAAGAAATTTTAGGTTGACAGCCAAAAAGATGGGGAAGAATTAGAAAGCTTTTAGGAATCTATTTTCTGCATGTCTATTTATCGTTCATTCAGAAAACACAGATGATGCTAGGTACCTGCCAGATAGTACTGATACAGAAAGCAGAGACATCACTTTGCCAACAAAGGCCCCAGTAGTCATGTACAGATGTGAAAGTTGGACCATAAAGAAGGCTGAGTCCTGAAAAATTGATGCTTTCAAACAGTTTTGCTGAAAAAGACACTTAAGAGTTCTTGGACAGCAAGGAGAACAAATCAATCAATCCTAAGGGAAAACAAGCCTGACTATTCGCTGGAAGGACTGAGGCTGAAGCTGAAGCTCCAATACTTTGGTCACCTGATGGGAAGAGCTGACTCACTGGAAAAGACCCTAATGCTGGGAAAGATTGAAGGCAAAAGGATAAGGGGCGGCAGGGGATGACATCGTTAGATAGCATCATTGACTCAATGGACATAAATCTGAGCCAAATCTGGGAGACAGTGAAGGTCAGGGAAGCCTGGCATGCTGCAATCCATGGGATCATTAAGAGTCGGACTCAACTTAGCAGTTGAACAGCAGCAATAGCGCCTTCTATCAGGAAGCATAAAACCCAAAGAGAAAGAGAGATATAAGAAGTGATTGCTCAAAATATAGTGGGGAGAAATAACGTATGGGTGTAAGCTACAGCAGGTGAAATGGGAATAGATGTGGGAGTCAGAAAAGGTTTCTTACTGAAGTTAATAATGATCAGTCAGTTCAGTCGCTCAGTCATGTCTGACTCTTTGCGACCCCATGAACTACAGCACACCAGGCCTCCCTGTCCATCACAAACTCCGGGAATTCACTCAAACTCATGTCCATCAGGTCGGTGATGCAATCCAGCATCTCATCCTCTGTCATCCCCTTTTCTTCCTGCCCCCAATCCCTCCCACCATCAGAGTCTTTTCCAATGATTCAACTCTTCACATGAGGTGGCCAAAGTACTGGAGTTTCAGTTTTAGCATCATTCCCTCCAAAGAACACTCAGGACTGATCTGCTGTAGAATGGACTGGTTGGACCTCCTTGCAGTCCAAGGGGTTCTCAAGAGTCTTCTTGAACACCACAATTCAAAAGCATCAATTCTTCAGTGCTCAGTTTTCTTCACAGTCCACCTCTCACATCCATACATGACCACTGGAAAAACCATAGCCTTGACGAGACGGACCTTTGTTGGCAAAGTAATGTCTCTGCTTTTGAATATGCTATCTAGGTTGGTCATAACTTTCCTTCCAAGGAGTAAGCATCTTTTAATTTCATGGCTGCAATCACTGTCTGCAGTGATTTGGAGCCCAAACAAATAAAGTCTGACACTGTTTCCACAGTTTCCCCATCTATTTGCCATGAAGTGATGGGACCAGATGCCATGATCTTCGTTTTCTGAAGGTTGAGCTTTAAGCCAACTTTTTCACTCTCCTCTTTCACTTTCATCAAGAGGCTTTTTAGTTCCTCTTCGCTTTCTGCCATAAGGGTGGTGTCATCTGCATATCTGAGGTTGTTGATATTTATCGTGTCAGTCTTGATTCCAGCTTGTGATTCTTCCAGCCCAGCGTTTCTCATGATGTACTCTGTATATAAGTTAAATAAGCAGGGTGACAATATACAGGCTTGACGTACTCCTTTTCCTATTTGGAACCAGTCTGTTGTTCCATGTCCAGTTCTAATTGTTGCTTCCTGACCTGCATATAGATTTCTCAAGAGGCAGGTCAGGTGGTCTGGTATTCCCATCTCTTTCAAAATTTCCCACAGTTTATTGTGATCCACACAGTCAAAGGCTTTGGCATAGTCAATAAAGCAGAAATAGATGTTTTTCTGGAACTCTCTTGCTTTTTCGATGATCCAGCGGATGTTGGAAATTTGATCTCTGGTTCCTCTGCCTTTTCTAAAACCAGCTTGAACATCTGGAAGTTCACGGTTCACATATTGCTGAAGCCTGGCTTGGAGAATTTTGAGCATTTCTTTACTAGCATATGAGATGAGTGCAATTGTGCGGTAGTTTGAGCATTCTTTGGCATTGCCTTTCTTTGGGACTGGAATGAAAACTGACATTTTCCAGTCCTGTGGCCACTGTTGAGTTTTCCAAATTTGCTGGCATATTGAGTGCAGCACTTTCACAGCATCATCTTTCAGGATTTGGAATAGCTCAACTGGAATCCATCACCTCCACTAGCTTTGTTCATAGTGATGCTTTCTAAGGCCCATTTGACTTCACATTCCAGGATGTCTGGCTTTAGGTGAGTGATCACACCATCGTGATTATCTTGGTCATGAAGATCTTTTTTGTACAGTACTTCTGTGTATTCTTCCCACCTCTTCTTAATATCTTCTGCTTCTGTTAGGTCCCTACCATTTCTCTCCTTTATCGAGCCCATCTTTGCATGAAATATTCCCTTGGTATCTCTGATTTTCTTGAAGAGATTTCTAGTCTTTCCCATTCTGTTGTTTTCCTCTATTTCTTTGCATTGATCACTGAGGAGGGCTTTCTTATCTCTCCCTGCTATTCTTTGGAACTCTGCATTCAGATACCTATATCTTTCCTTTTCTCCTTTGCTTTTTGCTTCTCTTCTTTTCACAGCTATTTGTAAGGCCTCCGCAGACAGCCATTTTGCTTTTTTGCATATCTTTTTCATGGGGATGGTCTTGATCCCTTTCTCCTGTACAATGTATGAACCTCCGTCCATAGTTCATCAGGCACTCTATCTATCAGACCTAGACCCTTAAATCTATTTCTCACTTCCACTGTATAATGATAAAGGATTTAATTTAGGTCATACCTGAATGGTCTAGTGGTTTTCCCTACTTTCTTCAATTTAAGTCTGAATTTGGCAATAAGGAGTTAATGATCTGAGCCATAGTCAGCTCCCGGTCTAGTTTTTTTCTGACTGTATAGAGCTTCTCCATCTTTAGCTACAAAGAATACAATCAATCTGATTTCGGTGTTGACCATCTGGTGATGTCCATGTGTAGAGTCTTCTTTTGTGTTGTTGGAAGAGGGTGTTTGCTATGACCAGTGCGTTCTCTTGGCAAAACTTTATTAGCCTTCGCCCTGCTTCATTCCATATTCCAAGGCCAAATTTGCCTGTTACCCCAGGTGTTTCTTGACTTCGTACTTTTGCATTCCAGTCCCATATAATGAAAACGACATCTTTTTTGGGTGTTAGTTCTAAAAGGTCTTGTAGGTCTTCATAGAACCATTCAACTTCAGCTTCTTCAGCATTACTGATTGGGGCATAGACTTGGATTACTGTGAGATTGAATGGATTGCCATGGAAATGAACAGAGATCATTCTGTCATTTTTGAGATTGCATCCAAGTACTGTATTTTGGACTCTTTTGTCGACTATGATGGCTACTCCATTTCTTCTAAGGGATTCCTGCCCACAGTAGTAGATATAATGGTCATCTGAGTTAAATTCACCCATTCCAGTCCATTTCAGTTTGCTGATTCCTAGAATGTTGACGTTCCCTCTTGCCATCTCCTGTTTGACTACTTCCTATTTGCATTGATTCATGGACCTAATATTCCAGGTTCCTATGCAATATTGCTCTTTACAGCATTGGACCTTGCTTCTATCACCAGTCACATCCACAGCTGGGTATTGTTTTTGCTTTGGCTCCATCCCTTCATTCTTTCTGGTGTTATTTCTCCACTGATCTCCAGTAGCATATTGGGCACCTACCTGCCTGGGAAGTACATCTTTCAGTATCCTATCATTTTGCCTTTTCATACTATCCATGGGGGTCTCAAGACAAGAATACTGAAGTGGTTTGCCATTCCCTTCTCCAGTGGACCACATTCTGTCAGACCTCTCCACCATGACCCACCCATCTTGGGTGGCCCCACACAGCATGGCTTAGTTTCATTGAGTTAGATAAGGCTGTGATTAGATTGACTAGTTTTCTGTGATTATGGTTTGTGTGTCTGCCCTCTGATGCCTCTTGCAACACCTACCGTCCTACTTGGGTTTCTCTTACCCTGGACGTGAGGTATGTCTTCACGGCTGCTCCAGCAAAGCACAGCTGCTGCTCCTTACCTTGGATGAGGGATATCTCCTCACAGCAACCCCTCCTGACCTTGAACGTGGAGTAGCTCCTCTCGGTCGTCCTGTGCCCGCGCAGCCACCACTCCTTGGATGCTACTTAATAATGATGATGATCATGAATACTCACTATGTACTAGGCACTAGATTAAACTCTTTTTGTCCATTAACTCATTTAACCTTTAGCAAAATTTTGAGAGAGATACTGTGAGTATATTCAATTCACATATGAGTAAACACGTTCAGAGAGACCTTTCTCCAAAGCCCCTAAGTAGAAAAACAGATTCAAATCTAGGTTTGTGTGATTCACAGCTGAGGGGTCTTAACCTCTAGGCTCTAGTTTAAACTACTGAAAGATGCTGCTGCTGCTGCTAAGTCGCTTCAGTCATGTCTGACTCTGTGCGACCCCATAGACGGTAGCCCACCAGGTTCCCCCGTCCCTGGGATTCTCCAGGCAAGGACACTGGATTGGGTTGCCAGTTCCTTCTCCAGTGCATGAAAGTGAAAAGTGAAAGTGAAATTGCTCAGTCGTGTCCGACCCTTAGCAACTCCATGGACTGCAGCCTACCAGGCTCCTCTGTCCATGGGATTTTCCAGGCAAGAGTACTGGAGTGGGTTGCCATTTCCTTCTCCGACTGAAAGATGACCTATGCAATTAACATTCCACTAGGAATTGCAGTTGTAAATGTATACATTAGGGGTTGTTCATTTACATACATAAAGAAGTTAAGACAAAAAAGTTTACTGTAGCAGTGAGTTGTGTTTTTCTTAAAGTCTTGTAATTAGCTGATTGTCCTCTAATGACAGTATATTTTTAAAAAAGTCTCAGGCATTTATAAAGAATGTTGTGGAATACTGAGAGAAGAATCAGCATGTTTGGACTAAAAACCCAGCTCTGCTGTTTCCCTGCAGTGTGCACTTGGGAAAATAGCTTAACTTTTCTGTGACTTTATTTTCTCATCTGTAAAACGGAGACATTAAGAGTATCTACTCATTTGTGAAAATGAAATGAAACAATACAAGTAAACCATTGAGTGTCTTGCATTTACTAAGTGTTTAGTAAATATCAATGTTATGTAATGGACCTTCTGCATAGTTAAAAGGACTGGTTATATGTACCCAAAATGGAAAGTTCCCAAAGACTTATTACTGAGCATAAGCAAGCAACTTGCAGACAGTTGATATAACATGATAATATTTATAAACTATATATTTTTATAGATTCATATAATGTATATAATCACATTTTTAAAAGACACCTGACAAAGTTTCTCTCTCTCTCTCTCACACACACACACACACACACACAAATGGTCTTTCAAAGCATCAATACAGCTGTCATAACTGTGTAAGTTTTACTGACTGTGTTTACACATGTTGGTCAGGGAAAAGAATGACTTGAGTGAGGGAGGGGGAAGTATACTTGTTAAAGTCACACCTTTCATTTGCTTTGACACAAACATGTATGTATATGAATATGTGTATACTTTTCCAAAACTGGAGAAAAACCAAGTTTTGTTTTTCCATTGAGAACAAAAATACGTTTTGGAAACATTTCAAATGTACTCCTGCCAAATATGGCTTTCATCCTACTTTCAAACAAATATTGATGTCTTTTGCTAGCAGGATTTCTTTAAAAGAGTAATGAAGTATAAATGTTTTCTTATCACTAAAATGATGTGCCTCTTTGGGAGCTATTTGGATTTTCTTAATTTCTTTGGGATTTCTTAGTATTCATGATTTTGATGGGTATTTTTGAGAAATGGCACTGCTTTTTAAAATCCCTTTCATTTTGATGTTTGCCAAAACTAATACAATTACATAAAGTTTAAAAATAAAATAAAATTAAAAAATAAATAAATAAAATCCCTTTCATCTCTGAGAGAATGATTGCTACCATCATTTGCTTTATGCCCAGATGTATGTTCTGTATTTCCCTCTTTGCTATTAGAGCTAGGCCACATTCTGTTTAAGGCTTCCCTGGTGACTCAGACATTAAAAAATCTGCCTGCAATGCAGGAGACCCAGGTTTGATCCCTGGGTCTGGAAGATCTCGTGGAGACAGGAATAACGACCCACTCAGTATTCTTGCCTGGAGAATTCCATGGACAGAGGAGCCTAGTGGGCTAGAGCTTATGGGATAACAAAGAGTCAGACACAACTAAGTAACTAACACTTTAACTTCCGTGCACTGATTGCTTCTGTAGGAGGGCATGGCTGACCTTACACTAGTAATTTCTGTGCATTATTTCTCAAGTTATGTCAACCACTTTGCTTATACCACTAGAACAGTTTCAACAAGGCTTGTGAAAAGCATAGATTCTCTAGAAGTGTAGGAAATGACCAAGTTACTGGAATATCAGGAGGAAGTAAGATTTCTGGGAAAAACAAAGGTCTGGTATTATCTAACTTTTAGAGATTCAGGAAAACAAATATCTGTTTTGATGCTAGATCCATGATATTTTTGGTAAAGAATGAAGAATTCTCTTTTTTATTATCTTCAATTTATTTTTTGTATTTTTGAAATTATTTATTTTGGTAGAGACTGTGAACATGCATGTATACACCAATATGAATTCATGTCACATATCTATCTATCTATCACCATGTATCTCATCTAACCTATCAAGAGTGCCAAGTATAGCAATTTTTAAAGGGTAGAAAGTACATTCCTTTTAAATTTAAAAGTTGACAGTTTATTTTTAAAAGAGAGTAACTGTTTTTCAAGAAAGTACTTCCAACCAGAAAATATGTAGTATGTCCAGAGCATTTAGGACATTGTTTTATTATTTGAGAGTTATTAGCTATCTGAGATCCTAGATAATAAGTGAATAAAATATTCAACTTATATAGTATAAGTAATAAAATAAGTGTGCACTTATTTGTAGTTTGCAGAGCTCTAATTCCTCTTCTGTTTCTATCTTTATGCAAAACATTATAAAACCACTCAAATGCTTTAATTTTATTAGAACAAATGGATTATCTTTTTCAAAGATTATCAAACTATCAAAATTCCATGTCATTTTCCCCAAGATTCTAATATTTGTGATTAATGAACAAAACTTTTTAAATTAAATCACTGCTTTTTTTGTTTGTTTTGTTTTAGTGATAAACAGCTATGAGCAGAAGCCTTTTGTTGTTCAGTCACTCAGTCATGTCTGACTCTTTGTGACCCCATGGACTGCAGCACACCAGGCCTCCCTGTCCTTCATCATCTCCCGGAGCTTGCTCAAACTCCGTTCATAATTAATCAGGCACTCTATCAGATCTAGTACCTTAAATCTATTTGGCTATATTACTTTGTTTCTTTTTTCCCCCCTACTTCCCAGGCCGCTCTTTGGGTGAGCATCTTCTCTCTTCTTTCATATCTGTACTTGTAATGGATGTGGGTATTTTCCTTGATTGGCAATTACCTTCATCTTGAAGGCTAAGCATGAACCTATGAAAATGAGAGATAAAATCATTTTCTCAGAGTGGCTGTTACTAAAGTACTTAAGTTGAAAGTCCAAAAATAGGTTACCCAGTTTTCTACGTGATCACACCTGGATTCTGATGACAAGAGTGTATGCAGGCATGGTTAGTAGTTAGTATTAGTTGCTCAGTTGTGTCTTACTCTTTGTGACCACATGGACTCTATGGAATTTTCCAGGCAACAATACTGGAGTGGGTTGCCATTTTCTTCTCTAGGGGATAGTCTTGACCCAGAGATTGAACCCAGGTCTCCTGCATTGCAGGCAGATTCTTTACTGTCTGAGCCACCAGGACAGCATCCTGCAACCAATAAGGGAGTATATTCAACTCATGAATACTTCAGACCTAGCAAAGATTGCACTGAGAACTGGTAAAGATCATGACTCATAATGGGAACTCTATTTGTAATAAATCTTTTGTCATCATAAAGGATTCAAAGGAAATTACTCTCCATACTATTTACTGAAAATGTTTGTGTCTTGTCTAAGGCTGTGTCTATACAACTGAGCATGATTAGATTATATTATTTTCTGCTATACTAATGCCAATATTAATGGCAGTGTGGATTTCTTCATGGTCGATTTGATAATTTCTTTGGAGATGGGCCATTTTTATAAAATAATAACAAGCGACTGGAATCAATTGCACTGTATTGACAAGGTTTATTGTCTTTTCTGAAATCACTTGAAAAGACGTACCTGTGAATTTCACTCAGAAAATTGACTTTGGTTACAAAAGTCCTTATGCTCTATGAGTCTCCCTCCAGAAACATATCTTTAGGAGCATAGTTTATGAATAACGTGAATAGGGTATTACATGCATAGCAGAGACTCAGGAAAAAATGGAAAGATTTTAAAGAATAAAAGTAACAAAAAGAGACCAATCATATGAAATGATAATCTCAAATAAGTTATAACTGAGATAATTTGGAGTATTTAGGCACTTTGTTGTCTCTATAATTTAGTGCTGAGCTGTATGAACACTGCACTTCAATAGAAATTAGAACAGCCTGATGAGATTCCATCAAAGAGATGGAAGATGCAGGTAAAATTACTAATCTCAAGCCTTTATGCACAGATGAATATGGCAATAAGAAAAAAAAAACTAATATAGGAAAACTGAAGGAAAGGCTGAAGCTTTCTGTGCATCTATAGAAATAATATATGCATTGATGCAATAACATATGAAGATTGATTAATTTTTACCAAGCAATTTAGTGTTTTAATTGTGCTCAATTTATGATTGGGAATATGTGTTATCTAAAAAAAAAAATCAATTGTAACTTCCCTACTGCCTCCACAGACTAATTTATCCAGGGTTCTCTATATAACAACTTAGAGGTAACGATTGAATCATAAAGTGATTTATAGTAATTTAATCTCATAAATTCTTGAGGACTTCAAAGAGCTAAGAAAAATAAAATTATAGAACAAGAGAATATATGGATCACAGGAAAGACACAAACACAGCAAAATAGAGACACGTAGGTCTCTACATTCTTTTAAGATTTGATGAAACTAAACACTTTAACTCAGTAGCTTACTCAGCAATCATGTTGCCATAGGAGCTGAAGGATGCTATAGCCTGATTCTAAGAGATGCCTGATACTAAAAGATGGATAGTCCTCCGATGGGAAACTTTGAACTGAGGATTCAACCAACAGCTTTGCCAAGCTTTCTTAAAATTGCCACATTCTCTCCCTACTCTTGGACCTGACTTTTCTTTCTTCTCTTTCCCCTCACAAGGGTTAGCCCTGCATTCTGTCAGCCCTCCCAGGCTCCTCCAGCTCCTTCCACAGTTTCCTTCATAGATGTTTTCCCTAAAATAAAAGAAAACAAACTTTTGGACATCTAATTGTGTCTCGGTGTCATCTGCTTCTCACAGTACCCAAATAACACCAGTGGAGTCAGGAGCTATCCAAAAAGAAAAACAAGACGGGGTTTAGGACTGGCTTAATCATCGCCTTGTGGGTGAAGAGGAAGGATACTGTCCTGTTTGGTAGGTGGGGCAATGACACTGCCTCATACAGAAAGAAAGAAAGAAAGAAAGTGAAGTCGCTCAGTTGTGCCCGACTCTTTGTGATCCCATGGATAGTAGCCTGCACCAAGCTCCTCCATCCATGGGATTTTCAAGGCAAGAGTACTGGAGTGGGTTGCCACTTCCTTCTCCAGGGAATCTTCCCAACCCAAGGATCGAACCCAGGTCCCTCACATTGTAGACAGATGCTTTACCATCTGAGCCAAGGCAGTGTTAATTGCTAAGGAGTTTATTGCTGGTGGCGGGAAACTATCTCAGTGGAGAAGAATGCTGTGATGGGGATGAGGACTCAGGCATTTGACAGCTGTGTGTTAACAATGCTTATAAAGATAGTGAACTTGGCTAGTTCCTTCTAAGTGTATTTATGCCCTGTGGAGGGATAGTAAGAAACTGAGGGCTGCTAACAAGCCTTGGTATCTTACAAAGAGGCTTTTATTTCCTGTAGTGAAAACATAGGCAGAGATATGCAACAGGCTGACGATCTCACAGAGCTGTAGGGCTTCGGTGGCATCTGAGTGATCACCCAGTGTTCTGCTTGGTTGTGCCAAGGCCAGGGTGCTGGCTGGGAAAACCCGAGGCCCTGAAATGCAGGATGGGGATACCTTGATGTTATTTCTGCACTTGTCCTGAACCCTCTGGGCTTCAGAGGTGGACTGCCTTCTTGAGAGAGAGCTATCATTTTCACTGAAGGCCTTGTGGCTGGCATGGCGCTGCTGTAATCCTCCACCAGCGGCTACTTGGGCAAGTGGCAGCAAGCGGTAGTCACTGTGCTGTCTACTGGTTGCTCTGCTGGTTCTGGTTAAGCAGCTGATGAGCTCAGCTGAGCAGGACATGAACTTCATGTGTCAGCTGCACAGTGCTGGAAGTGATGATGCCCTTGTGGTGCTGCTAGCCGGCCTTGTCTCCTGGTCACCATCCTGATGCTGGCTGGCCTGGCCATTTCCCCTGCTTGATCACTGACTGCTATGTTGTCAGCAGACATTGCTCTGGTTGCCTCCGTCTTGGTCTTCCTCCTCGGTCTGCTGTACCAAGTGGGCATGAGTGGATATTGCCTACCCTTCTGTTATTGCCCTATCTGATATTGCCCCCCTTCTCCTCCACTGCTCAAGGTGACCACAGTAGAAATGAAAGCATCTTTACCATTTTAAGATGGTTGTCTGCTGGTCAGGGTCATACAACTATATCCATCATCACCAGCCTCAGACAATCCAATCAGAGTCCTTCTTTCCATCACCTGCCTCAGCATCCTGAGTGAGTGTTGTGTGTGTATGTGTGAGAAGCAGATGGTGAGTGTGTCTGAGTATGTACATACCCCAGGATGGTCTACCCCTCTGGTGGGATTGCATGATTTGTGATTAAGAGCCTATGTATACTTACACATTCACATCACAATTAGGTGAATGCATATCTCCTTGGGTCTGGTGTTTGTGTCCATGGAATTGTGAGAGTCTGCCTGTCTGGCATATGTGGGTCTCTAGGCTGAGAAGAACCTGGGAACCTTGAAAGGTCTTGACTGCTGTTAGCAACACCACTTAAATCCAACCCTGCCTTGTAACACCCTTTAGGCACTTCCATAAAAATCACTATTTTCTCACTTGAGAGCTGCAGCAAATACCCTTCACTGAGAGTCACTGGTGGCAAAGTGGGAAGAACATGGGCTTGGAAGATCTGAACTGGGATCCCTCCTCTAACACTTACCTGCTGGGGAACTTGGACAAGTGACTTAACCTTTCTGTACCTCAGTTTCTTGAAGGTCCTGGTCCTGGTGGGGCAATTGACTGTGCAGAATAAATAACATGATGGATGGAAGAACTGGGCACATGGTAGATGTGAAGCAGGAATGGTGGCTGTTGAAACAAAACAAAACTCTCCTCTGAAGGAAACAGATGATCCCCTTCTCCACTTCTGGCTGCAGGCTGGTAATTGGTAGGTCCCAGGATAACCATATTGGGTTTCATAAAGAAGGAAAGAGACTGTTGTATAATGAATGAGTTGAAAGAAATAGGTTATACATACATGAGCTAGGATAATACTCTTGGGATGGGATTTTGAAGATGCTTCATTAAAGAGGCCAGAATGTAAGACTGTGTAAGCAAGTATTCTTGACTTGGGACAGTTAATTGATTTTCCTGGGACAAGACATATCCTAGAAAGGACCTAGGAGATGAAGTAAGCTCATGGCTGCAGTGGCTCTTGGATACCTAAAAGAAAGTGATGATCAATGTTAAGTGGAGTAAAAATGTCTGACTTGTGTTGTCTAACATTAGAGGCAGGAATAAAGAGGCTGAGGGAAACAGGCATACTGGAGTGGATACCTTATGTGAGGCCAGAAAATCCAGCAGATTACTGTGTTCCACAGAAGAAACCAGAGGTCACATTATTCTCTAAGGCAATCATCAAAATGCTGGTGAGAGGGACACTAGCATCAGAAATTCTGTAGGGCCTCTTTTGTAGGCCAGAGCTGGTGGTAGAAAAAGCAGATACAGTCTTTAGAAGCCAGGTATCAGAATTACACATCAAATGCCAGGAGGACACAATTATTCTAAAGATAAGCAAGGTCAAAGGGGCAGCCAAATGAGCTTGGCCCATGGGGAGTGGTAAAGGTGGTTATTGAAAAGTGGCATCCCTGGCAACAAGAATGGTGTTTAATAACCGTAACCCAAAAATAAAAAGGAAAGGAGGGAGGATAGGGAGGCTGAGAAGTAAAGACAATTCCCCCCCAGCAAAGTAAAAATATCTTGCTTGGTACTCATATATGAGCCAATTTTCAAATACTGAACCCATAACATCCAAACAGTGGGCACACCTCACAGTGAAAGAGGTTAGGTAAAAGCCGTATGACCTTGGCATCTGCTGGTTGTATCACATAGTGCACCATCTAGAGTCAGTAAGTCCCACAGAACTAGAGAAATCTAGCCAAATTGTCAATCCACAGGCAATACTCTGAAATTAAACAGAGCCCTCAGGGTTTTTCCAGTGGTCATGTATGGATGTGAGTGTTGGACTATAAAGAAGGCTGAGTGCCGAAGAATTGATGCTTTTGGACTGTGGTGTTGGAGAAGACTCTTGAGAGTCCCTTGGACTGCAAGGAGATCAAACCAGTCAATCCTATAGGAAATCAATCCTGCATATTCATTGGAAGGACTGATGCTGAGGCTGAAGCTCCAATACCTTGGCTACCTGATGCAAAGAGCTGACTCATTACAAAAGACCCTGATGCTGGGTAAGATTGAAGGCAGGAGGAGAAGGGAATGACAGAGGATGAGATGGTTGGATGGCATTACTGACTCAATGGACATGAGTTTGAGCAAACTCTGGGAGATGGTGAAGGATAGGGAAATCTGGTGTACTGCAGTCCATGGGGTCTCAAAGAGTTGAACACGACTGCGTGCCTAAATAACAACAACAAAATCCTCAGCATGTAGTGTATTCATTAAGTTATAGACTTCCCTGTGATGCTGTGTGTCCCTAAGGAAAGAATATGGAGATCTGGGAACCATAGCATGGAAATAGGATTATCCTCATTGACCATCACGCTCCATAACTAGGTGGGGGATTTTATTTTTCTATATACAGTACTCTGGGCTTTGCAGAGTTGGTCTTTATAAGCAAAGGGGACATACTTTTGCTGGGGGACACAGAAGAGGTTCCATTGAAGTGCATGCAATGCTGCTGTCTGGGCATTTTGGATTCTTTGTAGCCAGAGACCACCAGGGTAGAAGAGATGTCATCATACTGGCAGAGGCAATTGACCTCGATAATAAGAGACCACAGGGCTACTCTTCAGGCAGTAAGAGTGATGAAAAATACATGTAGAACCCAGTTTGTTCAGGTGGGCACCTCCTAGTATTCACCTGCCCAGTTGTAACTATGAATAGATATGTGTAGCAGCCATCATCTGAGGGTCTGGTTAACCAGGGATACAGTTGTTGTTCAGTCACTGAGACACATCTGACTTTCTGCAATCTCATGGACTGCAGCATGCCAGGCTTCCCTGTCCTTCACTATCTCCCAGAGTTTGATCAAATTCATGTCCATTGAGTTGGTGATGCCATCTAATAATCTCACCTCTGCTTACCCCTTCTTCTTTTGCTTTTGATCTTTCCCAGCATCAGAGTCTTTTCCACTGAGTTGGCTCTTCACATGAAGTGGCCACAGTATTGGAGCTTCAGCTTAAGCATCAGTCCACTACAGGAGGGAATGGCAAACAACTCCAGTATTCTTGCCTTGAGAACCCCACAAACAGTATGAAAAAGGATACATACTTCCCAGGAAAGAAGGTTTGGGTTGTGCTAGTATTGAGGTGCACCACCAACAATGTGCTGAAATGATCACTGAGTATAAAGGGAATTGTGAATGGATAACAGAGGAGGGATAGTTTAAATATCAGTTGTTATCTCGAGATTATATTGACTGCATCAAAACTGCCTCTTTTGAGTTTCTTGTCAGGTAGAGAGGCCCATGGGAACCCTGGATAAGATGCTCCCCAAGTAGAGAGTAAAGTAAATGTATGTGATGCAAGAGGTGGCCTGTGGCATTCATCAAATTATGTTTCTCAAAAGTTCCAAATGAGCAGAGCATAGTTCAGCAATGGTTCCTATTGCTGTGCTCTGAAAGCCATCGCCACTATCAAACCAAGGCTGACAATCCCTATCACTATTCCCAGCCAAGGCTGAGAGCTGTGCTGACAGCAGCAGGCTAGGTCATTCCTGGAGATACAGAACTCCTTTTTGGGGCCTTTTTGGCTCAGTCTTTCCTATTGGTCCTTGACAATGCCAGACTTTCTTAGATCTGCCTTCAAGTATTTCTTTTCTTCTTCTCAAGAGTCAGATAAACATCTTGATCTGAAGACTCTTTAAGACCTCCCGGTTCCTTTCTAATTTTCTCATAGGCATTTCCCTTAACAAACCTCTTGCCCATCTGATCTTGTCTTGGCATCTGTTTCTCAGAGAACCTGCATTATACTTTGGTGGCGATTGAAAACGTAGGTCAATTTGTGGAGTTTAAGTAAACTGTATCCTTTATCTAGACTGCTTTGTAGTTCTAATAAGACCATGAGTATTTCTTGCTTCTTATAAATACCGACTGGCTTTTCTTCAATTGTTGATGATGGTCAGTGCTCTAATCCACCCAGCAACATTTCATTTTTTCTTCCTTAATATAAGACAGGAAGGATAAGCCAACAAGAGTGTGTGAATATTTACTATTTCCCCACAACTATTAAACAAGCAACTCAAAACACATGGCTGTCTGACAATAGAATACTTCTAAGGGATGATCTATGTTAGAAAGTAAAGTAGAGATATTTATGGGGCAAAAATACTGAAGTCAAAACCTCCACTTGTATCGATATTCTGATATGTCTACTTGGTTTAGTCTTTTCACTGGCTTCAAATTCTAATAATTAAGAAAGCTCACAAGATGCTTTATGGAAGGAGAATATTACTGAAAGGATTATTGCATCCTTCACTGGTAAGTCAGTGGAATAGGAAGCACACATAATTCTAACTAATTTCTTGAACAAATAAATGCCTGTGATTGGATGGATACGTAAATTCTTGTTTATATTACTAATATCATTATCAGCATAAATACTCTATGGCATTTATTATAGCAGGTTTCAGGTAGTTGATGCCTCTAGAAATATATGTTGGTCTGAAATTTAAAAAAATCTTTGAGAAATGGATTTAATTAAATACATGCCATAAAAGTAAAACTGACTTGCCAGCTGGGGGTGGCAAAGAAATGAATAGATCAAGGTTTCACCCAGTGGATCCTTCTGGTCCCATTAGTGGAAGAACCACATTGCAGCATAAGTACCTTTGCCTATGGTAATTATTGCTGACATCCAAATGGCCTAAACCAATACCAGGTTGACATGATGCAGTTGGTAATTTGGGCAAATGCCAACCCAACATTCATGTTTCAGGGTGGGACTCAGTCAGGGGCTCAACTGCATTCAATATGATTATAGTTTCTAGCTAGATAGGCAGCAACTATCCAGTCTATGCAGGGTTTGACACTCTGAGAAAGGAAAAGTTTTCCAGTTTTATCCCATTTACAACTTTTCCCAAAGCATACTTCATAGGGAAGGATACAGGAAGTTAGTTATAGGGAATTTCTATTAAGTATGGAAATAGATAACAAATAAAAGGGAAAAGATGGCATATGACAAAATTAAGGGGACGAGAACCTTTTTTCGAGTGTTTTCTGGAAAATCCAAACAGTTTTGTGACATTTTAGACAGGAAAAGTCATTTTTATACTGAAGTAATGTAGGGTTGTGTAAACCTTCATATCAGCTGATAAAGAAAAATATTGCTTTCATAGGTTCACACAAGAAGTTCAAGTATTTCATCTCGGCTTCGATTTTTAAGCCATTTTCCCTCAAACTGGCAAATTTCTGCCTACAGCAAACTGATGAAAATTCATGGGTGTTTTCATTCCTCCAGTTTAGGGAGGAATAGTAAAACTTTTGCTTTAGATCAAACTTTTGAATATTTGAGGGGAGGAAAAAAAACATCATTTCTCAAATGTGAATACCCAAAGTGAAATGTGGCCATTTCTTACATTTTTAGATGCCTGGAAGTTTTCCACAAACTTCTATAACAGAGACTCTGCAGGCTTCTGCTATAAATGTTTCAGGAACTATCTAGGGAAATATTCTATTGAGAGGGAAGGCAGGATTATCTAGCAGATAGAGCGTGGAATGTGGACTTAGACAACCATCTGAGACCTGCACCTGCCTCTTTTTTTGCCTTATGGTACAGCGCCGTATAAATGATTCAGGCTCTCTTTGCTTATATTTTTCCCTGTGGCAATAAAGGGAAATGGGCTAAGCATTAGCCCCTTCTCAACAATCAGAGAATACCATAAAGGTAAATATGACATTGTCTGTAAAGTGCTCTGACCTGTAATCCAGAAATATAGTGCAGAGATGTGAGGCCACAAAGTTTGGGTAAACATCACAGAATCTGAGCCTGGAGATCAGTGTGGCCTGGCTCCTTACTTCTATATTTGATCAGGGGTCCTTATTACACACAATCAGCAATGCATGAGTTCTCAGTCACTTCAGTTGTGTCCAGCTCTTTGCGACCCTATGGACTGTAGCCTGCCAGGCTCCTCTGTCCATCAGATTCTCCAGGCAAGAATACTGCCATGCCCTCCTCCAGGGGATCTTCCCTACCCAGGGTTTCACCCTGCATCTCTAGCATTGAGAGGTAGGTTCTCTAACACTAAGCCACCTAGGAAGCCCATAATCAATAGTATGTATTGCCAATTGCTAATGCCATCAGCACATATCTTTCCTTCAGCATCTGAAACATGTTTGTCTTCCTATCACAAACTCAGGAAGGAAGGAAGGAAGGAAGACTATTTCTACTAGTCCATCAGCTTTTGTCTATTATTGTCCGCACAATGCATCCTGCTGGGTTTTACACCTCTGACAAAAGTCTCTTAGGATAATAATGGTTTATAAAACATAGTAGCTATTCTCAGAACACTTATAATCATGATTCGGTTATTAAGGAGAATTGCCTGAAATATTAAAAATCATATAAGATACTCATAGATCATGATTAGAAATAATGATTCTAAAGAGTTTAAAAATTAGAAGGAGGAAAGGCATGAGGATTCGGAGTGACTCCATTGCATATATTTAAGTGTGTAATTAGGGAAAATGCTCAAATACAGAAGGAAAAACATGTACACTCTTAGAAGTATAAAATAAATAAAACGAAAATGGTATTCTTGGAAGTTATGCTTAAAAAAAAAGCAATTTGTTGTTATTGATGATTGCCATCATTTATTTCACTATTCTCATTGAATTTAAGGAATTTTTTTTTTTTTTGCTCTGTTCTACTGATTATTTGTCTTATATGCTGTTTCAGGAATTTGATAACTTGTTTGGAACTCAGTTCAGTTAGTCATTATGGATGTGTCTTATGAAGTAAATTCAGAGTGAAGAAAGAATCATGTGCTACAAGGGGAAGAGAATTGGATGGGGATCACAGTGATCTCACTGTGACAATGAGCAGTCTTTTAACCTCTCAAGGCATCTGATGGTTCATCTATAAAATAAGAGGGTTGGGCTGGATTTCATTGGCCAGTTCTACAATTTTCTGGATAAAAAGTGCTGCTTAGAATTTCTATATCCTTGCACTGCTAGAAAACTAATCTTGCTTTCACATTCTGTCAGGGTCCATAATTATTTCTCAATGTCAAAACATGTACTCAATTCAAAGAGAAGATCATCTAATTTTAAATAACATATGGAAAGTGTCATTTGCTTTATGTTGAAAATTGAAAAGTTGGATTTTATTTTAAACAGGCATGTTTTAATGTGTCATGTACACAATCTTGAAAAAACTTATTTGTGCTGCATGGTATAAATAATGTGAATGGCAGTAATATACTGGAAAAAAGTCAGACTTTTTGAGCAAAAATCAAAATTTTCTAAAATTAAAAAATATGGTTTTAAACATTTAATATTGTAAACAGACAATAAATAATTGCAGCAAGATACAGCTACTTTAACTCACTATGGAATGTCTTCACTTATTCATATAAAGGGCTTTACTGAAAGTTTATGAGGTCTTATGAAGTCTAGATCAACATAGTCCAACAGAAATATAATTTAAGCTATGTGTGCAGTTAAAAATTTTGTAACTCCTCATTAAGAAGAGTAGAAAACACATAGGTGAATTTTAGTGTTTTGCAAATTTTGCTTAATATGTACAATATTATGGCTTCCTTGGTGGCTCAGCAAGTAAAGAATCTGCCTTCAATGCAGAAAACACAAGAGACACAGGTTGAATCCCTGAGTCTGGAAGATCCCAGGAGGAGGAAATGGCAACCCACTTCAGTATTCTTGCCTGGAAAATCCCATGGACAGAGGAACCTGGCGGGCTGCAGAGCAAAGAGTTTGCAAAAAGTCAGATGCAACTGAGCAAATAAGCACACGCACACACACACTATAGTATTATCATTTCAACAGAAAACTGAGACACCGCAATTTTTAACTAAAACTTCAAAATTCAACGTGTTTTCACTTTGACCTAGCCATATTTGGGGTATATAATACAATAGCCACATGTGGCTAGGCCACCTGGTCTCTATAATGGGATAGGGTGTCAGCCTACGATGACAGACTGAACAGTAAATCAAAAGTGTAAAATTTTCCACTATTCAGAGTTTTTTAAAGCATCACAAGATTAACATTGTGATGAATACGTGCCAAACATTTATGTATTTCCACTTTTCATATGTCCTTTTTATATGGGAAGATTATTCTTGGTATTTTTAAATAAATACATTCTTAATTAACACACTTTTGTAGTCTACTAACATTCTTTTATCCTTGTTCCCTCTGTTTCCCTCATATCAGTGTTACACTGCAAGTGTGAAGTTGAATCATGAGTCAGGAGCAAAATATTCCTTTAATATGTTACATGTGATTAAAGAATTAGAGCAGCTAGATACAAAGTATGTTTTTTCATGAACTTTCTATAGCTTTACAATTTACATAATTTCTGCTGGCATGTGTTTGTAAAGGCTTTCTACTAAGTGATATAGACCTTCTCTGGGTTTATTTTGGGCTTCCCGGGTGGCGCCTGTGGTAAAGAACCTGCCTGGCAATACAGGAGACCCAAGAGATGCATGTTCTATTCCTGGATGGGGAAGATCCCCTGGAGGAGGGAATGGCGCCCACTCCAGTATTCTTGCCAGGAAATCCTCATGGAGAGCAATGCCTGGCGGGGTACAGCCCACAGGGTGGCAAACAGTTGGACATGACAGAAGCGACAGCACGAGCACTAGGTTTATTTTAGATGTAATGTATTTTATATGAAATCTTGCAATTGTGTGTATGTTATACATTAGTTGTTGTGATGAAAGTACTTAGGCATTGAAATTTAAAAAGTGTAAAAAAAATATAAAGAGAATAGCTTATACATGAAATAAACAGAGTCTTGTTTAAAGATTTGCCTTTATTGATTCCATGTAGCTCAGGCTTAATTCTGAAGGGTACTGAAGTTGGTTGTCTATTTATTGAGATAAGAAGAATGCCAAAAAGCACAGATGAACCAAAAGTTTAATGTTCACTCATCTAACTAAATATATATATATATATATATATATATATATATATATATATTTCCTCACTGCTTCCTAAATAAAATTGCTGCAGAACTTGAGACAGAGAATATTTTATGGACTGGAAGAATCAACCTCATGAGAACTTCCTTAGCAGGAGCTCAATGACTGGATAGAGCTGGATTTTTCAGGAAGAAGTAGGCAGGTCTTTCTCACTTGGAAAAGCAGCATAAATAAAGCAAGAGAGTTGAAATTGGCAAGAGTTGTTGAAAGAATAAAGCAGATGGCATAAGTCTGAGACATAGTGGAAGTTAAAAAAGGGATGAGCAATCTGAGGCTAGTTAATGGAGACTTAGAATCTTAAACTTGATCCATTAGGTGATATGGAATCTTAAACTTGATCCAATAGGTGACCAGTATAGTTTTAAGTCAGAGAAGTGCTATAATGAAAATGGCATTTTGGGAAGATTCATCTAGTAGAGGTGACATGATTGATTTAAAGAGGCTGAATAAAATATCAAGGAGTTTGAGTTGAGAGACCAGATCCAATAATAGATTAGGAAGATTTAAAACAAGCCTTCTTAAAACAAGAGACTCATGCTTTTTTGACAGCATAGAAGATGGAACTGGTAAAAAGGGAGAGTAAGAGAAGGCTGAGGAAATGTATAATAAATGCAGGATTTAGTAGGCTATTACAGGGTTCAGGTCTCTTGCTTGGAGTGAGATGGACAGAAGGACAGTTCCTCTATGAACAGTACGGTATAAGCCAGTGATCTTTGAACCATGGAGGGGCATTCTCTCAAGTTTCTCTCATCCAGCATAAAATAGTGGGGTTACATTTTATATTATTATTCTTAAATCTCATTCCTCAGAGCTAAAGTAAATTGAAAGCTGGTTGAAAAATTACTAAGTGAACTATGGTACTACTTCCATCTCCTTTCTAAAAGCATACATATTTTGGTTTGAATTATTTAGGAAGTCATAAAACAAAACGGGATTTATGTTTGCCTCATTCTGACATATGGTTTACATTTCGAAAAATTTGCCCTAGGATGGCATTGGATAAAATTGTGATGATAAAATTGGGCATAGAGAAAGCAAAATCACAAAATTCAGAACATCAATGAACTTTATAAATGACATAGTGACATATGTAGAAAAACAATAAATATTTATCAACTATCAACTGCCAAAGTTGTTGAGGTCACTGAGTATATCTTTCTGAAAAAAAAAGTAAAAGAAAAACTGTCTGGTAGAGGAAATGGTCACTAAAACAAAAAGCAAACATACACATATAGATATAATACATTTTGAAAAGTGCTTACTATAAATTAAATTGTGTCCTCTCCCCAAATTCATATATTTAATTCCTAACTCCAAGTTCCTCAAAATGTGATCTGATTTGGAAATAGGTACATTGCAGATATAATTAGCTAATTTAAGATGAGGGTGCACTGGAGCAGGCTGGGCCCCTAATCCATTATGACTGGTGTCTTATTATAAAAGGAGGAAATTTTAATACAGGTATGAACACCAGGTGAACATGAAGACAGATATCAGGGGAATTCCAAAGATGGCTAGCAAACTATCAGAATCTAGAAGAATGGCATGGGATAGTCTTCCTTAAAGCTCTCAGAAGGAACCAAGTCTGCTGACCTCAAGATTTCAGCCTTCAGAACTGGGAAACAAAATATTTCCAGTCATACAGTTTGTGGTATTTTATTACAGCAACACTAGCAAAATAATAGAAAGTAATCAAGGAGAATTACTGGTGACACAGAGCATGAATAAGGGGATGGAGGCTTATTTTAGGTTGGATGGACCAGGAGAAAATTGGACAAGATGAGACTAGATAGACATTAGTAGGGAATTTGAATTTTAAGAGTAATGAGGAGACTTTCATGGGTAGGCTTTAAGCTAGTGATGAGATGAGCCAATTTACATTTTTAAATAAATTTCCAAGTACTATTTAGAGAATGGTATGGAGAGGGAATAAGAGCATGATACCATCAAACCAGATATTCAGGCTTGGAATAGGAGTATGGTGGCTAGGGCTTCACTGGTGGCTAAGATGGTAAAGAATCCACCCACAATGGAGGAGACCCTGGTTTGATCCCTGGGTTGGGAAGAGCCCCTGGAGAAGGGAATGGCAACCATGCCAGTATTCTGGCATGGAGAATTCCATGGCCAGAGGAGTCTGGCAGGCAATAGTTCATCAGTTCAGTGCAGTTCAGTCCCTCTGTTGTGTCTGACTCTTTGCGACCCCATGGACTGCAGCATGCCAGGCTTCCCTGTTCATCACCAACTCCCAGAGCCTGCTCAAACTCATGTCCATTGAGTTGGTGATGCCATCCAACCGTCTCATCCTCTGCTATCCCCTTCTCCTCCTGCCTGCAATCTTACCCAGCATCAGGGTCTTTTCCAGTGAGTCAGTTCTTCACATCAGGTGGCCAAAGTATTGGAGTTTCAGCTTCAGCATCAGTCCTTTCAATGACGATTCAGGACTGATTTCCTTTAGGATTGACTGGTTTAATCTCCTTGCAGTCCAAGAGAATCTCAAGAGTCTTCTCCAACACCAGAGTTCAAAAGCATCAATTCTTCAGCATTCAGCTTTCTTTAGGGTCCAACTCTCACATCCATACATGACTACTGGAAAAACCATAGCTTTGACTAGATGAACCTTTGTTGGCAAAGTAATGTCTCTGCTTTTTAATATGCTGCCTAGGTTGGTCATAGCTTTTCTTCCAAGGAGTAAGTGCCTTTTAATTTCATGGCTGCAGTCACCATCTGCAGTAATTTTGGAGCCCCCCAAAATGAAATCTTTCACTGTTTTCATTATTTCCCCATCTATTTGCCATGAAGTGATGTGACTGGATGCCATGATCTTAGTTTTCTGAATGCAAGCTTTAAGCCAACTTTTTCACTCTCCTCTTTCACTTTCATCAAGAGGCTCTTTTGTTATTCTTCACTTTCTGCCATAATGGTGGTATCATCTGCATATCTGAAGTTATTGATATTTCTCCAAGCAATGTTGATTCCAGCCTGGCATTTCGCATGATAGAAGTAAAATAAGCAGGGTTACAATATATGGCCTTGCTGTACTCCTTTCCCAATTTGGAACCAGTCTGTTTTTACATGTCTTGTTCTGTTTCTTCTTGACTTGCATACAGATTTCTCAGGAGGCAGGTAAGGTGGACTAGTATTTCCATCTCTTTGAGAACTTTCCACAGTTTGTTGTGATCCACACAGTCAGCTTTGGCATAGTCAATAGAGCAGAAGTAGATTTTTTTGAACTCTGTTGCTTTTTCGATGATCCAGTGGATGTTGACAATTTTATCTCTTGTTCTGCTTTTCTAAATCCATCTTGAACATATGAAAGTTCTCGGTTCACGTACAGTTGAAGCCTAGCTTGAAGAATCTGAGCATTACTTTGCAAGCGTGTGAGATGAGTGCAATTGTGTGGTAGGTTGATCAATCTTTGGCATTGCCCTTCTTTGGCACTGGAATGAAAACTGACCTTTTCCAGTCCTGTGGCCACTGCTGAATTTTTCAAATTTGCTGACCTATTGAGTGCAGCACTTTAGCAGCAGCATCATATTTAGGATTTGAAATAGCTCAACTGGAATTCCATCACTCTCACTAGCTTTGTTCATAGTGATGCTTCCTAAGGCCCACTTGACTTCACACTCTAGGATGTCTGGATCTAGGTGAGTGATCACACCATCGTGGTTATCTGGGTCATGAAGATCTTTGTTTTATAGTTCTTCTATGTATTTTTGCCACATCTTCTTAGTATCTTCTGCTTCTGTTAGGTTATACCATTTCTGTCCTCTATTGTGCCCATCTTTGCATGAAATGTACCCTTGTTATCTCTCACTCTCTTGAAGAGATCTCTAGCCTTTCTTATTTTATTGTTTTCTTCTATTTCATTGCATTAATTACTGAGGAAGGATTTCTCATCTCTCCTTGCTATTCTTTGGAACTCTGCATTCAGATAAGTATATCTTTCCTTTTCTCCTTTGCCTTTCACTTCTCTTCTTTTCTCAGCTATTTGTAATGGCTCCTCAGACAACCATTTTGCCTCTCTGCATTTGTTTTTCTTGGGGATGATCTTGATCACTGCCTCTTGTACAATGTCACAAATCTCCATCCATAGTTCTTCAAGCACTCTGTCTATCATATCTAATCCTTTGAATCTATTTCTCACTTCCACTATATAATTGTAAGGAATTTATTTAGGTCATACCTGAATGGTCTAGTGGTTTTTCCGACTTTCTTCAATTTAAGAAAGAGAAGGGAATGGAAAACCTCTTCAGTATTCTTGCTTTCAGAACCCTATGAACAGTATGAAAAGGCAAAAAGATATGACACTGAAAGATGAACTCCCCAGGTCAGTAGGTGCCCAAAATGCTACTGGAGATCAGTGGAGAAATAACTCCAGAAAAATCAAGAGACGGAGTCAAAGTAAAAATAATACCCAGTTTTGTATGTAACTGGTGATGGAAGTAAAATCTGATGCTGTAAAGAACAACATTGCATAGGAAACCTAGAATGTTAGGTCCATGAATCAAGGTAAATTGGAAGTGGTCAAACAAGAGATGGCAAGTGTGAATATAGACATTTTAGGAATCAGTGAACTAAAATGGACTGGAATGGGCAAATTTAATGCAGATGACCATTATACCTACCACTGTGGGCAACAGTCCCTTAGAAGAAATGGAATAGCCCTCATAGTCAACAAAAGAGTCTGAAATGCAGTACTTGGGTACAATCTCATAAATGACAGAATGATCTCTGTTCGTTTCCAAGGTGAACCATTCAATATCACAGTAATCCAGATCGATGCCCCAAACAGTAATGCTGATGAACCTGAAGTTGAATGGTTCTATGAAGACCTACAAGACCTTCTAGAACTAACTCCCCAAAGAGATGTCCCTTTCTTTATAGGGGACTATAATGCAAAAGTAGAAAGTCAAGAGATACCTGGAATGAGAGGCAAATTTAGCCTTGGAGTACAAAATGAAGCAGAGAAAAAACTAACAGAGTTTTACCAAAAGAATGCAGTGGTCCTAGCAAACACCCTCTTCCAACAATGCAAGAGATGACTCTACACATGGACATCACCAGATGGTCAATACCAAAATCAGATTGATTATATTTTTTGCAGTCAAAGATGGAGAAACTCTATACAGTTAGCAAAAACAAGACCAGGAGCTGACTGTGGCTTAGATCTTGAACTCCTTATAGCAATATTCTTTGGGGTGTCACAAGGAGTTGGACACGACTGAGCGAAATTTTCACTTTCAGCAGAATATAGGTAACTTGATAAAATATTTAATATTGAGAGTTAGTGTGTGTCATAAAGAATTACTTTATTTATTTATTTTTGTCTTGAGCTACTCAGTGTTTCTTGTTGAGATGTTATTTACTGTGATGGGAAAGGCTTGGGGAGAACAGAATGAGAGGCAGTAGAAGAAGAGTTCACTTCTCAGTATGTTAAAGCTAAGATGCCTGTTAGATAGTTAAGTAGCGGTGCTACTGTGAGATATTTTTTGGGCCAAAATGAGGTCTAAGAAGGAGGTGGAAAAATGGAAACTAAGTGAGGTGTGCAGTGACCACAGATTACTGAATGCTGATAGTACAGCTGAAGTCTCCTGATTTGCATTCCTATGTCCTGGTAAATGCCTACTCAATGATATTAGAGGGCCATTTGATTAATAGTAAGCCTTAGACTGCAAGGAGATCCAACCAGTCCATCCTAAAGGAGATCAGTCCGGAGTGTTCATTAGAAGGACTGATGCTGAAGCTGAAACTCCAATACTTTGGCCACCTGATGTAAAGAGTTGACTCAATGGAAAAGACCCTGATGCTGGGAGGGATTAGGGGGCAGGAGGAGAAAGGGACGACAGAGGATGAGATGGCTGGATGGCATCACTGACTCGATGGACATGAGTTTGGGTAAACTCTGGGAGTTGGTGATGGACAGGGAGGCCTGGCGTGCTGCGATTCATGGGGTCGCAAAGAGGTGGACACGACTTAGTGACTGAACTGAAGTGAACTGAACTGAAGAGGGTACTTTGTGGATAGTACTGAGAATAAATGTACAAGCATCTGGTAGTGAAGAAAAACACACAGTTGGATGAAGCATGGTGACACAGTATCAAGTGCACAGAAATAAGATTCAGGAGGCTTTGGATCTACTTGTAGTCTTACCACTTATTGGCTAACTGTGCCTCAAAAAGTGAGTTCAAGCCATCAAAATAATCTCTTTAAGATACCTATTGGTTTTAAACATTAAAAGTGTTAGTCACTAAGTCATGTTCGACTCTTTGTGACCCCATGGACTATAGCCTACAGGGCTCCTCTGTCCATAGAATTCTCCAGGCAAGAATACTGGAGTGGGTTGCCATTCCCTTATCAGGGGATCTTCCTGACCCAGGAATCCAATCTGGGATCTCCTGCATTGCAGGCAGATTCTTAACTGTCTGAGCCACTAAGGAAGCCTAAGCTCCTCAGCAATTGTACTTTGATCACACAGCCTAATACTATTTTTGTGTCTGTGCACAGGGGACCATGTACACGGATCTGACTAAAGACATTATTTAAAATAGTGAATTTAAAGGAACTTAGGAATGACACTAAAGCTGAAACTCCAGTACTTGGGCCACCTCACGCAAAGAGTTGACTCATTGGAAAAGACCCTGAGGCTGGGAGGGATTGGGGGCAGGAGAAGAAGGGGATGACAGAGGATGAGATGGCTGGATGGCATCACTGACTTGATGGATGTGAGTCTGAGTGGACTCCGGGAGTTGGTAATGGACAGGGAGGCCTGGTGTGCTGCATTCACGGGGTCGCAAAGAGTCGGACACGACTGAGCGACTGAACTGAACAGAACTGAGAGGTGAAGTGGCTCAGTCGTGTCCAACTCTTTGCGACCCCATGGACTATAGCCTACCGGGCTCCTCCATCCATGGGATTTTCCAGGCAAGAATACTGGAGTGGGTTGCCATTTCCTTCTCCAGGGGAACTTCCTGACCCAGGGGATCGAACCCGGGTCTCCTGCATTGTAGGCAGATGCCTTACCGCCTGAGCCACAAGGGAAGCCATAGAAATAATTTGATTGAATATGCTAACAGTCGGGCACGACTGAGCGACTTCACTTTAACTTTTCACTTTCATGCATTGGAGAAGGAAATGGCAACCCACTCCAGTATTCTTGCCTGGAGAATCCCAGGCACGGGGGAACCTGGTGGGCTGCCGTCTATGGGGTCGCACAGAGTCAGACACGACTGAAGTGACTTAGCAGCAGCAGCACGCTATGTTTATACCAGAGAATGCTATTCAGATGTTTAATTGAATGAGCTAGATCTATGTATATAAACAAAAAGCACAAATACAGAGTTTTGTATATGAAAAAAACAGATCTTTAAATGACATTTGAAATAATATGCGTTTTATAGAAATTCACATAGGTAAAGATGCTAAAAGTAGGAAGGATGTGATTCTGGTTAATTATTGGAGAGGAAGGAAACAAGATGGGGGATGGGCTATAAAGAAAGCTTCAAATGAATGTTTTGCAAAAAATTATACTTGGACAATATATACTAGGGTTAAAAAGAAGTTCATTAAATTATTCTTTGTATATTTGTATTAGCTTTATGATACCATACATAAGTTAAAATGAGTTATTTTCATTTGCATATGGAGAATAAATTCTGATTTTAATATATAATATTTTTAATGCTACTTCATTAACTTTCCAAGATTAGAGAAATCATTGCCTATCTTATAACATTATGTTTTCATTTTTCCTTTTTAAGTTTACAGTTTCAGTCGTAAAAGTTCACATTATCATTACAGTCATAGTTACAGTTCACTGTCGCATCCATATGAACTTCAGATAATGACTTTCTAAAGGAGGCACTGTAAGTCCTATTTTATAAACAATACATTTGATGTTCTTAGAATTTAAAAATATGCCCAAAGTCACATAGCTGGCAAATATAAGAAATAAAATTTCTTTTTATGAACAATAAAAGCAATGAAACAATGAAGCTCCACTGTTTTGCTCTAGGTCCTGTTCTATCACACCATCACTGACACACTTCCAAGCGGAAAACACAGCATATGTTTCCCTTATACCTGACTTTTATATCTGTTAAGATTAGTGTTTCATTCAGTTAATATACAATTTAAATACACTGAACACAGCAGTCTCATGTTTTGTATATAAATGCTGTAGAAATCCCAAAAGTACACATTAGTAAATGAAAGAAAGTGACATTAGGATTTCTATCTTGTTAATGGAATTATTATTAGTCATAGCAAGCCTAGTTGCCATGTTATTCTCTGGTTCTGATTTCTGAATCTCTTTACAGCTGTTGCAGTTTTGTTCCTCTTTTGGAAAAAAATATTGTGGTTAATTTTTATGTTAAAAGTCACAAGTATTTTACAATATCTAGGAATGGAAGTGTTTCATGATTATAGAGCATGCATCATCATTGGTTGATTTTCTAAAAAGGTAAAAGTATAAGAAAACTTCAAGAAAAACTACAACAAACACGTTTGACAAGAGGTTAAAAAAATGCAACTGTACAGTCATTTAAATGGTTGTTTCTTTCTTGTCTTCTTAGCCTATTGTCCCCATTCCTCATCTTACAGTTTTTGTTATACTTAAATGATGAGCTCAAAACATGAAAAGCGGCTGTTTTCAACCTTTAGTAATGTTTCCCAACTCATTTCCCTGTTTGCCTGCTGACAACCTGCCAAAATCACCCTCTGCTGAATTGTGAAAAGATTGGGGTAACAGTCATGAGACCCAAAATGTGTTGCAGATAATTAGTAGATCAGATCATTGTCACAGCAGATACTTGGCTACCCACACATCTCTATTTTTAAACCTTGTGTGTCACACAATGTGCATTCATTGTCTGTTTTGGTGTGAAGAGCACATCTCTGCATTGTATATAATAGAGCTGAGTTGAATGGGAAATTCCATTATTCTTTCGTCGTTTTGTACTGTCACTGGTTAACACATGAGATATACATATTTGGTGAATAATTGAAGCCATCTTTGGCTTTTAAATAGCTTTAGAATTGGGAATTACGTATTTTACTACTCACTGAATAATCCAACCACAGCAGTCTATGTTTGCCAATAAGGCAGGAAACAAAAAATCTCCTTAGATGATCACGTTTTTTTTCACACTAATTAGTTGCAACTAATTTGATTGGCAAGAATAGGGGTTCAGGAGATTAGTTCTTGAATGGCACAAAATAAATAAGGGTTTTTTTTTTTTTAGTGTAAGATAAGAGGTGATCAGTTGAAGTAAAAAAGAAATGAGATTTGGGGATGACAGAAATGCTAGAATTATTAGGGGGCTTTCCATCAGAATTGATCACAGAACAGCAGGTAGTAAGTTATCATCTAGTGATATGTTCTCTTGAAAATACTATCTTATGGTACAGCCTCTGCACACATGTGGAACGGGTGTGTGTGTGTTTTATACTCAACAGACATACTCAACACTTGCCCATTTAATTCTTCCCTTATTTCCTATGTGTTTCAATATCAAAGTAAATTGATCAGTTTACACAATATCAGTGCTCACAAAATATGAAAGTTATATAATCACAATATAATGAACTCTAGTTGCTATAATATTATAATCAGAAAAAACTTAGTCTTAAAAGATTAATAACACCAAAACTAGTCTTAAAATTTGACAAAGCAGGAAAGCAGATGCTTTCTCCTATAGCTAAGAAGAGTAACTTGGAGAAGTCACAAAAATTCTAAAAGTTGTAGATTATCTGTAAAATGTACATAAAACAACTGTTCTTCATGTCTGATATTATTCTTATCAGGTATAATTGAATCAATATACAGAAAACCTCTTTGAAATTTCTTAGATGTTTTACAAGTGTAAGTCATTTTTATAATAATATAAATTTTGAGCCTGGTTTATTATTTTTTTATAAATCCACATTTGTTCATTTTTCAAAAATAAATGCCTACTATATTTCAAGTCTGTACTGTTCTAAGTACTGGGAAGATACCAATAAACAGAACAGACTGTAATTCCTGTCCTCATAGGCCTTAAACATCAGTAAATTAAAGAAACAGTAATAGTTGAAAGTTAAAAATGTCAGTTGGTGGTAAATGCTATAAAGTAAAATAAGACAAAGGAATTGAGTTGTTTGTAGAATAATTTGAAGGAGGCGATGGCTTCAGCAGTGAGTGAGGGCCAAATTGTGTGTTGAAATATCAAAGTTTAAGAAAATGGCCATTCTTGAATGGATGGTCTTTCATTATTAAATTAAGCCATGTGCATCATTTATCAATACCTCATAGAAAACCCAGATAAGTGGTTTGACACTTAAAATGATTTTTTTACTCCATTCTACTATATTTAGAATGAAATTTTAAAAACATAATGTGTCCTTTCTCTTCACTTCTTTGACTTGAACACAGAATTATTAAGATAAGAAAAATGAAGGAAGTGTTTATACTGTGTAAGGTCATGTGGGTGCAATATAATAAAAATTAATTTCATATTAACAAATGCAAGGTATTTTTAGAAAGGCTCATCCAAAATGACACAATGCCCTTGAAAGTAAAACATGTTGAATTAGCCTCTCTCACATACATACACAGGAGACAAATGTACCCTTCCTTAGCACAGGTACCATAGGAAACGGATTTAGAGCCAAAGACCTTATCTGCTAACATTTCATTAGGGAAGGAAATCTGTAATTCCCTAATTAGGAGGAAAATTTCTAACTTAATTAGGGAGGGAAGGAAGGAAGGAAGGAGTATATTACTAAACTGACCACAGTGTCTTAGGCACAGCTGATTGCTCTGTGGATTCAAGATACTTTCTCAGAGACTGCATGTAAATTTCTGAATCTTCTCAGAGTCTACATTTCAGTCATTCCACAAGGATCATAAACTTGTCTGGGACCTAATTCTTATTGTAACCTATAAAATTTTAAGGAAGAAAAAGTTCAACTACATTGGAAATCTATAAAATACAAATTAAAGCAAAAAATAGAATTGTCTTTTCAAAAATCTATCAACTCAGTTAAGATTAAACAGATCAATATATTGTACTGTATTTTTGTTATATGGGAAGGGTGCATTTTCCTATAATGTTAGTGATTATATTAGCTGATTCAACTTTTATAGAAATACATTCTCTTTTTTAAGACTATTCATTGCTCCAGAATGACAGGAACTCTCTCTTATGCATGCATAAACACACACATATTCATAAGAAAGACAACCACTTTGGATTAGATTATCTCATATTTCTCAGAAGCAAGTAGCTACATGATGTGAGAAAATATAGTATAACTTGGCTAATTGTTCTTGGTCCCCAAGTTCCTAAGGGGAGTACTCAACTCCTCATAGTACAAGATATGAAAAGTTGGGCCCTTCCAGGTTGGGAAAGCCCATTTACTTAATGTGCAGTTCTATTATATTAAGTGTAGGCAAACTACAGCTATGGGCTAAATCTGAAACACTGTCTGTGTTATAAATAAAGTTTTATTGGAGCACAGCCACATTCATTCATTTACATACTGTCTATGGCAACTTTTCAAAGTTGAGTAATTGCAAAAGAGACCATATATCTGACAAAGTCTAAAATATTCACTATCTGATCCTTTAAAGAAAAAGTTTGGCAACTCTTTTATATTACTGGCTTTCATTAAAATTCATGAAGATGTTATAGTCTCGAATAATATATACCCTTACAAAGAATATTCACTGACATTTGAAGCATTCTTTTTTTTTTTTTAATAGGTGTGCAATTAAAGTTTTTTTAAAATAAATAAATGAAAACCTCCCTTACACCACTTAACCTTTTTGGAATGAGTGTTTTATAGTATTATACTTCTGTCTTGCTTTTTAATTGGGGATATTTTATAATTAAGATGGTCTTTGAGCATTGTATTTTCCCAAGCAAGAATTTGAGAAACATCAGAAGAGTACATATTTCTTCAGTTTTGAAACCTTGTGCCTTGAGCCAGAATTAGCTCGAAACCCAAGAATGATTATTAGAAAAACCCCACCCTTGTTGAGGATGCCCCAAGTGTTTCAGGTTTCCAGCCACCCAGAAATCTCATTTCCACAGTCTCCCCTCTGACTCTAATTTAATAACTGTTTCCACAAGGTCATCTTAACCAAAGACCAAACAAATATCTACTGATACAGTGGGGGCTCCTCTCTTTGTCTATCACTTTCTTCCTCTCTTTCTATCTATATACTTATATGCAGACAAATTATGGAAAACACATTTTATTACAACAAATTCATCTCTGAAATTGAAGAAAGTAGGGAAAACCACTAGATCATTCAGGTATGACCTAAATCAAATCCCTTATGATTATACAGTGGAAGTGAGAAATAGATTTAAGGGACTAGATCTGATAGATAGAGTGCCTGATGAACTATGGTCTGAGGTTTGTGATGTTGTACAGGAGACAGGGATCAAGACCATCCCCGTGGAAAAGAAATGCAAACAAGCAAAATGGCTGTCTGCGGAGGCCTTACAAATAGCTGTGAAAAGAAGAGAAGCAAAAAGCAAAGGAGAAAAGGAAAGATATAGGTATCTGAATGCAGAGTTCCAAAGAATAGCAAGGAGAGATAAGAAAGCCTTCCTCAGTGATCAATGCAAAGAAATAGAGGAAAACAACAGAATGGGAAAGACTAGAAATCTCTTCAAGAAAATCAGAGATACCAAGGGAATATTTCATGCAAAGATGGGCTCGATAAAGGAGAGAAATGGTAGGGACCTAACAGAAGCAGAAGATATTAAGAAGAGGTGGGAAGAATACACAGAAGTACTGTACAAAAAAGATCTTCATGACCAAGATAATCACGATGGTGTGATCACTCACCTAAAGCCAGACATCCTGGAATGTGAAGTCAAATGGGCCTTAGAAAGCATCACTATGAACAAAGCTAGTGGAGGTGATGGATTCCAGTTGAGCTATTCCAAATCCTGAAAGATGATGCTGTGAAAGTGCTGCACTCAATATGCCAGCAAATTTGGAAAACTCAACAGTGGCCACAGGACTGGAAAATGTCAGTTTTCATTCCAGTCCCAAAGAAAGGCAATGCCAAAGAATGCTCAAACTACCGCACAATTGCACTCATCTCACACGCTAGTAAAGTCATGCTCAAAATTCTCCAAGCCAGGCTTCAGCAATATGTGAACCGTGAACTTCCAGATGTTCAAGCTGGTTTTAGAAAAGGCAGAGGAACCAGAGATCAAATTGCCAACATCCGCTGGATCATCGAAAAAGCAAGAGAGTTCCAGAAAAACATCTATTTCTCCTTTATTGACTACGCCAAAGCCTTTGACTGTGTGAATCACAATAAACCGTGGAAAATTCCTCAAAAGATAGGAATACCAGACCACCTGACCTGCCTCTGGAGAAACCGGTATGCAGGTCAGGAAGCAACAGTTAGAACTGGACATGGAACAACAGACTGGTTCCAAACAGGGAAAGGAGTACGTCAAGGCTGTATATTGTCACCCTGCTTATTTAACTTCTATGCAGAGTACATCATGAGAAACTCTGGGCTGGAAGAAGCACAAACTGGAATCAAGATTGCCGGGAGAAATATCAATAATCTCAGATATGCAGATGACACCACCCTTATGGCAGAAAGTGAAGAGGAACTAAAAAGCCTCTTGATGAAAGTGAAAGAGGAGAGTGAAAAAGTTGGCTTAAAACTCAACATTCAGAAAATGAAGATCATGGCATCTGGTCCCATCATTTCATGGGAAATAGGGAAACAGTGTCAGACTTTATTTTTTTAGGTTCCAAAATCACTGCAGATGGTGACTGCAGCCATGAAATTAAAAGACACTTACTCCTTGGAAGGAAAGTTATGACCAACCTAGATAGCATATTCAAAAGCAGAGACATTACTTTGCCCACAAAGGTCCATCTAGTCAAGGCTATGGTTTTTCCACTGGTCATGTATGGATGTGAGAGTTGAACTATAAGGAAAGCTGAGTGCCAAAGAATTGATGCTTTTGAACTGTGGTATTGGAGAAGACTCTTGAAAGTCCCTTGGACTGTAAGGAGATCCAACCAGTCCATCCTAAAGGAGATCAGTCCTGGGTGTTCATTGGAAGGACTGATGGTGAAGGTGAAACTCCAATACTTTGGCCACCTGATGCAAAGAGCTGACTCTTTGAAAAGACCCTGATGCTGGGAAAAATTGAGGGCAGGAAGAGAGTATGAGATGATTGGATGGCATCACCGACTTAATGGACATGAGTTTGAGTAAACTCCAGGAGGTGTTGATGGACAAGGAGGCCTGGTGTGCTACAGTTCATGGGGTCGCAAAGAGTCAGACATGACTGAGCGCCTGAACTGAACTGACTGATCCTCTACAGATCATCCTTGATTTATAGTGGGGTTATGTCTAGATAAAATCATTGTAAGTTGAAAATGTTGTAAGTTTGCATTTAATACATCTAAGGCACTAAACATCATAGCTTAGCCTACCTACCTTAAACATGCTCAGAATATTTACATTAACCCACAGTTAGGCAAAGACAACACAGGCCTGTTTCATAATAAATTGTTGACTATCTCATGTAAATTGTTAAATACTGACCTGAAAGTGAAACAGAATGGTTGCATAGGTGCGGAATGGTTCTGAGTGTATCTTTTGTTTACCCTCCCGATGGTGTGGCTTATGCTGTCACTGCTGTTGCCCAGCATCATGAGAGAATATAGTACCATATATTGCTAACCTGAGACAAGATCAAAATTCAAAATTAGATGTATGGTTTCTATTGAATGCACTTTCTTTCACACTATCATAATGCTGAAAAACTGTGAGTCAAACCACTATAAGTCAGGGATTGTCTATACATACTCATAGTAAACTGTTCTACCATTTTGCACTATACACACACACACACACACACATATATGTAATTTATTCTAATGACAAGATAATGGTGATAGACTTTATTCTACCAATCTTTGAGCAGTTAAAATTATTTCTCATATATATATATATGAATGAATATCTTATAGAAAAATTGTACATAAATATGTCTTTATAATAAACTTGTCAGTTCAGACAGTCAGTATATTAGCTCAGTCGTGTCCGACTCTTTGTGACCCCATGAATCGCAGCATGCCAGGCCTCCCTGTCCATTACCAACTCCCGGAGTTCACTCAGACTCACATCCATCGAGTCAGTGATGCCATCCAGCCGTCTCATCCTCTGTCATCCCCTTCTCCTCCTGCCCCCAATCCCTCCCAGCATCAGAGTCTTTTCCAATGAGTCAACTCTTCGCATGAGGTGGCCAAAGTACTGGAGTTTCAGCTTTAGCATCATTCCTTCCAAAGAAATCCCAGGGCTGATCTCCTTCAGAATGGACTGGTTGGAGCTCCTTGCAGTCCAAGGGACTCTCAAGAGTCTTCTCCAACATCACAGTTCAAAAGCATCAATTCTTTTGTGCTCAGGTTTCTTCACAGTCCAACTCTCACATCCGTACATGACCACTGGAAAAACCATAGCCTTGACTAGACGAACCTTTGTTGGCAAAGTAATGTTTCAGCTTTTGAATATGCTATCTAGGTTGGTCATAACTTTCCTTCCAAGGAGTAAGCGTCTTTTAATTTCATGGCTGCAGTCTCCATCTGCGTGATTTTGGAGCCCAGAAAAATAAAGTCAGCCACTGTTTCCACTGTTTCCCTATTTATTTGCATGAAGTTATGGGACCAGATGTCATGATCTTCGTTTTCTGAATGTTGAGCTTTAAGCCAACTTTTTCACTCTCCACTTTCACTTTCATCAAGAGGCTCTTTAATTCTTGTTCACTTTCTGTAGAGGATAATCACACTAAAAACTTTATTTGTATATAATGGAACACTATTTTAAAATATAATTGATGTTTTTTTCATTTTTGATAACTCTATTTTAATTCCTCGACCCCTTCCACAATTCAGACAAGGCAACAAGGAAAATACTCTACAAGGTAAATAGTCTTATTGCTCTAAGGAGAGAAAAGTGTAAGCATCTTATAAAAGTGATCAATCTTCCTTTAACTTTTAAAATAGAGTTTTCAGATTCAACTGCCAAATAAATAGTCCACAAAGCAAAGCAAATATGGTATGTCAGAACTAGAGGATTAAGCTAGGAAGATTTTCTATAAATTATTGGACTGGAAGATCATAAAGCACAGCCTTGAAGACTCAGACCTAAGAAACTCACAGAATAGGGATGGATAGATAAATGGTAGGATATAATCAAATGATAATGCTCTGCACTGGATTAAATGAAGTACTGCAAGTACTTTACATGTATTAAGTTGTTGAATTCTTGGGCAGTAGGTGCTTTATTAATATTGTTATTTTATAGATGAAAAAAACTGAAGCACAGGAAGCTTAGGTGACTTGAACAAGGTTATAAACAGCTGGTAAATAGTGGAGCTGGTAGCTTAATTCAGGAAGTCTGGCTCCAGAGAACATGTGGTATGGCTTCTCCAAAATGTAATCATATTTCTCTAGCTACAAACTCAAAAAAAGAGCTAGCCACTTGAAGGATAGAGGGAGAGAAAGAATTAGAACAAAAAATGAGACCAAGAGAGACAATATTGGTGCATATAAGTCATTGAACAATGATTCTGTCTCCTTCTGGGCTTGAATTATGCAATGGACTGAATATTTGTGTCTCCCCCCAAATTCCTATGTTCAAACCTTAATCCTCAATATGATAGTGTTGGAGATGGGTAAATTGATTGTGAGGATCGAACTTTCAAGACGGGATTGGTGCTCTTATCAATCTTAACAAATTGCTCTTAACAAATCTGACAGAGCTTGCTTCCTGTTTCTCTGCTTCTGTTAAGAGAGGACAGAGCAAGAAGATGGCCATCAGCAAACAGGAAGAAGGCTTTCACCAGAACCCAGCCATGCTAGTGCCTTCATCTTGGACTTCCTAGATTACACAGAACTATGAGAAATTTCTGTTGTTTAAGCCATCCAGTTTGTGATAATTGTTACAGCAGCCCAAGCTAAGACAAACCTAAGGGTTTGGATGGTAATGGGGCAAAGAAGTCTTTATTCCACTGGAAACATTCTGTATGGAAATCCAAGGAACACATTTACTTATACCAGTAAAACCGTGTATCTTCATTTCCTTCCATTGTCCTGGTTTTTATCTATTATTTTACTACTGTAATTATCAGTAACACACCCTCTTTCTCTGAAAACCATCCCAGGTTAGACAGTAAGTTATGTGGTCTTCCTTTTTATACATCAGTCACCATGTGGAACTCCGGTAGGAGGCTGACCCACTAGGCACCCTCCTCCAACAAGCAGAGTAGAACATAGAAATGGTGGCGGCAAAGGTTTACACAGAAAGAGAGCCGCAGATAGCCATCCCTCTATGTTAGCTATCTATTGCTGCATAATAAACCGTCCCACAACATAATGGATTAAAACAACACAGTTTGTTTAGCTCTTGACTCTGTGGCTCATGAGTTTGACCAGACCCCAGCTAGATTTACTCTTTCCTCTGCAATCATCTTCTAGTTCTAGCCGCTGATGGTAGGACCCTGGCTGTTCTAATATTCCTCACTCACATCTCTGGCACTGTCTGTGGAAGCTGAGTTCACTCCATGTAGTTCCACATCCTCTGGCAGGCTAGCATGGACTTGTTCACATAGTAATCTCAGCAAGACCTGCAAGAGAAAGGACACACCCCAACCTCTAGGTGCATTTCCAGCCTCTGCTGGAGCCCTATTAGCTAATATTCTAATGGCCAAAGGGAGTGGCATCACTGAGTCCAGAGTTAGCCTAGAAGGCTGCACAAAGTTGCATGGCAGGGATATGTTACTGGAGGGAGGGGAGGGATTTGTCACATGTTGGGACGGAGGAGTTAGGTAGTGACCATGTACTTCACTACATGGGGTAGTGGGAAGGTGCAGGAAGTCATTGCTGTCCTATTTGTCATAGAAATCATTTGTATCCTTTAGCAGAGGAACTGTTCAATGTGGGACCTGAGTGGGAGTTGAAGCACAGGCCAAGGTGACAACCTAGTCAGCAACTGGACACCATACCCCAGAGCTCTGTAGGAGAAATACCTTGTGTTGCTTGTGACAAAAGGACGTCAGCAGCAGATGCATCAGGGATGTGTGTGTGCATGCACACACACACAAACACACACACACTCAAATACTGTGTCTGTTGAGACCTCTCAGCTGAGGGCTGTCTGTGTGCAAGCTGGGGCCATCCTACCATGCCATCTGTCTCAATCCTCTTGGGTTGCTCTAACAAAATACCACAGACCTAGTGGCTAATAAATAACAGGACAGTATTTCTCACAGTTTAGGAGGCTGAAAGCCTGAGATCAGGTTGCGGACTTCTAGTTGTCTTCTTATAATCTAATTGCCTCCCAAAGGGCCCACCTTCTCATAGCATCACATTAGGAATTAGGTTTCAACATATGAATTGTTGAGGGGGAGAATACAAACATTCAGAACACAACAGTATCATATTATGGAGAAAAAATAAAGAAGTTGAAGGTTTAAATGAATGACAGTGAGCTAATGCAGAAGTGATTAAGTTAAATGAGAAGTGTTTTGATCATCATAAGATGGAAAACTGAAGTTTATTTTCCACTATAAATGTGAAAAGGGAGATGTGTAAATGAGTCCAGTCATGAAGCAAAATCATATGTCTGTACCTCTAAGTAGTGACATTGAATTTTAAACTATATATTTTTTTATATACACATAAATAAATTAAAAGTGATATTCACCCACATGCTAAGAGTAGTGATCTTAGGTAGTAAGCTTATGGATGACTTATAGTTCTTTAATTTTTGTATATTCTCAACATACCCTCACATGAACACATTATCAGCTTTGCAATAAGAGACAAATTTTGTTTTATAACAGATCCATTTGTGTTTTCGCCCATTCTGTGCTTGCTGAAGCTAGTTAATCTGAAAACTATTCCACCTTGAAGTGTTGATGAGCTAATAAGTCATTTTGGGGTGAGCTACTTTTCAAAACTGCTGAAATCACGTCTCTAAATGCACTTGTGTTCTACTTACTGATGGGAGGCCCTGGCTATCGGGGCTGTGACCTTATGTAAGAAAATATGGTAAAATATGCTTGCTGTCTACACAAACTCTTCTAAACATCTAATTAACTGAAATAGTCCCAAAGTTGGTAACTGTGCTTTAATCCATTCATTTCTCTTTCTGAAGCCTATCTAGAACATGGCTTAGTTGTTCATAAAGTAGCAAAAGAGTTCAAATTTACTTCCATTCATTCTCAGAATCTTTACTAGATATTACTGTAGAGTTTAAAATCTGTTCAACTATTTGGAATTTGAAAAAATATAAGCTAAGCTGAGGAGAAATATGAATGAGAAACTTGCAAATAACTGCAATTAGAACAGTTATAGAGCTTCCCATCTGCCTGCTAATACAGGAGCTGCAGGAGATGCGGGTTTAATCCTTGGATTGGGAACATTCCCTGGAGATAGAAATAGTAACCCATTCGGATATTCTTGCCTGGGAAATCCCATGGACAGAGTAGCCTGGTGGGTCACAATCCATAGGGTCACAAAGAGTTGTACATGACTGAGAATGCACATGCTGTGTGATAACAGTTATAGGAATTTTCCAAAGTCCTATAGGGTAAAGATTACAGCTAACTGTAACATTAGAAAATTCATATAGAGTACTGGCTGTGCAAAATACCAGTTGATGGGAATTTTAGCTTTTGGATTGATTGTCTTACACACTGATGTTTGCACATGAGTGTGTACACACACAGACACAGACACACACACAGACACACACACACAAATACCACCAGTCATGAGGAAACAGAGAAAGAAGTAATCTGATTTTGATATTATTCTATTATATCTGTATTTATTCATTTTCCTTGGGTTCTCAAAAAATTTCATTCCTGTTTCTTCCTTAATTCTTTTTACAAAATTATTTTTCACTCATGAAATGCATCTAGTAATTATTGACTGTTAAAGGAAGAAGGCAATTTTGTGATTATCACATACAATATAAGATACAATAGATTATATAAGATATAGTAAATAATAAATAATTAAAATCATGAAAAATGCTGAATTTGGAACATCAATTAGTTAAGACAGTCCACATAATTCAGAACTGGTATATTAGTTAAAATGCTTTATGTTGCAAGTAATGATAACTCAACCTGGCTGCACTGTTAATTTCATGTGTCAACTTGACTGGGCCAAAAAGTACCCAGATGTTTGATTCAGCATTATTCTGGGTATATCTATGAAGGTGTTTTTGGATGTGGGTAACCGTGGTAGACTGCAGTCCATGGGGTCGCTAAGAGTCAGACATGACTGAGCGACTTCACTTTCACTTTTCACTTTCATGCATTGGAGAAGGAAATGGCAACCCACTCCAGTGTCCTTGCCTGGAGAATCCCAGGGATGGGGGAGCCTGGTGGGCTGCCGTCTATGGGGTCACACAGAGTCGGACACGACTGAAGCAACTTAGCAGCAGGAGCAGCAACTGTGGTCCACTGTATTTGACAGCTTGAATAGAAAAAAAGAGTGATTAAACTTAAAAGCTTCTGCACAACAAAGGAAACTCTAAGCAAGGTGAAAAGACAGCCTTCAGAATGGGAGAAAATAATAGCAAATGAAGCAACTGACAAACAACTAATCTCAAAAATATACAAGCAACTCCTACAGCTCAATTGCAGAAAAATAAATGACCCAATCAAAAAATGGGCCAAAGAACTAGACAGACAATTCTCCAAAGAAGACATACAGATGGCTAACAAACACATGAAAAGATGCCCAACATCACTCATTATCAGATAAATGCAAATCAAAACCACTATGAGGTACCATTTTACGCCAGTCAGAATAGCTGCGAGAGGGTGTGGAGAAAAGGGAACCCTCATACACTGGTGGTGGGAATGCAAACTAGTACAGCCACTATGGAGAACAGTGTGGAGATTCCTTAAAAAACTGGAAATAGAACTGCCTTATGATCCAGCAATCCCACTGCTGGGCATATACACTGAGGAAATCAGAATTGAAAGAGACACGTGTACCTCAATGTTCAATGCAACACTGTTTATAATAGCCAGGACATGGAAGCAACCTAGATGTCCATCAGCAGATGAATGGATAAGAAAGCTGTGGTACATATACCCAATGGGGTATTACTCAGCCATTAAAAAGAATACATTTGAATCAGTTCTAATGAGGTGGATGAAACTGGAGCCTATTATACAGAGTGAAGTAAGCCAGAAAGAAAAACACCAATACAATATACTAATGTATATATATGGAATTTAGAAAGATGGTAACAATAACCCAGTGTACGAGACAGCAAAAGAGACACTGATGTATAGAACAGTCTTTTGGACTCTGTGGGAGAGGGAGAGGGTGGGATGATTTGGGAGAATGGCATTGAAACATGTATAATATCATATATGAAACAAATTGCCAGTCCAGGTTCGATGCATGATATTGGATGCCTGGGGCTGGTGCACTGGGACGACCCAGAGGGATGGTATGGGGAGGGAGGAGGGTTCAGGTTGGGGAACACATGTATACCTGTGGTGGATTCATTTTGATATATGGCAAAACCAATACAATATTGTAAAGTTAAAAAATAAAATAAAGTTAAAAAAAATTAAAAAGAAAAAAAAAAGAAAAAAAGAGTGAGGGAGAATTTACTCTCTTGGCCTGATGGTCTTTGAGTTGGGACATGGGTCCTGTTCTGCCTTCAGAACAGGAAGTCATATTGAAATTTATACCATCAACTCTGTTGGTTCTTAGGTCTTTGGATCCAGACTGAAACTATACCATCAGCATTAGTGCTCCTCAGGTCTCTGGATTTTTCTCAAACTATATCATTGGCTTTTGTAGCTCTCCAGCTTACAGATCTCAGGACTTCCCAGCCCTCATAATCATGTGAGCCAATTCCTTATAGTGTGTGTGCATGTGTGTGTAAAATATATGGCATTTGGCAAACACAGACTTGGGCAGATGCCCATAGACATGAGAACCTTTGTACAAGTTCAGGTTCTTGAAGGAGAAATTCCAGCATTCTACTGGAGCTAAAACAGAACAAAACACATTTGGACACATTAAAGTGGTCAAGAGAAACTTTGCCAGAATGTTCTTCCATCCCCTCTCCCCCTATCCAAGATGGCACAGCTTAGAGAATTAGAGAAAAAGAAGGCTGGGGATCCCTCCTGTGGATGAGAAGGGAGAGCAGTCAGTGAACACCTGGCTTTCCCAACCAGACAGGACACTGCCAGAGAAAATCATTTCTCTCTCAGAGCATTGAAGGGAGAGTTCTAAGATATGGGGGAAGGGAGCAGATCAGGGAAGAAGCAGATAAGACTATCAAAGCGTTAAAGGAACATAGATCTGGCTATGGCAAGCCCGCCTATGACTGTCTCACCAAAGAGTCCTCACAGCTGGCATGCTGGCACTCCAGGACTCCAGAGGCCAAGCCCACACCTCCCTCCACTCTGCGGCTGGTTCCTTGTGTATGTTCCCAAGGGCAGCAGCAAAAGCAAACTTAATGAATATATGCAAACACAAGTTGTGGGAAAGGGAGAAGGCACAATCTTGAGCTGTAATACCACCACTGAGGGGAAAAAAGGTTACTAACAGCTGGCCGAGTGCATTTTAAGATTGAAAGACAATATACTAACTTAAAATTTCTGCCACAAGAGGGAGCAAGAAGTGTGGAGTGGACCTACCCATATAAAGTCAGAGAAAACCTCAGAATACAAGCAGGACCAACAGAAAGTAAGCCATGTGAGGGGTACTGGTAAGGACTGAAGAATACAACTACTACGCTGAGTGTGAAAACAGCAATGTAAAACTCCAAGGAACATGAAGAACCAAGGAAAATGACATCATCAAAAGATGATCATAATCTTCTAGCACATTAAAAAATCTTCTAGTAACCAAATACAGATACGTAGGACAGGACAGAGCATTCAAAAACTACAGGAAAATTTCAAAAGATATCACATACATAATTGGAATGCCAGAAGAATAAGAAATAAAAATGGAGCAGAAGGAATATCTGCAGTAGTAATGACTGACAGTTTTCTGAAATTCATGACAGACCCAAAAGTAAAGGTTCAGAAAGACCAAGAACACCACCAGGATGAATTTTTAAAAATCTACATCTAGGAATATCATATTCAAGGTGAAGTAAAAAAAGGAAAAATGAAAAATTTTGAAATAAGCCAGATGAAAAATAAATTTACCTATAGAATGGCAGGGGTAAGAAATTTATCAGACTTCTAACAAGAAAAAATTCAAAGAAGAGTGTAGAGTGAAATATTTAAAACTTTAGGAGAAAATGCGAACTTAGAATTTTGTGTCCAGTGAATTTATCTTTTAAAAGTGGAGAAATAAAGGTTTCTTACATATAAACTTAAGGAATTCATTCTCTGAAGAACCACCCTACAAAATGCATAAAAGAACTTCTTCAGGGAGGAGAAAAATCACATAACTCAGGTATTTGAATCTTACTGAAAGAGATACCCATGTCCAGAGCTGGAAAAATTTGAACAATAAAATGAATACATAAGTTTGGCTTATTTATCCAAAGTATAAAATAAATATTCATGAGTCCATATTGATATAAATAAACAATTGAATAAATGGGAAAGAGGAGACAACTCTTGGCAGATCAAAGAATTTCAAATAATGAATGTAGATACTCCATCTTCTTAGAGGCCAAGCAAAGGTCCCTATTCCCCAAGAATGAGCTGCAGATAGTGATTTCCTTCTAAAGAGCACAGTAAGAATGGAAACGATATAATGATAGGAGAAATATGACAAGCACTAACTCAGCCAAGTGTTGAAGGTCAACTTCAACTGTGATAAGTCGTGTTGATAGATCGTATGTATTCTTGCTAGTGCCTGTTGAGAATGGCAGTCTACCTCTGTGGTCTTCTGTCCTCAAACTCATTCCCAGATGGATCAGGACAAAAATAACAGGCAAATCTTGACTGTGGGACGTTCTAAAATGTGCCTAACTGATGATCCTCAAAACTGTCAAGGTCATCTAAAAGCAAGAGAAGTTTGGAAAATTGTCACAGTCAAGAGAAGCCTAAGGGGACGTGACAACTAATATTATAAGGACAGAATCTTGGAACAGAAAAGGACTATTAGGTAAAAACCTGAAAAAAATCTGAATACAACATGAACTGTAGCTAGTAAACAGATATGGTATTAATTGTGACAATAATACCATACTAGTATGTTAATAATAAGGTGTTATGAATTTGTCAAATTAGCACTCATTAAGGAACACAGGGTGTTGGGTGGGGAGCAATTCAACAGTGGGCCACAAAAAAAATTGAAATGGAGATTTTATTGCTCACATATCCTGGAGAAAGCACACAGCATGTTTTGAGGAGCCAAGCGGGAGGCTAAGACAGAGGACAGACAGAGAGACAGGGTCTGGGGCACATGCCTCTACTAGGGACCTTGAGTGGAGTGCTTTGGGGCTCCCAGGCTAACGCTGGATTGGTCACTTCAAATCGAAAGAACCGGTTATGGTAATCCACACTGGGGTCTTACCTAAGTGGAGCCTCTGGGAAGGCACTGGGAAGCAAAGAAAACTGTTAATCACAAGGGCTATTGGTAAGTCATACCAGGAATTTTGTGACTCTGCAGGCTGCTATCTAGGGCATGTGCTTGTATGAGGGATTAGTGTCACTTCAGGGTCACTGTAGGCTGCTCGGCCAAACAAAACGGATGCCAAGGCAGCAATACCATGAAGTAACTTAGGTAAACTCTCAACATAAGGGAAATGGGGCTGAAATATTTGAAACTCTCTCTATTATCTTCATAGTTTTTCTGTTAATCTAAAACTTTTAAAAATTGTTTATTTTAAAAATATTTATAAAGAAGTAAATAAAATTGGCATTAGCAAACTGTAAATCTTTATCTTAGAAAAAAATATTTGGAATTTAGAGTTCTTTATTAGCATTCAAATGTGGGAGAATAATAATGTTTTGGAACAAAAAAGATCTTCAAAATGTTTAATAACATTGGATCTTTTTAAAATGTTTTACTTGAAGTGGTCTTCAGTAAAATTTGATTTAAAAAGTCCAAAATGGGCAAGATTTTGGTATAAAGAAACATTGGTATATGGAAAAATAAGTAAACTTATAATTGAGATGAACTAATTTTTGATGAACATTTAAAAATTTCTGAAATATCAGATGTTACAGTGTGCAGTATAGATTATGATGTATTTGAGAAGTCTATGTATTAAATATTATGGAGTACAGGAGCAGAAAAGAAAAAAGATTAATTTCCAATAAAATAGGAAACATTTAAAAATATAACAACAACAGAAATATACTAGATCAATCAAATGAAGAGTGAGAAAGGAAAATTTTTAATAAAAAATAGAATACATATACTAAAATGGCAGGAATACTTATAAACATTCATTAATCATAAAAGTATTAATGTGTAAAATTCCATTTTAAAATATAGATATCCTTGTGCTGTGCTTAGTCCCTCAGTCATGTTCGACTCTTTGTGACCCCATGGACTGTAGCCCGCCAAGCTCCTCTGTCCCTGGGGATTCTCCCGGCAAGAATACTGGAGTGGGCTGCCATGCCCTCCTCTAGGGGATCTTAGAATGTGTTAAAAATTCCCCAAACAAAATTCACTTGTTATACAAGAGCCATACTTGAAATTAAAATACATGAAAAAGATTGAATGAAAAGGATTAAAAAATGTATTACCAATGAAGGTTAATCAAAAGAAAGGAGTTGAAGAAATGTTATTATCAGACAAAATAGAGTTCAGTGTGAATTATTTATATAGGGCAAAGGGAAATATTTCATACTGGCAAAAATAACAGTATACCAAGGTGATATGACAGTCATGAACTTTTATGTGTACATAATTACAAAATACATAAAACAAAAATTCATAGAAAGTCAGGAAAAATGTATAAAAATGTATTTAAAGATTTTAAATCTGTTAGAAACCAGTAGAGCAAATAGATGAAAATAATGAGTATAATAATTGAATAAAACATTTATAAGATTCTTTGTGTATATATGTGTATGTGTAGGTGGTATGTGTGTATGCATAGATGTTAAGGATTAACAGTATCAGAAAAGTATAGTTAGAATAAATTCTAAAATAAGGATAATCTGCCTCAAATATGGGAGACCTGAGTTCAGAGCCTGGATCAGGAAGATCCCCTGAAGAGAATGGCAACCCATTCCAGTATTCTTGCCTTGACAATTCCATGGACAGAGGAGCTTGACTGCCTACCATTTATGGGGTTGCAAAGAGTTGGACACAATTGAATGACTCACACTTCCACTTTCATAAGGTATGTGTATGGATAGAGGTTAAGGATTATTTGTATCAGAAAAGGATACTAGAAAAAATTCTCTAAAAGGATAATACACATTTCTTTTCAAACATGCATGGAATATTCAGAAACATTCATTGTGCATTAGAGCATGTGGAGGACAATTTTGGTTGCTCAACCAACAAATCTAAACTCTCTGCACCTATTCTAACATCCTGGTTAAATAAAATAATAGGGACTTTTCAAAGAAGAGTGAAAGTGAAAGTGAAGTCGCTCAGTTGTGTCCGACTCCTTGTGACCCCGTGGACTATAGTCCACCAGGCTCCTCCATCCATGGGATTCTCCAGGCAATAGTACTGGAGTGGGTTGACATTTCCTTCTCCAATAAAGTGGACTTTAATGTAGAAAATATTTTCTATTTTTTTAGTATGATATAGAGAATAGAAACATGAGCCAGTAATTTAAACATAGTGCTTGGGTTAAGGGAGGTATTTCTTTAAGTTGGAAGATTAGTATAGTCTTTTATGCTAATGGATGAACAATTAGAGAAGGAGAAATTAATCCTATGAGAGACAACTGCTGAAGTCAAGTCTTTCAGATGGGAACGTAGAAAGGGCTCCAGAACATAAGAGGAAGTTGTGGCTTTTGATGTGAATGGACACACATTTTTAGCAGGGATTACTTTGTAAGGCTGTATAAGATACAATTTCTATCACTTGATAGTAACTGAAACACTTGTTAAATCAGCTAGGTGGCAAAATTGTAAAGCTGGAAAATCGAAAGTTGCTAAATTAGAAATATTTGAAATTTGTTTAGTATTTTCTTTGAAATGATATATTTATGACAAAATTGTATTTTCGTTGATAAATTTGGTTTATTCACTTGATAATTATGAAGGAATGTTACAACCAACCTAGACAGCATATTCAAAAGCAGAGTCATTACTTTGCCAACAGAGGTCCGTCTAGTCAAGGCTATGGTTTTTCCAGTGGTTATGTATAGATGTGAGAGTTGGACTGTGAAGAAAGCTGAGTACCGAAGAATTGATGCTTTTGAACTGTGGTGTTGGAGAAGACTCTTGAGAGTCCTTTGGACTGCAAGGAGATCCAACCAGTCCATTCTAAAGGATATCAGTCCTGGGTGTTCATTGGAAGGGCTAATGTTGAAGCTGAAACTCCAGTACTTTGGCCACCTGATGTGAAGAGCTGACCCATTTGAAAAGACCCTGATGCTGGGAAAGATTGAGGGCAGGAGGAGAAGGGGACAACAGAGGATGAGATGGTTGGATGGCATCACCAACTCGATGGACATGGGTGTGGGTGAACTCTGGGAGTTGGTGGTGGACTGGAGGCCTGGCGTGCTGTGGTTCATGGGGTCACAAAGAGTCGGACACAACTGAGTGACTAAACTGAACTGAATTATGAAAGGATATATTTTTATCCTATGACCTTGGGAAAGAGAGAATCTTCCAGCAAGGATTATGAGACATTTTACTGGACCTGAATATAAGCATCTAGTTGTGGATTAATTGAAAAATAAAGAACAGATGAAGAGTTTTAAAAGGTGTTACGCCAAACACTGTTTCCAGAAAAGTAAAAGTAAAGATGGGTCAGAGGAGGATCATCTCTTACAGTTTAAACCTTGTGGATTATAGAAATACACTTCAAGATCTTCTTTCCAATAGCACTTTATCTACCTGGACAAAGACATTGAATGGGATCACTATTCTTTCATCTCCAAAGCTGTTTTTCCTTTATCTTTTAAATAAATGTGGGGAGGGGATGCCATTGTGGAAATGAAAGAGAATGAACAAAGTATCCAGAGAGAAGAATTTGATGTGCTATGCTTGAGAGTTTTCTTGGAAGATGCTACCCTTCTTGCTCTTTTTATGTCTGCTCTTTCTTCATTTTTCCCCCTATTTTAAGAACTGATTTCAAAGACTAGAAATATATAAAATTCTAGACCTGGATGTTCTTCAAATGTTAACTGATGATTTCAGCAGCTTGTGTCATCAATGAATTACTTCACTGGAGTAAAAAGAAGGAAAAAGAAAGCAACAAAAGAACTCCAGACCATTGACAGGCTGCCCTAGAAAACAAATTTGCCTTCTGAAGTCACCTGGAGAGAAACTAATCATTCATTGTAATTCAACAATAGCTGAGCTGCCTCCAGCGCTCCTACGTTACCTGTTACCTGGATTTGATTTGTGAAAACTCACAGAGAGGTAGCATACTTTCCAGAATCAACCTAAGACTGCATGCCCAGTTCAGCTGGGCAAAATGTTACACTGCTGCGGCTTCCTTCCATCAAGCTTTTCTACAGTGTTTCATTTTTCTCTGGTGTAGAAATTTATTTATTTATTTTTATTAAAAGTCTTTGAAACTTTCTCCTTTGAGGTAGAATAAAACTTAAGCAGTTGACAAGACTTTCCCCTTGTATGCAAAGGTGATGTTAAAAACTATCCAAAAATTTTCTATATAGTTGATTCTTCTCTTGAAGTCTTTTAGGGATGAACAACAAAGATGAAAGTCTAGAGCAAAAAAAAAAAGGCTGAAAAATTTTAATACTAGAAGTGAAATTTGAATTGAATGTAGATTGATGTATAGAAGAAAGAGAAACAGCTGTATATAGGCATGTTGTTGACACTGCCACTCTTGAGAGATTCTAGATATGTGCCTGGAGGAACTTAGTAAAGACAGAATTACTGACACAAATGAGGAAAGTGATTGTGATAAGAGGCTGAAGATGTCCTAGAAGAAGGTGACACAGGCAAAATCGTTACATGAAAGCAACTCCTGGAGATTTTTCACGACATAAAAGTGCAAAGGATAAAATGTTGGAAAACCATCCAAACTTAGAAAGGAGTATGAAAGTTCATCAGGGCATAGAAAAGATGCCTGCTGCACATGGTAAGTTATAAGACGGTAAGAAAAGGCAAACACTCTTAACAATCTTTTTGGTAAGTTTTTTATAAGGAAATAAAGCACTTTAAAATCTCAGTGTTACAAGTTACAGGGCACAAAATAAATATTATTTTTATATTTTTTTTTCTTTCCCTATATATTTAACTGGCAATAAGAGAGTTAAGGTTCTGGAAAATTATTTCCAGAGGTCACAGAACAATTGAAATTTTTCCCATTAATTTTTTAAGATCAGTGTGCATGTTTTCGTTTATACGTTCATTTTTATGGTCTGACATACTGTGCAAGTAGACTGCCTGAATTATAAATAAAGCCTTTCATTATAGGTCCTTTGTAAAGTAAAGACTATTTTATCTATCATTTTTGAAGTATAAAGGTGTCAGAAAATGTCAGTTGTCTTTCCTTCACTTGAAAGAGACCATTTAGGATATGGTGAGATGAAGATAATTCCAAAGCAACATAGCAATAAAAATACAGCACACAGCGACCAGATTTCTCATGATGTTTGTCTTAGGAGCTGGCCACAAATAACAACTTCACTTTGTGGATTAAATCTAATTTGAATAAATAAGTGAATGCCAAAGGACCTGTTTTTATGATCTGAAGGAGACTATTTAATTCATTATCCAAATCAGGACATTACTGAGAGTAAAAGGGATGCTAAAATAATTAAAATTAACTATTGAAATACTCTTTGGTTTTATTGTATTGGTAAATATAATAATAATTTATTTTTCAAGTCTTATTTTAAAATTTTCTCTAGCAAAATGAAAAGTAACATATCTTTGTATATTAAAGAATAATTTTTAAAACAACTCTCTTGGATTTAAAATCTAAACATTTAAAATTGACATAAGAAAAATAATTTACTTGTACATATTCACCCTTTTTCTCAATTTTTAAAATATATCTGTCTAATTAATGCCATCATTTTTTATAAAGAATATAATCTGTGAATAAGTCAGTGGTTTGATAAAATCAGCAATCTTTAAAGTTAACATTTTTTAACATATTTGAAATTCCTAATATATTTAATGCACTCAACTATGTAGACTATAATATTTTAATTGAAAAACTACACTGCAGTTGCTAAAGTCCCTGGTAAAATCAGAGCATATGTGTTAAGTGGAAGTTATTATAAACATTACATTTTTTATTTAGATGTTTAAATATTGATATGAATTAAGTTCACAAATGCTGTCATTTTTTTCTTTCTTCAGAAAAAGTTTGACAAATAAGCGTTTTTTAATGAATTGCTATAAAATCATAGAGCTTTCCATTTCATTCTATTCTTATATATATTATCATCAAATTATCCAACTGGAAATAGTGTGCACACATGAGAGGAGAGGGAGGGGGAAATTTCACAAACTATAGGTCCTATTTATGTTGGTTGAATATCATACCTTTGGGGGAGCAATTATGAATTATATCAACCAAATCTAATTTCAAGAGCATTCCTTGAAACATAGCTTTTTGATTTAGAACGAATATTGTTTATTCTTATCAATATTTCATAAAAATTTAGATTCATGTTTTTTCAGTGAAATATCATAATAAAAATAATCTTAACATTAATATTTAACTTTTGAACTGAATTTGAAATAGCATTCATAATAATGTGAAATATTTATCCTTCAACTGAATGCACTTCCAAGTCTTTATATCATGTCTAAAAATATCAAAGCACTATAAGAATTAACTAATTTTTATTGAAAACATTTCTGATAAAAATCTGTTTTTTTCCCAATTCTGTGTAGAATTCTTATGCTGATGGAGGTGGTGCACTAATAGTTAAAGCTTTACTTGTAGTGGAATCCGCCTTGCCAATGCAGGAGAGGTGGGTTCAATCCCTGATTCGGGAGGATCCTCTGGAGAAGGAAATGGCAACCCACTCCAGTATTCTTGCCAGGAAGTCCTCTAAGACAGAGGAGCCTGGGAGGCTACAGTCCATGGGGTCGAAAAAGAGTTGGGCACAACTTAGCCACTAAACAATAGCCAACAAGACCATTTCAAGTAGAAAAGGAAAATTTAATATATTAATAGAAGAGTCATTTGATCTAAATGTAAATTTATGCTTTACAGAGTGATAAGTAAACACGCTTTTCTAAAATACAGATGATATTTTATTTTATTTTTAACTTTACAATATTGTATTGGTTTTGCCATATATCAAAATGAATCTGCCACAGGTATACATGTAAAAAAAATAATAAAATAAAATGCTTTCCATGAAAAAAAATACAGATGATAAATTATTTTTCATCCTAGACTTCTATGTAAAATAATTACCACCTTTTAAATTATTAATGGACAGTTCTTTTCCCTCTGTAGTGGAAGTGGAATCTTAACCATGGGACAGCTGGGGAAGTCCCATGCATTTAATTCTTTTTTTCTTTTTCTATGAAGGTATTTAAAAAAAATTTTTTTTAAAGCTTTGCTTGTTTTAGTTGGAGGATGATTACAATGTGGTGATGGTTTTTGCCATACATCAATATGAATCGGCCATAGATATACACATGTGTCCCCTCCATCCTGAAGCCCCCTCCAACCTCCCTCCCCACCCTATCCCTCCAGGTTATTACTTAATTCTTTATTGACCTGAACTTTTGTTTTTTAACAACTCATTGCTCATTAGAGCTCATTGCATTTCATTGCAAAATGAAAACATGGGACTAAAATGTAGCAAGGGTAGTTTTAGACTACACCATCTAATAAGTGAAAAGAAAATAGTAATAAGGAGTTGGAAGTATTCGCTCTGAACCGTACAAGGGCACTGTTTGACTTTTATTTTCTGCATTTATTTCATGCACTACTAATTTACTACCTTCCATTCTGACCACTGGTCATCCCCGCAGCTTCAGGTGCTCCAGAATTCAGTATATGAATGGGTCAGGGAAGACATGTTGGTTTAGCATTGTTTTTTTTTTTTTCCCCCAAAAAATAATATATATCTGAGAGTGTTTACCAAAAGAATATGGAATTAAAACTGTGATGGGGTTTATAAAGGAGAAGAGCAAATGTTAGGAGAGAGACTAACAGGGGAAATAATTTAGAATAAAGATCAGAGAATGCTGGGGTGAAGCATGATTTAAAAAAGATGAAATTTTCCCAATGTTGGGAAAGATTGAGTTGACATTTTAAAAATTGCAAGTCAAACGGAAAGATTTTTTTTAGTGAAAAAAGTTACAATATAATGAAGATCTGTGTTGAGTCTCTGTATTTTTTGAGTACAACTTTGAAATACATTTTTAAATTGTAGAAATTACAGTGAAAAGTGTCTGAGATGTTGCATGCGTGCTCAGTTGTGTCTGACTCTTTCAGACCCCATGGACTGTAGCCTGCCAGACTCCTCGGTCCATGGAATTCTCCAGGCAGGAATACTGGAAGGCGCTGTCATTCCCCCTCCAGGGGATCTTCCCCACACAGGGATCAAACACGTGTCTCCTGCATTGGCAGGTGGATTCTTTACCACTGAGCCATTGGGAAGCCCAAGACATTGAAAGACTTGAAGTTACCTCTCAGATGTTAAAAATCAAGTTGACAAAAACAGATAGACTTACAAAATTAGGAGAATGATAATGAGATCTATAGTAGACATACTGCTAAGTCACTTCAGTCCTGTCCGACTCTATTCGACCCCATAGACGGCAGCCCACTAGGCTCCCCCATCCCTGGGATTCTCCAGGCAAGAATACTGGAGTGGGTTGCCATTTCCTTCTCCAATGCGTGTAAGTGAAAAGTGAAAGTGAAGTCGCTCAGTCGCTCAGTCGTGTCCGACTCTTAGCGACCCCATGGACTGCAGCCCATCAGGCTCCTCCATCCGTGGGATTTTCCAGGCAATAAGCTATGCATAAATCACTGACTGCTTTACTAATAACTTAATGATGGATTAGGGTTCATGATATAAGTGAAACAAGCACAATACAAAATTATGCATGCAGTATCAACTATGGAAATATATATGGATCTGTATCATATGAATGTGAAACATTTTAAAGGAAACAGCATCAAATTACTATGGTAAATTTCTTCAGTTGGAGTTTGAGTGATGTTTTATTTTTTTCTCTTTTTATATTTACTGTGACATAATAAATGACATTCATGATCAGATTAAACACTAATTATTTTTAATAGGAAATAATGGCAACCCACTCCAGTGTTCTTGCCTGGAGAATCCCAGGGACAGGGGAGCCTGGTGGGCTGCCGTCTATGGGGTCGCACAGAGTTAGACACGACTGAAGCGACTTAGCAGCAGCAGCATCACAACAGTTGATTTTTAAAAATATTTCTTTATTTTTGGCTCCTCTGGGTCTTTGTTGCTGCTTACGGGTTTTCTCTAGATGTTGTGTGCGAGCTTCTCTTTATGGTGGCTTCTCTTGTTGCAGAGCACAGGCTGTATAGGGCATGGGTTCAGTAGCTGTGGCGTGCAGACTTAGTTTCCCTGTGTTTGGAGTGACAGTCTAAAGAGTTTACAACAGACAAGTTACAGCTCAGTTCAGCTCAAGCAGAAGCAGCCGACTCAAAGGAGGTGTCATGCTAACAATCCCTCTTGGCTTCCGCCTTTTAATACTTCCCATCTGTCTCCTCCTTTTGGTTGTGCCCTGAGCAAAGTAAGGCTTGGTCCCACCATCAGTCAAGAAAGAGGATGCAAATGGGCCTATGCTTAAGGCCGATTGACAGTTGCAGGTTACGTGATAAAAGACTCTGTTATGCATGTCTTCCCAAAATTCAGTCTGTTATAATTAGATATATATATGTGTAGAATATTTATGAACCATTAATGGACATGAATTTGAGCAAGCTCGGGGAGATGGTGAAGGACAGGGAAGCCTGTCTGTGGGGTTGCAAAGAGTCGGATGGGATGCAACTGAGCAACTGAACAGTGGGCTCCTAGCTGCCTAAGTTTACGTGGGGAAGCCCCTGTGGTTAGTCTGTATCCACTGTGCCTAAGGTGCCTGTGCAGGAGTTGAAAAAGTCTCTGTGGTTGTTTTGTAACATATCTGTGAGCTCTCCTGGCTGTATCTGGGATGGGGTTTAGAGATCAGCTTTCAGCTAGGCCACCCCTCTTTGCTTATGCCTAACTAGTTTGAGTGAACTCCGGGAGCTGGTAATGAACAGGGAGGCCTGGCGTGTTGTGATTCATGGGGTCGCAAAGAGTCGGACACGACTGAGAGACTGAACTGAATTGAACTTTCTACCTAACACCAGAAAGCATGGACATCAGAATAAACTTAACTGAATTTCTGTTTGCCTGTGTGGTAGATTAATTGTATAAATGAATCCAGTTTTCCATACTTGTCTTTATCAACATCCTTCACAATCTGTCCTAGTAGCTCTTTTCATCAAAAGATAGTGTTTTCTCACATTAAATCTGGACTGGACTTTTGCTAATTTTAGCAAACAAGTAACTAGATGTTATTTCCAAGCCTAGGATTCCCAAAGCCTTAAATAATTGTGCTTTTTCTTCTCTCCCTGGAACTTGGCTTCGCCATAAGTACATGCATGGGCTGGCACATTGGAGGGATGTGAGAACCACATGGAGAAGAGTGACCCACAGTCAGGCAACTCCACAGATTTAAGAGAATCCAGTCATGATCAACAAAGTCTTGACCCAATGCATTGCTCACTACAGATTTATTAGTGAAAACAGTCAAGATCAGAGGAGCCACTCAAACTATTCATAGCTTTGTGAGCAAGAACAAGCCCTTATGGTTTTAAGACACCGAGTTAGGGGGTAGTTTACTGCAAATTTTGCCTGTGGCAACAGTAGCTGAGACAGACTTGGCATTTGACAGAGGGCACTATCATTAGGGAAACTTGAAATTTGTGGCATTGGCTATGTGATTTCTTGCAGCTGGGGCTTGGAAAAATGGTAAGCAAGCTGTCAACAAGGACTAGGGGCATAGCAAGAAATTGTAACTGGAGTTTGGAAAAAATGATGATTCATGTAATGTCATGGCAAAATAATTGACTAACCTGTTGCCTGCAGTAACTTGGAAGATGGAAAATGTATCTAATGAACTTTTGGATTTGCCTAAGGAGATCTCCAGGCAGCATGTTGAGAGCGACAGCTGGATTTTCTTAATTGTGTATGGTACAGCAAGAAAGTGATGAACTAAGAAAAAGCCGTCCCTTCCTAAGAATATATAGGGAATAGGAGAGGGCCAAATGTATGGGCTACAAAATAAAATGGTTTCTCATCTCTAGTCCTCCTAGTCAAGAAGATATTATCTAGGCTATAACTATAGCCTAGGGGCATAGATCAAATCATCAGTATGTCTTAAGATGTGTTGTTAAGATCTCTGAAAGAGTTAAGGAAGTGTTTAGTCCTCTCATTAGGCAAAAAGGCTGCTAGGAACAAAGGGTAGCTCCCACAATTGTCTAATATGACCCAAATGAGTGTGATTAAAAAGAATTGGTTAAATGGAGAGGGTGTACATCAAATTATTTGCAAGTTCACATTTTTTTTTTTTAAGGAGTTGTACAGGCAGAAGTAGCCTCATCATTCTAGCCTCAAAGATACTGAGTTGTTCAAAATGGCATCTAGGTTCTCATCATTCTAAGAAGAGAAAGCCAGCTGAAAATGATATTCAGAGGGCATACACTCCCCCAAACTCTTCTGAAAGGGTAAGGAGAGAGACGGGAAAGGAAAAAAAGTTTCCTAAAATGGAGCTGTGGAGAGCAGTCTGTCCTCAGAAACAGAATGGAGTCAAAATCTGGGAACATTCTCTTCTCCCAGTGTCCGGGAACCTGGCAACATTTTCCCTGTAGGATTTCAAAAATATTAAGGTCCATGGAGGAGAAGGGGATGACAGAGGATGAGATGGCTGGATGGCATCACTGACTCGATGGACGTGAGTCTGAGTGAACTCCGGGAGTTGGTGATGGACAGGGAGGCCTGGCGTGCTGCGATTCATGGGGTCGCAAAGAGTCGGACGTGACTGAGCAACTGAACTGAACTGAACTGATGGAGTTGTACTTGCCTGTCCTTCTTGCCTGTATGAATGAGAGTGCTGTTGAATGCAGTTTTCCTGTCCTCACTATCACATACGGGGTGGGAGTGGTAAAGTACAAATACTGTGTCTTTTTGGTTCATGAATTTCTGAATCAAAATGTGATGCATCTGCAGAGCCTTATCTACACCTCATTCATGTAGATCATAAGATGATGGACTTTGAAGACAATACAATTACTGGGGGAGAACTTGGGGACCTTGGGAGGGGCTGAGTGTAATGTGTAATTTGTGAGTGGCAACTATATGGAGTTAAAGCTAAAGGGAGGAGCGGTAGAGGATTGATTGCAAGCATTGTCCCCAATCCTTCACCTCTCGCTGAGACCACACCCTTTTCAGTGTCACTCCTCATAAGAGCTGGTTGATTTCATTATTCCTTAAATGTTGGTAGGCCTTGTAACTTTGTTTTGCAAAAAAAAAAAAAAAAAAAAAACAGCATAAATAATTGCTGTATTATTTGCTATATTATTTATGCTGTATTGCATAATTTACGATGTGTTTATAATTGTGACAGGTCTTATACTAGCCTCAGAGAAACCTTGCTCACTTCTGCTTTCTTTCTCTCTCTCAGATGCCTGTCTCACTATGAGAACATCCTGGGCTAGTTTCCTGGATGGATATGACAGATCTATAAAGAACAGCTAGACCTGCCAGTATCCTGCAGCCCCCAAAACACTTGATCAGCCAAAATAAGAAGAAAGACCTGCCCAAAATACATATGTTAGTAGGTCTGTGAGTGAGTCTGGCAGAGATCAGAACTGTTCAGTGGATTCAGAGATCTGTGAGTAGATCTTATTGTTTTAAGGCTCTGAGTTACAAAGTGGTCTGATACACATAGCAACACAACAATAGATAACTGATTATTGAGGCAACCTGCTATCATGAGTGGGACAGCACTTAAACCTAGCATTGTAAATCTCAAGTTCTTGGTTGTTAATAGAGGAACTGGAAATTAAATAAATTAGTTTTTTTTTTTTTAAAGAGGGAATTACTCTCCTCTGATTAGAAAAAGACAATTAATGGGATCCTCATTGTTGGGTAGATGCAGGTGACACTGTATGCTTGTTTCTCTTCTGAATTCTGTCAAGTCGCTTAGAAGTGAAAAGAAGGTAGGAGCGTAGACACCCTGGGGAATTGCTTTGGTAGCCAAGCAAGGAAGACACTGAGGTAGCAGACAGCTGCCACTGTGACAGAGGCTTAAGGGACTTCATACCAGACACCAAAAGTCTTTTTACAAGACCACGGGTTGTTGACAGGTGAAAGTAGTGTTTTCACTCTTTGTATCTCTCAACAGAAAAGAAGAATTAGCAGTTACAATAAAGTCAGTTTTCCCCTAAAGAAATATTCATAGATTTATACAAAAGAGTTCTATGTTCAGGACAATTTTAAAACACTAGATCAAAGTGAAACATATTTTTTAAGCTTCAGGACTTCCCAGTCTCTTACTATACCATTTGTTTTGGGAATTCCCCAAAGGAGCATATAACATTCAATAGTCTCCATGTTTATCTGACCATGGGCTCTTTTTTTTTTTCACAGAGTATTTTGCAGGATTATGTTTTCACGAATTACACTTTGGGGAAGCTGAGTTCATGGTTTTTAAAGTATGTAATTTTTACTTTCTTTTTTAAGTTTCTAAATCTGTTCTATGAAGATAACCTTTCTACCAGTGTATGTTTTAATGCTCTTACTCACTTGATAAAAAATTTAAAAAAACTAAAAAACATAAAGTGAGAAACCATGGCATAAATTTTCTTGGTTCTTAGATTCTATAACATGCCACATCTTTTAATATTTGTCAAATTATAGGTCAAATGTAACAGTAATAATTTTATAAACATTCACATGTTGAAAAACTTACCATGTGTCAGGCAGTATGTGAATTTCTTTACATATGCCATCATGATCATTATCAGAAGAACGCTATGAGTTCAGCACAGTAATACTATATTTCAGGGCTTCCCTTGTGACTTTGGCCACCTCCATTCTGAAGGAGATCAGCCCTGGGATTTCTTTGGAAGGAATGATGCTAAAGCTGAAACTCCAGTACTTTGGCCACCTCATGCGAAGAGTTGACTCACTGGAAAAGACTCTGATGTTGGGAAGGATTGGGGGCAGGAGGAGTAGGGGATGACAGAGGATGAGATGGCTGAATGGCATCACCGACTCGATGGACGTGAGTTTGAGTGAACTCCGGGAGTTGGTGATGGACAGGGAGGCCTGGCGTGCTGCGATTCATGGGGTCGCAAAGAGTCGGACATGACTGAGTGACTGAACTGAACTGAACTGTGGCTTAGCAGTAAGAATCCACCTACAATGCTGAAGATGCAGGAGGCCCCCTGGAAAAGGGCAAGGCAACCCTCTCCAGTATTCTTGCCTGGAGAATTCCATGGTCAGAGGAGGCTGGTGGGTTACAGTCCATAGGATCACGGAGTCTGAAGTGACTTAGCACTCATTCTATATTTTAAAATGATGAAATGGAAGTTTATAGAAGTGTGACTATGTTTCAATTCAGCTTATTTAAAATAAAACTGAGGTTCAGGAAGTTCTATCTAATGCCAACACCTGCTCACTTAATAACTGGAAACCATTAGCTAGTACTGTTGGGTTTTAGAGGAACACAACTCTGCCTAGAAAACGACTCTTGCTGTTGGAGAACTCTCAAGGAACAAATGTACCTTACAGTAAGTTGATGAGTGGAATGGTGAAGTTGATAAAGAAAAGGGTATCAGAATAAAGTTTTGAAACTCAGCAGGGTTTAGAGTGAGTGTGGACTTTGTGATTCAAGAGTTAAGGTGTAATGTGGAAGGATACAAATTCTTTGACTCCAGTGGAAGGTGTTATTTTGCTCAAATTTTATGCCTCTTTTCTTCTATGTTTATTGTCAGAAATTGGAATTTTAGTGTGAATTCTTAAAGCATACTAAGGTTAACTATGTGATGAGTAAATTATCAAATTATCATTATTTTGAGTAAACTTTGGGCACAGAAGCAAAAAACATTAGTAAAGAAATGGGAAATAGATGGGGAAACAGTGGAAACAGTGTCAGACTTTATTTTTTTGGGCTCCAAAATCACTGTAGATGGTGACTGCAGCCATGAAATTAAAAGACGCTTACTCCTTGGAAGGAAAGTTATGACCAACCTAGATAGCATATTGAAAAGCAGAGACATTACTTTGCGAACAGAGGTCTGTCTAGTCAAGGCTATGGTTTTTCCAGTGGTCATGTATGGATGTGAGAGTTGGACTGTGAAGAAAGCTGAGCGGCGAAGAATTGATGCTTTTGAACTGTGGTGTTGGAGAAGACTCTTGAGAGTTCCTTGGACCGCAAGGAGATCCAACCAGTCCATTCTGAAAGAGACTAGCCCTGGGATTTCTTTGGAAGGAATGATCTGAAGCTGAAACTCCAGTACTTTGGCCATCTCATGCGAAGAGTTGACTCATTGGAAAAGACTCTGATGCTGGGAGGGATTGGCAGCAGGAGAAGAAGGGGATGACAGAGGATTAGAGGGCTGGATGGCCTCACTGACTCAATGAACGTGAGTCTGAGTGAACTCTGGGAGTTGGTGATGGACAGGGAGGCCTGGCATGCTGTGATTCATGGGGTCGCAAAGAGTCGGACACGACTGAGCGACTGAACTGAACTGATGTACAAAATATTTTGGGCTTCCCTGCTGGCATTGGATGAGAATCTGATAGGAGATGCAGGTTTGATCCCTGGGTTGGGAAGATCCCTTGGAGAAGGAAATGGCAACCCACTCGAATATTCTTGCCTGGAGAATTCCATGGACAGAGGAACCTGGCGGGCTACAGTCCATGAAGTCGCAAAAGAGTTGGACACAACTTAGTGACTAAACAACAAAAACTAAATATTTTGGGAGCTATGAACACTATTTGAGGTAACCCATTAATACATGACCAATTAGTAACTTTTAAAATAATTAATTAAAAAAGACTTTGTAGATACAATTATGATATACAATTATAAATACACATGTATTTATAATGTATAATTTGACAACTTTTTCATGAGTATATATCCATGAAACCATAATAAAACCATAATCACAATAAAGGTAACAAACATATCCAATTATCTCTAAAGTCACCTTATTTTGTTTGGTAATTCCTCTCTGCCACATCTTCTTATCCCTCAAGGACTGGGGCAACCCTGATCGACTGCCACTATAGATTCACCCACATGTTTCAGATTCTTATATAAATAGAATCACATAATAGGTACCCTTTCTTTGTCTGGCTTTTTCATTCAGCATAATTACTTTGAAATTCATCGATACTGCTGTATATATTCTTTTTTCTTACTGGGTTGTATTCCATTGTAAACTCATCAGAGTGAGTTATTGATGGGCACCCTTCCCTTACTGATGGGCAGTTGGGTTGTTTCCAATTTTTGGCTATTGCAAACAGAACTGTGATGAATATTTATGTACGAGTCTTTTGGGTACGTGTGCTTTTTTTTTATCTAGGGTAAACTTCTAAGTGTAATGGCAGGATGATATGGTAGATGCATGTATACCTCTTTGACAAGCTGTGTTCTCCAAAGTGGTTTTATGTCTTTTACATTCCTACCAGCAGTGGCATCTCCACAGTTCTGCTGCCACATCCTTGCCATGCTTGGTATGATCTAGTTTTTTAATCTTAGATATTCTAGTAGATCTCCAGCATAATTTATTGTGGTTTTAATTTGCATGTTGATGAATGATGTTGGGCATCTACTCATGTGCTTATTTGCCATCCATATATCTTTTGTGATGGAGTGACTATCCCAATGTCCATTGTCTTTATTGAATTATATTTTTCATATTAAGTTTGAGAGTGTGTTATGTAGTCAGAATATCTGGTTTACTTGATTTTCTTTGTAATGAAATGAAGCTTTTGTTAACTTTCAATTCATATGCATGGGCTTTCTATTCAGAGAGACAAGCCAAGTCTTAGAGATCTGGCTTGCTTCATTTGTCCTTCCTATTTAGCAAAATGTTCCTCAGGTCCTCAGCACTGGGTCTGGGGCATGTTGAGAATCAGGAGGAATTCCCTCAGTGACTTAAGATAACAGAGGCGATGCCTAAGTCTCAGTCTTTAGCTTTTGCCTTCAAGTGGTCAAGCCAAGCAGTATTTTTAAGAATTAAAATTTGTTGAGAGTATAAGATAAAAAGCTAAAGGCAATGGTGCTTTGTCCAAAGTGATCATCTTTAGATATTCTTAAAAGTCATTTTTAGGCTCGTTTATTAAGTAAAAGTGTATTTAACGTTTACATACACTTTGATAGGTGCTAGGAATTAAAAAAAATAAAAAGTCATTGTTAGGCATTGGAGAGTAAACTCTAAAAAATGAAAGTATTTTATTTTACAGCATTCTAACCATAAAGAATATGCATTTTTTATATAAATAAATCAGAATTGATAATTCCAATTCTAAATAAAACATTAAGAAACGGATCTTTAAATACATAACACAATTGATTTCTACTGTTTCCAAGTCCATATAATCTTTTGTGTGGTTCATGCATTTTATGTTTTTCAGCAGAAAACGAAGAGTAGCTTATGGTCACCTTTCCTGCCTCGATAAGTTACTGCTTCTGTGCTTGCTATTTTTGCTCTGATGTTTTTCTTACTTGCTGCACTCATTCTCTCTTCTCTCCAGTTTATGGTTGTAGTGTTGTTGTTGGGTGTGTGTGTGTGTGTGTGTGTGTGTGTGTGTGTTTATGAGGTGGTAGCAGGGATTAATAAAAATTCTCGTTATTTTCACTTCCCATTCAGTCCCCAGAACTGCTTGTTGGGTGTGGGGCTGGAGTTCATATATACACAGCACTATGCCATAACTTTCTGTTTCTTTCCTTGGTTAACAGTTTGTACGGTTTATGGCATAAGGTTGAATGGTTGTATGGTTGTTAATGTTGAATTATGGGTTTTTTCCCTTTACTGCTTCTGTTGTTCTTATTCATTTTTTAACAGTTGGAGAAGGGAAATTATTTGTTTGGGCTTTATTTTTTCATCCTTACCCCCAAATCTGAGCTTGCTTATTAAATAGCCTTTATATTTTTTAACAATTTCATCCTTGACTTGAGAGTGATAAAGCATAGGTTTTATAAAACAGACACATTCTTTTTTATTTCTCTACATAAGGAATCCTCTGCGGAGCATGGGCTTCAGCAGAAGGCAAAGGAAAAATTAAATTTCTCTTTACCATATTGTGACAGTGAAGCTCAAACACCACATATTTAATCAATCAGTCAATCAAGCAGAATCATGCTGCCAACATTGAATTAGGTTACATAATAATCTATATATAAGACATAGTACTTGTTTAAAATAGATCTTATTTTTGCTTAAATTTTTATTCAAGTAATGTATAATCAAATTAAAAAATTGTCAGTGGAGATGATCTTCACCCAAATCAATGAACTAGATGAGAATAAATTCTGGGGGCTCTTTCTTTGTGTTTGGTCTCTTCATGAAGTTATCGTTCAAGGGTTATCTCTGCTTTTGAAAGCTGATGTACTTCAGCTTAGAATTCTCTGCTGTTTGTCGTGCCAGTTCACTCAATGCCACCATTAAGAATGACTAGTCTGAGTTTTTCTAAGAAAAAAAATGATAATAACAGAAAGAGAAGTGAAAATGAATATTTGCAGGATTTGTATTTCAAACATCTATGAAATGAAATCGGAGAAGGCAGTGGCACCCCACTCCAGTACTCTTGCCTGGAAAATCCCATGGACGGAGGAGCCTGGAAGGCTGCAGTCCATGGGGTCGCTAAGAGTCGGACACGACTGAGCAACTTCACTTTCACTTTTCACTTTAATGCATTGGAGAAGGAAATGGCAACCCACTCCAGTGTTCTTGCCTGGAGAATCCCAGGGACGGGGGAGCCTGGTTGGCTGCCGTCTACTGGGTCACACAGAGTCGGACATGACTGAAGTGACTTAGCGTAGCCTGAAATGAAATATTCACTTTTTAAATGTTCCCCCCAAATGCATTTTTGTGTAGTTTTGGTCATGAATGAGTTTCTGGTTATATTTTTATTTAAAATAATTTCTTGCTACTATGCCATTTTTAAAAAGTGTTTGTAGTTGGGATAAGAGGATATTTCAGTTATGCTTTCAGCTTTTTTTTCCTTTAATGATTACAAGTGTGCCTCCAGAATTCAGTGCTTTAGAAAGACATTCTTTCTTCCATTAGTGTTTCATAATTAGAGGTACACTCACTCTTTTATTTTCAGGAAAACATTTCACCTTCCTGGGCACAGAATTGGATTTGTCCTTTCAATTACATAATTATTGAGTAAATATTTATTGAGTTTTATTTGCACAGCATTGTGTTGGACAGTTAAAGAGTTTACAATCTAGTTGAGCAAACAAGATGGTATTTATAAAGAGATTTTGCTGCATTGTTAGTGTAAGGTTTAAGAGAAGGAGATTACCATGGTATTCAACAGTCTGGGAAATTCTTATAGAATGGGTAAGGCTTGAGTGCAGGAATTTAAGGAATGAAATGTTGAACAAATGGAAGTGATCATTCTAAGTTGGCAGAAGGGAAAAAAAGGTGGTGATAAAAAAAAGTAGCAGTCAAAGGTACTGACATAAAAAAAGCAAAAGGCGTTAATGGACCGGAGAGACTTGTTTGGACTGGAAAAGAGGAATTTTTGAGTTGAATACAAGAAATGGTATTTTGTGTGCGGTCAATTTAGTTTACAGTTAATTTTGACTGCAGTTTCGGCTGGAGGCAATAGGAGTAGTAGACTATACATAAGTAGTGAAGTGAAACTGTGAAAGGCTGAAATAATTTCAAATAATTTGGATGGAGGTTAGAGACTAGAGAGTGGATTCAAAAAAGTCACCTGGGATCATGGTTTAAATATGTCATCCAACAGAAGAAGGTCTTTCATTGGAGATATTGAGGCTAAATGAAAAATTTAGGATCTGGTGGTCCTCAGATGAATCATGTTATGACTGGAGCAATTATAATCATGATCATATGAAAGATGGTGAAAAGGAAGAATGAGGTGGCTTATCCTCAACATTTGTGAAATATCCTTGATAGCAAAGGAAGTCTTAGGAGTTATGGATGTTTCAGTTCAGTTGCTCAGTAGTGTCTGACCCTTTGTGACCCCATGAATCACAGCATGCCAAGCCTCCCTGTCCATCACCTGGAGTTCACTCAAACTCATCTCCATTGAGTTGGTGATGCCATCCAGCCATCTCATCCTCTGTCGTCCCCTTCTCCTCCTGCCCCCTATCCCTCCCAGCATCAGGGTCTTTTCCAAAGAGTCAACTCTTCTCATGAGGTGGCCAAAGTATTGGAGTTTCAGGTTTAACATCAGTCCTTCCAATGAACACCCAGGACCGATCTCCTTTAGGATGGCCTGGTTGGACCTCCTTGCAGTCCAAGGGACTCTCAAGAGTCTTCTCCAACACCACAGTTCAAAAGCATCAGTTCTTCAGCGCTCGGTTTTTTTCACAGTTCAACTCTCACATCCATACGTGACCACTGGAAAAACCATAGCCTTGACTAGACGGACCTTTGTTCACAAAGTAATATCTCTGCTTTTTAATATGCTATCTAGGTTGGTCATAACTTTCCTTCCAAGGAGTAAACGTCTTTTAATTTCATGGCAGCAATCACCATCTGCAGTGACTTTGGAGCCCCAAAAAATAAAGTCTGACACTGTTTCCACTGTTTCCCCATCTATTTCCCATTAAGTGATGGGGCCAGATGCCATAATATTAGTTTTCTGAATGTTGAGCTTTAAGCGAACTTTTTGACACTACTCTTTCCCTTTCATCAAGAGGCTTTTTAGTTCCTCTTCACTTTCTGCCATAAGGGTGTGTCATCTGCATATCTGAGGTTACTGATATTTCTCCCAACAATCTTGATTCCAGCTTGTGCTTCTTCCAGTCCAGCGTTTCTCATGATGTACTCTGCATAGAAGTTAAATAATTAGGGTGACAATATACAGCCTTGACGTGCTCCTTTTCCTATTTGGAACCAGTCTGTTGTTCCATGTCCAGTTCTAACTGTTGCTTCCTGACCTGCATATAGCATTCAGTCAGTGGACTTCCCTGGTGGCTCAGCAGGGAAGTCATATAAATCATATGATTTATATGATTCATACATTTGAATTCTGAAGCACAATAAACCTTATCAAAAGTAATAACGTTTGAAAATACTAAACACCTCCTTCACCTCTTTACCTTTCTACTTTAAATCATCGTTCATTAGGTATTTCTCATATGGATAAAAGAAAACAGACACATATTTTGTTAAAACAAACTAGACCTAAACTCGCTTACCATTTAAAACTGTAAGAAGATATGGGTTTTGTTCCCTCCACCCCTACTACTCTGCACTATTTAGGAGCTTGACTGCTCTCTTCCAACACAGAGGGAACAAAGTGCCCTGCCCCACTCCCTAGATGTGGGAGGAGCTGCAGGACTTGGCCTATGCAGGAGACATGGTTTCCATTCCTGGTTTGAGAAGATCCCCTAGAGAAGGAAATGGCAACCCACTCCATTGTTCTTTCCTGGGAAATTCCAGGGATGGGGATGCCTGGTGGGTTATAGTCCACGGGGTTCCAAGAGTTGGACATGACTTAGAGATTAAACAACAACGGACAGATAATCTGTTAAATTCTTTACATTTACTATCTAAAAACTGAGGTGGTATTATAGTGTTCTGCTGTCGACCAAATGTGCATATTTTGTCTTGGTTTTAAAAGACATTTTGACTCAGATTTTGATTTTTTGATTCAGATCCCAACAAGTGTTCTGTCTAATATTGCTCAGACAAATAGAATGAAGCAATTCAGTTCAGAAGCAAAGGCAAGCTTGGTTTTGATTCAGATTCCAACAAGTGTTCTGTCTAATATTGCTCAGACAAATAGAATGAAGCAATTCAGTTCAGAAGCAAAGGCAAGCTTGGTTCTTCTGTCTGAAAACCGAGTGGTTCCAGGAGGTGGGCAGGGATGCTTTTTAGGGCTCCCTCAGCATGGAGGGGAGGGGGCTGAGTGGTCGCACCCGCACACAGCTGTGCTGCTGGGCTTGGCCGACAGTTCTGGGCTCAGCCTGTCTGCATACAGCCCACTGCTGCAGCCATCTTGAAGTGAGTGTCCTGGCAGAGCTTGCACAGTCTCTAGCGGAGTTGTCTCTGCAACAGATTTTCACTGGGAGCTCTGATGTGAGGTGCCTGGGTCTTGGCCTCTGCACGTGGCACCCTATGAGTATGTGAGACTAGACTAAGCACAAAGGAGGAGAGAAAGGTTAGACTTTATTACCCATATTCTGCTTTTAATTCCTGGGAATTGTTTATGGGCTTTGCCGGTGACACTACTACATAATATACATTTTTTGCTTAAATGCTCAGTAAATTGCTGCAATGCCATTTATTCATTGTCTTTGATTTACAATGGTAGTGGTGGTGGTGGTTTAGTAGCTAAGTCGTGTCCAACTCTTGTGACCCCATGGTCTGTAGCCTGCCAAGCTCATCTGTCCATGGAATTCTCCAGGCAAAAATAGTGGAGTGGGTTGCCATTTCCTTCTCCAGGGTATCTTCCCAATCCGGGGACCAAACCAGGTCCCTGCATTGCAGACAGATTCTTTACCAACTGAGCTATGAGGGGAGGCCATGAGCTACAATACTGTTCCTAAAAGATACTAATGTTCTACACCCAGGTTAGTTTAGGGATTTTTCATCTCACAACTATGATTTATTTTCCTGTTTTGTTTGTGTGTTTCCTTACTACTTTAAGTGTATAAAAATTTATTTTTATTATTTCTAAGTCATAATTAGAAAATTTATTGACTTTTGGAGGTATTATACTGTCTCTAGTATGATTATAAAATTCTCTTAGTAATTATGATTATTTCTACTTATTTTCTTGGGTTTTTAAAGTAGCATTTGTATCCTCTACAAATAATGACAACTTAATACCCTCCTTTCCAAAATGTAAATTTTTGTCTCACTAGCTTGGCTAGAACTTCCAAAACTGTATTGAATCGTAAAAGTATTAGCAGGCATTCTTTTTTATTTTATCTATTTTTTTATTGAAGGATAGTGCTTTACAGAATTTTGCTGTTTTCTGTCAAACTTCAACATGAATCAGACATAGGTATACATACATATGAGAATATGTTTTAAAATTAAACATGCCTTTGGTTATTGATCTGAGATATGCATGGCAATCTATATATTTTTAATAATAAATTGTGAGATGCTAGAATATTTAATTTATAAAGTTATTTGTTTTTATTACAAAACTTTTTGACAGTTTAAAAGGATTTTCTTTTCTTACCTGCTTAGAGGTTAATAATATTTGGTTGGTAATATTTCAACCAACCTTGAAATAAAGTCAACTTAGTCATGGTGTTATAGTATTTTAATGTGTTAGTTGGATGAATTGACTAAGGATGAAGTTTTCCATCATTGAGTTCCCTTTTCAGATGATTGTATCAAAAGTTACACTAGTCAAGTGAATTGCAAAGCTTACGCTCTTCTTATATGTTCTGGAGCTCTGGAAATACTGTTCTTGAAGATTTTGGAAGAAGTCATTGACAAAAGTTTTGCATCAAGCAACATTCTGGGCTAAACTCTTTGGTCAAAAATTTCCTAACGGCTCTCCAATTTTAGTATTTTTACTGAGTTACTTTTTAGTTGTTTATATTTTCTCAGGAAATATCCATTTCATGTTGATTTTTAAATACATTAGTGTGGTAGTCTTTCTGTCTGCAGACAGAAAATTTACTGTAGCTCCCTGTGTATTTATATTGTCTTTATTAGATTTTCCAAAGGATACTCTATTTTATTGGTCTCTTCTATAATTGTATTTTTACTTGTTTTCTAATTCATTAATTCTACCTTTAATTAATGCTGTTCTTGAAATTATTTTGTTTTTCTTATTCTAACTTCTTGAGTTAAAAGTTCAGCTCAATTATTTTCTTTCTAATCTAATAACTACAAAGTGATGGATATGTTAAGTGTGTTTTTCTATATTCTGTATGTTTTAATATATTCTTAACTTTTAGAGTCTATAACTGCAACTTTTATTCCCTCTTTAAAATTAGATAGTATGCTTGGGGTACCAAGTGATTTTAATCTTAGATTGTATAATTTGTTATTTAATTCTAATATTTAATTATGAACAGAAGATGTAGTTTAAGTATTTAGAAGTTTCCATTTTGAAAAAAAAATTCATTTTTTTTCTAGTGGTAAACAGTCACCACCAGCATGTAGAAGTGATTAGTAACCAATGATTCCCATTCCTTATTGAATATTAGAATAACCTAGAGAACTTGTTAAAACACAGTTGCTTGTTCCACCCTTTCAGTTTCTAAACTTAGTAAGTCTAGACTGAGCCTCAATAATTTTCCTTTCTAAAAAGTCTCCAGGTGTTGCTGATGCCCCCAGAGTGGGGACCACATTCTGAGAATCAAAATTATAAAGAGATTTCATTTTAATCAGAGGATGTTATACTTAACAAAACTGGAAATTATAGTTATTGCAGATCTTTAGATGAAGGAAATGACTTGATGAAAGTGATTTTTTTCCAAAATTTATTTGACAAGAGATTAAAGAAGAGTTTGTATGATATTAATAGAACCTATGTTTGGAATAACCAGCTATAGAAACTACTCACGGATGTGAACTTTTCAAGGTGTAAGCTAAGGTGGTCATGGGCAGAATAGGAAGAATGTGAAAGAAACAGAAAGAAAAATAAGTGCATCAGAATGTTATGTCACTCTGTTGTTGGAATATAATGAGACAATTAAAGGTCACCAGTAAAGTAGGATCTTGGTCTGGGGCTAAGATGAGGAGAAGGAAGCACAAAGGGCATACCATTTAAGCAAGCACTTACTGGTCTCCCCCACATTTCTCTACTAGACCTGTGTTTTATCAGGATGAAGACAGTGACTACTTCTGAGATTCCTGTAGGATATGGAAGAGTAGAATTTCTATTGCTGCTGAAATTATGAAAATATTCTGCACATGTCAATTATGGTAACATTCAGATCCAAAGACTAACTTTCAGAATTTTATCTTTAAACTTCTCATGTAATGGCTGAATTACTTTCATCAAATAGAAGAGATTGGGAGGGTGTGGGATTTTTAGTTGCATTGTATCCATGCATCAGTGAGGAACTGACAGAACTTGCCTAAATGTAGATGCTGAGTAGTTTATTAGGTAACCAGCGCCTGTTATCCATAAGTACATGCCTAGTTGATCTCAGTGGAAGCAAACACTGGGTAACTGCAGCAAGAGGACACAGAAAGAGATAGGCAGGAGGAAGTTATCCTTAGAGACAAAAGGGGAAGGGGTCTGGCAGGGACAGAGCAGCACCGGCTATTCTAGGGTAGGATAGAAATACTAGGCCTCTTAACCAGAACTAAGGTAAAAGCCTAAATACCCAAATGTACCATAAGATTTGCTTTAGGATATTGGAAGAAGCTAAGTGTTATTAGATAACTTCCACATAAACTCAACCACTTGAGCACAAACTTAACAAGCTTCCACAGAAAACCAAAAGGAGGGCCAGTAGCTGAGACAGAAAAGCTATATTCTAGAGTAAATCATTCCTTCAAACACAATAATGAAGAAAAGCTATATCACTGAAAAGTAAAAGTTGTTATCAAAGGACATGCCTGCCACGTGTTTTATGTATGTGGATTAAATACTTTCCAGCGTACTACCGTTTATGTTGACATTATCCCTCAGAAATCTTTTGCTCCTGAAAGTATACATTTGGTAAGCAAAACTGAGTCAGTGATTTGTACATATATAAATCAGGTTTTTCTTTCCTTTGGAGACAGTTTTGGTCTGAAAGCCTGGAAAAAATAAATAAAAAAATAAATGAAAATAAAAAGGGAAAGCAGAAAAGTTAGAAAACATAGCCCAAATGACAGTAAATGTTAATGGTCTGATCACACACATGAAAATTGTCCTTCAAACTGAAGTGTATATTAAATAGTAATGGATATATATACTTCTCTGTGGGATCTGATTTGTCTAGCAAATCCTTACTGACATATACTCTCATTTACTACTATATAGCCTTTTGAAAATGCCATTCCAGCAGAGCATAAAAAAGGTTATTTAGATTAAGTATAGTTACAAGATAAGCAGTATACTGAGTTCATTGGACTTCATGCGCACTCATTTAATTTCCACCGCTCCATTACTCTGAATCAAACTGTCCCTGAAAGAACAAGAGGAAGGAAAAGGGCATTAAAAAACACAAATCACAAAGTAGAGAACATTCTTCTTAAAAACGAAATGGTCTCCATGTGTTACCATTTAATACCATGGAAATACTTTCTTGAGTTTTATAGCATGCAAAGAAATTGCACCAATCTATTAAAGAATGCAATAAAAAAAGTCTTTGAGGTGGGTTAACATTTTCCAGGTCTTTATCATTCTAGATGAGCTTGGAACTTCAAAACACTGCAAAATATTATAAATGGCATCCATTTGCATCTGTGTGCAGCTTATGGCATAATGAATGCATGACCACTTAACCGTTTATTGAATACAGGAAGAAATACGATGAGACCTTTGGTAACATGTTTTAAAAGAAGGCCCAAAGCCAGACTTTAAAGAAAGACAGAGTGCCAAAACAGTTTATCTTCTTCTTTTTTCCTTTTAACTTTAGTGCCACTAAGGGCCAGAATGAGGCTCTTTGGACTTCATTTGAAATTCAAGTAATTAATCAAACCAGAGAAAATAATTTTTAGAGGGACAGGTATTGTGATAAAGTATAAACAAGAAAGGCCTGAAGTTTAGAGGACAGAAAATGACAGTGCTAATAATAAAAGTTATACTGCGTGATTTAAGTAATTGTTAAGACCTTTCACATGTTCCGTTTGCATTTGACAGTGGCTGAACTTTATTAGCCTTTAATGGCCTTCATTAAATTATATTTGGTATCTAAGAGGCTATGCATTGAATGGGGATCATGAGGACGATCTCCTTTATCAGAGCATATTCCTCAACTAAGGAGGTATGACCCTCAGCATCTTGTTTTAGCAGATAATGTGCTTTCTGTCTTATTTCAGACAGTGGGGAAATGGCAATTTTTATAGATTTTCTCTCAGTGGACTCCTTCCCAGTAACATTTAAACATTCTCTATCTTTAAAAAATTCCCTCATTGACTCTTCATCTTCCTGCAGTTATTTTACTGCCCTAGTTGCTATTGTTCTTTGTATCAACTACCTCACAAGTAGAAAAGTATTGTCCTCACCTTCTAACTCTCTCCCCAACCCACTATAATCTGGTTCTTCACTGATACCTCCTCAACTCACATCAAGGTCACTAGCAACTGCCATGTAGGTAAAGCAAATTTAAACTTTCAGTCATTATCTAATGCATCTTCCTATGTTGCTGCTGCTGCTAAGTCGCTTCAGTGGTGTCCGACTCTGTGCGACCTCGTAGATGGCAGCCCACCAGACTTCCCCGCCCCTGGGATTCTCCAGGCAAGAACACTGGAGTGGGGTGCCATTGCCTTCTCCGGCATCTTCCTATAATGAGTCCTTATTAGATCACTATTTTTGTAAAAAACAAAACAAAATACCTCCCCCCCATTATTTTTGCTCATTGTTCATAAATATGTAGGCTTCCCTAGGTTCTTTCCTAAACCTGATTATCTTGTGCATCCATGACTTCTTCCTAGGAAACTCATTCCCTCTCTAGCTTCAGTTAATGACACCACAACATGTACCTACAGCCAGACTATAGATTCACGAGAATAAGACCCTTGGCTGTATCTACATAACACCAAGAAGTTTCTGGCACATAGTAGGCTGTCAGTAAATATCTCTTTCCTGACTCGCTGACATATCTTCCTTCCGTTCACTAAGCCTGTATAGCAAACTGCCTAGAGGACATTTTCAACTGAAGGTCTCTCTGGACTTCCCTGGTGGCTCAGACGGTAAAGCTTCTGTCTACAATGCAGGAGACCTGAGTTCCATCCCTGGGTTGGGAAGATTCCCTGGAGAAGGAAATGGCAACCCACTCCAGTACTCTTGCCTAGAAAATCCCATGGATGGAGGAGCTTGGTGCAGGCTATTCTCCATAGAGTCGCAAAGAGTTGGCACAACTAAGCGACTTCACTTTCTGTTACCTGGAACTCAGGATTTCCTAAAATAAATTTGTCATATCCATGAGCTACTTGCAACTCCCACACCCAAGTTCCTTTCTCTGGTTTGAGAGACAGAACCTGCTCCTTCAGCGTGCTTCCTGATTTACATCATGGTGCCATGACCATCCGGAGAAGGCAATGGCACCCTACTCCAGCACTCTTGCCTGGAAAATCCCATGGATGGAGGAACCTGGAAAGCTGCAGTCCATGGGGTCTCTGAGGGTTGGACATGACTGAGCGACTTCACTTTCACTTTCACTTTCATGCATTGGAGAAGGAAATGGCAACCCATTCCAGTGTTCTTGCCTGGAGAATCCCAAGGACAGAGGAGCCTGGTGGGCTGCCGTCTATGGGGTCACACAGAGTTGGACACGACTGAAGCAACTTAGCAGCAGTAGCAGCAGCAGCCGTGAGCCATCAAGGTACCCAGATGAGTGCCCTGTGAGTCCTTAACTTCCACAATGTCCTGTTTTTCTAATCCTCCCCTTCTATCCATTCTCAACACCCCCATCTCAAGTATCAAGAAGCAATTAGGTATAGACTTCAACTCCTTCAGCAGCCTGCCAGCTCCTTTCCCATTCTTTAGTCTTAATACAATTTTTTTTTTTTTTAAACTGGGTAATTTTTTTTTTTTTTTTTTTTACCGAGTAAATTTTAAGAAAGAGTGTTATTGTTGTTTAGTGGCCCAGTTGTATCTGACTCTTTTATGACCCCATGGATGAATTGAGAGAGTAGCATTGACTAAATACACTACCATGTGTAAAAGAGGTAGCTAGCAAGAAGCAGCCATTTAGCACAGTGAGCTCAACTCAGTGCTCTTTGATGACTGAGAGCCTGGGTTGGGGGTGGGAGGGAGGGAAGCTCAAAAGGGAGGGGATATATGCATACTTACATCTGATTTATGTTGTACAGTAGAAACCAACACAACATTGTAAAACAATCATCCTCCAATTAAAAATAAATTTTAAAAAAGAAGCAATTAAAAGACATCATCCACATCTGGATTCTGTCATCATGTTAAATCCTTACTGTGGTCAACCCATGACTCCTCTGATAGCCTAGTTGTTTATTATGTAGGTATATGACTGATTGCCTATTTCATTTTTTTTAAATTTTATTTTATTTTTAAACTTTACAATGTTGTATTAGTTTTGCCAAATATCGAAATGAATCCGCCACAGGTATACCTGTGTTCCCCATCCTGAACCCTCCTCCCTCCTCACTCCCCATACCCTCCCTCTGGGTCGTCCCAGTGCACCAGCCCCAAGCATCCAGTATCGTGCATCGAACCTGGACTGGCGACTCGTTTCATACATGATATTATACATGTTTCAATGCCATTCTCCCAAATCTCCCCACCCTCTCCCTCTCCCACAGAGTCCATAAGACTGATCTATACATCAGTGTCTCTTTTGCTGTCTCGTACACAGGGTTATTGTTACCATCTTTCTAAATTCCATATATATGCGTTAGTATACTGTATTGGTGTTTTTCTTTCTGGCTTACTTCACTCTGTATAATTTTTGTGCCTTTTCTTTTACTATCCAAAGGTATTCACAGTTTAACATAGATTCCCTACAGCGGACTATGATAAACCCAAATAAATGACTCTTTAGTTTTAAGTACTTTAGCACTTAGAGGGAAAAAGCTGTATTTTTTCCAATGGGTCTTTCCTTGGAAGATTTCAACACAACAGGAAAAAAAATCTCTTGCCTACATACGGTTTTACCGAGAACTTTTATTAGTCTAAGAGTGTGGGAGCATAGGTAGAAAGCATCTGTTCTTTTCAACTGGTTATGTCCTTCTAGAGTTGCTGGTTCGTTGTAACACAGTGAAGATTGGGACAAAATTTCCCATGTGTAAGCATGTAAAATACTTCTAACTTAAAGACCAAGATATTTTAATATAATAAATATAAGTGAGACATGAGCCACTCGATGTCCCCTAATTTCTTGACTTGCTTGAGTAAATAGAACATTTAAGCTTTGTATAAAATTGTCTTCAATGCCTCTTTCTCCTAAGGTAAAGGTCCACCTTACCTCCCAATATCTCCAATATTTTTGATGGAGGCTTAAATTTCCCTTGGACTTTTTTGGCGCTAATGAACCTATCCCAACAAACCAATCTCCAGAGTGCGTGTCACCAAATGCACGTGCTCTTCTGTTTCCGCAGTGGATCACCCTTCTGCACACCTCCCAATCACTCTTAAAAGCCCCAGCTCTATGAGAAAGTGTTTGTATGAAAGTTGTAGAGCAGTGGAGAGCTGAGGAAACCTAACAGTAATGTTCTAAGTTAGTCTCAGGGCTTCTCCCAAGGCAGTTTGTGTGTTAGTCACTCAGTTATGTCCGACTCTTTGTGACCCCACCAGGTTTCTCTGATCATGGGATTTTCCAGACAAGAATACTGGAGTGGGTTGCCATTTCCTTCTTCAGGGATCTTCCTGACTCAGGGATGAAACCTTGGTCTCCCACATTTCAGGCAAACTCTTTACCATCTGAGTCACCAGGGAATCCCAGAACAGTGGAGAAGGATTGCTGTCTGATAAAGAATCCATAACATTTTTGAGTGAGCTTGGTAATCATTGATTAGGCAGTAATTTATCCTAATACAGCTTAACATGTCTATTTTTATAACCATAGAAATATGATGTGAATTTATAATCTGATACTCTACTGCCTTTTTTTTTTTTACTCTCAGAATACAACATCTTGAATTCCCTAGATATTAAGACTAAAAGTTGAGATGAAGTTGCTATTATAGTGAAAGTGGAAAGATGAACAATAATGTTGACTAAACAGCATTTAGTCAAATATATGAAGTGTTTGAGGGACATTGTTGGATACGGGTTCTATTTTGGAATAGAAAAATCTTACTGTTAAGGGTAGCCATCTGTGGTGTATATTGTACTTTATAGGCTTCCCCGGGGGCTCAGATGGTAAAGAATATGCCTGAAATGTGGGAGACCCAGGTTCAATCCCTGGGTTGGGAAGTTCCCCGGGAGAAGGGAATGGCAATCCACTCCAGTATTCTTGTCTGGAGAATTGTACGAACACAGGAGCCTGGAGGGCTACAGTCCATGGGGTCCCAAAGGGTTGGACACAACTAAGTAAATAACACTTTCACTTTCATTTTCAAGTATAGCCATGCGTGGCTATATTGTAGTGTATCTATTCAATAGTTAATAGGTAATAGGATGTTCAAGATCACATTTCTTGATACTTTCTGGATACTAATTTTCAAAATAGTGACAGAACAAGAAAATTTTAATAATGTAATACATTTAAGAAGAAAGTCAGAATTTCTTATAAACTCATATGGGTTCTTTGTTTAATATACATAAATAAAGCATAATAAAAGACAGATTCTCTCCAAGAATATGTAGGAATCCCAAGCTTCTCTCACCATTGTGTTTGTCCAGCTTGCTAGCTATATAATGCATAGTGTTAGAGAATCACTGACAAAATATGTATAGCTTACCGACAAAGAAAAAAATAAAATATATGTGTAGCATTTCAACATCAGTGGTATTAAAAATGTTAAAAACCCATCAGCATGCTCATTGCTCTTCAGCAAAATGAAAGATGCAACACAGTCATTGTTATCTGTGTTTTAAATTTTAAAGACTAGTGGTTTCAATAAACAAAAACTTTAAAGTCATTCCTTTGCTATCTCTAAATCTTCAATTCCTGGGTTTGTTTTAATCACACAAACACAAACATAGTATTGGTTGCATTTGAGTCTTACATATCATAAGAATGAGTAAAGTGAAAATTGCTCAGTCATGTCCGACTCTTTGCAACCCCATGGACTATACAGTCCATGGAATTCTCTAGGCCAGAGTACTGGAGTGGGTAGCCTTTCCCTTCTCCAGGGGATCTTCCCAACTCAGGGATTGAAGCCAGCTCTCCCTCATTGCAGGTGGATTCTTTACCAGCTGAGCCACAACGGAAACCCAAGAATACTGGAGAGGGTGGCCTAGCCCTTCTCCAGCAGATCTTTCTGACCCAGGAATTGAACCAGGGTCTCTTGCATTTCAGGCAGATTCTTTACCAACTAAGAAGTTGAGCTTTATTTTAAAATTAAGATTTTTCCCCCCCTAATTCCAATAAAAAGAAACAGCAGTATTATTTTTTAATGGCTATTCATTACTCTTCACTTAATTTGGAGACTTAAAATTTTTTGAATAGTGGAATTAGTGATTAGCTGAGACTTGGAACAGTTGTATTGCATTTTTTATACAATACTAGAAAGGTGAACTTACTGTGAAGTACCTTGAGTTTTGAGGAGGGCATGGCAACCCACTCCAGTATTCTTGCCTGGATAATCCCACGGACAGAAGATCCTTGTGGGCCACAGCCCATAGGATAATAATCAGTCAGACATGACTTAACTGAGTTAGCATGCATTCATGCACCTTGAGTTTTATATGAACATTTAAAACATAGAAAATAGCTAAAATAACATGATATACACCTGTTTACTCTTCATCCTGCCATTTTCTGTTTCAAAATTTTTATGCAATTATTATTAAGAGTAAAGTTGAATTTCACTTCTTTCTGCAGCTCCATTAGCCTCTCTCACCCTCTAAAGGGAACTATTACATTTTTAATTAATCCTTGACTACATGTATCTTCATGTACTGTATGTCTTGGATGTATTTCATAAAATACTTGCAAATATACATTTAACATTCTACTCTTTCACTCAGTATACTGCTGAGATTTGCAAATGTATTCTAGAGCTTTAAATTAATCTATCATATGGATTAATTATGGTTTATTTTTTCTAATTGCTTTGAAGATTGCTATGGTGAACATCCTTGTATACAATATCTAGTATACTCATGCAACTATTTATTTCTCCAGGGTCCATACATAGGCATGGGGTTCCCAGGTGATAAGGCATTCACCAGATATTACCATATTGTTCTCCAAGGTGGATTTTAATAATTTACAGTTTCACAAGAAAAAAAAAATGAGTGTTCCTGTTTTCCTGAGCTTACTTCACTAACACTTGATATGTTTAGACTTTGAATTGTCCTCACTTCCTTGTTTTCTTTCATTTTCATTTTAGATTTACTCTTACATCATAGAGTTCATACAGTTTGTTCTACAATGGAGATATTTGCCTTTGGTCTTGATTTTGGATAAATGTTGATTTCAGTCAAATGTTTATATGGTGTATCTTTTAACACATAATTAAATTTAAATCTTAACATGTAAATATATATACTGAAAATAATTGAGAATTTGAATGATGTTATAAATTCTATTTACTGAGAATTGAAATAAGCATTTATGATCTGGTATTTATTTATTTATTCACTCTTTTTTTTAAATGCCTTGGTTTCTCTTTTAAACTCAATGACATTCATATCCCATGCTGATCATCAATAAAATAGTCAGAACCTTTCATCAGGAGATAGAACACAAACTGCAGTGCAATTTTCCATTCCTTTTTCTACAATTACCTAAAGATCACTTTGAATTTAGTGTGTTTAACAAGGGCTTTTTTAAAAAGAAATGTGCTTTTCTTTAATTAGCTCTTAAAAATGTTAGTGATGGCCACTTAACATAAAAGAGTGTTTAACTTTTTGTGTCAATTAAGTGTCATTTTCTGATGAGAATTTCTAATGGCATTATTCTAGAAGTGTCTATCAATTACCATTCCACTTTTCCTATATCCTGATCTATTAAGACAGGGGGACAGAGAGAAATAAGTAGCATCACACTTGCTTTCTATGACCTCATAATTATTGTGACTGCTGCTGCTGCTGCTAAGTCACTTCAGTCATGTCCGACTCTGTGCGACCCCATAGATGGCAGCCCACCAGGCTCCCCTGTCCCTGGGATTCTCCAGGCAAGAACACTGGAGTGGGTTGCCATTTCTTTCTCCAATGCATGAAAGTGAAAAGTGAAAGTGAAGTCGCTCAGTTGTGTCTGACTCTTAGCGACCCCATGACTGCGGCCCACCAGGCTCCTCCATCCATGGGATTTTCCAGGCAAGAGTTTTGGAGTGGGGTGCCATTGCCTTTTCCAAATTATTGTGACTAGAAAACATTTTATTCCAAATACTCTAGATGGTATTGAACCTTGGTTTTTTTTTTTTTTTTAATAAATGCCCAATGCTGCTGCACATTATATTAAAAAGCACTTTGTTTTGGCTTATCACCAATGGAACTCAGGAATTGATAGAAGGATTTTTTTTTTAAATTTTCTATATTCAAAATAAGCTGTCAACTCTTTAAACATACACCCAATGAGAAATGTGCAAAATCTTTTCTTAGGATATAAAAATATAATAATAATAATGACAGTAATAATAGAAACTCTGACACTTATTAAGTGATCTTTCCATGGTAGGCACTGAAATTATCACATGTATTCATTACAACTCTTAGGAAGGAGAGAATATTGCCATCTCCTCACCACCACTGTGGCAACTGCTTCTTTGTACAAGTTGATATAATTGCTCAAATCTGCTAATTTATTAAAAGCTAAAATGTTTTGAGTCTATTACATACCATATAGATAAATTCAGTCTCCTAGTTATAGAAATTGAGGAGGCTAAGTTATAGAGACTGGCAGTGGTTTGAAAAAAAGCCCTGCACGAAGTTGACAAAGGGTCTACGCTCCGGTACCTGACAACATTGCCAGAACATACTTATTTGTTGCAATATTTTCTGTAATTCCAATTTTTTTTTAATTGGCTTAATGGAATCTTATCATAAAGTTGACTTATATGCTAGTTTTATTTGTATAGTATTACTTCTTCCATTCTTCTTGTCACACCACTCCTTCTACTCTGGAGGCTCTCTCTTCTCTGTTAGGGGGGTTCTTGTCTGCGTGGTTACTAATCATGGTTTTCTAGCTCTCTCAACAGTGGACATGTGACTTGCACCTGAGCAATAAAAGTTCCATTACACTGGTTATAGTAATTAGCTCAGTATTTGTACATTAAACCAAATAGATACCAGGGGTTTTGTAAAAAGGAACTGGGAACTTTAGTTTTTTTTTTTTTTTTTAATTCACCTGAGTTGGTATAAGTTTGAACCTGTTTTTGGTCATTTTTTTCAATTCTTCAAGAGAAGAGAATAAGATCAACACACAAAGCTAAATAGCAGAAAAGGAGGAGAAGGAGAAGTTAAACAGATTAAAAACAAAACAAAACAAAACACACACAGATTCAATAATCCCTAAGATAATTCTATCCCCCAGATTTATTGAGAATGATGAAATGCCTTTTTAAGCTAAGCAGTAAAATATTTGGATATAAGCTTTAACTTGAAAAAGACATAGATTATGCTCTTTGTTCAGCCTTGAACACTTTCTATCACTTTGCTTCTAAAGGCACTTTAGGAGGAAAGGGTAGTAATGTTATGTTTATTTTTAGTATGTTTATACATATTTAATTCAGTAAATTAAAAAAATAATGGTAAAAATTTAGTTTTCTATACTATATTTCATTTAATATTAAAAACCAGTTTCCATGAATGAGTATAGAATTGAATTATTATCATATTAATGTAAGACACAGTTAAGTATAATAAACATATTAATGAAATTTATTCAAGTAACATGATATATATATACATATATGTATATGTATATATGTGTGTGTGCATGTGTGTGTGTGCACACATGTGCACACATGGTAAGTTGCTTCATTTGTGTCTGACTCTTTGTGGACTATCAGTTTCTTCTGTCCATGGGATTCTGCAGGCAATAATACTGGAGTGGGTTGCCATGGCCTCCTCCCGGGGATCTTCCCAACCCAGGGACTGAACCTGCATCTCTTATATGTCTCTTGCTTTGGCAGGCAGGTTCTTTATCACTAGCACCGCCTGGGAAGCCATACATATACATATACATACATACATACATACATAAAATACACATATACTTCATAAATATAATTTTAATTTTTTAAAGCCTTCTTATATTTCTAGAAATACATATTAGCCAAGTACAAGAATACTTAAAGAGAAGAAATGCTTTCTTAAGAGATAATGAAGATTCACTAAAATTTTATATAGATTTAATGATGAATACCATTTGAATATTGTCATCAAAATAAAAGAAATGATAAAAGTCTCTTTATAAAATGGATCTTTTACAAGCGCAAGATAGTTGAAAATTTACACCAAGAAAGTTACATGTATAAGAAAACTTAGTGTAATAAATACATAAGACAAATAGCTGTTCCATAACCTAATACTACCAAAGAATGAACCTTTATGAACCTTGCTTTCCATAATTGCTGGTTCATATATCAATACTTGGTATCTAAGAAGCATTACATTAAAACTATTAACAGGTAGATTAATAATTTACATTTATTGAGAATTTAGCATCTATGTTAAGTCTTCTATATGCTTTATCTTATTATTCAAAATCCCTTTAATATAATATGGATACATATCTCTGTTTTTGCATTAGCAGATGAGTTTATAGGGCTTCCCAGGTGGCACTAATGGTACAGATCCTGCCTGCCAATGCAGAAGATGAAAGAGACACAGGTTCAAACCCTGAGTCTGGAAGATCCCTGGAGGAAGGCATGGCAACCCACGTTAGTATTCCTGCCTTGAGAATCCAAGGAACAGAGGGTCCTGGCAGGCTACGGTCCATGGGGTCACAAAGAGTTGGACATACTGAGCAACTTAGCATTCATGCATGCAGGTGTGTGTATAGGGAATATGTAACTTGCACCAGGGTCTCTCTAATGATCATATTTCTAATTCCTGAACAACATTGTCACCCAGACATTATTTCCACCTTTATTGTTGATAGATCCTAGTTTTAGTCACAACTTGTCAGATTTGAGAGGGAAAGTGGCAGCTATTTTTTATCTAAGCACTTAACTTAATATAAAAATTCATTCTCTAATAGTTGTATAGGTACAAATGCATGTGCATATGTAATGGTGAATACATATCCTTAATATACATGCTTAACATTTTAAAAATGCATATCAAAGAGTTCATCTCTCATATAAGGAATAAAAGTTGTGACACTGGCCATTATAAGGTGTTAAAAAATTCATGGCAACTTTTGAAAAAGGCGGAATGTTATTAACCTTGGTGTCTTGACCAAATTACAGTTTGGATAATTACATTTGTCTTCCCTAATCTCCCTTTCAATTTTCAATTGGGTAGTGTATTCTTAATGGATTTCATTACCAAGTTTCCCTTAGGAAAAAAAATAGTACTTATATTTTCTAAAACTTGGTTCACGCCAAATTTATGTTCTCTAACATCACTTGAGCTGTCACTGAACCTCTTAAAATGTGTGTGTATGTCTTCAATTCATTCCTCATTCTTTTTCGTTTTTTGCTTTCTCATTTTGACTCTTCTAAACCATTTCTATTCTCCTCAAGATCCAAATACACATTTCAGCTGAGCAATTATTTCTGAAAGCCATGTATGCAACCACTCTCCTATTTGCTGAAGTGCCAAGATCAATTGTGTGTTGTTTGCTTGTTTCCATATCAGAAAATACTGCTTTTTCCTCCTTTTTAGAGATGAATTTACCTCTTACTTCACAGAAAAAAAAGAAAAATTAGTCATCCAGAGTGTACTTCTGCCAGCTATCCCTTCTCTGTAAAAATATCTTCCTATAACCACATCCTTGACTTTTCAAAACTCCACCATATCATTCTTCCATTTCTTATTTCTTCCTTTCTGTCTGTATTAAAAAAAAGCATGTGCCTTCTTCCCTAACACAGCTGCCTTCACCTGTTCTCTTGATCCCTACCTTCCTTAGCATCTTACTTCCCTACTCTTAAATCAATCACTTTTACTATCAACATTCCATAGCCATTTAAAACATTTGTTTCTTACTAATGGGGAAAAAAATCCATTTCATCTTGATTTCTCTAGCCCTTAAGGAATCACATATTCTTTTTAATTCTTTTTATCACCATGTCCTTACTTCTCATTTTTCAGTCAATTCCACGCAATATGATTTCCTTTCTTACTATTCTGTTGCAACTCTTCTTCAAAGAAAACCAGTAACTTTCAAATTGCAAAATCAATACCCTTTTCCTAGCACTCAAAATTTGTGTTTCTCTGTTGGCTTTATTGTTGCTGACTGCTCCTTATTCGTAAGCTCTATGTTTTTTCGACTTCTCATGCATTGTTTTTCTTCTCCTGCCTTTATGATTCTTTAATATTCATGATTATTTCTCTTCATTTTTCAAATTTTAGTGTAAGGCCTTACTAGTATTGTGTCTTTGGCTTCTTTCTGTAATCTTTTTGTTAGTGATCAGTTTTAATTAACTAGTTGATTGAAGGAAAAGTAAGACAAATGCATCTTTTTTATACTATGTGCTAGCCATTAGAACAAATACATAAATAATTTCGTGTATTCAGGGAATCAAAACCAGAGATAATATTATCATTTTAAAGCAAAAAACTGAGACTAAATATGACCTACATATATTTTAAAAGTACCTCTTGTATACTTGGTTTTGTGTTTTATTACTTAATTCAAATCATTCCATAATCTCAAACTTAGATATTTTCTCTAGTGGTTAATTGTAGTATTTCAGATGAAAAAAATTGTAAGTTATCCAATGTTTCATAAAAAATTTTTTTAGTAGGTTCAGGACACAAATTCAGGTATATTCAATTACAAAGTTTATGTTTAGTCTTCTACAGCATCTTACTTCAAAATGGAACACTCTGTCATGTATATACATTCATTTATGAACTTTCTCTGGAATAGCCATCCCATGGCCCTGAATATGCATTAGTCATATTTGTATGGGTATCTAGTTTTCATTATATATTCCACCCATGTAAGTAGTTTAATTTTAATGTTTTCTAAAAGCTCCGTTTTCAATATGGTGTCATTGACTTTCTATTTATCTCAAGAAGGGCTTGATTAAAAAAAAATTATTCAAGTATAGTTGATTTATTCTGATGTACAGCAAAGTGACAGTTACACACACGTACACACACACACACACGCATATATATGTGTGTGTGTATGTGTGTGTACGTGTGTATATATATATATATATAGAGAGAGAGAGAGAGATCATATTTAAAAAGTAGAGGCATTACTTTGCCAACAAAAATCCATCTAGCCAAAGCTATGGTTTTTCCAGTAGTCATGTGAGAGTTGGACTATAAAGAAGGCTGAGCACTGAAGACTTGATGCTTTTGAACTGTGGTGTTGGAGAAGACTCTTGAGAGTCCCTTGGACAGCAAGGAGATCAAGCCAGTCAATCCTAAAGGAAATCAACCCTGAATATTCACTGGAAGCTTACCAACCCACTCACACAAATTACCATAGTAAAGGACCCACATAGCCCTTATGGAGGTAACCCTAGAGCATATAGCTTTGGTGATCGGAGGGCAATGTGCTACTGGTAAACACAGAACATCTCTTACAAAAGACCACTTCTTTAAGGATGAGAAATGTAACCAACCAATAAGAATAAAAACAGCCACCTAGGCAAACTAAGGCAACATAGGAACCAGTTCCAGATGAAGGAACAAGATAGAACTATAGAAGAAGAATTAAGTGAAGTGAAGACAGAAAATCTACCCAAGAAATTGTTCAGGGTAGTGATCATAAAGAGGATCAACGAGCTTAGGAAATAAAGAGTGCATAGAGAAGTTAATAGTTTTTAGCAACGAGTTAGAGAAGAAAAGAACAACCAAACAGAGATGGAGAATATAGTAAGTGAAATGAAAAATAAAGGAAAATAACAGTAGACTAAATAATGCAGAGAAACAGATCAGTGAGCTGGAAGACATACGAGTGGAAATCACTATTGGTGAACAGAAAAGAAGAATAAAGAGTGAGGAGAATTGAGGACAGTTTGAGACCTCTGAGAAAACATCAAGCACACTAATAGAGATCCCAGAAGTAGATGACAGAGAGAAAGGGACTGAGAACAGATTTGAAGGCATAATAGATGAAAAATTCTCTAACCTGGGAAAGGAAACAGACATCCAAGTACAGGAAGCACAGACAATCAAAAATAGGATTAACCAAAGGAGGACCACACCAAAACAAATTGTAATTAAAATGGCAGGAATTAAAGAATGAATATTAAAAGCAGCAAATGAAAAGTAACAAGTAACATACAAGGGAATGCCCATAACACAACTGAGTTTTCAGCAGAATTTCTGCAGGGCAGAAAGGAATGACATTGTATATTTAAAGTGATGAAAGGGAAAACACTACAACCAAGAATACTTTACCCAGCAAGGCTCTTGCTAAGATTTGATGGATAGAACAAAAGCTTTACAGACAGGCAGAAGCTGGAAGAGTTCAGTGTCACCAAATCAGCTCTACAAGAAATGCTAAAGCAGCTTCTCAAAATGAAAAAGAAAAAGCTACAACTAGGAACATATCATAAATATAGTGAATCACCCACATAAAAATACAGTAGGAAGGTTAAAAGTCAAAGTAGTAAAATCATCTACTTCCACAGTCAGAAGTCAAAGGATACATGAAACAATAAGATGTGAAATATTATATCATTAACAGTATCATTAGGGGAAGAGAGTACCAATGCAGAGTTGTTAAAAAGCATTTGAAATAAGAGATAAGCAACTTAAAACAGTCATTTTGTTGTTTGCTATAAAACAACAATATATATATATATATTTTGCTATAAAAAACCTCAAGGTAACCACAAACAAAAAAAAACTATAATAGATTCACACACACAAAATAAAAGGAATTCAAACATAACATTAAAGACAGTCATTAAGTCAAAAGAGAATGAAAGAAGAAAGGAACTAAAAAGACCAACAAAGCAACCCCAAAACAACAAAATGGCAATAAGATCATATAAATCGGTACTTACATTAAATGGAAATGGATTATATGCTCCAATCAGAAGACAGAGTTCAACATCTATTAATAATAAAATTATTCAGAAAGTTGTCTAGAGGGAACATGCTGCTGCTGCTGCTGCTAAGTCGCTTCAGTCGTGTCCGACTCTGTGCGACCCCGTAGACGGCAGCCCACCAGGCTTCCCTGTCCCTGGGATTCTCCAGGGCAAGAACACTGGAGTGGGTTGCCATTTCCTTCTCCAATGCATGAAAGTGAAAAGTGAAAGTGAAGTCGCTCAGTCATGTCCAACTCTTCATGACCCCATGGACTGCAGGCTACCAGGCTCTTCCACCCATGGGATTTTCCAGGCAGGAGTACTGGAGTGGGATGCCATTGCCTTATCTGAGAGGGAACATACCTCAACATAATAAAAACTATATATGATAAAAGTGAAGTGAAAGTGAAAGTCACTCAGTCGTGGCTGACTCTTTGAGACCCCATGGACTATACAGAATACTGGAGTGGGTAAACTTTCCCTTCTCCAGGGGATCTTCCCAACCCAGGGATTGAACCCATGTCTACTGCCTTGCAAGCAAGGTTCTTTACTATCTAAGCCACCAGGAAAGTCCTTGTGGGAAGCCTGGGTTCAGTCCCTGGGTAGGGAGGATCCCCTGGAGATGGGAATGGCTACCCCCTCCAGTATTCTTACCTGGAGAATTCCATGGACAGAGAAGCCTGGCGGTTCATAGTCCATGGGGTCACACAGGGTCAGACATGACTGAGCGACTAACACTTTCACATACATGACAAGCCCACAGTATACTCAACTGCGAAAAGCTTAGAGCATTTTCTTTACCATTAGGAGCAAGACAGAATGTCCTCTTTCACTGCTTTTTTTCTACATAATATTCAAAGTCCTAACCACAATAATTAAACAAGAAAAAGAAAAAAGAGGGGTACTCCAAATTGGAAAGAAAGAAGTGAAACTGTCACTGTTTGAAGGTGACATGATACTAAATGTATAAAATCCTAAAGAAGTCAGTAGAAAACTGCTAGATCTTATCAATCAATGAATTCAGAAAAGGTTCAGGATACAAAGTTGATATATAGAAACCTATTATTTTTCTATACACTAACAATATACCATCAGAAAGAAAAATTAAGAAAATCCTATTTTTAATCACATGAAAAAGAATAAAATGCCTAGGAATAAACCTACCTAAGGAGGTAAAATACATGTACCCCAAAACTATAATATATTGATGAAAGAAATTGAAGATGACACAAACAGATGAGAAGATATACCATGTTCATGGACTGGAATAGTTAATGTTAAATGACCATACTACCCAAGACAATATACAGGTTCAATGCAATCCCGATTAAAATACCAAGGGCATTTTTCACAGAACTGGAACAAATAACTTTAAAATTTGTATGCAACCACAAAAGTCCCTGGGTCTTCCCTGATGGCTCAGATAGTAAAGAGTCTGCCTGAAATGCAGGAGACCTGAGTTCGATCCCTGGGTTGGGAAGATATGAAGAAAGAAATGGCAGCAAAAGACCCCGAATAGCCAGAAATATATAATATGCATATAGTCATACCCATATAAACATAATATATATTATATACCACATATACATATCATATATATGACATAATTATATGCAGTATGTATATTATATATAATTATGTAATATAATTATATGTCATATATATAATATAATGTATATTATATACACACACACACACAATTGAGCCATAAAAAAGGATGAGATTTTTGCCATTTGCAACAACATGGATGGACCTGGAGGGTATTATGCTAAAAGAAATAATACCAAGAAGACAAATGTTATATGATATCACCTATGTGTGGGATCTAAAGACAAACAAATTAGTGAATGTAACAAAAAAGAAACAGACTCACATATAGAGAGTGAACTAGTTGTTACCAGTAGGGAGAGTGAAGTAGGGTAGCAGAAAGTTAGGGGTAGGGGATGAGGAGGTACAAATTACTATGTATAAAATAAATAAGCGACAAAGATATACACCACAGGGAATATACGCAATATTTTGTATAATTATAATGGAACATAGCCTTTAGAATTTGTGAGTTATTATACTGTGCACCTGAAGCTTACATAATAATGTACACCAACTATACTTCAATAAAAATGAAAAAAAAAAAATGTTAGTATCCAGCACCCACTAGCTGTGACAAGTCTTCTCAAATTTTAATTGCCCCTTTTCTGCCCTCTCACGTGTTCTTGATGTTCAGAAACAATCATTCTCATTTCTCCATCTCTCCAAGTGCATTGCTGCTGCTACTGCTAAGTTGCTTCAGTTGTGTCCGACTCTGTGTGACCATTAGTTGGGGCTTACTTCTCTCTAGACTTTGGTAGTGGAGAACTGAGTTAATCATTTATTTGTCTATTCAGTACAATACAAGTTGAGCACTGACCATGAGATGTTCCAGGTGAAGTGCCAGCTAATGGAACATAATAAGATCTACACCCTCTTGGAGCTTATGTTCAAGTAGGAATGGCCGACAGTTAACAATATATGTAATGATTAACTCTGTTAACAGAAACCTATTAGTCATAGAAGATGATAAATGGATGAAATAAAAGAAAGAAAACGTGAGCAATAAGGAGAAGAATGCATGCTGGGATTATATTAAGCCTCAAGGAGAGAGTTAAAATGCTTCACTTTACTCATTGGCTCAGTTTTTTAAAAAATAATTAGTGATTCAGAATTATATATTGTCTCAAAATCAAAACATTATTTACTTCTGACTCATCTAAAATGGTAACATGTAATCAACTCAAAATTACTGCAAATATCCTTAATATAATTTCTTTCTTATAGTCTGAATAGAGAAAGGCATATCAATTTTCTATAGGAAATTTCCCACCCTCATGGAGACCAACTTCTTTATTTTACTCATTGCCATAAGGCTAGATAATCACAAATAGAACTTGAAGAAAATTTGCATATGCATCAAAGGAAATAATGTGGGCACAAATGTGCTTCAAGAAAAACCTATAAATAACTGTAAAATGAAAATGCTTATTTTAATTTACATAAGTATCTCCATATATATGTATCTCTTAAAAATTCATTCATAGGATTTTTGGTAGATGTATTATTGTCCTATGTCTGCTGTAAAAAATTACCACAAATTGAGTGGGTTAAAACAGCAAAATTTATTCTCTCACAATTCAGGAGGCTACATATCTAAAATCAAGGTGTTTGTGGGGCTCCACTCCCTCTAAGGGCTCCAGGGAAGAATCCTTCCTTGCCTCTTCTAGCTTCTCATGACTGTTGGTATTGGCTTCCTTGGCTTGAGACCACATCCCTTCAGTCTCTGCCTCTGTGTGCCTGTGTCTTCTCTTCTGTGTGTTTCTCATAAAAACTCTTTACATTGTATATAAGCCTTACCCAGAAGATCCAGGAATATTTTCTCATCTCAAGATCCTTAAGTTAATCACATGTACAGAGATCAAATTGCCAACCTCCGCTGAATCATCGAAAAAGCAAGAGAGTTCTGGAAAAACATCTATTTCTGCTATGCCAAAGCCTTTGACTGTGTGGATCACTATAAACTGTGGAAAACTCTCAAAGAGATGGGAATACCAGATCACCTGACGTGTCTCTTGAGAAACCTGTATGCAGGTCAGGAAGCAACAGTTAGAACTGGACATGGAACAACAAACTGGTTCCAAATAGGAGAAGGAGTACATCAAGACTGTATATTGTCACCTTGCTTATTTTACTTATATGCAGAGTACATCATGAGAAACGCTGGGCTGGAAGAAACACAAGCTGGAATCAAGATTGCCGGGAGAAATATCAATAACCTCAGATATGCAGATGACATCACCCTTATGGCAGAAAGTGAAGAGGCACTGAGAAGCCTTTTGATGAAAGTGAAAGAGGAGAGTGAAAAAGTTGGCTTAAAGCTCAACATTCAGAAAACGATCATGGCATCTGGTCCCATCACTTCATGGGAAATAGATGGGGAAACAGTGGAAAGAGTGTCAGACTTTATTTTTTTGGGCTCCAAAATCACTGCAGATGGTGATTGTGGCCATGAAATTAAAAGACACTTACTCCTTGCATATTAAAAAGCAGAGATATTACTTTGCTAACAAAGGTCCATCTAGTCAGGCTATGGTTTTTCCAGTGGTCATGTATGGATGTGAGAGTTGGACTGTGAAGAAAGCTGAGGACCGAAGAATTGATGCTTTTGAAATGTGCTGTTGGAGAAGACTCTTGAGAGTCCCTTGAACTGCTCTTTGGAAGGAAAGTTATGACCAACCTAGATAGCATATTAAAAAGTGGGGCATTACTTTGCTAACAAAGGTCCATCTAGTCAAGGCTATGGTTTTTCCAGTAGTCACGTATGGATATGAGAGTTGGACTGTGAAGAAAGCTGAGCACCGAAGAATTGATGCTTTTGAAATGTGCTGTTGGAGAAGACTCTTGAGAGTCCCTTGAAGTGCAGGGAGATCCACCCAGTCCATCTTAAAGGAGATCAGTCCTGGGTGTTCATTGGAAGAACTGATGTTGAAGCTGAAACTCCAGTACTTTGGCCACCTTATGCAAAGAATTGACTCATTGGAAAAGACCTTGATGTTGGGAAAGATGGGGGTAGGAGGAGAAGGGGATGACAGAGGATAAGATGGCTGGATGGCATCACTGACTCGACGGACATGAGTTTGGGTAAATTCCGGGAGTTGGTGATGGACAGGGAGTCATGGCGTGCTGCTGTTCATGCGGTCACAGAGAGTCAGACATGACTGAGCGAATGAACTGAACTGAACTGAACTGAAAGAGACCCTACTGCTGAAAATGCTAACATGAATAAATTCTGGGGTTAGCACCTGAACATGTCTTTACTAAACCCAGTACAGGGGGTTTGATTTTCATTTTGGTACTCACATTTTTATTTCAATTGTCTTATAGCTTAAACCATTTACCATAGTTCCTAATTATAGCCCATCAATATATGCAATGAAAATATTTTAGACAGTAAAATACAGAGTAAAAATGCAATTTTATAAACTACACATGCACTGCCTGAAGATACTGACTGAACGTTAATAATATATTTGGGGGGGAATATTTAATTTTGATGAAAACAGAAATATATCTTATGTAATAGACTTGATTTTCTTCCCTCCGGCCATGAACTCTATTAGTTACTTAGACAACCCTGTGATTCTGCATAAAATAAAAATGTTACAGAAAATACCAATTGGAAGTAAAATGTCAGAGTGATACCTTTTATACCACAAAGGATAGAAACAAAAGGGAAAGAACTGGAAAAATTTGAAGCATCCATACAAGAAAAGGTAAATGAAGAAAGAAAGAATTTTAATGAAATAGAAACATTTATGCAAAAGAGCAGAAATAAAATGGAAACACATCATTTAGTTTACTAGGCACAAGTGAAACAGGCATTTGAAAACTAATGAATTCATAGACTGTTATCTCAGATTTTCTGGTATATTCTGCTTCTCTCCTGAAATTCATATATCTAACCGAACTGCCTCAGGGAACACTGGGGTTGGAAAATTCTTTTGCCTCTTTGGACATTACAAAACTCTTCCTACCTCAGGGACAGTGATCTAGTAGGTACCAATGGCAAGTCAAAATGGCCATTAGTGAGAATACAGAAGACCTCCTGACAACATTTACTTACCCACTATTGCATTGCTCTGAGCCCATCATCTTCTTCACTCTTAAAACTTGCCGTTCAGTGCTGCGCTGAGCCTGTTTCCTCTCTAAGGAAGCAGTAATGCATTTGATTGAGCCTCCCTTTCTCTGAGAGTGACCAGTGTAGATTTATTTGTTTCCTTTCTTCTTTCCCCTGTGTAAGGTTGCAAAACTTTTCCACTTCAACTACAAAACTGCACTGGGATCCTTTGGTTCTCTGTGTTCTTGAACAATAAAGAAATCTTTTACCTCAATTCAATAACAAATTAAAGACAGAAGAGCAAAAGCAAATTTGCTGATTTAGAAGTCATCATTTATCCTTGTTCTTTTTTACATCTTTCAAAAGAGAAGGAAAGTTCTCTGGCAGAAATTAGGTGATCCCAAGGGGATGGTGGGCATGTTTAATGAAACCAGCACTATTTGATCAACTGCTTTTGCATAATTGAGAGGAAAAGATTTGCTGTCACTCCAACTTTTATGATGGCTCAAAAATACCTTCATAAAAATCAACCTTTTAAAATTATATAGCCAAAGCCCTAGCATCCTACTTCATTGTCTTTATTCAATAAAGATTTTAAAGAGGAATGAAATGATCGTTATTCAGTTTTCATTCTCACCTGAAATCATCTGCTGGTGGTAAAATCGGTCAATGTGACGTGGATGAGTTCTAATGGAAATTGACGTTAACTCACTGTGAGGCCACTAAATCAGAGGTAGCCAATCAACTATGTTCTGCACCGTGAGTTTGATTTTCCTACATATATGTTCCGTATGATTGTCAGTTTTATACTCGTCAGTGAGTGCTGGGTTGGACTTGGTAATATGAGAATATAAAACGTACAGTACTCTCAGTGGCTAGTGAGAGCTAGTGTAACTTGATGTTATGTTGCTGGGAGAAATATTTTTCTGGCAGTTTGGAAGAAATCATGTAAGAAGATGCTATGACCTTTGGAGGAAAAACCCAATCCAAATTTAAGAGGTGTTATTTTGGGCTTGAAGTTCTTTGCAGATCTACTTTAAATATTTAGCTATCTTGTTATGTAATATGAGTATTACAGTTTTAATCTCTGCTGTGATTTAGAAAGGAATAAAGAAGTAGTGATCTGTTTACAGTACATATTAACTGAATGCATTCATTTGCATAATACCTCTTTAGGGATGGACTACATTATACAGAGATTTCTATATGTAGAACTGCAGGAATATTTTAGGCTTCAGTGACACTGAGGTCTTAACTTAAAGTCTATTAGATTAGCACAACAACATTTCCTGATTAAAAATTCCCATTACTGATGAGATGACTTCTGAGAAGCACTTTTCACCTTATGGTGCCAGAAACAGGGTAGAATACATTTTCTTGTTTGAAAGTGAATTTCATATAGAAAGGCATGGAGTTGCTTTTAAAGATATGAAAGGAATCGCTCTTTGATGCTGGGGGAATTTAAATGATCTGGAGAAAAAAATCTACCACACAACTCCACACCTTAAAAATATTTAAATTCCAAATTTGGATGGTATGGGGAGGGTGGTGGGAAGGGGGTTCAGGATTGGGAACACGTGTACACCCATGGCAGATTCATGTTGATGTATGGCTAATACATCAAACTAATACAATATTGTAAAGTAATTAGCCTCCAATTAAAATAAATACTTTTAAATTAAAAAAAATTATAAGGGCAGCAATGTAAAAATATTGATTCCACGGAGATTTCAATTTTGACACATTCCTTAAAAAATGAAGTCTTGATACTTGTTTTCGATTGCAAACTACTCATCTTTCTTTTAATTGGTTGGTTATTTGTGGTAGATTAAATCTTGGTTTCTCAGTGTTTCCTTTTCTTCCCTGTGAGAAACACCCTTCTCCACAATCAGCCTTGATCACGTGACTTTTATTACTCTTCTTTATGAGAAGATTTTTCTTCTCCACACATGGACAGCAACCTTATCCTGTAACTTGGTTTAGCCAGTGAGCTGTGAGTGAGCAGAGACAAATGTTTAAGAGCCACCAGTGTTCTGTCATCTCTTTAAGCATGCTATGGAAATGGCAGTATCTATCCTGTATGTTCCTTCAACCCGGATATGAAACAGATTTCCACTTGACATACAATGTACAATACAGTAACCCTTGTTTATTCACATGACAGACCTTTGTTATGGAAACCACTGGCATTGTCTCTGTGTGTCTTGTGTTGCTGTTATAGCCATTGATGTTACTGTAATGATAAACTGCTGCTGCTAAGTCACTTCAGTTGTGTCCAACTCTGTGCGACCCCATAGATGGCAGCCCATCAGGCTCCCCCGTCCCTGGGATTCTCCAGGCAAGAACACTGGAGTGGGTTGCCATTGCCTTCTCCAATGATAAACTAGGGGAAGTTAAATGGCACAGCATTTTAGAATTCAAAATAATTATTGCAAATATTGGGGAGCAGGAAGATGAAGTTTAATCATAAAAAATAAAAGAACAATGCTGCAATATCAATGCATGTTTCTTTCTTTCTTTGAAGGTTATATAATATTTCACAGGGCCGATTACATCAATTTTTACCTCTTACATGGACTAAACCGAATCATTCCACAATTTAGATTTTCATGTACATCACATGAAGATGAATGCCTCCGTTGTCAGCCCTTCTCCAGCCTCCCCTTCCCCTTCTGCTGCTTCTCCTTCTCTTTCTGTCTTTAACAAACCTTTTAAAAGCACTTCTAGCAATCAAACTTTTATTTGCTCTTACCCTATGAAAATAAGATAATCGGATTGCTTTTTCTCCTTTTCTATGTCGATTATGGAATTTCTTTGCTCCCACTTTTCTCAACTCACTAAAGCCAAATGTTTTGGAATAGGAAGACAGGAAGTTGTCTGGCAGGTGAATGGAAGTACCAGAGAGTGTAATTCCTTGGGCTCTAGAATTCTAGTGTGAAAATGTACCCAAGAAGGCACAAGCTGTCTATGTTTTTGGCTTTATGTATAGGTACCCTGCATGAGTAGAGAACTCCATTAGTTTGGAAGGCGTATGAATAGAAATAAACATTCACCTTGATTTTTATTTTTATTTTTTTTATTGTGCAGCCTTAAAGATATTTAGCTGGAGTCTTAGGACTTCCCTGGTGGCTCAGATGGTAAAGCGTCTGTCTACAATGCGGGAGACCTGGGTCCATTCCCTGGGTCGGGAAGATTCCCTGGAGGAGAAAATGGCAACCCATTCCAGGACTCTTGCCTAGAAAATCCCATGGACAGAGGAGCCTGGTGTCCATGGGGTTGCAAAGAGTCAGACACGACTGAGTGACTTCACTCACTTAAGGTGTCTAGTCTTTGAATGAGGCAAATATTTTAATAAAATATAGCTAAAATTACTGTTCAACTGATTCAGTTAAATATAAATGCCATCATCTGTAGTAAAAATTTCATTGAACCCAAGTTCATATCCCAAGTTCATTGACAAACAATGAAGTCAAACAAACTAAAATGGAATTTGGAGCAGCATGTGGGCTAAGTCATCTCAGTTGTGTCTGACTCTTTACGACCCTGTGGACTGTTAGCCCACCAGGCTCCTCTCTCCATGGGAGTCTCCAGGCAAGAACACTGGAGTGGGTAGAGAAGGGTTTATTGTGAGGGCCAAGCAAGGAGAACAAGGCAGCTCATGCTCAAAAGGCTGGAATTCCCCTATGGGTTTGGGGGAAGCATTTTTAAAGGCCAGATGAGTGAGGGGAGTTGCAGGTATGTGCTCAGGTCCTGCACAGTTCTTTAACTGGTTGATGGTATGGTAGAAGGGGTTAACATTATTGACCCTGAGGCTCCACTCAGTCTGTGGGCTACTGGGCTGATGGTCAGGTAATTCAAGAAGGTGCTTCAGATCCTGTTATATATATATACTTCAGAGAGGAATTGAAGATTCTGTGACTGCCATATGGCTGATTAACTTTTAAATTGTTATCCGTTCTCTTGGCCTAGCTGCTACTTTTGGCACTACAGGTTCACATCTTTTCAATTGTTGATTCTTGAGTCAGACTTTCATGACTCAGGGGAAGCCTGGGAAGACTACAGTTTTCTCACAAACAAGAGGCAGGCAGAGGACATGGAGGGAGGGGTCTGTCCTGGGAAGACTCCATAAGGGTCAAGCTTGATTACAAAATAAAAACACAATTCTTGGTAGAAAATTGAAACAATGATTATTAAGAGAGCAAAAATAAAGCAAAAGCCATAAGAAGTTGTAACAAGGTATTGCTTGTATTATATTTCTAGTATGAATATAAGATTGTTTTCTTACATCTATCAATAACCTCAAAAAAGTAAATGTGAAATTCTCTATTTGGCTAATCATATTTTTATTTTTTGCTGTTTTTTAAATTTTGTTTCATTTATTTTTTTAATAGAAAATATGAAATATGAGCCATGGCAACTTTCCATCTAAACTTTACTGGTAACAGAAAAAGTATCTCATAAATAATAGTGCTTCCCGTGTCTATTACTTTCAATACAACCACTGCATGGCTAGGATTAATCTCTTAATCTAGCTCATTACCGTCCATTAGTCAAAGAACATAACACTGGATTAAGACAGGTGATTAAAATATCACCTAGAAGGAAATGGCAACCCACTCCAGTGTTCTTGCCTGGAGAATCCCAGGGACGGGGGAGCCTGCCCCTGGTCCATAGACGGTGGGCTGCCGTCTATGGGGTCACACAGAGTCAGACACGACTGAAGTGACTTAGCAGCAGTAGCAGCAAGATGGTGACATTAGTGTTCAGAGCAAGCATTTGTATTTGTCAAATGATGGAATCACCTCCCAACTTTTAATTATTTACCATACACGCACGCGCACACACACACAAACGCACACACACACGCACATGCGCACGCGCACGAGCCATCTATTTGCTAACAGTTTTGACTCTTATTTATAGGATGTTTTATATTAAAAACTTTTTCATTGCATCTAAACTATATTGCTCCAAAGTGAAATAAAAATGGAGAAAGTCTGAGGAAGAATTAGAATTAGTTACATTAGACAGAATGAGGAATGAGAATTGAAAGGGAATCTAAAATCAAAGAAAGCAAGAAAGAAATGAAAAGATCATGCAAAAAGAAAGTAAAGGAGGTGATTTTAGCCTTAAATGCCTTCCTTGGTCAGGAATTTAGACTTTTCTAGCAATATGCTTTATAAACAAATGGCCAAAATCTTAATAGGTAGATAATTCTGAGAACATAAAGAAAACTCAGAGAAATTCAAATTAAAAATATGTGAATATGGAGCCAATTGAGAAAATGAAAGAAAACTGAGAAACCATTCCTCTTTCTCCCTCATTTAGATCTCCTCCTTCAAGGCATGCTCCTTGGAAAGTGATATGAAACCCTAGAATGAATCTCTGTACTCTGAAACATTCAAAGTATGCTTCCCATTGTTACAGAATTCAAGGTGTATCATAGAGAGAAAAGCATACTCATTTTTTACCTTACATAAGACAAAATTTCAGAAGACAGCATTCAGAGATATTCTTGATAAATTAAGTAAATTGAGCATACTCAATTGTGCTTGCATCTTCTATGTTTTCTTTTTCTGCCTAGAAAACAAAGTCCATTTTTCCTTATCCATTTTCAGAAATAAAATATTGCAATCCTTTAGTATACTGTATTGGTGTTTTTCCTTCTGGCTTACTTCACTCTGTATAATAGGCTCCAGTTTCATCCACCTCATTAGAACTGATTCAAATGTATTCTTTTTAATGGCTGAGTAATACTCCATTGTGTATATGTACCACAGCTTTCTTATCCATTCATCTGCTGATGGACATCTAGGTTTCTTCCATGTCCTGGCTATTATAAACAGTGCTGCGATGAACATTGGGGTACACGTGTCTCTTTCCCTTCTGCTTTCCTCAGTGTGTATGCCCAGCAGTGGGATTGCTGGATCATAAGGCAGTTCTATTTCCAGTTTTTTAAGGAATCTCCACACTGTTCTCCATAGAGGCTGTACTAGTTTGCATTCCCACCAACAGTGTAAGAGGGTTCCCTTTCCTCCACACCCTCTCCAACATTTATTATTTGTAGACTTTTGGATCGCAGCCATTCTGACTGGTGTGAAATGGTACCTCATAGTGGTCTTGATTTGCATTTCTCTGATAATGAGTGATGTTGAGCATCAGCAAAAGTGACGCTGATGTATGGAACAGTCTTATGGAATCTGTGGGAGAGGGAGAGGGTGGGAAGATTTGGGAAAATGGCATTGAAACATGTAAAATATCATGTATGAAACGAGATGCCAGTCCAGGTTCAATGCACAATACTGGATGCTTGGGGCTAGTGCACTGGGACGACCCAGAGGGATGGTATGGGGAGGGAGGAGGGAGGAGGGTTCAGGATGGGGAGCACATGTATACCTGTGATGGATTCATTTTGATATTTGGCAAAACTAATACAATTATGTAAAGTTAAAAAAAAAAAAACAAACCCAAAAACATTGCAATCCTTTCATTTCTGCTTCTGACTGTAATCTGCTGCCCCACCTACAAGTATGGGGTGTGAAAATGAGAAATAAGGGGTATGTTGAAAAACACTAGTGACAGGTCAAGGGGTGAAAGTTTTAACTGACCTGGAATAAGCAGTGATCAGTCAAAGCAGGATGGGGTGCAAGCGAGTTGGTCGACCTGTATGAGTCAACCTGTATCAGTAGAAAATCAATTCTGAAATTTTCTGAAATTTTCAGACTGCTGAGTTGGAACCTGGTTTACTGAAAGCCTGAGAGAGATTTATGAGTATGGCTACAATGTCATGTTCCTATATAATTTACCTTATCATTTCCTTACGATTCCTGAGTAAAAACATCTTTGTGTTTTTTCCTCATCAGCCAGGTTTCCCCATTGAAACATAATAATAATGAGTACAAAGTAGTAGAAAGTTTATGTGTTAATTTGATTTGTCTGTCTGTCTGATTTATGTGTTAATTTGATCTGTCATTTATGTGTTAATATGATTTTACACATGAACTGGATTAGATTTACCTGAGGGCCCATTCACAGGATCTCAAAGACTAGAAAAACTGCAATAAGAGGAGGAGTGGGCAACTTCCCTGAAATCCAAAGACTATTATATAACTGTACTCCTGAGGTCAAAGTGTCTCTTCTCTTGGGAAGCAATACATGGTCATGGTTAAAAGTATGATCTATTAAACTAAAATGCCCGTTGATTCTGCCAGTCTGTGTTGACCATGGCAAGCTTTGTGAATAGTGTGAGCCTCAGTTTCCTCATCAGTAAAAAATGGGAAATGCTCTATTATCCTCTCTGTAAGATTTTGGAGAGAATTAACTAAATAAATGGGTTTCCCTGGTGGCTCAGAGGTAAAAAGTCTCCTTGCCAATACAGGAGATGCGGGCTCGATCCCTGGGTCAGGATGATCCCTTGGAAAAGGAAATGGCAATCCACTCCAGTATTCTTGCCTGGGAAATCCCATGGACAGAGGAGCCTGGCAGACTGCAGTCCATGGGGTCGCAAAAAAGTCAGACATGACTTAGTGACTAAGCAAATATGTGAATAGTTATAAAAGTGTCTGGTACATACTATACAAGTGAATCAGCATTGTATTAGTGGTAACAGAGATCTAGGACCTATTTCCCCTGTGTTTTCTCCCAAAGTCTCTCTGTTCTGGCTTTATTCTCCACTTTTAGTTGTGATGAAAATATTCTCACTTGTGGACTCTGGATCTCCTACTCCTATCACCAAGTATCCTTAGCCCTAGCTGTTCTAGCAATTAGAAGAAGGGCAGAGAACAGACATATGTTATATTTAAATATTTTTTAGAAGAGGGCGCTCAATAGACAGAGGAATCTTGGGAGACATTTCAGTTCTGGGACATGTGGGAAAAAGCAGAAAAAATACAGATGAAAGTTGGTATTGCTGGAGTACATCTGTGTGAGTGAGGGCATCTATCACAATGAAATTAAATTGCACAAAGAATGAGGAAAGTTATCAGAGCCGTGTTCATTTTAGAAAGTGTAAAACTAAAAAAAAAAAAAAGAAAAGAAACTTACCTAGGTTTTTGGAAAATGATTTTTGTAGGCTTATTATTTCTATTCTGACTACATTATGACTCAAAGGTTCATGTTGTGCTATCTTTAATGCTGTGTCACTCAGTCGTGTCCTACTCTTTGCCACCCCGTGAACTGCAGCACGCTAAGCTTCCCAGTCCTTCACCTCTTCCTGGAGTTGACTCAAACTCACGTCCATTCAGTCGATGATATCGTCTAACCATCTCATCTTCTGTCACCACCTTCTCCTCGTGCCCTCAAGCTCAAAAGCATAAGTGTCTTTTCCAGTGAGTTGGCTCTTCACATCAGATGGCCAAAGTATTGGAGTTTCAGTCAGTCCTTTCTATGAATATATTCAGGGTTGATTTCCTTTAGGATTTACTGGCTGTCCAAGGGACCCTCAAGAGTCTTCTCCAGCACCAAAGTTCAAAAATATCAATTCTTTGGCACTTAGCTTTCTTTACGATCCAACTCACACATCCATACATGACTACTGGAAAAACCATGGCTTTGACTATATGGACCTTTGTCAGCAAAGTGATGTCTCCGCTTTTTAATATTCTGTCTGGGTTTTTCATAGCTTTTCATCCAAAGAGCAAATGTCTTTTAATTTCATGCCTACAGTCACTGTGAGAAATGATTTTGGAGCCCACAAAAATAAAGTCTGTCACTGTTTCCATTGTTTACCCATCTATTTGCCATGAAGTAATGGGACTGGATGCTGTGATCTTTGTTTTTTGAATGCTGAGCTTTAAGCCAGCTTTTTCATTCTCTTTTCACTTTCAAGAGGCTCTTTAGTTCCTCTTCACTTTCTGCCACTAGGTTGGTGTCATCTGCATATCTGAGGTTATTGATATTTCTTCTGACAGTCTTGATTCCTTAATATAACTAGGTTAATAAGACACAGGCTTTCATGAATGTTTGATTTTCTGTTCATAGCACCTTTCATCAAATGAGACTTGTTTACTGTGTTCATCTTTTTTTTCACCAGAGTGTTGCCAATTTACATCCAAAAAGCACATTACACCCAGAGTGACTTGCCTTGTTACTTTCTGTAGCAACTGGTTTCCTATTTTGGCAGGGAATATAAGCAAATTCATATGGAATATGTTTCCGGATTTTGTTTCAAGAAAGTTATTTTTGAATAGGGGATTCATAGGACTTAGTAAAATTTTATCCCTTTCTAATATGCCACTCCTTGATTTCCTTACAAGGCTACATTACTGTTTATTTTTATTTTCCTTTTTTTGGTTTCTTTTTTCTCCTTGTTTAATGTTAATAGTATTTTAGATGGCCTAAAACTTCCTATTCTATTAAATACACTTTCTATGTTTTACCTAATTCAGCAATGCTCCCACTCTGATTATGATAATGAAATAGACCAATGCTTTTTGGAGAATTATTCCAAGATATTTGAAATGTACCAAAAAGACTTTGAGTCATTTCTATGGGAAACAGATTGTTAAAAATCCATAGTAACAGAGACTCAAATATTTAAGTCCTGACCCCTCAGGAAATTCACTAGTTATGGAAAATCTTGGAAATAGTTTTCCTATTATTATTAAAAATGGGTTTAAAAAAATCAATTTATGATGAGTTCTCCAGTTAAGTCAGTTTATTTTAAAATCTTTAGTCTGTGATTAATAGAATTTTAGTTTATTTAAATTTCAAGGACCACCTAATCTGTATCAATAACTGAAAATATTTGAGGTAAAAACAAAATGAGAATTTTATCACAAAAAAGAAAGGGAAATACAATGGAGAAGGAATAGTATGGGAAAGCTTGGTGGAATAGTAGAGGAAAGCCCAAAAGATGCTCTCAGAAGCTTCATGCTATTAAGCTAACTATTACTTGGAAATTAATTCAGCTTTATGGGAGAGTTTATGAAGAGTAATTTGAAAGAATGTATGACACATAGCTTCTAATTGATCTGTAAAGACGTATATCTGCTATCCCTTAATTATCTCTTAACCACTAAGCAGCTTGAAGAGAGAATTAATCATTAGAGGTAATGCTACAAGAAAAGTAATAGAGGGAACTTTTTCTGCCAGCTGTCCTAAAGTCCTGGGCATGGTAGGAATTCATGTGAGAATCCACATATGATTTAGAAAGACTTGTGCCTAAAGTTTGGGGATGCACCAAACTCAGCAGCAGTTATTATTTAAAAATATACACAGTTACATCTGGGCATATGCCTCTTTCTGTTAGGTAGAAGCATATACATGTTGATACATCCACTGAATATTTTTCAGCTTGAATAGATTATATTGTGCTTGGGAAAGCAATCCAAATAACTTTCCTAAACATGGCTGATTCCACACAGGCAAACTTATGTACAAAATGTCCTGATTTTACATGTGCATTCCAGTAAAGAAATGTGTATTAAAAATGTATATCAATGATGACAATGGAAAATAGAAATATTATCTATGAAAATAAATAAAGGAAAATAGGTTTTTTAAACATAATTCTTCCTCTATTCAGATCCTAACATCCCCTTCCTTTTTAATTGTCAGCCAGTAAAATGCACGATTTGAGGCAATTAGATAAGGAACTTCCCATGTACACTGGTTGCAAAATATATTTTTGAGAATCACTGAAACAGATCCAATTCCCCAACACTAATCATCTAAGAAATTGTGAAATAACCATTTTTTTGGTAAATATAAATCTGAAAGATATTGAACATACATTGAATGTATGTAGTCTGCATATTCAATAAGTAGGTGGTAGGTGGATCACTGAATGACTATATAGAATATTTTAACTTTATTTGATTGAAAATTAGCACCATCGAAAATGTTTAAGTAAAGAGAAAATACAAATGTTTATGGGATGCTGGAGTCAACAGCATGTTCAGAAGCGCTCTACAGAGGCATAGACACATCCATACCGTAAAATGAATCCAATGGAAGGGAAGAAAGTGAAATTGGGCTCCAGAGTTTTTGGATCAGGGTAGTTGGAAAGGAGAAAGACTTTAAGGAGAAATATAGAAAATTGCTAAAGACACAGATTTAGAAATCAGCTCCATAGAAGTAATATCAGAAGCAATAGGAGGTAATCAGATCTTCATTTATGATAAAATTAACTGCCACTTATTAAACCTTTATTATGTTCCACTTTGCTTAGTGCTTTTATTTTATTTCATTAATTCTCACAACTCTTTGAAGCTAGTATTATCACTCACAAGCCTCCCCCATTTATAGAGGTAGAAGTGGTGCTCTGGAAACCAAATGATTTGTTAAAATTACAGTTGGTAAGTGGTAGACTGGAGATTTGAATATGTCTTTTTGGTTCAAGACATAAATTCTTAAATCTTTTTGTGCTTCTGTTTGCTTCTCTATCAAGACAGATAGTTTAGCAAGATAAGGGAACAAGTTAAAACAATGGGGCATCTTCCAGTTTAGGTGGGATGCAGAAGTTTAGATGCAGTGGGAAAGAGGCAATTTAAGGTGAAAGACCTAGTCAAACATATGAGAAGAAATCACATGCTTTATCTGTCATTTCATAGAAGGAAAGAGAGAAGCTATCTAATGGAGAGCAAGGCATATAATCATAGAAGGGCCTCGAGATATATATGACATGAGAGAAAAGTTCATAGATGTGGACATACAGGCTTTTTTTTTTTTTTTTGGAAGAGGGAAGTTCAAAAAATTTCAAAATACATTAATATGGTTATTATGAAAGCAGTCATTTTCAATTGCCCTTATATGTTATCACAGGGTCATTAGAAACCTGTCAAAGTTTTATCAGTTTTGAGGACGTTTTTAAAATAAAAAAATGCAAATTTTAAGCTTTCCAATAGAACAAACCAGACAGAGATGGAGTACAACAAATTTTGTACAATATGACATTGAAATTTTGACTGTGGTGACATTTAAAAGCAGAAAAAGTGTAATAAGCATTTTCCAACTTGAATAGGTTTTTTTGTTATTTTCAAGTGAGAAACTAAAGATACTAAATAATTTATCCAAAAAGATGGCTAATTTGCACAGCAACCTTATTTATAAAGTGGTTGTTCTAAAATATGTGCTCCAATAAAAACAATAGATATATGCATACAAATTTTAAAACTATGATAAATCATTGTTTTACTGATATTCTAAATATTGATTGCATGATTAAAAGCTGTTTTTTCCAATAGTCATGTATGGATTTGAAAGTTGAACCATAAAGAAGGCTGAACACCAAATAATTGATGCTTTTGAATTGTGATGCTTAAGAAGACTCTTATGAGTCCTTTGGGCTGCAAGGAGATCAAACCAGTCAATCCCAAAGGAAATCAAGTCTAAATATTCATTGGAAGGACTGATGCTGAAGCTCCAACACTTTGGCCACTTGATGCAAAGAACGAACTTGTTGGAAAAGACCCTGATGGTGGGAAAGATGGAAGGCAAAAGAAGGGGTCTACAGAGGATGAGATGGTTAGATAGCATAACCAACTCAACGGGCATGAATTTGAGTACACTCTGGGTGATAGTGGAGGACATGACCCTGGTGTGCTGCAGTCCGTGATGTGGCAAAGAGTCGGACATGACTGTACGAGAGAACAATACCCAAAGCTGAGGCTCTGGTGAAATTATGACTGATGTGTATAATCAGTTGCACTCTTACATTATCTTCCAAACTGGTGTTGAGATTTTGAACTGACAACTAAAAAAATATCACTCACCATCTGGTTCTATAAGGATTTGGTCATGAGCCACAGACATTGCTGACCTTTAACACACCTTGAAAGGAGTTCAAGATGCAGATGAGGAATGAGGCATTCTGTGCTCAGGAAAAACTGGCAGAACAGACCTTCAGATAGTTAGGTATTTTCAGGAGACAGTTCTATTAATCTGGAATCTTGCATCTTACTATACTTAGAATGCAAAGAGCCGAGTCATTGGAAAAGACTCTGGTGCTTGGAAAGATTGAGGGCAAGAGGAGAAGGGGCAGCAGAGAATGAGATGATTGGATGGCATCAAGGACTCAATGGACATGAGTTTGAGCGAACTCCAGGAGATAGTGAAGGACAGGGAAGCCTGGTGTGCTGTAGTCCATGGGGTTGCAAAGAGTTGGGCATGACTGAGTGACTGAACAACAACAAATACTTAGAAAAATACTAAAACCTTAACTAAAATAGTGGTTCCTTGTAACCAGTGGCAACCTTCTGTGGAGACATGTGCTTAGTTGCAAATATCCCCTTACCAAAAGCACTTATATGCTCACCTCCTCCTTACCTCTGCTGAGCAGTTCCTCAGGGCAGTCTGATCTGAGAAGTGATCTTCTAGGCTATATAGTCTTTAGGAAGTTTCCCAATAAAACTGAACTCACAGCTTTTGCTATGTGTTTTTTTTATTTTCACAGAACCCAAACAATAAATGGATTTTAGCAGTGATAGCAACCATGAGTCTTAGAGAAGACCTGGGCTTAATGCTGTGCTTTTTTTCTTTACTAGCTAGTGACTATAGGCAGCCACTTATATTTTGCACATCCCAGTTGCTTCATCTATAAAATGGGAGTGCTATTTGCTGTATGGGAATGGAGTTGTGTGGTAATATTTGTAAAAAACAATGCAATATGAACTGGGAAGTATTTTTAAATACTTGTTATTGTTTATGCAAACAAATTTCTTTCTGCTTTTTTTGGTTGTTGTCCGTGTAATCAAACCATGGTCTTAGAGTAAATATTTGGAAAAACAAGACTGAGTATGGGAAAGTCCCATTCCAGGCTTTAATTTTATTTTGCTTATGTAGTAGCTAAAACCTCCACCAAAGGAAAAATAGGTCAGTTGGAGAATGTAGATTTTTATTAAAACAATAATGCATTATAGGAAAAAAAAACTGTAGGGTTATGGAATCATTTTTCATTCTCAGGCAAGTTTTAATTTAAAGGTTTTTGTGTTATTTTTTGATGATTTTCTGAATCAACTACTCAAACAAATAAAACGGACATATTACCCAAAGTCATAAATAAAGAGCATCATTTATTGTGAATTTTCTTCTAAATTAAGTGTGAATTGTATAAATTAAAAACAAAAAACACTCCAATCAATGTTTCTCTTATGTCGGGGAAATAAAAAAGTCCTTGCTAGCATTTTATGATTTCCTTCTGGCTCCTTTATACTTGTGATGCTATTAATGTTGCTGTTGACTATTTCACCCCTGCAAAATGTAGAATCAAGATGGGAAATTTTATTACTTGACTTTCTATAACACCCTACTAAAGACAGTACACTTAATCATTGTATTTTGCAGATTAGATAAGACTTCATCCTTGCTTTCTCTTTTCCTCCAGCAATTTAATATTGTGTTTGGCTTGCATACTGATAATAAAAAAGTGACTAATGAAAATGCACTACAGACAAGACACTACATCCCTTAACAACCAGGTCTGGTGACTAGGTACAGTAATTTTACATATGATGTCAGCATCATATGATTGTTCTAATGAGTGCTCCTGCTTTTCTTAAAGATCTTTTAACATGCAATTATGTTTGATAGTCCATGCAAAATAGTGCCTGGAGCAGAAGAAGGGTGACTCAGTGTTAATGTGCTCTGCAGCCTTGATGATGATGGGTCAAAAATATATCCTTTCTATACTTATATCTTCACTTATCTCTTTGCATGTGTTGCTATTTGGTTATGTGGCTTTTTTTTTAAATTTTATTTTATTTTTAAACTTTACATAATTGTCTTAGTTTTGCCAAATATCAAAATGAATCCGCCACAGGTATACATGAGTTCCCCCTTCTGAACCCTCCTCCCTCCTCCCTCCCCATACCATCCCTTTGGGTCGTCCCAGTGCACTAGCCCCAAGCATCCAGTATCGTGCATCGAACCTGGACTGGCAACTCGTTTCTTACATGATATTTTACATGTTTCAATGTCATTCTCCCAAATCTTCCCACCCTCTCCCTCTCCCACAGAGTCCATAAGACTGTTCTATACATCAGTGTCTCTTTTGCTGTCTCGTACATAGGGTTATTGTTACCATCTTTCTGAATTCCATATATATGCGTTAGTATACTGTATTTATGTTTTTCCTTCTGGCTTACTTCACTCTGTATAATAGGCTCCAGTTTCATCCACCTCATTAGAACTGATTCAAGTGTATTCTTTTTAATGGCTGAGTAATACTCCATTGTGTATATGTACCACAGCTTTCTTATCCATTCATCTGCTGATGGACATCTAGGTTGCTTCCACATCCTGGCCGAAGTGAACATTGGGGTACACGTGTCTCTTTCCCTTCTGGTTTCCTCAGTGTGTATGCCCATCAGTGAAGACATACAGATGGCTAACAAACACATGAAAAGATGCTCAACATCACTCATTATCAGAGAAATACAAATCAAAACCACTATGAGGTACCATTTCACACCAGTCAGAATGGCTGTGATACAAAAGTCTACAAATAATAAATGCTGGAGAGGGTGTGGAGAAAAGGGAACCCTCTTACACTGTTGGTGGGAATGCAAACTAGTACAGCCACTATGGAGAACAGTGTGGAGATTCCTTAAAAAACTGGAAATAGGTTATGTGGCTTTTTAAGGTAAAGTATTCCTCTTAATTAATTTGGTTTCCTATCTGTTAAGGAAGTGCACTGAACTCTAAAGATGTGATTCTTCCTAAGTGAGAATTCTATAGCAAATGGCAGAGTTATCCTGTCACTATTGTTGATTAGATAAAGTTTGTCTCAATATTGGAGAAGGCAATGGCACCCCACTCCAGTACTCTTGCCTGGAAAATCCCATGGATGGAGGAGCCTGGTGGGCTACAGTCCATGGGGTCGCTAAGAGTCTGACATGACTGAGCGACTTCTTCACTTTTCACTTTCATGCATTGGAGAAGGAAATGGCAACCCACTCCAGTGTTCTTGCCTTGAGAATCCCAGGGACGGGGGAGCCTGGTGGGCTGTTATCCATGGGGTCGCACAGGGTTGGACACGACTGAAGTGACTTATCAGTAGCATCAGCAGTCTTCAATATATTCAGTGCACCATATAAGATTCCTAGCTTCATGGACTTCTTCCTCAGGAATTAATTTTTTTTTTTGATGCAGGTAGGTATAAATAAAATTTATTTCAGTCTGCAAACTATTATTGTACACCCATATCTCTACTAGGCTTGAATAGGATACTAGGGGTAATTGGAAACAACACTGGGGAAACGTGGAGATCCACAAGACAATCAGATAAGGGGATCCCCTGGTAGTTGGGAAATACATGGATCTATTAGGACCTAGAAAGGACAGAATGAACTCATTTTTGGAGTAAATTCATATCTGTATCTTCAGGAGTGTTTTCAAACTAAACTCTAGTGTTATAGTCAAAGTCCTTGGTAAATAACAACAAAAATTAACAGTATGCCTAACACATTTTAGAGGTTATTAACAAATAGCAGACAAATGGATAAGGAAGTTGTGGTATATATACAAAATGGAATAATACTTAGCTATAAAAAAGAACACATTTGAGTCAGTTCTAATGAGGTGGATGAAACTGGACCCTATTATACAGAGTGAAATAAGCCAGAAAGAGAAACACCAATATAGTATATTAACGCATATATATGGAATTTAGAAAAATGATAATGACAACCCTATATGCAAGACAGCAAAAGAGAAACAGATGTTAAAAAAACAGACTTTTGGTCCACGTGGGAGAACACGACAGTGGGACAATATGAAAGAATAGCATTGAAACATGTATATTACCATATGTTAAATAGATGACCAGTGTAAATTCGATGCATGAGGGAGGGCACTCAAAGCTGTTGCTCTGGGACAACCCAGAGGGATGGGGTGGGGAGAGAGGCAGGAGAAGAGTTCAGAATGGTGGGACACATGTACATCCATGGCTGATTTATGTCGATGTATGGCAAAAACCACCACAATATTGTAAAGTAATTAGCCTTCAATTAAAATAAATACATTAATTAATGAAAAAAAAAAACCCAACAACCAAGTTTCCATTCTGCTGTGCCATGTGGCAATCATTTAGCACAGAAGGAATTAGGTGTGAAATGTGCTATGTGTTCTAAGCTCTAGGTTCAGACAAAGGACACAGGTTCTGATCTTTCAGGCATGGTTCTGAGGTTCAAACCTGACAGCTAGATTTGACCAAAAATAGAAGCAGGTTGGAAAATTCTAAAAATGGTCCACAAAATTGTTTCCAGTTTTGGAGCAGAGGATGAAGCACAGCAGTTAAAAATATAAAGAAATAGTGAAAACTTGGGAAAGACTAGCTAGATAATTTCTCATATTAATCCTGATTCTAAGCCATCAGTTTTGAGTGTTTGCAAAGCTTGGGTGACTGTAATATTTATAAACTAAACTAGAACACTCACCCAGGGTCAAAGGGAACACTATTAGTAATTGCAGCAGGACAAGAGTAATAAACTGGAAATGACCCTGGGGAAACTGGGACAGAAGCTCACTCTAAATAAGTGCGATTCTAGGACCAGGCCCAATGTCAAGACATTTGACATTGGCTTTTCTATGTCTTTTTCTTGCTCTCCTTTCTGTCTCCCTCAGTGATAATAGAGACCATTTTTAAGTGAAGCACACCTCTCACACCCTGGGGAGGGAGAAAACAATGAGCTAGCTAGGAGGCTAGCAGCTGGCTGGTCTTCTCTTTCACACTTGTGGAGACACGGGCCTCTGCTTTACCACGCTTGTCCTCAAGCACAGAATTCTCAACATTTTCCACAACAAAGCCAGTAATAGCAGTTCATATTTTTGTATTTAACTAAATTGAAGCACAATTTTACTTACAATTGAACGCTGTCATTTTAAGTTCACAGTTCTGTTAGTTTTGACAAGTACATACATCCGTGTATATACATGTCACTGCAAAGAAGATTGGAGAAGGAAATGGCAACCCACTCCAGTATTCTTGCCTGGAGAATCCCAGGGATAGGGAAGCCTGGTGGGCTGCCGTCTATGGGGTCGCACAGAGTCGGACACGAGTGACTTAGCACCAGCAGCAGCAGGAGCAGCAGCAAAGAAGATATAGAAATTTCCACCATCTCAAAAGCTTCACTCATCTTCTTTGTACTCTTCTGTTTTCTAAAAGTTCACATTAGCTTATTTTATTAGATTTTCATATAAATGTACTCCTTTGAATTGGCTTCTTTTGTTCAGCGTGATTTTGGATATATCCATGATGTTGCCTGTATTACTAATTCAGTCCATATTATTGCTCAGTATCATTCAGTTGTATGGCTATACTACAATATGTTTATCCATTCACTAGATTTGAGCCATTTAGTATGCTTCTCAGTTCAGTTCAGTTGCTCAGTCGTGTCCGATTCTTTGCCACCCCATGAATCGCAGCATGCCAAGCCTCCCTGTCTATCACCAACTCCCGGAGTTCACTCAGACTCACGTCCATCGAGTAAGTGATGCCATCCAGCCATCTCATCCTCTGTTGTCCCCTTCTCCTCCTGCCCCCAATCCCTCCCAGCATCAGAGTCTTCCAATGAGTCAACTCTTCGCATGAGGTGGCCAAAGTACTGGAGTTTCAGCTTTAGCATCATTCCTTCCAAAGAAATCCCAGGGCTGATCTCCTTCAGAATGGACTGGTAGCTTCTAGTTTTGGGTTATTATTATGAATAAATCTATATATTATTAAGACTCATATGCAATTCTTCATGTGGATATGTATTTTAATTTATCTTCATTTAATAGTTTGAAATAGAAATTGGGGGTTGTATGATGTAAGAATGGAGAAGGCAATGGCATCCCACTCCAGTACTCTTGCCTGGAAAATCCCATGGACGGAGGAGCCTGGTAGGCTGCAGTCCATGGGGTCGCTAAGAATCGGACACGACTGAGCGACTTCACTTTCACTTTTCACTTTCATGTATTGGAGAAGGAAATGGCAACCCACTCCAGTGTTCTTGCCTGGAGAATCCCAGGGACAGGGGAGCCTGGTGGGTTGCCGTCTATGGGGTCGCACAGAGTCGGACACGACTGAAGTGACTTAGAAGCAGCAGCAGCAGCATGATGTAAGAAACTGTTGCCAAAATGTTATCCAAAGTGATTGTACAATTTTACCTTCCCACCATCAAAGTATAAATGTTGCTGTTACTCCACAACTTCATCAGCACTTCCTATCATCAGACTTTTTAATTTTAGTCATCCTTATAGCTGTGTAGTAGTATCTTATTGTGTTTTAATTAACACTTTTCTGATGCTATTGATTGTGGATATCTTTACATATGCTTTTGAATATTTTCTTTTGTAAAATCTGTTTAAAACCTATGTTCATTTTCTAAAATGTTTATTCTAAATTTTTAAAAAAATATAGCACGTTTCAAAATAGTTACAGATAAAATTTCCAGTATCGTTGCACCAGTTTACATTTCCAGCAATGCCTGAGAGCTTCTCCATATCCTTGCCGACACTGAAGTCATTGGTCTCTTTATTTTTAGTCACTCTGAGGTATGTGTTATCTCACTGTCATTTTAATTTGCTTTTCCCTGATGATGTTGTGCATTTCTGCATACAGTTATTGGACATTTGTACATCATTTTTGATAAAATGTTACTTCAAATCTCTTTCCCATTAAAAATCAGTTGCTTATGTTTATTATTATTTTATAGTTCTTTATTCTAACAGTTCTTGTCTAATGTTTTTTCTCAATCCATAACTGTCTTTCTTTTCCTCAAGATGTCTTTTGCAGAACAGACTTCACTGACTTTTCTATGTGCAGTAGAGAACTTGAGATTTCAGCCAAACTATCTTCTCACAAATACTATTGGTAAATCTGGTGATACAAGTTAATTTATGGTATCTAATGATGATAAAGAAATTATGTTTAATGTGATATTTATTTCCAATTAGTGGATCAATTACTGAAGGAAAGGACAAACACTGGAAGATATAAATTTTGAATTATTTTACCACCAAATTTGCATCATTCAGAGTGATTCATTATAGTTTAATAAAAAGAATAAAGAATATTAATGATTAGTGAACTTCAGGTCTCTGATCCAATGAAATAAGGTTAGATTTATACCCGGTTAAAACCCTTGGACAGGGCATGCAGGGCGCTTATTCTTTTTCTTTAAAGAAATGAAAATAAACATTTTTATAGATTCATGTTTTCTACTCTGTCTTTTATATTGCCATGTATGAATTGATCCACCTGAATCTCCCTTTTACCAGATAAGTAGATATCAGATAAGTGGATATGTATGCTGTTATATAGATAAATGCATGTGTGAGTGCATGCTAAGTTGCTTCAGTCATGTCCAACTCTTTGCAACCCCATGGACTCCACTGTCCATGGAATTCTCCAGACCAGAGTACTGGAGTGGGTTGCTGGGCCCTCCTCCAGGGGATCTTCCTGGCCCAGGGATCTAACCAGTGTTTCTTACATCTAACCTGCATTGGCAGGAAAGTTCTTTACCACTAGCACCACCTTGGAAACCCATAAAGATACATAGTATATGTAAAATGATATTACACAAGTATCTATCTATTTATCTGTCTGTCTATCTACCATCTTTAACTGTGTTCTGGAAGTAATCATTGGACTTTGTCAAAAGGACATAGGCAGTATAGGAGTCTGGTTCTGCCCTAAGGAGTTCTTTAGTAAGGTGATAATTCCAAAGTTTCTAGGCCTACAGTTTTTTAGGAGAAAGAATAGCTCAGGGAACATGTTATAGGGGCTCTGAATGAGCCCAAACTTTCCAACCCAGATGTCCAGATGACTCTAGTGATTTATTTTCTTTGGTGCAGCTGAGCATCATGGCCCACAGAAAACCTTTATCTGAATGTTCTTACGTATGTTGCTGAAATCTAGATTCCCTTGCCACATTCAGACCCTGAGTCAGAATCTCCGAGTAGAGAAGCTAGTATCTATATTTTCTAGCAAGCAATACTGATAATTTTACAGTCTTCTAGATATAAAATGTTGATCAATTCTTAATCCTAGCTGAACAGCATTATGAAGAGGTTAGATTAGAGGTTTACTTGGCATGAGGTAACTTGGATAAGGTTAAGATTTTCCAGTTGCTAGAAAGATGGAGGTGTTGGGATAAAGGAAGCTCATTTAAGGGGGAAAAATCATTAGCTGATCAATAAGCTTAATCACTTTGTCTCTGAAGGAACTGAGGAGGCTGTTCAGGGATAGCCTTTATCTTTCTTATGATGAGGGTGGATCACTTGCTGCTCCTGAAGGAAGGACATTTCTCTGTAGTCAGAAATAAGAGAGATATGAGTGCATTTACCCCTTAATTTTGTATCAGTCGGGTTTATTCATATTCACAAAACAGAAAATATTCTGTATATGTAAATCTCAGATATTATAAGACAAATGATTTTAAAAAATAACTAAGAAACTTGGCAGGAGAATAGGACAAATATGATGTTAACAATAATAGAAAGACACTGTGAATCCTAAATTAGAAGAACAAAGGAGGAGATGATATTACAGAGCCTAAGGGCTTGGGGTCACTCAGAAGAAGTGGAAATAGTGGTGGTGGGTTTTCCCAGTAGGAGCTGCAGCCATTGAAAAACAAAGACACAACCAAAGACACTTCCATAGACAGAAAAGTGCTACCTTACAGTTTCCAGACAGAGTTGTAATTGGACAATCTACAACTTAAATGGATCAGTCCCCCATAGTAGCACAGAGCAGAGGAAGGGTGAAATGAATCTGAGGGCAAAGAAGCCCAGGAATATGCAGTCTGCATTTCTCCTAGTATAGAGAATCTGGATGCATTATCCAGGACTTGTTTTATATTTGATCATCATTCTCTTTTTTTTCCCCATCATTCTCTTCATTTAGATTTTCCATTTCTTTTTGTAAATGGAACCATGTGAAATTGCTGATATTCAATCACTCTTGATTACAAAAACACATTTTCATATGGTTGAGTGTAACATCTTCCCCTATTATACATGATACACACGGTAATAACGGATCATGCTGCTGCTGCTGCTAAGTCGCTTCAGTTGTGTCTGACTCTGTGTGACCGAATAGACGGCAGCCCACCAGGCTCCCCCGACCCTGGGATTCTCCAGGCAAGAACACTGGAGTGGGTTGCCATTTCCTTCTCCAATGCATGAAAGTGAAAAGTGAAAGTGAAGTCGCTCAGTCATGTCTGACTCTTCGAGACCCCATGGACTGCAGCCTACCAGGCTCCTCCATCCGTGGGATTTTCCAGGCAAGAGTACTGGAGTGGGGTGCCATCGTAGGGAGGATATAAAAGAAGACAGTCGTTGTTTACACATACATTTCTCTGATAAGCTGTAAGAAATCTGGTGGCTGAAATGTGCCTTATTTAATTTTTTACCTTCAGTGCCATGCACTGAATCTGGTACAAACTTGGAACTTAATAAATGCTTGTTGGATGAAAGAAGGAAGAAAAAATAGTTTTGCATTACAACCTAAATTATCAAAGTAGATAACATTACATATGCAAAAATCCAGCATTCAATAAAAATTATTTCAAAATCATATATGTTTTCATGTTAAAAGACTCAGAAATTTAGAGCTATGCTTTTGCTAAAATAGATGGAATTTAGGTGTAGATTTGAACTATGTACTCAAGGAAGCTTTGAAGTTATGTAGGTATTAAGACTGAAAAAAGGCTTCCCTGATAGCTCAATTGGTAAAGAATCCATGTGCAATGCAGGAGACCCCGGTTTGATTCCTGAGTGGGGAAGATCGTCTGGAGAAGGGATAGGCTACCCACTCCAATATTCTTGGGCTTCTCTTGTGGCTCAGCTGATAAACCGATCACAGTGCAGGATACCTGGATTCAATGCCTGGGTTGGGAAGATCCCCTGGAGAATGGAAAGGCTACCCACTCCAGTATTCTGGCCTGGAGAATTCCATGGACTTTATAGTCCATGGGGTCGCAGAGTCGGACACGACTGAGCACAGGACTGAGCAACTTTCACTTTTACTTTCAAATCTAAATTTATATATGCTACATACATTTGACCATTGAATAACGTGAGTTTTCAATAACTGTGCTTCTAGGAAGTTGGTTTTTTTGTTTTCAGTAAATATGTATTATAGTAGTTCATGCTTTTTTTTTTTTTTTACTGGTTGAATCCACATATTTGAAAACATGGATATTGAGGGAGGGTTGGATATCCATCTCTGTATCCGTATCTATTTTCTACTGTGTGGGGTCAGTGTCCCTAGCCCTCAAGTTGTTTGAGCGTCTATTGTATATTATATTGCATAGCCATGTTTACTGCATACACTCCAGATTTTTTAATTTTTACTTTTGAACTCTTTAACACAATTTGTCATTCCTTATAGAAAGGAAAAAGATGAAGTGGCTTGTTGATGAGCCATGAATTTGAAACTTGCTTTCTAAGTAAAATTTTCATATCATATTGTAGCTGAAAGTGGAAATCATATATCAATTTTTAGTACATATGGCTTTATTTTATCTTAATTTGTAACTAAACTAAATAGTTAAAAACAAAATCCTAGATGAGGTTACCAATAAAACTGATAAGATGTATATGGTTTTCTAAAATAATTAGCTCAATAAAGTTGTGAATAACATGTTCTTTAACAAAAATATAAAAACTGAGACAAAAAGCCAATGATATAAATGTTGAAGATTTGTTTTAATTCTCACAAAAGTTCATACTTTTTATGCTTAAGAGAAAAAAAAAACATGAGGTGGGATTTTTCTGTGGAAAAAGACAAGAAGATTAAAAGACAGGAGCAGCACTCCATCCGTTGGTTCTTGAGTGTACATTCTATACGATGGCTTTATAACAATGTAGTTACCATATTCACTGAAGCCACATCATCTTATTTATTTACTACAGTAAGTCACTGAACTCATGAAGATTTCATGATTTGTAGACATAGACCCTCTAATTAGAGAAGAAAAATGTGACAAGAATTGCACAGAATAGCACAGAGAAATAAAATAAACATATTTGTATCATGGTTATTAAAACACAGAGATCTATGAAAAAAAATGTCAGCCATATTTTTTTCCCTGAGGCTGGGAAATTCATGAACTCATCTCATGTGTCTCAAGATTCCAAAGAATGAATTAGGGGGGTGGGTAGTAAATGCTATCTCTTACTTTGACTCACTCACTCATCAAAAATTTATTGAAACCTCCTCTACATAAAGCTCAATTGGAGGTGTTCTATAAAAGGGAAAAAAGTAAGCCTAATGTAAATAATACAGCTCCTCAAGGAGATTATTGTCGTGACAGGGAAGAAAGACTGTGTTACCTGTACCAGTAAATGGTACCCAAGATGCTGATGTGCCATGTTATATGTTCATAGAAATAACTAACTCAAAGATCGAAATTCTCTTTAGATACAGAAATGAAATAAGCATGAACTGGTACCTAAGGATCAAATCTTAATGGATGGAAGAGAATAAAGTACTAGTTCAGTTCAGTTCAGTTCGGTCACAGTCGTGTCCGACTCTGCGACACCATGGACTGTAGCACACCAGGCTGCCCTGTCCTTCACTATCTCCCGGAGTTTGCTCCAACTCATGTCCATGGAATTGGTGATGCCATCCCAGCATCTCGTTGTCCATTGGCCCCTTCTCATCCTGCCTTCAATCTTTCCCAATACCCGGGTCTTTTTCAATGAGTCGACTCTTTGCATCAGGTGGCCAAATATTGGAGTTTCAGCTTCAGTATCAGTCCTTTGAATGAATATTCAAGGTTGATTTCCTTTAGGATTGACAGGTTTGATCTGCCTGATGCCCAAAGGACTCTCAAGAGCCTTCTCCAGCACCACAGTTCAAAGGCATCAATTCTTCAGTGCTCAGCCTTCTTTATGGTCCAGCTCTCACATCCATACATAATTACTGGAAAAACTATAGCTTTGACTAGATGGATCTTTGTCTGCAAAGTGATGTCTCTGCTTTTTAATGTGCTGTCTAGATTAATCATAGCTTTTCTTCCAAGGAGCATGCATTTTTTAAAAATTTCATGGCTGCAGTCACCATTTGTGGTGATTTTGGAGCCCAAGAAAATAAAGTCTGTCATTGTTTCAATTGTTTCCCCATCTATTTGCTATGAAGTGAGACTGAATGGCATTATCTTCATTTTTTGAATGTTGAGTTTTAAGCCAGATTTTTCACTCTTTCAACTTCATCAAAAGTATCTTTAGTTCCTCTTCACTTTCTACCATAAGGGTGGTGTCATCTGCATATCTGATGTTATTGATATTTTTACAGCAGTCTTTGTCCCAGCTTGTGCTCCATCCAGGCCACCTTTTCACATGATGTACTATGCGTATAAGTTAAATAAGCAGGGTGACAATATGTAGCCTTGATGTACTCCTTTCCAAATTTGGAACCAGTCTGTTTTCCCACGTCTAGTTCTAACTGTTGGCTTCTTGACCTGCATACAGGTTTCTCAGGAGGTAGGTAAGGTGGTCTGGTATTCCCATCTCTTGAAGAATTTTCCACAGTTTGTTGTGATCCACATCGTCAAAGGCATAGTCAATGAAGCAGAAATAGATGTTTTTCTTTTTTCTGGAATTCCCTTGTTTTTCCTTTTTCTATGATCCAGCAGATGTTTACAGTTTTATCTCTGGTTCCTCTGCCTTTTCTAAGTCCACCTTGTACATGTGAAATTTCTTGGTTCACATATTGTTGAAGCCTAGCTTGAAGAATTTTGGGCATTACCTCACTAACATATGAAATGAGCACAATTGTGGGGTGGTTTGAACACTTTTTGGCATTGCCCTTCTTTTGGATTGGAGTGAAAATATATCAGTACATGACTAAAAAGGGTGAAATAGATAGACTGGAGTGTCTTAATCATGGAGTGTAATGGGAAGAGATAAACCTGGAAAGATGAACTGACTGCAGATGGTTGCAAGTTTGCATGGTAAGGTCAAATGTTTGAACTTAATTTGCTACCTTAAAGAACGTCATTGAGAATTTTGAGCCAAGTGTGAAGGGAGGAAATCAGAGCTCAGATATAGGAAAATACAGGAAGAGCCCTGGATTAAATCTCTTTAGACCCTTTGAAACTGCATTTTTCTGTGATTCTGTGATAGTTTTGGCAGATGATATAGAAGAGTTGGACTAAAAAAGGTCTAGCTGTTAGAGGTTTCCTTGCTGCTATTCAAATGGCCCAGGGTTAAAGGTAGGAGTGTGTGAGCTCCTTTCAGAGAGAATGGCTCAAAAGAAGTTTTGCAGAAAAATAGAGGTAAACTGAAAACTACTAGCATGGGACTGAAGGAGAGAGAAGCAGCACAGGAGGTTTTGAATTCTTTGGGCTGGATTATGACATTATGGAAAATTGAAAGTTTGAAAAAATGGGGTAAAAGCTAGCCCATTTTGAAATTTTGTTTTAGTTATGTTCATTCTAAGTACTGATTAGGCATGTGCTTATGAAATCTTGCAAAATGCATTTGACTCAGGTTCTAAACGGATAAGGCAATGGCACCCCACTCCAGTACTCTTGCCTGGAAAATCCCATGGATGGAGGAGCCTGGTAGGCTGCAGTCCATGGGGTCACGAAGAGTCGGACACGACTGAGCGACTTCACTTTCACTTTTCACTTTCATGCATTGGAGAAGGAAATGGCAACCCACTCAAGTATTCTTGCCTGGAGAATCCCAGGGACAGGGGAGCCTGGTGGGCTGCCGTCTTTGGGGTTGCACAGAGTTGGACTGAAGTGACTTAGCAGCAGCAGGTTCTAAAATGTACACACAGCCAGCAAGAGATCATTGACCAGACATGCAGAACATAGAGGGAGGGATCTGTGAGGGATAATTGAGATGAAAGATAGTCCTGGTAACTAATTAATCAGGGGCCAGTAAGTAAGTTGTTTTTTCTAAGTGAGAATCAGAATTCAAAACTCAGTTGCCTGTATCCCTGGCTGAGCATAGAGCAAAAAGCAAAGGAATAAATATTAATACATTATTATGCAAAGAATTTTGAGGGCATTATTCCTGTGTGGTCCTTTTTGAAACCATGTCATGCGTCTCTTTTTCTTAAAGAATAATTAACAAAGTTTTAAAACCTGGAAGAAAGTTCGCATATTAGAACTATTACAGACAAGACTGTTGAGTGAGGAAGACATTTGAACCAGATTGGTGATAAAGACCACAATGATGTGTTAGGATTGTAGAAATTCTTAGTAAAGAGTCAGATTGAAACTATTCTGATAAAAAAATGGCCTCTTTTCAGGAAAATAAGTATTCATTTCAACCAGTTCCAGGATTGATTATTCATAGATAAATGCTAGTTTTAATTTTTTGATGATCCAATGGGAAAATGGTGGGAATACCTTTGTATGAGCAATTATGATATCATTATTACTGTATAACTCAAGGCCTTCCAAAATAAAGGTGTGTATGTCCAGGTATTATTTTGTGGAACTAGAAAAATTCATCTTATGAGCAGTGTTCCTTTTACTCTGGCTGGTCATCATTTAATAATTACAATGCTAGAAAATGTAAGGAAATGTAGAAAAATGATATGTATATTATGACTATAATTATATGAATATATAATTATATATAATTTTGAAATAGAAAAAATTCCAGCTTCATGAGTTATAGATAGCATTTTTAAAACTTCTTGCTTCAACAGTTTCTTTTATAATAATTCAGTGCATTCCAAAGGTGTGTTTCAAACAGATGGGAAAGGTGACAACATTGATTACTATCATAATGTGCTGTGCTGTGCTGTGCTTAGTTGCTCGGTCATATCCAACTCTTTGCAACCCCATGGACTGTTGCCCGCCAGGCTCCTCTGTCCATGGCGATTCTCCAGGCAAGAATACTAGAGTGGGTTGCCATTCCCTTCCCCAGGAGATCTTCCCAACCTAGGGATCAAACCCTGATCTCCTGCATTGAAGATGGATACTTTACCACCTGAGCCACCAGAGAAGCTCCATAAAGATATTTTAGTAAATTGAAAGTTTAAATGCAAATTACCTTTCTTCAATACAAACATATTACTAAAATCTCAAATGTATGATAATAAAAAAACTTATGGAATTGAAATTAGCTAGATACAGAGTAGGAAACCCTGGACTTCCCCCCCACCCCCAACAAACAGAAAGATTCAGCAACAATTCATGGACAAATTCTCTTGAGAAATCCAGAAATTAATTAAAAGTTTCCTGCTCCCAGAAGAATATGAAATCACTCACTAAAGCCAATGGTGAGATTTGGGGCACCCTCTGGAATCCTTACCCTTGGCAGGAAACCATATAGTCAAGAAGAGACCCACTGGCTCCCAGCTTTTCCCAGGTGTGGAAAGGCATTGATTTATGCATCTAGCCCAACTTTTCTGAAGGGTCTTCCCAGAGGACTGGATTCTGTCTTGCCAGTCTTGAAGCTTTCAAGGTACTAGCACAGTCTAGCACCTGGAGGAGAAAGGAGATGGCAGCTGGGATCAATAGATTTTCCCCTGTGTTCAGAGAGTGAGAGGATGAAAAGCCAGCTCTCAGCTTCTGAGGAAGACAGTTGATCCATGTGTCAAACATCTCACTTTTTCTGGGACTGCCCAAATAGCTAACATTTTTATCTTCTCAGTCTCAGAGCTCTAATGGGTCTAGTAAAGAGCCACCTCAAGAGTTCACAGCACTCATCTCTGGACGGCATAATTATGGGTGAATTTATTTGTAATGTTTTTATATTCTCCCATTGATTTTATGATTATAAAAACCACAATACATTTATTAAAAGGAATGCAATACATCATGTCCAGGCAAAAGGGAGAGCTTTTGTTTTTCATTTATATTATTTAAGTTTTCTAATTCTTTGGGTATGTATGTGCATCAAGATAACATGAACTCAAGTTTTATTTTGTAAGTTGTTCTTATTATAATGTGGGTATCTTTGCCCAAACAGATTGTAGAGGTGAGGCTCTCTTTGTATTTACATCTGTGCAGATGGTGACTGCAGCCATGAAATTAAAAGATGCTTACTCCTTGGAAGAAAAGTTATGACCAACCTAGATAGCATATTGAAAAGCAGAGACATTACTTTGCCAACAAAGGTCCTTCTAGTCAAGGCTATGGTTTTTCCTGTGGTCATGTATGGATGTGAGAGTTGGACTGTGAAGAAAGCTGAGCGCCAAAGAATTGATGCTTTTGAAGTGTGGTGTTGGAGAAGACTCTTGAGAGTCCCTTGGACTGCAAGGAGATCCAACCAGTCCATTCTGAAGAAGATCAGCCCTGGGATTTCTTTGGAAGGAATGATGCTGAAGCTGAAACTCCAGTACTTTGGCCACCTCATGCTAAGAGTTGACTCATTAGAAAAGACTCTGATGCTGGGAGGGATTCGGGGCAGGAGGAGAAGGGGACAACAGAGGATGAGATGGCTGGATGGCATCACTGACTCGATGGACGTGAGTCTGAGTGAACTCTGGGAGTGGTGATGGATAGGGAGGCCTGGCGTGCTGCAATTCATGGGGTCGCAAAGAGTTGGACACGACTGAGCAACTGAACTGAACTGTGATATAAATTAAAAACCATCTAAATGATCCCTGGTTCACTATGATTATCAGTTGAGTATTGGAGTACAATGTTTGTGAATCAGTCTTTCTCCACAGAGGATGTTCCTCATTATACAGAGCAAATTAATCTGTGCAAAATCCCATTTGATGTGACTCTAATTGAAAGCATCCAAAAATAATAAACTAAGGACCTGAAAATATTACTGTCATATTTAATAAAATGTATTTTATTAAGCAACTATGAATAAATCAACGAATTAATAACTCTTTTGTATAATAAATTTTATCACTTTTAAGCCTCCAGGTTTTTTTCTGTTAGTGATAAAAAGACCATTTTTACTTTTGACCTTTTCATAATCAGGGCATGCTGATAGAACTTTGCCACTAAAAGTGGAGGGAAATCCACACCGCACCAATGAGACTTCTTATAAAATTAGCTGGGTGACATTAGAGGCTTAAAATTAATTGGCATATTGGGGACTGTTTCTCTTTGCATCTGCATACTCAGTTTTGTATAAGTATTGAGGAACTTTAAGGCACTCAACTTGCATTCTGAGAGTTCTTATGTTATGAGAATTACTCATTATTCCTGAGTTACTGCTTGATCATCAGTGTAGAAATGGACAGCTGTCCAAGGAAGATTTATGCATGATCATTTAAATTGGTGTTGATCTTGTCATTTTAGAAAAGTAGAGATTATGTTTTTTCTGTCTTCCTATGCTATTTCTAAAAGTATCCAGTGGTTTACAGTAGTGGCAAACCAAATACTAACCAAGACCATTATCCCAAACACCCTGATATTATAGGGCTGAGGTTAGTCAAATATAGACATATCTCAATTTTTAGGACCTCCAACAGACTTTAGCACACAGCAGGCTGATAGTTTAATGATAAAACATTAGAAATAAGTTCAGATTAATATACAGACATTAACACTTTTGGAGGACCTTGAATGCAACATATTGCAACAGTTTTATATTGAGAGTCATAAAATTTCTTTAGAAGACAGGCATTTATTATAAATGGATTAATTTGAAGCACATAATTAAATTCCTTGCCAAGTGGCAAATAGCCAATCAGAGGCAGAGCATGCTTTCTAACCTTCTTTTCTTTTTAGTCACCCATGAGAGTGACTTTCAAACTTGTGAGTACCACAGTTTCACATTTTATTAGTATTATGTGTGAGAATACAAATTCTGGTATTACAGACTCCAGTTTTCCTATATTTTAAACCAATTTATGTAATAAAAATTATTTAATGATTTTTGCATGTTGAAATACTATCTTTAAAAGCAGAGTTAAATACTAGAATCAGATGATTACAGTATACATCAATTGTGTTAAGATTAAATTTTAAAAGTCTATAATTTTCATGACATGAAAAATACTAATTCTGTGATTTCATCTAAGAATTTGCCTTGATTTACATAATTCCAATGTTTACCTTACTTGCCCTGATCTTTATTTTGTTGTGGCAGAGATTCTCAGTCCTGATTAATTAAATATTAACATATTAATATCATTAAGTATCTGAAGACAAAAGCATTTTCACCTCTTTATCCTGATTTACCTCTACCACACTTACAAATATGTAAAAATGAAAGTGTGAGCCTGTCAGTCCTGTTCTACTCTTTGTGACCCCATGGACTGTAGTCTGAGTTCCTCTGTCCTTGAGACTCCCCAGGCAAGAGTATTGAAGTGGGTAACCATTCTCTCCTCCAGGGGATCTTCTTGACCCAGGGACTGAACCGGGTCTCCCTCTTTGTAGGCAGATCTTTTACGACCTGAGCCACCAGGGAAGTCCACACTTACCGACTTCAATAAATCAGGGGGTTTTTGAATATATAGATGGAATTTCAACATACATAATTTATTTTGCTTGTGGATGCAGAGTTAAATGCATGATAATCATAATATCATCAATCATAAATGTATACACCATTCCCAGGGAACATTGATTTGGACATTGAAATTGAAAGATGCTGATTTTAGAACATACAGGAATCATTTTCAGTGATAAATATATACTTATCTACCTTTTAATTTTTGAAAGAAAATTTATAAACACATTATTAAAAACTAAAACACATGCATTAAAGTAATTGTTTGTGAATTAGACATAAAAAAGGAAAATTTTGAAAGATCTTATGTTTTGGAGATTTAACTAGTAAGGATTTATCTAAAGCTAATAAACTCCTAAGCATGACATTACATGGCCGACAAACTGCTCTTTCTCTAGAGAATGTTACAAAGGACATTCATTATCTATTAATAGTGTCAAATCCCTAGTGAAGACTGTATCTTTCCCCAAAACAAGGAAATTATTTCTAAGTTACATAATTTGGATTTAGAATAAAACGTTCTATTCACTTAGTACCTATCTTAAATATTTATTTCAAAACAAAACATTATAAAACAACTAAATAGAATTTTTAAAGATATTACTGAATATTGAAACAATTGGGTAACTTTGTTTTTACCATTATACAGTTTCCATTTTTATTTCTAAACAGTAGAAAAAAAATAACATTTTTACTGCTACTAAATTATTTCAAGGATCGATACAGGTGTTTCTCAAACTGTGTTCCAGGGAACATTTGTTCTTGTGACTGCTAATATGTATGTTTTTTTAAGTGTCCTGTAATAAATTTGAAGAATGCTAAATTGGAAAGGATTTGAATTCAGATTTAGACTGCCACTATGATTATGCTGCTGCTGCTGCTAAGTCACTTCAGTCATGTCCAACTCTGTGTGACCCCATAGACGGCAGACCACCAGGCTCTGCCATCCCTGGGATTCTCCAGGCAAGAACACTGGAGTGGGTTGCCATTTCCTCCTCCAATGCATGAAAAGGAAAAGTGAAAGTGAAGTCGCTCAGTCGTGTCCGACTCTTAGCGACCCCATGGACTGTAGCCTACCAGGCTCCTCCGTCCATGGGATTTTCCAGGCAAGAGTACTGGAGTGGGGTGCCATTGCCTTCTCTGATGATTATGCTGACAAAGGTGCATATAGTCAAAGCTATGATTTTTCAGTAGTCTTGGTTGGATGTGAGAGTTAGACCATAAAGAAGGCTGAGCATTGAACAACTGATGCTTTTGAATTGTGGTGCTGGAGAAGACCCTTGAGAATCTCTTGGGCAGCAAGGAGATCAAGTCAGTCAATTCTAAAGAAAACCATCCCTAATTATTCATTGGAAGGACTGTTGCTGAGGCTGAAGTTCCAATACTTTGGCCACCTGATATTGAGCTGACTCACTGAAAATGAACTTAATGTTGGGAAAGGTTGAAGGCAAAAGGAGAAGGGGGCAGCAGAGGATGAGACAGTTAGATAGCATAACTGACTCTGTGGACATGAATTTGAGCAGACTCCAGGAGATAGTGAAAGACAGGGGAGCCTGGGTGGTGTGTATGGCCTAATCACCAAGCATCAAAAAAATGAGGACACCTCAGAAGATGCCACTTTGGTAGACAATGACAACCCAGACAAGATTCCTCCTGTCCCCAGGGGCCTTGAGTGATTTAAGTTGTTTTTCTATAACAGGCTGAGATGGAAACCCAACTCAGAAATTATGCTTAGTGAAAGAAAGTATAGAAAATTGCATTCCTTGCACATTTGAGTCTGTGACTTGAAATTTATTTTGATTATAGGAGCACATTTTTGGATTAGGATTCCTTGGAATATACTTTAGAAAGCAGTAATCAAGCTAATTAATTCCTGGCAGTACATATATTTCATACTCACTGAGCTGAGCAAGTTTATCTTCAAACAAATTACTTAATATATCTGATCTACTTAAGGTTCATACTAGATGTATGAGATATAGAATATTGATAATTATCTTAATCAATGGGAAAAAGAAATAAGGCCTGTCTAAATGTTCTGTGACATTTCTATCTTGATTTTGGTTTACCTTAGACCTCAGTTCATATTATTTTTAGTCTGTGGATCTTTAAAGTAGATATAATTTATGAAAAATAATTATTTTTCATCTAAGAATTTTTTTTCCAATCTAAGTTGTCCTTTAAAATAATCTGTTCTTTCTTCAAAAAAAATTTGTGGTCTTCTCCTTTTTGAATTACTGTCTTCTGGAATAAAACTTTTATTTTGATCTGAAAAAAATTTTTTTTTACAAGCTATAATCAAAACTCATTTGAATTCACATGCACTCGTTGACATTCTTCTATTATTTTTATGTTAAAGACTACCTATATGTTGAAGTTAATATAATACAATTATTTATAGAGGAGGGAATTACAACCCACTCCAGAATTCTTACCAGGAAAATTTCATAAACAGAGGAGCCTGGCAGGCTACGATACATGGGGTAGCAAAGGGTCGGACATGAGAGAGCAACTGAGTGTAATTATTTATAGATTTTACTTATTTTACTCTCATTTTCTTTGAAGAAAAGAGCTATCATTAAGGATAAGATATTATGTATCTGTGCTGTGCTGTGCTTGGTCACTCAGTCATGTCCAACTCTTTGCGACCCTGTGGACTGCAGCCCGCCAGGCTCCTCTGTCCATGGGGATTCTCCAGGCCAGAATACTGGAGTGGGTTGCTATGCCCTTCTCTAGGAGGAGGATTCTGAATAGATTATGTATTTATTACATAATAACTGTTGCTCTATTTGGTAAAATTTTGTAGCACTCCTATTGCATTTGAACTGTCTTTATTAGTTTTCCCTTTTAATCGAGAGATTTTCAGTTTCATAAGTATGGACTAAACATAGTTTACATTGAAAGATACTGCATAGAATAATGTCAGTTACATATGCCAAGAGGTCAAAAATACCAATATGTGGTTGTGTGAAATATGACAATAAATAAATGGAAACAAATTCCAAAAGCATGAAAATATATTCTATTTATGACAATATTACATTTCTATTTAATGGTGTCATTAGGTAATTTTTGGCTTTATTTGATGTATGAAAGATTGTAGAGAATTTATATTTTAGTTTTTATTCATTAGAGTAATCATCAGTCTTAAAATGGAAATTTCATGGTTATGTTTCAAGGTTCTGTGAATGTTGATAAAGTATATGCTCAATTAGGGTATAAATGTGTTTGTGTAGCTAACTGTGTAGAAAACTGTAGGCTTTTATCACATTGGATTATTAACAAAAGCAAGTCAAGATTACTGATCAACTTCTATATTCTGTTAAGTTCCATAGTAAAAATTCAAATTTTTATTTCATATGCATAATACTTTGACTTAAAAACAACTATCTTGATTCCCACTTTTACACTCAAATAATTAATAAACATCTTGGGTAACTATAATGCATTTATCACTGGATAGGTAGGGTGCTGGGGAAAATCAAGGATACATGTTTTTAAGAACCTACAGTTTAGAAAAGGAAATGCACACTGAATCAATAAATAATAAAGCAATCTAAAATCACTACAATCAAGTTGCGTTCAATCAAATCAACTGATACATTGTATAGTGAAAGTTACAGATAATGAGAATTCAGAGAAGTGATATCTCTGTTAATGTGTGTAATCTGAGGAGGGCTTTACAGAAGAGAGAAGACAAGGTGGATTTCAAGTGCAAATTCATACAATATCTATATAGGAACTGACTGAAATAAGGAAAGAAGCTAGAATTAACTCTGTGTTTCTCAACCATAGAAAGCTATCCTTTTATTTTCCCCCCAAAGATTCTGATTCCATGTTTAAAATAGCACAGGGTTGACTTTCTGAATATATAGTATTTTTAGAAGTCACAGTCATAATATACTACAAGCTGAAACCACCAGGAAAATCAGTATTCTATTATTAATTAAACCATGCAATACTTTTTTTCTTTTTACATAATTTTGATTGCTTTAATCTCCTATAAAAATCAGAATTATCAGATCATCTCTGTTAAATTATTTTCTTATTTTATTTGCAAAATGACCAAGACTCTTTCAGTTCAGTTCAGTTGCTCAGTCGTGTCCGACTCTTTGCGACCCCATGAATTGCAGCACGCCAGGCCTCCCTGTCCATCACCAACTCCCGGAGTTCACTCAAACTCAGGTTAGCAGGGCCTAAACTTTTGACTAAATTTGTAAGAAAGAGTGTGACTGTTTTACAAATGTCAACAGAAAATCGATTCAATTTGTGATTTTTTTTTTTTTAGTACATCTGTCAATCGATTCTTTTTGCAGGTGTTTTTACAGCAATTTCTAAACAATCAATCAGGGCTGTGAAGATTTTCCATTTTCCATTCCAAGACTTTTGTCACATAGACATTTCATAAGAAATATTCAAATCATCATATATAAAATTAGTAAAACCACTAATTCTTTGAGATATTATAGGTTCTTCATTACTTATAGATTTCCATGATGAGTAATGCTGGGTAACAAAATGTTAAACAGGTTCCTTCGCTGGATTTTCCTAGATTTTATCACACCGAAGTGTATGTAAATTGCTAGGGGTGGATATGTTGTGCAGCATCTAATATTTAATCATAAAATATCTATTAATACTTAATAGAACATGTATTCTGAGGAACATAGTGACGGACATGCTGCTGCTGTCCAGATCTTCTAAGTGGTCACTCACAGAACACTTATAGCCTCTCCTTTCTGAAATTGAATTAAAATGAAAATAAAGGAAGTTTAAAGTGTAACAGGAGAACAGAAAACATATAAAAGAGGAGTGACTGATGGAAGAAATGGAAGAGAGAAAAAGCAGAATATGAAGCCGGCTTAACAAAATCAACACAGATTTGTGATTCAGATGGATAATGGTGGGGGAGGAGGCAGCAGAAGGAAGTTAGGCAGGAAAGAAAGTGAAAGTGAAGTCGCTCAGTCATTTCCGACTCTGCAACCCGATGGACTGTAGCCTACCAGGCTGCTCCGTCCATGGGATTTTCCAGGCAAGAGTACTTGAGTGGGTTGCCATTTCCTTCTCCAGGAGATCTTCCCGACCCAGGGTTTGAACTCAGGTCTCCCGGATTGTAGGCAGAAGCTTTACCGTCTGAACCACCAGAGAAGTCCTGTTAGGCAGGGAAGAGAAGACTAACTGAGGTGACATTACAAAATAGTTTCAAATACTACATATGCAGGGAAGAGAAGCCAGATATTTACATATTCAAAAGCAATAATTCAAACACACACATATTAAAAAAGATATTTCTTACAAAAAATATAAGCGAACTATGACATGACATTTCAACTAGTGGGCTTTCTCATTGCAGAGCAAAGCCTTCCGTATTCTCTTTGGGATTAGCTGCCTAACATCTAATCTAAACACTTCCTGCCAGTCAACAACAGCCACTCAGATAATGAGAGATAACTGCTGCTGCTAAGTCGCTTCAGTCGTGTCCAACTCTGTGCGACCCCATAGACAGCAGCCCACCAGGCTCCCCCGTCCCTGGGATTCTCCAGGCAAGAACACTGGAGTGGGTTGCCATTTCCTTCTCCAATGCATGAAAGTGAAAAGTGAAATTGAAATCGCTCAGTCGTGTCTCTTAGCGACCCCATGGACTGCGGCCTACCAGGCTCCTCCTTCCATGGGATTTTCCAGGCAAGAGTACTGGAGTGGGGTGCCATTGCCTTCTCTAAATGACAGGTACTAGCAGCCTCCTTTCTATTGCCTCATTCTTAAATATGGGTGGATTAAAATAACAATAACAACAACAGCTATGAAACATTTGAAGCAAAAATAAATAATAAAAGATCAAGGTAAACAATCAGAAAACCAGCCCTAGTGCAGACAGATGTATAAAAGTAAGGAAACAAACAAATCATGATCTAAGCAAAATTTGAAATGCTATTTTTGGAGGGAAAAAGCAAATATTAAATTATCCATATAAATATTATATAGCTAAGCTACTTAACTCACTATATAAATATGGTAAGAGCATAAATACAAAATGCTAAATAAATTAAAAAAATATGTAATCATAGCATGCTGCTTGATACTACATTGAACAATGTATATTTGTAAATCATAGTTTGGTTTATTGAGTTTTCAACATATAAAACCAACTAATGAACAAAGAGATTTGATTATATCATGCAGCAGAATGTAAATTTTATCTCTAGTGTAATATTGTGACAGAAAATACATTTTTTTTTTTTTTTTTACCAGATACGGAGATTGAAGAGGACCCTTTCTTGTGGGCCTCAGTTCTTCATAAAGACACAAAGAAGAATCTGAGGTCCTACCTGTGGCAAAAACAAGTTTATTGAAGAAAGAGAAGTGGGCCAAGCCAAGAGAGGCACAGATACCAGAATGATGAGGTACAGGGGTTTTCAAGACAGGGCTTTTGCATATTCAACTTGGTGGGCATGGACTGACAGTTTTGATTGACAATTGGAAGTTACATAATTATAAGCTCCATTGCATATGTCTTCCCATAATTCATTCTGTTATAATAAGATGTGTGTATATATAGACTATTTATGAACCCTTAGTAGGCTTCCAGATGCCTAAGGTCATTTGAGGACACAGCAGTCTCTGTGGTTATTTTGCAACCTATCTGTGAGTTCTCCTGGGCCTCATCTGGGGTGAGGTTTAGAAATCAGCTTGGATCTTTTCAGCTGAAAGATTAGGTGTCGATTCTTTTCCATCTCTCATTGCTGATACCTAACTTTCTGTAATGTCTTTTTAAAATCTCTCTAACAATGGAACATTAAGACAGAGTTATATCAGCATATTACTTTAGAGATTGAAAATAGTAGTTAATAGTGGTTCTTTTTTTTTTAATAGAATAATCTATTATTTGTTTTGTTTTGTTTTTTTTATAAATTTTATTTTATTTTTAAACTTTACATAATTGTATTAGTTTTGCCAAATATCAAAATGAATCCGCCACAGGCATACATGTGTTCCCCATCCTGAACCCTCCTCCCTCCTCCCTCCCCACACCATCCCTAATAGTGGTTCTTTAAATGAGAGTAACAGAAAGTGAGTAGTCAAGAAGGAAACAACTGGCGTTTAAGCCCATAAAATTTAAAATTATGTGCATGTATGTATTACACTGGGCTTCTCCTGTGGCTCAGCGGTAAAGAATCCACCAGCAATGCAAGAACCACAGGAGATGTGGGTTCAATACCGGGATTGGGAAGATCCCCTAGCAGAGGGCATGGCAACTCACTCCAGTATTCTTGCCTGGAGAATTCCATGGACAAGGAACCTGATGTACTATGGTCCATAGGGTCTCAAAGAGTTGGACACGACTGAAGCGACTTTGTGTGCATGCACGCAGTTAGGTATTACTCTAGTAAGAATAATAAATCAATCTGAAAATAGCATTTAGCAAATAAAATAGGGGCTGTTTCTTAATAAACTTTGGAGAGAGATGTAAGAAGCCTAATATGTTTTCCTTTTAGAGACGGAAATTGTTTAATTCTACCTTTCTAATATTTCAAATTTAGTGAGGCTCATTATGTTATGAATTTTGAGAGCAGGAATATTCTCTAAGTATCTTTGTATCTCCAGCCTCTAGTTCGTATTTCCTATAGAGCAGATATTCCAATGTTGGTAAATTTCTTTCCAAAACACTGAAATATTGGTAATGCATCAAGAAAATATAAATGAAATCACATTAATATTCATCAAGATATATTTACAAAATTCACAATAAAATTTTGTAAATTATAGATTACTGAAGTATGTACAATGTTCTTTTCTATGAAGTTCTTTGCTTGCAAACAGGCATATACATAATACATATATTTGTTCATATTCAAATATGTATTCTATATGGGTATGGATTTAAAAATCCTATGTTATTTTTTCATACATTAAGTCAGTCAATTTTTTTTTTTTAGTTTGAAAGAAGATAACTGAACTCTTATAGGAAGTATTTGGAATTTTATCAGCCCTTATTCATACAGTATAAATATATTGTCTGAATTTTATCAAAATTAATTATTAGCACTGATCTCTTATTCTAAATAGAGGCAAATGACAGTAACAATAATGATTCCAAACAAAAAAAAATTTTTCTTTTTAATTAATTTTTTTATAGAAAGATAATTGTTTTATAGAATTTTGTTGTTTTATGTCAAACCTCAGTATGAATCAGCCATCAGATCAGATCAGATCAGTCACTCAGTTGTGTCCAACTCTTTGAGACCCCATGAATCACAGCACGCCAGGCTTCCCTGTCCATCACCAACTCCTGGAGTTCACTCAGACTCACGTCCATCGAATCAGTGATGCCATCCAGCCATCTCATCCTCTGTCGTCCCCTTCTCCTCTTGCCCCCAATCCCTCCCAGCATCAGAATCTTTTCCAATGAGTCAACTCTTCGCATGAGGTGGCCAAAGTACTGGAGTTTCAGCTTTAGCATCATTCCTTCCAAAGAAATCCCAGGGCTGATCTCCTTCAGAATGGACTGGTTGGATCTCCTTGCAGTCCAAGGGACTCTCAAGAGTCTTCTCCAACACCACAGTTCAAAAGCATCAATTCTTCGGTGCTCAGCCTTCTTCACAGTCCAACTCTCACATCCATACATGACCACAGGAAAAACCATAGCCTTGACTAGACGAACCTTTGTTGGCAAAGTAATGTCTCTGCTTTTGAATATGCTATCTAGGTTGGTCATAACTTTCCTTCCAAGGAGGAAGCGTCTTTTAATTTCATGGCTGCAGTCACCATCTGCAGTGATTTTGGAGCCCAGAAAAATAAAGTCTGACACTGTTTCCACTGTTTCCCCATCTATTTCCCATGAAGTGATGGGACCGGATGCCATGATCTTCGTTTTCGGAATGTTGAGCTTTAAGCCAACTTTTTCACTCTCCACTTTCACTTTCATCAAGAAGCTTTTTAGTTCCTCTTCACTTTCTGCCATAAGGGTGGTGTCATCTGCATATCTGAGGTTATTGATATTTCTCCCAGCAATCTTGATTCCAGCTTGTGCTTCTTCTAGTCCGCCATTTCTCATGATGTACTCTGTATATAAGTTAAATAAGCAGGGTGACAATATACAGCCTTGACGTACTCCTTTTCCTATTTGGAACCAGTCTGTTGTTCCATGTCTAGTTCTCACTGTTGCTTCCTGACTTGCATACAAATTTCTCAAGAGGCAGATCAGGTGGTCTGGTATTCCCATCTCTTTCAGAATTTTCCACAGTTTATTGTGATCCACACAGTCAAAGGCTTTGGCATAGTTAAGAAAGCAGAAATAGATGTTAGGTATACACATATATCCCCTTCCTTTTGAACCTCCCTCCCATCTCCCTCCCCATCACACTTCTCTAGATTGATACAGAGCCCCTGTTTGAATTTCCTGAGCCATACAGAAACCCCCTGTTGGTTATCTATTTTACACATGGTGATGTAAGTTTCCATGTTACTCTTTCCATACATCTCATCCTCTCCTCCCCTCTCCCTGTGTCCATAAGTCTATTCTCTATGTCTATGAATTATGAATCCTAAAGAGAAATGTCTTCATAGTCTTCTTGGATTTATTGTCTTTATATTATCTAATATTAGATGCTTGCCAAATTTTAAGCTATCCTTTATTATAATAATAGGCAGATTTGCATACCTGAGATGAATCATACATACTTCTCTCTTCTAATGTGTACATTATATCTGTTCAAGATCCCACCAACAGGACATATTTTAACATGGTGAGATTAGGAAAGATAGTAAAAAGAAAATACTGTCAGGATTTAAAGGAAAAATTACTTTCTCACTAAACCAACAAACCTAGAATTATTTGATAAGATGTACCTGCAAATAAATAATGTGCTATTAACTTCTGTTTTTCCTGAGGCTTGCTTGTTTAACTTGTAATTCTGTTTACCTGCAAGACACTGACTTTCTGAAAGGAATTTCTGTGTCTTGTTTCATGGAAAGATTGAGGTAGCAAAATAGATTGTAATAAGAAAGAAGTCAACCTTTGCCCTGAACATAAAATAAACCTTCAGCATGCTTTCCAAACCTCAGCAAAATTTGGATACATTGTTTTGAAAGAGTGTGTACAAGGGAAACCCCATAACTTTTAATTCTACCTGGGTCTGGAAGCAATCAGTGTGAAAAATGAGTAAAAAATCTGTTCCAAAAGAAAATTTTAGTCTCTTTAGATGTAGCGTTGAATACCTGAACAGATTCTGAATTCATGTTTACACTAAATGAGATTCATCTAATTTACTGTGTGTTTCATAAGAGACCTACATAGCTCAGAACATAATCCCATCTTTTCCTTTCAACATCAAACATGTTGAAGAGATGTGAAGATTGATTACATACCTTTAAATCTTTTTCACTAAACAGACTAAAATAAAATTCAAATATTCACATCTACTCTTACTTAACAGCTATTAGAAAAAAACATCTATTAGAAAAAACAAAGGAATAAAATGTATTACAATAAAATTTTATTGTAATATAGAAATATTATCAAGTGTAGGTGTCATGTAAGCAAACATGACGTATGAGAATAATTGCAAATGAGCAGAAAATGATATGCATGGAACAGCCTAATCCGAATTTATTGATACACAATTTCTCATTTTTTGATATATTTTTATCCATGAGTGTTATAATGCTTTAACACAAATGGGTCAATTTCTATAATAAGACTATACATAGGAAGAGAAATGAAAAGGACAGTCACTAATTAGGAGTGGAACTATATAACAAAAATAAGATTATTTTAATGTAAATAAATAGTACCTAGCAAGAAATGAAAAAAATATTAAATAGATGGAAAATAAATACAATTTTCAGCAATTCACAGAATTTAAAATTTAAGGCGAAAGTGTAAGTGGTAGTGGTTCAGTCATGTCCTACTCTTTGCAACCCTATGGGCTGTAGCCCACAAGGCTCCTCTGTCCATGGGATACTCCGGGAAAGAACAGTGGAGTGGATAGCCATTTTTTTTCTCCAGGGGATCTTTCTGACGCAGGGGTTAAATCTGGGTCTCCCACATTGCAGGCAGATTCTTTACCATCTGAGCCACCAGGGTGAATTGCTAATTATCAAGTTCAATTTCTTCGCTCTCTTTCTAGAGTTTCATATCTACAATTATATGATCTCTTTGAGTTTGGTTAAACTCAGTATAACTCTTTTAGATGCATCATATGTCTTTTTGCAGGATTAATAATGCCCATTTTTATTATTGAGTAGTATTTTATTTTATGATTGGTCTATACCATGTCCATTTACAAGTTAATATAAGAGATCAAATTGCCAGCATCTGTTGGATCATTGAAAAAACAAGAGAATTCCAGAAAAATATATACTTGTGCTTTATTGATTATACAAAAGCCCTTGACTGTGTAGATCACAGCAAACTGAAAATTCTTCAGGAGATGGGAAACCAGACCACCTGACCTACCTCTGAGAAATCTGTATGCAGGTCAGGCAGCAACAGTTAGAACTGGACATGGAACAACAGACTGGTTCCAAATAAGGAAAGGAGTACATCAAGGCTGTATATTGTCACCCTGTTTATTTAACTTACATGCAGCATACATCATGTGAAATGCTGGGCTGGATGAAGCACAAGCTGAAATCAAGATTGTCAGGAGAAATATCAAGAACCTCAGATATGCAGATAACACCACCCTCACGGCAGAAATAGAAGAGGGACTAAAGAGCCTCTTGAAAGTGAAAGAGGAAAGTGAAAAAGTTGGCTTAAAGCTCAACATTCAGAAAACTAAGATCATGGCCTCTGGTTCCATCACTTCATGTCAAATAGATGGGGAAACAATGGAAACAGTGACAGAATTTCTTCTCTTGGGCTCTAAAATCACTGGAGATGGTGACTGCAGCCATGAAATTAAATGACGCTTGCTCCTTGGAAGAAAAGCTATGACCAACCCAGACAGAATATTAAAAAGCAGAGACATTACTTTGCTGACAAAGGTCTGTCTAGTCAAAGCTATGGTTTTTCCATTAGTCATGTACGGATATGAGAGTTGAGCACCAAAGAATTGATGCTTTTGAACTGTGGTGTTGGAGAAGATTCTTGAGAGTCCTTTGAATTGCAAGGAGATTCAACCAGTCCATCCTAAAGGAAATCAGTCCTGAATATTCATTAGAAAGACTATTGCTGAAGCTGAAACTCCAATACTTTGGCCACCTGATGTGAAGAACTGACTCACTGGAAAAGACCCTGATGCTGGGAAAGACTGAAGGCAGGAGGAGAAGGGGACAACAGAGGATGAGACGGTTGGATGGCATCACCAACTCGATGGACATGAGTTTGAGCAAGCTCTGGGAGTTTGTGATGGACAGGGAAGCCTGGAGTGCTGTAGTCAATGGGGTCACAAAGAATCAGATATGACTGAGAGACTGAACTGAACTGATATGCGTTTTTATGGAATTATTTCTTCCTGAATATTTTATAGAATTCATGAAAGTCTAGTGGTTTCTTTGCATGTATTTTCCACTATGAAATCAATTGTCAATAAATAATACAGCCATTTGGATTTTCTTTTTCAAGTCAATTCTAGTAATTTTTTTCTTGTAGTTAGTTTGCCAATTTCATGTAAATTGTTAAATTTATTGACATTAGTTTTTTGTAATTTTCCCTCATTCTGGTAGTGTCTTAGGATTTGTGAATCTCTTCTTGTATTCTTGATATTAATAATACAGGTCTTTATTTTTTCACTAATGATCCTAACTGAAGTATATAAATATCTAATATTTTTAGAGTATTTACATTTTGGTTTTATTGATTTTTTTCACTATTTTTTTCTGTTTGTATTTTTGCTTTCTATTTTATTGAATTCTATATTTTCTTCTTTCTACTTATTTGGATTTAATTTGCTCCTATTATTCTAGTTCCTTGTAATAGATTTTAAAATAATTGATTTTAGATCTTAATTTCTGGAAGAAGAATTTGAAACAAAACATACTGGGACTTCCCTGGTGGTCAGGTGGTTAAGATTCTGTGATTCAATGCAGGCATCTTAACTAGATGTCTAACTAGATCCCACATGCTACAACTAACACTTGGAATAGCCAAATAAATAATAAAATAAAACTAGACATATTATTCTAGTTGCTGTTGCAACAGCTTCCCATAGATATTGATATGCTGTGTTTTTATTTTCACTCAATTCAAGATATTTTCTTAATTATCTTGTGATATATTTCTTGACCTATGATTTCTGTTCAGATGTAATGTTTGAGTAAAAATATTTTCAAATTTAAAAAATATCTCTCTGTAGCCAATTTGTAACTCAATTTTTTGTAGTCTGTATTATCGGCGTATTTTTTCTATATTATCTCAATATTTTGGGAATTATCAAGATTTTTCAATTCTGTTGAAAGGTACATTTGTACCTGTAAAAAAATGTATATTACACTGTAGTTGGGTTGTTGTAATCAGTTCATGTCAGTCGTTCAGTCATGTCTGACTTTTCGCGACCCCGTGAACCACAGCACACCAGCCTCCCTGTTCATCAGCAACTCCTGCAGTCCACCCAGACTCATGTCCATTGAGTCAGTGATGCCATCCAACCATCTCATTCTCTGTCGGCCCCTTCTTCTCCTGCCCCCAATCTTTCCCAGAATCAGGGTGTTTTCAAATGAGTCAGCTCTTCGCATCAGGTGGCCAAAGTATTGGAGTTTCAGCTTCAACATCAGTCCTTTCAATGAACGCCCAGGACTGATCTCCTTTAGGATGGACTGGTTGGATCTCCTTGCAGTCCAAGGGACTCTCAAGGGTCTTCTCTAACACCACAGTTCAAAAGCATCAATTCTTCGGCGCTCAGCCTTCTTCACAGTCCAACTCTCACATCCATACATGACCACTGGAAAAACCATAGCCTCGACTAGACGGACCTTTGTTGACAAAATAATGTCTCTGCTTTTGAATACGCTGTCTAGGTTGGTCATTACTTTCCTTCCAAGGCGTAAGCGTCTTTTAATTTCATGGCTGCAATCACCGTCTGCAGTGATCTTGGAGCCCCCCAAAATAAAGTCAACCACTGTTTCCACTGATTCCCCATCTATTTGCCATGAAGTGATGGGACCTGATGCCATGATCTTAGTTTTCTGAATGTTGAGTTTTAAGCCAACTTTTTCACTCTCCTCTTTCACCTTCATCAAGAGGCTTTTTAGTTCCTCTTCACTTTCTGCCATAAGGGTGGTGTCATCTGAATATCTGAGGTTATTGATATTTCTCCCGGCAATCTTGATTCCAGCTTGTGCTTCTTCAGCCCAGCGTTTCTCACGATGTACACAGCATATAAGTTAAATAAGCATGGTGACGTTATACAACCTTGATGTACTCCTTTTCCTATTTGGAACCAATCTGTTGTTCCATATTCAGTTCTAACTGTTGCTTCCTGATCTGCATACAGGTTTCTCAAGAGGCAGGTTAAGTGGTCTGGTATTCCCATCTCTTTCAGAATTTTCCACAGTTTCTTGTGATCCACACAGTCAAAGGCTTTGGCGTAGTCAATAAAGCAGAAATAGATGTTTTTCTGGAACTCTCTTGCTTTTTCCATGATCCAGCAGATGTTGGCAATTTGATCTCTGGTTCCTCTGCCTTTTCCAAAACCAGCTTGAACATCAGGAAGTTCACAGTTCATGTATTGCTGAAACCTGGCTTGGAGAATTTTGAACATCACTTTACTAATGTGTGAGGTGAGTGCAATTGTGCGGTAGTTTGAGCATTCTTTGGCATTGCATTTCTTTGGGATTGGAATGAAAACTGACCTTTTCCAGTGCTGTGGCCACTGCTGAGTTTTCCAAATTTGCTGGCATATTGAGTGTGGCAGTTTCACAGCATCATCTTTTAGGATTTGAATAGCTCATCTGGAATTCCATCACCTCCACTAGCTTTGTTTGTAGTGATGCTTCCTGAGGGTCACTTGACTTCATATTCCAGGATGTCTGGCTCTAGGTGAGTGATCACACCCGTCGTGGTTATCTGGGACGTGATCTTTTTTTTGCACAGTTTTTCTGTGTATTCTTACCACCTATCAATATCCTCTGCTTCTGTCAGGTCCATACAATTTATGTCCTTTATTGAGCCCATCTTTGCATGAAATGTTCCCTTGGTATCTCTAATTTTCTTGAAGAGATGTCTAGTCTTTCCCATTCTATTGTTTTCCTCTATTTCTTTGCATTGATCAATGAGGAAGGCTTTCTTATCTATCTTTACTATTCTTTGGAACTCTGCATTTAAATGGGTATATCTTTCCTTTTCTTCTTTTTTTTTTTTTTGCTTCTCTTCTTTTCACAGCTATTTGTAAGGCCTCCTCAAACAGCCATTTTGCTTTTTTGCATTTCTTTTTCTTGGGGATGGTCTTGATTCCTGTCTCCTGTACAATGTCATGAACCTCCGTCCATAGTTCATCAGGCACTCTGTCTATCAGATCTAGTCCCTTAAATCTATTTCTCATTTCCACTGTATAATCATAAAGGATTTGAAATAGGTCATACCTGAATGGTCTAGTGGTTTTCCCCCCTTTCTTCAATTTAAGCCTGAAGTTGGCCATAAGGAGTTTATGATCTGAGCCACAATCTGCTCCCAGTCTTGTTTTTGCTGACTGTATAGAGCTTCTCCATCTTTGGCTGCAAAGAATATAATCAATCTCATTTCGGTGTTGGCCATCTAGTGATGTCCATGTGTAGAGTCTTCTTTTGTGTTGTTGGAAGAGGCTGTTTGCTATGACCAGTGCGTTCTCTTGGCAAAACTCTATTAGTCTTTGTCCTACTTCATTCTGTACTCCAAGGCCAAATTTGCCTGTTACCCCAGGTGTTTCTTGACTTCCTACTTTTGCATTCCAGTCCCCTATAATGAAAAGGACATCTTTTTTGGGTGTTAGTTCTAAAAGGTCTTGTAGGTCTTCATAGAACTGTTCAACTTCTGCTTCTTCAGCATTATTGGTTGGGACATCGAGTTGGATTACCATGATATTGAATGGTTTGCCTTGGAAATGAACAGAGATCATTCTGTCATTTTTGAGATTGCATCCAAGTATTGCATTTTGGACTTGTTGTTTTAATAAATTACCACAAACTGGATGGCTTAAAGCAAATAAATGTATTTTCTCACCATTCAGGAATGCTAGAAGTCTGAAATCAGGTGTTTGCAGAGTTGGTTTTTTCTGCTATCTTATCTTGATTCATCAATTCCTTTTCCCCCCAGATACAACCAAACTATAATAACTTATACACTTAAAAAAAGAAACTCAGTTACATTCTCATGAGTCCAAAATCCTGTTCATCAGTTACTTCCACTTCTGTTTCTCTATCGAGAAAGATTCCTCCAAAGGTAATTTACACTCTCTTTGTCTATTTCCTCTTCACTCATTTTCCTTTGGATTTAGTCCAATCAGACTTTTATCTTTACCATGCTACTGAAACAACTTTAGCTAAGTTATATAACCTCAAAATTGCCATGTCTAATCTAATCCAGGATTGTCTAGTTTCATCTCTGCCCTCATGGTTCGTATCCATTTGTCAGAATTTGGTGCAACTGATCAGCCTCTTTTTCCTTCACTTGGTCCTGAGTCATTGTTCTATAGGCTCCTACCTCACCACAACGTCTGTTTCTATTGATCTCCTTTTTGGTCTCATATGTCCTCCCCAAACTTTAACTCTTGAACTTCTTCTCTAAACTCACTGTCTAAAATTGTATCATCCTCATTTATGACTGTAAATTCTGTCTACATGGGGTTGAATTCCAAATTAATATCTCAAAGACTAACTATTCTGTAAGTTCCAGACTTATTTTAACCTGACTATCCAAAGGATTCATTTGGGTGTATAATGAAGAGTTTGAAACCAAAGTACTAATGTTGCTCCTCTCATTTTATCATCTCAGCAATAGTAATTCTACATTGCTAACTCCTGAGACAAAACACCAGGGAAATATCCTTGATGTTTCTCTTTTCTTCACAATCTACTTAATATATCAGAAAATCCATATGGTTCTACTTTCAAAATATACCTCAAACCTATCTCCTTGCTTCTGTTGCTGCTATTCTGGATCACACTCCTGTAATTTCTCTTCTTTAAATGAAACAGGGCCTAACTTGTTTCCACGTCTCTTTTATATTTCCTTGACCACTATTTTCCACACTGTAAACAGAGATACACCTTGAAAATGGAATCATTATTTTATTTTATTGGTTCAATACCTTCCCTCCTAATTCACAGTAAAATCCCTATTTGGTATACTGGTTGCCTTTTGTTCTTCTCTGTCATTGCTTCCCTTTGATTGCTCCTCTCTACCTACACTTACCTCCTTGATATTTTCAAACATATTCTTTCCTCAGAACACCTGATAGTCTCTATGCTGGCCTTATTAAGTACAAAGTGAACAATATCTAGTTAAAGGAAGAAATTGAGATAATTGGATTATGTAATTTCACTAATAAAATACATCAATTTTAAGGTAGAATAAGGATTAAAACATTATCTCTTTTTCCACAGTGTTTTTTATTTTTTTCCTCTAATTTTCTAGAATCTAAAATTCAAACAATGAAAGCACCTTCACAGTAGAAACATGTTCTGTGTTCAGACAGATGTGGGCTTTGTTTTTTTTTTTTTTACTTTCTAACTAATTTTATCTTGCAACTTATTTTCAAACACTATCTGTATAATTTTAGTACTGAATAATATGTCTTATGTAATCATGAATGTCATTGAAGATCTTGCAAAAGATTTCTCCTGATTGTAGAAAGAAATTTAAATTGTGCTAGTCTCATATTCAAACAATCAGCAACAACAAAGCAATCTATCTAAAGTTTTACTCATAAAAATACCCAAAAAGAAAATATATATGTATTACTTACCATATGGATTAAAAATAAACACATTCAGAATGACTACCCTAATTTTGTCATGTGAACTATAAAATGTTTTATTCTTTATCTTCTATAAAAAGTTAGCAATGAAGCTCTGACCATTTGGATGGTGCCACAGTTATTTCATTGAGCAATTCTGCCTAGTTCCATATTGCTCCCTGAAAGAAACAAATTATATTTCAGTAAGAAAGAAATAGCTCCACTCTGCCTTGATTCTGCCATAATTCAATTTTGTCTGCTGGCTGCTCCAGTCCACCCCTGACTGATGGTAGGAAGCAACATATGGCAATATTGAGAGAGTTTATAAAAGAAATCTGCTAATGGCAACAAACAAATAAACAATCAGGAAGATCCAACAGTCAGGAAGAATTAATAAAGCTGGCAAATGCTTGGTTAGTAGAGCTGCTCGCAGTGAGCAAAGCCAAGTGTCTGCATGTATCTTGGTTGAGCTTTTTCTCATCAGGCAAAGCATATTAATTTCCAGGGCTCTGCTGAATTTAATATAGTTGCAAATATAAGTACTTCGTTACTAAGGTCTTCCATATTTCTTGAACTCTGGTGATTTTCCAAAATTGAACCTCTAAAACCCAAGTAGGCAAACTTTGATAATCTTTGCAGAATACAAAATCAATTATTTCTGACTTACAATTCAAACAAATAAACCACCCGCCAAACAAAACAAAAGAAACCAAACAACAGCAACACCAAAGCATGCAGACTTTTCCAAAACACGGTTAGAGTTTGTGCCTTTTATGTCTTACTAACAATAAGAAATTTTAGGCTTCTAGGATGGTTTGTTGTACAGTAAAAAACAAGTGTACGCTTTGAAAACTAATTTGCTTATACTGAACCAGTTGCTAAGTCCCTCTTTTAGTGAAAAGTGCTCTCTTAACTATTTTTTCCATAATACTCAGTAAAATATGAAAATTTTTTGAATCAAAGAATACAAGCAAACTAAGGAAAATGTTGACATTTTAGAAGAGTAGATTTTCCTCCTTTGGTTATGTGCCTTTGATTTCACTTTTGTCTAAGTCTTCTAGACTTTACAGTTGAAGAAAACTGCTTGCCATTTGGACCCAAATTAGAATTTTCATCTCAAACATGCCATTTAGTTCTATTTCCTTTTAAAATTGTGATGTTTAGCCTGATATAGTTCTTCGGAATGCAAAATTATTTGTTCAACTTTCTAGGTTTTAAGTGTAGTTTTGAGTCTATTTAGAATAATCAGTCTTGAATTTTATACTTCAGTGACTATATTCAACACTCTTTTTCTGTCTTTAAGATATGAGCTTGCCTCCTCTGTTAATGATAAAGGAACAGACTATCAGTGGGTCTCAAACTTTCTTCAGATGTTAATCACCAAGGGGAATTTAAAACAGCAGTAACAACACCAGTAAAAAATAGCAACAACAACTGACCTCTAGATACATAGTAGTAGACTTTACACAAGATAAAATTGTAATCTTTGAGACTGAAGTCCAGATAACAGCACTTATTTTTGAGTCTCCAGGTGATTCAAGGGTTAAAACACAGCCAGGGTTGAAACCGATGCATTGGAAATTACAGCCAAAGCTCTACATCCCTTTCTGTATCTGTGATGAGGAATCTCAGAGTTTAGGTCTTTTCAAGCTTCTCTCAGTGCAATAGAGGAAGCTTGAAACTTCCTAGGACCCACGACCCAATTTGGACTTCCTCAAGTTAGTTGTTCCCCATTCTCATTAAGAAAAGTCAGGCAACTTACCAGCATTCATAGGAATTCCTGCACAAATGTTCCAGAGTTTTGGCCTCAGGAGATCTGGAGCCTTCAGCTGAGCCATTTGAACCTTGGAAGATACTTAACTCTGTATGACATTCCGTCTCAATTTTCTCCAATATAAATTGTATCTCAAACTTCTCCATTCATCAACATTCCACTACACTCTCATCATGTATTTCATCAGTAACATGATAAACTGTCAAATCATATGTTTTGAGGGAAGAAAGACCCATTTGTGAATTTTATTTTTGTTTTTTCAGAAATGTACATTCAAACTCTATATAAGAGATAGCAGTGCCTACTCCTTGGGCTTGCTTCAAGGCCATGCAAAATAATGTGTGTGGAATGCTTAGTATAGGGTTTGATACCTTAAAGCTACTTCCTTGTCTAATCTGCTACACCCTTGTATATGCTTAAGAATACAGGCCCTTTGGAAACTAACTTCCACCATTCTGAACTTCCTCTCAAGTAAGCCCTTCATGGTCCCAACTGCCACCCAAATCAAAATTTTCTCTGAAATTGATATAAGCTGGTGGTCTTCCTAAAATGAGATTCTCAAGCTCCTACATCTTCTGTATTATTTTTGTATTACAGCTCCTTGAATGAAGATATAAGCATATTAGAAAGTTTATGATTCTAAAAAATAATGCCATTGTGATTACTAAACATGTACTGACCACTTACTCTTCTATGCAAAGAGGAGATGTGACTTGCAATCTAGTAAGTGGACCAGGGACTAAAGTGCTGTAAATGGTCAGCACTCAGATGCAGCTTGTGGTTGCAATGTTACTGATTATATTCTGCTTAAAATCTAAATATGCTTTCTTTCCATGACTGCATTTGAATAGATTTCCTAACCAGCTAGAGAAATCCTTATTGGTGTGTATTTAATGTACTTAATGTACATTTAATGTATTTAATGTAATGCTGTGGATTTATGTACTTCTAACTCTTAAAAAGCTCCCCAGATTCATTTATAGATGAATAAGACAATTATGGGTAGATATGGCATGTCCTAGTCTGTGATATATACCAACCAGAAAGGTGGGCCAAGGGAGGCAGAGGATGCTTTGGCAAATCTCCTCCCCAGGGAGTCATTCTTCAATGAGTAGAAAAGTCAACTCTACACTGACTCAGAAAACTTAGTTAGGTTTGGTATTTCCGTTACCTGGCAATGATGACTCAAATCAGTTAACTCAGGGACAGATATTTCTCACCTGTAAGCATTCATGTATTGTGTATCTTGTGCCCAAATTCTAGACACTATAGAGTATAGATATAAAGCTTAAGAACTTTATGGTTTCACTGAAAGATCTTCAGACAAAGTCATGAAGAACAAAGGAAAATATTATATTATTTGGCTATAGAATAAGCATTATTAAAACACTATAAAGGCAGCAAAATTATTGCTAGCTGCTGTAGTCAGTGATGATCCATGTACCACTACAAAACATTGCTGAAAGAAATTGAAAAAAGGGTTAATATGCACTATAAGGGCTTCCCTGGTGGCTCAGAAGGTAAAGAATTTGCATTATAAAGTGCATGAGTGCTCAGTCACTCAGTCGTGTCTGACTATGACCCCATAGACTGTAGCCCACCAGACTCCCCTGTTCATAGGATTTACCAGGCAATAATACTGGAGCAGGTTGCCATTTCCTTCTTCAGGCACTCTTCCCAATCTAGAGATTGAACTCATGTCTCCTTGCAGCTGGATTCTTTATCACTGAGCCCATTACAAAGTATAGATGTTCAAAATAAAACATAAGATCTTTGTAAAGGTCATCATATCATTAAATGCTGTTATTCTTTGAAACCAGAAATCCATTGCTGAGATTTTTATGTTAGATCCACAGTTATTTCCTTTGAATTGAAAACATATGAGTCAATTCGCCAATGAGCTAGTGTGATTTTATTATCTGAAATAATCGCCTGGAAAGCAGGTGGCTTTTATGGGGCTTTATGGCCTCTTCCAGTATTATGTGATGTGCTTTCATTATTCACTTCCTGTTACCACCAATCCATCTAGATTCTGTTTCTTTGGTGTAAAATTTTTTATCTTCCCCATTAAACAGCAAAGGTCACTTGACAACAAACTTTTGGACAATACCCAAATACCATTCCAGGAAAACTACCAACATTATGGGAAAAGCACTGAGGATGTGAAGATCCTTCATCACAGGCAAAGTCAGATATGCGATAGAATCGGTAATAGTTTTGCATTTACATAGAATCTTAAAAGCTATAAATTTATGAGCCTTGCAAACTTTACCTGTCATGAAGGTGAAGAACAAACTAAAACATAGCAACTATGCTTTGGCACACAGGGGTTTGATAGACTCAAGTGTTATATTTAATTGAAAATGTAAGAGAATGTTAAGTAGGAAGAGTGCAATTATGTGAATTGGAATGGTGCCAGGCCTCTATTCCGTCCTCGGGGCATTATGGACTCCCAAGAAGTGACCAGATTGTCAGTACTAAGGCTTACGTGTGAAGGACACCACAGGAGCAACTGGTCACTGGGGACACTTATAAAGTGAGAGTGGGGATCTTACTTCTTATGGTGAAACAGCCCTTGTCGAGATGACAGTACAGTCATAGGGTGAGGTGACCTAGAGGAAAGTTCCTTGCATGAGCACTTTTTTCTTTCTTTTTTTTTTTTTTTAGCACTTTTTTCTATTTTAATCTTTTGTTAAAAATCTCAGAGCTGAATTTGAAAATGGGGTTAAACTTTACAGTGTGAATTATTACCCAAATAGTGATAATCCTATGTAGGATTAAGGATAGAAATGTGACGAACTAACCACTTCAAATGGACCACACATATTTCCAACTAGCTGCATGTATTTTAAAGGCTAATTACTCAGGGGAGAGACTAGGTAGATTTACATTATGTTTTGGAGCTGAAGAAAATACATATAAAAGAGCAAAGGAAAAGGGTAAGGTTATGAAGAAATCTTTTCATGTAGACCATGATCCCAAAGGCGGTTTTTTATTATTAATCTTTTCATAGCATTTTTTCCATTTTAACATTTATTTTTACATATTACTGTTTCCTTTTTCTTCTCTTTGACATGACAACTTGACATGAGTTCACACGTACTAAGTGAAAAATGATTGTACTGGTATAGCTTTATATTTTATTTCTATTTCATTTATAATGAGGTAATGGAAGCAATAAGTTAGCTGGCAAGTGACACTGATATGTCAAATTCCAGAGGTTAGCCTCGGGTACCTTTCCATTATGCACGTTTCTTTCCATTGTATTACTGAGAGGCATTTTCTATTTACAAATTTCTTTACATTCCCAGATATAATTTCATGACATAGTTCCTCATTTTCACCCAACTTTTTATGTATATGCTGGAGCACTAATCTGAGTCTTTCATGAATTCTCTTCTTGTTTCCCACCCCTGCTTTTTCTTGCAGTCCTAACCTGCATTGTGATTGTAGGTGGAGACAGGGTCTTTAGGAGATTCATAAGGTTAAATGAAGTTGTCTAAGGGTGGGATTCTAATCTGATAGGACTTGAGCATGCTCAGAGGAAAAGCCATGTGAGGTTATATAGAGGCCATCTATATAACTAGAGAGTTCTTACCAGAAGGTTCTTACCAGAATCTTAGCCCTGACAGTCCCTTGATCTTGGAGGTTCCAGTCTCTAGAACTGTGAGAAAATACATTTCTGTTGTTTAAAAACATACACTCTGTGGTATTTTGGTATAGCAGTTCAAGCAGACTAAGACACCTGTTTCACAATTATTCATTTCACACTCCATCCTTAATACTGACTGTGGCTATTTCCAAAATCAGAGATCCCATAATTCTGGAAAATTAATTAAAAGCAAACATCATAATCAAGATGTGAACTCAGTTGGAAATAGAAATTTCACCACAGTGGTTACTGCTGGGCTGAACTTACATGACCTGATAAAGTTCTCAAATAATAGGATTTCAGTGCCAGGGAAGAAATATGTTGGGTGTGTTCTAGAAACTGAAATAAATCTAAACTCTGTGTAGCCACTACTGTGACAGAAATCATGTGTGGAAGATTGCATTGTTCATCCCTCTTGTTGCTAAGACTTGTTATGGGAGGCATATATCCCACCTCTTTGTCCCCTCTTAATATCAAAATTGGTCATTGACTTGGTTCAGCCAGAAATATGAGCAGAAGGGACAGCATGCAGTTTTGTAGCAGAATCTTTAATACCCAGTTGGTTTTGCCAGTTTTCTTGTTCATTTTCCTTTGGCAAGAGAATAGCATGCCCTGAGTAGGGCTGTTTCTCAACCTAGATCCTGAAATGAGAAGACATAGAACCACAGCCAATCCACAGCAACTGAATTTTGGAAGCAGCTGAGACTTAGAACTTTGTTACCACACCTGAACTTAAGAAAAGGCAACTGATGCTGGATATTATGAAGAGTCTGGAAGGACAGGTCAGATCATGGAGTGTCTTGTACACTAAATGTTTAGCTGCAAGAGTAAAAGCACAGAAAAGTTTTAAGGAGTGGAACGTAAGCTTTACGTAACTTTTCTTTAGTTTACTTGTTCATTTGTTTAGATATATTGAAGTAAGAAGGGCAAATTATTTAAAAATTAAATAGTACTAAACATTTTATAATGAAAAAGAGTGGTGCCCCAATTAGTGAAAGTGAAACTGAAAGCCACTTAGTCATGTCCGACTCTTTGCGATCTCATGGACTGTCCATGGAATTCTCCAGGCCAGAATACTGGAGTGGGTAGCCTTTCCCTTCTCCAGGGGATCTCCCAACCCAGGGATTGAACCCAAGTCTCCCACATTGCAGGCAGATTCTTTACTAGCTGAGCCACAAGGGAAGCCCAAGAATACTGGAGCCGGTAGCCTGTCCCTTCTCCAGTGGATCCTGGCCCAGGAATCGAACTGGGGTCTTCTGCATTGCAGGTGGATTCTTTACCAACTAGACTCTTTCCCAAATACAGGTCTTATTTCCCAGTGGGAAATAATTTTTATAATTCATTTTGTAAGTTAAATCATATTTCTTCCATATTTCTTAAATATTTGTCAGTAATACTTTTAGATTGTTACATTTTAAACATTATTAGTATTCTTTACTTAGATCTGATAATTGGTTTCAAATAGGTGCAAAATCTTTGATACTCCTCCTATTGAGAGATAAGGTTTATGCTTCTTCCTCTAAAATCTGGACAAACTCATGGCTTGCTTGTAACCAGTGCATTTTAGTAGAATATGCATGACTTCTGAGGTTAGTTGTGGCCACATGAAAATCTGTTTTTCAGATTTCTTGCTGTAGGGAGCCTAACCGAAGGACAAACTCAGTCTCTGCACTCTGAATCCCCTTAGCCTTCATGCTGAGAGGATGCTTCTAGTGGGCTGTTCCCTGTCAGTGCCTGAATGTAGTAGAGACACTAAGGCAGGTCAGTTCCTACCAGATGTGGGACGCCTTTGACATGCAGCTTTGGCTTAGAAACATTCCGTCAACTTGTCTAATACCTTCCTGGATTGTCATGCAGTCAGAGACTGCCTAGGCAGACTTCTTCCTCCTCTGCCTCCTTATAGGAGTCAGGACTGCATTGCCATCTGAAAATGTTCATTGTCTCCTCCGGCTTTCTCCACTTTTTCCTTTACTAGTGTATCACCCAATAAGTCTCTTGCACAGCTAATCTCCTTCTTGATGCTTTTCCTCAAAGTCTCCAGACTAACACACTAGTTCAGAAAAGGGCAGTATAGCTTTCTCCTTGTGCACAGGGCTCCTCTCTGTTGAAAGTCTGACCTACCACATAGGGAGTTTGACCACCCTCACACTCTTATGCTGGGAGGAAGCCCAGAAAACTAGGGACTATATGATGGTCCCTGGTTGACTGCTCTAGGTAAGATCTCAGTCAACATCTGGGATAAATCCCCAGATGTAGGAGAGGAGACACGGCTCCATGATTCCAGTCCCCAGCCATCATGTCACCCCTAACTTTTCAGTTTTTCTATCTGAGGCTTTAGTCATTGTATATTTAAGGGGAACCATTTGTTCTGTGCTTTGCTGAAATATAATGTGAAATGTGCCCTGCTGAAATATAAGCATAACATAAACTACTAAGCTGTCATTGGATATTTGTGGATTGTAAGTTTGATCCATAGAAACCTTTTGGGGCTTAGTGTGAAGATGCGTCCTTCCTGGGAAATTTTGCATCTGTAGCTTACAAGTACTCCACTGGCAAAGACAAGGCGATGCTACTCTTCAGCATGTAGTTTCTCAGAAAGTATTTATATGTTAGCAAGTTAATGGTTACACATGTTTTTTCATCTACACTGGAGACCTCTATACCAGAAACCTTTACAAGCAGAGAGCTCTACTAAAGCAGTTCTGATGTTAGCTAATGTGCTCACCACAGATTTTTTTTTTTTACCTGAGTTTATTTTCAGGCTATCTATTGGTGGACATAGAAGTAAACTTGGTAACTGAAAGACCTTTTGGTCTTTACCATTGGCCTAGATGGCAAAGAATCTGCCTCATGGAGATTGAAGATTGGTCTCAATGGAGGAGACCCAGGTTTGATTCCTGAGTCAGAAAGAATCCTTGGAGAAGGGATTTGATACCCACTCCAGTGTTCTTGCCTGAAGAATTCCATGGACAGAGGAGCATGGCGTGCTGCAGTCCATGGCATCACAAAGAGTTGGACCCGAGTGAGTAACACTTTCACTTTCACTTTTGTCTGAACACTATTTTCTCTCAGAAATCATTATCCTATCGTCTTTCGCCACTAAGTATTACTGTTGGGAAATCTGATAGTGATGAAGTTGGGCGTTTTTCTGAAATCGTGCCCTAGATTGGGCCCTTCTCTTTCACCCTCCCTTCCTTCTAAAATTTTTTGGAAGCCTGCCCTTAATAAATCACTTACACACACCTCCAGTTCTCAGTTTGCTTCCTGAAATCAAACCTGAGGTATGTGGTGGAGTAAAATGTTTTATTCTCTAAGAGAAAGGCATTTCAAAGAAGGATGCAGAAGCAATTGAGGTGCAGAGAGGTCACTGAATAGAGCCTTGATCCCTGAACTGTGTCAAGTTGGGGGAGGATAAGAACATAAGAAGTTTCATTTTAGATGGCCCAAAAAGTGCATTTTAGATCGAAAACGTTGCAGAGTCTCTGTCCCCTTCTTTCAGACCTCACCAGAAATGGTGAAATCTTAGCTACTCCCATCCCAGAAATATCAACTCCTGTCTCAACTTCTAGTCGCCTTTGAATTTAGATAGATTATTGCTAATAAAGTGAATATATTACAAAGTCTATTCAAATTATTCAGTGTCTTGGTTTTTATTTATCAAATAAAAAAATCACAAGCTTGATACAAGAAATTTATTGAGATGCTTTCTTTTGTACCTAAATATCTACTATTTCATTTTCCTCAGGATGTTCATCTATTTATCATCTTCACTTTTTCATATGTTCAGATCATGGCACCTTATCACAAATTCATAAGAACAGAATAAAAACAATGTTTGCTTGTGTGTGTATTGGAGCAAATTGCTACAACCTTCTCAAAGAGGAAAACATTCAACGGTTCTTACTTTAAACTGTGTTTTCAATAATATCCTTCATTTGCTATTATCTTCCCTTTATTCTCAGTATTCATCGTTGCATATGGAAATATTATTCCTTCTGTTTACCAAGGTTCCTGCTGTGCCTGAAAGCTAGTTCTTGACAGCTCACAGTGACTTCTGTGAGAAGAATCTAGGGCTCTCGAGCTCTGAAATGCTCGCTCAAGAAGAAAAAATACTTACATGTTTCATTTCTACCATCTTCCAACGTTTCCACTTCTGATAAAATACAGAAAGAGAGCAAGTGAGGGATGAGCGGCATGATAACCTTTTGGTGCCAGTGCAGGCCTCCCACCAGGATACGTTTCCCACCTGACAGGTGGTCTTTTCTCCTCAAGTACTACTGAGCTGGTGAACTTAAGCAAGAATATGTGACCCACTTCTCAGACCTGGGGCTCAGAGCAGCAGGGTTCTTATAACCATCTGAGAATCTCATGTTGAAAATCTCTTCTGTAATGTCTTTGTGAACCTGTGCATCTGATCTTCCCATTTAGAAATTTCTGTGAATGATGAAGGCTGAGGTAACAGAATGAGCCCTCTACTTCTCATGTTTTCTAGGAATCCTCTCACCTATATCTGAAAGACTTCTAATGGGTTCTGATTATAAATTTAAGAAAACCATATTCAAATAAAGAAATAGCATTTGTAACTTTGCTTAGATTAGAACCATTTTTAGTTTTAGTTTCCTTCTAGATTTGATAACAAATATACACTGAGGCTTCTCATTACAGGAGAAACATATAGTTACTGGCAGATTTCCAAAGTATAAGGAAAAGTGAGAAACTCTTCTTTGTAATAATTACACATAACAGTAATTAATGGTGTGGTACTTGTGTGATTAAGTAGATTTCATACCTAGATTCTTCTGTAAGTCAATACACCTGAGTATTTCTGGTTTCTAAACATATCTACTTTCTTAATTCATATCGACCCCATTTCTTTTAAACTATACCTCAAAGTATTTGAAGTTCTCCAGAGCTTATCTATTTTATCCTCTTTCCAATTCACAAATAGAAGCCATGTCAAGGTAATTAACTGTGATAACCTATTTAGCAAAAAGTTATTATAAGGAAAAAAGAGCACAAAAGCTCTCCAGAAAACCCTCCATATTCTTAAGTTTCTAAATTAGATCAGTTCGGTTCAGTTCAGTTCAGTCGCTCAGTCGTGTCCAACTCTTTGCGACCCCATGAATTGCAGCATGCCAGGCCTCCCTGTCCATCACCAACTCCCGGAGTTCACTCAAACTCACGTCCATTGAATCGGTGATGCCATCCAGCCATCTCATCCTCTGTCGTCCCCTTCTCCTCCTGCCCCCAATCCCTCCCAGCATCAGCGTCTTTTCCAATAAGTTAACTCTTCGCATGAGGTGGCCAAAGTACTGGAGTTTCAGCTTCAGCATCATTCCTTCCAAAGAACACCCAGGACTGATCTCCTTTAGGATGGATTGATTGGATCTCCTTGCAATCCAAGGGACTCTCAAGAGTCTTCTCCAACACCACACTCAGGGGTGGCGGCCGAGAGGAGCAACCCCAGGTCCAAGAGCGGCGGCTGCGCACTGGCGCAGGAGGGCCGAGAGGAGCTACTCCACGTTCAAGGTCAGGAGGGGCGGCGGTGAGGAGAGACCCCTCGTCCAAGGTAAGGAGCAGCTGCTGCGCTTTGCTGGAGCAGCCGTGAAGGGATACCCCACGTCCAAGGTAAGAGAAACCCAAGTAAGACGGTAGGTGTTTTGAGAGGGCATCAGAGGGCAGACACACTGAAACCATAATCACAGAAAACTAGCCAATCTGATCACACGGACCACAGTATTGTCTAAATTAGATCACATGTTGCCATTTTCAAACCTTGATTAGTATCTATTGTGAGTAAACAAATCAGGGTTTAGGCAAGGTCTTGAAAATTTTTCATTTTTTATTGCTTGGATGAAAAAATATTTTCAATAAATTATAATAAAAAATCCAGAGTTAAACTTAATCATCAAATTTTAATTTCATAGATTATAAGTGAATACTTTTCTACCAAAGAGCATCTATAATGTCAACTGTGCTAATGATCTGAAGTTGTACAGGATTTGATGATGTTGGGTCTATCAGAAAAAAAAAAAAATCCACTAATTTTTGAGAATTTCCTCAGCTTTTGATTACATGACAATTTTTTGTCAATTTCTACTTCAGAAGTTCGGTTCTTAATATTTTGATTTTCTATTGGTACAGCCCTCCATGGACATATTAACTTCGATTGGAATATCCCAGATATTAGGGCTTCCCATGTGGCTCAGTGGTAAAGAATCCACCTGCCAATGCAGAAGATGTGGATTCAATCCCTGGGTTGGCAAGATCTCCTGGAGTAGGAAATGGAGACCCACTCCAGTATTATTGCCAGGAAAATTCCATGGGCAGAGGAGACTGGCGGGCTACAGTCCATGGGGTCGCCAAGAGTCAGACATGACTGAGCCCAGCACATACACAGCATCACAGATATTAAAAGAAAGAAACAAAGTTTCATCTTCAAGCAAGTTTTAAACACAAGTCAGTATTTAGAAATGCTCACAAAATAATGATAAAGAAGGTAACTGGGACAGATGCTAGATGATGACTGGCCATGTGTTTATATTGTGATTTAAGTCAACTGCCCAGGGATCCACAATAACATCAGCACATCCTTCTTGCCTGAATGAGGAACGTTAAACTTTTTATATAACTATGTTATGTAACTATGGTGTCAATTCTTTGTGACACCATAAACCAAATCAAAATAAAACTGTTTTTTTTTTTTTATTTTATGTTTTTGTCTTCTGTATTTAAAACATTGCTAGAAGTTTTGGGTAAGAGGAGAAGTTTCCAAGTGGTAGCAAGAGAAACTGATCAGAAAAGTTAGTGTAAACTATTTTATCCCAGACCTAAAAGAGTCAAGGTAATTGATACTGTATAATAAAACCCTTTAGGGTTTCTTCCACCCTGTTGCAAATACTAGATCTGTTTTCCAGAGGAGAAAAGAAGTGTCTGATGATATCTCTAGAAGTTTACCAAATTTAAAAATAGATACAACTTCTGTAAATTTGGATGAATATTGTTGTCTTTTCTGTTAGATCTATTAGCTGGATATTTGACGTATTAAACTAATTTTGACATAAGATTTCTTTCCTAAAAAAGTTTTCATTTACATTAAAATAGTCCAAATATGAGGCCAAATTAAAATAACCAATGAAATTACTAGATTTTTACTTTAAAATCCAGGGGTTCATATTCACATACATGTAGCTGATTTTACCAATTTGAATGTATTTGAGGTTATAGCAAGTTGGTTGTTTGAGATACAGTGTCTGAAGATCTAACTTTAAATGAGAAATTTAATGTCTTCCATTAGCATGAAATGTTGCCATTCACTGGAGGAAAGAAGGAAATATACAGAATTTGTTGCTAGCAGGTCCCAATATTGGGACCTAATTTCCTTGAGTTTTTGTTTAATGCTGTTCCAACTGAAAGCATGAAATGAGCTGGACTCATCATCTGAGGAAGGCAGCTCCACAGGAATCTGAAAACCTGCTAAAAGGCTTTGTCTGTGTTTGTTTATTTTTGTGATTGTATTTCTCAGCTTACAGATGCTAATCCAGAACCAGCTTTCTACACTGGTGAGCAAAATGAATATACTTCAAATGTGTGTGTTCTGGTCATATTGACACACTTTATTGGGAAGTTAAAAACTATTTGTTGATGAAAGTGGGGTCAGGGAATCTGGTGATTTTTAAAGAATAAATACTAATCAGATATACTTGAATAAAATTCTAACCTCTGCTGAATGGATAACAACTGAGTGATAGATAATTATTGTGTAATATGCAAGTGATTTGTTATGAGAGCAGTGCCCATGTTAAAAATGTGAATATGCAAACTAAGGAAAACATACTTCTCCGCTTCTGATCTCTGGCAGGCATATATAGACATAGTGAGCTTTCTCACATGAAGTCCTTATTGTTTTGGTTCATTTATGTTATTCTATAGGCATAATCATAACTAAGACTAAGTGACTATATGAGACAGATAGACATACGTCAGCAGCAAATTTGCGTACTGAAATATTGAGGCTGATTTCCTGGGGTGAAGATTTCCACAGGTTGGAGGGAAACTGCAGAAACAACAGGGCTAACCTGGGTGCACCAGCTGCAGAGGCAGAAACACCTGGGGGAAAACTTGAATAGTACTTTGTTTTACTGCTGCGTCTCACATTTCTCATTTTCATCCTGTGATATGAATCTTTATTTTTTTCTGAAATTTATTAGGCTCCTGTTTTTGCCCTTCCACATTCTGGTCTCAGGTTTTCCTCCCAGTTTTGCCCTTCAATGTCAGCTCTGCCATCTCATTCACTATAAACACAGATCTGATTTGTAGTTTCTTGAATGATCTAACTTAGACCACTTCTGCCATTCATAAAATATCCTCCCTTCTCTACCCTTTTATACTTATTTAAGCTTTATATAGACCATATCCCATCTCCTTTGTGGAAACCCTCTCTGAGAAGATTGTGTGTGTATGTGTGTGTGTGTGCATGCATGCACATATGTGTGTGTGTAGTGTGTTAATGGCATGTTAATATGTTAGCTTTCTATTGCTGATAATGTTACCATGTACTTAGCAAAAGCAACACTAATTTAATATTTCATAATTTAGTAAGTCAGAATTTAAGGCACTTAGTGGTAAATTTCATATGTGTATGGGTGGTTTAGTCTCTAAGTTATGTCTGAATCTTGTGACCCCATGAACTGTAGCCTGCCAGGCTCCTCTATCAATGGAAATGATTCTCCAGACAAGAATACTGGAGTAGGTTGCCATTTCCTTCTCCAGGGGATCTTCCTGACCCGGAGATCAAACCCACGTATTCAGCATTGCAAGCAGATTTCTTTACTGAATGAGCCACCAGGGAAGCCCTCATATGTGTACACCTACCTCCGAATCCACCTAGATGGCATATTGAAAAGCAGAGACATTACTTTGCCAACAAAGGTCTGTTTAGTCAAGGTGATGGTTTTTCCAGTGGTCATATATGGATGTGAGAGTTGGACTGTGAAGAAGGCTGAGCACCGAAGAATTGATGCTTTTGAACTGTGGTGTTGGAGAAGACTCTTGAGAGTCCCTTGGACTGCAAGGAGATCCAACCAGTCCATTCTGAAGGAGATCAGCCCTGGGATTTCTTTGGAAGGAATGATGCTGAAGCTGAAACTCCAGTACTTTGGCCACCTCGTGCGAAAAGTTGACTCACTGGAAAAGACTCTGATGCTGGAAGGGATTGGGGGCAGGAAGAGAAGGGGATGACAGAGGATGAGATGGCTGGATGGCATCACCGACTCAATGGATGTGAGTTTGAGTGAACTCTGGGAGTTGGTGATGGACAGGCAGGCCTGCTGTCCTGCAATTCATGGGGTCGCAAAGAGTCGGACATGACTGAGTGACTGAACTGAATTGACCCCCGAATCATTGAGTTGTATGCATAAAATATGTACATCTTATTATGTCAACCATACCTCAGTAAAGTAGTTTAAAAAATAGAAGTTCAGGCACAGAGTGACTCAATTGGTTTTCTAGAATCTTCCATAGCCAATATCATGGGATCAGTAGGGCTGTATTTCTTTCTGAAGGCTCTGGGCATGAATTTGCTTACAAGTTCATACAAATTGTTCACAACATTCAGATCCACACAGTAGTCATAGGATGGAGGTTGCCATTTCCTTGCTGGGTATTGGTCCAAAGTCCTTCTCAGCTTCTAGAACTCCTATATTTCTTGGCATTTGGTCTCATTCCTCCATCTTCAACAATCTAGTCCTTCCCAAGCTTTGTCTCTCTCTGACTTCCTCTTTTGCCTCCAGTCAAAGAATTCTCTCTGCATTAAGGGGTCGTATGATTAGATTGGGCTTACCTTGATAATTCAGGATAAAGTATCTATTTTAAGAATCATAATCTTGTTTCCATATCTGTGCTATTGGGAATAATGATGTAATAAACATGAGAGTGTGTAATATCTCTGCTAATTCTGTTTTCATTTCCTTTGGGTATATATCCAGAAGTGGAATTGCTGGATCATATGGCAGATTTATTTTTAATTTTTTGAGGAATCTCTGTACGTTTTCTTTTTTATTGAAGTATAATTGATTTACAATGTTGTGCCGATCTCTGTTGTACAGCAAAATGACTCAGTTACACACATATAGACATTCTTTTTTTATACTCTTTTCCAGTATGGTTTATCATAGGATTTTGAATATAATTACCTGTGCTATACAGTAGGACCTTATTATTTGTCCATTCTATATTTGACAGTTTACATCTGCTAATTCCAAAACCCCAGTACTTCCTTCCTGCACCCACCTCCCCCTTGGTGAGCACAAGTCTGTTCTCCACGTCTGTGAGTCTGTTTCTGTTTTGTAGATAAGTTCATTTGCGCCACATTTTAGATTCCACATATAAGTGATATCATATGGTGTTGGTCTTTCTGATGTACTTCACTTATGCTAATCTTTGGTTGTATCCATGTTGCTGCAATGGCATTATTTCATTCTTTTTTTTTTTTTTAAGTATTCCAGTGTGTGTGTGTGTGTGTGTATCTTCTTTATGCATCTATCTATTGATGGATATTCCATGTTTTGGCTATTGTGAAGAGTGCTGCTGTGAACATAGGGGAACATGTATCTTTTGAATTACAGTTTTGTATAGGTTTATGCCCTGGAGTGGGATTGCTGGATCATATGGTAATTCTTTGTTTAGTTTTCTAAGGAACCTCCACACCATTTTTTAGTGGCTGCACCAACTTCCATTCACATCAACAGTGTAGGAGCCTTTGTTTTCTCTATGCCTTCTGCAGCATTTGTTATTTGTAGACTTTTTAATAATGGGCATTCTGATGAGTGTGAGGTGTTACCTCCTTGTAGGTTTGATTCGTATTTCTCTAGTAATTAGAGATTTTGAGTATATTTTCATGTGCCTACTGGCCATCTGTATGTCTTCTTTGGATAAATGTCTATTAATGTATCTGCTAATTTTTTTCATTGGGTTGTTTGATTTTTTGTTGTTGAGTTGTAATTTTTGTTGTTTACATATTGGAGATTAAGCCCTTGTCTATCACAGCATTTGTAAATATATCTTCGCATTCTTAGGTTGTCTTTTCTTTTTTTTATTGTTTTCTTTGCTGTGCAAAAGCTCATAAGTAATTTATTAGGTCCATTTTGTTTATTTCTTTTATATCTATTGCCTTAAGAAACTGACCTAAGAAAACACTGGTACTATCTATGTCAAAGAATGTTTTGCATATGCTCTCTTCTAGGAATTTTATGGTGTCATGTTTTATGTTTAAGTGTTTAAGTCTTTTTGAATTTATTTTGTGCCTGATATGAGTGTGTTCTAACTTCATTGACTTACATGCAACTTCCAGCTTTTCCAACAACACCTGCTGAAGAGAGTTTCTTTTTCTATTTAGTATCCTATCCTCCTTTGTTGAAGATTAATTGGCTGTAGGTGTATGGGTTTATTTCTGAGCTCTTTTTTCTGTTCCATTGATCCAAATGCATATTTTTGTATCAATACCACACTGTTTTGAATACTGTAACTTTGTGGTATGGTCTGACTTTTGGAAGACATTATGTCTCCTGCATTTTTTTCCCCTCAGGATTATTTCAGCAATTCTGTGTCTTTTATGGTTCCATATAAATTATGGATTATTTGTTCTAGTGCTGTGAAAATTATCATTGATATTTTGATAGGGATTAAATTAAATCTGTAGATTGCTTTGGGTAGTATAGCTACATTTAAAATTTTTATTTTATTTTTAAAATTTTTTATTTTGTATTGGGGTATAGGTGATTAACAAATAATGTTGCGGGTATTGTCATTTTAATAATAATTCATCCAATTTAAGAGCATGAAGTATCTTACCATTTTTTGAATTTCTTCAATTGTTTAATTAAATCCAGACAACACAGAAATACAAAGGATCATAAGAGACTACTATCAACAATTATATGCCAATAAAATGGACAACGTGGAAGAAATGGACAAATTCTTAGAAAAGTACAACTTTCCAAAACTGGACCAGGAAGAAATAGAAAATCTTAACAGACCCATCACAAGCATGGAAATTGAAACTGTAATCAAAAATATTCCAGCAAACAAAAGCCCCGGTCCAGACGGCTTCACAGCTGAATTCTACCAAAAATTTAGAGAAGAGCTAACACCTATCCTGCTCAAACTCTTCCAGAAAATTGCAGAGGAAGGTAAACTTCCAAACTCATTCTATGAGGCCACCATCACCCTAATACCAAAACCTGACAAAGATCCCACAAAAAAAGAAAACTACAGGCCAATATCACTGATGAACATAGATGCAAAAATCCTTAACAAAATTCTAGCAATCAGAATCCAACAACACATTAAAAAGATCATACATCACGATCAAGTGGGCTTTATCCCAGGGATGCAAGGATTCTTCAATATCCGCAAATCAATCAATGTAATACACCACATTAACAAATTGAAAAATAAAAACCATATGATTATCTCAATAGATGCAGAGAAAGCCTTTGACAAAATTCAACACCCATTTATGATAAAAACTCTCCAGAAAGCAGGAATAGAAGGAACATACCTCAACATAATAAAAGCTATATATGACAAACCCACTGCAAACATTATCCTCAATGGTGAAAAATTGAAAGCATTTCCTCTAAAGTCAGGAACAAGACAAGGGTGCCCACTTTCACCATTACTATTCAACATAGTTTTGGAAGTTTTGGCCACAGCAATCAGAGCAGAAAAAGAAATAAAAGGAATCCAAATTGGAAAAGAAGAAGTAAAACTCTCACTATTTGCAGATGACATGATCCTCTACATAGAAAACCCTAAAGAGTCCACCAGAAAATTACTAGAAATAATCAATGACTACAGTAAAGTTGCAGGATATAAAATCAACACACAGAAATCCCTTGCATTCCTATACACTAATAATGAGAAAACAGAAAGAGAAATTAAGGAAACAATTCCATTCACCATTGCAACGGAAAGAATAAAATACTTAGGAATATATCTACCTAAAGAAACTAAAGACCTATATATAGAAAACTATAAAACACTGGTGAAAGAAATCAAAGAGGACACTAATAGATGGAGAAATATACCATGTTCATGGATTGGAAGAATCAATATAGTGAAAATGAGTATACTACCCAAAGCAATTTATAGATTCAACGCAATCCCTATCAAGCTACCAACAGTATTCTTCACAGAGCTAGAACAAATAATTTCACAATTTGTATGGAAATACAAAAAACCTCGAATAGCCAAAGCGACCTTGAGAAAGAAGAATGGAACTGGAGGAATCAACCTACCTGACTTCAGGCTCTACTACAAAGCCACAGTTATCAAGACAGTATGGTACTGGCACAAAGACAGAAATATTGATCAATGGAATAAAATAGAAAGCCCAGAGATAAATCCACGCACATATGGACACCTTATCTTCGACAAAGGAGGCAAGAATATACAATGGATTAAAGACAATCTCTTTAACAAGTGGTGCTGGGAAATCTGGTCAACCACTTGTAAAAGAATGAAACTGGACCACTTTCTAACACCATACACAAAAATAAACTCAAAATGGATTAAAGATCTAAACGTAAGACCAGAAACTATAAAACTCCTAGAGGAGAACATAGGCAAAACACTCTCCGACATACATCACAGCAGGATCCTCTATGACCCACCTCCCAGAATATTGGAAATAAAAGCAAAAATAAACAAATGGGACCTAATTAACCTTAAAAGCTTCTGCACATCAAAGGAAACTACTAGCAAGGTGAAAAGACAGCCTTCAGAATGGGAGAAAATAATAGCAAATGAAGCAACCGACAAACAACTAATCTCAAAAATATACAAGCAACTCCTACAGCTCAACTCCAGAAAAATAAACGACCCAATCAAAAAATGGGCCAAAGAACTAAATAGACATTTCTCCAAAAAAGACATACAGATGGCTAACAAACACATGAAAAGATGCTCAACATCACTCATTATCAGAGAAATGCAAATCAAAACCACTATGAGGTACCATTTCACACCAGTCAGAATGGCTGCGATCCAAAAGTCTACAAGCAATAAATGCTGGAGAGGGTGTGGAGAAAAGGGAACCCTCTTACACTGTTGGTGGGAATGCAAACTAGTACAGCCACTATGGAGAACAGTGTGGAGATTCCTTAAAAAACTGGAAATAGAACTGCCTTATGATCCAGCAACCCCACTGCTGGGCATACACACTGAGGAAACCAGAAGGGAAAGAGACACGTGTACCCCAATGTTCATCGCAGCACTGTTTATAATAGCCAAGACATGGAAGCAACCTAGATGTCCATCAGCAGATGAATGGATAAGAAAGCTGTGGTACATATACACAATGGAGTATTACTCAGCCATTAAAAAGAATACATTTGAATCAGTTCTAATGAGGTGGATGAAACTGGAGCCTATTATACAGAGTGAAGTAAGCCAGAAGGAAAAACATAAATACAGTATACTAACGCATATATATGGAATTTAGAAAGATGGTAACAATAACCCGGTGTACGAGACAGCAAAAGAGACACTGATGTATAGAACAGTCTTATGGACTCTGTGGGAGAGGGAGAGGGTGGGAAGATTTGGGAGAATGGCAATGAAACATGTAAAATATCATGTAGGAAACGAGTTGCCAGTCCAGGTTCGATGCACGATGCTGGATGCTTGGGGCTGGTGCACTGGGACGGCCCAGAGGGATGGTATGGGGAGGGAGGAGGGAGGAGGGTTCGGGATGGGGAACACATGTATACCTGTGGTGGATTCATTTTGATATTTGGCAAAACTAATACAATTATGTAAAGTTTAAAAATAAAATAAAATTGGAAGAATAAAAAAAAAAAAATAATTCCAATTTTTTATTTATGTTCCTTTAATTTCCTTTATTAATGGGTTATAGTTCTTAGAGTATAAATCTTTTACTTCCTCAATCAGCTTTATACCTAGGTTTTTTTTTTTTTTTTGGTGCTATTTTAAAAGATACCTTTTTTTTTTTTTAATTCCCTTTTTGACATTTCATTGTTAGTATTAAAGAAATACAACCAACTTTTGAATGTTAATCTTGTTTCCTGTTATTGTCTATAAAGGTTGGATCCACCAACAAATGAATGGGTGAAGAAATTACACACACACGCACACACACAGTGGGTATTATATAGTCATGAAAAAGGACATCTTGTCGTTTGTTATAACATGCATGGACCTTGAGCATATGCCTTATACTCAATAAGTCAGACAGAGAAACAAATGTACTGTAGATTCTATGTGGATTCTAAAGAAGTCAGACTTAAAACCAGAGCATAAAACGGTTGCTACCAAGAGGTGGGGGCTGGAAACATAAGACAGATTCTGTTTAAGGCATAAGCTTGTAACAAATAGTCAATAATCTCAACAGATCTAATGAATAATACTGTATAGTGAATATAAACAATGATAGTATACTATGATCACCAAACTTGCTGAGAGACTAGAACTTAATTACTCCAACCACTAAAAAGAAAGGATAATAATATAATATGATATAGGTGTCAATTATTGCTGCAATGGTAATCATACTATAATGTTTAAATGTATCAAACTAACATGTTGTACACCTTATATTCACATGATATTATAAAGCAAATATATTCAATAAAGACATTTTTAAATGGATCATAATCTTGAAAGCATCTGCCAAATCCCTTCTCAGCAATGACAAGATTAACATTTGATTGAATAATCAGAGGACAGATAATTCTTCCTGTCACAGCCATTACCACACCATTGGCTTCTATCCTTTATTACTTTGCTTTGGCCATGGTAGTATCTTTTTGAATTGGCTTTACACACTCCTTTGGAATTAGTGTTCTTGGTGTGAATTAAATTGTGCAAAGGAAATCCTTCATGTAGATTTGAAAAGTGCAGTTTAGAAGAAGATTCTGTATATACAGATGCTATAGCCCCTTGTGCATCACCTAGTAAAGTCGTTGTTATTCTAAAGCAGATTTCAGAATTTATGTCTAGCTTCTGAGGTCTCAAGAAACAATGAGAGTTGCATTGGCTATTTGATTTGACTCCATATTCCTTGATTTATGGCTTCATTTGTCTAGTCTTTAGCTTCCGACAGTTTAGGATGCTACAGCAGTGGTGCAGCTATGAGACCATAATGAACAGTCCCCAATGGTGGTTTGAAAGGAAGTAGCTCCCCTGATGAGCCAGTTCTCTATTCTTGGAGTCATCTTAAAGGCTCAGACGTGAACATGCTTTTTTATTTCCTGTAAGGTTTTATAAGAGTCTATTTTTCTGTGTTCTTCTTTATGCCTAAAAACACAGCAATAGTTTATAGCTCCTGCACTGAACCCTGCATGACACAGTATTTGATCCCAGGAATAAGTGCAACATAATAGATCCTTAAAATATGTGGTTTTGGTTTAGTGGCCAAGAAATAGATGTAGACAATCTGATGCTGCAGGTTAGGACCTTGTGAGGCTTGGGCCAAACATTTGTAAAATTGTCACCTATAGTGACCGGAAAGGAAAATGTTCATAAGTGCCTGTAGCTTTGAGGGAAATGGTTATACAGAGCCATAATATTGGTATCATACTATACATTTCTAGCTGTTTTTAACAAAGCATTGTATAAAAGTTAATCGTCTGTTAGAGGCAAGGATTTTTAGGTGTGTTGGCAGAGAGAGAAAGATATGGAAAGGTCTACAAATTTGGGGTCTCACTGCCTTAAAAACCTATGGCTAATTCTGTTCCCAAAGTAAAAAGGTATTAAAGTCAATCAAGTAAGCCAATAAAATAAGACAAAACTAATGGAATTTTTAAGTCCAGAAAAGAAGTTAGATATGGTTATTGGCATATGGAGGAGCACTCAGGGTGGCTCTGACAGTAAAGAGTCTTCTTGCAATGCAGGAGACCCAGATTTGATCCCTGGAAGGGAGAGATCCCCTGGAGAAGGAAATGGGAACCCACTCCAGTGTTCTTGCCCAGAGAATCCCATGAACAGAAGAGCCTTGTAGTCTACAGTCATGGATTCACAGAGTTGGACATGACTGAGTGACTAACATTTTCATTGGCATATGGAACCAACTGCAAGCAAATAAATCAACTGCTTAATATATCTTGAGATAGTCATGTTACCAAAGAAACCATTTTTAAAAAGCCTTTGCCTTTTTTTTTCTTTTTTCAATTTCAAAAGTAACCTTCAAATTTCCAATGATGAGCAAGGATAAATAGAACCTAGGGAGAATCTATTCTCTAACATCCATTTCAAAGGTCTTATTCCAGAATGCAGAGGCAGAATTTATATGAGGAACCCATTTAATTGCTAGGAAAGGAGTTTTGCAATTCTAGGCCACCAGAAATTTTCTTCATGAATGACTAGCTATCATGGAGTATCCTTAAAGCCTTTCCTGTTTTTTTATTCCTGAATGGTAATTTTAATTATATTTATCTTGTTCTTATTCCTCCATGTACATCTCAATTAAAGACATTATTCTGAAATCGTGTAAGTAAAATGAATTATTTGAAACCTTAGTTTAAGTGTCTTTTTAAAAATTCATTGAGAACAATGAAAGTGATCAGTTTTATTTCTTAGTTATGTTTCTACATTAGAATCATTTCAATTTATTCTCAATTGCATAATTTATACAAGAGTTAAATTATCCATTTTGTAATGTAACCAACTTAGAGTTATGAATAAATTTTAATAAATGCCTTGAATTATTCTATGACTTTCTGCCAAATTTACACAGTTTTTGTAAATGATGCCAAATGTTTCCCCCTTATTCCCTTAATAATTAAGAAATAACAATAAAGAAATCTAACCTTTAGGTGAATCCAAACATCATTAGAATAAAACAGAAGTTTTAGTTGTTTGCATATTAGGTAATGCCATCTTGAATATATGGAGCTTTCCACAAGTTAATTTTTTGTCACAAACTCTGAGAATCAAGATGCAGTCTTTTGTACAGTAAAGGCAAATAGATATGAGATTTTATATACCCATAACTTATGGGAACCTGAAGAAACATATTTTTACTATGGTGATGTCATACTCATATCTTCTCTAAAAATCCTGAAATCTGTATCAGTTCAGTTCAGTGGCTCAGTCGTGTCCAACTCTTTATGACCCCATGAACCACAGCACGCCAGGCCTCCCTGTCCATCACCAACTCCCGGAGTCCACCCAAACCCATGTCCATCGAGTCGGTGATGCCATCCAACCATCTCATCCTCTGTTGTCCCCTTCTCCTCCTGTCCTCAATCTTTCCCAGCATCATGGTCTTTTCCAATGAGTCAGCTCTTCGCATCAGGTGGCCAAAGTATTGGAGTTTCAGCTTCAATATCAGTCCTTCCAATGAACACCCAGGACTGATCTCCTTTAGTATGGACTGGTTGGATCTCCTTGTAGTCCAAGGGACTCTCAAGAGTCTTCTATATTTAGTTGTCCCAAAAAATATTTATTGGCTTTCTGCCTTCTTTCTTGTTTTATGTAGTATACTGTATACATAGTCTTAAAAGGAATGTGGACTCCCTGTTTTCCTCAGTCACACAGGGGTGAACAGTGTCCTAGTACAGTCCTTTTAGAACAAATGTAACCAAGAATATCAAAATAAGCAAGATGCTGTGTTAAAGATAGGAGCACAGTTCTGTGGGAACAGAAAGAGGGCTAAGGGAGACATTAATTTCAAAATGGAAAGAGAGTGGAATAAGCTGTGAGGTATAAGACAAGTTTTATAAAGGAAACATGAACAGATCTATGAGATCTGAGAGGCAGAGAGGATAGTATGGAAGAAGGACATTTGGGGCAGAGAAATGGTGGGGTGGGTGGGGAACTGATAGTGTGATGCAAATATTTGGGAGTAAAATGGGATTTAAAATTACATTCTGAGGTAGCTGGACTTCAATGTATAGGACCATATTTTAAGAAACTGAATTACATGACCAAATACAGTTAATTTAATCATGGTTTATGTGCCACGTCGGAGAAGGCAATGGCACCCCACTCCAGTACTGTTGCCTGGAAAATCCCATGGGTATAAGAGCCTGGTATGCTGCAGTCCATGGGGTCACAGAAGAGTCGGACACGACTGATCGACTTAACTTTCACTTTTCACTTTCATGCATTGGACAAGGAAATGGCAACCCACTCCAGTGTTCTTGCCTGGAGAATCCCAAGGACGGAGGAGCCTGGTGGGCTGCTATCTATGGGGTTGCACAGAGTCAGACATGACTGAAGCGACTTAGCAGCAGCAGCAGCAGCAGCAGCAGCATGTGCCACGTAGTGCCAACTATGTTGAAAGGTATGTATCATTTACTGAGCCAACTGACTTCATTAAATTAAACTTGACAGTGAAAAACTATATAGATTCTATGATAATTTAGCTTGATTTTTCCATGTTTTGTGCTGTCGAAGCCAGGGACCACATCTGAAAGCCAAAAGGGTGAGGGCATTTTCCCTTTTCCCTCTCTGAGCTCAATTCAGGGTTATTCTTTAGTGAAAGGAAAGAATTGCTGATGGGCATCCTGCAGCCTTGGGCACAGCTGGCGTCTGCCATACTTTGGTGCGTGTCCAAGAGCCTCACAGCGAAGTGACATACCAGGAACTTAGACATGATTTCTCTACTCCCTGGAGAAGTCTGAACTCAACATAGTGGCAGAGGACTCAAAAGGGAGCTGAAAGAAAATCATTTCTGTGCATACGTGTAAATCTGCACCTGGGTCTCCATCCTAAAATTGAGGTTGGTCTAGCATCTGATTTCTTGGATCAAAGTATTGGTTTTTTGCTTTGTTTTTTCCTGTAATTACTGTTTTGACCATAGCATTTGCTGCAAGAATTTCTTTCACATAGCTTCCCATAAGCAGGTCTAAAGATTTATTTATTAATGGTTGTTTAGAGAGAGAGAGAAAAAAAGTTCCTGTGCATTCAGGATTGTGGTTTGTAAATGCTGTACCGTGTCATTTATTGTTCTCCAGTTTCCCTGGCGAGGAAGAAATTTCATTTGGGTGTAATTTTGTCAGAGCTCTGGGAAGTGCTTACCACTTTTGACATGTGAGACATCACAGCTCTGGGAAAGAGCTGATTACCAAGTCATATTTGTTATGGTTTTCCAGGTGGCTGAGTATTTCTAAAGCAGCCTGCCTCTCGTATGGCTGTACTCACAGTTTCTTTAGAAGACTGAGTCCACACTACACAGGAGCAGGCAAAGAAATGCTGCCAACCGGTTACACAGAGAATTTTTGCTTCCTAATAAGGAGAATCAGAAAGGCTGTGGAGTGCAGTGGTTCCACTCAGTGGTTATATTGACTTTTCCCTGAATTAGTCATTCTTCAACAGTGTTTTATTGTGGACCATTTATTAAATCTTTAAAATCTAATTTCCTTAATCTGCAAAATGGAGTTACCAAGACCTTCCTTATAGGCATAATTTTATACTCTTTAAAGTTTTTTTCAATGTATGTAAAGCATTTACCTTAATATCTGTTATATAATTACCTCTCAGTAATTAGTAGCTTTTATTGATGCATTCAGTTTAGTTCAGTTCAGTTCAGTTGCTCAGTCGTGTCCAGCTCTTTGCGACCCCATGAATTGCAGCCCTCCAGGCCTCCCTGTCCATCACCAACTCCCAGAGTTCACTCAGACTCACGTCCATTGAGTCCGTGATGACATCCAGCCATCTCATCCTCTGTCGTCCCCTTCTCCTCCTGCCCCCAATCCCTCCCAGCATCAGAGTCTTATCCAATGAGTCAACTCTTCGCGTGAGGTGGCCAAAGTACTGGAGTTTCAGCTTCAGCATCATTCCTTCCAAAGAAATCCCAGGGCTGATCTCCTTCAGAATGGACTGGTTGGATCTCCTTGCAGTCTAAGGGACTCTCAAGAGTCTTCTCCAACACCACAGTTCAAAAGCATCAATTCTTCGGTGCTCAGCTTTCTTTACAGTCCAACTCTCACATCCATACATGACCCCTGGAAAAACTATATCCTTGACTAGATGGACCTTTGTTGGCAAAGTAATGTCTTTGCTTTTCAATATGCTATCTAGGTTGGTCATAACTTTTCTTCCAAGGAGTAAGAGTCTTTTAATTTCATGGCTGCAGTCACCATCTGCAGTGATTTTGGAGCCCCCAAAAATAAAGTCTGACACTGTTTACATAATTCTAAATGTTTCAGATCTGGCAGAAAATCTGGTTATGTATGTTGAAGAAATAAGAAATTAATAAGGTGTTGGAATAGCTATTCACTTCCCTTGTAATGCCAGTTTTCATTCATTTGCATTCTTCATTTTTCAGAAAAGAGATATATAATATCTGTATTCTATATGGGGAATCAAGGCATTCCATTCACTGTTCTTTTTCAAATAAAAAACTTACAGACAATTGGAAAATTTTTGTTTACTTCTTCTGTTCAAATTGCACTCTACAATTACTTTTAAATTACTTCCTTTGATAAATAGAAGAGTAGATTACGGAAATTTTAGCAAGGAAAGGCACCAATTCTAATCCATTAAAAAGAAGTAGGAGCTGTATTGAAACAATCCCTGAAAGACCAGATCAAACCATTTGTTAAATTGCTGTCATTACTGTTAGTTTTGATATCACGCTGACATAGTGTAGGGTGTTTGGATTTTGACTTTATTGATGAGGTTACTGGTAATTTACTTTCACAGCACCTGGCTTGATCAATGAATTTAGAACTAGAAAGCTTGCATTTGCCTCTGTAAACGTGTAAATCTGTGTGAGTGTTTAAGTGTTGAGAACTTAAATACAATTAACTTGTTGACAAGAATTTGGCCAGCTTTGATTTCAACAACCACTTATTTATTGTGGGTTTCAAGTTGGAATTTTAATGTATCATACTGAATGGTATCAGTCAAGTCAGTTGTGACTGGCCATGAACACTCTGAAAATAACTTGTACCTGGCTCTGCTTAAACTAGACCATTTATCATTGTGTAGCATGGATGTCTGGGGTTATTTTACTTCCTTTTTAAGTGATAGGCAGTACTCTATTTAGATGAATAGAACAGTTAGAGGAAATTATCAGGCTTTCTTCTCAGACAATCTGGGAGGTTATTACCAAAAACTAGTCCTGAATAAGGAGTAAGTAAATGCTACGGAAATTATGATTTAAATGATATAACCAATTACTATTTCAGATTTGAAATCTAATGTAAATGTAATATCAGAAGGGCAAAAGGAAGGATCAGAATTTACACAAAAGGACTAAACAAATGAGTTGTTAGCTGAACTTTCTTTTGAGTCTGTGACCTTCCCAGCTTGCAACACTTTCATGAATGTAGTTAAATTTTATATTTTTTAAAAAAGTGGAAAAGGAAAAGTGAATTTAAGGCATTGCTAAAAAAGCATCAATCAAATTGTACCTGACTTTAATGCTAGAATATAGCTGCACCCAGATGAGTTTTCAGATTTTAAGGATTTCCCTTCCCCTCGATAAGCAATTATTTGTTGTTAGGATTAAGGGGCATTTTAAGACTTACAAGTTTTTTAACAGAGGAAGATTGTGTAGGAAATAGACTAAAATCATTTTAAAGCCTCAAAGATATCAGTAATACTTTGTTCTAATAATTAAATGGTTATTATGATTCCTTTAGGGAAGCACCACAAAGGTGAGAGTCTACAAAGTATGAGGGTCTACAGAAAGTTCTGGGTGACCCACAGTCACCCAAAGCTGCTCGAGATAGCCTGGGCCAGAGCTGGGTTTAGCGTACAGTGGATTCCCAAGAAGTAAGGGAGGACTAGAGCTGACAGGCTGGAGGAAGTCTGATAACCTTATAGTGCTTACTCAGGCTCCTTTTTCTTACTCATTTATTTGACCTGGGGACTTCACAGAGCTTTAAAATACAGATGAGTGTTGTGAATTTTCAAGAAGGGGATGCCATATTCTATACTACCTAAATTTGATAGTGAAATGATTTTATGTTCTTAATGCCTATTAGGTCTTATTGTTGCTCAGTTGGTAAGTTGTGTCCAACTCTTTGAGACCCCATGAACTGCAGCACACCAGGCTTCTCTTCCTCCACTATGTCCCAGAAAGTCGCTCAGTTGTATCTGACTCTTTGCGACCCCATGGACTATACAGTCTATGGAATTCACCAGTCTAGAATATTGGAGTGGGTATTCTTTCCCTTCTCCAGGGGATCTTTCCAACCCAGGTGTCAAACCCAGGTTTCCCACATTGCAGGCAGATTCCTTACCAGCTGAGCCACAAGAAGAATACTGGAGTGGGTAGCCTATCTCTTCTCCAGCGGATCTTCCCGACCCAGGAATCGAATGGGGTCTCCTGCAATGAAGGTGGATTCTTTACCAACTGAGCTATCAGGGAAGCCTACTATTGCCCAGAATTTGCTCAAATTCATGTGCATTAACTCAGAGATGTTATCCAACCATCTCACCTTCTGCCAGCCCCTTCTCCTTTTGCTTTTCAATTTTCCCAGCATCAGGGTCTTTTCCAGTGAGTCGCCTCTTTGCGTTATGTAGCCAAAGTATTAGAGCTCCAACTTCAGCATCGGTCGTTCAGATGAATATTCATGGTTGATTTTCTTTAGGAATGACTGGTTTGATCTACTTGCAGTCCAAGGGACTCTTGAATCTTCTCCAGCATCATAATTCAAAAGCATCAATTCTTCGATGTTAAGCCTTCTTTATGGTCCAACTCTCACATCCATACTTGACTACTAAAAAAAAAAAAAAAAAAATCATGGCTTTGACTATACAGGTCTTTGTCAGCAAAATGATGTCTCTGCTTTTCAATACACTGTCTAGGTTTGTCATATCAAGAGGCTGTTTAGATCCTCTGCTCTTTCTGCCATTGGAGTGGTATCATCGCATATCTGAGGTTGTTGATATTTCTCCCAACCTGGAATTTCATATGATGTTCTCTGCATATATATTAAATAAGCAGAGTGACAATATGAACATGTCTGTTGTTCCATATCTGGTTCTAACTGTTCTAACTGTTGCTTCTTAATCGGCATACAGGTTTTGTAGGAGACAAGTAACGTGGTCTGTCGTATAGCATTAGTTATTCTTTTGTTGGGACAGAACTGTTAAAATATGCGCCTACAAAGTTCAAAGCCACTTTGTTGTTCAGTCACTAAGTTGTGTTCGACTCTTTGTAACCCCACGAACTTTCCTGTCCTTTGCTATCTCTCTGAGTTTGTTCAAACTCAAGTACATTTAACAGAAATCTCTTCTACATCTTCTTGGCCTCCTGATATTCCTAAAACTGCACGAGATTTTGCATCTCCTTGGGGATCCCAGTGAAATATAAGCCATATTTAGGTGATAGCAATGCAAAATGACGTATCAATGTGTTAATACAATATCTAGTATGAATATAAAAATCTATCTTTCACCATTCCTATGAATGAATTCAAGTGGAATACACTATAAATCAATCAAATTGACTTTATAAAATTGACAAGGCTCTAAGAATAGATTTAACTGTCCATTGAATTATGTTTAATGAAAATGGGAACTAAGTTGAAATATGCTTTCATTGTCCACTTGTATTTTTTAGAAAAACATATATTTCTCACACATATATTAAAAAGTAAGAATAAGAATGTTTTGAAATATACTATATTTTCCCTGAGAAAACTATATACATATACATATCTCTACCTAAATATCTATTTATACAATTTTCAGAAAAATTTAAGAACATGATACCAGTTTTATCAAAAAGCATTTAAAATATTAATATATAGGGCTATTTGATTAATTAGTATAAAAATATTCAGAATTTCAGTTAAAAATGTTGACAATTGTTTTGGTTGTAAGAGGATTCTCTGGAGCTGCTGAGTGGCCCTGCCAGAACTGAACACATTTGAGAAATCTCAGGGGAAGCTTCATCCTCCAGAGATTTTCCGTTTGCTTTTCACTTCAAAGCAGTCAGGCTCAGCATCTTGATAATAAGCCAATGTGAACATCCAAACATCTGTGGTTTCTCTCTTCACATACTCAGTCCTTTTGTTGGTATGTCAGAACATGGCACTGTAAATCATAAAGAAAACATTGCCCTTTAACTTATGTTTTAACTTCAGTACATCCCTCACAGAATCAAATAATCATATTTATGTTACTTGTTCATGGAATTAAAGAGATAGTTAAAGCTTGATGGATCACAGAATCTGGTTTTGCTGCTTCACAGGGAATAAATGGTGGCCCAGAAACATCAAGTAACTTGCCTAATGCCACACAGTGAGTAAGCAGATCAGCTCTGGAGCTCTCTCACATGCCCCTCTGCTCCTTGAACTCTTCTCTCCCATCATCTGCTGCTTATTGGGCATCTGCCTTCACAGCAGCACTATGCCAGGCTCTGTGCCAAGGGATGCAGAATTCAAATATGATGTGATCCTATTGTGTATGAGAATAGCTAAGGATATGTTTTTTCACCAAGTGTTTTTGAGGGGCATAGTGAGATCATTTATTTATAATGGTTAAAATTCAAGTTTCATATATATGTTTGCTTATGCAAAGAACACAAATGATATAGAGTTAAAATAATCTTGCTAGTATATAATGTCTAAAGAATCAAGATAACCTGAGTGACTTTTTTTCTAATTAACTTCTTGCTGATGTATCATTTCCATACAATAAAATATTTAATTGGATGGACTTGTATTTGTTTGTGTTAGTGCTTAGTCATGTCAGACTCATTGCAACCCCATGGACTATAGCCCACCAGGCTCCTCTGTCCATGGAATTTTCCAGGCAAGTATACCAGAGTGGGTTGCCATTTCTCTCTCCACTTGTATCTTTGTGTATTAATATATTATCTACATCTGTATCCAAACCCATTATTGTTAGTCTGTCAACCATCTGAAAGCTAGCCGTAAAGATAATGCTTCTTAAAAAAAAAAAAAAAGATTCGTTAGAGTATAGTTGATTTACAATATTGTGTTAGTTTCAGGTGTACAACAAAGTGAACCTGTTATATATATATATATATATATATATATATATATATATATATATATAATCTCCACTCTTTTTAAGATTTTTCTCCTGTGCAATTCTTCTTTATTCCTAAATCCTCAAATGTGAATTTCCCCTACAGGAATAAACTTCTTTATCATTACTCCATAAAACTCTCTGAATAGGGTAGCCAACATTAAACACAGGACATAGCCATATAAGATCAAAATTACATATATGATCTATAATCAAGAAGTATATACATGCATATTGTTATTTAACAAATGAAAATAAGTGTTCATTTGAAATTATATTTTATTCTTTATTCACTTTTCTGCTACGTATGTGCTATTATTTAAATAGGACTCATTAACAGTGGCAATTAGTAGTAATTAGTGTTATTAATTAAATAAATTATACCATATAAGAAAATATGAAATTTTATAATGTTTCTCTCTGTCTTCTGATACAACAATTAACCTATCTTTAAAATCATTTATTTGATATTTATATCTCATAGGCTACATTATTGAATATTACTAAAGTACATAAATGTAAATTTTTTAAAAAAGAAAATGTAAAAACAATAAGGCTAATTAAAGAGGCATCATCTATACTTGCTAAAAATAAAAATGACATTTTTTCCTTCACATGGTACAGTAAGATATTTTCACTGTTTTATATGGTGGTATTTCTGAATGCCATGAAGTATAACATTCATTTTATCTTGTAGCTCCACTTTGGTCAAGCCCATATTACACTCACTTCTGATGTCAGTTCAATCAATGACATCAAGCTAGAATTACTCTCAACAGAAGCATTCTATCATGGAATACTTATACTTTTTTTTAAAGGATGTTAAATTAGAGATACCAAGGGAACATTTCATGCAAAGATGGGCTCAGTAAAGGACAGAAATGGTATGGACCTAATAGAAGCAGAAAATATTAAGAAGAGGTAGCAAGAATACACAGAAGAACTGCACAAAAAAGATCTTCACAATCAAAATAATCACGATGGTGTGATCACTCACCTAGAGGCAGACATCCTAGAATGTGAAGTCAAGTGGGCCTTAGAAAGTATCACTATGGACAAAGCTAGCGGGGGTGATGGAATTCCAGTGGAGCATTTTAAATCCTGAAATATAATGCTGTGAAAGTGTTGAACTCAATATGCCAGCAAATTTGGAAAACTCAGCAGTGGCCACAGGACTGGAAAATGTCAGTTTTCATTCCAATCCCAAAGAAAGGCAATGCCAAAGAATGCTCAAACTACCGCACAATTGCACTCATCTCACACACTAGTAAAGTAATGCTCAAAATTCTCCAAGCCAGACTTCAGCAATATGTGAACTTCCAGATGTTGAAGCTGGTTTTAGAAAAGGCAGAGGAACCAGAGACCAAATTGCCAACATACGCTGGATCATGGAAAAAGCAAGAGAGTTCCAGAAAAACATGTATTTCTGCTTTATTGACTATGCCAAAGCCTTTGACTATGTGAATTACAATAAACTGTGGAAAATTCTGAAAGAGATGGGAATACAGACTACCTGACCTGCCTCTTGAGAAACCCATATGCAGGTCAGGAAACAACAGTTAGAACTGGACATGGAACAACAGACTGGTTCCAAATAGGAAAAAGAGTACATCAAGGCTGTATACTGTCACCCTGCTTATTTGACTTCTATGCAGAGTACATCATGAGAAACGCTGGGCTGGAAGAAGCACAAGCTGGAATCAAGATTGCCGGGAGAAATATCAATAACCTCAGATATGCAGATGACACCACTGTAATGGCAGAAAGTGAAGAGGAACTAAAAAGCCTCTTGGTGAAAGGGAAAGAGGAGAGTGAAAAAGTTGGCTTAAAGCTCAACATTCAGAAAAGGAAGATCATAGCATGTGGTCCCATCAATTCATGGGAAATAGATGGGGAAACGGGAAACAGTGTCAGACTTTATTTTTGGGGCTCCAAAATCACTGCAGATGGTGAATGCAGCCACGAAATTAAAAGACACTTACTCCTTGGAAGGAAAGTTATGACCAACCTAGATAGCATATTCAAAAGCAGAGACATTACTTTGAAAACAAAGGTCTGTCTAGTCAAGGCTATGGTTTTTCCAGTCATCATGTATGGATGTGAAATTGGACTGTGAAGAAGGCTGAGCGCCGAAAAATTGATGCTTTTGAACTGTGGTGTTGGAGAAGACTCTTGAGAGTCCCTTGGACTGCAAGGAGATCCAACCAGTCCATTCTAAAGGAGATCAGCCCTGGGAATTCTTTGGAAGGAATGATGCCAAAGCTGAAACTCCAGTACTTTGGCCACCTCATTCAAAGAGTTGACTCATTGGAAAAGACTCTGATGCTGGGAGGGATTGGGGGCAGGAGGAGAAGGGGATGACAGAGGATGAGATGGCTGGATGGCATCACGGACTCGATGGATGTGAGTTTGAGTGAACTCCAGGAGTTGGTGATGGACAGGGAGGCCTGGCATGCTGCAATTCATGGGGTCACACAGAGTCGGACACGACTCAGTGACTTAACTGAACTGAACTTTAAAAACAATTTTATTAAAGTATAATTCATGTAACACAGAATACAATTTTAAACTGTACATTCATTGTGTTGTATAACATAATCTCTGGTTCTAAAATATTTTTAGCACCCCAATGCAGAGTACCCTTTAAGCAGTCTCTCATCACTCCTCCCCAAGGTTACCAATTACTAACCTGCCTTTTGATTTACCTTTTCCAGGATAAATCACATGAATGAATTTATATAATATGTGAACTTTGTGTCTGACTTCTTTCACTTAATGTTTCAGTGTTCATTTATGTTGTAGTAGATTTCAGCACTATGTTCATTTTTATGACTGAATACTATTCCATCATTTAGATGCACTGTATTTTGTTTATTTATTCATCTGTCATGGACATATGGCTTGTTTCTACTTTTTGTCCCTTATGATAGTGCTATTATACAGATACGTATATATATTTTTGCTTGAATATCTATTTTTAATTTTTTGCTGGTGAACCTAGGATTAGAATTGATAGTTCAGTTCAGTTCAGTTCAGTCGCTCAGTCGTGTCCGACTCTTTGGGACCCCATGAATCCAGCATGCCAAGCCTCCATCACCAATTCCCGGAGTTCACTCGAACGCACGTCCATGGAGTCAGTGATGCCATCCAGCCATCTCATCCTCTCGTGTCCCCTTCTTCTCCTGCCCGCAATCCCTCCCAGCATCAGAGTCTTTTCCAGTGAGTCAACTCTTCACATGAGGTGGCCCAAGTACTGGAGTTTCAGCTTTAGCATCAGTCCTTCCAAAGAACACCCAGGATTGATCTCCTTTAGAATGGACTGGTTGGATCTCCTTGCAGTCCAAGGAACTCTCAAGAGTCTTCTCCAACACCACAGTTCAAAAGCATCAATTCTTCAGTGCTCAGTTTTCTTCAAAGTCCAACTCTCACATCCATACATGACCACTGGAAAAACCATAGCCTTGACTAGACAGACCTTTGTTGGCAAAATAATGTCTCTGCTTTTCAATATGCTATCTAGGTTGGTCATAACTTTCCTTCCAAGGAGTAAGCATTTTTTAATTTCGTGGCTGCATTCACCATCTGCAGTGATTTTGGAGCCCCAAAAATAAAGTCTGACACTGTTTCCACTGTTTCCCCATCTATTTCCCATGAAGTGATGGGACCACATGCTATGATCTTCCTTTTCTGAATGTTGAGCTTTAAGCCAACTTTTTCACTCTCCTCTTTCCCTTTCACCAAGAGGCCTTTTAGTTCCTCTTCACTTTCTGCCATAAGGGTGGTGTCATCTGCATATCTGAGGTTATTGATATTTCTCCCGGCAATCTTGATTCCAGCTTGTGCTTCTTCCAGCCCAGCGTTTCTCATGATGTACTCTGCATATAAGTTAAATAAACAGGGTGACAATATACAGCCTTGATGTACTCCTTTTCCTATGGTAATTTTGTATTTAGCTTTTTGAGGAACCACCAAACTATTTTCCACAGTAGTTGAAAACTGTTCATTTCTACCAGCAATGTCTAATGATTCCAGTGTCTCCACATTCTTGTTGGCAGTTTCTACTTTCAATGTGATTGTTATTATTGTTGTCATATAGTGGGTGTGAAGTGGTATCTCATTGTGGTTTCGATTTGTATTTTCCTAATGACTAATGATACTACACAAATTTTCCTGTGTTTACAGGCAATGTTTGTAATTTTCTTTGGAAAAAGATGTCAAATCAATTTTTTTCATTTCTAAATTAGATTTTCTAAACTGAGTTAAAAGGTATATATTTTATTTATTTATTTATACCAGACCTTGTTAGATAGATGATTTGCAAATTTTTCTTCCATTCTCATGAGTCATCCTTTACTTTCTTGATAAGATCCTATGATGTACAAAATTTGAAGTTTATCAAGTAAAATTTATCCATGTTTTGTCTGTTTCTTATGATTTGGGTGTTATATCTAAATCTATTACCAAATTCAAGTTCATAATTATGTATCACTGTATTTCCTTCTTATAGTTTTATAGAGTGTTTAGTTTTATAGAGTATTATAGTTTTAGCTCTTCTATTTAGGTCTTTTACAGACCTTGTGTTAGTGCTTGCATGTGATATTAGGTAGGGTTAGTACTTAGACTTTTGCTTATTTGTAACAGCAGATCTATAGACTGGTAGGAATTAGCTTTCAGCTCTTCAAAAATGTTCAATCTTTGTGTATCTACAAGTTCCTTCAGTTCAGTCCAGTTCAGTCACTCAGTCATGTCTGACTCTTTGGGACCCCATGCACTGCAGCATGCCAGGATTCCCTGTCTATCACCAACTCCTGATGCTTGCTCAAACTCATATCCATCGAGTTAGTGATGCCATCAAACCATGTCTTCCTCTGTTGTCCCCTTCTCCTCCCACCTTCAATCTTTTCCAGCATCAGGGTCTTTTCTAATGAGTCAGTTCTTCTCATCAGGTGGCCAAAGGATTGGAGTTTCAGCTTCAGCATCAGTCCTTCCAATGGAATATTCAGGACTGATTTCCTTTAGGACTGACTGGTTTGATCTTGCAGTCCAAGGGACTCTCAAGAATCTTCTTCAACACCACAGTTCAAAAGCATCAATTGTTAGGCACTCAGCTTCCTTTATAGTCCAACTCTCACATCCATACATGACCATCCTGGAAAACCACAGCTTTGACTACGTGGACCTTTGTCAACAAAGTAACGTCTCTGCTTTTTTACATGCTGTCTAGGTTGGTCATAGCTTTTCTTCCAAAGAGCAAGCTTCTCTTAATTTCATGGCTGAAATAACTATCTGCAGTGATTTTGGAGCCCGCCAAATAAAGTCTGCCACTGTTTCCACTGTTTCCCCATCACTTTGCCATGAAGTGATGGGACCGGATGCCATGATCTTAGTTTTCTGAATGTTGAGCTTTAAGCCAACATTTTCACTCTCCTCTTTCCCTTTCACCAAGAGGCCTTTTAGTTCCTCTTCACTTTCTGCCATAAGGATGGTGTCATCTGCATATCTGAGGTTATTGATATTTCTCCTGGCAATCTTGATCCCAGCTTGTGCTTCATCTAGCCCAGTGTTTCTCAATATGTACCCCTCCGCCATATAAGTTAAATAAGCAGGGTGACAATATACAGCCTTGATGTACTCCTTTTCCTATTTGGAACCAGTCTGTTGTTCCATGTCCAGTTCTAACTGTTGACTCCTGACCTGCATACAGGCTTCTCAAGAGGCAGGTCAGGTGGTCTGGTATTCCAATCTCTTTCAGAATTTTCCACAGTTTGTTGTGATCCACACAGTAAAAGGCTTTGGCATATTTTTTTTCTGGAACTCTCTTGCTTTTTCGATGATCCACCGGATGTTGGCAATTTGATCTCTGGTTCCTCTGCCTTTTCTAAAACCAGCTTGAACATCTGGAATTTCAGAGTTCATCTATTGTTGAAGCCTGGCTTGGAGAATTTTGAGTATTACTTTACTAGTATGTGAGATGAGTGCACTTGTGTGGTAGTCTGAGCATTGTTTGGCATTGCCTTTCTTTGGGATTGGAATGAAAACTGACCTTTTCCAGTCCCATGGCCACTGCTGAGTTTTCAACATTTCCTGGCATATTGAGTGCGGCACTTTCACAGCATCATCTTTCAGGATTTGAAATAGCTCAACTGAATTCCATCACCTCCACTCTTTTTGTTCATAGTGATAATTCCTAAGGCCCACTTGACTTCACATTACAGGATGTCTGGCTCTAGGTCAGTGATCACATCACCTTGTGATTATCTGGGTTGTGAAGATCTTTTTTGTACAGTTCTTCTGTGTATTCTTTCCACCTCTTAATATCTTCTGCTTCTCTTAGGTCCATACAATTTTTGTCCTTTTTTGAGCCCATCTTTGCATGAAATGTTCCCTTGGTATCTCTAATTTTCTTGAAGAGATATTTAGTCATTCCCATTCTATTGTTTTCCGCTAATTCTTTGCAATAATTGCTGAGGAAGGCTTTCTTATCTCTCCTTTCTATTCTTTGGAACTCTGCATTCAGATGGGTATATTTTTCCTTTTCTCCTTTGCTTCTCACTTCTCTTCTTTTCACAGCTATTTGTAAGGCCTCCTCAGACAGCCATTTTGCCTTTTAGCATTTGTTTTTCTTGGGGATGGTATTGATCCCTGGCTCACATACAATGTCACAAACCTCCATCCATAGTTTTTCAGGCACTCTGTCTATCAGATCTAGTCCCTTAAATGTATTTCTCACTTCCACTATATAATCATGGGGATTTGATTTAGGTCATACCTGAATGGTCTAGTGGTTTTCCCTACTTTCTTCAATTTAAGTCTGAATTTGGCAATAAGGAGTTCATGATCTGAGCCACAGTCAGCTCCTGGTCTTGTTCTTGCTGACTGTATAGAACTTATCCATCTTTTGCTGCAAATAATATAATCAATCTGATTTCAATGTCGACCATCTGGTGATGTCCATGTGTAGAGTCTTCTCTTGTGTTGTTGGAAGAGGGTGTTTGCTATGACCAGTGCGTTCTCTTGGCAAAACTCTATTAGTCTTTGCCCTGCTTCATTCTGTACTCCAAGGCCAAATTTGCCTGTTACTCCATGTGTTTCTTGACTTTCTGCTTTTGCATTCCAATAGCCTATAATGAAAAGGACATCTTTTGAGTTGTTAGTTCTAGACGGTCTTGTAGGTCTTCATAGAACCTTTCATCTTCAGCTTCTTCAGCATTACTGGTTGGGGCATAGACTTGGATTACTGTGATATAGATTGGATTGCCTTAGAAACGAACAGAGATCAGTCTCTCATTTTTGAGACTGCATCCAAGTACTGCATTTTGAACTCTTTTTTTGACTGTGATGGCTACTCCATTTCTTCTAAGGGATTCTTGCACATAGTAGTAGATATAATGGTCATCTGAGTTAAATTCACCCATTCCAGTCCATTTTAGTTTGCTGATTACTAAAATGTTGACATTCACTCTTGCCATCTCATTTGACCACTCCTAATTTGCCTTGATTCGTGGATCTAACTTTCTAGGTTCCTATGCAATATTGGTCTTTACAGCATTGGACCTTGCTTCCATCACCAGTCACATTCACAATGGGGTGTTGTTTTTGATTTTTCTCTGTCTCTTCATTCTTTCTGGATTTATTTCTCCATTGATCTCCAGTAGCATATTGGCAACCTACTGACCTAGGGGGTTGATCTTTCAGTGTTCTATCTTTTTGCCTTTCATGCTGTTCCTGGAGTTCTCAAGGCAAGAATACTGAAGTGGTTTGTTGTTCCCTTCTCCAGCCGACCTCATTTTGTCAGAACATTTTGTGTCTTACAGCTTTATTAATTTATTAGTTCAAATAGGTGTTCTTTTTTTTTGCGGGGGGGGGTAGAGTCTTTAGAGTTTTCTATATGTAGTAGTATCATATTATCTACAAGCAGTGACTGCTTTATTTAATCCTTCTCTTTGAATTTTATTTCCTTTCATTTCTTTCTCTTGTCTACTTGCTGTGGCCAAGTCCCCCCATAAAGTCTCTGTGAAGTAGCAGTGGCAAGAGTGAGCATGCTTGTCTTCTTTCTGATCCTAGAAGAAAAGCTTTTACCTTTTCACCACTGAGTATGATGTTAGCTGTGGGTTTGTCATAAATAGCCTTCACTATGTTAAGGTATGTTCCCTTTATAAACATTAGTGAGAGTTTTATCATGAATGGATGATGAACTTTGTCAAATGCTTTTCTTATGTCTATTGAGATGATCTGAAATCTTTATTCATCCTTTTGTTAATGTGGTTTATTACATCGATTGATTTGTGGATATGGAGCCATTCTTGCATCCCTGAAGTAATCCCATTATCTTAATTTAGTTCTTCCCTTAACTACATATTGTAGTTATTTTTTGTTTTATGACTTTTGTGTTTTGACCATCATGCTATCTTTTTAGTGGTTGATTCACTGCATTTACTATATATTTTCCTTTACCAGTGAGATTTTTTTCTTTATATATTTTATTACTTTGGTATAGCCTTTACTTTTTCATTTAAAGAAGACCCTTTAACATTTTTTGTAAGGTCAGTTTAATGGTAATGGACACTTTTTGATTTTTTAGAAAATAATTTTATTTATTTACTCATATATTTTTGACTGTGGTGAGTCTTTGCTGCTGTGCAGGCTTTTCTCTAGTGTGGCTAGTGGAGGCTGCTTTCTATCTGTGGTGTGGACTTCTCAATGTGGAGGCTTCTCTTGTTATGGAACAAGAGCCCTAGGGTGTGTGGGCTACAGTAATTGCAGCAAGTGGACTCAATAGCTGTGAATCAAGGGATCTAGAGCACAGTCTCAATATTTATGGCACACAGACTGAGTCATTCTGAGTCAAGTGGGATCTTCACAGGTCAGGGATCAAATCCATGTTTATGCATTGGCAGGTAGATTCTTTGCCACTGAGATACCAGAGAAGCTTAGTGATGGACTCTCATAGTTTTTACTTGTCTGGGAAACTCTATCTCTTCTTTAGTTCTGAATGATAACCTTGCTGGGTAGAGTATCCTTGATTGTAGGATTTTGCTTTCAGCACTTTAAATATATATCAAGACACTTCCTTCTAGACTGTGAAGTTTCTTCTGAAAAATCAGCCTCTAGCATTAGAGGAGATTCCATTCATGTGATTCTTTGTATTTCTTTTGCTGTATTTAAAACTGTCTCTTTATATCTAACATTTGCCATTTTATTATGTCTTGGGGAGAATCTCTTTTGGGTTCATGATATTTGGACCTGGGTTTGTTTCCTGGACCTAGGTATGTTTTCTTCCCCAGGTTAGGAAAGTTTTCAACCATTAATTGGTCAAATATGTTTTCTTCTCTTTCTTTCTTCTTATTCTGGGATCACCATAGTGTAAATGTTAGTACACTTGATGTTGTCTCAGAAGTCCTTTAGATTAACTGTGCATTTAAAACTTCTTTTTTCTCTTTGTTGTTTTGATTGGGTGATTTTCACTGTTCTGTCTTCTACCTCACTCACGCATTTTTCTGTACCACCTAGTCATCTGTTGATTCCCTCTAGTGTTTCTTTAATTTCATTCATTGTAGCTTTTTAGCTCTGATTTTTCCTACATTTTGGCATATATTTTAAAATTCTTTGAGGAAGTTCTCCTTTTGTTCCTCAATTCCTGCTGTGAGTTTGGTGAGTGTTTTATGAATACTCTTTTAGATAAATTACTTACCCCCATTTCATTTTATTTTTCTGAGTTTCATTTTGTTCTTCAGCTTGGGACATATTTCTTTTTCTTCTCATTTCATTTGACTTTCTCATTTTGTCTTTATGAAATTAGGAAAAACTATCTCAAGACTATCCCAGTCTTGAAAGCATGTCCTTGTATAGGAGCGTCCCTTACAGACTACATGTGCCCAGTGGCTTTGGTGGGAGGGTTGGAGCTGAAACAAGAAAGGGCCAGGGCTTCTCACAGGTGCACTGGGGGCCCCCATCTTGATGGAGGTGAAGTGGGTTAAACCCAGAGGAGCTAGAGCTGGATTCCAATATGGCCCAGTGCTTCTAACAGAGTGTGGTTGAGGCCAATACCTGTGTGATGATGTGGGACCAGAGTGTGGAGTGGGCTGGGACTTCTCTTGGGGCAAGTTGATGGGGTTAGGATGGAGCCTGTGTTCTAGAACCAGAGCCTGATGTGAGCTGGGTCTTTTTCTGGGGTCCTCTGGTAGCTTCTACCTTGAAAAGTTGTTGGAGTTGAAAGTGAGTGCTGGTTGAGGTTCTGCTTGAACAGTTTTGGCAGGCCAACTAGAGTGTCAGGTGCTTTAAAATTCACTGCCTCTATTCTGGGGCTCTGGGCTTGTAAACTTGGGAATGTACTCTTTAAGAATGGAGTCTCAATTTTTTCTACAAGCTTCTGGCTCTCCTGATAGTAAGAATTGTTGGCTTTCAAAATCAGTTACAATCCCAGAGCTAAGGTACCTAGTATGGAACTTGAACACCTCCTCCTGAGCAAAGATCTCCAAGATTTTAACTCAAAAGATCTCCCTTCTTTTGATTTGCTTATCAGAGATGTGTGTCCTGATTAGACCACTCTCTTCCCTTCCCATCCATTACACTGTTCCCCCCCCACCCCCTTATATCCTTATTTGTTGAAGAGGTGTTCTACTAGACATCAATTTATTCTCAGAGAGAATTGAGCTATATACAGTTATAGTATTGTTGTATTGATGGGAAGAGCTCAGTTCAGGGTCTTCCAAGTCTGCCATCTTGATATTGCTAATGATGAATGGTTAACATAATGATCACAACCCATGTACTTAGCACTCTTAAGTCACATCATTCAGAGTCTTTCAGCAATGAGTAATTCATACTTGAGATTCACAAATCATAATTTTTAATATCAGTGGCTAGGGGCAAAAACAACAACCTTGAATATGGAAGGGAGATAATTATGCTGTATACATTTTAAACAAAAGCAGTAGTGTTTTAGTTCTGTCTACAGTACGGACTTTGTAATTTCCCCCTAAACTTCTCCATGTATCCTCAAAAGCAAGTGTACTTTTGTAACTTTTTGTGACTAGGGAAAGTTTTTCTATAATACTGAACCCTCTGTGATAACATCTGGATAGTCCTGGGCATAGTAGGACAGATGGTCACCCTACTTCTAAATCAGGAAAACAATCTTGATACAACACTACCATTGAATTCACAGACTTCATTTACATTCATCAAGCTATTCTTAGTTATATTCTTGTAGACAGTATTTCTTCTTCCTTTATCTTTCTAGGTTCAGTCCAAGAATGTGTGTCTTTTATTTAGCATGTCATTCCAGCCTTATTAAAGTGGAACTGTCTCCAGTTGCTCTTTTCTTGTATGACCTTCACCTTTGCTTTCTTATGAAAGAACTGAATTTGATGTTTTCCTCCAGTCAAAATTAAGCCATTCATTATTAGCAGAAATTCCATAGAACAGATATTGTGCTAGTCTAAGATGCCTCACATCAGGAGACACACACTGAGCACTTATCCTGCTGATGGTGATGATAATCTTGATTACTTTGTCAACTTCATGTCTTCCAGGTTTTCCCTTCAGAAACACATTTTCCAATTTGTAATTGATAAGTATTTCATTGGAAGATACTCTGAATCTATGCCAATATTCTGCTTCTTCTCAAACTTTTCTCACCAGCCTCAGCATCTATTGATGATTCCTATGTGAATCAACCACACCTATTCTTATCATGCTGAATTTTTATTTCTATCATGTCTTCTGCAACTGTTAGTTATCTTTTTACAATTCAGTTCAGTTCAGTTGCTCAGTCATGTCCAGTTGTTTGTGACCCCATGGGCTGTAGCACGTCAGGCTTCCCTGTCCATCACCAACTCCTGGGCCTACTCAAACTCATGTCCATTGTGTTGGTGATGCCATGCAACCATCTCATCCTCTGTCATCCCCTTCTCCTCCCACCTTCAATCTTTCCCAGCATCAGGGTCTTTTCCAAAGAGTCTGTTCTTCACATCAGGTGGTCAAAGTATTGGAGTTTCAGCTTTAGCATCAGTTCTTCCAATGAATATTCAGGACTTATTTCCTTCAGAATGGACTGGTTGGATCTCCTTGCAGTCCAAGGGACTCTCAAGAGTCTTCTCCAACACCACAGTTCAAAAGCATCAATTATTTGGTGCTCAGCTTTCTTTGTTGTCCAACTCTCACATCCATACATGACTACTGGAAAAACCATAGCTTTGACTGGATGGACATTTGTTGGTAAAGTAATGTCTCTGCTTTTTAAAATGCTGTCTATGTTGGTCATAGCTTTTCTTCCAAGGAGCAAGTGTCTTTTAATTTCATGGCTGCAGTCACCATCTGCAGTGATTTTGAAGCCCAAAAATTACTATTAGCAGATGCTTTCCCATCTCATGAAGGTATTTTTATCAATATAGATTTGTGGATTCTTGTTTTAATCAATGAGTTGTACTATGTTACTCTCATTATTTATTTTGGTGATTAAATTGTTCTAGATTTAGCATGTGAGCCCCTGCTGTAGGTTGACATACCTTAATTAATTTTGGCACTTACTTTTTCTTGGAAAAATATTTCCAGGCTCATCCTATTCTCCTCACCCCAGCATGGAATTAGCCACATTTAATGACAAGTTATTCATATTACTCACTTATTTTGTTTTTAATTTATGAAAGATATACTTGTTCTTGATCAGGCTTGTGAAGTGCCTATTAATTTTATGAGCTTCTTCAAAGAATCCACCTACAACGCAGGAGACCTGGGTTCAATCCCTGGGTTGGGAAGATCCCCTGGATAAGGGAAAGGCTACCCACTCCAGTATTCTGCCCTGGAGAATTCCATGAGCTGTACAGTTCATGCAGTCGCAAACAGTCACACACGACTGAGTGACTTTCACTTACACTTTCAAAGAAAATACTTTGTGCTTGTTGCTTTTTCTTAGGTACTTCATAAAATCTCTGAATCAGTGTAAAATGGACAATTTTTTTATTATCTGTAGTTTAGTGTGACCCATTTTTCTTTCACATTATTTATAATATGTCAGTCAATTAAAATAGTTTAATACCAACCATTCTAAACTTATATATTCATATATAATATTGGTTCTTAAATATACACATTTATTTATCATGTTTGAAGTAAGATTCAGTAAATTAATATTAGTGATGAGACTGCGTTCTCTAAACAAAAAAGGAAAAAGATAATGTGTGGTGGTGGTGGGGTTTAGTCACTAAGTCGTGTCTGATTTTTGTGACCCCATGGACTGTAACCTGCCAGGCTCCCCTGTCCATGGGATTCTCCAGGCAAGAAACTGGAGTTTGTTACCATTTCCTTCTCCAGGGGATCTTCCTGGCCCAGGGATCAAACTTGTACTTCTTTTGTCTCCTGCATTGGGCAGGCACTAGCACGACCTGGAATACCACGTAGCTTAGTATGTGGTTGGAAATAAGTGAGTATGAACATATCGTTTGTAAATTCTGTGCACTGGTGTGTTCGTAATTGATTTGTAAACTGGTCATTACTTGTAAATATGATGTTGAATTATGAACTATTTTACAAGAAATCCAGATTAATAAAATTAGGTACTCACAGTGACACAGTAAAATTTCCATCCTAGGTTGTCATTGCTATAAAAACACCCAAGAATATGTTATCAGTCTATATGTTTAAAAGAAAGCTTAAGCAGTTTTGACTGTGGATAAACTAGATGTAAAAAGGGTTGCCTTGTAGACTTTCTAGTTAATACTTTCAAAGTGCTTAAAAGTAATTCATTTCTTAAATTCAGTAAATATATTCCTGGTATTCACTGTTGGTTTAATAATAGCTTAATCAATATATCTTTATAGTTAAAGGTTAACATCACCAAATTTCTTAGTCAACTTATAATTTATTGGGAATTTAAGAAGATTTAAATATTATAATTTTATTATATTGTCGAATGATCCATTTTTGTCCCATCAGAAGCAGTTATTAATTAAATAGTGTTGCATTTCATCATGTGTTCAGGCATATCAGGAGGTTTAGATACCCTCTTTTTCCTGTCTTCATTATAACAATTACCTGTTTTGCTTCATTAACTTCTTCCTGTACTTTCTGTGGAAATTATCTTGTTGGCCTGGAGTTTTGACTCATTTCTTTAAGTGATAACTTATTAAATCATCTGTCTTAATGTCTACCAGTATTAAGAACATTTAGCCATTTGAACAGAGCCTGGCAGGATATTAGATCATATCTTGGGGAGGAATACAATCTCAGTTCTATCAAACTTAAAATTTTATCTTTATATGTTTATTTCCTTAGAGGTTTCATTTTAATTTAAAATATTATGGCAATGTAATATTTTATTAAATAAAATGTAACAATCCTATATATAAGGGAAGAGCAGTCATGAAAGTCAAATATATTGTACTTTTACAGAGACATTTTGACACCTGACTGTATTGAAATAGCTCTCTCCCTCCACATAACAACTCACACATTAAATACAACTGTATCTAAATGTCCTTCTCTGAATAAGATGATATTCCTTCCCTCAAGAGACCAAATTTTAGACATAAACAAGCTAATACAAAAATGTATTATGTTATAAAAATGGGGAAAATTTAGAGTAGTAAGGAATTAATCTATGAGCATGTAGATCAAAGAAACTTTCAGAGAGATGCTGGCACATAAATAGTATACTTAGAATCAATCAGACAAACAAGAGAGGACATTCTGGATTCAGAGAACAATAGGGGAAGTGCTGAGAAATCATGTGGTGAATGCCTTATCATAGTTAAGAATTGCAAGAGCACACATTTCAACAGTGATGAGATAGAACGCGAAGACAAAGAAAGAGATGGGGTTCAGCTCATAAAAGGACTTGGGTGCCTGGTGAAGGGGCTTCTGAATAATTTTGAACAAGGCAAATGACATCATTAGGCTTGCTTTCAGAAAAAGATCCTTCTGGTTGCAGTGCAGAATGTCAATTGGAGGGAGCAGAAATGGAACTGAAAGCAACCTTAGGAATTTGGACATTCAGTCATGTTAGATGCAAAGAAAAACAGAAAACAGATTCAGGAGAAAATGTATGAGAAAACCAGTGGGATTTGATCATTGACTGGAGTTGGAAAGTTGAGTAAGAGATGGTTACTTGTGTGACAATGCAGGTGTTTAGATTCCTGGTTGGATGGGGCACTAATCTCAAATAGGATATGAACTCAGAAATACTCTATTTCTCAGTAAGATATTTCTTCATTCTGCCTCTACTTATCTCATGTGTTACTGTAGGATTCTGTTCCTGGATTAATGGAAATGAAAGATTAAAGTAAGCTGGATCATAATATAATTGTTGCTACCTATTGATTAGTCAGGAGAAGGCAATGGCACCCCACCCCAGTACTCTTGTCTGGAAAATCCCATGGATGGAGGAGCCTGGAAGGCTGCAGTCCATGGGGTCGCTGAAGGTCGGACACGACTGAGGGACTTCACTTTCACTTTTCACTTTCATGCATTGGAGAAGGAAACGGCAACCCACTCCAGTGTTCTTGTCTGGAGAATCCCATGGATGGGGGAGCCTGGTGGGCTGCCGTCTATGGGGTTGCACAGAGTTGGACACGACTGACTGAAGTGACTTAGCAGCAGCATTGATTAGTCATCAAAATGAAACTTTTCCATTTTCATTTTATTCTATAAATGACACAGTACATTTTGCTAGCCAGCTGTTAGTAGCTACTAGAAATAAAATTTTCCTCTGTTAGAGGAACAATACTAATTCTGATTGTGTAATAAGTGCTCTTTCCATGATGAGAATGCTAGAGAGTAAGACAATACCATTTTGAAAAGGAGAAACCAAGGATTTTTTTTTTTTTTTCATTGATCCTTGAGTCATAAACTTTGAGGCTGGGGAATTTAAACTCTTGTCCTTCTTGCCAAAGTCCTAGATTTCTCCACAAAGGGAGGAGAAACGTTCAAAAGTAAATTAATAGTCTGGTTTTTGTATATATGATTCTAAATAGATGAGACATCTGTATTTTTGGTTGGATAATAGATTATAATGAACCAATGAAACCTTTCATTGTAGGCAAATGATGATCATTTTAATCAGGAATAGTTGTGTTTGAGTTGAAGCTAGGAAACACTGATACTACCATTGTGCAAAGGTGATTTATGATTAGATTTAAAATTGAGTGACCTCTACCAGAGGCATTTGTGATAGTATTTAATTTTTTTTTTTACACTGGCTGCATTTGCTTTTATATTCTAAATTTTTAAAATGTTATATACTTTTGTTCAAAAAGAGGTGGATTATTACCTTGTTTCAGAAAAATATTTAATGAAGTTGTTTTATGTAGAAATACAAGAAATATTTTTTTCATATAACTCTACACATGGGCATTGCCAGGTGGTCAATATCAAAATCAGATTGATTATATTATTTGCAGCCAAAGATGGAGAAGCTGTATACAGTCAGCAGAAGCAAGACCTGGAGCTGACTATGGCTCATATCATCACATCCTTATGGCAAAATGTGGCTTTAATAGGAGAAAGTAGGGAAACCACAGCCTATTTAGGTATGGCTTAAATCAAATTCCTATTAGACTATACAGTGGGGGTGATGAATAGATTCAGAGGGTTAGATCTGATAGACAGAATGCCTGATGAACTATGGAGAGAGGTTCATATCATTGTACAGGAGGTGGTGACCAAAACCATACCCAAGGGAGGGGAGCTGAAATGAAAGATGGCAAAGTGGTTGTCTGAGGAGGCCTTACAAGTATCTGAGAAAAGAAAAGCTAAAGGCAAAGGAGAAAAGGAAAGATATACTGAGCTGAATGTAGAGTTCCAGAGAATAGCAAAGAGAGATAAGAAAGCCTTCCTAAGTGATCAATGAAAGAAATAGAATAAAGCAATAGAACTGGAAAGACCAGATATCTCTTTAAGAAAATTGTAGATATAAAGGGAATATTTCATGCAAAGATGGACACAAAAAATGACAGAAAGATCAAGGACCTAAGAGAAGAAGAAGATAATAAGGAGAGGTGGCAAAAATACACAGAAGAACTATACAAAAAGGTCTTCAGTCAGTTCAGTTCATTTGCTTAGTTGTATCTGACTCTTTATGACCCCATGGACTGCAGCACACCAGGCCTCCCTGTCCATCACCAACCCCTGGAACTTACTCAAACTCATGTCCATTGAGTTGGTGATTCCATCCAACCATCTCATTCTCTGTCATCACCTTCTCCTCCCACCTTCAAGTAGGATGAAAATACAGTCTTGACATACTCCTTTCCCTATTTGGAACGAGTCTGTTGCTCCATGTCCAGTTATAACTATTGCTTCTTGACCTCCATACAGATTTCTCAGAAGGCAGGTCAAGTGGTCTGGCATTCCCATCTCTTTCAGAATTTTCCGCAGTTTGTGGTGGTCCACACAATCAAAGGCTTTGGCATAGTCATTAAAGCAGAAGTAGATGATTTTTTTCTGAAATTCTCTTGCTTTTCTGATCCAAAGGATGTTGGCAATTTGATATCTGGTTCTTCTGTATTTTCTAAATCCAACTTGAACATCTGGAAGATGTGGTTAATGTCCTGTTGAAGCCTGGCTTGGAGAATTTTGAACATTAATTTGCTAGCGTGTGACATGAGTGCAATTATGCGGCAGTTTGAAAATTCTTTGAAATTGCCTTTCTTTGAGATTAGAATGAAAACTAACCTTTTCCAGTCCTGTGGCCACTGCTGAGTTTTCCAAATTTCCTGGCATATTGAGTACATCACTTTAATGGCATGCTACTGGAGAAGAGCAGAGAAATAACTCTAGAAAGAATAAAGAGATGGAGCCAAAGGAAAAACACCACCCAGTTGTGGATGTGACTGGTGATGGAAGTAAAATTTGATGCTGTAAAGAACAATATTGTATCAGTTCAGTCACTCAGTCTTGTCTGACTCTTTGCTACCCCATGGACTGTAAGATGTCAGGCTTCCCTGTCCCTCACCAACTCCTGGAGCTTGCTCAAACTCATGTCCATCGAGTTGGTAATGCCATCTAACCATCTCATCGTTTGTCATATCCTTCTCCTCCTGCTTTCAATTTTTCCCAGCATCAGGGTCTTTTCCAGTGAGTCAGTTCTTCACATCAGGTGGCCAAAGTATGGAGTTTCAGCTTCAACATCAGTCCTTCCAATCAATATTCTGGGCTGATTTCCTTTAGGATTGGCTGGTTGGATCTCCTTGCAGTCAAGGGACTTGCAAGAATCTTCCCCAACACCACAGTTTGAAAGCATCAATTCTTTGGCTCTCAGCTTTCTTTATGGTCCAACTCTCACATCCATACATGACTATTGATAAAGCCATAGATTTGATGAGACAGACCTTTGTTGGCAAAGTAATGTCTCTGCTTTTTAGTATGCTGTCTAGGTTGGTCATAGCTTTTCAATATTGCATAGGAACCTGGAATGTTAGGTCCATGCATCAAGGTAAATGAGAAGTAGTCAAAAGGCGATGGCAAGAGTGAACATTGACATTTTAGGAATCAGTAAACTAAAATGGACTGGAATGGGTGAATTTAATTCAAATTTAATTCAAATTTAATTTAAGTAGACCATTATATCTACTACTGTGGGCAAGAATCCCTTAGAAGAAATGGAGTAGCCATCATGGTTGACAAAATGAATGTGATATCAAAAAGGACAGAATGATCTCTGTTCATTTCCAAGGCAATCCATTCAATATCACAGTTATCCAAGTCTATGCCCCAATCAGTAATGCTGAAGAAGCTGAAGTTGAACAGTTCTATGAAGTTCCATCCACAACTGGGTGCTGTTTTTGCTTTGGCTCTGTCACTTCATTCTTTCTGGAGTTATTTCTCAACTGATCTCCAGTAGCAGATTGGGCACCTACTGACCTAGGGAGTTCATCTTTCAGTGTCCCATCTTTTTGCCTTTTCATGCTGTCCATGGGGTTCTCAAGGCAAGAATACTGAAGTGGTATGCCATTCCCTTCTCCAGTGGACCACATTTTGTCAGAGACAGGGATCAAGACCATCCCCAAGAAAAAGAAATGCAAAAATGCATAGCTGTATCTTGTCAAAGCTATAGTTTTTCCGGTAGTCATGTATGGATGTGATAGCTGGAGTATAAAGAAGGCTGAGCAACAAAGATTTGAGCTGTGGTGTTGGAGAAGACTCCTGAGAGTCCTTTATACAGCAAGGAGATCAAACCAGTCAATCCTAAAGGAAATCAGTCCTGATTATTCATTGGAAGGATTTATGCTGAAGCTTAAGCTCCAATACTTTGGCACCTGATGCCAAGAGCCAACTCATTGGAAAATATCCTGATGATGGGAAAGATTGAGTACAGGAGAAGGGGGTGACAGAAAATAACATGTTTGGATGGCATATCTGACTCACTGGACATGAGTTTGAGCAAACTCCTGGAGATAGTGAAGGACAAGGAAGCCTGGGATGCTTCAGTTAATTGGATTGCAGAGTCGGACATGACTTAGTGGCTGAACAACAACAATGATAAGACATTTATCACATATATACATATATATATATATACATATACACATGCACATATAGGTGTATAATAATTATATACATTTATATGTAAAAGTTTGTTATTTAATTAAAATCTTATTAGCAAGAAGAAAATTACAAGGAAATTATTCACTAATGCTTTTGTGTTTATTTGCTCTGAAATTTTTTTGATCAAAACATAAACAGATCCCAATTATTTACAAATAAAATTCCTTACACTCAAAACCAAAGTTCCCTTCAATGTGTATAAGAACAAGAAGAGAAAGAAATTTTTAAACAATGATGTCAGATTTTTTTTTAGTATTAATGATGGATTTCAACACTACTAAAAGTGTCAATGCTGAGTTTATAACATCTTATGCTGTATTTAATTATTATACAGGGTAAAATGACTGAACACTTTAGAATCAGAACAAGGATTTTTCTTGAGGACAGACTTCTTAAAACATAGACCATTTTCAAAACCACTTACATAATAAGTGCTGTATGTGGGAATTTTGGTTCCAGTATATTGATCAGTCAGGCAAATACAGGGTTTACAGCAGCAGTGAGATTTTGAAGTGAGCTGGAAATTGTTTTTTTTTTTTTTTCTTTTTCCCCTTATTTTCCATCTGTAGTTCTTAGTTACCCCTTTAGGACTTCACAAAATAAAGTCGGTTTAGAGCAAAAAAGGTGATCATGCCTCTTCTCTTTTTAAAAACCTTTAATGACTTCTAAGTGCTTTATAATCTCAAACCCAACATGCCCTCAAAATTTCCAGAAAGATCTCCATTTCATCTTGCCCTCCTCTTTACCCCTTTCATTTTATTTGAGCCACTTGGGTCTTTCTAGAGTCCTGAAGTCCCACACACTCTAGGTTGGGATTGTTGTACTTCACAACTACTTCAAACTTAACTACTATTTTTCCTTCTTTTTTTTGGTCATGACACTTCACATGTTGGACCTTAATTCCCCAACCAGAGATCAGCACAAACCCCATGCAAGGAAGCGAGGAGTTTTAACCACTGGACTGCCAGGGAAGTTCCTAACTTAACTACTCTTTCAAACCTCAAATTGAACATTTTTTTTCTCTATAGAAATGCTCTCCTAAATTCACAGTTTAGGCTAAAGTCTTCTATGAAAGAATCTCATTGTACAAGATATGTCTTCACTTGGCACAGTTGAAGTGGATGAGATGTTTATTTTAAGGTAATTTTTTAATGACTATTTTACCCATCGACATCTACACCCCTTGAGGCACAGAGGCTGCTGCGTGCGTTCTTGTATGCCTAGTGCCTGACATTTAGTAGGAACAGAGACGATGGTTGTAGATTAACTACCTTGTGATAGTACTTTCCTATAAAAGATGTTGTGGCCTGGAAGAGTTTTTTTTGTCTAAACAAGTTCATTAAGGAAACAAGACAAGTGTTCTCATGTGTATGAGAATTGTTCTTCTGTACTGTTTTGGTTCCCTCCACATCTGTTACATATATATATATATATATGCAAAGAGTTGGACACGACTGAGCGACTTTACTTACTTACTTACATATATATATATATATACACACACACACACATATATGTGTGTATATATATATTTATTTATTTCATTATTTTGACTATTCTGGGTTTTCATTGCCGTATGTGGTTTTTCTCTAGTTGTGGTGAGAAGGGGCTACTCTCTAACTGCGGGCCACTGGCTTCTCATTGGGATGACTTCTCTTGTTGTGAAGCACAGTCTCTAGGCACTCGGGCTTCAATAGTTGTGGTGCATGGGCTTAGTTGCTCCATATCATGTGAAATCTTCCCAGAGCAGGGGTCGAATTTGTGTCCCCTGCACTGGCAGACAGATTCCTAACCAGTGGACCACCAGAAAAGTCTTTTTCTCACTTATTTGTTACTGTCTGCTTTTAAGAGTGGAGAAGGCAATGGCAACACACTCCAGTACTCTTGCCTGGAAAATCCCATGGATAGAGGAGCCTGGTAGGCTGCAGTCCATGAGGTCGTGAAGAGTTGGACACTTACTGAGCGACTTCACTTTCACTTTTCACTTTCATGCATTGGAGAAGGAAAGGGCAACCCACTCCAGGGTTCTTGCCTGGAGAATCCCAGGGACGGCGGAGCCTGGTGGGCTGCCATCTGTGGGGTCGCACAGAGTCGAACATGACTGAAGTGACTTAGCAGCAGCAGCTTTTAAGAGTGGTTTGGAAATAGGTTGATGTGCTTACCTGTCAGACCGTTGATTGTCAGCCAGGCTGATTGAGCTTTTCAAGGGCCATCTGGCAATGTCTGGAGAGATTTTTGCTTGTCACATGGTTAGGGTGTGGGGTACTGGCATTTAGAGGAATGGATGCAGCTAAAATTCTACAATGTATGATGAAGGTATTCAAAACCAGAAATTATCCAGTTAACATGCCAGTAGTACAGTGACTGAGAAACCTTGATATGGAGAGTGAGACTCTAAGTTATTATGTCCTGGGTAAATAAAGTTTCTATAATACAGCATGACAGTATGTTACTTTAGTTAATTTATTTTGGATACTTATATAGACATAAATGTTAGCCATTTCATAATGTGTAACTGGTTTATTTAGAGTCTAGTACAAATAGCTTTCCACACTGAACACAATATCTTGCACATTATTGGCATTCAATAAATCTTTGTTGAATTCAATTTTATTTGGCACATCACTCCAGCTTGTCAACATCGTTTTGTGCTCAGGACTTGATATCTAAATTATATCTAACTTCTTATTTTCATGTCAGGCACAAAGTTGTACAGTATAGCATCTATGTTATTGATAGAAATAGTGGACAGGAGAAGACCATACACTAAGGTGAAATCCTGGAGATTCCATTTTGAAATATAAATATTTTTGTACTATCATTTCATCACAGTGGTACACTTGATCCTGTGACAAATGCTTTGTGTAAGTTTGCCATTCATTGATGAAAGAATGTGATTATATTTTCAAGAAGTGTTCACATATAGAAAGAAATATGAAAAGTAATATTTTAGAGTAATTGTAAAAATGGATTATTGTTTAAATGTATTGAATTATTCATACATGTTCCTATAAGTGTATTGTGTCTTCTATAGACAAATGGACAAAGATCGAGAAAAAAATTACACAAAAGAAAATTATTTTAAAATATGAGGCATTTATAAAGTTATCAGATCAGATCAGTCACTCAGTCATGTTGGACTCTTTGAGACCCCATGAATTGCAGCATGCCAGGCCTCCCTGTCCATCACCAACTCCCGGAGTTCACTCAGACTCACGTCCTTCGAGTCAGTGATGACATCCAGCCATCTCATCCTCTGTCGTCCCCTTCTCCTCTTGCCCCTAATCCCTCCCAGCTTCAGAGTCTTTTCCAATGAGTCAACCCTTCGTGTGAGGTGGCCAAAGTACTGGAGTTTCAGCTTTAGCATCATTTTTCCAAAGAAATCCCAGAGCTGATCTCCTTCAGAATGGACTGGTTGGATCTCCTTGCAGTCCAAGGGACTCTCAAGAGTCTTCTCCAACACCACAGTTCAAAAGCATCAATTCTTCTGTGCTCAGCCTTCTTTACAGTCCAACTCTCACATCCATACATGACCACAGGAAAAACCATCGCCTTGACTAGACAGACCTTTGTTGGCAAAGTAATGTCTCTGCTTTTGAATATGCTATCTAGGTTGGTCATAACTTTCCTTCCAAGGAGGAAGCGTCTTTTAATTTCATGGCTGCAGTCACCATCTGCAGTGATTTTGGAGCCCAGAAAAATAAAGTCTGACACTGTTTCCACTGTTTCCCCATCTATTTCCCATGAAGTGATGCGACTGGATGCCATGATCTTCGTTTTCTGAATGTTGAGCTTTAAGCCAACTTTTTCACTCTCCTCTTTCACTTTCATCAAGAGGCTTTTTAGTTCCTCTTCACTTTCTGCCATAAGGGTGGTGTCATCTGCATATCTGAGGTTATTGATATTTCTCCTGGCAATCTTGATTCCAGCTTGTGTTTCTTCCAGTCCAGCGTTTCTCATGATGTACTCTGCATATAAGTTAAATAAACAGGGTGACAATATACAGCCTTGACGAACTCCTTTTCCTATTTGGAACCAGTCTGTTGGTCCATATCCAGTTCTAACTGTTGCTTCTTGACCTGCATACAAATTTCTCAAGAGGCAGATCAGGTGGTCTGGTATTCCCATCTCTGTCAGAATTTTCCACAGTTTATTGTGATCCACACAGTCCAAGGCAAAAACTTTATAACTTTATAAAGTTATAGTGAAGAGTATTGAACACATATTTTTCAGGCACTAGGTTAAATGCTGTTCATGCACTTTCTTGACTTATTCTGAAGTATGTATTATTTTTACCTATATTTAATGGGCTCATCAAGGTTAAGTAATTTGCCAAGATCCCTCAGCTATAAAGGGATGTAAGAGAATATATTTAAATTCACTCGTGGTTAACCAGTTGCAAATTAAGCAACTGCATGATAGATTTGCATTACAGATTAGGGAAAATTAAAAATATAATAATATACAATGTTGTAAATCTTGGAATAAAATATATACACATACACATTGATGGAGATGAGGTCTTTAACTCAATGGAAATCAACTGACAATGTTCTCAAGCATCATAAAAATATATTTATGCTTTAGCCTATAGTCCTACATATAATTATCTTAAACAAAAAAAATGTATGACAAAACCAATACAATAGTGTAAAGTAAAAAAAAAAATAATTTTTTCTATATAAACATTTATTTATGTGTAACCTTATTATTATTTAGAATGGCAGGAAAGTTTAATTAAATATTCAGAAGCAATTTAAATAAATTAGAAAATGACCAATTGAGGACATATTATGAATATTATTAGGGACTATTTTAATTCTGAAGATTATGTAACAGCCTAGAAATATTTTCTTGGTATAATTCCAAGCAAAGAAACATGTAGAGTAAACTGATTGTCACTTTATCAAAATATGCCTGCCTGTGACAAACTATCTGGAAAAGAGTATGTGAGAAGTAGCAGCAACTCTAATGTAGTAGCAGTATAAGTAAATCAATGGACACTAAACATATAGTGTAAATATATGCTATTCAAGCCTATGATTACCAAAAATAAAGTAATTAACTTTTAGGCTATATTACAGAATTTGTCATCCATTCAAAAGAAAATAATTTAGCCATGCTCCCTATTTCAGGGTTTCTCAACATCCGAACTATTGATAGTTTGGGCTCCATAGTTCTCTGTTATGGAGGACAACACTGTGTATTGTTGGTGTTTAGAAGCAAGTCTGTCCTCTATACAACTAGAAATCATTGCATTTCTCCCTGACCCCTGATCCTCCACTATGACAACCACGTGAGCTATAATTTTGTTAGAAGATTGGTTGCAAAACTGCCCAAAACATTTCTCTGTATGTATCAATGTATCTGTAATTTGACTTTGTACTTCTTTTCAGGTGGGCTCTATTTTTCTACCCCTTTAATCTGGCCTAGCTTTGTGGCCTATTTTGGGTAGTACAATGAGCTCGTAGTAATGGGTCCCAGTTCCAAGCCCAGGTCTTGTGAGGTCACTCATTCTCCCACTTGCTTTTTTTTTTGTACTCATGCCTCCCTTCTGAATAAACCAAACTAGAAGATCAGAAGGAGAAGTACAACATAGATCAGAGTACAGTTAATCAAATGTCCCAGCTGTCTACAGGATGTTTAATTTCCCATCAAGCAGTAGAAACCATCACATCTTGAGGTGTGTTTATTTTGACCACATAAGTAGCTAGATTTTTACTCTAAGATATAATTTGTTTTTACTTGATTAGAGCCAATTAGGCTTATTCAATTTATTTCACACTTTTTTTCAATTAATTTGTGTTTTATGGAAGTAATGGAGTTGCAAGGGAAAACAACCTATTATTTTAAGATATAAATATTTGTGAGAAATAGGTTGAAACTGCTGGGATATTTTGTGAAAATAATTAGGTTTGCAGATTAATGAAGTAAACAGTGTTATAATTGTATTCTAGCAGTAGGACACTGCTGATGCTAAGATTGTTTGTACTGAAATCTTTGTGTTGTATAAACTTTCCATTTCCTTTTAGCAACCTGTATGATAAATATTCTGATAAAGCCTTTAAAAAATATTCTCATCTTATGTTGTAGTCCTAACAATAATTTAATATGAGATCTTATCTTATCCTAATTTGGCAATTGGTGCTAGGTTTTGTTTAAAGTATTTTGAGGACATATTGAGCAACCGTATTGATACGGAGATACAAAAATATTTCTAGATTTGAATTATATGTGTTTAAAACTTTTTCTACTGACATCTTTCAAATTTATTGCAGCTTCCTTACTTGAAATTTAGACATTATGATCAGCTAATTGCAAAAGCGGCCCCAATTTCCCCCCTTACCCTACGTCCTTACAATGTGACTTTACAGCTCCGTCTATCAAGAAGTTCAATTTATTTTCCGACTCACACTCTGAACTGATGCTAAAACTGAAACTCCAATACTTTGGCCGCCTCATGCGAAGAGTTGACTCACTGAAAAGACTCTGATGCTGGTAGGGATTGGGGGCAGGAGGAGAAGGGGACGACAGAGGATGAGATGGCTGGATGGCATCACCGACTTGATGGACATGAGTTTGAGTGAACTCCGGGAGTTGGTGATGGACAGGGAGGCCTGGAGTGCTGTGATTCATGGGATTGCAAAGAGTTGGACACGACTGGGCGACTGAACTGAACTGAACCCTATGTTCTTACAATGTGACTTTGTAGCTCTGTCTATCAAGAAGTTCAGTTTATTTTCCTACTCACACTCTGACCTGTCTTGTAACTTTTTGGCCATTAGAACATGGTAGAGGACATAATGCAGCCACTCTGCTACTAGGCCTTGAAACAGTGCTTTTTCTTGTTGTCCTGGACTCCTCCCTCTACATGAAAACTAGCCTGACCAAGCCCACTGGAGGAAGGGAGAACACACGAAGTAGAGCCTCTGAATCACCCAATGTGAGGCCAAGCTAGACTAGCCAGCACCCATCCAACTAGCTGACTGATTGCAAACTAAAAGCAAACCCAGCTGAGATCAACCTCACCTAGAGCAGATAAGCAAAACCATCCAGCTGACATGCCATCTCATGGGAAATAATGAATCTTCTATTTTTAAGCCACTATATTTGGGAGTGGTTTGTTACACAGCTGTAAGAAACTGTATAATATAAAATCATTTACAAAATTTTTATGCCTCATATGTGAAGATTAAATGGCATTACTTGTATTAAAGAAACACACATATATGTTTGCCCAATAATAGTTTACATAATAGCTAATATAACTTTATATAATAATGCCAAAAAATCAACACACAGAAATCCATTGCATTCCTATACACTAATAATGAGAAAATAGAAAGAGAAATTAAGGAAACAATTCCATTCACCATTGCAACGAAAAGAATAAAATACTTAGGAATCTATCTACCTAAAGAAACTAAAGAGACACTGATGTATAGATCAGTCTTATGGACTCTGTGGGAGAGGGAGAGGGTGGGGAGATTTGGGAGAATAGCATTGAAACATGTATAATATCATGTATGAAACGAGTCGCCAGTCCAGGTTCGATGCACGGTACTGGATGCTTGGAGCTGGTGCACTGGGACGACCCAGAGGGAGGGTAGGGGAGGGAGGAGGGAGGAGGGTTCAGGATGGGGAATGCGGGTATACCTGTGGTGGATTCATTTCGATATTTGGCAAAACTAATACAATATTGTAAAGTTTAAAAATAAAATTTAAATTAAAAAAAAAGAAACTAAAGACCTATATATAGAAAACTATAAAACACTGGTGAAAGAAATCAAAGAGGACATTAATAGATGGAGAAATATACCATGTTCATGGATAGGAAGAATCAATATAGTGAAAATGAGCATACTACCCAAAGCAATTTATAGATTCAAAGCAATCCCTATCAAGCTACCAACAGTATTCTTCACAGAGCTAGAACAAATAATTTCACAATTTGTATGGAAATACAAAAAACCTCGAATAGCCAAAGCAATCTTGAGAAAGAAGAATGGAACTGGAGGAATGAACCTGCCTGACTTCAGGCTCTACTACAAATCCACAGTCATCAAGACAGTATGGTACTGGCACAAAGACAGAAATATAGATCAATGGAACAAAATAGAAAGCCCAGAGATAAACCCATGCACCTATGGACACCTTATCTTTGACAAAGGAGGCAAGAATATGCAATGGAGAAAAGACAATCTCTTTAACAAGTGGTGCTGGGAAAACTGGTCAACCACTTGTAAAATAATGAAACCAGAACACTTTCTAACACCATACACAAAAATAAACTCAAAATGGATTAAAGATCTCAACGTAAGACCAGAAACTATAAAACTCCTAGAGGAGAACCTAGGCAAAACACTCTCTGACATACATCACAGCAGGATCCTCTACGACCCACCTCCCAGAATATTGGAAATTAAAGCTAAAATAAACAAATTGGATCTAATTAAGATTAAAAGCTTCTACACAACAAAAGAAACTATAAGCAAGGTGAAAAGACAGCCTTTAGAATGGGAGAAAATAATAGCAAATGAGGCAACTGACAAACAACTAATCTCAAAAATATACAAGCAACTCCTACAGCTCAATTCCAGAAAAATAAATAACCCAATCAAAAAATGGGCCAAAGAACTAAATAGACGTTTCTCCAAAGAAGACATACAGATGGCTAACAAACACATGAAAAGATGCTCAACATTACTCATTATAAGAGAAATGCAAGTCAAAACCACTATGAGGTACCATTTCACGTCAGTCAGAATGGTTGCAATCCAAAAGTCTACAAGCAATAAATGCTAGAGAGGATGTGGAGAAAAGGGAACCTTCTTACACTGTTGGTGGGAATGCAAACTAGTACAGCCACTATAGAGAACAGTGTGGAGATTCCTTAAAAAACTGGAAATAGAACTGCCTTATGACCCAGCAATCCCACTGCTGGGCATACATACCAAGGAAACCAGAATTGAAAGAGACACATGTACCCCAATGTTCATCGCAGCACTGTTTATGATAGCCAGGACATGGAAGCAACCTAGATGTCCATCAGCAGATGAATGGATAAGAAAGCTGTGGTACATATACACAATGGAGTATTACTCAGCCATTAAAAAGAATACATTTGAATCAGTTCTAATGAGGTGGATGAAACTGGAGCCTATTATACCGAGTGAAGTAAGCCAGAAAGAAAAACACCAATATAGTATACTAATGCATATATATGGAATTTAGAAAGATGGTAATGACAACCCTGTATGTGAGACAGCAAAAGAGACACAGATGTATAGAACCATCTTTTGGACTCTGTGGGAGAGGGAGAGGGAGGATGATTTGGGAGAATGGCATTAAAACATGTACAATATCATATAAGAAATGAATCGCCAGTCCAGGTTCAATGCAGGATACAGGAAGCCTGGGGCTGGTGCACTGGGATGACCCAGAGGGATGGTATGGCGAGGGAGGTGGGAGGGGGGTTCAGGATGGGGAACACATGTACACCCGTGGCAGATGCATGTTGATGTATGGCAAAACCAATACAATATTGTAAAGTAAAAAAAAAAAAATAATAGAAATATTAAAAAAATAAAGACATTGTTGTATATATGTAAAAATAAATAAAAGACAGACAAGGTCAACAGAACAGAGAAAACAGAAATAAATATATATAGACACAATGTAAAGGAAAAAAAAGTAGTCTTTCCAACAAATGGTGCTAGAACAATTGAATATTCATTTAAAAAATGAACTTCATACCATATACAAAAATTAACTCAAAATGGAGCACAGATAGAAAATATTAAACTTAAAAAAAATTAACTGTATGCATTTTCTAAATAAACAAATTCTATAAATTATTTTATACATATGATATATTTTTAGTTTATCTGAGTTTTAATTTTACTGATGATTTGAAATTAGCAAAATTTATGGAAACATTAACATTTTTTCCTGCTTGAGCTTGAAAACGTTGATTCCCAAATTGTATTTTGAATTTGAGAAGGCATTGTTGTTATAAAATTATTTTAAATTAGAAAAATCCATTAAAATGTTCTTTTAAAAAACTAATTTGAGTGTTCTAAGTTTTGAAAACTTTAAAAAATCTAAATTGAATTGTGAAAGTGAAAGTCACTCAGTCACGTCCAACTCTTTACAACCCCGTGGACTATGGAATTCTCCAGGAATACTGGAATGGTTAGAGATTCCCTTCTCCAGGGAATCTTCCCAACCCAGGGGTCAAACTCAGGTCTCCTGCATTGCATGCAGATTGTTTACCAGCTGAGCCACAAGGGAAGCCCAAGAATACTGGAATGGGTAGCCTATCCTTTCTCCAGAGTATCTTCCTGACCCAGGAATTAAACTGGGGTCTCCTGCATTGTAGGCAGATTCTTTACCAACTGAGCTATCAGGGTAGCCCTAATTTGAATGGAAATAAGTTTATAGATGAGATTCCCTTGTGGCTCTGATGGTAAAGAATCCGCCTGCAATGCAGGAGACCCAGGTTCCATCCCTGGATCTAGAATATCCTCTGGAGAAGGGAATGGCAACTCACTCTAGTATTTTTACCTGGAGAATTCCGTGGACAGAAGAGCCTACTGGGCTACAGTCCATGAGGTTGCAAAGAGTTGGACATGACTGAATGACTAACACACTTAAGTATACACACATTTCTCATTTAAATATGAAGCAAAGACAAAGAAACCAACTGTCCAGATTTAAGTGGTTCAAAATTTCTTAAAAAAAACCACAGATGTATAAGCATTTAGTTATTTAAAACAATTATTGAAAATAGAAATAGGGAAAAATGAGAGAAACTAAACAATGAATTTGAAACTCATTCTTGGTACTTGAACAGAATAATCATGAACAGTTTTAAGCCATTGCTAAATGATAGCAGATTCTCTATAATAAGGAAATGTTTACTCTGTTCTGATAAAGATAGGTGTTACTGGAAATGTCTCCCATGGCAGGACACATATGGGAAAATACCATTTACTGTGAGTTTACTGACTTGGCTCAGGAATTGTCTTATTTATACTGATGGCTACTGGCAAAAGCCAACAATATTTGTTTCAAAATTCTGCTGAAATCCTGTGCTGTGCTTGTCTAGTTAACTTTTGCAGGTTCTATGCTTTTCCAGGGCTTCTATAAACTACTAGATTTCATTCTTTTATCCTTGTTTGAGCTGACATTGTCATTCATGACTGCACAGGACTATAAATGATGATCTAATGTCACTTATCTAATTACTTCAAATCCTGCACTAAAGTTTAATCCTCCTGGATCAATATCAGCTCTCAGCTTGGCATTCAACAAACAAGCATCGGCATGTATATGGATATATCTTCAGGGAACGAGAGTAAAGAGCTGCTTTACTGAAGCATTACTGACATAAAAAAATGTACATATTTAATATATACATCTTGATGAATTTTAAAATAAGTACACACCCATCAAACTCCCACCATAAACAATATGTAAACTTAACAATCCCCTCTAAAACTTTCCTTTCTCCATCTTTTATTTATGATAAAAACATTTGACATGAGTTCTACTCTCTTAAATTTAGGCATTATACTTAGCATAATGTCTTCCAAATTCACCTGTGTTATAGAAAATGGTAAAAAATCCCTCCCTCTTTAAAGCTAATATTCTGTTGTTTGTGTGTATATGTATATACACACATATGTGTATATATAATTATAATTATATTATAATTACATATATATAATTTTATATGTGTGTATATATATATATATATATAATATGGGAGAAGGAAATGGTAACCTACTCCAATATTCTTGCCTGGAGAATCCTGTGGACAGTGGAGCCAGGAGGGCTGCTGTCCATAGGGTCGCACAGAGTTGGACATGACTGAAGCGACTTAGCATAGCACATATAATATACTATATATATAATATATAATATATATATATATATCCTCTGGAGAAGGGAATGGCAACTCACTCTAGCATTTTTGCCTGGAGAATTCCATGGACAGAGGAGCCTACTGGGCTACAGTCCATGAGGTTGCAAAGAGTTGGACATGACTGAATGACTAACACATTTAAGTATACACACATTTCTCATTTAAATATGAAGCAAAGACAAATAAACAAACCAACTGTCTATATAAACAAAGACAAATAAATAAACCAACTATATATATTATATAATATATATAATATTTTGTATATGTAATCATTTTTCCCCCACATCTTGCCTATTATAATAAACATTGGACTGTTAATATCTCATTGAGATCTTGATTTCAATTCTTTTGGGTAAATATCCAGAAGTGTGAATTTTAAATCAAATAGTAGTTCTATTTTTAACATTATGAAGAACCTAAAGCCTCTACTCTTTGCTACTTTTCCTGTACCAATTTACACTCACACCAATAATATGCAAAATTCCTTTTTCTCCACATCCTTGAGAGTGCTTGTTACCTCCTGTGTTTTAGATCAGATCAGATCACTCGCTCAGTCGTGTCTGACTCTTTGCGACTAATACTATCCAAATAGAGGAAAAAGTAATGCATCATTGTGATTTTAATTTCCATTTCCCTGATGCTTAGTGATACTGAACACTTTTTCATGTACTTCTTAGCCATTTTTATGTCTTCTTCAGAGAAATATCTATGAATATTTTAATTGGGTTATTTGCTTTTTTTAAATTGAGTTTTATTTTCAATGATTACTAGTTTATTAAAGGATATGATAAAGGATACAGATGAATAGCCAGATGAAGAGATACCTAGAGCAAGCTCTCAGGGGGTTCTCAGGAGAGGACCTTGGGGACTTAAACTCCAGTACTGGAACTGGGATGAGTCACCCTCATCGAGGTTGAATGGCATCACCGACTTGATGGACATGACTTTGAGCAAGCTCTGGGAGCTGGTGATGGACAGGGAAGCCTGGCATGCTGCAGTCCACGGGGTCGCAAAGAATCAAACATGACTGAGTGACTGAACTGAACCCTTGTAGTATGTGTGTTCATCAACCTGGATGCTCTCTAAACCCTGTACTATTGGGATTTACGGGTGCTTCCTCACATAGATACGATCAAATATTTGCTCCATTTCCAGTCCTTCTCCCCATTTTTGAGAAGTGTTGGAGTGGATTCTGAAAATTTCAAGCTTTTTTTTTTTTTTTAAACTTTTAATTTTGTGTTGGGGTATAGCCAATTAACAAAGTTGTGATAGTTTCAAGTGAACAGTGAAGGGACTCAGCCACAGACATACAGGCACTCATTCTCCCCCAAATGCCTCTCTCATCCAGGTTGCTACATAACATTGAGCAGAACTCTCTGTAACTATACCGTAGATCCTTGTTGGTTATCCATTTTTTTTGTTTGTTTATTTATTTATTTATTTTTAAAATTTTATTTTATTTTTAAATTTTACATAATTGTATTAGTTTTGCCAAATATCAAAATGAATCCACCACAGGTATACATGTGTTCCCCATCCTGAACCTTCCTCCTTCCTCCCTCCCCATACCATCCCTCTGGGTCGTCCCAGTGCACTAGCCCCAAGCATCCAGTATCGTGCATCGAACCTGGACTGGCATCTCATTTCATACATGATATTTTACATGTTTCAATGCCATTCTCCAAAATCTTCCCACCCTCTCCCTCTCCCACAGAGTCCAAAAGATGGTTCTATACATCAGTGTCTCTTTTGCTGTCTTGTACACAGGGTTATTGTTACCATCTTTCTAAATTCCATATATATGTGTTAGTATACTGTATGGGTGTTTTTCTTTCTGGCTTACTTCACTCGGTATAATAGGCTCCAGTTTCATCCACCTCATTAGAACTGATTCAAATGTATTCTTTTAATGGCTGAGTAATACTCCATTGTGTATATGTACAACAGCTTTCTTATCCATTCATCTGCTGATGGACATCTAGGTCGCTTCCATGTCCTGGCTATTATAAACAGTGCTGCAATGAACATTGGGGTACACGTGTCTCTTTCCCTTCTGGTTTCCTCAGTGTGTATGCCCAGCAGTGGGGTTGCTGGATCATAAGGCAGTTCTATTTCCAGTTTTTGAAGGAATCTCCACACTGTTCTCCATAGTGGCTGTACTAGTTTGCATTCCCACCAACAGTGTAAGAGGGTTCCCTTTTCTCCACACCCTCTCCAGCATTTATTATTTGTAGACTTGGATCGCAGCCATTCTGACTGGTGTGAAATGGTACCTCATAGTGGTTTTGATTTGCATTTCTCTGATAATGAGTGATGTTGAGCATCTTTTCATGTGTTTGTTAGCCATCTGTATGTCTTCTTTGGAGAAATGTCTATTTAGTTCTTTGGCCCATTTTTTGATTGGGTCAATTAACAAGGAAACACAAACTTTAAATGATACAATAGACCAGTTAGACCTAATTGATATCTATAGGACATTTCATCCCCAAAAAATGAATTTCACCTTTTTCTCAAGCGCACATGGAACCTTCTCCAGGATAGATCACATCCTGGGCCATAAAGCTAGCCTTGGTAAATTCAAAAATATAGAAATCATTCCAAGCATCTTTTCTGACCACAATGCAGTAAGATTAGATCTCAATTACAGGAGAAAAACTATTAAAAATTCCAACATATGGAGGCTGAACAACACGCTGCTGAATAACCAACAAATCACAGAAGAAATCAAAAAAGAAATAAAAATTTGCATAGAAACAAATGAAAATGAAAACACAACAACCCAAAACCTGTGGGACACTGCAAAAGCAGTCCTAAGGGGAAAGTTCATAGCAATACAGGCGTACCTCAAGAAACAAGAAAAAAGTCAAATAAATAACCTAACTCTACACCTAAAGCAACTAGAAAAGGAAGAAATGAAGAACCCCAGGGTTAGTAGAAGGAAAGAAATCTTAAAAATTAGAGCAGAAATAAATGCAAAAGAAACAAAAGAGACCATAGCAAAAATCAACAAAACCAAAAGCTGGTTCTTTGAAAGGATAAATAAAATTGACAAACCATTACCCAGACTCATCAAGAAACAAAGGGAGAAAAATCAAATCAATAAAATTAGAAATGAAAATGGAGAGATCACAACAGACAACACAGAAATACAAAGGATCATAAGAGACTACTATCAACAATTATATGCCAATAAAATGGACAACGTGGAAGAAATGGACAAATTCTTAGAAAAGTACAACTTTCCAAAACTGGACCAGGAAGAAATAGAAAATCTTAACAGACCCATCACAAGCACGGAAATTGAAACTGTAATCAAAAAACTTCCAGCAAACAAAAGCGCAGGTCCAGACGGCTTCACAGCTGAATTCTACCAAAAATTTAGAGACGAGCTAACACCTATCCTGCTCAAACTCTTCCAGAAAATTGCAGAGGAAGGTAAACTTCCAAACTCATTCTATGAGGCCACCATCACCCTAATACCAAAACCTGACAAAGATCCCACAAAAAAAGAAAACTACAGGCCAATATCACTGATGAACATAGATGCAAAAATCCTTAACAAAATTCTAGCAATCAGAATCCAACAACACATTAAAAACATCATACACCATGACCAAGTGGGCTTTATCCCAGGGATGCAAGGATTCTTCAATATCCGCAAATCAATCAATGTAATACACCACATTATCCATTTTAAATATAGCACTGTACATGTCCATTCCAAACTCCTATTAAGTTTTAAGAGTTCCTTACACATTTTAAATATTAAGACTGTATCCAATATGTGATTTGCAAGTGTTTTCTCACATTCTGTGGGTTACCTTTGCATTCTGTTGATTGTTTCCTTGGCTGGGTAGAAGTTTTTTGTCTTGATATAGTTTCGTTTTTCTATTTTAAATTTTATTGCCTGTGCGCTTTGATATCATATCCAAGAAATCATTGCCAAGACCAATGTCAAGAAGCTTCTTGATATTGTATCTTCTAGGCTTTTTAGAGTTTCAGATCATGCATTTAATTCTTTAATCTGCTTTGAGTTTATTTTTGTGCATGGTGTAAGATAAAGCTTAGGTTTGCATGTGGTAATTTGCATGTGGATGTCCAGTTTTCTGAACACCATGTATCAAAGTGACTATTCTTTACTATTTGTGTATTCCCCACACAACCAGTCAAAGATCAGTTCATTAAAAATATGTGGGTTTAGCAGTTTGCATTTAAGGCCGTATGAAGCACACATCTTTGATAAATCCTGAATGAACAAAATCATTGATTTTTTAAGAGCAAGTTTTTTTAAAAATTTCACTTGAATATTTCTGAATCTGAACAACAAAAGGCTTCCTTGCTTGAATGCGATTTATGGAAATGTGTTTGCCTAATATTTAACATATTTGATCAGTTGAATCATGCCCAATCCTTTAATAGAAATGGTTTTACTGTTTCCTTTTAGCAAATGAGAAAACTGAGATATTGGGCAGTTTGCCCAGTTCCACACCATAAATCTCCAAAAGGGATGAGATTAGCATTCAGTGAACTTGGACTCTATTCATACATCCACATCCCTAAATCCATAGGTCTGATGAAGAGATTTGAGAAGTTGAATTGCATATCCTTAAAATTGCTTAAATTACTCAAGCAAAAAAAATCAACTCTAAAAAAACCAAGCAAGTTTAAGCTCATCTCTCACTGTATTAGGAGAACATTGTTAATACTCTCTTAATTTAGCCTGTTAATAAAGTTTGTGTAGGGGGAAGATAGAGAGAGGGAGAGAGAGGGATTAGGGCATCACCAGGATTCATAACATTAGAATGTCATTGCTTTAAATGTCATATTAGTTCTACCTTTATTTTAACTAATCTTTAAAAACTTGTTTTATATTCCCAGAAAAGGACAGTGCTCTGTGTTCTTTTCTTTTTAATATAGTTGAGGCAATAGATAGGAAATAATTTGTCCTTTTATACCTCTATACTTCATTTTAGACTATGATAAAGTTGGGAATGTTAGCATTGACATAAAATATAGTTTACCACATAGGCCAGTTTGGAGGGTATAGAACACTTCATAAAAGATTTATTCCAAAGATATGTTTTGTGTAATAATATTCCTTTTCTGCAAAAACCTTGTCTGTCTATTGGACATTGACAACTATTTCTTATAGACTTTCATTACTTTTTGGGGGGTAAAGAAGATCTTCTGAATGCTATTCCATATTTTGACTTTTTATATTTTTAGTATTCATTTGGAATTTCACTCTTGGTGTTGGTGGTTTAGTCGCTAAGTCATGTCTGACCCTTGTGACCCGATGGATGGTAGTTCGCCAGGCCCTTCTGTCCATGGGATTTCCCAGGCAAGAGTACTGGGTGGGATGCCATTTACTTCTCCAGGGGATTTTCCTAACCCAGGGATCAAAACCACATCTCCTGTATGACAGGTCGATTTTTCGACCTGTCATACAGCAGGTGACCCTGCTGAGTCACCAGGGAAGCCCTTACCCTTGGTGGGTGCTTAATCACTCAGTTGTGTCCAACTCTCTGCAACCCCATGAACTGTAGCCTGCCAGGCTTCTCTGTCCATTGGACTTTGCAGGCAAGAATACTGGAGTGGGTTGCCATATCCCCATCCAGGGGATCTTCCTGACCCAGGGATCAAACCCACATCTCTTGTGTTTGTTGCATTGCAGACAAATTCCTGGTAGGCATGTTCTGTTTTGTGTCTTTTTTTTTTTTTTTTTAATTGAAGGATAATTGCTTTACAGAATTTTGTTGTTTTTTGGTCATCAAAAGGAAGCCAAGTTTTTTTTTGAGAAAACTTTTGTTTTACATCTTTGACCACCTCAGATCTCCGGCTTGCTTCCATTTAGAGTTCTGTTTCTCTTCGAAGCGCAAGGCAACTGAGAGGCATTTCAGGTATTTTTTTTCCATGTTAGCATCACTTATGCTCCATTCTGAGCTGAATGGTGGAGACAGAGCTTCTGAGAGTAGGTAGCAAGAGATGCTAAACAGTGTTTCCCTGTAAATTCAGGTACAATTCATTTTCTCTAGATAAAGGTGGTGGTGATGGAACTAGGATTGTGTTGCTCAACATTCTCAAATCCTTTCTGTGGAATCATGTACCTCAGAGTTTGGGTCTATGTTAGTGTTCTTATCTGATGCCAGGCATTCCTTTACAGATTACTGCTTCCATAAGAATTTCATTGGCTTCATAAAAAACATAGATAAAGCCTGGCAACAGGGGTATAGAAAATTAAGGGTGTCTCTATTTTTCATTCTCTAGAAACACTATAATATAAAAACTTGATTGTGCTAAAATGCTGAAGATGTTATCCTTGCTCTTAGGACCACTGTTGTTGTTAGTTACTCAGTCGTGTCTGACTCTCTGTGGCCCCATGGACTGCAGCATGCCAGGTTTCCCTGTCCTTCACTATCTCCCGGAGTTTGTTCAAACTTATGTCCATTGAATTGGTCATGCCATCCAACCATCTCATCCTCTGTCACTTGCCCTTAATCTTTCCGATGATCAAGGTCTTTTCCAATGAGTTGACTCTTCGCATCAGGTGGCCGAAATATTGGAGCTTCAGCTTCAGCGTCAGTCCTTCCAATGAATATTCAGAGTTGATTTCCTTTAGCATTGACTGGTTTGATCTCCTTGCAGTCCATGGGACTCTCAAGAGTCTTCTCCAACACGACAATTAAAAGCATCAATTCTTCAGTGCTCAGCCTTCTTTATGGTCCCACTCTCACGTCCATTCACGACTACTGGAAAAATCATAGCTTTGACTATAAGTACCTTTGTCGGCAAAGTGATGTGTCTGCTTTGTAACACACTGCCTAGATTTGTCATAGCTTTTCTTCCAAGGAGCAAGGGTCTTCTCAGGACCATATGACTGTCAAATATCATGTAAAGTCTAAAGAATCAGTTCAAAACAGCAAAATTAGAAATACATTGTAGCACATTGGATTTTTATTACTAGAACTAGAATTCTTGAAAAGTTATTAAAAACAAAAACACGAGTCTTTCCTATCCAGCTGCTAAATTGCCCTGATAATCTCATGTTCTCATTTATAAAGAAGTGTTAGGTTCCTAAAGGGGATAAATGATGCTTTAAAGTTCTATCTCTATTATTCAAAAGCATGCTTCAATACCTCTGCAGAATCTGTTTTTTTTTTTTTTTTCATTTTTCATACATATCAATATAACAAACAGAATAAGTAGGAGGAATATCTCTGTCATACTTCTCTGAGAAGAATGGGTAGTAAAATCAAGATAGCTCACTCGGGAGTTCTCTGTATCCATACTGGTTGCATTAGGGTAGGATGACATAGGACACAACAGCATAATCAGATCCGAAAAAAACTAAAAGAGATTGCTGTCTTCTCTTGTATGCGAGTGTGTGTGTGTGTGTGTGTGTGCGTGTGTGTGTGTGTGACATACACATGTCAGATATTACTGGTTACCTATGATTAGATTGCAGGTTGTAGCCCTAGTTACTGGGAATATAACTGTAGAGTGGTTGCATTTTCTGAATTGTTGAAGAATATAGAATTGAGCTCAGGGTAAGAATAACAGCCATTTTTAGACTTCAAGTGTCAATCAAAAATAACTCTATTCATTAGAGATAGACATTTGAATTAATTTTTAAAGATTCCTTCATTTTAGAAAAAATACTTTAACAGGGATGCATTGGTAAAGAAATAGTACTCTTCTTGAATAGGCAAGGGCTTCGCTTGCAGCTCAGTTGGTAAAGAATCTGCCTGCAGTGTAGGAGACCCAGGTTTGATCCCTGGGTTGGGATGATCCCCTGGAGAGGGAAATAGCAACCCAATCCAGTATCCTTGCTTGGAAAATCTCATGGACAGAGGAGCCTGGTGGGCCACAGTCCAAGGGGTTGCAAAGAGTCAGGCACGACTGAGCGACTAACACTTACTTTCTTACTTAGGAAATGGGGAGATAAAATGAGCTTCATATTAAGTTATATGTGGTATGTCTTTACTGTGGTAGGAGCTGGATCCTGAAGATTTTAATATAACTGCTCACTGGTGATACGAGTTTGTAGAATAAGTTGGATTCTGTTTAAAGTGAACACAAAAGCAACTTTTGGGGAACACGTGCACACCTGTGGCAGATGCATGTTGATGTATGGCAAAACCAATACAATATTGTAAAGTAAAAAAATAATAATAAATTATAAATAAATACATAAGAAATAAAAATAAAATAAAATAAGCTACTTTATTATTTATTTTTATTGATATGTTTTTCAAATTGCCTGTGTTGGACCACTCTTTCCTGCACCTAGTCTAAATAAATGTGCTCACAAATGCTATAGATTATGTTTAAAACTCATGTATTAACTCAGTCATAGTTTAAAGGTGTTAAAATTCTAATTTCACCAAATTAAAGCTTTTCTATCTCATCTCCCCTATTTTACACCCAGCTTTGGCTGGATTCAGGTTTGAAAACCGAGAAAGTGTATTTATTTATTTATTTATTTATTTTTTTTCTAATTTTATTTTATTTTTAAACTTTACATAATTGTATTAGTCTTGCCATATATCAAAATGAATCTGCCTCAGGTATACATGTGTTCCCCATCCCGAGCCCTCCTCCCTCCTCCCTCCCCATACCATCCCTCTGGGCCATCCCAGTACACCAGCCCCAAGCATCCAGCATCGTGCATCGAACCTGGACTGGCAACTCGTTCCTACATGATATTTTACATGTTTCATTGCCATTCTCCCAAATCTTCCCACCCTCTCCCTCTCCCACAGAGTCCATAAGACTGTTCTATACATCAGTGTCTCTTTTGCTGTCTCGTACACCAGGTTATTGTTACCATCTTTCTAAAGTCCATATATATGTGTTAGTATACTGTATTTATGTTTTTCCTTCTGGCTTACTTCACTCTGTATAATAGGCTCCAGTTTCATCCACCTCATTAGAACTGATTCAAATGTATTCTTTTTAATGGCTGAGTAATACTCCATTGTGTATATGTACCATAGCTTTCTTATCCATTCATCTGCTGATGGGCATCTAGGTTGCTTCCATGTCTTGGCTATTATAAACAGTGCTGCGATGAACATTGGGGTACACGTGTCTTTTTCCCTTCTGGTTTCCTCAGTGTGTATGCCCAGCAGTGGGGTTGCTGGATCATAAGGCAGTTCTATTTCCAGTTTTTGAAGGAATCTCCACACTGTTCTCCATAGTGGCTGTACTAGTTTGCATTCCCACCAACAGTGTAAGAGGGTTCCCTTTTCTCCACACCCTCTCCAGCATTTATTATTTGTAGACTTTTGGATCGCAGCCATTCTGACTGGTGTGAAACAGTACATCATTGTGGTTTTGACTTGCATTTCTCTGATAATGAGTGATGTTGAGCATCTTTTCATGTGTTTGTTAGCCATCTGTATGTCTTCTTTGGAGAAATGTCTATTTAGTTCTTTGGCCCATTTTTTGATTGGGTCATTTATTTTTCTGGAGTTGAGCTGTAGGAGTTGCTTGTATATTTTTGAGATTAGTTGTTTGTCTGTTGCTTCATTTGCTATTATTTTCTCCCATTCTGAAGGCTGTCTTTTCACCTTGCTAATAGTTTCCTTTGATGTGCAGAAGCTTTTAAGGTTAATTAGGTCCCATTTGTTTATTTTTGCTTTTATTTCCAATATTCTGGGAGGTGGGTCATAGAGGATGCTGCTGTGATGTATGTCAGAGAGTGTTTTGCCTATGTTCTCCTCTAAGAGTTTTATAGTTTCTGGTCTTACATTTAGATGTTTAATCCATTTTGAGTTTATTTTTGTGTATGGTGTTAGAAAGTGGTCCAGTTTCATTCTTTTACAAGTGGTTGACCAGATTTCCCAGCACCACTTGTTAAAGAGATTGTCTTTAATCCATTATATATTCTTGCCTCCTTTGTCAAAGATAAGGTGTCCATATGTGCGTGGATTTATCTCTGGGCTTTCTATTTTATTCCATTGATCAATATTTCTGTCTTTGTGCCAGTACCATACTGTCTTGATAACTGTGGCTTTGTAGTAGAGCCTGAAGTCAGGTAGGTTGATTCCTCCAGTTCCATTCTTCTTTCTCAAGATTGCTTTGGCTATTCGAGGTTTTTTGTATTTCCATACAAATTGTGAAATTATTTGTTCTAGCTCTGTGAAGAATACTGTTGGTAGCTTGATAGGGATTGCGTTGAATCTATTTAAAAATGAGAACTTCAAGCTGAAAAAATAAAAGCTATTACTGTTTAAATCTTAACTCTAGTATATTTTTATTTTAGATTCAGTGGATAATGTACAATGTTTATGGAAGTTTTAAAACCCCTCCCCCAAATTGGAGAATCCATAATAATATAAGAAAGAAATTACAGATTTATGTTTACATTAGACACTAAGCCCACATGGTTAGAAAAATGCCTAGTGTGTAAGTATTGGGAACACATAATTTCCAAATTATATAAACTATTCCAGATAACAAAAGAAGACAAGAAACTATTCAGTTTATTTTATGATATTAATATTCCCACTATCAAAATAGAAACTATAAGAATAGAGGAAAACACATAAGTTAACTTTAATCAAGCAAGCAAGCAACAAAATAATCCCAAAACCCATGCATCAATCTCAAGTATTCATGTGGAAGTGGATATCTTAAATAAAGCATTCTTAAAATAAGTATATCATTGTATTAAAAAAAAAGACAGTCATGTTAGTTTTCCATCATGCCTTGCAATAACCAGATAGTTCAACATTAAAGAGAATATCAAATTGAAAATATTTATAATATTCTAAAGCAAAAACATATTAATTTCAGTTGAAGCACCACAAAATTTTTTGAAACTTCAACATACATTTGGAGGTGACTGTGTGTGTTGCTTGAGAAGGAAGAGAGACAGAGAGGGAAATTTTCAGCAACACTTAGTGAAAAAAACATTAAAAACAATTCAAACAACATAGGCAGGATGACTGCCCTTAATAATACTATTCAATAATGAAATAGCCACTAGATTTCTGGTAAAATAAATGCTGTGCAAGAGAAATAAAAGTATAAAAACAAGAAAAGAAAGGACAAATCTTTCATTATTTATAGAAAATATAATAATCCATATAGAAAATGCAATAAAATCAATTGAGATATTGATTTAATTTATTAATTGATTTAATGATACAAGCAAATACAATATTAGTATAAATTTAATAGATTTATTCAGATCAGATCAGATCAGATCAGTCGCTCAGTTCTGTCCGACTCTTTGCGACCCCATGAATCACAGCACGCCAGGCCTCCCTGTCCATCACCACTCCCGGAGTTCACCCAGACTCACGTCCATCGAGTCGGTGATGCCATCCAGCCATCTCATTCTCTGTCATCCCTTCTCCTCTTGCCCCCAGTCCCTCCCAGCATCAGAGTCTTTCCCAATGAGTCAACTCTTCACATGAGGTGGCCAAAGTACTGGAGTTTCAGCTTTAGCATCATTCCTTCCAAAGAAATCCCAGGGCTTCTTCAGAATGGACTGGTTGGATCTCCTTGCAGTCCAAGGGACTCAAAAGAGTCTTCTCCAACACCACACTTCAAAAGCATCAATTCTTCAGCTCTCAGCCTTCTTCACAGTCCAACTCTCACATCCATATATGACCACAGGAAAAACCATCGCCTTGACTAGATGGACCTTTGTTGGCAAAGTAATGTCTCTGCTTTTCAATATGCTATCTAAATTGGTCATAACTTTCCTTCCAAGGAGGAAGCGTCTTTTAATTTCATGGCTGCAGTCACCATCTGCAGTGATTTTGGAGCCCAGAAAAATAAAGTCTGACACTGTTTCCACTGTTTCCCCATCTATTTCCCATGAAGTGATGGGACTGGATGCCATGATCTTCGTTTTCTGAATGTTGAGTTTTAAGCCAACTTTTTCATTCTCCACTCTCACCTTCGTCAAGAGGCTTTTGAGTTCCTCTTCACTTTCTGCCATAAGGGTGGTGTCATCTGCATATCTGAGGTTATTGATATTTCTCCCGGCAATCTTGATTCCAGCTTGTGTTTCTTCCAGTCCAGCGTTTCTCATGATGTACTCTGCATATAAGTTAAATAAACAGGGTGACAATATACAGCCTTGATGTACTCCTTTTCCTATTTGGAACCAGTCTGTTGTTCCATGTCCAGTTCTAACTGTTGCTTCTTGACCTGCATACAAATTTCTCAAGAGGCAGATCAGGTGGTCTGGTATTCCCATCTCTTTCAGAATTTTCCACAGTTTCTTGTGATCCACACAGTCTTTGTGGATAGGCTTTGGCACAGTCAATAAAGCAGAAATAGATGCTTTTCTGGAACTCTCTTGCTTTTTCCATGATCCAGCAGATGTTGGCAATTTGATCTCTGGTTACTCTGCCTTTTCTAAAACAAGCTTGAACACCAGGAAGTTCGTGGTTCATGTACTGCTGAAGCCTGGCTTGGAGAATTTTGAGCATTAGTTTACTAGCGTGTGAGATGAGTGCAATTGTGTGGTAGTTTGAGCCTTCTTTGGCATTGCCTTTCTTTGGGAGTGGAATGAAAACTGACCTTTTCTAGTCCTGTGGCCACTGCTGAGTTTTCCAAATTTGCTGGCATATTGAGTGCAGCACTTTCACAGCATCATCTTTCAAGATTTGGAATAGCTCAACTGGAATCTATCACCTCCACTAGCTTTGTTCGTAGTGATGCTTTCTAAGGCCCACTTGACTTCACATTCCAGGATGTCTGGCTCTAGGTCAGTGATCACACCATCGTGATTATCTGGGTCGTGAAGATGTTTTTTGTACAGTTCTTCTGTGTATTCTTGCCATCTCTTCTTAATGTCTTCTGCTTCTGTTAGGTCCATACCATTTCTGTCCTTTATCGAGCCCATCTTTGCATAGATTTATTAAGCATCAACAAAAGCTATTTCAAAATATAAGAGAAGGAAGTTTTCATCTGAAATAGAAAAATTATAAAATAAATTGAAAGAGAAATAATATGATTATGCAGTACCCATATACAGAGAAATATAAAACTGTCTTAATGTCTTCTGCTTCTGTTAGGTCCATACCATTTCTGTCCTTTATCGAGCCCATCTTTGCATAGATTTATTAAGCATCAACAAAAGCTATTTCAAAATATAAGAGAAGGAAGTTTTCATCTGAAATAGAAAAATTATAAAATAAATTGAAAGAGAAATAATATGATTATGCAGTACCCATATACAGAGAAATATAAAACTGTCACCAAAATAAATTTATGATGAATTTAAAAAAGATAGACAAAATATTTTATTAGAAAAAGATTTGGAAAATCAGTTTAGAATAACAAATTATAGCTATAGCTATGACAATAGCAAATGTTATCTTAGACACAATATGAAATGCAAAACAAAAGCAAAAGATATATTGATGAATTTTGAACATCTAAACCCAAAAGAAATATCATTTAAAATTAAAAAAAAAAGATTTATAGGAAGTATTTTAAATGTTTATAACAAGTCAGAAAGAAAAGACAAATATCTGAATTGAAAATGAAGTAAAGAATTACTGTTGTTCAGTTACTCAATTGTGTCTGACTCTTTGCGACCCCATAGATTACAGGACTCCAGGCTTCCCTGTCTTTCACCAACTCCTGGAGCTTGCTCAAACTCATGTCCATTGAGTTGGTCATGCCATCTCATCCTCTATTGTCCCCTCTCCTCCTGCCTTCAATCTTTCCCAGCATCAGGGTCTTTCCCAGTGAGTCGCCTCTGCATATCAGGTGGCCAAAGTATTGGAGCTTCAGCTTCAGCATCTGTCCTTCTAATGAGTATTCAGGGTTGATCTCTTTTAGGATTGACTTGTTTAATCTCCTTGCAGTCCAAGGGACTCTTAAGAGTCTTCTCCAACATTACAGTTTGAAAGCATCAATTCTTCAGCTCTCAGCTTTCTTATGGACTCACTCTCACATCCATACATGACTACTGGAAAAACCATAGCTTTGTTGGCAAAGTAATGTCTGCTTTTTAATATGCTGTCTAGGTTGGTTATAGCTTTTCTTCCAAGGAGCAAGCACCTTTTAATTTCATGGCTGCATTCACCATCCACAGTGATTTTGGAGACCAAGAAAATAAAGCCTTTCACTGTTTCCCATTGTTTCCCCATCTATTTGCCATGAAGTAAGGAATAAGAACTGACCATTTACCAAATAAGATGTTTTAGTCTCTAGTAATAGGTAGAAACTATTTGTGACCCCCTGGACTGCAGCACCGCAGGCTTCCCTGTCCTTCACCATCTACTGGAGCTTGCTCAAACTCATGTCCATTAAGTCGGTGATGCCTTCCAACCATCTCATCCTCTGTTGCCTCCTTCTCCTGCCTTCAACCTCTTCTAGTATCGGTGTTTTTTTCCAGTGAGTTGGTTCTTTGCATCAGGTGACCAAAGTACTGAAGCTTCAGTTTCAGTATCAGTCTTTCCAATGAATATTCAGGCTACTCTTCTCAAAACATCACAGTTTAAAGGCACCAATTCTTCAGCGCTCAGTCTTTTTAATTGTCTAGCTCTCACATCTGTACATGACTACTGGAAAAGTCATAGCTTTGACAATACAGACCTTTGCAGGCAAAGTAATTTCCCTGCTTTCTAATACACTGTCTGGATTTGTCATTGTTTTTCTTCCAAGGAGCTAGTGTCTTTTAATTTCATGGCTGCAGTCATCACCCACAGTGATTTTGCAGCCCAAGAGAATAAAGTCTGTCACTGTTTCCATTGTTTCCCCATCTATTTGCCATGAAGTGATAGAACCAGATGCCATGATCTTCATTTTCTGAATGTTCAGTTTTAAGCCAGCTTTTTCATTCTCCTCTTTACCTTTATCAAGAGGCTCTTTAATTAAGGGAATTATGACTAAAATTAAGAAGTGCCTTATTTTGAAATAAGCATGACAAAAAATTGAAAGTTTGAGTTGATCTAAAGAGCATTTGGTATAAATGTTGGAGTGTAAATAATTGAAGGCAGATTGGATGGCTATTTAACAATACCTATTAAAATACCACATACTTGCAATACTGCTGTTGCTGCTGCTAAGTCGCTTCAGTCGTGTCCGACTCTGTGTAACCCCATAGACAGTAGCCCATCAGGCTCCCCCGTCCCTGGGATTCTCCAGGCAAGAACACTGGTGTGGGTTTCCATTTCCTTCTCCAATGCATGAAAGTGAAAACTGAAAGTGAAGTTGCTCAGTCGTGTCCGACTCTTTGCAACCCCATGGACTGCAGCCCACCAGGCTCCTCCATCCATAGGATTTTCCAGGCAAGAGTACTGGAGTGGGGTGCCATCACCTTCTCCGACTTCCAATACTACTATACTTCAATATCTGTTCAAAGCAACTTGCACTGGGACGACCCTGAGGGATGGTATGGGGAGGGAGGAGGGAGGAGGGTTCAGGATGGGGAACACATGTATACCTGTGGCGGATTCATTTCGATATTTGGCAAAACCGATACAATATTGTAAAATTTAAAAATAAAATAAAATTTAAAAAAAAGCAACTTTCACAAGAATGATGGTGACAGGGAAATTTGAAATAGTAAAAACTAAAATTTTAGCAGATGTAGACATTCATCCATATGTTGGGTTTCTTGGTGGCTCAGATGGTAAAGAATTTGCCTGACATGCAGGATACCTGGGTTCAATCCCTGGGTTGGGAAGATCCCCTTGAAAAGGGAATGGTGACCCACTACAGTAGTCTGCCCTGGAAATTCCATGGACCTAGAGGAGCCTACTGGAGAAGAGTTGGACACGACTGAAGTGACTTAGCAGCAGAGGAGCCTATAGTCAATGGTGTCACAAAGAGTTGATACAGACGTTTTCTGTTTAATCCAATGCAGTGGTTAAAAATATTAGAAGATATTTATGTGTATTTATAAAAATACCCTTACTATATTTCAAAAACGTCTGTATGCTTCTGTGTGCCAGAAACTGACCTAAGAATGGGTCATTAACAGAGTGATCCTCCCCAAATATTGTGAAGCAAAAATATTTTTAGATCCACTTCACAGGTGGGAATAATGAGTCACAAAGAAATGAAAATAGATACAATATTATGTTTTTCCTTAGATTCCTATGTAAGTATGTGATTATATTTAGTAATTGAGACAGAAAAGAGTAAACTGGTAATGGTGGTTTCCTTTCAGAGTAGGGTGGATTGTGAGCATAATATTCATAGGAAATCAGCTTAACCTGTACAAATTGACCATTTTTTAACAAAAATATCAATCATTTTAAAATATATTAATATTTAGTGTAAGAGTTGTAGCTCCAGGAATGTTAGTATATTAAACTTTTTCTTGAAAACAAAAATCTTTATCTGAAAAATACTCTCATTTAAATATTTTACATATTTTATTATCAGACCAATAATTTAAAAAGTAATCCATAGTTAATAAGAATTGAAAATACTTAGTAAATATCATAAATGTAATTATATATGTTAAAAATCAATTAAAATTCATTTTCAGTGTAAATAAAATCTAAACTGCATCTGACATAATGTAAATGTCAAAAGACAGACTAAAATATGTCTTGGTACAACTGGCTTCTGGACATTCAATATTAAGAACTGCACATACTACACACAAACAGAAATGAAGCATACATTTAAGTTAATTGTAATATTTAGGGAATTTGAGCTTCTGCTTAATTAAATCTTTCTAATGCCAAGACTTGTTTGGTTAGTTTATTTTTTCCCTACCTATTAAGCATCATTGAGTATTTAAGATACAATTGAGGAAATGCTCAAAAAAACAAAATGATGATGGCATGTTGAAAGGACTTACTTGAAGGAGCTTCCAAAATACTTAACATAATGCTAAAGCTGCAAAAATATGCAAACATACTTTTAGGGTGGGCTTTCCTTGTGGCTCAGAGGGCAAAAAATCTTCCTGCAATGCAGGAACCTGGGTTCAATCCCTGGGTTGGGAAGATCCCCTGGAAAAGCAAATGGCAACCCACTCCAATATTCTTGACTGGAGAATCCCATGGGTAAAGGAGCCTGAGAGGTTACGGTCCATGGGGTCACAAAGAGTCGGACATGACTGAGCAACTAACACACACTACACAGACATACTTTAGATTATAACCCGAAGTAGAAAATAAATATTCATGAATTTCTATTGATATAAATAAGTGATTGAATAATTAAGTGGAAGAAGTGACAATGTCAGGCACAAATTCCAAATGAATTATATAAGAACCCGTCCCTCAAGGAAGTGAAACTTAACTCTTCATCCCTTACATGTGGGTGGAACTTAGTGATAGAACAAGCTGGTCATGGGGTAAACTGGAACTCTCTCAGTCTGTATACATTTTCTGTAAATCCAAAACCATTCTAAAATGAAAAAATGTTTATTTATAAAATGATGGAATATATATAGTCATATTTTGGGGTCATCACCATTAGCGACTGAACAAAAACAACAACCATTTGAACATGAGTAAATGGGGCTGTATACTTCTCTTAGTAGACACAGATATATGAGTATATATGATTAGGAGTGGAAATGCTTATGAACAACAGAAGATAATATGGCCATTTATTTTAAAATATATATATCAGTTGGATTTGTTTTGAGGCTTATATATTTATGATAAAATATAAGTGAAGTGAGAGAGCTGTTTGTGGATTTGAGGACTTTATATCTGTTATTAGTATCATGATATTTTAGGGTCTACAAGCATTTACTCCTACTTTACCTATTGTTTAATCTCCCACTAAAACTTGATGAATCTAGGAATTAAATTGATGTGTGTCAAACGCCCCACATCAGACACCATGAGCTTGGATATCTCATTAACCTAAGTAAGTGTTCTGGCTACTAACACTGTTGGAGACTTTAGTTGCATCTGTCTATACACTTGCTCTCCACTTCTGTGGGTCAAAACTCAGATATATTTATTAAAAATTCCACAATGACAAAGAGGAGAAAGAGATTAAAAAATCATTGTTAGGAAATAACTTATTATTACTATCTGAATATATAAACAGAAAACACACAATCTTCCACTGGAGTGTATAATGGATGTTGTCACTGAAAGGAAAGTGAGTCTTTCTCTATAGCTATTAAGTCTGCCAGTATAAATTGGTTGTGTATGAAGATAGCTTGTATATGAAAAGTTTTTCATTCACTTATTTGCAGTTCAAAAAACATGAAAAAACTGAGTTTAAATAATTCAAATTTAATAAGAATCCCATTAGTTTCTCTCCAAACTTGTCCTCTTCTTTTTTACAGTTGTTGAACTGTGCAATATTTAGGTGAGTATCTACTTGTATGTATACTTATAACAAATATGGGGGTATGAAAATATACTTATTTTTAAAAATAATTTTATTTATTTCATCCTTTTAATATAGGAAAATGACAATCATAGTAGAGGAAAAGATCTCACTTGAATTATCTCTCTTCTGTCTCTCTCTCTTTCAGCAATTTTTGGGACAGTTGCAGAGTTAACATATCTTTTGCACCTGTTATGAAGCTGGTGTAGGAATGCTGTAACTTCTTGGCCCAAAGTATTTATATCTTACTGTAACTGCCTACTCCAGTGGTCTTTATATTGTAGGATATGCATCTTGGGGTCTGAAGGCTTTATTTGAAAGCCTGTCTCCCTCCAGGGTTACACTGCCATGCCAGGGAATTACACTCCCCAGGTATAGCATAAACTCCAAGAGGAACAGGAGGCAGTCTATGAACAACCCACTTCCCTCTCCCTTTACTCCTAGGGTAGAAAAACTGAGGTGTGATTGCATCCTTTCTCATAGTCTGCCCATGCGCTTACATTCTCTGTGGGTGCTGGCTTCCTGCCCTGTCCTATCTCACCTCTCTACTGCTCTGAAATTGTTTCTGCATCTCTCAAAAAATAACACTTGCACTTTGATCTTTATCTTGGCTTCTGTTTTTGAGGGAGCAGAGATTAAGATGGTCTGAGTGACTATAGAAAAGAGAATAGAAGAGAGTGAGAAAATGGTTTAGTTTTAAATATATAAAACCTTAAATCCGGGCAAATGTTGATGCAACCAATGGCAAAAGTAAACATTCACGTAACATATTTTCATGTTATATGTCATTTGCCAAACTGCTATATCTAAATAATTTCCTTAAATCACTCTAATACTTGAATATTTCATGATCTGTACAAGTAACATCATGTCAATTTCAACATAAGATATACTATATGAGACCAATTAAGTGATTTATTGCTTAGTTGTAGCACTAATTAGGCAAATTTTTATGTGTCACAATTAATGTTTTTAATACTTTTCTAACAGCATGATTTTGTTTTTTATGATAAAAGCAATGGATGCTTTGATGAGTAAGCAATGGACCACAATAAAATTAACTGTGTCACCAAAGGGGCAAATTTTCTTGAAGGAGAAAAGAAGACAAAATATCAAATACGTATGATATCAAATATCAAATAGTTCTCTTAGAACTTCCAAGGGAAGGACTCTCTATGAGCAATTAGTAAATTAATTATATTAGTCACTGGAAAGTGGAGGACTTTATGATCTGGTGCAGCATAAAGGAAGATGTATTAAAGCAGTAGGTTTCAGGTCACTCACTGTGCTTATTCATTATTTATTAAATATTTGCTAAACACAACTTTTGTGTATTGCTGTTTTATACCATTGCACTCTAATTTATAATTTGAAGTGGCTTTTTTTTTTTTAAACTGAGGGTTTATTGCCTTCTGCTAAGTAAATTTTGAAATGACTACTAATTTCAGAAACTTCAAAGACCACTTATTGTACCATTGTAGAGAAGAGAGCCGGAGAAGGCAATGGCACCCCACTCCAGTACTCTTGCCTGGAAAATCCCATGGATGGAGGAGCCTGGTGGGCTGCAGTCCATGGGGTCGCTAGAGTCGGACACGACTGAGCGACTTCACTTTAACTTCTCACTTTCATGCATTGGAGAAGAAAATGGCAACCCACTCCAATGTTCTTGCCTGGAGAATCCCAGGGACGGGGGAGCCTGGTGGGCTACCATCTATGGGGTCGCACAGAGTCGGACATGACTGAAGCGACTTAGCAGCAGCAGCAGCAGCAGAGAAGAGAGCAAGTTTCTCTCTCACATATTGAGTGAAGGCTGTATTCTTTCTAGATTCTTGTTGTTGCAAGTTTATAACCCCAGCACCCTGAGGTTCATAGAAGTTTAGAAAATAATCATAGGGTTTGCTAAAGGATAATTTCAGACAAATCTAAAGGAGATAGTGTGACAGATGCAATATTTTATAATAACAATAAAGTTAATGATATTATGCTATATGATAATGGTTTCTGTTTTTTGGCAGTTATATTAGCCAGACTTCTTCAAGACCCTTTTTATTAATTATTTAATTCTTGGACTAACACTGTAGGTAATGCTTTTGACTATTTTGGATGTGGGAAAAATGAAGCCCAAAGCAGTAAACTAAAATTTCCAAGACTAAGGAGCAGGCCAGAGAAGTAACAGAAATACACAAGCATAGAATGCTAAAGCCCATACTTCTTAATAGTAAGCAATGCCTAAGTAATCATTTTGATGCTAAAACTGATTTTTAAATATATATGCAGCACATTGGCATGTTTCTAAGTAAATGATTAAAAAACTCATAGCTGATACTGGAAAAATTCAGGATTTTATGAAGGAGACAATTTGTGTCTATATTGGTGATAGAAAAGACAAAGAAATAACTAAAATCATTTCTCTAACTTAATTAGCTTAACATTTTTCTCTCAGTGACATTTTATTACCTGAAAATTTAGAATTTTTTGTCTCTAGTACGTATTTGTCATGGAAAACAAAAGAGAGGGTGCAAGAATTTTTAAAGAAAAAAGCATATTAGTATGATTTTCCTACTTGGTTGTAGGAAGCAACTATCAAAACTGATATCACAATATAAATTTATTCCTTATAAATGTCTAAATTGTGAATTGTGTGACTAATTTGTGTGAAATAAGAACATCAGCTCCTTTCATTATAAAAAGGACTTTCTATACTTGGCAGCATGAAATAGCTAATTTTTTTCTGCTTCCTCTACATTTGCTGTCTAAACCAGATATTTAAACTCTTCTTTATTAAGACCATATTTATATATAACTAACAACTTTATAGTTCTTGCGTCATAGGGTGGTATTTATCCATCTTATTGTTTCTGTGGTTCTTTGGCTATCTAAGATTATTTTACATAATAAGTGAGTTTGTAAAAGTCTTTAGGATTGTATCATTTAATAGATATTTTTGTATGTTCATTTATATTATTTTATCTTGGCTGATTCAATAATTCATTAGGGAGAACTGTTTTTGGAGTTGCTAGCACAGAGAGGACAAATGACAGAGAATAATCACTCCTGACTAACAACTTTATTAACAACTATTCAATGAATTTAATCCTTTCTGGAATGCTGCCACCATTTATTTTTTGGCATACTGACATATTAGATTCTGCACCAGTAGTTCTCATGTACACCCAGAAATACTCTTCTAATTTTCAAAGTACTTGGGAAAATTTAGCATGAACTGAACAGAGATTCTACTATAAAAAGAAATAGGAAAAAAAAAGAAATAGGATATAACTTTAAAAGTTACAAGTCTGTTATTAAGAGATAAAAGAAGCAAGAGCAAAACTCATGATGAACTAAAATATACTCATCAAACACTGTTGTTGTTATTCAGTCTCTAAGTTGTGTCTGACTCTGCAACCTCATGGACTGCAGAACACCAGACTCCTCTGTCCTCTACTATCTCCCGGAATTTGTGCAGAATCATGTCCATTGAATCTGTGATGCTATCTAATCATCTCATTCTTTCCCTCCCCCTTCTCCTTTTTCCTTCCATTTTTCCCAGCGTAATGGTCTTTTCCAGTGAGTTGATTCTTCTCATCAGGTGTCCAAAGTACTGCAGGTTCAGCTTCAGTATGAGTCCTTCCAATGAATATTCAGGGTTGATATCCTTTAGGATTGATCAGTTGATCTTCCTGCAGTCTGATCAAACATTCAGTTCAGTTGCTCTGTCGTGTCCGACTCTTTGCGACCCCATGAATCGCAGCACACCAGGCCTCCCTGTCCATCACCAACTCCTGGAGTTCACTCAAACTCACGTCCATCGAGTCAGTAATGCCATCCAGACATCTCATCCTTGGTTGTCCCCTTCTCCTCCTGCCCCCAATCCCTCCCAGCATCAGAGTCTTTTCCAATGAGTCAACTCTTCGCATGAGGTGGCCAAAGTACTGGAGTTTCAGCTTTAGCATCATTCCTTCCAAAGAAATCCCAGGGCTGATCTCCTTCAGAATGGACTGGTTGGATCTCCTTGCAGTCCAAGGGACTCTCAAGAGTCTTCTCCAACACCACACTTCAAAAGCATCAATTCTTCAGTGCTCAGCTTTCTTCACAGTCCAACTCTCATATCCATACATGACCACTGGGAAAACCATAGCCTTGACCAGATGGACCTTTGTTGGCAAAGTAATGTCTCTGCTTTTCAATATGCTATCTAGGTTGGTCATAACTTTCCTTTCAAGGAGGAAGCGTCTTTTAATTTCATGGCTGCAGTCACCATCTGCAGTGATTTTGGAGCCCAGAAAAATAAAGTCTGACACTGTTTCCCCATCTATTTCCCATGAAGTGATGGGACTGGATGCCATAATCTTCGTTTTCTGAATGTTGAGCTTTAAGCCAACTTTTTCACTCTCCTCTTTCACTTTCATCAAGAGGCTTTTTAGTTCTTCTTCACTTTCTGCCTGATCAAAAATTAGGCACTCTTAATTTTTACCAATGAATATTGTTCATATAGAGACACTAAGGGAAAGATGTTAGTCTCCTCCATTCAAAATACTAAGGTCTTCAAAAATGATTAAGAAGTACTGATTCAAAATGGAAAATTTCACTCGAGTTAGTGTATAGTTATATGCCACTGAATTTAAGTCTACAGAAGTTTGTATGATATACAAATGATGAAACCATACTTAAAGTTTTATGTATTAAAACTTTGCCTAAGAAATATACCTGATGAAGAATATAAAGGCTGGATAAATAAAGTGGAGTAGTAAATTTCAGACAATTTTTATTTAACTTAAACTTGTTGTCAAGTATTATCAGCAAAGCAAAGTTGTCAATATGTTTAAAAATGTATAAAATTTGACCTACCTCCTGGGTTAACTTGAAGATTTATAAAAACTGACAAACAAAATGCAAGGAGTAGAAAATAAAAGTATCCTTAAAGAGGTACAAATACATTTTTATGCCTACTTAAATCTTTGAAATCAAACGGAATTTAAATTAATTCACATGTCTTTACTAAGACAAGATTATATTTGGTTTTGGTGAATAAAAAGACGTGTTCAATAAAGGCATTCATTTGCAATGGATCTGAAATTAAAGGTAGGAGTCCAATAGGGAGAAATGGAAGAAAAAATATTCAAAGAAGAAAAATATTAGTATGACTCAATTCACCAAGTTTTGATGAGGCTTGGTGTATGTGTTGAAAAAAGTTTGGAAATTTTTAGCTGCATTTCATACCATAAATTTTGATACATTTACTTTCATTTTATTTTAAAGAAAATCTCCAGATTTGCTTTGTATTTCACTTTTGATTCAACAGATCATTTTTCACTTACCAGTGTAAAGGGCTTTCATTTTTCTAATGCTATTAATGTTGTGTTTATTTCATTGTGCTGTTTATGTTACTTTGATACTTCTGGAACTATCAAGATGTGTTTTTGTGTGTGATCTAATATAAAGAGGGCTTCCCTGGTGGCTCAGTGGTAAAGAATCTGCCTGCCAATGCAGGAGGTGCAGGTGATGTGGGTTTGATTCCAGGGTCAGGAAGATTTCCTGAAGCAGGAAATGGGAACCTACTCCAGTATTCATGACTAGGAAATCCCGTGGACAAAGGAACCTGGTGGGATATAGTCCATGGGGTTGCAAAACAGATGGACATCACTTAGCCACTAAAAATCAACTAATGTAAGGGAAGTTCTTACTGTTCCATGAGCATTAGAAAAAGTGTATTTTCTTCAGCATTCTAATATATATATATATATATGTGTGTGTGTGTGTGTGTGTGTGTGTATCACATACTTTAGTCTTAGGGTTTTCCTTTTTTTTAAGACCATCTGTATTTAACCGTATGTTATCCACTTAATTGTAAGAAGTACCTTATAATCCCTGTAATCAGAGGGTTTCTATCTGTCTCCCCTTGCATTGCCTGTTATTTCTTTTCTATGAAAGTTGTTGCTTAATTTTGGGGGCATAACTATGAATCACTTTTTATTTACCTTCTTCTAGCACATAATATGTATACAGAAATAAAACAGATCATAAGAATATTGTTGAATTAGTTTTAACAACATGAATACATTCATGTACTATGCAATCAGTGAAAACTAGACATCTCTATCAACCAAGAAGCCCCTTGGCCCTTTCTAGTTATTAACCACTCTCTTTGGGCACACCAGCTTTGAAAATCAAGTTTAGCTTTTCCTATTTTTCAACTTCATATAAATAGAATTATGTCATTTTTCTCAACTAACATGATGTTTATAGGATTTGCCTATATTTCATACAGCAGTAATTTGTTTATTGTCATTGGAGATAGAATATTCCACTAATTTCTGACATTGAGATGGACTGCTCAGATTCTCCTTCAGGGATGACTAGCTGCCCAGATATCAGGAGCATTGTCTGCAAATGGCCTCCAGCTGTCTTCTTCTACATGTTCTGTTTCAGTTGCAGAGGATTTTCTCCTGTTTGCACTTCCTGCGACAGTCCACATCTGGTTATGAGAGTGACCGATGTTACATAGTTCTAAGTATTTCAATCCAAATTAGACAGCTGTGATGGACAATCTTCATGATCGAGATCCCTGCCTATTTCTCACCAGGGCTTTGTTGGTCCTGCATCAAAGTCCTATTTCTCCTTGCGATCAGTCAGTGCCTACTTTCCCTTCTCTTCTCAAGCACTGATCCTTAAATATCCTGAACTCTGAGCTCCATCTCAGAATCTTCCTCCAGAGAATTCAGTCTTTGATACCATTATAGGAGAAGACTACATACAGAAGGATGTTTTGGTTTTCTTCAATTATTGATTATTACTAGTACTCTTGCCTGGAAAATCCCATGGATGGAGGAGCCTGGTGGGCTGCAGTTCATGGGGTCACTAAGAGTCGGACACAACTGAGCATCTTCACTTTCACTTTTCACTTTCATGCATTGGAGAAGGAAATGGCAACCCACTCCAGTGTTCTTGCCTGGAGAATCCCAGGGATGGGGGAGCCTGGTGAGCTGCCGTCTATGGGGTCGCACAGAGTCGGACACGACTGAAGCAACTTAGCAGCAGCAGCAGCAGCAGGAATATTCTAATAGGGTTGTTTTGAGTACAATTCTAGGTGTGGGGTTGTTGGATAATGGAGTATTTTTTTCTGCTCAAGTTTAGTAAATATATTTTTATTAAATGTTACACCAGTTTACCAGTGGTGTATGAGAATTCCAGTTACTGAACTTCTTCACCAAATCTTGGTATTCGCAGTCATTTATATTTTAGCCTTTTTAGTGAATGTGTAGTGCTTTCTCACAGAGGTTTTTAATTAATATTTTTATAATGACTAGTGCAATTCAGCACATTTCCAAATGTGTACTGAATGTGTACTGGATATTTGTGTACAAATGTGTGTGTGTGTGTGTGTGTGTGTTGTCATGTCTGACTGTTTGCAGCCCCATAGACTGTAGTCCACCAGGCTTCTCTGTCCATGGGATTTTCCAGGCAAGAATACTGGAATACGTTGCCATTTCCTACTCTTGGAGTTCTTCCCGACCCAGGGATTGAATCCACATCACCTGTATCTCCTGCATTGGCAGGCAGATGCTTTACCATGAGTGCCACCTAGGAAGCCATATATATGGCTTCCCTGGGTGCTCAGATGGTAAAGAATCCACCTGCAATGTGGTAGACCTGCATTCAATCCCTGTGTTGGGAAGATCCCCTGGAGGAGGGCATGCAACCCACTCCAGTATTCTTGCCTAGAGAATCCTCATGGACAGAAGAGCCTGGTGAGCTACAGTCCATTTCATCTCAGAGTCAAACATGACATCGATTAAGCACAGTGCTTCTCTGGTAAAAGAGAAAAGAGAGTAAAAAATCCGTGTGCAAAGCAGTATTCCTGGGTTTGATCCCTGGGCAAGGAAGAGCCCCTAAAAGCCAAACTGATAAGTAATGTGTGTATAGACACATTATGTGACAGGTATGTTTTATTTTTTTATTGACGTATAGTTGACTAACAATATTATATTAGTTTTAGGAGTACAACATAGTGGTTAGATAACTTTATAGATTATACTCCCTATTGAACTGTTATGAAATATTGGCTATATTCTCTATGCTTTCCATTATGTCATTGTAAGGTACTTATTTCATACCTTGTAGTTTCACCAATCTTGTCCCTTTTCCCATACCTCTTTCTGCTGGTAACCATTAGCTTGTTCTCTGTATCTGAGTCTGTTTCTGTTTTGTTATATTCATTTGTTTTATTTTTTAGATTCAGGTGTAAGTGAAAATGTGCAGACTTTGTCTTTCTCTGTCTGACTTATTTCACTAAGCATAATACCCTCCAGGTCCAAGCATATTGCAAATGGCAAATTTTCATATTTTTATGGCTGAATAATATTCCTTTCTGTGTATATTCTGCATCTTATTTATCCTTTCATCTGTTGCTGGACAATTACGTTGCTTTTATATCTTGGCTAGTGTACATAATGCTACCATGAACATTGAAAAGCATTTTTTTGAGTTAATGTTTTTTCTTCAATTCAGATATGTACCCAGGAGTGAAACTGCTGGATCATTTTCACTTCTATTATTTTCCATTGTGGCTACATCAATTTACAGTTCCACCAACCATATACTAGGATTCCCTTTACTCCACAACTTCATCAACACTTGTTATTTACTGTCCTTTTTTGCAATAGTAATTCTGACAAGATTGAGGTGATATTTTACTGTGGTTTTCACTTGGCGTTTCTCTGATAATTAGTGATGGTGATCATCTTTTCATGTCCCTGTTGGACATCTGCATATCTTCTTTGGAAAAATGCCTATACAGATCCTCTATATTTTTAACTGGGCTTTTTTTTTTTTTGATATTGAATTGTATAATTTCTTTATATATTGGATATCAACCTCTTATTGGACATTATTTACATTCTTCCACTCATTAGGTTGCATTTTTGTTTTGTTTATGGTTTCCTAAAGAAAGGCAATGCCAAAGAATGCTCAAACAACCACACAATTGCACTCATCTCACACACTAGTAAAGTAATGCTCAAAATTCTCCAAGCCAGACTTCAGCAATATGTGAACCGTGAACTTCCTGATGTTCAAGCTGGTTTTAGAAAAGGCAGAGGAACCAGAGATCAAATTGCCAACATCCACTGGATCATGGAAAAAGCAAGAGAGTTCCAGAAAAGCATCTATTTCTGCTTTATTGACTATGCCAAAGCCTTTGACTATGTGCATCACAAGAAACTGTGGAAAATTCTGACAGAGATGGGAATACCATACCACCCGACCTGCTCTTAAGAAATTTGTATGCAGGTCAGGAAGCAACAGTTAGAACTGGACATGGAACAATAGACTGGTTCCAAATAGGAAAAGGAGTACGTCAAGGCTGTATATTGTAACCCTGTTTATTTAACTTATATGCAGAGTACATCATGAGAAACGCTAGACTGGAAGAAACACAAGCTGGAATCAAGATTGCCAGGAGAAATATCAATAACCTCAGATATGCAGATGACACCACCCTTATGGCAGAAACTGAAGAGGAACTCAAAAGCCTCTTGATGAAAATGAAAGTGGAGAGTGAAAAAGTTGGCTTAAAACTCAACATTCAGAAAACGAAGATCATGGCATCCGGTCCCATCACTTCATAGGAAATAGACGGGGAAACAGTGGAAACAGTGTCAGACTTTATTTTTCTGGGCTCCAAAATCACTACAGATGGTGACTGCAGCCATGAAATTAAAAGACACTTCCTCCTTGGAAGGAAAGTTATGACCAATTTAGATAGCATATTGAAAAGCAGAGACATTACTTTGCCAACAAAGTTTCATCTAGTCAAGGCTATGGTTTTTCCTGTGGTCATGTATGGATGTGAGAATTGGACTGTGAGGAAGGCTGAGCACTGAAGAATTGATGCTTTTGAACTGTGGTGTTGGAGAAGACTCTTGAGAGTCCCTTGGATTGCAAAGAGATCCAACGAGTCCATTCTGAAGGAGATCAGCCCTGGGATTTCTTTGGAAGGAATGATGCTGAAGCCGCAACTCCAGTACTTTGGCCACCTCATGCGAAGAGTTGACTCATTGGAAAAGACTCTGATGCTGGGAGGGATTAGGGGCAAGAGGAGAAGGAGATGACAGACGGTGAGATGGCTGGATGGCATCACTACTCAATGGACATGAGTTTGAGTGAACTTCTGAAGTTGGTGATGGACAGGGAGGCCTGGTGTGCTGCGATTCATGGGGTCGCAAAGAGTCGTACACGACTGAGCGACTGATCTGATCTGATCTGATCTGATCTTGCTGTGCAACAGTTTTTAAGTTTGATTAGGTCTTACTTTTTTTTTTTTTTGCTTTTGTTTACCATACCTAAGGAGATAGATACAAAATGAAATTGCTAATGCCAATGTCAGACAGTGTACTGCCTATATTTTACTTCTAGGAAATTTATTTATCATCAATATATTTTTGAAATCCATTTGTGAAATCCATTTTTTAATCCATTGTACTTCTTAATGAAAATTCCATTATTTACCCACTGCTTTGTAGTACAACTTTTGTCATAATGAAATTGATCGTGTCTGTGGCTTTCTAACTTTTTGACTGGGTTATTTTCCTATCCTTCTACTGCAATATTATGTAAATTAATGACTAATTATATTATTGCTTCAGGTTTTTTAAAGATCCTCCTGACTATTTTTTGGACCTATAATATCATTTATATATAAATTTTAGTAAACTTTTCAATTTCAGTAAAATAAGCTGCTTATATCTTGATTGTTTGAGGGCAAATGATATAGCATAAAATTAATAAATTAAATGCTTGAAAATGCTAGAGTTCTCCCTTGTTTAAGCTTTTAACATTTTCTCTGAATATAATTTTATGTTTTAATCCAGATATTAGGAATTAGATTTATTCTTTAGTTCTCTGTTGTGTTTGATTATCTTATAAATGTGATGTAAAAACATTGGCTAGTTTAATACATTGACCTGTGCCTAAAGAAAATTAATAAATTCATTTATTATTCTTAATAATTTCATGCTTAGTCTGTCTGACTCTTTGTAACCCCATGGACTGTAGTCCACCAGGCTCCACTATTCATGAAATTTTCCAGGCAAGAATACTGGAGTGTATGCTATTTCCTTCTCCAAGGGACTCGCCTGACCCAGGGATCAAACACACATCTCTTGCATTTCCTGCATTGAAGGCAGATTCTTTACCACTGAGCCACCTGGGAGTACCAAACTACTTTACCTGTCTCCTGAGAAATCTTTTTTAGGGTCAAGGAGCAACAGTTAGAACCAGGCATGAAACAGTTGACTAGTTTGACAGTGCTGTATTTAATTTATATGTAACCCTGCTTATTTAATTTATATGCAGTGTACATCATGTGAAATGCCATGCTGAATGAATCACAATCTGAAATTAAGATTGCCAAGAGAAATATCAGCAACCTCAGATATGCAGGTGATACCACTCTTACGAAAGAAATTGGAAGATCCAAAGAGCCTATTGATGGGGGTGAAAGAGGAGAGGAAAAAAAAACTGGTTTAAAACTCAACATTCAAAAAACTAAGACCATGACATCTGGTCCCATCACTCCACATCAAATAGAAGGGGAAAAGTGGGAATGATGACAGATTTTATTTTCCTTAGGCTCCAAAATCAATGTGGATGGTGACTGCTGTCATGAAATTAAAAGATACTTGCTTCTAAGAAGGAAAACTATGACAAACCTAGACAGTTTATTAAAAAGCAGAGAAATCACTTTGCAGAAAAAGATCCATATAGTCAAAGCTATGATTTTTCCAGTAATCATGTATGGATGTGACAGTTGGACCATAAAGATGATTGAGAGTTGAAGAATTGATGTTTTTGAATTGTCCTGTTGGAGAAGATTCTTGAGAGTCCCCTGGAACAGCAAGGAGACCAAACTGTTCAACCCAAATGAAATCCATGCTGAAGATTCATTGGAACACCTGATGTTGAAGCTGAGGCTACAGTATTTTAGCCACATGATATGAAGAGCTGACTCATTGGAAAAGGCCTGATTCTGGGAAAGATTGAACACCAAAGGAGACAGGGTGGCAGAATATGGATGGTTAGATAGCATCACCACCCAATGGATGTGAATTTGAGCTAACTCTGGGAAATAGTGAAGGACAGAGGAGCCTGGCGTACTACAGTTCATGGGTTCACCAAGGGTCAGATATAACTTAGTGACTGAGCAACAGCAATAACAAATTCCTAATAATTGTCTATAGAATCTTTTAGATATTTTGTATTTTTTATCATGCACAGTCATTTTATCTGTGGATAATAAGTTGTGCTTTTTTCCAATATATAGATCTTTTGGTTTTCATCTCCTATTGTTCTGGACAGACACTCAGGTACAACACTGACTAGAAGTAATGACAGCTACTTGTCTCTTTTGCAATCTCTGAAAGACTTTAATCATTCACAATTAATGTAGTGTTTACTGTAATTTATTTGCAGGTAATATTAGGCAAATCAGGGATCTTTCATCCTATTTATAAATTATTATGCCTTTCTATTATGAATTGATCTTGAATTTAAACAGATGCTTTTACTGCTACTGTTGAGATAGTTGTATGATTTTCCTCTTTATTATCTGTTAATGAGATGAATCACATTTATTGGCCATTACAGTACATACTCCTTATATATTGTTGAATTTAGTTCCATTTCTGCCTAAGATGTAGACATCTAGAAAGACCATTGCTCTGATCTTAACAATAACAGAAATCTGAATACACTGCAAAATAATAATTTTCTTGAGCCCATCGGAGAGCTAAAGTAAATCAGTAGTCTGGACCCTTAAAAGCGACACTTTAATGAGTGCCCCTCATTAAAGTGTCAACACATGAGGACTGGTTCACCTGGGGCAACATAAGAGAGCTAGAAGCACTGGCCATAATACACATGTGCTGCATTTAGTTGCTCAGTCATGTCCAACTCTGTACCCCACCAGGCTCCTCTGTCCATGGAGATTCCCCAGGCAAGAATACTGGTGTGGTTGCCATATCCTCCTCCAGGGGATGTTCCCAACCCAGGGATTGAACCCAGGTCTCCCACATGGCAGGCAGATTCTTTACTATCTGATCCACCAGGGAAACCCATCATATGAATAGTTAAAATTAAATCAAATATGATTTTAATGCAAAACTAAGGATTTTATAAAATTCTAAATATTCTGAAGTTAACTGACTAGTTAGTATCATGATCACCTAGTTAGTGATAGGCTTATATAAATTCAGTGACTAGGTCTTTTCACAATTCTATGGTGCAACTGCCCTTAATTCCAAATATCTATTGCTGAAATCATCATTATCTAAAGTCTAACAATTGAATACTTTTGTGTGTTGGTGAAGGCACAGTGGTGTAAAGGAGAAGGTGCTTATTTCTGAGCTAGAAACAATTTCACTGATGCTGGGTGTATTTTTATTAGAATAGATCATTTTATTAGTGTATACTATGAATGCTGTTCCAGAGCACTTGAAATAAAAGCTGCAGTATTTAATGGTTGTGTTATTAAAGTTCTTTAACCTACATGAACTGGGATATGATGGCTTAATAGTAAATAAGAAAAGTTTCCTCCAAAAATACAGTCACTAAAAATTTAGCTGAATTTCACTGAACTCTGAAGACTTTTAATTTTAAAAATAGGCCAAGAATGTCTCAAGATTAGATTTTAATAAAGGATTGCAAATACCACATTTCTTTAAATTTTGATACAGCTGGAAAAACTGTAAGAATCTGAAAATAAAGAATATTTCCAAAAACAGCTTTCTGATTGCTTGCAAACATGCAAGTAAGATAAGTCTTGTCCTGAATTAATTTAAAAATCTTAGAAGGTATCTCGTTTAAACTGTATCAGTCCCCTTATTTATGTTTATCATTACACAATTCTAATGCATGGCTCAAAGGAGGGAATATATTTATAACTTCTCAAATATAATTGAAATAAATTTTGTATAACAAGTTTTGACATTATTTTTAGCCAGTGCTTTACAGAGCAAAATGCACTGAAGTTTCCCAAAAGATGACAACCCTAGACAGTTCATTCAAACTATTATGAAAAATATACTAGTTGTTCCTGGTTCTAGACTCCATAGTTATGACATCTAGTTTAGAGAAATAAGGCTACTTGAATCTTGAACACCTCAGTTATTTACACTGATTATGAACCTACTAGTAGAATATATAATGGTTCTACCATAACTCCCCAAATATTGAACTTCTTTGGCTCAGTAAAATCTCTTTTATTGACACATCAAAATTGTCCCCGGTATCTTCAACTGCTATTGTACAATCAGCTCAAAATTTACCCCTGTCCTTTCAAGTTTATTTAACAAGACCACTAATTGTTCCATGTGTTATTAATAATTTTAACATGAATGTGAGTTTTGTTCAACAAAAGAGTAGAGAACATAAATATTAGAACTCTAAGGTGAAAGAACTCTAAAATGTGAAATCTATGTTTAATTGTTGACAAAATTGATGGGAAATGGAGCACACAAGGATGGTTAGAGAAGGACTCTTTTACTTATTCTGCTTGTGGGAAGCAGGGGACAGATTTAACAGGGATTCACACAAACAAGCCATGTTGGAAGGATGCTCTTTCTCCAAATAGCAGAGAAGGAGAAATCCTGGTTATGCACTACTCCATACTTTCCTTTCCATACCTTCTTCAACACGTGGCCTAAGAAAACCCAATGCATTTAATGATTAATTAAGAGGGAAAAAAGAACTAGTCCATAAGGGGAAATGTTGGTGAATTTCTGCAAACTTTATTAATATTCATTGGAAGAATATTTCATAAAGAAAATGAAAATTGGAGCCAAATAATGTTCTAGAGGAAGAAAAGGAAGAAGAAAGAGAAGGAATAAATGGATGAAGTGGGGGAGGGGAAGGAGAAAGAAGAGGGAAAGGAGACAGAGGAAAAGAAAAGGCCTTAATGATAATTTTGTGTGTCAACTTGGATGGACCATGGTACCTAGATTTCTGGCCAAACACCAATTTGAGAGTTGTTTAGAAAGTAGTTTTCAGATGAGATTAACCTTAAAATCAGTAGAGTTTGAGTATAGAAGATTACTCTCTATAAGTGGGCCCCATCCAATTCGTTGAAGGCCTTAAGAGAAAAGACTAGTTTCTGGAGGAAGAAGGAATTCTGCCTTCAGACTGCCTTTGAACTTCAGCTATACTATCAACTCTTCCTTGGGTCCCCAGGCTCCCTGCAAATTTCAGACTTGCCAACCTCCAGAATCACATGAATCAATTCCTTAAACTAAATCTCTCCCTTTTTCTCCCCATGTATGCATACACCCATGTACTCTCACACATACACCCACCCATATATATGCACACATGTATACATTTATATGAAAGGAGAAAGAATGAACGAAAAAGAGAAAAAAAGCATGTACAAAGCTCTGCTGTATGATACACTTAAAACATACATTGTTATTGAATTGGATTTTTATTTTTGTCTCCAATTTCAATGAAATGAAAAATACTCTATGCACACAAAGAAAATAGTCTAAATAAGGCTGATCTTATTTAGTCTATCAATTACTTGTTTACAAGAGAAGGCCCCACTTTTTAGAATTTTGTGTCACATAAAAGTGATTGATTTGCAGTTCAAGTGATTATAAGGTCACTGGTTGTTCTGAAAATATGTTTTGGCAATATAAAATATCCCAACATTGCCTTATTTCTAGCATGATAAAACTGGAACTGAAAAGATGGATATTACTTCAACAACAGAGGGCTTTTCAGAGTAGATATTAAACTTGTGAAAAGAAAGTGATGGATTAGATAATACCTTAGGCCTCTTGTCAGCAAACATTGTTTTGTTTTGTTTTTTGCATGAAGTGTACACATTTGGTTAGAATAATTTTAATCCTCAGTTAGAAAACCTTGATTTTATTGCAGTGATTTTTATTAAAAAATAAATGACTTTTAACTCCATTTCAGGAGGGGTAGGGTATTTATGGGGAAAGAGCTTTAAGAAGGCTCAAGGGGAAATGTCAGTAACTGCTCAAGAAGAATGGAAATGTCATTTTGCATTTAAAAAAAAACAGCAACATGACTTTGCTATGAAATTCACAAAACCTTTTATGGCAAGGAAAAAACTTAACTTGATTAAGTGGCACCAGACACAGATGTATATCAAATCATAACTACAATGCCTATCAGAGAAATGTTCATTGACATCCAGGGAAGACAAGCCCTTTAATATTGCAGTGCTGTTTGCACTTGTCTTTGAGTGGAAATACACCACAAGGACTACAACATTAAACTTTGTCAATTCTTGAATTTCAATTGTCTGCATGAGTAAGCATCATTTCCTAATAAGAGCTAGAAATACTGTTTTCAGTTGTAAACATTTTTACTTTAGATGGAAAAAAATACTATTTATGTCCTTAAGAAATATGAACACCCGTTGCAAATTCCACTTCCCCCAAAGCTTAGTAATATCAAGACAAGGTTTATGAGCCATTTGATGTAACAGTAAATGAGAGCCTTTCTCCTCATATGCACTGAATACTTACCTGTTGACTGAATTAATAAGTATAGGGGAAATGTTTTTAAATAAAGTTTTAAATGTTTATTCATTTATGTATCATATATTTTTTGCATTGTTTAACTATCACAATAAAATTGAATGCAAAGTACATCTCTGATTGCTATGTTCAGGAGGCCCTCACCAAGTATTTTTTTCAGGGAATATTGTTGCAGGCTGTCCTATTGCAAATTGTACTTATTGTAGCATTAATTTTAAGAATATTACTTTTAAAAATGCTTTACTTTTAATTTTTTAATAGCGTGTAGTTTATTTACAATGTTGTGTTAGTTTCAGATGTCCTGCAAAGTGATTCAGTTATATAATCACGTATATCCACTCTTTTTTAGATTCTTTTCCCATATAGGTTGTTACAGAGTATTGAGTAGAGTTCCCTGTGCTATACAGTATGTTCTTACTGGTTTTCAGTTTTATATATAGTGTGTATATATGTAAGTCCCAATATCCCAATTTGTCTCTCCTCTTCTTCCCCTGCATTAACCATAAGATTGTTTTCTACATCTGTAACTTCATTTCTGTTTTGTAGATAAGTTCTTTTGCATGATTTTTTTTAACTTCCACATATAAGCAGTATCATATGATGTTTGTGTTTCTCTCTCTGACCTCACTTCACTCTGTATGATAACCTCTAGGTCCATCCCTGTTGTTGCAAATAACATTATTTCTTTCTTTCTTATGGCTGAGTAATATTCCACTCTATGTAAGTACCACATCTTCTTTACCCACAGAATATTACTTTCGTGGCAGATGCATGTTGATGTATGGCAAAACCAATACAATATTATAAAGTAAAATAATAATAATAATAAAATAAAAAAAAGAAGCAGTTTGAGGCAAGAATATTAGGAGTAAGTGTTACCATCCCAGTTGAAGAGCAAACTTCACCCTTGGGGGTGCTTGGTTCAGTATAGAAAGATGCAATAATGTGACCTGTGTGCTTGGTACATTAACTCAACACCAGAATAAAGAGAAATGAGCCTTTGGTGCTAACAAAAGGAATTGAATAGGGGCTTCCCTGTAGCTCATATGGTAAAGAATCTGCCTGCAATGCAGGAGACCTGGGTTCGATCCCCAGGTTGGGAAGATACCCTGCAGAAGGAAATGGCAACCCACTTCAGTATTCTTGCCGGGAAAATCCCATGGACAGAGGACCCTGACAGGTTACAGTCCGTGGGGTCACAAAGAGTGGGACACAACTGAGTGACTAACACTACTACTACTAAAGGAATTGAATATATGCTCTCATATTTGAGAACATTTTTATATGCTTGTAAAGAAAATAATTTATGCATAAGATGTGCTATATTCATGTCCTTTATAACTGCTAATATAAAATTCCCATATAAAGAACTGAAATAGAGGTCTAGGGCTATTTTGGCACTTCATGTGCCAGGGATCTCAAGTCCTTCTATTTTGAATCAATATTATGTGTATCTTCTGGAGAAGGAAATGGCAACCTAAGCTGGTATTCTTGCTTGGAAATCACATGGACAGAGGAACCTGGTGGGCTGAAGTCCCTGGGGTCACGAAGAGTCGGACAAGACTTAGTGGCTAAGCAACAGCAATATTGGTCACATTCCAGCTAGGAAAGGTAGCTACAGAAAGCCATATGCCAGTCATATCAACGAAGACACTAGAGATTTCTGTGCACACATCATTGTGGAAAACATCTTGAAACAGATATACCTGCCAAGATGGCTGGAAAATGCAGTCTTTATTATGGTTGTTCAAATGTTCTGCTAACATGTATATAATTTCAGAAGAAGAAAGGGATCATAGACTTTTTTGAAATAACTTGTTTTTCTGTTTATTTTTTCTAGAGATACTGATAATAAGCTTGTGAATATCATTTTGAAGATTATTTATATACCAACTTCATTTATCCAGTCATGAACTTCTCCAGGGACTTGTTTTAAATGTCACATTTTTCCTCAGTGCATAGTGATATGCATTAATCTTAACACATGCTCAAAAAATTTATTGAATTTCATTGAGTTCTGTTGTTAATTTTTATATAAAGGTTTTATGTACACATGATATATAATATTCAGGAAAATGTAAGATAATAAATGGAAAGTGAAACATTACTTTTAGTTTATACTTAAATTTTTTTTAAATTTTATTTTATTTTTAAACTTTACATAATTGTATTAGTTTTGCCAAATATACTTAAATTTTACGTTTGATGTACATTGTTGTTTATCTGCTAAGTTGTGTCTGACTCATTTGTGACCCCATGAACGCTAGCCAGCCAGACTCCTCTGTCCATGGGTTCTCCCAGGCAAGAATAATGGAACATTTTGCCATTTCCTTCTCCAGAGGATCATCCCGAGTCTCCTGCATTGAAGGTGGATTCTCTACCACTGAGCCAGCCAGGAAGCCCCTTATTGATCTATGGCTGACTTAAAATACTTTATTAATTTCAGGTGTACACTATAGAGATTCAGCATTTTTATAATTTATACTTTGTTTCAAGTTATTACAAAATAATACCTTATATTTCCTTGTGCTGTGTGACATATCCTTGTTCCTTATTCATTTTACATAATAGTTTGTGTCTCTTAATCCCATACTCTTATCTCACCCCTCCACACTGGTAGTCACTAGCTTGTCCTCTACATTGGAAACACTGCTTTTAACTCTTCATATTTTTGTTTTGTTCTTATATCAAACTCCAAATACTATGTATACTTATGAGAGACAGGAAACTTGTTTGGTTAAAACTAATGCTCATCTCACCATTGCAACCAGATTCTCCATATTACAATTTAATCTTTAACTCTTCTGCTATACTGCTGTAGATTGGGTTTTCTAGTAAGCAGACTATGAGAGGGAGAGTTTGAGTAGCAAGTTTACTAGGGGTCCTCTGACGACCATAGCCTGTCATTGAGGGGAAGGAAGAAAGGATGGCAGAGGAGAAGACTAGGTTGTCATGAAAGCTTGACAGAAGCCCTGGAAGACACCACTGAGAGCTCTCAAGTGGCAGTGGCGTTGAGTTTATTTAGTTGAGGCACTGAGGCATTGACTTACACTTCATTAACCAGTCACTGAATGCAAGTTACTCCCTAGCAAGATAAGTGACCCAAGGCAGGATGACTCTTTCTTGCAAAGGGCAGTTCTTGGAGTTTGGCAGCAGCTGATGACTACCAGAGGGTTATGTGTTCTTCAGTGTTGAGGCAGAATCTAAGTAAATCTCCACAGTGTCCACTGTGCCTCATAATTTTAACTAAGGAATAAAGCCTTCAGTTTTGTTCCCTGATCTTTTTATTGTATTTCCCGACTCTTAATAAATGTCTTCAACATAAGGTTGTATTTTCTTTCACATAAACCAAGACAGTGTAAGTGACTCAATGGTAATCAGAAACATAGGCACCTTGCATTCTTCAGTTCTTTCTTCCATTGCACTGGTTTCCATGTTCTAGATTGTTTTATGTCCAAAGTGGATGTTGGAACTCCATTCCATCTTATTTCAGGCAACAGAAAGAAAGGGCCTAAAAGTGTGTCCCAACTGATGACTCTTTACCTGACAAATTTTTCTAAAGATTTTGGGGAATAGACACGATCACATAGCATATTTAGCATTAATAAAGACCACAGAATGTCAAATTTAAATTGAGTATATCACAATACTGAAATACCTTTGGGTCTGTTAACTGAGGAAGAAGAGGACATTGAATACGAGAAACTAATTCTCTCTCTCTCTCTCTCTCTCTATATATATATATATATATATATACACACACACACACATATGTGTGTTCATATATTCATATATAATTTTCTTTAGCTCTAGCAAACAACAATAATCAAATATTTGTTCTATTTGATTTTAAGTGTTGTTCTTAATTATGTGATAATTGAATAACTACTTTAAATGTTATATTTGATATAACTGCATACCATGGATGAAAAAAGGACTTTCCTGGTGGTTTAGACGGTAAAGTATCTGCCTACAATGCAGGAGACCTGGGTTCGATCCCTGGGTCGGAAAGATCCCCCGGAGAAGGAAATGGCAACCCACTCCAGTACTCTTGCCTGGAAAATCCCATGGACAGAGCATGGTAAGCTACAGTCCATGGGGTGGCAGAGTCAGACATGACTGAGCAACTTCACTTTCTTTCCTTTCTTATGGATGAAAAGTAGTTTAAAAGCATGGTGTTCTATTGAGTTGGCCAAAAATTCATTCAGGTTTTTCTGTAGTATCTGTTGGCCAACCCAACAGAATTTGGCCACCCCAATATGTACCTCTGTTTGAAGCCTCTGTATTTAGGAAGAAAATGCTTTTTTAAGCTTTACCAACCAGGTGACTTAAATCACAGGAGAAAATCCAGAAATAAAAGTAATAAGAATGCCCTACTCTCAGAAAATTTCAAATATAAAGATTCAAAATGTTAGAGAGTGTTAAAATACTCTACTTTGGTGAATTGGGAGGGTGTATACTAAGTATCCTTGCCTAAAAATTACCTGTGAATTAATATATTTTAAGATTTTAAAAAAGGATATTACCCAAGAGAGGAAAAGTTATCAAAAATAGTTTTGAGAATATATATTCCTTTACTTAACACAATTTTATTGCTGTTCAATAACTGTAAGATTAGCTACTGTTTAAGTGCTATAAGGAAAAGTTGAAAAATTCAACTGTGTTTAGAAAATTTGGCAAGGAGTAAAAGAAACATCTGCTGAAAGGAAATGGCATCAGCATTTCTTATTAATTAAAATACAAGGCAGTAAAATACTATGTACCTTTTATCAATGATTTTTTAATTTATTAATAGTTTCTAAGTCAGAAAATTTCTCATGGTTATACTATTATGAATTTTTGTCAGCTAAAAAGTGAGGAATATAAAATAGGAACATGTTCCAAGGAAAGGGTTGAATAAAGTATAGAACAATAAAAGTTGAATAAAGTAATTCAAAATAAATAAAATTCAATTTATTCAATTAAAGAATTGAATACAAGTTGAATAAAGTATAGAACAATAAAAAACTAGAAATTTAACTTTTGAAGAAGGAATGATTTAATAAATCTATGAATATATGAAGGGATTTTTGAAAGTATGGTAATCAATATTTTTATTATATCGAAGACAGAACAAGAGAAACTAAGCTTAATATTAAGCATGATGGATTTGAGTTAGCAAGTTGTAAAGTATTTTCTGACAGTGAGAAATTTGTAGTGAATCTCTTTTAAACAAAAATGGGTCCTTTCTATTTTCTTATTCTTTATGCATTGCCTGATGATTGAAAAACTGGGTGATATGATCCATTTTTACACTTATGATATTATATAAAATATGGATTGTGTATAAATATCCTCACTAAAACCTCTCCCCAAAAGTTAAAATAATGTTTTTATAGAAGAAAGTTTGTATTAAAATGACTTGGAATGCTATGAGGAATCTATTTGATATGGTCCACTCTAAGTATATCATTTGAAAATTTGGACCATAAACAAAACTAGGAAGAGATGGACACTGAACAAGAAAGCTAAAAAGACGCAATCTTCAACGTGCTTTTTAAAAGTTGTTTAATATTTTAAAGTTAACCCTTTTAATTGGAGTATCATTGATTTACAATGTTGCATTAGTTTCTGCTGCACAACAAAGTAAATCAGTTTATATATATATATATATATATATATATATATATATATATATACACACACACATATAAACCCTTCCTCTTCAGCCTCCCTCCCGCCTCCTCCATCCCACCCTATAGGTCGTCACAGCACGGAGTTGGGCTCCCTGTGCTGTACAGCAGCTCCTCACTAACCATCTATTTTACACATGGTAGTGTATATATGGCAATGCTACTCTCTCAATTTGTCCCACCCTTCCCTTCCCCCCTCCAGATGACTGTCAATTAAAAAATGTTTACTAATGCATAGACTACAACAGTACAGCATTCATCACATAAATAAAAACCTGCATCTTTTACTAGTGAGTTCAAGATTTATGGTTTCTACTAAGCAAATCACACACTCTTCACTTATGAATAAAACAAAATTTACTTTTCCAAAGATGCTTCCTGTACAACCACCCATCAGGAAGGGGATTCGTTACACCACTCTATGATGTCAACTTCTACACAGCCCTCCAAACTTGATGAAACGCTCTAAAAGCAGAATAGTCTGGAGCAACCCTCTGTAGCTGTAAGTTTCAATAGTAAAAATGATAGGATGAAGTTTACTATTATTCATCTAACTTAGTTTTTAAAATACTTTTTTTTAAAACCAAGTTCCATTTAATGGAAAGAATCTTTTATCTGAGGTCTCTGAGGGTAGAATAGGCTAGATGTATATAAAGGACAAGAAAATATCTATTTTTAAGACTAGTAGTCCAAATTAATTTAGTTTAAACTGATAATAAATTAAAAAAACTTTCTAAAGTTAAGTTTGAAGACTGTAAATTGGAATCTTTGAAATATCTGCACATATCATAATTGCATGAAGCATATTTTTCAGACTGCCTGCAAAAAATCATTTTGTTTATCTTCCTCAGGCTAAGACTTTTTTCTTTTGGTTAGGAAAATTCTCATAAGCTTCCCGTTCTGACTTAAAGAGCTTTCATGAGATTTAGGCTTTGGGCATGATCGAAGATGCAAGAGACTGGATTTTAGCTGTCCTTGATAATTACTTCTGAAAAGCAATGACTAATTCTATCAGCTTTCTGAAAAGGGTATAAATCTTGATACTAGCAGATATTTTGTGTGCTGAAACAACTAGAGAAAGAAAATAATCTACTTTTTGTGTATTTAGATTGCTCACCTGCATTCATGCATTTTCTCCAGTTTGTATCTATAAACATAAGCATGATGAATAAAGTTCATTTAATTTTAAACCCTTACAACAATGCTGTAGTCTTCAGAATTCAATTAACTCTTGGATTTGAAAGGACTTAGAAAAGAAGTCTTGTTAAAAAATTACTAGAAAGGGAAGCAAGTGCAAAATAATGTCACTGTTGAAAGTATGAGGGATAAAACAAGGAAATAGAACATTGGTAAGGTTCATAGAAACCTGTCAAGGTTTATTTTGGTTTACTTAGGAATGAAAATATATCTTCATTTAACTATCAAAAAATATTAAAATAGCATGCCTGATTCTTGTCTATAGTTGACATGGAGAGAGTGTCTAATATTCGTTTATTATCTGAAATGTTTCTAAAACTAGTAGCTTGAGAAAAATGTAGTCAAATCAAACACATTATTTTTACACTCATTAGACAGTGTGCATGTGTGTGTGCTCGTCTCTTCAGATGTGTCCAACTCTTTGTGACTCCATGAAATGTAGCCCACCGGGCTCCTCTGTGCATGGAATTCCCCAGGCAGGAATACTGGAGTGAGTTGCCATGTCCTCCTCCAGGGGATCTTCTCCACCCAGAAATCAAACCTGGGTCTCCTGCATTGGCAGGCAAGTTCTTTATGGCTGAGCCACCAGGGAAGCCTTTATTTGACAGTGTATTCAACCGATTCATGTTTTAATGACATATTATAGGAAATGGGGTAAAGTAGTGAAAAACAATACAAAAATCCTCCTTTCCTAGAATTTTGAATAAAGATAATTTTGAGATGGAGAATTTAGGAAAATTATGGAGATAACAAAATTCAAAATGATCTAGCAAGACTCATGCAAAATCTGTCAAGGGTTTGACATGTTTCTACATGTGTGAAGGGAATTATGGGCTTCCCAGGTGGCTCAGTGATGAAGAATCTACCTGTATTGCAGGAATCGCATGAGATGTGGGTTTGACCCCTGGGTTGGGAAGATTCCCTGGAGGAGGTCATGGCAACCCACTCCAGTATTCTTGCCTGGAGAATCCCATGGACAGAGGAGCCTGGCAGGCTATAGTCCATGGGGTTGCAAAGAGTAGGACACTACTCAGAGACTTAACATTCACACACAAAGGGAATTATACCTAAATTCTCTACAATAGTGTTTTGCAAAATTTTCACAGTCTTACATGCTTTATGACCAACCTAGACAGCATGTTAAAAAGCAGAGACATTACTTTGTCAACAAAAGTCTGTCTAGTCAAGGCTATGGTTTTCCCAGTAGTCATGTATGGATGTGAGAGTTGGATTAAAAAGAAAGCTGAGCGCCAAAGAATTGATGCTTTTGAATTGTGGTGTTGGAGAAGACTCTTGAGAGTTCCTTGGACTGCAAGGAGATCCAGCCAGTCCATTCTAAAGGAGATCAACCCTGGATGTTCTTTGGAAGGACTGATGCTAAAGTGGAAACTCCAATACTTTGGCCACCTGATGCAAAGAGCTGACTCATTTGAAAAGACCCTGATGCTAGGAAAGATTGAGGGCAAGAGGAGAAGGGGATGACAGAGGATGAGATGGTTGGATGGCATCACCGACTCAATGGACATGAATTTGGGTGAACTCTGAGAGTTGGTGATGGACAGGGAGGCCTGGCGTGCTGTGGTTCATGGGGTCGCAAAGAGTCAGACATGACTGAGTGACTGAACTGAACTGAATAGACATACTTAATAAAAAAGATAGTAGTCATATGATAAACTGTAAGAGATCTGCCAGTTCCACATTGAGTTTGACAAAAGAAAAATTAAAAACCCCGCTATTGACCCTTGTACAACCCAGGGATCAGGGACACTGACCACTGAGAAGCTGAAAATCTACATATAACTTTACAATTGGCCCTCCAAATTTGTGGTTCTGCAACAGTGGGTTCAACCAACTGAAGGTCATGTAGTACTATAGTACATATTTATTGAAAAAAAATCCATTTATAAGTGGACCTGTGCAATCCATACCAGTGTTGTTCAAGAGTCAGCTATATATATACTATATATATATATACATACACACACACACACAATTTCCTTATGTTACATAGTTACAAAAGAAATGATCAAATTCTGGAAAATATGTTATATTGAAGTATTTCATTTTTAAAATAATTCTGATTTTTTCCAGTTAGAATATTGAGCTTCCACCTGCAAACACTACTTTTGAAATATAAGGTTATAGAGGTTTTATTTGGTCTTGCTTTTTTTTTTCTCAATGTTAAAATAGAATTACATCAAATTTCATGTTGGTGAGCACATTGAAATGCTTGGAGAGTGGCACTTCCAAAGAGGGCTTGGGAGCGCTGTGTCTCCCAGCCCCCAGTGTCTCACCCCATGGATCTCTTCCGTTTGGTGTTCCTGAGTTTTATTCTTTATAATAGACATGTAAACATGCTACTTACCTTTGTTAACCCTGAAACGACCCTTTGGCAAACACTTTTGAGTAATACAGCCTTCACTTACTCCAAGGAGAAGTACTTTGAGAGGGTTCTTTGAACTGCTTCCACTATCAGGTGATGTCCAAAATTCAAAGCACCTTTCCAGCTTACGGATCCTAAGACAATCATGGAACTGTAGCATGGCTGCAGTGTTTCTGCGATAAACAAGTGAATAAGATGTTTGGAATGATAAAACATGTTTGGAATGATAAACATGTTACTACTGATCATTTTTTTTATTATTACCCTCCCTTTCTTATGGTCACTGACAATGATAGGGTTTCTTTTATTTTTTGCATAAGTTAGTAGTAACAAAAGACTGCAAGCTTTTTCTCTGTCTGATAAAAACTTTCTAAGCATTGACAAAAATTCAGATAGAAGTATCTTTTCATTTTCTATTTTAAGATCATGGCTATCATATAAATCCATACCTTCTATTGTTATTGGTTTATAAGTACATATTGAGCTTTCTTAGTTGAGATTTCCTGCTCATGTGAATGTTGAATATGTTTGAGTTTTTCACACCAAATATTTTTAAATGATGATAAAAATTTTCCTCAAGTGTACACAGATGTTGATCTACTAGTCACAGCAATTTTTCACTAGCATACAAATCATAATATTGTCTAAATATTATTCATGAATGAATGTTTAATAAGCTTTTTATCAGAGTATAAGGTGCATATTGAAAACATCTACTTATAAACAAATCAAATGTTTACACAGCTTGATGAATTATCACAAACTAAATCTGCCTTAGAAATTATCATCTAACACAAAAAGAGAATATTTCCTGCACCCTAGGTGTCCCCCTCATGCTCTTTAAATTCCCATCCCCATCTCCAATCCAATGATCAAAGCCCTGACTTAATGTCATGCTTTACTTTTTTCTTAGAATTTTATATTAATGGAATCATATGGTACATATTCTCTGTATATGTTTTTTTCATATTCTTTTCTTATGCTCAACAAGACATTTGGGAGATTGATCCACATTGCTTTATGTTGTAATACTTTGATCATTTTCTGTTATGGAGTATTCCACTGTGTAAATACACTACAATTAATTTATCCATTTTGCTGTTAGCAAATGTGTGGGTGTTTCCAGTTTTTGTCTCTTGTGGATGTTTCTATAAACATTATGGTACATGTCTTTTGTTTCACAGCATATGAATTTCTGCATATCTATGTGAAATTTTTGGCCTTAGATTATGCATTTGTTTAATGTTAGTGGGTATTGCCAGTTTTCCAAAATTGTACAAATACTCACTCCTACCAGCACTGTCTGCAGAATCCCAGGGACAGAGAAGCCTGGTGAGCTGCCGTCTATGGGGTAGTACGGAGTCGGACACGACTGAAGCGACTTAGCAGCAGCAGCAGCAGCACTGTCTGTGAATTCCTCTTGCTCTACATCCTTGCTGATGTTTGGTATTTTCAGAATGTAGCCACTGTAGTATGCGTATGGTGTTATGCATATGCCACCTAATAAGATTGTCTATGGTTTAATTTTACATATAAATAGCTTCTCAGAGAGTAAAAACAGCATAGTACTTGAACATCACATTCTTGTTGCTGAAATAGGCTAAGGCAGTGTCTGTGATATCTTGTGTGCTTCAAAGAATTCACTTGCCATGCTGAATATTTCAGGATTTTATTTCAAATTTGTTTAGTTTGATATGTATTTGTATAAAAATAATTTTTTTCTATCATTTGTTCAAGGATTTTAACCAGTGCAGGCCCTAACCTCTGTAGATTAACCTAGTACGATATCAACATCCATGACCAAATAAGAAATTGTGAACATGCTGTTACTGAAGTACTAATCTCAGAGACTCAAATGCTTCAATGGAAAGGTCAGAGAGAGACATCCCACATGGTGTTGCTTCTACTGAGCTGTTTTCTGCTTGTGGATATTATCTATAAGAATCCTACAAGCATAATGAAAATGTGAAAAAATAGGAGTATATGAAATCAAAAGTAAAGCTAAAGATTTTAAATTTACATAAAAATAACTGACGATTATGAGAGAAAATTGACTGAAGTACTGAGACTACCTGGAATGATGAAACATGCTATTCAGGGGAAATGTTCATTGTCGTACATGTTACAGAGATTTATTTGATGGTGGATGCAAAAAATAAAGCTTTAAAGGCCAAAATAATTTTAAAATACAGGAATCTGTGTTCAACTACAATCAAATTGAATTTGAATATGTGTGAAAAATAATCCAAGTGCCTCAACAAATTCTCAGGGCCCCATGGAAAGTAAGGTGGTTGCAAAGTTATACTTCTCTTATTTGAAGGAAAGAAAGACAAAGAAAGAGTGAGGGAAGAAGAGAGAGAGAGAGATGGGGGAGTGGGGTGGGAAGAATGAAAGAGAGAAGGAGAGGCTGAAATTGAGTAAGTAGTGAGGTGGATGAACCTAGCGTCTGTCATACTGACTGAAGTAAGTCAGAAAGAGAAAAAATATATCATATATTAACAGATATATATGGAATCTAAAAACGTGTACTTATGAACCTATTTGCAGAACAGGAATAGAGGAACAGGCATAGAAAATGGACTTGTGGAGACACTGGGGGAAGATGAAGGTAGGACAAATTGAGAGTGTCACATTGATGTATATATACTCCCGTGTATAAAAGAGATATCTAGTGGGAAGCTGCTGTATAACACAGGAAGCTCACTTGGCTCAGTGCTCTGTGACGACCTAGAGGGATGGATGCAGCAAGAGAGAGGGAGGCTCAAGAGGGAAGGGATGTACTTATACTTATTGCTGACTCATGGTTTTGTACAGCAGAAACTAAAACAACATTGTAAAGCAATTATCTTCCAATTAAAAATAAATAACAAGAAGAGAGGGAAACTGTGGGAGGGATAGAAGGAAGAATGAAGAGAGAAAGAAAGGAAGGGGAAAAAATCCATTAATATGAGTAATGTTGTAAAATCTTAACTATAAGTTATTAAAGGAAGATTAGGATATAAAATCATCACCAAAATTAAAAATTCAGAGAGCTTTAAAATTCCACTCTGACCATGAACTTTTAATTCTTCTAGTTAATAAACAATGGATAGATTTCCTTATGGCATTTCTTTACATATAACCTAGATAGTATACTTTATGCAATAAACCCACTACATTCTCATAGAAGTTCAATTTCAGTTGCAATCTCTAAACGTTATGTGGTGTGCTTAGTCGCTCAGTCATATCCAACTCTTTTGCCACCCCATGGACTGTAGCCTTCCAGGCTCCTCCTCCATGGGATTTTTCAAGCAAGATTACTGGAATGGGTTTCCATTTCCTACTCCAGGAGATCTTCTCGACCCAGGGATTGAACTCATGTCTCCTGTGTCTCCTGCATTGCAGGTGGTTTCTTTACCCACTAAAGCATTGGGGAAACCCCCACACCCTGCCCCAGAAAAATAGAAAAAACAGAGTGCTAATCTCAAAATGAATTTTTAATATAAGAAATGCTACAAACATTCTACTTTTTGTGTTCTATACAAGTGTTAATCCACCCATGATTACAAATTTTATGTGCTATTTATACATTGTCTTAGTTTTCTAGGGTAGATTGAATATAATTTGAGTTGTAGATTAGTTCAAACTGTGGTGCTAGAGAAGGTTCTTCAGAGTCCCTTGGACAGGAAGGAGATCAAACCACTCAATCATAAAGGAAATCAACCCTGAATATTTTTTGCAAGGACTGATGCTGAACCTGAAGCCCTAATATCTTGGCCACCTGATGCAAAGAGGCAACTCATTGGTAAAGACCCTACTGCTGGGAAGGATTGAGGGCAGGAGGAGAAGGAGGCAAAAGAAGATGAGATGGTTGGATGGCATCATTGACTCAATGGACATGAATTTGAGCAAACTCCAGGAAATAGTGAAGGACAGGGAAGCCTGGTGTGCTGCAGTCCACTGGGGTCTCAGAGACTCAGACACAACTTAGGGATTGAACAACAAGTAGCATTTAATACAAATGCTAAAACGAGTGGGAGGGGCACTGACAGAAATCCTTGCAGCTTTCAATCTGGATAAGTCAATCATTCAGAAATATTTATTTCATCTATCCTGAACTGATTTAAGACCCTTCATATTCTGACCTTGAGCAGGGTCAGAATTGAACAATTTCAATTTCTTTTTTTTTTTTTTTAACTAATTCAACATTTTCAAATTTTAAGCCAGGCTGGCCAATTTCTTTTACAGGTAAACTTTTAATGCATGCTGGCTTCTACACCTTTAATATTATTTCTCTTCCCTCTCATCCCTTCCATCTTCTTGTCCCTTCCATCTTCCATTAATCAAATCTAATGAAGAAGTCCAAACACATGACATGCTATATCAGTTACTCTCTGAGTCACAACTTTGGCCTTTACCACATGAATTACATACTTTGATAACTTTGTCAATTAAGCTTAATCTGATCAATTGATTGTACTTCCTTGGGAATATGACTTATATAACATTTATTCTTAGAAACCAGCAAGAAAATTTGATATTTCAAATGACAGTTGTGTTTAAGGACAGTAATGTATAGTATCTCTTTTCACTATTTCACTGAAAAGGAATCCTTGTAAATGTAGCAAAAAAAAAAAAAAAAAAAAACCCGATAATTTGTTTCTTTTTAAGCAATAAATGTTTATGTCATTCCAGACTTGTCAATCTCTGTCCTGAATATTTCTTGGTTTCTTATCTTGGCACTTTAAAACAATGTTAAGATGGACTTCCCTGGTGACCCAGATGGTAAAGAATCTGCCTGCAATGCAGAAGACCCAGATTCAATCTCTGAGTCTGGAAGATTCCCTGGAGAAAGCAATGGTTACCTACTCCGGTATTCTTGTCTGGAGAATTCCATGGACAGAGGAGCCTGGCAGACTACAGTCCTTTGGGTTGCAAAGAGTCAGGCATGACTGAGCGACTAATATTTTCAGTGTTTCTTTAAGATGGGATGACATCAATATGGCCCTCTAGGATGTTCAGAGAAAGCTGGTAGCTCAGAGTATGAGAGAAAACTTTCTTCAGTGTGAGCAGTCTATGGACTTTTGATCCAACTTTCCCCAGTAAATATGACATCAAAAAAACACTATTTTTATTTAGATAGCTGCTTTTTACTACATATACACTTTCAGAATTTATTCAACAAATGTTTGTTGAGTGCTCATTGGGTGATGTTTTAGGTAGTAGATAGTTAATCATGAAAAAAACAATGTTTACTCTGTCATGGCCATCAGAGTGACTTGATCCAAGTAGAGAGTTTTCGGAAAGTGAAAATAAATGAGATTAGAAAATCTCTTCTGTTTAAATCAGGAGGGCTTTGTTGAAATGGTAGGCAAGTTTCTATTCAGTGATGGAAAGTCATAGGGAGGTACTGTGTAGAGATTTTAAACTTGATGCAATTCTAAAAATTTTTATATTGACTGCTGTGTGACTCTCAGAGTTGAGTTCTGTCATTTATTTATATTTAAAAATTATATGCCAGTATAGGCAGAAAGTGAAGAGGACCTAAAGAGCCTCTTGATGAAAGTGAAAGAGGACAGTGAAAAGGTTGGCTTAAAGCTCAACATTCAGAAAACTAAGATCGTGGCATCTGGTCCCATCACTTCATGGGAAGTAGATGGGGAAACAATGGAAACAGTGGCTGACTTTATTTTTTGAGGCTCCAAAATCACTGCAGACGATGATTGCAGCCATGAAATTAAAAGACACTTACTCCTTGGAAGGAAAGTTATGACCAACCTAGACAGCATATTCAAAAACAGAGACATTACTTTGCCAAACAAGGTCCATCTAGTCAAGGCTATGTTTTTTCCAGTGGTCATGTATGGATGTGAGACTTGGACTGTGAAGAAACCTGAGTGCTGAAAAATTGATGCTTTTGAACTGTGGTGTTGGAGAAGACTTTTGAGAGTCCTATGGACTGCAAGGAGATCCAACCAGTCCATTCTGAAGGAGATCAGCCCTGGGTGTTCTTTGGAAGGACTGATGGTGAAGCTGAAACTCCAATACTTTGGCCACCTCATGCGAAGAGTTGACTCATTGGAAAAAAACCTGATGCTGGGAGGGATTTGGGGCAGGAGGAGAAGGGGATGACAGAGGATGAGATGGCAGACTGGCATCACTGACTCAATGGACATGAGTTTAAGTAAACTCCGGGAGTTGGTGATGGACAGGGAGGCCTGGCGTGCTGCGATTCATGGGGTGACAAAGAGTCGGACATAACTGAGGGACTGAACTGAACTGATAGTCAAATTACATATTATAAAAGTATATATGTTAATCACTTGAAAATATACACACACATTAGAATTTTAATGGTGGTTGCATCTAGTGATGGATTGAGAGTGTTAGCCTGTCTCCATGGCTACTGCATATGGACTGGGGAGTCAGCCACAAGCCCACTACACCATAGTGCTTTAATTTGTCACTGTGCCTTTAGGATGTCTGAATTGTATATCTCTCAAGTTGCTTTTTCTAAAATAAAATTTTGTTGAATTTCCTCACATCCATCAATCGTTCTCTATTGGGGCATTTTGGAAGACTTAAAAGCTATCACCACTGTAGTTCTTTATTGTCCCTTTTGTTGTTGTTCATTTGCTAAGTTGTATCTAACTCTTTGCCACCCCATGAACTGCAGCATACCAGGCTTTCCTGTCCTTCACTATCTCTTGGAGTTTATTCAGACTCATGTCCCTTGAGTCAATGATGCCATCCAACCATCTCATCCTCTGTCACCCCACTTTCCTCCTGCTTTCAATCTTTCCCAGCATCAGGGTCTTTTCCAATGAGTGGACTCTTCATATCAGGTGCTCAAAGTATTGGAGCTTCAGGCTCAGCATTAGTCCTTCCAATGAATATTCAGGGTAGATTTCCTTTACGATTGAGTGGTTGGATCTCCTTGCTGTCCAAGGGACTCTGAAGAGTTTTCTTCAGCACCACAGTTCAAAAGCCTCAATTCTTTGGCATTCAGTCTTCTTTATGCTCCATCTCTCACATCCGTATATGACTACTGGGAAAAACAACCTTTACTATCTGGACCTTTGTCAGTAAAGTCATGTCTCTGCTTTTGAATATGCTGTCTAAGACTGTCATAGCTTTTCTTCCAAGGAACAGGCGTCTTTTAATTTGTCCCCTTGACCATATACAAATCAACACTGCTGACTTCTATAATACAGAAGTAAGGTATCTTCTATATTGTGTCGTGATTTTCTTTAGTTATCTTCCCACTAGGTTGTAACTTTTACATGGTTAGAGACTATATCTTTCTATCTTTGGTAATTTGTAAACTTCCTGGCACAATGCTTATTAACTGAATGTCTTGTTTTCATTTAATCAATAAAACAATTTTGTGGGGTTATTTTCATGAGGTATTTTTCAGTAGAGGCACAAAAGGAAATAATTCTAGACCAGGAAAAACTAATTAAAAGTGATTTGGAGAAAGAGAATTTTTGATGCATTGGTAAAGATATATATTTTGTATGATAAAGAACTATGAATATACAGATATTTCTGAATGGATCCAGGTTTTACCCCTCCTGTTAAAATCAACCTGCATAGGATGCCGGCTTCTTTTTTCCTTCTAGAGTAGAAAATCCTCTCCACTGATGGAAATTTTTAAGGACTCCATTTAATCTGCTGTCTACCGTGCAGATTTCTTATAGTTGCATCCAGTCTTCCACATTAGGTTCCTTATCTGCGATAGCAGAGAAAAAGAAATTACTCTGTAGAACTTACCATCTGAATTTCTGCTTCCAAGGTGAGAAACAAAATAATTCATTTGGGCATATACTCTTTGTTAAGAAAAATACAAAAGTGGGCTTTTTTGCTATGTGATAAGAAATCTTCAGGGTCTTGTTCAGAAGACAGAAATGAGATAAAGTGAAGAAAATTGCTTTGCATGACAGTAAGAACATATATTCACTTATTCAGGGAAGTAGGAAGAATGAGAAGATCTTGGAAATAGCAGGACAGGAGAATCCTAGCAAAATACCAAGAAGCTAGTTATTTTTCATGTAACAGGGTGTAGGAGAGACCAATGTATCCCTTCTATTGGAAATATTATAGAATCTCCTAAATTTTAGTTAGACACCTGGCTGCCAGAGTAATAGCTACATTTCCCAGCCTTTCTTGCAGCTAGATGCCACCAAGACACTAATGGGAGAAATATGAGTTTTGACAAGAAGTATTCAATTTATAGTTTGTCTGTATAAAAAAGACACCTGCTTGGCCTGGACTTTCTCCTTCCCCATCCCATGGATTGGAAAATGATGGCCACTAAAAGCCATCTTTTGAACATAATAGAACTACATTAGTCCTATTCTACTCATCTCTGTACTAGTATTTGGAATTGAAATGAACTTCTGTTTTACTTGAGCCACTGAAATCTTGGTTCATTTTGTTTCAGTAAGCTTTGACTATTACTAGCAGGGATTACTGGGATCTAATTTAAAACCTTTCTTATGCCTCTCTACAATTTATTCAGCCTGTTACTCCAACGTTTCAATAAAAGCCTCCTGCATTTTCATTCTTTTGTAAGTGATTGGCATGTGTCCTCCAAAAGGAAAATTTAAAAAAGAATAGAACTAGTAGAAATTAAGAAGTAAGTAGAAGCAGAAAATTAGAGTCAGAAGTGAGCATGAGAGACATAAATTTTCTTTGAATCCCTAGAGAAATGCAGAGGAAAAGACGAGTTTCCTTTCAAATTTGCACTAATACTTTTATTTAAAGCCTGAAGACTAGCTATTCTAGCACATTGAAGGACTTGAGCTTCTCACATAAGTGACTCGGGTTACATTGCTTTTCCTGTGTGTGTGTGTGTGTGTGTGTGTGTGTGTGTGTGTGTTAGTCACTCAGTACTAACTCTGCGACCCCATGGACTGTAGCTTGCCAGGATCCTCTGTCCATGGAATTCTCCAGGCAAGAATACTGGAGTGGGTTGCCATTCCCTTCTCCAGGGGATCAAACCCGGATCTCCTGCATTGCAGGCAGATTCTTTTACCATCTGAGCCACAGGGAAGTCCCCACATTGCTTTTTCTAACTCATCTCTTATTCTCTCAACAGACCTTTTTCCTATTGAAAGTATGTACATTTCCTTGGCTTCAGAACAGGTAATGTTCTTGAGATGATTTTCTTCAAGCTTTTTCCTTTCATTATCACTTCTTCCTCTCTGCCTTTTATTATAGTTCATCTTTTTTCTTGAGGTGACAGGAGATGATTTTCTTCAAGCTTTTTCCTTTCATCATCACATGTTCCTCTCTGCTTTTTATTATAGTTCATCTTTTTTATAAATAGTAATTTGTTACTAAGAAAATTTGAGGAGTCTTGCCTATAGATAACAAAGTCACATTTTAAAGGAACTTAACAGTATCCTTTATCTCTTCTATTATGGTATCTGTTATTTAGTCTTTGACTTCATTCATGCAAAATTTAGGTGATGTTGCATGCTCATAGATATCCAGAGGTTACAGTAGTTTTATAAAATTTTCCACACATAAATTTAGTAATTTCACATTTATTAAGTGTTATTAGAAAAAAGAAATGCAAAAAAAACCCAAAATGGCTGTCTGAGGAGGCCTTACAAATAGCTGTGAAAAGAAGAGAAGTGAAAAGCAAAGGAGAAAAGGAAAGATATACCCATTTGAATGCAGAGTTCCAAAGAATAGCAAGGAGAGATAAGAAAGCCTTCCTCAATGCAAAGAAATAGAGGAAAACAATAAATGGGAAAGACTAGAGATCTCTTCAAGAAAATTAGAGATACCAAGAGAACATTTCATGCAAAGATGGGCTCAATAAAGGACAGAAATGGTAGGGACCTAATAGAGGCAAAAGATATTAAGAAGAGGTGGCAAGAATACACAGAAGAACTGTACAAAAAAGATCTTCACGGCATAGATAATCATGATGGAGTGATCACTCACACTTACCTAAAACCAGACATCCTGGCATGTGAAGTCAAGTGGGCCTTAGGAATCATCATTACGAACAAAGCTAGTGGAAGTGATGGAATTCCAATTGAGCTATTTCAAACCCTGAAAGATGATGCTGTGAAAGTGCTGCACTCAATATGCCAGCAAATTTGGAAAACTCAGCAGTGGCCACAGGACTGGAAAAGGTCAGTTTTCATTCCAATCCCAAAGAAAGGCAATGCCAAAGAATGTTCAAACTACTGCACAATTGCACTCATCTCACATGCTAGTAAAGATGTGCTTAAAATTTTCCAAGCCAGGCTTCAGCAGTACGTGAACCATGAACTTCCTGATGTTCAGTCTGGTTTTAGAAAAGGCAGAGGAACCAGAGATCAAATTGCTAACATCTGCTGGATTATGGAAAAAGCAAGAGAGTTCCAGAAAAACATCTATTTCTCCTTTATTGACTATGCCAAAGCCTTTGACTATGTGGATCACAATAAACTGTGGAAAATTCTGAAAGAGATGGGAATATCAGACCACCTGACCTGCCTCTTGAGAAACCTGTATGCTGGTCAGGAAGCAACAGTTAGAACTGGACATGGAACAACAGACTGGTTCCAAATAGGAAAAGGAGTACGTCAAGGCTGTATATTATCACCCTGCTTATTTAACTTATATGCAGAGTACATAATGAGAAACACTGCGCTGGAGGAAGCATAAGCTGGAATCAAGATTGCCAGGAGAAATATCAATAAACTCAGATATGCAGATGACACCACCCTTATGACAGCAATTGAAGAAGAACTAATGTGCCTCTTGATGAAAGTGAAAGAGGAGAGTGAAAAAGTTGGCTTAAAGCTCAACATTCAGAAAACTAAGATCATGACATCCAGTCCCATCACTTCATGGTAAATAGATGGGGAAATAGTGGAAACAGTGGCTGACTTAATTTTTATGGGCTCCAAAATCACTGCAGATGGTGATTGCAGCCATGAAATTAAAAGATGCTTACTCCTTGGAAGGTAAATTACGACCAACCTAGATAGCATATTAAAAAGCACAGACATTATTTTGTCAACAGAGGTGTGTCTGTCTAGTCAAGGCTATGGTTTTTCCAGTGGTCATGTATGGATGTGAGAGTTGGACTATAAAGAAAGCTGAGTGCCAAAGAATTGATGCTTTTGAACTGTGGTATTGGAGAAGACTCTTGAGAGTCCACTGGACCGCAAGGAGATCCAACCAGTCCATCCTAAAGGAGATCGGTCCTGGGTGTTCATTGGAAGGCCTGATGTTGAAGCTGAAACTCCAATACTTTGGCCACCTGATGTGAAGAACTGACTCACTGGAAAAGTCCCTGATTCTGGGAAACATTGAGGGCAGGAGAAGAAGGGGACAGCAGAGGATGAGATGGCTGCATGACATTACTGACTCAATGGACGTGAGTTTGAGTGAACTCCGGGAGTTGGTGATGGACAGGGAAGCCTAGTGTGCTGCGATTCATGGGGTCACAGAGAGTCGGACACGACTGAGGGATTGAACTGAACTGAACTGATTGGAAAATGAATGACTCAGGTAATAAGTGATGTACCTTGACTCTGTAGCCCAGAGAAGATAATTATTGTTATCAATTATATTTAGCATGTTATGAGTAAAATAGCTAAAACTATAGTTTGCTACATTCTATTATGTAATTCAACTCTTTCCCCTTATAATTTGTCCTGAATCTGCTTATAATTATTTTGCTTTGATTTTTCTCTTTTTTTTTTAGCAACATACATAAAGGAAATTTTAGTGTAATTGTCTGCTTTGAATTTACCTTCATATGATCAGTGAGATGATTTATTTACTTATTGACAGTTTCATTTTTAGGAGCAATTTTACTTATTCTCTATTAGTTTCCAAACATGAGAGGACATTTGAGACACTAATCTATATCTTATTTTCAAAAAATTATAATTGAGAAAATGGTGTAGACATGTAAACAATGCATCATAATTGAATAATAATTAAAAGTATACATTTTAGCAGTAGTAACTTCAATATAAAAATTATGAACATATTTATTTAATTTCCTATTTAGTTGCTCAAATCTACAACAGTCCTATTGGTAGGCAATACTATATCTTGGTAACTCCACTTGCACTGACTCTAATTCCTCCTTACAGAGCCTAAAAAATCAGGGAGTCACTCCAGCAACTGTAACCAAGCAGAGGGTCAATTAGAATCTGAATTGCCCACTTCTGCCATTGCTTCTTGATACCATAGCTATTGACATCCTCTACATATGGACTGAAGATAATTGTGTTAGTTTTATAGTCATTTCTCACTGGTTAACATTTTTTAGCCAGTGTTTCAATAGTTCAGTGAGGAAGTTATTCATCTTATTGCAACCTTCTGCTGTGACCATGGTTGGTCTTTCAAGACTACAGTACAGATGTACGGATTTTCTTTCAAAGGTATCAGAATACCAGCTTACCCCAAGAGTATTGTTTCAGAATTTAATAATGTAACATCTGTAAATCCCAGTAGTCATGCTCTCCTTATCTCCCTGGCAATCCTCTTTCCTTGAAATCTGGATTACTTTTTCATCATCTACAGAAGTTAAATCTGTGATCCTACAGTACTCTTCTGATGGAAACGATCTCTAGAATCTCTAAGTTGATTTTATCCATCATCTGAAAGAGTTTCCTTTAAAAATTGTTCAGTTTCTGCCTCTCTAAAATAAAGAACAAATTAAAAATTCAATTTTAACATCTGATGGGACATCCTACAACTACTATTACAATTATTATTGCAGAATTACAGGAGTCAGTAGTGTCACAGAGCAGTGGTGATCATGTTTGCTTAGCAAGATGGTTTCAGGAAATACTTCATAGAGAATCTAACACATGAACTAAGAATTAAAATATGATATGTATTAGCTAGTTGGGACAAGGTGATAGGAGATATTCCAATATGGGATCTGTAAGAATAGGCTTATGAGTGAGACATATGATGGTACTTTTTGGAAATGTAAATAGTTTGGGGCAGCTGGTAAATTTGAGTCCACTCATTGTAAGACAGCTCATGGCAATAGACAGGTTAAATTGTGGACACTGTGAAATGACTTGCTAAGTCTTTTGGTCCTCATCCTACAGCATAATGGGAAGTGAATGTAAAGATTTTAATTAATGCATCACTCATCATCACTCATATAGTAATAGTGTGAATGATATGCTAGAGGTGTTGGAGATTATTAAACTCTTCTACATAAGAGATTGAAAAGCAGAGATATTACTTTGCCAACAAAGGTCCGTCTAGTCAAGGCTATGGTTTTTCCTTGGTCATATATGGATGTGAGAGTTGGACTGTGAAGAAAGCTGAGCACTGAAGAACTGATGCTTTTGAACCATGGTGTTTGAGTAGACTCTTGAGAATCCCTTGGACTGCAAGGAGATCCAACCAGTCCATTCTGAAGGAGATCAGCACTGGGTGTTCATTGGAAAACTGATGCTGAAGCTGAAACTCCAGTACTTTGGCCACCTCCTGCAAAGAGTGGACTCATTGGAAAAGACCCTGATGCTGGGATGGATTGGGGGCAGGAAGAGAAGGGGACGACAGAGGATGAGATGGCTGGATGGCATCACTGACTCGATGGATGTGAGTCTGAGTGAACTCCGGGAGTTGGTGATGGACAGGGAGGCCTGGCGTGCTGTGATTCATGGGGTTGCAATGAGTCGGACACGACTGAGCAACTGATCTGATCTGATCTGATCTGAATTTTAAGTACTGTCTTTCAAACTGTCAAGCTTGAGCTTTGATTTCCTCACTGGACACTGACTGAATTTTGTTAAATGTATCACCAGTATCCATTGACTAGAAAAGCTATAAATACTCTTTCTGTAGAGAGGATCATGATTGTATATGGTTTTATGTCTTCAAATAAGTTCAATTCTTTTTCCATGTTGTCCTTAAAACAGTCCTGTGAGGAGAGTTAGAGATCCACAGCTATGTGATGTCTTCCCTAAGTTTACAAGAAAACTTATTAGCTCCATAAGAACAATTACAAGAAAAAAAAAGTTCCTGATTCAGCATCTGAAACCACACTGTAGTGCCTTTTCTTAGTCAATTAATGTCTTTGATTTCTTCTACCTTTGTTATATATGTTACCTATGTGATTTTTTATTTTGAATTTTTAGAGGTTCTTCTCCTCTGAAGTCATACAACAAGCAAATTTTAAGTATTTTAAAGTCTTTTTTTGTTCACATAATTGATGTCCATGTTGAAAGTTTTTCCATTAGACTTAGCATTCTGCTATAACTCACTTTAAGAAGATCAACATATTTTTCCCAGAAGTTAGAATTTTGGAAACGTCTCTGATATTAATGAAATAGAAAGGGAAAATCTGAATCTTCAACTCAGGTCTAGTTTGTAAACAGCTGGGAGAAAGGTGAGATGTTCATCCTCTTCTCTTCTCTCTCTTCCCGCTACCACCGTCACCCCTATGTCTGTCCTGCTTCTCAGAACCTTTAGGATCTTAGCACACTCAAAATAATTGTGTAATAGGATACAAGCTTGTACATAATTGTAAGAAACACTTCCTTAAGCTGAGGCTAACACTTCTCTAAGACTGCCTGGGCGCTTCAGGTTGGGACTACTGAATGCAATAGGTAAAAACTTCCCTGGGGTTACCACATGGTCTGCAGATTTCTGAAGAAAGTTCAGAAACAGAATCCTCCTCACCAAAGCCGCTCCTGGTGCAGCTGCATCTGAGGACACTCGAACTCCTTGTTTAGGGCCCTCTGAGCATTCTGATTTTCCCAAGGCTGACATTAATCTAATATTCACGACTTGATATCTTGAAGTCATCTTTCCCTATCCTTCACTGTTGTCTGCTTCTAAACAAAGAGTAACTCTACCTTATCTTTTCTAAATATTTCTGATATCCCCTCCCCCACCTGTTTTCATTACCATGAATTTTATTGTTAGTTCCTCCATATCCCTCTGGGAATGTATTATTTCCTGCTTCTTTTCTATAACTGTCTCAGTTCAACCTAAAACTCTTTCATCAGACCCTTTCTCTATAGAAATAGGTTCAATGACTCCAGATTACACCTTTGAGATGATTGCCACTATAAGGTTACTCACAATTAGACTTGTTCTTACCATGTTATCTATACACAGTAGATACGACTTTCCTTTAAAATCCCAGTTTTAGAAAGATAATGTTTATTCAGGGACTCTTAAATACTATGTATGTGCATATTTATATTGTTGGGGATTCCCAGGTGGAACTAGTCATAAAGAAGCCACCTGCCAATGCAGGAAACATAAGAGATGCAGGTTGATCCCTAGGTTAGAAAGATCCCTTGGAGTATGGCATGGCAACCCACTCCAGTATTCTTGCCTGGAGAATTCCCATGGACAAAGGAGCCTGATGGGCTACGGTCCATGGTGCTGCAAAGACTCAGATATGACTGAAGTGATGTAGGATGCATATGGTTACTTCAACTGATTTTATTATTACCCAGTTTAGCTCAGTTCAGTTCAGTTGCTCAGTCATGTCTGACTCTTTGTGACCCCATGCCAGGCTTCCCTGTCCATCACTAGCTCCTGGAGATTGCTCAAACTCATGTCTACTGAATCAGTGATGCCATCCAACCATCTCATCCTCTGTCGTCCCCTTCTCCCATCTTCAATCTTTCCCAGCATCAGGGTCTTTCCAATGAGTCAGTTCTTTGCATCAGGTGGCCAAAGTATTGGAGTTTCAGCATCAGTCCTTCCAATGAGTATTCAGAACTGATTTCCTTTAGAATTGACTGGTTTGAACTCCTTGCAGTCCAAGGGACTCTCAAGAGTCTTCTCCAATACCACAATTCAAAAGCATTAATTCTTTGGTGCTGAGCTTTCTTTATAGCCCAACTCTCACATCCATACATGACTACTGGAAAAACCATAGCTTTGACTAGACAGACCTTTGTCGGCAAATAATGTCTCTGCTTTTTAAAATGTTGTCTAGGTTGGTCATAACTTTTCTTCCAAGGAGCAAGCGTCTTTTAATTTCATGGCTGCAATCACCATCTGCAGTGATTTTGGAACCCAAGAAAAGAAAGTATCTCACTTTTCCATTGTTTCCACGTCTATTTGCCATGAAGAGATGGAACCAGATGCCATGATCTTAGTTTTCTGAATGTTGAGTTTTGAGCCAGCTTTTTAACTGTCCTCTTTCACTTTCATCAAGAGGCTCTTTAGTTCTTCTTCACTTTCTGCCATAAGGGTGGTGTCACCTGCGTATCTTAGGTTATGGATATTTCTCCCAGCAATCTTAATTTTAGCTTGTGTTTCATCCAGTCTGACATTTTGCATAATGTACTCTGCATATAAGTTAAATAAGCAGGGTGATAATATACAGACTTGATGTACTCCTTTCCCAATTTGGAACCAGTCCATAGTTCCTTTACCCTGTTTTCCATTATTTGAATGCCCTCCTCTTTCTAGCTCATTATTATATACCTGTTGAGTTTCAGTGCAAATGCCACTTCCTCTTAACTTATTTCCTATTAATCATTTAAATCTGATTCTTTATCCAACTCTTACATTATTCCATTGTGTGTTTGTGAGTTATGTCCTAAAGTTTCATCTCCTCATAGAAATTATAAGCATACTATAAATGGAAACTAATATTGCAGATATCTTTGTGTGCTAACACCATTTAACCTTATACTTTGAATTCTTTAATATAATAGGGATCAAGGAAATAGTTTATTCCTTAGTAAGTTGCCCTGATTCCAACCCAATATAACCTAGAGGACAAGTACACATTTACATTTGTTATTTTGATTGACAATGAAAGCAGATGTTTTATTCAGTATCATTATTTTTACATTCATTTACCAGTTTCAACGTCCAAAACATCTTTGAACATTTTGAAAGTTCTTGAGTTCCCTCAATTTCTTCATTTAAAAAACAAACAAACAAACAATAGTTATCAAAATTTCAGTGCATATACCTTTCAACTTGAATGTACAAATGTATATTTTTAACCTGCTTTTTGTCATTTTAAATCCCAAGTTTTTATGTACAATTTAAATGCAGTAATCTGATGGGTGATTTATTATGATTTATTTATTGGGTAAATTACATAGCAAATTTATCTTTTTTTTATATTTCTAACAGATTGGAATTGAAAAGCATCAAAATCCCAGTAAATGCAAGCAAAAACAATACCAAAGATTTGTTTTGTACTATTTATTTTCAATGTGCTTTAATTGCACTGAAGTTTTAATTGAGCTGTAATTGCATTTTATTGCATGCATTTGTATGAATTAAAAAATACTTAAAACTGAAATGTGGTGGATGAAGCAATTTCATGCATATAGTAAAACAGTTACCATAAAGAAAAGTTTTATCTCTTTTATAGTATCACAATCAGGCACTTTAAAATTTAAGCCAGCAATCCAATCACATTTTATTCATCTGTGGTTTTTATTTTCTATTTTTTCACATTTCTCATCACCAGATACCTTATTCAACCTCAGATCGTCTTTGCTGTTCTGTGCCCTGGGAGTTTGAACTTTTGTAGGTTACCCTGTCCTCTGACTTTATTTTGGGTTCAGCCATTGTGAGGCACTTGAAGGAGAAGAAACCTATGAGGAAAGAGTGGTGTGGGTAATTACTTACTGTTCTGACAGTGGCTCCCTTTCTTTACACCCACAGCTCCTATTTGCTTTCCATCTTCCACATATCTAGCCGCACTCTCCTAAACAGTGCATCTTCTCCTGACTCTTACACTCAGAGTGATACTGGGTTCCTGTTATTACTAATCCCTGGGTGCTTGTCTCTCCTAAGTGTCCTGAATTTCACCTTCTCTGTGTAGATTCCCTCCACTGAAATTCACTTCACATAAATACTTTGAGGGCCATCTGTTTCCTACTGGAAACTTAGCAGCTATGCCATCCATACAAATGTATAAATTAGTTTCATTTGCATCTTTAACATAATATGAGACATAAATGGGATTCAACTAGGAAAAAAATCTTAGCCATTTGCTAAATTCACCATGTAACATTAATTTCCAAATTAATTAAATACCAATTAAAGTGTAGATACTTTGGCCAACTGTTGCAAAGAACTGACTCACTGGAAATGATCCTGATAGTGGGACAGACAGAAGGCAGGAGAAAAGGACAACAGAGGATGAGATGTTTGGATGGCATGGCCAACTCGATGGACATAAGTTTGAGCAAGCTCTAGGAGTTGGTGAAGGACAGGAAAGCCTGGCGTGCTTCAGTCTATTGGATTGCAGAGAGTCGGACATGACTGAGCTATTGAACAACAAAGTGTAAATACATATTATTTCACTTTCTATGTTTGTTATAGCTTTCCTTCCAAGGAGCATGCATATTTTAAAATTTCATGGCTGCAGTCACAGTCTGCAGTGATTTTGGAGCCCAAGAAAATAAAATCTGTCACTGCTTCAAATTTTTCCCCATCCATTTGCCATGAAGTGATGGTACCAGGTGTCATGATCTTAGTTTTTTGAATACTGAGTTTTAAGCCAGCTTTTTCACTCTCTTATTTCACCCTTACCAAGAGGCTCTTTTGTTCCTCTTCACTTTCTGCCATTAGAGTGGTGTTGACTGAATATCTGAGTTTGTTGATATTTCTCCTGGCAATCCTTATTCCAGCTTGTGACTCATCCTGCTCAGCATTTTCTATGATGCACACTACATGTAAGTTAAATAAGCAGGGTGACATTATACAGCCTTGTCATACTCCTTTCCCAGTTTGGAATCCGTCATTTGTTTCATGTCTGGTTCAAGCTGTTTCTTCTTGACTTGCATAGAGGTTTCTCAGGAAATAAGTAAGGTGGTCTGATATTCCCATCACTTGAAGAATTTTCAAGAGTTTGTTGAGGACCACACAGTCAAAGGCTTTGGTGTAGTTATATAAGTAGAAGTAGGTGTTTTTATGGAATTTTCTTGCTTTTTCTATGATTGAACAGTTCAGTTCAGTTGCTAAGTTGTGTCCGACTCTTTGCAACCCCATGGACTGCAGCACACCAGGCTTTCCTGTCCATCACCAACTCCCAGAGCTTGTTCAGACTCATGTTCATCGAGTTGGTGATGCCATTCAACCATCTCATCCTCTGTCGTCCCCTTCTCCTCCTGCCTTCAATCTTTACCAGCATCAGTGTCTTTTCTAATGAATCAGTTCTTCACATCAGGTGGCCAAAGTATTGGAAGTTCAGCTTCAGCATCATATGATCCAACGAATGTTGGAAATTTGACCTCTGATTTTTTTGCCTTTTCTAAATCCAACTTAAACTTCTGAAAGTTCTTTGTTCATGTATTGCTGAAGTGAAAGTGAAGTCACTTCAGTCGTGTCCAACCCTTAGCGACCCCATGGACTGCACTCTACCAGGCTTCTGCGTCCATGGGATTTTCCAAGCAAGAGTATTGCTGAAGCCTACTTGAAAGATTTTGACTATAATTTTGCTAGCATCTGAAATGAATGCAATTGCACGGTAATTTGATCATTCTTTGGCATTGCCCTTCTTTGGGACTGGAATGAAAACTGACCTTTTCCAGTCTGTGGGCACTGCTGAGTTTTGTTGACATATTGTATGCATCACTTTAACATCATCATCTTTCAGGATTTGAAATAGCTCAGCTGAAAATCCATCACCTCCACTAGCTTTATTCATAGTAAAGCTTCTTAAGGCCAGCTCTACTTCATACTCCAGGACATTTGGCTCTAGTTGAATGACCCACTATCATGTTACCCATGTCATTAAGACTTTTTCTGTATAGTTCTTTGTATTCTTGCCACTTCTTAACTCTTTTTCATCTGTTAAGTTCCTACCATTTCTGTCTTTTATTGTGCCCACTCTTCCATGAAATATTTCCTTGATGTTTCCAATTTTCTTGAAGAGATATCTAGTCTTTCCACTCTATTGTTTTCCTCTATTTCTTTGCATTGTTCACTTAAGAAGGCTTTCTTATCTCTACTTGCTGTTCTCTGAAACTCTGCATTCAGTTGGACATATCTTTCCCTTTCGCCTTTCACTTCTCTTCTTTTCAGCTATTTGCAAAGCCTCCTCGGGCAATCACTTTGCCCTCTTGCATTTCTTTTTCTTATGGTTGGTTTTGGTCACTGCCTCCTGTGACCTCTGTCCATAGTTCTTCAAGCACTTTGTTTACCAGATCTAATCCCTTGAATTTATTTGTCATCTCTTCTGTATAATCTTAAGGGAATTAATTTAGGTCATACCTGAGTGGCCTAGTGGTTTACCCTACTTTCTTCAATTTAAGTTTGAATTTTTCAGTACAGAGCTTATGATCTGAGCCATATTCAGCTTCAGGTCTTGTTTTTATTGGCTGGATAGAACTTCTTCATCGTCAGGTGCAAAGAATATAATCAATCTGATTTCAATATTGACCTTCTGGTGATGTCCATCTATAGAGTTGTCTCTTGGGTTGCTGGAAGAGCATGTCTGCTCTGACCAGTGTGTTCTTTTGACAAAACTCTATTAACCTTTGTCCTGCTTCATTTTGTACTTCAAGGTCAAACTTGACTGTTACTCCAGATACTTTTTGACTTCCTAATTTTGCATTTCAATCCCCTATGATGTAAAGGATTGGCGGGGTCGAGGGGGGTATTAGTTCTAAAAGATCTTGTAGGTCTTCATAGAATTGTTTATTTCAACTTCTTCAGCATTAGTGGTTGGGGCATAGACCTGGATTACTGTGATGCTGAATAATTGCCTTGGATACAAACCAAGGTCATTTGTCGCTTTTGAGATGGCACCCAAGTGCTACATATTGGACTCTTGTTGACTATGAGGGCTACTCCATTTCTTCTAAAGGATTCTTACCCACAGTAGTAGATATAATGGTCATCTGAGTTGAATTCACCCATTCCCATCCATTTTAGTTCACTGATTCCTAAGATGTTGATGTTCACTCGCCATCTCCTGCTTAACCACGTTGAACCTACCTTGATTCATGGACCTAAATATTCTAGATTCCTATGCAATGTTGTTCCTTAAAGCATCAGACTTTACTTTCACCACCAGGCACATCCACAACTGGGTGTCATTTCCAATTTGGCCCAGCCTCTTCATTCTTTCTGGAGGTATTCGTAATCAGCCTTCACACTTTTTCAGTAGCATATTGGAGAAGCATGACCTAGGGGATTCATCTGCCAGTGTCATATTTTTTTCCCTTTTCATACAGTTTGTGAGGTTTTTGTGGAAAGAATACTGCAGTGGTTTGCCATTCCCTTCTCCAGTGGGCCACTTTTTGTCAACTATGACTATCTATCTTGGGTGGCCCTGCTGCTGCTGCTGCTGCTAAGTTCCTTCAGTTGTGTCCGACTCTGTGCGACCCCATAGATGGCAGCCTACCAGGCTCCCTGTCCCTGGGATTCTCCAGGCAAGAACACTTGTGTGGGTTGCCATTTCCTTCTCCAATGCAGGAAAGTGAAAATTGAAAGTGAAGTCACTCAGTCATGTCCGACTCTTCGCGACCCCATGGACTGCAGCCTACCAGGCTCCTCCGCCCATGGGATTATCCAGGCAAGAGTACTGGAGTGGGGTGCCATTGCCTTCTCTGGGTGGCCCTGCAGGGAATAGTTTATAGCTTCATTGTGTTATACAAGCCCCTTCACCACAACTAAGCTGTGATCCATGAAGGGAGTATTTGATCTAGATTATCATGAAATCTCTTGACACATGACTTGGGATTTTCAGTTTAAGTATTTTCATTTCCATGGCTCTCTATTGACAAGATAACTAAATTCTAAATCTAAATTGTATTCTATACCTAAATTGTATCTAAGAATATAATTTATTCCTCAGTTCTTTTTTTTTCTTTTCAGAATCTAACCACTATTTTCAGCTTGTCAGTTGTGTACTTAAAGACCAGATTTATTAAAGTCTCACAATTAGTCTTGTTTGTTCCCTCCATATTTATCTAACAGTAACAGGCCACCAGCTACTCTCCATAAGTTTTTAACAGATGTAGCATTATTTTCCCAGGTTCAATATTTGCAAAGCAATAAGCAGTTTATTGGCCATTTCTACCATGAAACAATTCCTGAAATTTTTAAACATTTTGCTTACAAAGTTAACTGAGATCCGTTCAGTCTGCAGAGTCATTAGCATTTTCACAGCCAGTCACGGATGGCAACTGTTGAAGAGCATCTGCCAAAAAAGGTTATGTTACAGTTTAAGGAACAAGACTTAAAATTGAGCCAGCAAATGGCTTGCTTTTAATATTAGAGTATTTAATTTATATTTTTGTCTGCATTTAAAACTTGTAAATTGTAATAATAATGACTGATGCTTTACTGAGGGCTTAGTGTGTGTGTGCCAGGTACTATATTAAGTGCTGTTTACAATGCCTTGTTTAAACCTCCCAACTATTTTAAATTACTTATTAGTGAAATCCTCAGTTACAGAAAAATAAATAAAAGAGTAGAGTGTTTCAGTAACATGCCCATAGTCACACAGCTGGTATGTGGTGGAGAAATATCTCAAATTAAGTCTATATAACCCACAACCTCATAGGCTCTCATAAGCACTTACTGGGACCTTTAAATAATGCTGGTAAGTAAAATTGTAGCATAATCATATGTGTATTGACAAAGTAATTTGAAGCATATTTGACCAGAGTCAATGTATTTAGGAAGATATTAAATATATTAGACATAAAATTTCTTTTCTGGTTCATGTCTGACAAATAGGAATAAAAGAAGAATCAGGAAAACTCTAATTAAGAATAATTAGTATTCTTTCTATTTGTGTCCATATTTTGCTACTATTCAAATATTCTTTTTCAAATTGGAGTGTAGGTCATAGACATAATTTTCCATTTCTATAGAAATGCAAGTTGCTGCCTCTTTTTTTTTTTTTCCTCCTTTAGCTGTTTCATTTCTGGAATAAGGTCTTTTGCAATACTTAGATCATCCTATATTCATTAGAAAAAAAGCATATGTGATATTGTAAATGTCATTTATGTCAGTAGCAAGTTATTTTTTTTTTATTTGCACTTACGCAGGGCTTTAATTTATCATGTCATCTACCATCTGGTTTTCAGGAGAAATTTTTATTACATTTTAATAAAGAACATATTGAAGACTGCAGTTTTTGTTGCTAAGTAAAGTATATAGGCATTTATGTTTTTCCCTGGTAACTTTTCATTGTTAATTATTTGTCATTTAAATATTGGTTAGTCTAGTTGATGTTTGCGTGGAAAACTCATATGATAGCTTTCTAAGTATGTTTAAAATCACATTATATATAAAATACCATATTAGATATACCTATTAAATAAAGTTATTTTTAAAATTTCAAAACTATTTTTTATTTTTTGTTCATAAATATGTCTGTTTGGAGAGAAATAGAAGTAGTGAGTATATCCTGCGATATGTATCTTGAAACTTTGACAATTCTTTTCAAGTTCTTAATTCAGCCAATGCAATGTGCCCCTGAAAGAAAAGATCATTTCCAAATCTACAACTTATTGTTCCCTTAATAAGAATAATCGATATTAACTCACCCCCAAAGTATTAGAATTAGATCATCCCTTAGACACTGGAATTTCCTGTGAACAATACCTCGATTGTCAGTAATCTATGGATGGATTCATGAGTCTATAGTAGGATTTTAGTCACCGAAGTCTAGACATATTTTAGTTTAATGGTTCTTCCTCTAAAATGTCATTGGCTTATTAAAATGCATTGTTTCAGGGGTTTTCCACACAGAAAAGTATTCAATTGTAGTATTTTTGGATCATAGGGTAATACCATCTTTTCTACAAAAATGAAATGTCTGTCATCTCTCTGTTTTGCACTTCAGTTTCCTCTAACTCTAATGTCAAAACAATGATCTGATTAAGGGAAAACACAAAGGAAATAACAACATTCTTAGACTGCCCTAGCTTGTTTGTCTGCTTGTTTGCTTTATTTATTCATTCATTCCTTCATTCGTTCTCTGGAAATTTTAGCATGTTCTTAGATTGCTCATTTGCTTTCAGTTCTGGAATACCATGATGCAGTCAGATAGACACTGGGAAACTTTGATCTCACTATATTTAATTAAGGAAACCAACAGGATCTTTTATGTTTAGAGGCCAGTGATGTGTAGAAAGCCATGTTTAATGTGAAGCCTGACAAATTGTGGTGAGTATTTTTGGACCGCAGACCTAGCAGGCCCTTTGTTGTTTGTGCACTGTCAGCTTTTGGCTCAAAGAGAGTGGATTAACATAAAAAGAGAATCCTCCATTCCTGGGGCATGCCTGGAAAGCGTGAATCTGTCTCTTTTGATTCTTTTTCTTTTCTGAGCTATGTCAGGTACAATATAAAACCACCTACAATTTATAGAGTTTAGCTTTTAAAAAAATGGCTTTAGATAGGCAGTGCCTTTCAGCTTTCCATGGAGTAAAATAATAATATCAATTTCCTCTGTAACGTAGAGTCATTTTCCAAGGATTAATAAGCTAATGAATTTAAATCACTTTGTGTTTCTCAGTAATATTATCATGTATTATAATGCATCAAAGTTTAACATATATAACCTCCAATAGTGAAACATAAAAAATACTCTTTTGAGAGAATTTTCAGTGCAGTTTATATCTATGTAGGAAATGAGCTTGATATTTTTTTTTCCCCAGGTGAGGAGAAGTATATATTTGTGGCATTTACCTGTGTGGTACCTAAAATTTGAGGCAGGATTTTCTAAGTTTCAGTTTCTCCTCATCACTGTTGGAAGATTCAGAATCTAAACACATATGACTCTGGAAGTCAGGTAGCTCTGTAGCTTCTATCAACCTCAAATATGATTTTTTGCCTTTGCCAAGTGTTCTGTTCCCTAAGGCCCACTTCTGTGGGTGGGCCTCCCATCACACTTGGGGATGTTGTCCCACATCCCTGGGAGTATTGCCAGGGAATAAGTGTTATCTCCCCAAACCCTGTGAGGATCTGTAGATCTCAATCTCCTGGAGCACCTGAAGACTCCACCTTCCCTCTGTTTTAGGGGGATCATTCCTTCACAGGCACTGATCACTCTTTCCAGAATAATCCTTTAATAAGCCCCATGATTAAAGTTCAGATTACTTATAAGTAAAAAAAAAAAAATCCATATGCAATAAAACCAGAAACACCATCTCCATCTCCATTCTGAGCAGTTTCCCCATTATGCAGATGACTCTTCCAGCACTCTGGCCCCCTGGATGCCCCAACTACAACTTTTGAATGCACAAAAGTTGTGCCTTGAATGCACATTGTACTTGCAGAAACAAGGAGGAAAAGTCTTAATGTCCATTACTTGTCTACCACGTGTTGTGTGTCCTCAGTCGTGTCCAACTCTCTGCAACCCAGTGGATTGTAGCCCATCAGGCTACACTGTCCATGGAATTTTCCAGACAAGAATACTGAAGTGGGTTGTCATTTCCTCTGAAGGATCTTCCTGACACAGGGATCAAACGTGCATCTCTTGTGTCTCCTACATTGGGAGGCAGATTCTTTACCACCGTGCCACCAAGGAAGCCCATGTGTTACCCACATTTGTATTCTCCTTCCCCTAGTTTTACAAGTCTAGCTAAAGAGGGCCAAGCTATGTGAAGACTCCTTCAGTTGGACTGTGCTAGAATTTCATGACACGTACATATGCCCAAACTTTCTCAAGAACTTCTAAACCTTTGCTTCCTGGCCACCCAACAGTCTCATGCTCAGCATCAATGTGTTAATTGCATTAAAAAAAGATGACAGCCCACCCCAAAAGTCATTCATCAACCTCACCTAACCCCTGCACTCACCAGATCCTTTCATACATCAATTTATTAGCATATCCTATTTTATTTTTTTCCTCCTTTTTCAGTGTTATATGACTTTTTTTCTGTGATTTTATTCATGATACCCTCCCTCGAATTCCCTTCTTGGCTTTCTCCATTATATCAAGAATATGATTTCTTTCATACTTTCAATTTTAAAAAATTATTTATTTATTAATTTTGGCTGCACTGGGTCTTCATTGCTGTGTTCAGGCTTTCTCTAGTTGCAACAAGTAGGGGCCACTCTCTAGCTGTGACACGCAGGCTTCTCACTGTGGGGGCTTCTCTTGTGGAGCACATGCTGTAGGGTTCTTGGGCTTCAGAAGTTTCAGTTGTTTTGGCACATGGGCTCAGTAGTTGTGGTGCAGGGTCTCAGCTGCTTCATGGCATGAGGGATCTTTCCAAATCAGCGATCGAACCGGTATCCCCTGTATTACAAGGTGAATTCTTAACCACCGGATCACCAGTGAAGCCCTCAATATTTTAAAAAAATAGTTTATGTCCACATTTTTCCCCAATTAGATTGTGTTAAATGCTCTGTGTTGTGTGTGCTCAGTTAAATAACATTATGTAAAATGTTTATATCTGAATGCTCAATATGTGCAAATTAACTTGCTGCACAATGTAGACTATCTGAGTAGCACCTATTAGTTTTTAAAAATCTTCCTTTGATCTGGTGTCCACACTAAAGAGACCTTACAAATTTCATATTTTCCTATATTTCCAAATATCTTCAAATACTCACACTGTCTTCAGTTCTTCCTCGTAAGCTCTTTGACTCATTATTCTTTGGATTTAAACCCTACCTATCATCAAGCAAAACTATACAGAAGGTCAGTGATGATCTCCTTCTTAAAAAAAACCCAGTGCCCGCATCTTGGATATCATTTTAAATTTTATTTCTACTGCACATAACACTGGAGAACAAAGGTTATATGTAATACTATTTTTCTCTGTTTCTGTGAATGTGCACATTCCTAAATTTGCTTTTACTGCACTTAGCACTGCTCAGCTTCTCTACAATTTGCTTCCTTTCCCTACGCTAATACATTTTTTCTAAGGCACCTATATGTGATATTGATTTCTTCATCCTACACTAAGAGTTTTCTCTGTATTTTATCAACTTTCCCAAGAGGTTTTAGCTATTATATATTGATTCTTTTGAACTGTGGTGTTGGAGAAGACTCTTGAGAGTCCCTTAGACTGCAAGGAGATCCAACCAGTCCATCCTAAAGGAAATCAGTCCTGAATATTCATTGGAAGGACTGATGCTGAAGCTGAAACTCCAATACTTTGGCCACCTGATACGAAGAGCTGACTCTTTTGAAAAGACCCTGATACTGGAAAAGATGGAAGGTGGGAGGAGAAGGGGACGACAAAAGATGAGATGGCTGGATGGCATCACCGACTCAATGGAGATGAGTTTGAGTAAACTCCAGGAGTTGGTGATGGACAGGGGAGGCTGGTGTGCTGCAGTCCCTGGGGTCACAAAGAGTTGGACACGACTGAGAGACTGAACTGAACTGATCCTTTTTATATATTTAGACCATTTTTCCAATTTGGGTAATTTGCCTGTGTTCCAAATTTGCAGTATAATTGTCCATAGTACATCTTCTCTATGTTTGACTTCATCTTCCATTCAACATGCCCCGAGTTTCCCTTACTCACAACCTGATGTTTCTAGTGTTCTTTCTGATTGCTTCCTACATTCCTAAGGTTCCTCTCATAGATCTTTTACTATGTCCCCATAATTTGTCTTATTAGACACATAGTTGCCACATTTCAAATGTCATGCATTAAAGTATCCTTGTTATATTGCATATGTGAAAGTTGTTCAGTCGTGTCTGACACTTTGCAACCCCATGGACTCTACAGTCCATGGAACTCTCCAGGCCAGAATACTGGAGTGGGTAGCAATTTCCTACTCCAGGGGATCTTCCCAACCCAGGGATCGAACCCAGGTCTCCCTCACTGCAGGCGGATTCTTTACTGGCTGAGTCACCAGGGAAATCCAATAAAATAATGTTATTAACTGTTAAGTAAAAATAATAACTCCACAATTTTTAAAAATAAAATTTATTTCCTTGGGAAAGTGCTCTATGATTTGGTCCCAAGTCTTTTCAATTTCATTTTTTACTACTTTTACCAAGTGCTTTACCCTCCAATTTCATTCAAGTAGTCTGTTTTTAGTGATACTGTGAAATCTCACGGCTCAATGTCTCTTAAACATCTTGTTGCCTCAGGGTCAAATGTCTTTCTTCTGATCCTGCAAAACAGTTTCCTGTCTTTCTTCACAGTGAAGTGTGGACAAAATTATAGCAAGGTGGATAAAACTTCATGCTTTGAATAATATAGTTCTGGGTTTGAATTCTGACCCTCACACCAGAAATGTGATCTTAAATTCATACCATAACAATGTTATGAGTGAGAGTTTAGTTATTAGTACGTGGCCTTACTATTATTTATACCCACTGGAGTAGAATAAAGATTAGGCAAGAAAAAACATGTAACATTCTATTCTAGCATTGCCTTTCGAAGTAGAATTGGTAATACGGGAAAAACAAAAGAAATAAGAGAAACGTTAGTGGAGACAGTTGTATTCTTACCCTCTTTATTTTTTAATTTATTTTTTATTGAAAGATAATTGCTTTACAGAATTTTGCTGTTTTTTGTTAAACCTTAACATGATATTACTCTCTTTAAAATTCATCTTTACTTTTTTGTAATCCTAATGTTTTTTATTTATTTCTTTTTGTAGCTTATTAAACTATTTCTTACAGATTTTCTTTAACAGGGCATGTGCATCACAACTGCTTTATCATCAGTAACAATTTAACACAGAGTATTTTATTCAAATTTGAATCCTATTCAGTGTCTAATATCTTGTGCAATGTAAGCTCACTGGAAATACTGAACTAATTAACACTAGGTGGCTCAGATAAAGGACTATAGGAATTTATGGGCTGTTTTAGGAGGAGAAGGATCATACCACAGAATCAGTCTCTCAGTTGACGCAGAATGCTTTCTGTTCTACATCACAGCCTCTATTACTAGATATTGGAGGAAACAGAAAGGCTGACCACAGAACAAGAAATAGTTGGAACAGTCTACTCTCTGCTATTGATCTGTGGTTGTTAGGCAACACTTTTCTTAGATTTATCAACTGAATGAAGATAAAAATACTGACTTATGATGGTTATATCCACACAGATTATTGCTAATTTAAGCACAAATATGGACAATTAAAACCCCCAAAATGCACTAATTTGAGTAAATAAGACTGCTTTTCCTGGAATTAACAATTACCGGTAACTCTAGAAACAGGCTGTGCTCACTTCATGCATATATATCTGAAGTTCAGACATATGTAATGTGCATTTTAATATATGAAAGTGGTATGTGGTCTTGACATTAATACCCTTGTGCTTTTATTTAATGAAGTTGGTTCTTATAAAATATCTTTTGAGACTTAAATACGGATTCCATTTTTATGTTTTTAAAATTTATCATGCTTAAAATATGGATTGACTGATAATTATAAATATACGTATATATATTATATGGGTTTTACCATCTCCAATCTCTTCAGTTTTAGTAGTGCATCTTAAGGTGTCAAGTATGTAAAGAGATTTTATATTCAAGAAAAAATTCTCCCAAGTTAAAGTCTTTTGAGTAGCAAATAGGAGTTATTTGGGGAATGCAACATATTTGATGTATGAATTTTTAGGAATATGCTTAGATTAACATATTTGGCAAAATGAATTTCTTAAAAATGATGGTTTTAAATAATGAGAAGAATGGCAAATATCAATTATATAATTATTTCCAGTTGTCAATTTTGATTTTAGCCTTGATATTTTAAAATTATATTTATTTTTTCAGTGGAGATGTTCGGCTTCATTGGGAGGCAAATTTGATTAGCAGAAGTCATTTAACTTAACCTTTCTTACATAATTATTTTATATGTGATTAGAGTACCTATTTTCTTAATCAAGTTCAAGTTGCCTCAGAACTGTTCTGGGTGGTAAGTTTTTCTTTAACAAGATAACAATAGTGATCTCTGAGTTTCATTTATTTATTACAGTTTGACAGGTATTTTCACATTTATTTCTCATTGTAGTACTAAAGCAATACTGTGAATGAATCTTCCCATTAAATAAGTAGAGAACCCAAGGAGCACAGTAGTTAAGTGATTTGACCAAAGATAAATAGCATATAACAGGCTTCCCAGGTTGCTTGGTGGGTAAAGAATTCACTTGCAATTCAGGAGACACTGGAGACAAGGGTTCGGTCCCTGGATTGGGAAGATCCCTTGGAGAAGGGCATGGCAACCTACTCCAGTATTCTTGAGGAGGATCAAGAATATTGATCTCCAGTAAGAATCTCCAGTATTCTTCCTGGAGGATCCTATGGACAGAGGAGCCTGGTCTACAGTCCATAGGATTGCAAAGAGTCGGACATGACAAGCGACTGAGCACACAAGCCCTGTGTATAATTGGGGATTCCCAGGTTGTGTAAGGGGAAGAACCTACCTGCCAATGCAGGAGACACAAGAGATGTGGGTTGAATCTCTGGGTAGGAAGATGCCCTGGAGGAAGGCATGGCAACCTACTCTAGTATTCTGCCTGGAAAATCCCATGGACACAGGAGCCTGGCGGGTTATAGTCCATAGGGTTGCAAAAAGTCAGACACAACTTAGCATGCATGCCATATAACTAGCAAAACTTTGATTTGAAATATGATTTTATAACTTAAGGTGACTGTTCATTCAGCCTTTCATTTGTTCAACAATTTGTGTGTGTGTGTGTGTGTGTGTGATCTAAGAACTGCTCTAAGCATTGCAATTAAATGAAGTAAAAAATACGTAGATAAGGTACACTCTCATGGCAACTACATACTACCAAGGAGAGGAAAGATACTAGATATCTTTATACAGAATGTAGTTCCATAAATATAATAAAACTGAGTAAAGTGAGAGTGACGTTTGGATAGTAGAGTTCCAAAATACCTCTTTTATCTGAGGTGCCATTAATAAGAAAAAAAAATCTGCATTAATATTGAGAAGGAGGAAGAATTTCTTTTTTCTTAAGTATAAATGCTCTGCATGCTAATAGCATATTTCTCTTCTTGCTTTTTGTTTGTGTAACATGAAGGTAAACATATTATTCACATACACATGGTCTAGGAAATGAACAAAAATATGTGATATAACAGTTTAGGGTTTAAAATTGTTCTTTCAAAGTCTCTGACAGAACTTTGCCATAGTTCACAGCTGCTAATCAAGTTAAAACAAACTCTAGTGAAACAGTTTAAAAAATTCTTGGGATTCACATTATTTGCAAATAAATGTAGAATTATATAAGAATACATACAAATAAGGTATTGATGCTAATTTCCTCTAATATTCAATTAATATTTGAAAAGTTGCCTTTCAAATGTTAAGTCGCAGAATTATGGGATATAGTTTTGAGTCAATCTCAGAGATCATCTTGTCAAAATCCCTGCAAGATGAATATAAATATTTATATTAATGAATCCAATCAAATTGGTTTCCAACAGAAGACTTTGGTGATTTCTCATAATCCTTAATATAAAGCTTGATGTCATTAATGTGGCTAATAAGGGAAGTGTTTCTGACCGTATCTTAACTCTGTGGACAGATGCCTTATATGATCACTAGGTTAGAAAGTACTGTCTTCTAAGGTTATAGGGAATGTCTGCTTTCTTTGTAGTAATAACTAAACTTAAAGCACAAACACACAGATACACACACAGCTTTTAAAGTTAATGAGAAAATAATGGCTAAACTTTGAACAACAACAAGTCATTTCTGAGTTTCAGATTCCTTATTTGAAAAATGACATTTCATTCATTTTTTCTTTTTTCCTTATTCAGGAAAATATTCATTTCCTTTCATCTACTTTATGGGCTTTCCTTGTGGCTCAGCTGGTAAAGAATCCACCTGCAATGCAGAAGACCTGGGTTCAATCCCTGGGTTGGAAAGATTCCCTGGAGAAGGGAAAGGCTACCCATACCTGTATTCTGGACTGGAGTATTCCACAAACTGTATTGCCCACGGGGATGCAAAGAGTCGGACACAAATGAGTGACTTTCACTTTCACTTCACTTTATGTTAAACATTATGAAATGATTACAATACCACAGTGAACAGTTTAGTTGGGATTTCTTCTCCCAAAAATCTTACTTCCTACTTAACTCTCATTAAGGAGATAAATAATACCTATAAAAAGAAAGAATGGATTCAAGATGTTGTTGTTAAGAAAATAAATAGGCTTACAAAATAGAGAAAAGCTGGCATATGTTAAAGGCTGAGCTGAGGAGATGTTGAGTTGAAGTGAAGAGCCAGAGGAAGAATGTTACCAAGGAAAAGGAATAAAAGAAGAGCCCCCAGTGTGGCACAGAGCTTAGTGCTTACCGAAAAGTAGCAGAAAGCCAGTGTGTTAGGAGATTAGTGGCCAAGAGCTCTTTCCTGGTCATCAAATGAGGTTGGAGATGTTAGGAAGGCTCAGGTAGAGCATGGAGAAGTTTTAGGTTTAATTCTAAGAAAAAGCAAGTCATTAAACATTTTTAGGTAAATGAGTTCCATTCCATTACTTGTAAAATGATTATTCAGGTTGTGAGTAATTGATTAGGAAGCAAGAATGGAACTGGAAAGACCAGTTCAATGGTTATTGCATTATCTCTGGGGATGGAAGATAGTATGGAGGAAGGTGATGGCAGTTGATAGATGTGGGTAGACTTGGGAAACATTTTGGAGGTACAGTCAATGGAAATTGATAAAAATATAAGGTAAAGGAATTTAACAAATATGAACCCCTCAGTTCTGATTTCAATAAATAGATTAATGGTGGTATTAATAAAAAAAATTGCAGACTTTGGTAAACATTTATTTTAAAAAAAAGCCTTTTAAGCCTGATAAGAGAAAAAAAAATTAAATATAAATACATAGTATAGTTTAATGTCTATATCTAAAATATCTTTTACATTCACTAACTTTTTTAAATTAAAAAAATCAGAAAATTGTAAATAAATAAAAAGATCAACATTTATGGAAAATAAAATTTAGTGTGCACTTTGGAATGAAATTTCACATTTCAAATAAGAATAATAAGGCAAACACTCCAGTAGAGAAGTGAGTAATAGTCATCATAGGCAATATTTAAAAAAAAAAAAAGGAATATAAATGACAGATATATTCTGCCTCATTGGAGATCAAGGCAATGAAATTTTTTACCAATAAAACTGTCAGAAAATAATAGAAAATAATATTTGAGGCAAGAGTATGAGGAAAACACTTATTCTAATTCACTTCAAGAGGAAAAGAAAGTTTGATGTAACTCTTTGCAGAAGAAAAACATGAAAATATCAATGGTGTTTAAAATAACTTCTGTTGACACAATAATTCCTTTTATAGGACATTAAAAATAAATAAGCACATGTATGCATTACTTATACAATTGTGATATTGTGTATAATAAGGCCTTAGAAAGGACTTGCTGTTCAATCGTAGAAGATAGGTCAAATTGGAAAATATCTGTTGACATGTAAAAATAACAACAATAAATTGTTGCTTCCTTGGTGGCTCTGTTGGTGAAAAATCTTCCTGCAGTTCAGGAGACCTGGGTTCAATCCCTGGGTTGGGAATATCCTTTGAAGATGGGAATGACTGCCTACTCTAGTATTCTGGCCAGAAGAATTCCATAGACTATGTAGTACATGGGGTTACAAAGAGTTGGTCTGTTCCTTTCTCCAGGAAATCTTTCTCCAGGGGATCTTCCCAACCTGGGATTGAACCCAGGTCTCCCGCATTGCAGGCAGATTCTTTACCAGCTGAGCCACAAGGGAAACCCAAGAACACTGGAGTGGGTAGCCTATCCTTTCTCCAGCGGATCTTCCTGACCGAGGAATTGAACCCAGGTCTCCTGCACTACAGGCAGATTCTTTACCAGTTGAGCTACCAGGGAATCCCATACACATAATACTTATGTTTTATTGTTGTTGTTCAGCCACTAAGGTGTGTCTGACTCTTTGTGACCCCATGGACTGCAGCACACCAGGCTCCCCTGTTCTTCACTATCTCCCAGAGTTTTCTCAGATCCATGTCCATTGAGTGGGTGATACTATCTAACCATCTCATTCTCTGCTGCCCCGTTCTGCTTTTGGCTTCAATCTTTCTCAACATCTGGGTCTTTTCCAATGAGACTGCTCTTTGCCTCAGGTGGCCAAAGTATTGGAGCTTCAATTTTAGCAACAGTCTTTGCAATCAATGAATGAATATTCAGGGTTGATATCCTTTAGGATTGACTGGTTTGATCTTGCAGTCAAAGGGACTCTTAAGAGCCTTCTCCAGCACCACAATTCAAAAGCATTAATTCTTCTGCACTCAGCCTTTTTATGGTCCAACTCTCACATCCATACATGACTACTGGAGAGAGAGTCTGGTATTCCCATCTCTTTAAGTACTTTCCACAGTTTGTTGTGATCCACACAATCAAACCCTTTAACATAGTCAATGAAGCAGAAATAGATGCTTTTCTGTAATTCCCTTGTTTCCTCTATGATCCAACAATGCTGGCAATTTGATCTCTGGTTTTCTCTGCCTTTCCTCAACCCATCTTGTACATCTGTTAGTTCTCAATTTATGTACTGTTGAAGCCTAGCTTGAAGGATTTTGGACATAACATTACTAGCATGTGAAATGAGCACAATTGTATGGCAGTTAGAAAATTCTTTGATCTTGCCTTTCTTTATGATTGGAATGAAAAATGAAGTTTTCCAGTCCTGAGGCCACTGCTGAGTTTTCCAAACTTGCTGACATATTGAGTGCAGCACTTTAACAGCATTGTATTTTAGAACTTTAAACAGCTAAGCTGGAACTCCATCACCTCATTGAGCATGAAAGTGAAGTCACTCAGTCGTGTCCGACTCTTTGTGACCCCATGGACTGTTGCCTACCAGGCTCCTCTGTCCATGGGATTTTCCAGGCAAGAATACTGGAGTGGGTTGCCATTTCCTTCTCCAGGAGATATTCCCGACCTAGGGATTGAACTTGGGTCTCCCTCATTGTAGGCAGACGCTTTACCATCTGAGCCAACAGGGAGGATATTTTTTCACCTCCACTAGCTTTGTTCATAGTAATTCTTCCTAAGGCCAACTTGATTTCACACTCAAGGATGCCTGACTCTAGGTGAGTGATCACACCATCATGATTATCTGGGTCATTAAGACTTTTTATGTATAGCTCTTCTGTGTATTCTTGCCACCTCTTCTTAATCTCTTCTGCTTCTGTTAGGTCATTACTGTTTCTGTCCTTTATCATGCCCATCATTGCATGAAACATTCCCTTGGCATCTCCAATTTTTTTGAAGTAATCTCTAGTCTTTCCCATTCTGTTGTTTTCCTCTGTTTCTTGCACTGTTTATTTAAGTACAAGAATCTAAGGGATTCTTACCCACAGTAGTAGATATTATGGTCATCTGAAGTGAATTCATCCATTCCTATTTTAGTTCACTGACTCTTGCCATCATCTCCTGCTTGACCATGTCCAACTTAGCAGATTCATGGACCTAACATTCCAGGTCCCTATGCAATATTGATCTTTTTAGTATTGGACTTTTTTCACCAGTAGACACATCCACAACTGAGCATCGTTTCCACTTTCACCCAGCCACTTCATTCTTTCTGGAGCTATTAGTAATTGCCCTTCACTCTTCCCCAGGAGTATATTGGACACCTTCTAACCTCGAGGGCTCACCTTCCTATGTCATATTTTATACTTTTTCTTACTGTTAGTGGAGTTGTAGTGGCAAGAATACTGAAGTGCTTTGTCATTCCCTTCTCCAGTGGACCATATCTTGTCAGAATTCTTCAGTCTGACACATCCATCTTAGATGACCCTGCAGGAATGGCTCATAGCTTCATTGAGTTATGCAGGCCCCCTTTGCCATGACAAGACTTAGGGCCATGAAAGGGTATGTTTTATATGAAGCATGATATATAGATAAGGAGATGGTGGATGAGATGGATTGATAACTAGTTGGTAAACAGATAGTATTAAAAAAAATAAGACAAGAAGGCCAGAAAGTAGTCACTTATTTTATTTTATTTTATTTTTTAATTCTTCCAATTTTATTTTATTTTTAAACTTTACATAATTGTATTAGTTTTGCCAAATATCAAAATGAATCCACCACAGGTATACATGTGTTCCCCATCCCGAACCCTCCTCCCTCCTCCCTCCCCATACCATCCCTCTGGGCCGCCCCAGTACACCAGCCCCAAGCATCCAGCATCGTGCATCGAACCTGGACTGGCAACTCGTTTCCTACATGATATTTTACATGTTTCATTGCCATTCTCCCAAATCTTCCCACCCTCTCCCTCTCCCACAGAGTCCATAAGACTGTTCTATACATCAGTGTCTCTTTTGCTGTCTCGTACACCGGGTTATTGTTACCATCTTTCTAAATTCCATATATATGCGTTAGTATACTGTATTTATGTTTTAAATCCCACATCTCTGAACTGAGATTTAACTTTATTACAGATTGGCTTTCACCCAAATGGCATTTTAAACAGTCAAGCAGGAATCACTTGATCAGCACTAGTTAGGTTATCTGTCTGACATATTTTGCCATACTCTGAAGGAAAGTAACTCTGCAATAACTAATCTATTTTTTTGCCTAGAGTAACTTCCTTGTTCCTGCTCCATTTTGGCATTGAAAGTACAAAGTCATAAAAGGATAGAAGTGAAGGATAGAAGAAAAGAAGAAAGAAAATTGGAGCAGATCAGTGTAGGGTCTAGGAAGGCAGACACAAAGAAAGGATGACTCTTTATATTAAAAAAAAAGAAAGAAAGGATGAATCACGGTGATGAGAAAAAGCTAATACTCCTCTGGTAGCATTGGCAGAGTTGAATCTACAGCTGTTAATGTTGGAGATGTTATCATGGGAGGTGATGGATCCACTGAAGAGGTTCTGTTTCAGCCAAAGCTAGAACCGTTAGAAAGTCCAAATGCTAACTGCCTCCCCCATTGACCCCCACATTGTGGTGTCAGTAAACTATATTTAGGAGGCAGTTGTCACTTGTGAGAACCTGAAGAAATTATCCCCTTCCTTCCTTTCACCCTTTGACCTTCCATCAGTGCTTCTTTTTTTTCTTTTTTCTTTTGATTTTTTAAAAGTTGAAATCCTTATAAAAATTGAAAATGTTATGGAAATCCTTCAATTGCTTTGCAGAATTTTGTTGTTTTCTGTCAAACCTCAACATGAATCAGCCATAGATATATATAGATCCCCTCCTTTTTGAACTTCCCTGCCATTTCTCTCCCCAACCCACCCCTCTAGGTTGATACAGAGCGCCTATTTGAGTTTCATAGCCATAGAGCAAATTCCTGTTGGCTATCTATTTTCCATATGGTGATGTAAGTTACCATGTTACTCTTTCCATACATTTCACCCTCTCCTTGCCTAGCCCCATGTCCATAAGTCTATTATCTATGTCTGTTTCTCCATTGCTGCCCTGTAAATTCTTCAGTATCATTTTTCTGAGTTCAGTTCAGTTCAGTTCAGTCGCTCAGTCATGTCCAACGCTTTGCGACCCCACGTATTGAAGCATGCCAGGCCTCCCTGCCCATCACCAATTCCCAGAGTTCACCCAAACTCATGCCCATCGAGTCAGTGGTAGCTATTGTAAATAGTGCTGCAATGAACAATGGGATACACGTGTTCTTTTCAATTTTGGTTCCCTCAGGGTATATAACTAGGACTGGGATTGCTGGATCATATGATGGCTTTATTCCTAGTTGTTTTAAGGAATCTGCATACCGTCTTCCATAGTGGCTGTATCAATTTACATTCCCACCAACAGTGCAGGAGCATTCCCTTTTCTCCACACCCTCTTCACAATTTATTGCTTTTAGTCTTTTTGATGATGACCATTCTGACTGGTGTGAGGTGATATCTCATTGTAGCTTTGATTTGCATTTCTCTAATAATGAGCGATGTTGAGCATCTTTTCATGTGTTTGTTAGCCATCTGTATATCTTCTTTTGAGAAATGTCTGTTTAGGTCTTTTTTTGATTGGGTTGTTTGTTTTTTCTGGTAATGAGTTGTATGTGCTACTTGTATATTTTGGAAATTAATCCTTTGTCGGTTGTTTCATTTGCTATTATTTTCTCCCATTATAAGGGTTGTTTTTTCACCTTGCTTACAGTTTCCTTTGCTGTGCAAAAGATTTTAAGTTTAATCAGGTCCCGCTTGTTTCTGTTTTTATTTCCATTACTCTAGGGGGTGGGTCAGAGGATCTTGCATTGATTTACGTCACTGAGTGTTCTGCCTATGTTTTCCTCTAAGAGTTTTATAATTTCTGGTCTTACATTTAGGTATTTAATTCATTTTGGATTTATCTTTGTGTAAAGAGGAGAGTGAAAAAGTTGGCTTAAAGCTCAGCATTCAGAAAACTAGGATCGTGGCATCCATTCCCGTCACTTCATGGTAAATAGATGGGGAAACAGTGGAAATAGTGACTGACTTTATTTTGTGGGGCTCCAAAATCACTGCAGATGGTGACTGCAGTCGTGAAATTAAAAGACGTTTACTCCTTGGAGGAAAGTTATGACCAACCTAGATAGCATTTTCAAAAGCTGGGACATTCATGCTGATGTATGGCAAAACCAATATAATATTGTAAAGTAATTAACCTCTAATTAAAATAAGTAAATTAAAAAAAAAAAAAGCAGACATTGCTTTGTCAACAAAGGTCCATCTAGTCAAGACTATGGTTTTTCAAGTAGTTATGTATGGATGTGAGAGTTGGACTATAAAGAAAGCTGAGCACTGAAGAATTGATGCTTTTGAACTGTGTTGTTGGAGAAGACTCTTGAGAGTCCCTTGGACTGCAAGGAGATCCAACCAGTCCATTCTGAAGGGAATCAGTCCTGAATATTCATTGGAAGGACTGATGCTGAAGCTGAAACTCCAATACTTTGGCCACCTGATGCAAAGAACTAACTCATTTGAAAAGACCCCGATGCTGGGAAAGATTGAGGGCAGGAGGAGAAGGGGACGACAGAGGTTGAGATGGTTGGATGGCATCACTGACTCAATGGACATGAGTTTGGATAGACTCTGGGAGTTGGTGATGGACAGGGAGGCCTGGCATGCTGCAGTCCATGGGGTCGAAAAGAGTAGGACATGACTGAGTGAATGAACTGAACTGACTGGTATTACGAAGTGTTCTAATTTCATTCTTTTACATGTAGCTGTCCAGTTTTTCCAGCATCATTTATTGAAGAGGCTTTCTTTCTCCATTGTATAGTTTTGCCTCCCTTGTCATATATAAGGTACGCTTAGGTTCATGAGTTTATTTCTGGGCTTTCTCTCTTGTTCCATTGGTCTATATTTCTGTTTTTGTGCCAGTACCATACTTTCTTGATGACTGTAATTTTGTAGTATAATCTGAAGTCAGGAAGGTTGATTCCTCCAGCCTCATTCTTCTTTCTCAAGACTACTTTGGCTATTCGGGGTCTTTTTCATTTTCATATGAATTGTGAAATTTTTGTTCTAGTTCTGTGAAAAATGCCATTGGTAATTTGATAGGACTGCATTGAATCTGTAGACTGCATTTGGTAGTATAGTCACTTTCACAATATTGATTCTTCCTACCCAGGAACATGGAATATCTCTCCACTTGTTTATGTCATCTTTGATTTCTTTCATTAGTGTCAAATAATTTTCTGTGTATAGTTCTTTTGTCTCCTTAGGTAATTTTATTCCTAGATATTTAATTCTTTTTGTTGCAGTGGTAAATGGGATTGATTCCTTAATTTCTCTTTCTGATTTTTCATTGTTAGTATATAGAAATGCAAGTGACTTCTGTGTATTGATTTTGTATCCTACAACTTTGCTAAATTCATTGATTAGCTCTAGTAATTTTCTGATACTATCTTTAGGATTTTTTTTGTATGGTATCATGTCATCTGCAAACAGTGAGAGCTTTATTTCTTCTTTTCAGAACTGGATTTTTATTTCTTTTTCTTCTCTGATTGCTGTACCTAGGACTTCCAGAACTATATTGAATAATAGTGGGGAAGTGGGCACCCTTGTCTTGTTCCTTATCTTAAGGGGAATGCTTGCAGTTTTTCACCATTGAGAATAATGTTTGCTGTAGGCTTATCATATAAGCTATCATATGGGCTTCCCTGGTGGCTCAGAGGGTAAAGTGTCTGCCTGCAATGCAAGAGACTTAGGTTCAATCCCTGGGTTGGGACGATCCCCTGGAGAATGAAATAGCAACCCACTCCAGTACTCTTGCCTGGAAAATCCCATGGATGGAGAAATCTGGTAGGCTACAGTCCATGGGATCGCAAAGAGTCAGACACGACTGAGTGGCTTCACTTTCACTTTATCATATAAAGCCTTTACTATGTTGATGTAGGTTCCTTCTATGCCCATTTTTTGAAGAGTTTTAATCATAAATTGGTGCTGAATTTTTTCAAAGGCTTTTTCTGCAGCTATTGAGATTATCATATGATTTCTATCTTTCAATTTGTTAATATGGTGTATCACATTGATTTGTGTACACTGAAGAATCCTTGCATCCCTGGGAATAAACCCAACTTGACCATGGTGTATGAGCTTTTTGATGTGTTGCTGAATTCTGTTTGCTAAAACTTTATTAGGAAGTTTTCAATCTATGTTCATCAGTTATATTGGCCTGTAGTTTTCTTTTTTAGTGATGTCTTTGGTTTTGGTATAAAGGTGGCCTTGTAGAATGAGTTTGGAAGTGTTCTTTCCTCTGCAATTTTTTGAAAGAGTTTTAGAAGGATAGGCATTAGCTCTTCTCTAAATGTTTGATAGAATTCTCCTGTGAAGCGATTTGGTCCTGGGCTTTTGTTTTTTGGGAGATTTTTGATCACAGCTTCAATTTCAGTGCTTGTAATTGGGTTGTCCATAATTTTTATATCTTCCTGGTTCAGTCTTGGAAGACTGAACTTTTCTAAGAATCTGTCCATTTCTTCCAGGTTATCCATTTTATTGCCATATAGTTGCACATACTAGTCTCTTATAATCCTTTGTATTTCTACATTGTCTATTGTAATCTCTCTTTATTCATTTCTAATTTTGTTGGTTTGATTCTTCTCTGTTTCTTTCTTGATGAATCTGGCCAAAGGTTTGTCAATTTTGTTTATCTTCTCAAAGAACCAGCTTTTAGCTTCATTAATCATTGCTATTGTTTCTTTCATTTCTTTTTATTTCTGCTCGGATATTTATGATTTCTTTCCTTCTACTAATTTTGTTTTTTTTTTTGTTGTTGTTGTTGTTGCTGTTCTTTTCCCAGTTCTTTTAGGTGTAAGTTACATTGTCTATTTTATGGTTTTCTTGTTTCTTGAGGTAGGATTGTATTGCTATAAACTTCCCTCTTAAAACTGCTTTCATTGCATCCTATAGGTTTTGAGTTGTCATTGTCATTTGTTTCTAGAAACTTTTTTGATTTCCCTTTTGATTTCTTCAGTAACTTGTTGATTATTTAGAAACATATTGTTTAATCTCAATGTGTTAATGTTTCTTACAGTTTTTTTTTTTAACTAATTGATATCTAGTCTCATAGCATTGTGGTCAGAGAAGACGCTTGATGTGATTTAAACTTTCTTAAATTTACTGAGGTTTGATTTGTGACCCAAGATGTGGTCTATCCTGGAGAATGTTTCATGTGAACTTGAGAAGAAGGTGTATTCTTCTGCATTTGGATGGAATGTCCTGAAGATATGAATGAGATCCATCTCATTTAATGTATCATTTAAGAATTGTGCTTCCTTATTAATTTTCTGTTTTGATGATCTGTCCGTTGGTGTGAGTGGGGTGTTAATGTCTCCTACTATTATTGTGTTACTGTCAGTTTCTCCTTTTATGTCTGTTAGTGTTTGTCTTATGTATTGAGGTGTTCCTATGTTCTTATGTATTGAGGTGTTCCTATATATTGAGGTGTTCCTATGTTCTGTTCCTATGCATAGATATTTACAATTGCTATGTCTTCCTCTTGGATTGATTCCTTGATCATTATGTAGTGTCCTTCCTTATCTCTTGTAATCTTTATTGTAAAGTCTATTTCATCTGATATAAGGATTGCCAGTCCAGCTTTCTTTTGCTTCCCGTTTGCATGAAATATATTTTTCCATCCTCCCACTTTCAATCTACATATGTATTGAGGTCTGAAGTGGGTTTTTTGTAGACAGCATATATATGGGTCTTGTTTTTGTATCCATTCAGCCAGTCTGTCTTTTGGTTGGAACATTTAATCCATTTACTTTTAAAGTAATTATTGATATATATATTCCTATTGCCATTTTCTTAATTGTTTGGGGTTGATTTTGTAGATCTTTTTCCTTTTCTTGTATTTCTTGACTATATATGTCCCCTTAACATTTGTTGTAAAGCTGGTTTAGTGGTACTGAATTCTCTTAACTTTTGCTTGTCTGAAAAACTTTTCATTGCTCCACCAATTGTGAATGAGATAATTCTGGGTACAGTAATATTGGTTGTACATTTTTCCCTTTCAGTGTTTTATACCCTGCCATCCCTTCTGGCCTGCAGAGTTTCTGCTGAAAGATCAGTTGTTAAATGTATGGGGTTTCCCTTGTATGTGACTTATTGCTTTTCCCTTGCTGCTTTTAATATTCTTTGTGTTTAGTCTTTGTTAGTTTGATTAGTATGTGTCTTGTTGGGTTTCTCCTTGGGTTTATCTTGTATGGGATTCTTTGTGCCCCTTGGACCTGATTGACTTTCCTTTTCCATGTTGGGGAAATTTTCAACTATAATCTCTTAAAAAAAAATTTCTCACACCCTTTCTTTTCTCATCTTTTCCTGAGACCACTATAATTTGAATGTTGGTGCATTTGATATTGTCCCAGAGGTCTCTGAGACTATCCTGAGTTCTTTTCATTCTTTTTACTTTATTCTGTTCTTCAGAAGTTATTTCCACCATTTTATCTTCCAGTTTACTGATTAGTTCTTCTGTTTCAGATATTCTGCTATGGATTCCTTCCAGAGTATTTTTAATTTCAGTAATTGTGTTCTTTAAATAAATTAATAGAATAAATTAACGTTTATTCTTTAAGTCTTCTAGGTCTTTGTTAATTGATTCTTGCATTTTCTTCATTTTGTTTTCAAGGTTTTGATCATCTTTACTCTCATTATTCTGAATTATTTTTTCGGTTAGTTTGTGTATTTACTCTTCCTTTATTTGGACTTCTGTGTTTCTAATTTTTTCCTTCATTTGTGTAGTATATCTCTGCCTTTTCATTATATATATATATATATATATATTTCTTTTTAACTTATTGTGCTTGAGGTCTCTTTTTCCCAGGCTTCAAGGTTGAATTCTTTCTTCCTTTTGGTTTCTGCCCTCCTTAGCTTTGTCCAGTGGTTTGTTTAATCTTCTTATAGAGTGATATTTGTGCTGAGTTTTTTGTTTGTTTTTTCACTGATGGGCAAGGCTAAGTGAGGTGGTAATCCTGTCTGTTGGTGATTGGGTTTGTATTTTTGCTTTGTTGTTTAGATGAGGCCTTCTGCACAGGATGCTACTGGTGGTTGGGTGTTACTGGGTCTTGAATTCAAGTGGTTTCCTTAGTGTGAGTTCTCACTATTTGATAGTCCCTAGGGTTGTGAGTGAGTGAAGTCGCCTAGTCATGTCCGATTCTTTGTGACCCCATGGACTGTAGCCACCAGGCTCCTCCATCCATGGAATTTTCTAGGCAAGAGTACTGGAGTGGGTTGCCATTTCCTTTTCCAGGGGATCTTCCTGACCCGGGGATCGAACCTGGGTCTCCTGCATGGCAGGCAGATGCTTTACCTCTGAGCCACCAGGGAATCCCACTCCCTAGGGTTAGTTCTCTGGTAGTCTAGGGTCTTGGAGTCAGTGCTCCCACTTCAAAGGTTCAGGGCTTGATCTTTGGTCAAGAACAAATACTCCACAAGTGGTTTGTTATGGCATTAAGTGAGATTAAAAAAAAGAGAGAGAGAGAGAGAGAAACCAAGGATGAACCCCAGACAAATGACAGTTACAAAATCAGGCATATAGTAATTAATATAATGGAATATACACTATACATACACACCCATAAGCAAACAGTCCAACTAAAATAAAGTACTGTAGATTGACCCAGTGAACAAAGGAAATAAAAAATTATATTTATCAGTTAAGAACAAAACTAACTAAAGCACAAACTGAAAAACAAAATTAAAGCCAAGTGCCAAGTGAGGTATAAAGCAATGAAAACAAAACTAACAAATATGTTGACAGGGAAGTAAAGAAAGGAAGAAAGAATAGATATGCAAAGTTAAATAGAGATAGATGAAGAAGATTTATATATATTAAAGATTAACTGCAAGGGGAAAAGAACAGTAGGAAAGGCAAACAAAGGAATAAATTTGGAAAAATTTAATAGATTTTAAAAAATTAAAAATCAAAATTATAAAAAAGAGAAAAGAAAAAAAAAAAGGAAGAAAAAAGGAAAAAAAAAAAAAGCCACAACTGCAAAAACCCAATATAGAGGTGGAGGTTTATAACAACAATAAAAAGTGTGGCTGAATATGCATATATACATATACACCCATAAACAAAATCAGAACAGTCCAACAAAAATAAAGTACGATACACTGACTCAGCCAACAAAGGAAACCAAAAATTATACCTACCAGTTAAGAACAAAACTAACTAAAGCACAAACTGGAAAACAAAACTAAAGCAAGGTGCCAATTGGGGAATAAAGCAATGAAAATAAAATTAACAAATATGTTGAGAGGAAAGAATAGATATGCAAAGTTAAATAGAAGTAGATAAAGAAGATTTATATATATTAACATTTAACTGCAAAGGGAAAAGAACAGTAGGAAAAAAAAGAATGGAATAAATGTAGAAAAAGTAATAGGTTTAAAAAATTAAAAATTAAAAAAAAGAGAGAGAAAAAAGGAAAACTCCACAGAACTGCAAAAACCCAATGTAGAGGCAGATAAAAAATATGACTGAGGAAAAAAAAAAAAAGCTCACAACTTTAATCAGATTTCATAGTGCCAATAAAATCAACAATACAATGGGGGGGAGGGGCGGGAAAGAAAATAATCCAAAAGAATCTACAGAACAAGTCAAAACATAAGAATAATAAATGATTTTCTGAGTCACTGCTGTCAGAGTCCTTTGCCTCGCTGGGAGTCACAGTCCACCTCACCTCCCTAGAATGCCCTCCAATACTGTACTGATTTCTGGACCTGTTGTGGGGGCAGCTCAGAGTCTAATCTGGTCCTACTCCTGTGTGTTTTTGCCTCCAATGTCCACAGATATCAGAACTAGTGCATTTTCTTTTGTGGGAGCTCTCAGTGTCCTTTTATATATTCCACAGAGAGAGAGTCTACCAAGTTGATCATGTGGATTTAATCTGTAGCTTGTACAGCTGGTGGAAAAGTTTTGAGTCTTCTGCCTTTGCCACACTACCCCTGGGTTTCAATTTTGCTTTTATTTCTACCTCTGCCTGTGGGTCATCCCCTGGGGATTGCTCCTGAGGCTGCCCAGGAGGATTTGGGTATGCCCCCTGTGAGGACCAGGTGTGGAGGTGGTGCAGCTGCTTAGGTCACAGGGGTTCTGGCAGCACCAGGTACTCAGAGGAGTTGGCAGCTAGGGCCACAGGAACTATAGTTCTCTAGAAGGGTAGACAGTATTGGCCAATATACACTCCAATATACTTGCCTGGAGACCCCCTGAGGGAAAAGCTTGGCAGGCCACAGTCTACAGGGTCTCAAAGAGTTGGACACGACGGAAGTGATCCTGCGTGCATAGATGCAAGCTTTTTTGTTTGTTTGTTTTGCCTGTAGCAGCTTTGCACCCATGAGAGTTGAACGTGAAGGTGGCACAGCTGCTTGGCTTGTGGGGACTCTGGTGGCACAAAGTGTGCAGGGACATGGACTGCTTCCAACATAGGAGTTATGGCCCTATCAAAGTCTTTCTCCAAACCTCTTGTAGCTGGCGATCAGAAGGCCTCTTTCTCTGTAGCTTTGCCCATTCGGGCACTTGGAGGGCTCCCTTGCCTGGGGTCCTTCTCTGTTGTTCAGCACATCAGGCACATAGAGGCCCCCCTTGGCTGTAGTCCTACTCTGTAGATTGGTGCATCTGTCCCTTAAAGGAGCACCCTGGGTGGTGTCCTACTCTGTAGTTCAGTGCCTCAGGCATGTGATAAGCCAGCCTCTCTATTGTTTATCTGCTGATGCTGGCCTGTGGGGAGAGAGAGGCTATAGTGATGGCTCCACCCACTATGCATGACTCAGCAGTATTGCTTCCTTGGCTGCCCTGCTTTCCTGCCAAACATTTCCCACCACCATCTCCTCCTCACATACCCTCGATCTGTCTCTCCACAGTCAACAGCAGCCCTTGCCCTGGGATTGCTCCACAATCCCTAAACTCCAGCTCCCAGCTGCTACACATTCCAGGGGACCTGCGTCCCTGTCTGGGGTATGGATGGCTGTGGCAAGGACTGTCTGATTCTCATTTGTTTTAGGCTGCCACAGATCTGCTGTTTCACTTTCAGCTTTAAATGCTTTTCCTTTGACTCAGACAATTGCCCCTTTGTGGGAACAGGGATCTGACCCCTGCTTCAGTTCTCCCACCTGCTGAGGGCAGGTCCAGTTCTACTAACACTCGTTTTTTCCCCCTAGTTCCTTCATCCTCCGGAGTTTTACATGGTTCTGTATATTCTTTTCTGCTGGTCAGGTACTCCTGTTCACTCTCAGCTGGTGTTCTGAATGCACTTCTGTGTCTGAAGGTGTATTCCTGACATATCGGTGGAGAGAGATGTACTCCACATCCACCTACTCCTCTGCCATTTTGTTCTCCCATCAGTGTTTCTTGTTAGGAGTTAGTAGGAAGCCACTAGCCAGGAAATAGAGGATAAAGGGCAGATATGCTACTAAAGAACAACAGGCAGATAACAGACAGACAGAAAAAAGACTATAAGGTGGATTGGAGAGAAGTAAGGAGAGAAGGAATGAAGGCAAGAAGGAAGAAATGTAGGAAATAAGGAAGAGAAGGGGGAAGAAAAATAAAGCTGTACGACATATATATCAAGAGTATCAAGTGATTATCTTTGGATCCTCATGAAATGGTTTTTAAAAATATCTTTTCAGTGACAATACACTTTTCGTTTTATAAAGAAAAAAAGAAATATATTGAATTTTAAGCATATCACTAAACTTTGTGTGGAATGACATATTTTGCAGTTCTGGCTTTGTTGTATGTGTGTGTGTGTGTGTGTGTTGTTGTTGTTGTTGTTGCTAAGTCACTAAGTCGTGTCAGACTCTTTGTGACCCCATGGACTGCAGCATGCCAGACTTCCCTGTCCTCCACTATCTCCCAGAGTTTACTGAAACTCATGTCCATTGAGTTGGCATGTACATATATATAGACACACACACACACATGTATAATCTTTATCTATTCATTTATCAGATTTCATTGAATCATCTATGTTTTCTGACAGCTTACTGAGCTTCCTTAAAACAACTGTTTTGAAAGATTTAAGGAGCAAATTGCACATCTGCATTACTTTGTGGTCAGTTATTGGAAAATTATTATATCCCTCTGGTGGTGTCATGTTTCCCTGATTTTTCATGTTCCTTGAAGTGTTTCATTGCTCTCTCACATTTCAATATCCAGCATCTCCCCTGGTCTTTACTGACAGGTTTGGGGGAGAAATACCTTCGGTCAGCCCTACTAGGGATCCTGAAGCATTTTCAGAGTCTTTCTATGGATATCCTGGCTCCACACATCTTGTTCCCACTTGGGGGCATTCTTGGGGAGACTGTGTGCAGCTGCTGTCCCAGCCCCTCCCTGACCCATCCCCAGTCATGTTGCAGCACTCCTCAGTTGCAGCACTCTCACTTCTGGGTGAGGTGAGAAGCCATGGGCCTCTCTAGCAGTATCTCCTACAGTGGGAGAATCCAGGGGCTCATTCACAAACTCTCACTTTTTCCCAGTGGGAGAAACCATTGGCCCAGAAGGTCTTGGCACTCAGCTTCTCACCTTGAAGGGGGCTGACATGAATAAAGTGAAATTATTCCTCAATCTCAGATTTGTTTTTCCCCAGTCTTGAGCCAGAGCTTCTCTGCTGAATTCTCAGATTGCCACAAAGTGACTCCCATCCCAAGTGATGTCTGAATTGGTGGTTTTGTAGGGAAGACAGTAGAAAACTCCTAACTGCCAGTCTGCTGATGTCATGCCTCAGTGCTATTTTGTTTTATATTACATGTCTCAATATCTCTCTGAATTGTACAGTTTGTAATTACAACTAAAGCTTACATAATTTTAAGTATCAGCTGAACAGATGCCAAGAATTTTTTTTTTTTTTTTCAAACAGCACAATTCAGGGGTCAGGAATAAATGAAAAAATTGCCCATGGAAGAAGAGCACATTATTTTAGGAAACAGAGACAAATCTATATTTCTTTGACATATCATAATTGGAAAGAAGTCCATGGGGAGAAGTGGAGAAAAGTTGAAATTAACTGAAAAAAGAATGCATTTACCTTTTTCATTTAATTTTAAAAATAAATTGATAACCAAAGTCATTTTTTTTAATTCAACTCTTTTTCTTTGGTTATTTAAAAATAGGATGTGTTATTAAAAATAATTTTATTTAGCAAAATCTACTTGTGTTAGGGCTTCCTAGGTGGCTCAGTAGGTAAAGAATCTACCTGCAATGGAGGAGATACAGGAGAAACTGGTTTGACTCCTGAACTGAGAAGATCTCCTGGAGGAGAGGGTGGCAACTCACTCTAGGATTCTTGGTTAGAAAATCCCATGGACAGCTGAGACTGGCATGCTATCGTCCATAGGTGGCAAAGAATCAGAGACTATTGAAGTGACTGAGCATGGATGCACGCACTTGTGTTAATCTTTATCAATTTCATTAGTTCTGTGTTCATCACAAACGTAATTAAGAAAATAAGACAGGATTTCTTTCTACAATGCTTCAATATCAACACCATTTTTATATAAAATCATGTTAGGTATTTCAAATTCTATTTATTTCTTAACTGCTGTTCAGATAGCATTTCCTCAGCCTTTTCTATGGAGTAAATAATAATTATAGGTAATAAATAATGCCATATATATGAAAAATGTTATTTTAATTTTACAGTAAAGAGACTGAGGCTTGCAGATGTTAAATCACTTTCTCAGTTTAATTTAGTTGAGAAGTGTGTGGGCAAAGATATGCATCCAATTACTTCCCTTTTAGAGTTCAAACTTCCACATATTTGTGATAGCCATAGTGATGCATATACTTTATGTTAGATATTTAGGGTAGTCTTTTATCTTTTTGGAATTCATCAGTTATAAAACTTGGCAGACCCTTGTGGTTTTCAAACCATATTAAAGAAACATAGAACTTGGGCACAATATATCTATATTGTTTATACTGCATTACAGTAAAAACAGGTATTAAGTTTCTTTCAGTTGCCATTATTCCATTCATATAAAATATATGTGTTTATATATGGAGGTCAATATGTAATGAAATTTGGATTAGGAGAGTGGATATGAATGTACTTATTGTTGTTGATTCTAATTGTATTTTGATTAATGTTATAAACAAATCAAAGGTAACAAGCGTGCTGACTAACATTACATATTTTAAAATATATAGTATTACATATTCAGCTTAGAGAAAGAAAAAAGAGAATGAGAGAGACAGAGAAGAGGTAAATTTACCTTTTTTCTAACCAAAAAAGGAAAAAAAATTCAGTGTTCTAATTTTTTTTTTCTGTTACACTCACACATATATGCTAATCTGGTAAATACCTCTACATTTGATTGTATTATATGGCAGGTTGAAAGAGAATTTATTCTGTTTCTACCTGGTCTGGTCATATTCATCTAAACTCTAGGTGAACCTCACCTGAGCTATTTTGTTGCTTTGTTACAGGTTTCTACTTGAAGTTTCCACAGCCCACTGCTTGATGGTCAAAGAAATAACCCTGATCCAGAGCCAGAAGACTTTCTTATTGTTCACTGGCCCTCTGAAGATTCATCTTTCTCTATGTGGGTTCATAGAAATCTCGTCTCAACAATTGCAACCTTCTGACTACGTAGTGAATTTATACTGAATGCTGACATACTTGGGAATATAACTAGATCTCAGAGGCAATATCTACAGACCTATAAAAGAAACACATGAGGTTGAAATTCAAAGTGTTTGCACTCACCCACAGCTCTAGGCACTTATAAGACCATAGATCATAATGCTTAACTATACAATCTTGAGAGCTTAGTGTCAGTACTGACAGACAGAAAAAAAAAAAAAAAAAATCCATGTTGATAACAGCAGTGTGGAAATAAAAAATAGAATATCTTGTTTATTCCCGTGACAATTTTTGGATGATTACAATGGTTCTTTGGAAGAGGCACATAATATCATATTTGTCCATTCTGCAGTGATTTCTAGCTAAACTTTGAATTTTCTCTATATTTAGTGAGTCCATGGAAGAATAATTTAAAACAATGGTTTTTATTTTAATAGAGAAGGGTGCATACAGAAATATTTATTTTATTATGAATATGAATTGTCTAATAAATTCTAGCTGTACAAAGAATGGAACACAACATTTCTTTGTGAGTCATTCTCTCTCTCAAGGAAAAATTATGTTGGATTATTTAATTTCATGTTGGCTTAGCCCAGTAGTAATAAGCTGAGGACATGTGCCTTATTAAGAACCAGTATAATTATATGTGTAAGCACAGAGATATTCCTTTAAGAAATCTGCAGCCCAGCATAGACACATGCAGAAACTTGTTATCAGGGACTTGAAAAAATTAGGGTTCACTCCTTTCTGTTGGCTGGTACTCATTTTCAAGGTTAGCAATGAAGCAAAACTTTTAGAGCATTATGCTATAGGCCAGAGTTTTGCCAAGAGAACACACTGGTCATAGCAAACACCCTCTTTAACAACACAAGAGAAAACTCTACACCTGGACATCACCAGATGGTCAACACCAAAATAGATTGATTATATTTTTTGCAGCCAAAAATGGAGAATCTCTATACAGTCAGCAAAAATAAGACTGGGAGCTGACTGTGGCTCACATCATGAACTTCTTATTGCCAAAATCAGACTGAAATTGAAGAAAGTAGGGAAAACCACTAGACCATTCAGGTATGATCTAAATCAAATCCCTTATGATTATACAGTGGAAGTGACAAATACATTCAAGGGATTAGATCTGATAGAGTGCCTGAAGAACTATGGTCAGAGGTTCATGACATTGTAGAGGAGACAGGGATCAAGACCATCCCCAAGGGAAAAAAAAATGCAACAAAGCAAAAGGCTGTCTGAGGAGGCCTTACAGATAGCTGTGAAAGGAAGAGAAAAAAAAAAGCAAAGGAGAAAAGGAAAGATATACCCATTTGAATGCAGAGGTCCAAAGAATAGCAAGGAAAGATAAGAAAGCCTTCCTCAGTGATAAGTGCAAGGAAATAGAGGAAAACAATAGAATGGGAAAGACTAGAGATCTCTTCAAGAAACTTAAAGATACCAAGGGAACATTTCATGCAAAGATGGGCTCGATAAAGGACAGAAATGGTATGGACCTAACAGAAGCAGAGGATATTAAGAAGAGGTGGGAAGAATACACAGATGAGCTATACAAAAAATGTCTTCATGACCTAGATAATCACGATGGTATGATCACTCACCTAGAGCCAGACATCATGGAATGTGAGGTCAAGTGGGCCTTAGGAAGCATCACTACGAACAAAGCTAGTGGAGATGATGGAATACCAGGCGAGCTATTTCAAATCCTGGAAGATGATGCTGTGAAAGTGCTGCACTCAGTATTGGCCATGGGACTAGAAAAGGTCAGTTTTCCTTCCAATCCCAAAGAAAGGCAATGCCAAAGAATGCTCAAACTACTACACAATTGCACTCATCTCACACACTAGTAAAGTAATGCTCAAAATTCTCCAAGACAGGCTTCAATAGTATGTGAAACATGAACTTCCAGATGTTCAGTGGATTTAGAAAAGGCAGAGGAACCAGAGATCAAATTGCCAACATCATTACATCATCAAAAAAGCAAGAGTTCCAGAAAAACTCTTTCAGCTTTATTGACTATGCCAAAGCCTTTGACTGTGTGGATCACAACAAACTGTGGAAAATTCTTCAAGAGATGAGAATACCAGACCACCTGACCTGCCTCTTGAGAAATCTGTATGCAGGTCAGGAAGAAACAGTTAGAACTGGACATGGAACAACAGACTGGTTCCAAATAGGAAAAGGAGTACTTGAAGGCTGTATATTGTCACCCTGCTTATTTAACTTATATGTAGAGTACATCATGAGAAACGCTGGACTGGAAGAAGCACAAGCTGGAGTCAAGGTTGCCAGGAGAAATATCAATAACCTCAGATATGCAGATGACACGACCCTTATGGCAGAAAGTGAAGAGGAACTAAAAAGCCTCTTGATGAAAGTGAAAGTGAGAGTGAAAAAGTTGGCTTAAAATTCAATATTCAGAAAACAAAGATCATGGCATCCAGTCTCATCACTTCATGGGAAACAGATGGGGAAACAGTGGAAACAGTGTCAGACTTTATTTTTTTGGGCTCCAAAATCACTGCAGATGGTGATTGCAGCCATGAAATTAAAAGACGCTTACTCTTTGGAAGGAAAGTAATGACCAACCTAGATAGCATATTCAAAAGCAGAGACATTCCTTTGCCAACAAAGGTCCGTCTAGTTAATGCTATGGTTTTTCCTGTGGTCATGTATGGATGTGAGAGTTGGACTGTGAAGAAGGCTGAGCGCCGAAGAATTGATGCTTTTGAACTGTGGTGTTGGAGAAGACTCTTGAGAGTCCCTTGGACTGCAAGGAGATCCAACCAATCCATTCTGAAGATCAGCCCTGGGATTTCTTTGGAAGGAATGATGCTAAAGCTGAAACTCCAGTACTTTGGCCACCTCATGCGAAGAGTTGACTCACTGAAAAGACTCTGATGCTGGGAGGGATTGGGGGCAGGAGGAGAAAGGGACGACAGAAGATGAGATGGCTGGATGGCATCACTGACTTGATGGACGTGAGTCTGAGTGAACTCTGAGAGTTGGTGATGCACAGGGAGGCCTGGCGTGTTGCGATTCATGGGGTCGCAAGAGTTGGACACGACTGAGTGACTGAACTGAACTGAACTGAACTGAGTACATCATGAGAAATGCTGGACTGGATGAAGCACAAGCTGGAATCAAGATTGCTGGTGAAAATATCAATAACTTCAGATATGCAGATGAAACCATTCTTATGGCAGAAAGTGAAGAAGAACTAAAGAGCCTCTTGATGAAATTGACAGAGGAGAGTGAAAAAGTTGGCTTAAAACTCGACATTCAGAAAACTAGATCATGGCACGTAGTCCCATCACTTCATGTTAAATAGATAGGGAAACAGTGGAAACAGTGACAGAGGACTGCAGGCATGAAATTAAAAGATGCTTGCTCTTTGGAAAAATGTTATGACCAATCTAGACAGCATTTTAAAAAGCAGAGACATCATTTTGCCAACAAAGATCTGTCTAGTCAAGGCTATGGTTTTTCCAGTAGTCATGTATGGTTGTGAGAGCTGGACTGTAAAGAAAGCTGAGCACTGAAGAATTTATACTTTTGAACTGTGGTGTTGGAGAAGACTCTTGAGAGTCCCTTGGACTGCATGGAGATCCAACCAGTCCATCGTAAAGGAGATCAGTCCTGGTGTTCATTGGAAGGACTGATGCTAAAGCTGAAACTCCAATACTTTGGCCACCTAATGCAAAGAACTGACTCACTGGAAAAGATCCTGATGCTGGGGAAGATTGGAAGCAGAAAGAGAAGGGGCCAACAGAGGATGAGATGGTTAGGTGGCATCACTGACTCAGTGGACAAGCTTGGGTAAACTGCAGGAGTTGGTGATGGACAGGGAGGCCTGACATGCTGCAGTCCATGGGGTTGCAAAGAGTTGGACACCACTGATTGACTGAACTGAACTGAACTGAAGTATAGATCACCTTAGGATTATTTGATAATATTTATATTTTAACCACTGCTTTAGTTCTCTGCTTTTAGGCTGTCCTTTTGTTTTCTATTTCTGAATAGATCTCAACCCCACCTTTCCCAACAGTGTATGTGGAAGATATTTACTGCAAGGTGATATTTATTCTGACTCCCTTCATGTCTCTTAGGGTAGACATCATAGGCCATGGGGAGGTCCACTCATGGCTCCATTACTGTATTTGAGGCTTTTAATATGAACTTGTCTGGCTATGGTTTTTCATAGCAACTCTCACAGCAAGTCAATACATTTGTGGACAAATTGACTCACAGAAAATTTGTAAATATTATTAATGAAGGGAAATTTGCTTTCAGAGTTTGGTGTGACTTGAGATAAGTAAGTGACAGTAATAGCTTTTTTCCCCTCCATCATTGTTTTTGTGTTTTAAGAAAGAAAGGCTAGAAAAGGATTGATAGGAGGAAAGAAAGAAGGAAAGGAGTAAAGAGAAAGATTAAATGTGGGGTGAGGATTAAGGGGCTTACAGGAATGGAAAATTGCAAATGATAAAGTTTACTGTTACACTGAGTAGCATGAACTAAAGGAGCATATCAATTCAGTTGAGTTCAGCTAGTATGTTTTGACAGATTTAATATTTCAGGTCAATATCTTGGACCATAAGATCTGAGTATCCATCTAAAAGTTGTAAGGCAGCCAAAAGTTATATCAACTTTGGTGGTTATATTTCATTGTTATATGAGCAGAACAATTACAGGGCTATGAAGATAAATTACTAAGAATTCTTATAATAAACTCTTCTCTGTTTGCCCATGTGGCATGTACTTTTGATTTGTGTGATATGGCTTCTTTTCTCAGGAATCCTACAAAGGGTTCCCAATGTGCCTGACAGAAGTAGTGACTGAGATGACTTGCAGTCTTGTGAGTAAAGTGGTGACATCAACATCAGTAGATGAGATACGCCAAGGTTTTGTCACATTACCAAACACATGTAGTAAAACAGAGTCTGACATTTATCGTCTATTTGAATTAACATCTCACTAAAAAGTTTCCATATACTTTGTTACTTAATTTATATATAGTTGTGAATTAGGGCTTCACTAGTGGCTCAGATGGTAAAGAATCTGCCCGCAATGCAGGAGACCTGAATTTGATTCCTGGGTCAGGAAGATCACCTGGAGAAGGGAATCTGGAATCACCTGGAACCCACTTCAGTATTCTTTCTTGGAGAATCCCACGGACAGAGAAGCCTGATGGGCTATAGTCCATGGGGTTGCAGAGCGTCAGACACGGCTGAGTGACTAAGACACAAGTTTAAATTAATTGACACAGTGTCTCTCTAGTGCTGAGCATAATATTTGATGCATGAAAACAAATATTTATCTATGAATTTCTATTGGTCTTAGCATGTATCATAAGTATGTTCTGCAAGAGAAGAAATTGAAACTCAAAAAGTTCAAGTAAATTTCCCTTAGGGCATACTGCAAATGCAACTGTTTATGGTTATAATTTTCAATGAATTGTACTAGATAATTCTCTCTAATTAGATAGCCTCTTTTATGTAGTATTCTTGTGAAATGGTGGGAAAATATTTTAGAATGTCAAAAAGTTTTCCTTTTATTTTCCTTTCGTGACTAGCATGATATTAGGATTCTTCTTTGAGGGAAAGATTCTATGGTTCAGAGATTTATAATAAAGATATATTTACATTAATATGGCCATCTATCAAGCAGTAGTTCATGGTGATGCTTATCAGGTAGTGTGCAAGCATGGCTTACATATGACTTGTTTTCTATCATGCAGCACATTGACAGAATCATCTAGAAAAATGAATTCAGAGTCTAAAAATTTGGTTAGAAGAGAGAGAGAGCATTACAGTACATGACAGATTGGCACTTTGGTTCAAGCAGGAGATTGATTGACCTATAGATTTTGCTCAAAACGTTAATGTACAATGCTGCAGGCAGAGAGAAGCATTAAGTTATCAAGATGGATGGGCAGGGAGTACTTCTTTTCCTTGGTCCTACTTTCTTCAAGATAAATATAGTAGTGGAGAGACAAAAAGAACAGTGGGCATTGAGCAGTTCCAGAAAGCTGAATTTGTCAGCTTTGAGTTAACAGAACATAGAGGCAGAGTTCTTAAGCTCTTTTTTTTTTTTTCCTTTTTGTATCTGAAAATACAGTCTATGCTATATATATTGTTTATCTTATAGCATAAATAATTTGTTTTTTTTTTAACATACTCATCTCTTCATCACTATTCAGTTAATATTTGGTTAGTTCTCCCTTCCATTATAACCAGTTAATAATTAAAAAAAAATTGTTTAACTTTCTTAGGAAGAGTCAGTTCTTACATGGGCACATATTCAGTAGTTAATAAATTCTACCCAGTGTTATTTTGAAGTTCAGTTCAGTTCAGTTCAGTCGCTCAGTCGTGTCTGACTCTTTGCGACCCCATGAACCGCAGCATGCTAGGCCTCCCTGTCCATCGCCAACTCCTGGAGTTTACTCAAACTTATGTCATTGAGTCAGTGATGTCATCCAACCATCTCATCCTCTATCGTCCCCTTCTCCTCTTGCCCCCAATCCCTTCCAGCATCAGAGTCTTTTCCAGTGAGTCAACTCTTCACATGAGGTGGCCAAAGTATTGGCGTTCCAGCTTTAGCATCAGTCCTTCCAATGAAAACCCAGGACTGATCTCCTTTAGAATGGACTGGTTGGATCTCCTTGCAGTCCAAGGGACTCTCAAGAGTCTTCTCCAAACCACAGTTCAAAAGCATCAATTCTTCGGTGTTATCTCAGTATAGATAAAATTAGTATACCTATAACTATATTAAGTTTTTGAATTAATCATATATATTATATATATATATATGTTGAACTAATCATATATATATATACATATATATATGTATATATATATTACTTACATAAAAGTAGTTGAATATAAATCACTGTCTACCAGAGACTAGGTCTGTTGTATTTCCTCTACAAGTACTTTGGTCTCTTCTATCAGTTCTCCATTGTCACAACAGTGTTGAATATCAAAGCATTATGAACAGAGTGGCTTAACTGGTTGAAATTGTTACTCATGAGTCTATGGATAATCTAGACTTTCCCTCTGGTCTCATTTGGGCTAATTCATATATTAGCAGTCAGCTAGAGGTCACACAGGTGACTTCTAAACCTGGTTGGAGTTTCTTATCTGGTGGCGGATAGGTAAAGTGTCATGTATAACCTCAGCTTTTCTAGTCATTTCATCAGGCTACCCCAAGTGTTTTCTCATGGTTAAAGAGAGTAGAAGTGTAAATGTTTCTTTAGGCATTTATCTGAGAAACTGTCACACTAATGCTTCTGCCATGTTCTATCAGTCAAATCCATTTACAAAGCATACCGGATTCAAGGGAGCAGGGATAGACTTCATCTCTTGAAGGGAGACGACTAAGTCACATTGCAAAAATAGATTCAGAGAGAAGTGACAGATGGGGGGAAATTTGTAATCAATATGCCATGTTGACACCCTCTTTTCTCATTTGGCTATTTAAGAATGGTCATAGTGGGCGTCTTTATCATATCTCAGTTCTCTAAAATGAGAGTCCCTTGGACTGCAAGGAGATCAAACCGGTCAATCCTGAAGGAAATCAGTCCTGATATTGATTGGAAGGACAGATGCTGAAGCTCCAATACTTTGGCCATCTGATGTGCAGAACTGACTCATTAGAAAAGACCCTGATGCTGGGAAAGATTGAAGGCAGGAGGAGAAGGGGACAATAGAGGATGAGATGGTTGGATGGCATCATCAACTCAATGCACATGAGTTTGAGCAAGTTCTGGGAGTTGGTGATGGACAGGGAAACCTGGAGTGCTGCTGTCCCTGGGGTTGCAAAGAGTTGTACACTACTGAGCAACTAAACTGAACTGAACTGAAAATAAAGATATTAACCTTTCACCAACAGGAAATTTTTTGATATACTTTAAAAAAGTAACCTTTATAACATTAAGAACATTTCTATTTATTTCTATTTGTGAAGTGATTTTTGTCATTAACATTAATGGAGTTTACCAAAGAAATGATTCTTCCACAATATATTTTGATGGTGGTATGATTTTTCTTTCTTCTTCTTGTGGAATTAATTATGCTATTTAAATTATTTAATATTAAATCTCTTTCATTATCTGCATTAATATTCTATTGCTGCCACAGATTTAGCAGCTTACACAATGCACATTTATTATCTTGCAATTCTATAGGTCAGAAGCCCATCACATATGCTAAAATAAAGGTATCTGCAAGATTGCATTTTATTCTGCATGTTTTAATGGAGGGTTTGTTTCCCCCCATGGGGAGGATAGGTTTCCTTGATAATTCAGGTTATTGGCAAAATTCAGTGCCCTGATTTAGAGTATATTTTCCTATTTTTTTTTTCAAATTATCTGATGATGGCTATTCTCAGTTTCTAGAGATCAATACACATTCTTTGGCTCCTGTCTCCTCTTCTTCATTTTCAAAGCCATTAACTACAGGTAAAGTTCACCGACTCGATGGACGTGAGTTTGAGTGAACTCCGGGAGTTGGTGATGGACAGGGAGGCCTGGTGTGCTGCAATTCATGAGGTCGCAAAGAGTCAGACACGACTGAGCGACTGAACTGAACTGAAAGTTCTCTCATATCACATGTCTCTGAGACAGCCAAGGATGGTTCTCTGCTTTAAAAGATCTATGTGATTAAATTGAATGATACTCCTGTAGTCTAGGAAAATTTCTTCATCTCAAAATCCCTAACTATAATATTATCTATAAAGTACTTTTTGCCATATTAAGGTAACATAATTCACAGAATCAGTTTCTGTAATATATCTCCTACTACTGACCCTACTGATGCTGAAGCTGAAACTCCAATACTTTGGCCACCTGATGAAAGAACTGGCTCATTGGAAAACACCCTGATCCTGGGAAAGATTGACGGCGGGAGGAGAAAGGGACAACAGAGGATGAGATGGTTGGATGGCATCACTGACTCAATGGACATGAATTTGAGTAAATTTCAGGAATTGGTGATGGACAGGGAGGCCTGGCGTGCTGCAGTCCATGGGGTTACAAAGAGTTGGACACAACTGAGTGACTGAATTGAACTGAACTGAACTGACCTGGATCCTTCTGTCTCCCTCTTATAAGGACCCTTGTGATTACATTGGTTCTACCTGGATAACCCCAAACTAATCTCCTGAATCTCTAAAATCTTTTGATTAATCACATCTGCAAAATCCTAGGTTCTGGGAATTAGGAATGAATATCTTTAGGAAGACATTGTTTTGTCTACTGCTTTTTCCTACAACCAATGCATTTGTTCATAATGCATTGTTCTGCTAAAATATTTTGTTTGGGATTTTGCATCTGTAGTTTTATGAGAGACATTGGTATAAATTTTATTTCTTGTGATGTATTTTCAGGTTTGTTATCAAAGTAAACTGATTTTATAAAAGAAGTTGGTGGCTCAGACAGTAACGAATCTCCCTGTAATGCAGGAGACCTGGGTTCAATCCAGGGGTTGGGAAGATCCCCTTGAGAAGGGAATGGCAACCCACTCCAGTATTCTTACCTGGGAAATCCCATGGACAGAGGAGCCTGGCAGGCTACAGTCCATGAGGTCACAAGGAGTCAGACACAACGGGCTCTGGGAGAGTCTTTTGTATAATGTGTATAATTTATTTTCTAAATGTTTATATCCAAACATTTTATAGTAATTAATAAGATCATTTTAAAGTACAAATCTAATATATGTGAAATGATACTATCACTCTTTTTTTGTCAGTTTTCATGAATTGTGTTTTTCTGGGGACTTTAAATGTTTAAATTAGTTGAAATTTGAGTTTTCAAGCAGTAGTTTTATTTTCATATTTTTGGTAATATCTCATTTATCATTCTTGGTGTGGGTTATTTGTGCCTCTTTTTCTTCTTTAATTTTGTTCAATATCCAGATCATTTATTTTTTATCATTTTAGAGAAAATTCTCTGATTTAAATCCTTTGAAATTCTTAAGAATTTTAACTCAATTTTAAAATTAAATTAACATTTACTTTTAATAATTTAAAGTATTAAATAATTTAAATTATTAATAAATTAAAATTAAATTTAAAATAATTTAAACTATTAAATTTGATGAATTAATAATTGATTTAAATTAATTTTTAATTTTAATTTTTAACTCAAGAATTTTTAAGTCTTTTAAACTCAATATATGATTAATTTTGCTAATTATCCTAGTCCCATTAAAAATTTGAAGTATTTTGCTGTTTGGTGTTTTATATACACCAATTAGTGCCAAATTTTCTATTCATGCTCTTCACTTCTAACTACTTACTGATTTTTGGTATTTTTAGCCTATCATTTACTATAAAGTATGTGTTGAAACACTTCTTTCAGAGTATAGATTTGTCTATGTAAACTTTTATTTCTGTTAATTTGCCTTTTAGATAATTTAACATTACCTAAATTAAAATCTAGCCACTCCCTGTTGGTCAGTGGTAAAGAATATGCCTGCAATGCAGGAGACTGGAGTTCAATCCCTGGGTTAGGAAGATCCCCTGGAGAAGGAAATGACTACCCGCTCCAGTGTTCTTACCTGGGAAAACCCATGGACAAAGGAGCCTCATTTGATTTTCCTAGAGGGTTGCCAGATTTATCACTAGACATGTTCCTCTTTAATTATATTTCTTGCCATCCCCCAAGCATTTATATTTAGAAAATGTAAAAATCTAGGGAACATTCATGTAAGCAGTGAAAGCAATTCAGTGTTTTATTTCCTGTACTAAACTCATGCTCATAGGATTACATACTAAAGCAGATTTTCAACTAATGACACCTTTATACCTTTTATTTTAATTATTGATCCATTTTCCTCTTTGTATCTCCTGAAGATATTCAGTTATTGAAAACTAGAGAGACAACAACCTGATTTTCAGGTTAAGTTCATCCAGGTGAAAAAGAACATAAGACATCTGGACATCCAAATCCTTTTGCATTGTTAAAAAATCTATCATATTGCAGAAAAATCACATACCAGATGTAGCATTAAATATCTCCTTAAATCTAATCCCTCCTGGCCTCTTATCTTATTTATATCCTCCATACCAGTAAAGCTTCATTCTTTCTTTCTGAGAGGCTAGAGTGCTAGGTATATATAAGGGAAGGATTTTTGTAGTTTGTATTTGAAAGTGGGTGTGAGTGATAGCTACTAAGATGAAGAGATGCTAAGTGGTAAATGACTGATTTATTTATAACTGGATAATTTCCATTAAAAGAAAGTTCATTTTTTTAGAGTAATGCTCACTGATCTTGATTCTGCCTCTCAGATTTCAAACAAGGCATGTTTTCTTTTATCTTTTTACTTTTGACCCTTCCCCCATTTATCCCACCTCCAGTCTCCATCTCTGACACCTACCAATCTGTTTCGTTATCTATGAACTTGTTTTTTGTTTGTTTTGAATACCACATATAAGAAAATTATATAGTATTTGTCTTACTCTGACTTATTTCACTTAGCATAACGCTTTCAAGGTCCATCTATATCTGTCACAAATGGCAAGATTTATTCTTTTTTAATGGCTGAAAAATAGTTCATTGTGATCTATCTTTATATGTTTATCTATATCTATATCTTATACTTTCTTCATTAATCAATGGGCAGTTAGTTTGTTCCCATATTGTTTTTTATAAACAATGCTATAATTAACATGGGGGTGCATATATATCTTTTTTAGTGGAAGTTTTCATTTTCTTTAAATAAGTGACCTGAAGTGGAATAGCTGGATCATATGGTAGTTCTATTCTTATTTTTTTGAGGAAACTCCACAGTATTTTCCATAATGGCTGAATCAATTTACATTCCCATCAGTTTTATACAATTAAATGTTGCCTTTTCTACATTCCTGCCAATACTTATTATCCCTTGTCTTTTGATAATAGCCATGTTTCCATGGGTGAGGTGATATCTCGCTGTGGTTTTGATTTGCAGTTCCCTGATGATTAATGATGTTGAGGATCTTTTCATGTACCTGTTGGCCATCTGTATGCCATTGGGAAAATGTTTCTTCAGATTTTCTATCAGATTTTTAATTACTTTTTCTTTTTTGCTATCTAGTTGTATGAGTTCTTTACATATTTTGAATTATTAACCTCTTATCAGATATATGATTTGAAAATATTTCTCCCATTCAGTTGGTTGCCTTTTCATTTTGTTGAATTTTGTTTGTTTGTTTTACAGAAGCATTTAGGATGATGTAGTCCCACTTGTTTTTGTTGCTTTTGTTTTTGGTATCAGATTAAAGACAAAAATATGTCATCCTTAAGACCTACGTCAAGCAACTTAGCATTTATGTTTGCTTCTAGAAATTTTATGGTTTCAGGACTTAATTTCAAGTCTTTTATTCATCTTGAATTAATTTTAGTGTATGGTGTAAGATAGGGGTACAATTTCACTCCCTTGCATATGGCTGTCCAAATTTTTAACACCATTTATGGAAAAGAATCTCCCTCTCCCATTGTATAATATTATCTCCTTTGTCATAAATTAATTCATCATGTATGTGTGAGCTTGCTTCTGGTCTCTCTGTTGCATTGATCTACATATTTTTTATGCTTATGTAATATGCTTTAATTATTATAACTTTGTAGTCTAGTTTCAAATCAGGGAGCATCATGCTTCCAGCTTTGTTTTTTATTTTCAAGATTAATTTGGCTGTTCAGAGTTTTTATGCTTTCATCCAAATTTTAACATTATTTGTTATATTTCTTTGAAATATCTCACTGAAATTTTCATAATAGTGCTTCTTAATGTCTAATTTTTTTGTCTAACAATAATCTAGGTAATGTAGGTTGAATATCCAGGTTTAAGTGAGGAGACTTTCAAAAGATACATGAATATGTAATGAAAATAATCAAAATTTGTTGCTTTCTGCAGATCTCCTCTTTCTGAACAAATTTACTTTACAGTTGATGTGTAGGATACCTAGCCTATGTTCAGATTCTTGGATATTATTGTGCAGAACAGGGAAAAAAAGGAAATGAACTACTGTTTAAGTGAGGCCTAATTACATCATTTGAGAGAAATGATCAGAGAGGGAAATGGAAAACTGAGGAAATATTGCTAACATCACTTGCTTTTGTCTAAGAAATTTTTTAGGTGAACATATATGATAACTACACATTCTTCCACTTTTGCTATGTTCTAGTTTAAGTACTAGAACATATTTTGACTTATTTTAAAAGTTTTTAGACTCGTTTACTATTCCTTTAATAAAGGAAACACTCAAAGGAATGAAGTTGTTAAAATCTAGTTTCATGAAAACATGTCAAAATCTGTTTCTCTTTTAATGTCAGTTTCCCTTGCCTGATGCCAATGGCAAGAGCTAAAAAAAAAAAAAAAAAATTGCTGACATGAAACCAGTGAAAGAAAAATGATGTCTTATGCTGTTATATATGCTTTTAGACAGTGATAGGTCAGGTATATGATAGAAAGGGATGAAAAGGTAATAATTATTAAGGTAAATATTTTATCAAATAAATTATTTTTTATAAATAATGGAGGAAACTAATAAGTTACTGTGAGGTTCAAATGCTTTTTTAATATAAGTAAATGTCTACTTAAAATTGCAGTATGGTATATATTACATCATCAGGTTGATAGTTCATAAATTTTGGGGAAATTACATTCCTATAACAAGGGTAATATTTTATTTCTATTTAAAAAAATATTTTGTCCTTTTGACAGTTGCCCAGATTCCAAAGTGAAGCAGAGGTTTCAACTAATGTTTTGATTCATAATGATAATTTTGTTGATCTCTGGGAGCAACAGATAAATATTTTAAACCTGGCAAAATGAGGAAGTTTAATTGGACATCAGCACTTCTGTTTTAATCTATTGCTATCCTCATTTTCCTATAATTCTTAATTTGATTGTCAAATCCATAATTAAAAAGGAACCACATATTTAATTTTAAACACTATTATTTTAAGTGAAAAACAACATTTGCAAAAAAGAAAAAAAAATCTTTGTCTTACAGACATAAAGAATTTTTTCCAAGTAGAAATGACAATCAGGATGCAAAAATATATAATCACTCTAAAATTATAAACTGACTATGGAATCTTGTACTTTTCACTATTCAACGAAAATAGTTTCTTCTTCCTTCACTAAAACAACGGATGATAAAACAGAGAGATTCACTGACAATGTAGTAATTTCATGTCTGTGTTTCCTCTCTGCAATTGGGTGGTGGTACTTAGGTGGAAGAAACAATTTCTTCACCTGACAAGACATAAGCTCTTATTAACTTTGTTCCATGTCTTTTATTGAGGTCTACTTAGAAAGATACTTTAGTGTGTGTGCTGTTAAATTCCATGTGGCTGACTAGGTAACAAATAGAAAAGATAGAAGCCCAGGGCCACAGAGGATTGCAGTTGTCAGCATGGTGATAAGCTAGTGCTTTATCATCAGAAACTAAAAAGTACTTAAATGATACTGGCTGCAGTTGTGGTCATAATTTATTGGCCCCAAGCAACCGTGTGTGTCCATGCCCCTACCTTCCTAATCTCAGTTTCTGTTCTGCTGGAGTCTGCATTATAAAACTCTGGTTTTATATATGGTGATCCTCTTGCATGTAGCTTTTATTTCTCTAACATCAGAAGAATCAGAAAGAACATGTGGCTTAAAATGTAAGAAAAACAAACATAAGGGGAAAAAGTTAAAGTTAGTACAAATAAAAGGCTACTACAAAGAATGTGGACAGATGATAATCCCTATGGAAATTTGGAGGTTAGTGGGCCTGAAGCAAGACGATAGAGCAGATGCTTTCAAGTAAGAATTCACTTTCGGTTTGCAACATGAATGACTTAGAAAGGGTCATCTGAAAATGTTTTATTTATCTATAAAGTACATTCTCTAAAAAGAATTGATTTTGCAATCCATTTCTACTAGGTCAGGAAAAGTTTAATAGATTGAAATTGTTTAAAAATAGGTTTTTAAAGAAATATTTTTAACCTCCTAAGACAATAGCAACTAGAAAGAACTGATTTTTGACAGTCAGCCAAGTCCTTTTGCCCCCTGTCCTAAAACTGCCAGTGAAGAAGGAAACTTCTGAAAAACAAGGAAAGAAACAGAAAAATATTTCTTCCACGGATAGTTTTTCTATGATGACTCTGCCCCAGTGTATTTGTTCCTATCCCTATTCTCCAGGCCAGAATACTAGAGTGGGTAGCCTTTCTCTCCTCCAGGAGATCTCCCCAACCCAGGGATTGGACCCAGGTCTCCCACAATGCAGGTGGATTCTGTACCAACTGAGCCACAAGGAAAGCCCAAGAATCCTGGAGTGGGTAGCCTATTCCCTCTCCAGTGGATCTTCCTGACCCAGGAATTGAACCAACATGGATAAACTTCAAAAACATTATGCTGATTGAAAGAGGACTTTTGACTAAAAAGATTCTCAACTTAAGAGCTGCAAGTTAAGTTTTATCTGGGACAAAATGAGGAATGCAGCCTGGGAGTCAGCCTCTCAAAAAGCTCTGAGAGACTGCTCCAAAGTGGCAGTGGAGGGAGGTCAGTTTTGGTGAAGGGAGAGTTCAGTACCATTAAGCACTCATTTTACAAAAGGTATTTTGTTAGTCATGAGGATCTGATGTCACCATGAAGGGATTTAGTGCTTCTCTAGATATGAGGAGATGTAAGGATTGAGAACATAAAATCTGTTCCTGGAAACATCCGACTATCTAAAGACCTGTCCCACCAGATTCCCTGGAGAACAGTGTGCTTCACTGCACCCTGCACTCCCTCAGGAATTGTTGAAGGTGGACAGGTATAGCAGCATGGGATTCAGTCTCTGTAGAGGCAGATGGCAAATGCCTTTATTGTTTAGTCCTTGGAAATGCTGGGTAAGTGCCAATTTGTAGTTGACAAGCCTAATGCAAAAGCTCACATATTGTATGACTTCACTAGCATGAAAAATGCAGACTAGGTAAATGAACAGAGATAGCGGTAAGGGAATGTGGAGTTACTGCATAAGGGTACAGAGTTTCTATCTGGGGTGATGAAAGTGTTCTGGCTCTAGATAGTGATGATAGGGTAAAGCAGAGTGAATGGAGTTAATGCTAATGAATTGTAAAATTAAAATTTTAAATAAAAAAATGCCACAAAATACAATGATCAAGAACATAGACATTAGAGTTGATTATTTCAATAAGAACATGTTTAAAACATGGAGTTAATTGTAAGGCATACTTGAGTGTGCTGTGAACGAAATAGTCTTGATCACTCCCAGGATGACACACTCCCTGATAGAACTTCTTATTTTAAGACACAGAAACAAAGGGTCTGAAGTCATAGATCAGGTTGTCCTAGAGAGAGATACAAGATGGAGATTTACAGACAAGTAGAGTTATTAGAGTGCTCACAAAAACTACCTGTAATGGAGTGAGGGAAGCTGGATTTACCAGAGAAAGCAGGAAGAAGCAAGACAGACTTTGAGGTGTCTTTTAGAGAAGTCCCAACTGGAGGCTTAGGATAGGATAGGAGGCATAGGATAAAGCCTTCGTTCTATTGTTTCTGCATCCCTAGATGTAAGCTGTTCCCAAGGAGAAATCGAGGCAGCTCCCTTTGAGAAATGGCTATTTCTTGGGAAGATGTGGGAAATGAGTCATTAATTAGCTACAGTCCCACTTATGATCTCTTTTTCCTTGATTTCTTTTAGTTGTGTTGATTGAGCCTCCATACCCTTATTAGTTTCCCATTTTAACTCTCCCTAGAGGCTCATGCTCTATTAAGCCTCTCCATAGTTCCCTGCTGCTCAGACTTCACTAGCTTCCACTCCAAGTTTGCCTTTCATTATCATAATTCCACATAGTTGTTTTTTTTTTTTTTAATCTGGACCTAGCGTCTATTATTTGGGACCCATCATCACTAGTGCTAACAGAGACCCCAGTTCTATAATAGCATCATACACCAAAACCCAGCACAAAAAGTTAGCCACCAGTGAGCTTCTCAATGGGCTTCCCTGGTGGCTCAGACGGTAAAGCGTCTTCCTGTAGTTCAGGAGACCCAGGTTCGATCCCTGGGTTGAGAAGATGCCCTGGAGAAGGAAATGGCAACCCACTCCAGTACTCTTGCCTGGAAAACTCCATAGACTGAGGAGCCTGGTAGGCTACAGTCCATGGGATCGCAAAGAGTCGGACACGACTGAGAGACTTCACATTGAGGTTTTTGTTTTTTTTTTTTAAAGATGTTGGAGCCCACTTCCCCAGCCCATTCTTTTTTTTTTTTAGATTGAAACTACAGTTGATTTAGAAAAAATAAGGGTCATTTGACTATTTTCTAGGGTGGTTTTGATGATATTTACAGTTAATTTATTAGCATATGAAGTTCTTGAGGGCATATAACTTATATAATATTATATATATATATATATTATATATAATACATCCAGACATCTATCAAAAATAAGTCATAAATAATATATTCAAAATGTTTGTCTGAATAATAGTCCTCCATGTTTGACATTGAGTGTGTTAATGTAAATTGAGATGAGCCTGATTTTCTTAATTTCCTCCCTCCCTCCCTTCCTTTCTTCCTTCCCTCTTCATCTCTTCCTCTTCCCCTCCTTTCACCCACTATCCTAGTTTGATTTCTCTCTCTTTCAATATTGTTCAGATATATGGTTACTTTATGAAAATTCTTGTTTAGATTTTTATTTAGCTTTATTTGAACCTATATTTTTGATACATTTATTGAAGAATTGGCTAATTCAGAAAAACTTAAAAAGCATACTATTTAACCATGGAGGAAAAAAAAAGGTTTATATCAATTAAAAAAAATTGAGATTAGAGTATGAAAAAGAAAAAGAGTAACTTTCCAGTGGAGATATCTGCTGGTAACTACCTTAGCCAAGTCATGGTCATGTTGACATCACATATCCCTGATAGGACATGGGAATCTCTGGTCTGTAGTGTTTTTGAAAACTCATGATTCCAAACTTATCATGAAAAATGTTAGTTGAATGCAAACTGAAGTTTGCTCTAATGAAATATATGCAAAGAAATATCTGACTCGGACTTTTTCAAGCTGTAAAAATTATGGGGAGAAAAACAAGAAAACCAAGGACTAAGAAACCTTGGAGATTGGAGAAGATTAAGGAAATATGATGACTGAATACAATGTGGCATCCTAGACTGTCTTTTGGAACATTTGTAGAAAAGCCGGTAACAGCTGGATAAAGTCTGAGGTTGGTTAATAGTGATATACTAATGTTAATTTCCTAGAGTTAACAAATGAATCGTTGTAAAAGATGGTAACATTAGGGAACTACTAGCATTAGGGACCTTTCATATTTTATGACTTGAAAGTGACTCAGCTAAATGAGGTTAACAATTAAATAATCATGGAAAGTTTTAAAACTCAAGGGTTATATCCTAGTCAGGGTCCAATCAAAAACAGAACTAGTGGGAGAGACATGACAGAGAGGTAGGTAGGTAGGTAGGTGGATGGATGGATGGATGGGTAGATAGATAGGTAGATACAGAGAGATAGTTGGATAAAGCAAATGCAGGGGCTGGTTAAGTAGCCATTGCAAGGCAATCTCCATCTCTGATGCTGAAGCACAGAGCATTCAGGCAGTCAGGAAAGGACTGTCAGGAAGAGGCTGAAACCCATGAACACGAGCTAGAAACCCCACAATCACAAGCTGAAACCTGACCAGCATGAGGCTGGTGATCAGGAGGACGAATAATAGGCATTTTCCATATTGTTGCCTGGAGACTTGATGATGACCCTGCAGAAGTGGGGCCCTTCCTCATGTTGCTGAAGAACATGCTTCCAGTCTAGAAATCAGAGTAAATTAAGAGGGGTTTATGGAGAAGGAAGAGTGAACTGCTGGCCCAGCTACTGCTCTGTGCTGATGCAGTGGGGTTGGCAGAACAACAAGGCATCTGTGCTCCAAAGTGGCTGCTTACCCTCCTTTCAGTCATTTCCTTGAGAAGATATTACGCTTTAGCCAGGAGACTGTTTTCTTGAATTCTTCATTGTCTTCTGGAACTTTTTTTCATATAGCAAATATTCAACCTCCTTAATATGTTGCACTTGTATCTAAACATATGCATTTCTAGCTTTAGTTTCAAAAAACAAGATTAATGTAAGACAGTTAATTACTATAGCACATTTGTATTTTGTTTTCTATTAGATGGAATGAAGCTTCTAATAGAGCCCTTGATATTCCTACTCATTTCATTAAATGTGAAATGTATATTTATAAATATAAATATCTAACATAATGTGTTGAATATTTATGCAGTGCTTCACTGCCAAAGTCCATATATGTATGTCTGTGAATTTTGAGATAATTTTCTGAATTGATGGATTTATTCATATAACACAATGACTCTCTCTGCATTAACAACCTTTTAGTTATGAATAGCTTTCAGCTATTAAGCATGAGGAATTAACTCTCAGATGAATTTTGAACAAAAAGAGATCCTGGTAGTTCTTAAGATATATTGTGAAATGCTGTAATGATATACCATTAAATTTATTCCAAAGGATATTTTTTAAATTGCCTGTGGAAATATGAGTGCTTTTTTCTTTCTTTTTAATCATGAATCTTGCCCCAGGTTGCCAAAAATGCAGCCATCAGCATTCTTTAGTGAAGGCAGCTTAGTACTGTCAGCCATCTTATCTCCCCTGTTGCATGGTTGATGCTTTTTATCTGTGAATACAAACATTAAAATGTAACCATTATCCTACCTTAGTAATATAGAAAGTCTCTAGCTGCCTCTCTGATATTTGGAGGCTATCAACTAAGGTAAGTAGGCCCAGCTGCATAAGGAACATATATACAAATTATATGTGTTGCAAAGTAGTACAGTTATGAAAGATGACAGATAATGAAATGATGAAGAAAAAAAGACCAATTAAAGGACAAATAATAAAGAAGATCATTTGTCAATGATTTTAAAAAAGATCAGATGATATCTATGGAGCTGAACCCCAAAATATCTACCTGTTATTCCTTATATCAGATTATTTTTTCCAGAAGTATATCATTAACTCATATTACTCTATGATCTTTTGCATACATTGACTTCTTAGGCCATACATAAAAACCTCAGGATATTTTACTGCAATCTTTACACAAAGAATCTGAAGATATCATCTTATGCATTAACTGACAAAGAGAGAAAAGCAGTTCTAACAGTTATAAAATCTTAAAAACCACAGAATATAAATAGGTCTTAGTTTTGCTTCTAAGGCAAAAGGACCTCCATATGGATTTTCAGAAAACATTCTAACCATAGCTGTATGGCAGCAGAAAGTTGGTTTTACATAGATAGTTGAACAAAATAGGCTTGAATGAAAATGTAAATGTTTTATTAAAATCATACAGCTATATCCATATATACCTTATAATCAAAGGATATTTATTAAACACAAAGGATATGTCATACCTGTTTTAAAAGAAGGTTAGGGTTAGAAAGTGGGAGGGGGTTCAGGATGGGGAACACAAAACCAATACAATATTGTAAAGTAATTAGCCTCCAATTAAAATTAATAAATTTATATTAAAAAAGTAGGGATTATAGCAATCAATAATGGGCCTTCCTAGTCTTTTATGAACCCACAGACTAGTGATAGAGCACATGTAAATAGCTAATTATGAACTTTAATGTTCTCTCTGAAGCTCAGTATTGGATGTGTGGGTTGTTCTATCATTGTTTGTTAATCACTCACACACACACACATATACTCTTTTGCATGTATAATATTGGACAAGGAAATGGCAACCTGGACAATTCTTGCCTGGAGAATTCTATGCACAGATAAGTCTGGCGGGCTACAGTTCATAGGGTTACAAGGAATCAGACACAACTCAGTGACTAACACACACATGTGTAATCTATTTCATGGTGTAAATAAACTGTAAATACAGATTCTATGGGAACAGAGCCATGCTAGCTAAAGAATTCTCCAAACTGTAATTAGGAAAGAACTACTGTGTCTCAACTGGTAAAAGAATTCGCCTGCAATGTGGGAAACGGGGTTCAATCCCTGGGTTGGGAAGATCCCCTGGAGAAGGGAAAGGCTTCCCACTCCAGTATTCTGGCCTGGAGAATTCCAGGGACCATATAGTCCATGGGGTTGCAAAAAGTCAGACATGACTGAGCAACTTTCACTTTACTTCACAAACTGGAAAAGACAAATGAAAAAATAAATCCTAAATAATAGTGGGTTTGGTGTGTACCTGTGTGTGTACCTGTGTTTGCTCAACGTTACTATATGGTGAATTATATACAACTAAATCATCGCTTCATGGGAAATAGATGGGGAAAGAGTGGAAACAGTGTCAGACTTTATTTTTTTGGGCTCCAAAATCACTGCAGATGGTGATTGCAGCCATGAAATTAAAAGACACTTACTCCTTGGAAGGAAAGTTATGACCAGCCTAGATAGCATATTCAAAAGCAGAGACATTACTTTGCCAACAAAGGTCCATCTAGTTAGACCTATGGTTTTTCCAGTGGTCATGTATGGATATGAGAGTTGGACTGTGAAGAAAGCTGAGTGCCGAAGAACTGATGCTTTTGAACTGTGGTGTTGGGAAGACTCTTGAGAGTCCCTTGGACTGCAAGGAGATCCAACCAGTCCATTCTGAAGGAGATCAGTCCTGGGTGTTCATTGGAAGGACTGATGCTAAAGCTGAAACTTCAATACTTGGGCCAACTCCATACGAAGAGTTGACTCATTGGAAAAGACTCTGATGCTGGGAGGGATTGGGAGCAGGAGGAGAAGGGGACAACAGAGGATGAGACGGCTGGATGGCATCACCGACTCGGTGGACATGAGTTTGAATGAACTCCGGGAGTTGGTGATGGACAGGGAGGCCTAGCGTGCTGCAATTCATGGGGTTGCAAAAAGTCAGACAAGACTGAGTGACTGAACTGAACTGACTGAAGTGGCACCTTTGATTACTACATTTTTTATATAAATCTTAATTATCAAAAGTATCTAGGTTTGGATTTGTAAAATGTACTAACTGTGAACTCAGACAATAGTTTGAATTGATTCAATATTCTTATTAGTAAGGTATTGATACTTACTGGGTGGTAATATCTGTCCCTTCCTTCCCTGCTACCTGTTCCTTATTGAGCCCACACAAGTCTTTTTGTCTTTAAATACTTTTCTCAAAGATTCCCAGCAAATCTGTCCCTTAAACAATACTACCTCCCAGGGAGACTCTTCCAGCTGCTGTGATTGAGCCCCTACTCCAGATGTCCACACTCTATCATATGACCATTTTAATATTTTTTCAGAACATTTAGAATAATCTAAACATTATTTTGCTATTTACTTATTTATGCCCTGTCTCCTCCCTGGCCCCTAAACTCTATACGGGTGAATAATTTGCCTGTTACTGCTCATCCCAGCCTGGTACCTATGCCTGGTACATAATGGTGCTGTGGATATTTATTGAATGGAAGATTAAACATATGGAAAAGAACTTTCCATTATATTTTGCACAATAAAATTCAATAAAAGTCATTTTCCTTCTATCAAATCCATTCTAGTCCCTAACTCCAGGTTAATCTTCTTAAAATATTCTTTTCATTACTGCAATAATTTTTTAAAAAACAGTATTTTAGTCAGAAAAACTTAAACCTCTATCATTCAAGGCTTACCAAATTGTAAATCTGAATTTCCTTTCTCACTTTATCTTTGGCTATTCCCAAAGGCTTCCTCAATAGCTCTGTTGGTACAGAATCCGCCTGCAATGCAGGAGACCCTGGGTTTATTTCTGGGCCCGCAAGATCTGCTGGAGAAGGGATAGGCTACCCACTCCAGTATTCTTGGGCTTCCCTTGTGACTCAGCTGGTGAACAATCTGCCTGCAATGTGGGAGATCTGGGTTCAATCCCTGGGCTGGGAATGGCCCCTTTAGAAGGGAAAGACTACCCACTCCAGTATTCTGGCCTGGAGAAGTCCATGGGGTCCCAAAGAGTCAGACATGCCTGAGAGACTTTCACGTTCATGTTTCCAAAAGTTATGCTCTCAGTGAAGTTAATCCCTGCACCGGGTGCTTCTTTCAGTCCCTCTGCCCACAATGCCTTCCATCATTACTGCCTCTTCCTCCTTCCAGGGCTTTCTCAGTGGCTGAGTGGTAAGGAATCTGCTTGTCAATGCAGAAAACTTGCAGGAGACACAGGTTCCACGCCTGGATTGGGAAAATACCCTGGAGAAGGAAATGGCAACACACTCCAGTCATCTTGCCTGGGAAGTTGCCTGAACAGAGGAGCCTGGTGGGTTATAGTTCATGGGGTTGCAAATAGTTGGAGCCTGAACAACTGAACAACTTCCTTCTTTCAAATCCAGTATTAGTCTGACCATGGGAAAATATTCTCCTTGTAGGGAAGTCCCTACCGAGTAAATGGTATCTAAAGGTTTTTTCTTCTTCACGTTAAGCCTAGAGTTTGCCTAAAAGGAACAAATAACGGATGGAAACTATCATTAATTATAAGCTTACACAAACTAAAGGTATTAACATAATGCAAAATCAAAATTTTATAATTCCACCTGAAGTGTACTCTGATAATCTGGTGTGTCTGGTCCTATCCCATTCTAAACACCTTTCATTGTCTCTGAGCTTTTCCTGAATGCCTACTCTATAGCATTTCTATCTACCCTGCAATCTTGAAGCATTTACAAATTGTTTACAAGGATTGTCATGACAGTCTATTTTTAAATTAAGTCCTTGTAAAAATATCCTCTTCTGTTTATCTTAAACTGAGCTTTGTACATAATAAATGTTCAATAATTCAAGGGTAATTGAATGAATCCCATGTCACACTGTAGAATGCCAATTTAATTTTGTAACCTGTCCTTATGAGACAGATACTGATCACATTAATAGAACCGCTTGTGTGGCAATTAACATAATTAAGATAAATTAAATTAATGGATCAGATATCCATTTCTTAAGTCTTTGGAAAACTGGTCTTGATAATTAGAAAGTTTTCACCAAATTAGCAATACACATAAGGTTAACATTTTATGTTTTGATTTATCCAAAACATACATTTATAGAAATTAAAAGATTGAATCTAAGTGATACCAAAATTTTTTTCCACTACTAAAAGCTTTAATAATTTATTCTACATAAGGTTATTATAAATATTTCCCAGAGATTAAAATCCTGCTTATGTTAGTATGCTATAAATTTTATTAATTTTCTATTTTCATTTGTCCATTAACCACTGGGATTAAATTCTTATAAAAATACAAGTACATTTTATCAAGTTTATTCTTAATATTACATTTTGTTTAAAAAAGAGTAAAATGAAGATATTTTCCAGTTATTTTTGCCATGAATAGAGGAAAAACTTATCCTGAATTATTGATTAAAATTCACGTCTTCTCTCTCCCATAAAACTCATAATACTAAACATAAATAACTGAAGAAAGATTTTCTCCCATCAAAATTTTCAAGCATACTAAGGTTAAAATTCTTTTCCTTGTCACTTAACATTTTGAGCAATTTCCTCTAATGTTTTGTTTAATTTTATAATAGGAGGAAATCTATTATAGCCTAGTATTTAGTGATTTAAAACTTAATCCTACTCTATTGAAAACATACATCTTGTATCCAATTCTAAATAAATATTTCTCCCAACTTCAGTTCTTACCTTGATTCATAAATTCCTCTTGGGACAAAGAACAAGGTTCTGTTCCTTCACTATTTCGCTTTTCATTTGTTTCTTGCTAGGGTCCTTTTTTTGTTTTTTAATTCATTAATTTGTTTTATTTTTTAAATGCCATGTATAAGTGATTGCTAAGATCATGGCATCTGGTCCCATCACTTCCTGGCAAATAGATGGGGAAACAGTGGAAACAGTGTCAGACTTTATTTTTCTGGGCTCCAAAATCACTGCAGATGGTGATTGCAGCCATGAAATTAAGACGCTTACTCCTTGGAAGGAAAGTTATGACCAACCTAGATAACATATTCAAAAGCAGAGACATTACCTTGCCAACTAAGGTCTGTCTAGTCAAGGCTATGGTTTTTTCAGTGGTCATGTATGGATGTGAGAGTTGGACTGTGAAGAAAGCTGAGTGTGGAAGAATTGATGCTTTTGAACTGTGGTGTTGGAGAAGACTCTTGAGAGTCTCTTGGATTGCAAGGAGATCCAACCAGGAGGGATGGTATGGGGAGGCAGGAGGGAGGAGGGTTCAGGATGGGGAACACATGTATGCCTGTGGCAGATTCATTTCGATATATGGCAGAATCAATACAATATTGTAAAGTTTAAAAATAAAATAAAATTAAAAAATAAAAATAAATAAAATTAAAAAAAAAATAGAATGAAAAAAAAAAAAAAGCGGGGGTGGGGGGGATCAGTCCTGGGTGTTCTTTGGAAGGAATGATGCTAAAGCTGAAACTCCAGTACTTTGGCCACCTCATACAAAGAGTTGACTCATTGGAAAAGACTCTGATGCTGGGAGGGATTGAGGGCAGGAGGAGAAGGGGACGACAGAGGATGAGATGGCTGGATGGCATCACTGACTCGATGGATGTGAGTTTGAGTGAACTCTGGGAGTTGGTAATGGACATGGAGGCCTGGCGTGCTGCAATTCATGAGTGACTGAACTGAACTGATAGGTTATTGCATGCAGTGTTTGTATTTTTTTTATTTCACTAAGCATAATACCCTCCAGACCTACCTACGTTATTGCAAATGGAAACTTTTATTTTGATTGGGTCTTTTATGTCTTGGGAGGATTCGAACTAGAGGGGAAGAGATAAATGTCATTTTCTTTACTGTTTCTGTTCATACTGCTTTCTTAGTTGGGGAGCCTGGAGGTCATGCTTCACTTATGACAAACATACAGCTTACTCCTTCACAGATTGCACTGGTTCATAGTCACACACCTCCCAGTGCAGCAGCGCTTCATCCTCTCCCTCTGTGTTCAGCTTATTTCCTGAGAGCCCCTTCATCCTGTGACTGTCCTCAGTATTTCATTCCACAGTAGGCAACCTCTCACACAGATTAACATAACTGTCTGGTTTAGTTTTAGGATTAAAATGGTCTCATATAATAAAGTGTGGCATATTTTCTCTTTCTTGATTTCTGGAGACTAAAAATAATTGAGATGACCTCTTGAAAGTCTGATAGAACTTACTTGGGAAAAACATGTTTAAAAAACATATATATATATATATATAAATGTTTCCCTATACATTTATATAAGTACATAAATATGTGTGTTTTGACACTATTTAGATGGTGGTCTGAAATTTAAATTCTTGCTTATTATAGTTATATTTTATTTACAGTTTTATTTTGTAGGATTATCTTAGTTTTTATCTTTTCAAAGACAAAATATTTTCCTAAGGCATTTGATCATCTTTACATAATTTTTTCTCAGTATGTTTTAAATACAATTCAAAGTTATTTTCAATCAATGTATTCACATGTAAAAACATATGAAGCTTATATTCATTCTGGTGAACATTTTCATCATGATCTCAAATTTGAATTACAATTTGACTGGTTATAAAATTCTCATGCAATGATCTTTTCCTTACATATTTTGAACATACTGTTTGTCTTTTTGCAACTGATGTTCCTGTGGAAAAATACACTATTATTCTATATATAATTTGTTCTTTTTCCCTGAAAACTTTTAGAATTTTCCCTTTGTCTTTGATATTCTCTAATTTTAATATGAATTCTGAACTTTTTATTACTATCACTCTTTGTTTTCTGTGGTATCCTTAATCTTATTTAGTACATATGAGAAATTTATCTCTTTTTTAAAAAAATATTTTTGTCTACATTTTTATTTCTTTCTGGGGTTTCTATTACTTGATTCATAGTATTTCTATTGTATTATCCTTTCTATTATATTTACTGTATATTTATCTTTTTCTTCTTTCTTAATTAGTTTCTCAGTCTTCTTTGCCAGTGTACTAATCAATTTCTCAGATGTATTCATTCTATAATTTAATGTCCTTGTTAACCCAGCAGGTTAATAGTCTTCAAGCACTATCATTTAGTGCACAGGTAAATGTGGTATATTGCAGGGATTTAGAAGAAGATGGCCAGTAAAATGCCTGTGGTCCTCTAAAATCTTGCCATCACACTGGCATTTTTGAACCTGCCTTTTTTGTATGAACCTTATGTTCCAAAGAGACAGTTAGAATTTTTTTTATTTCCAAACAGTTTTGTTTCTCCTTTATGTTTCTAAAAGGAAGATAAGAGGAATTACTCAAAAGATTTGGAAATACATGAAAATTACAATTTGTACTGCAATCTTGCTGTTGTATAAAACATTCTGTACTTGGATGCTAGTAGCCTAGAAGTTTGCATATATTGGTTTTAGCTCTCTGCTGAGTCAACACCTTCCTGTGGCTGAGTTACAAATATCATCCAGGGATAAAGTGGCTTGTTTTTCCATACCATCTGTTATATTATTTAACTGTTATATGCTTTGTAGCTAAATCTTTTTAATTTCCTTTGTTTTTAATTTTGCTTTTCTTTCATTTTGCTAATATTGTCTGATAAGTTTTAGTAAGTTACATTAGTTCACATTTTTGGCCCATCTATCTTAGTATTTCTGCTTCTGATGACATGACTTGTTTTGTTTTGTTTTTATCTCTCTCTCTTTCTCTCTCTTTTAATTTTAAATACTTGAAACCCTCAGATTCAGATTATTTTTCCCTGGGAATTTTTATTTCCTTTGAAGATATTGGGAACTGAGTCCTGTTATGTATATGAGGAAGGGTCCTAACATCAGATCTGCTCTGTATCAGGCCCCAGTGAACTCAAGCCAAGAAGGAAGGAGTCCTACCAAGGAAATCTACAGACCTGAGGCCAGTTCAGTAAATCCATTCTCAATCCTAGGAAACAATTAATCACTTCAAGGTATTACCTTCCACCTCCAGGGAGAAGCCAACTTGAGGGGAAGGAATCCTTGGATTGTACTTCACCAGCCCTAGGTGTTTGGAAAACTAGAGTTTGGAAAGCAAATTCCATAGGCTGAACAGTTCTTACATATTTTTGTTCTAGCAACTAACCCAACCAATTTTTATTTTGAGTACATCTACCTCAGTAGTCTGATTTACTATAGTTATGTGATCAGGCACTGACAGTTCAAAATAATGTAGGGTTAGTTATGAGTAGTGATATCAAAATCCTTTTTCATTTTATTAAAGTGGTGTCCTGTCATGCCTTGCATGAGATAAAGCCACTACCACTAAGGCAAACCTGTTCAAAAGACAAATATTTTCCCCAAAAGTGTCTCTTTACTTGGCATTTCAGTTTTTAATTCCTCTGGGGTTGGTACTGGGGAGGTTGCCAGCAGTTTTTGCTGGATCAGCATAATGATAAGAATTGGCGGTTCTAATATTTCTACATTAAGAGATTTATTGAGGTTTGCTTCCAGTCAATTTTTATAAATAATTTATATCACCTAAACTGTTTAATCTCTGTCAGAGTTTAAAGAGTGATCTATATTTTTACTGGAACAATACATTATTTGGAAGCAGTGTTTCTTTATTATCTGAATTTATGGCAGTCAGTTGAATTTTCCTATTTGGACTTTATACTGAATTTCCTTGCACTTTCTTCTGTTTTGTTTTATAAATTTTGATGCCTTTTTATTTGGTGAAAATAGGCTTACAGTGCTTGTGTCCATTGGGTTTGTATCTTTTTTTACTGTTTTAAATGTTAATCTCTGAATTTATATTTGTCTGGAAGTCACATTGTGATCTAAAGTGAATATCAGTTACATTGGTGACTTTATCCTACTTTTATAAATATTTCAGAACTGACATTTGAGTGTGCTCAATTGTTTACTTGATTTTGTGATTTAATCTGTGCTTTATTTCTTCCCCTTATGGTCATTTGAAAGATTTGTAGTAATATTTTGTTATAATGGGTTATCCTGTGTATTTAGTAAGTTTAACATTTTTTGACTTACCAATTTCAAAAAGTGAAAGAGATGTTCTAGAGTTAGCTATGATAATAGAATAGTGCTGACATGAATAGTAATCTATTAATAATCTTCCTAAACACATAGAGCCCCAAAAGGAGAGAATACAAAATCACCCATAGACCACAATTCCACGGCTCTAGGAGACAGTGACTGGAGCAGGAAATGGCAACCCACTCCAGTGTTCTTGCCTGGAGAATCCCAGGGACAGGGGAGCCTGGTGGGCTGCCGTCTATGGGGTCGAACAGAGTCGGACACGACTGAAGTGACTTAGCAGCAGCAGCAGGAGACAGTGACAATAATGTTTATTTACATGTAAGTGAAGAAATACATACCTGAGACTTACAAATTCCCACCTTAGAGTACAGAATTGGAAATAAAGATATCATTAATGAAGTTTCATTCTCAGAAAGAGAATACTCTTCTATGACCTAAAATGCTAAGAACAATTCTGTGATCTAGCTGGCTTTTGGTGATTAGCCAGAAGAAAAGTCTTGGAAAGTGTGGGAGATCAGAAGTGGCAGTTTTAGAAAGGTAGGATTCATGGAGGAGAAGATATTTTGGAAGGGAGAGATGACCCTTGCAGGCTTAATCATGTTATAAAGAAGTGAAGGATGGAGGAACATAATAAAACAAGATAAAATAAAAGAAGCAGAAGTAAGAGACAAAAAGAAAAATATCACCATGATTAGGGAAATAATACTTCACTCAAGCAACAACATAGTTTGCCCTTGATTTGAGATATTAACCCCCCCTCACATTCCCTTTATAGGCTCTCCTGCTATTACAAGTTTTAAAAAAGAAAAAAAAAAAAAAAAAAAAAACCACGTTTTTTTTTTTTTTTTTTAGAATTTAAACACCGTAATACATTAATCGTAAATTGTTGTAAGAAAGATAATGAAAATAAGAATCAAAAACTTTAGCAGAAAGTATGAAAATATCTTTATACACACACATATTATAACAGCACATGAAGCAAATTTAGTAATGTAATAAGCAAAAGAGGACATGAAAGTAAATGGAGATAGAGGAAAATGTAATGTAAGACCTATTAAATTTCAGGAAAGATACAGAATAAAAAAACATTTTGGAAATAAGAATAAACTGCAAAGTTTGAATATACCTACTCAGAGAGTTTGATAAAGAATACAAGGGGCTGAATAAAGAGATGCACATTAAATAAGAAAAGAAGCACTTAGAAAGTAGAAACAAAGGAGTAGGTAAAGACAAAAGACAAAAAGGATGCACCATAAATCTAACTAAGTCTTCTGAAAAATAGAAACAACCACTATATAAAAAGAACTTATATTTAATATTGAATAAATTTAAGACAACTTTTCAGAAATCAAACACAAACGGACTTAAGACCTGGGTCTCAATGAGGAAAATGGACTTGGAAGATCAATCCTGAGACATAACCTTTTTCAATCATTAAATTTTGACATGAAAAAAAAAATTTGGGAGGCATTCAGGCAAAACATCACATAGATGAAAAATAAAGAAAAAAATCGTTTGTGATAAAGTGACTTAATAGGATATTTTAAATGTACAGCATTCAGGGCAACATTTTTTATAAAAAGGAAAGGAAGTTTGAGCCAACAGTTCTTTTCGGCCAGATTTTATAAAAAAAAAATCAGGACTACAGGAAAAAAAAAAAAAAAAACTATCTCCAACATAAAACAAAAACCTTTACTTATTCTGTTTGAGAATATTGGGAGATAAAACCTAGCTGAGGACGATAGTTTCAGCAGATTACATTTGCATAAAACTTAATCAAGACCAATTTCCACAGAAAAATGTGAAAGAACTACCTCCCTCATCCGTAACCAGAAAGTTTCTGAATATAAACAATTTCTGAATATAGTTCCACAAAATTTCAAAGATAAGATACTCTCAAAGCTGTTCAACCTGTTCCTAGTCATAAAATAGAGAAGAGAATAATCTCCAAATTCTTTTCATGAAATAACATAACATTGATACTTATACCCAATAGAGACTGTATAACAAAACTAAATTATAATTCAATCATACCATAAAAATAATAATTCCATGAAAAGTTCCTAAATATTATCAAGAAAATCCAGCAGAGCAGCACTTTAAAAATAATATTAAGATGAGCAGCTAGAGCTTATTCAGCAGTGAAAATTGATTCAATATAAGAATAGTCAACACCTCAGTTTATTCGTACAGAGGAAGAATGGAGAAAAAATTAAAAACATTGCTATAGATACTTTAAAAGCATTGACAACGCTATTTATGATGAAAACAATTATAAGTCAGTCAATGAATGCTTTTTATTTCTCTATCATATGTAAGAAAAAATAGCATCTTTCTTAAGGATGAAAAAAATTAAAGCATTCTAGATGAAATCAGGATGTAGGCAAGCTCATAATCCTCATTTCTTTTTAACATTACATAACCCACTCAAGCAATATAGAGCAATTAGAGGCATAAGAATGAACTTTATTTGCAAGTAAAAGCCCCAATAGTATTGGTATGAAAAAAGATATCAGATGATTTAATAATGTAGGAGGATATGAAATTAACATTAAAAAAATCTATCCTCTTAATCTACACCAGTGGTTCACAGTGGAATGCAAATTTGCTTCCCCCTTTCAAGGAGCAGTGCGGGGGCAGGGAGGAGGCGGGCACTGACACAGTCTGAAAAAAAAATTTGACTATCAGAGTGCTAGCAATGTGGTTGAGGTTGCTGCCTGAACTTGAACAGTATCCAGGGAGGCTGCTGCTAAACACCCCACAGTGCATAGGACAATTCCCACCTCCAGGACAAATACGCGTCTAGGCCAAAAAGACAATAATGCTAAGGCTGAGAAACTCTGATATATACTAACAGTTAGATGATATAATAGAAATGAAGGAACATTTACAGTAATAAATTAAGTAGAAAATATCTAAAACAACGATTTAAAAGTAAAGATTTATCATGGAAATTTAGAAGTGCTTCTAAAAATGAAATTAATTTCATCAAATGGAAAGATATTCAGTATTCTAAAAGAAGAATGATTCTCATAAAAATTTTTAGTTCTCTTTGAATTACTAAGCAAATTTAACGTGACTCCCATCAAAGAAGCAAGATATTTTATTTTTCTGGAGCTCAACAAACTGATTAAAAATAGAAATAAATAAAAATGGGATATAAAAAGAGAAAAGAATAATCAGAAAAACTGTGAATAAGTTTTATAAGTATATATATATATCATACGACATATCATAAAAGTGAAATTTATAAATCATTGAGTGGAAGATAATATTCACATGAGTATAAATAATCCCTGTTGATTATAAATACACACCATCATGATGAAGTAACATTTGCTTCTAGTATTTTTGCCTAAATTTAGAATCCAAATCATAAAAACCTCTACAGCTACCAGTTTAGAGGAAAGAAAAGGAATAGGATCAAGTCAAATGAAAAAAAAAAAAATTAGTTGAATTCAGTGTGTGGAAAAAGCTCTAAGAGAAAAGAAAATGAGAGATATATAATGCAGACTTAGACACAGCCTGCAGGTTGACTCCAAGTCCAGCTAAGCTCAGTCTAAATCAGCTGACTCCCAACTGATGAGAGAATTTTTTAAATGTTGTTTTAAGTCATTGTGTTTCTACTACACAATGCCGATAGCTAAATAGGTGAATGTCATGATAATGAACAAGACTTTGGAAAGTTTCAAGGATGGTGGTGCCGACAAAAGTATCAAGAGTACGTGAGGCAAATGTATATTTTTCTGAAGATAAACTTCTGTCCTTCCATGATGGAAGGAGTTCAGTAAAATGTATGTAACATCAACAGACATGAATTTGAGCAAACTCCAGGTGATAGTGAAGGACAGGGAAGTGCTAGCGTGCTGCAGTCAATGAGGTCACAGAGTCAGACACTACTTAGCAACTGAAGAACAAGAACAAATATCATGCTACTGGTTTGTTTCCTCAAGGAAAAATAACATTAGAAACTCAGTTTGGGTTTCTGTTGTTAGCAGGTGATCAGCCTTAGTAAGTGGAAGTCCATATTGGTGAGCAAATGCTACTTTACATCACTGTTACCATGGTCCCTTTTCTTCATGAGTCTTATAAGCAAATGCTGAAAAGAGCAGAGAAATAGCATCCTTTGTAATGGTTGTCCTTTGGTACCATTTGAATGGAAAATACATATCCTTACCCAAGGGTACATTTTAACTGTCCAATCATGTACTCCATCCCAACTCTCTTTGCACTCATCTAGCTCTGTCTGTGTTTTTGATGATCCAGCCATGTCACTAACTATGTAGATCCATATTTCTGGTTAATTCTTCTTTCAGGAAACCAACAAACAAATGTCTTGCTTGAAGTTCTGTCCATGGTGGGATTTGGAGCTGCTGCTGTCTTTCTGGCCTAAGTCAAACTGTAATGTTGCAGTAGTCTATTTTGAGCATGGAAAAAAAATATATGTATAAAAGATTGATTTATTTTTGTTATCAGCTAGTCATAGAAAACTCTCCATGTGGTTCTAGGTATAGATTGAGAAAAAAAAAATACTTGATAACATTAAATTGATGGTAACCTTAGAGGAATTTGGTCTTGTTGTCAGAGAATGATCAACAAGCAAGAGAATACACACAAAAAATGTACATTCAAATCTAAGGAAAGTACATCAATTTCTGCTAAGTCTTTAAATGAGGAAGTGTTAGACCAGTGCTATAAATTAAAAAAAAAATAATTCTGACTGCCTAATCACAAATTATTCCCTTGAGGAAGAATTTTGAAAGATATTGAAATATAGTCACCTTAAACACCTGATGGGAGAAAAGCAAGGTTTAAATTAGAAACAAAATACCCAAAGAACTTGCTGTGATTTTACAAAGAACTCTGTGTTAAGCTCAGATTGAATATTTTTGTATAAAATCAGAAAGAAAAAAAAAAAACAAACATAATCAAGACTCAGTCACATCTCAAATAATGAACAGGCAAGTATGGGGGAAAAAAAAAAACTAATAAAGGATAAGAATGATGATTTTAGCTACACTCAGAGGAAGAAGAGCCAGAAAGCTGTCAGCCCAGTCCTTAAAAAATATGTTATAATGCTAATAATGGCACTGAGAAAAAAAATTCCACCACTCCTGTTGTGCTCTCTTTTTTCTTATTGAAGGAAAGAGTCACACTGGAATAGAAAATTTAGCATTTGCTATTGGTAAGATGAAATTCAAATCCAAACAAAGAGGAGAAATTGCAACAGTGCAACTCTACTAAATTATTTTTTGTATTCTATACTGTATGAATTAAATTCTGAGGCACTAAAAGATATGACAGTTTAAATGAAAAAATCACCACCCCTAAAATTAGTAGAGAAGGATAGGATAAATTAGATAGTCAAAGGCATTTACAAGTTTTGAGACCAAATAGAAGGCATATTCAGCAACCAGAGATCTTGATGCCAGTTTTGAATAATTTCTCTGAGTCTATTAATAAAAGAGAAGTGTTGGAACACCTATAAAGGAGAGTGGTGATGATGAGGAACTAATATAATCTCATCAAATAAGTCACACTAGGCTAGTTCAATTGTCTTTTTTGATAGGGTTATGAGACTGTAAGCTCAGGGAAGTGCTGCAGACAGAATGAAAATGGTTTTCAGCAAGCTGTTTGACAGACTCTAATGTGAATTCCTATTGTGTAAGATGGAGAAATGTACACAGCAAGACAAATTGGGTAAATGAATATAAAAAACAGCAACAAACAAGGCTCAAGATCACGTCATTCTGACATATTCTATGAACTTCCCCTGATGATCTTCTTTAATGTATCTCTATGAGCTGGATGCAAACTTTGATAACACCCTCACTAAATTTGTTCAGACATGGAGCTGGAAATAATAATGGATATTCTGGATAACAAATTCAGCTTTCAAAAAGATATCTGCTGGCTAGGAGGATGGATTAGATGTGAAAGTTTATAGTTAAAAATGGATTGCAATGGACAGATTGAAAAAAAAAAGAAAACAAGCAGGAAGAGGGAAGATGCAGAACATAAATGAAAGATATAGAGATTTTAATGATATAATGGTGAAAAATAGCAATTTTAGTGAGAGGTCAGATTAACATAAACTAAAAAATAATCTATACATTCCAATTAAAGCATATTTTTATTTTAAATAAATTCACCCCAAAATGGCTACCCAGTGAATCATGCTTCCCAGCACTCCTGGGATCCCTTAACGTAAATAGAACCCTCAACTTGAGTTTGGGCTGTGTGTCTAATGCAACACTGAGATGACTTTTCAGGCTAGTGAGAAAAAACCTTGCAGGTTTGCCTTAGTCTCCTGGCATGCTCACTCTGAATGTGTAAGTCTGATAACCCTGGAATGACTATGCAGTGAGTTGTCCAAGTTAGCTTCTTTGAGAGTTGACAAACCAGGCCAGACATCATTCATGTAAATGGAAAAGCATCCATTTCACCCCAACTCTAGATACTATCTGACAGCAAACTTATGTGAGAGCCTGGAGCAATAACTCTTCAGCTGCCTGTCAGTCCCAAGAACCATACAGTATAATTATAAATTGTTGTATATATATGTATATCAAGGCTGTATATTGTCACCCTACTCATTTAACTTATATGCAGAGTACATCATGAGAAAAGCTGGGCTGAAGGAAGCACAAGCTGGAATCAAGATTGCTGGGAGAAATATCAATAACCTCAGATATGCAGATGACACCACCCTTATGGAAGAAAGCTAAGAAGAACTACAGAGCCTCTTGATGAAAGTGAAAGAGGAGAGTGAAAATATTTGCTTAAAGCTCAACATTCAGAAAACGAAGATCATGGCATCTGGTCCCATCACTTCATGGCAAATAGATGGGGAAACAGTGGAAACAGTGGCTCCAAAATCACTGCAGATGGTGATTGCAGCCATAAAATTAAAAGATGCCTACTCCTTGGAAGGAAAGTTATGACCAACCTAGACAGCATATTAAAAAGCAGAGACATTATTTGCCAACAAAGGTCCATCTAGTTAAGGCTATGGTTTTTCGAGTGGTCATGTATGGATGTGAGAGTTGGACTATAAAGAAAGCTGAGTGCAGAAGAATTGATGCTTTTGAACTGTGGTATTGGAGAAGACTATTGAGAGTCCCTTGGACTGCAAGGAGATCCAACCAGTCCATTCTGAAGGAGATCAGTCCTGGGTGTTCATTGGAAGGACTGATGCTAAAGCTGAAGCTCCAATACTTGGGCCATCTAATGAGAAGAGTTGACTCACTGGAAAAGACCCTGATGCTGGGAAAGGTTGAAGGCAGGAGGAGAAAAGGACAACAGAGCATGAGATGGTTGGATGGCATCACTGACTCAATGGACATAGGTTTGGGTGGACTCCGGGATTTGGTGATGGACAGGGAGGCCTGGTGTGCTGTGGTTCATGGGGTCACACATAGTTGGACATGACTGAGTGACTGACCTGAACTGAACTGTATATATAATTGCTCCAATTTTAGAGTGTTTTTTATGTAGCAAGAGATAGGTGGAATGGTCCCAAGCTGTTTTGAACTTAGGCTGCACTGATACAGTTATATTCCTATTTAGAATAATGATGGCAGGGGTTAGTGGTAAAGAGTGGTGAGGAGAATGTCCCATTCTACTTATTTAAGACCATATAGCACTTCATTTCGAGGACTGTATTTTAATAACTTTACTCACAAGTTGAATTTCATCATAAGTGAGGAAGAGTATGATGAGAAGAGCCATTTTGTGTTAAAAAAAATGCCAACCAGCTAAAAATGTTTTGCTTAGGAAAAGAATAAACACAGATAAGGTAAAGTCTTACCTTAAAGTCTGAGTGAACTCCGGGAGTTGGTGATGGACAGGGAGGCCTGGCGCTGCCATTCATGGGGTTGCAAAGAGTCCGACACGACTGAGCAACTGAACTGAACTGAAGGTAAAAATGTATCTCCTGCTTTTCCTAGGAGAGTTTCAGTTTCTGCCTGTTGCCTCAATGTTTCTCACATTTAGCAATGAACCACTTTTTCGTTACATTAAAGTAATCTAGAGTGGGTTAATTTTCCCCACTATGTACTTAGAATTGCTACTATGGTCTCATCTGATCATGTATGAGACCTTTGTATTAGATAGAATTCTTGTTCTGACATGTGATTTAATTTGAAAAAAAAAAGTCAGCAAACACTTGAATCTTCTCTCAAACTTTCCAAGAAACCATATCACCAATGTGTCCCCTTCAGAAACAGATCTTGTGGCACAAACTGACAAAGCTAAGTAGTCTCAGACACAGGTGCAACAAGATAGCTAAATTCTCTAGACTCAGATTATAATCAGAAAAAATATTCAGTGTGCACTGACCCTACCAGCAGTGGAGCTATGGTCTGAGAGATCAGTTTAGTCCCTAGGCTACAGTCCACAATGTCAATTAAAAGTAAAAAGACATTGTAAGTTACAGCTACCTGAGATACATATGAGAAATAGAAGCTGAGCAACACTGTTGAGGAACTGAAGCATGGAGAGAAGTTTGAATATCCTTGATAATGTGTTTTTGCCACTTATTTTATGATGTAAACACATAACTTTTATATTTGGTAACAACATTGTATACCGAAATAAATATAATTGATATTGATACTGTATTAAAAAGTATTTGTTAAATAACAGATTAAGAAATACCTTTCTGTTACTCAAGAAACTTGACAGTGAGTGTGTCCTGTATAGTTTATCAAAATTTGGTGTTTCTAAAGGAGGGCTTTGTACTATCACTTACAACATATAAACCAGATAACGAAAATCTGTTTAAGAAGTATCAGCCTCCTCTTCATAATTTGAAAGTCATTGTCAGAATATGATGACAATAAAATTATAACACTAATATTATGGTTTAATTCATACAGCATCAGATGCTACATTTACGCATCACACTGTAAAGAACGATTTTTCATTTAGATCAAGTGACTAGTCTACCGAGTTAATTTTTCTCTTTTTTTATTCCGTATTATTTGCATGTAAGAAAAGTGAAGACAAACTTGATATGGCTATGTTAGAAAGAGTTTAAACAGTTTGCTGATACAAGTTATATCAGTGACATCAGGTTCTTCAAGACTAGTTTCAGTCTTGATTTTCATCATTCAATACTTATAATCGAAGATTTTAGAAATGAATTCTGTCAAAGGTAAAATATCTGATATCATTGTGCATACTATTATAAATTCAATTTAAATGTTGAATATTGAAGATAAAGTTATTTTTTCATAGGAATAATAAAAATAGAAACTTGAAAGAACCTTTCTGGCTACAACTATGTTCTTACAAATACAGAAGCAAAAACTTGTGGCAGAAATGTATTTGGATCTAGTTTCGTGTTCATAGATTTCCTCACTGTATCCAGAAATTTTACAATATTGTCAATTAAAATAGAAGCTGTACTTTCAGCTCTAAAATATAAAGAGTTTAGCAACTGTCACCTCCATACTTACAAGAAAATAGCTGAAAAAAAGTATAAATCATTTTTACTTGGCCTAATTAGAGAACTGAGGTCACAGAACAAACTGTCTCATTAAAATATAGAGAGACTGGCAAATAAAGTTGGAGCAGGGATTTACTTACCTGAAATAGAAGATGCGGGAGCAATTAATATAAACTGGAGCTACTAATATAAACATGATGATTTTGATGAATTTCTGAAGGATAACTGTGAACTAGCATGAGAGTGAAAAACAGGGCTTCAGTCTTAGAAGTGTTCCTATGCTTTTGTGATTTTTATCTTCAGTAACCACACCAGATTCTCATAGTGAGGAGTCTAAAAATCCCTTTTGGTTCTGCCAAAGGGATAGGAGAGTGACAATATGGACATAAGCTCATACTGTTCTCCACAGCAAAGGGCTGCTCTAGAGGGAAAAGTCTATCAGAGATCTGTTTCACCTGCAGGAAGTGCTGGTACCAAATCCCAACCCCACTCTAGTCTCTTGTCTCACCTAAAGAGAGGGAAATAGAATACCATAGTTTAGGTCCCATCCAGGGACATAGACCTACTTAATTGAGACTGGGTCATAACATTCCAAAATGTTTTACATCCCAAACGCTTTACAACCACATTAATAAGACTGCAGTACAATGATGGATTATAGTTAAAAGAGTTATGAGACACAGTATTTGAAGAATTCTTAAGGAAGTCAAAAGTTAAGAGAGAAGGTGGAAACAAGGAAAGTAGAGAAACTTACCTCTAACACCTATAGCTATAGCAAAACATTAAAACACCTCAGATCCTAGTTAGATTACAACTAAAAGCTAATTATATCAGTATCTATTGTCCCTAAAAATCACATTCTTATATAAAGAAAAACTAATAAGTCATGCTGAAAGGGAAAACAAAGCACAATCTGAAGAAACAAAGCAAGCATTAGTTCCAAACTCAGGTATGAATCAGAATTAGGAATTTTCAGAGTGAATGTAGAACAACTATAATTAGTATGTTGAGGGCTCTAATGGAAAAAGTATACAACATGCAAGAGCAGATAGATAATATAAGCAAAGAGATGGAAATACTAAGAAACGATCAAAAGGAAATGTTAGAAATTAAAAACTCTAAAAGAGAAACGAAGAATGACTTTGATTAGCTTCCAGTAGATTGAACAGATGAAAGGAAAAAAAAAAATCAAGCTTGAAGATAAAAGCTTCCCAAACTGCAATACAAAGATAAAAAAAGAGAGGAAAAAAAAAAAAAAACAGATAAAAAAGAGAACATCCAAGAGTTTGAGAACAATTTCAAACAATACAACACATGTACAACTGGATTCCAAAATAAAGAAACATCAGAAGAAATATTTTAAAGTAATAATGGCAGAGACATTTTGAAAATATACAATTATTTTCTGAAATCAATGACACAAGAGGAGATTGGAGTGAAATATCTGAAGCACTGAGGAAAAAAAACAGTATCAAAAACCTTGAATTCTATATCCAGAAAAATTACTCTTCAGAAGTGAAGTAGATTCTTATAGATAACAAAAAATTATAGAATAGAATTCACCACCAGTAGACCTTCCTTGCAAATTTTTAAAATTATATTTTATGTATTTATTTATTTACTTTTAAAATTGAAGAACAATTAATTTACAACTTTGTGTTAGTGTCTGGTGTACAGCAAATTGATACAGTTGTGTGTGTGTGTGTGTGTGTGTGTATTCTTTATCCATTCATCTGTCAGTGAATGTTTGGGTATTTAGGTTGCTTCCATGTCTTGGCTATTGCAAATAGTGCTGCTGTGATCATTGGGGTGTGTGTGTCTTTTCAAACTAGAATTTTCTTCAGATACATGACCAAGAATGGGAGTGGTGGGATCAACTGGTAACTCTTTTTAATATTTTAAGTAACTTCCATACTGTTTTCCATAGTGGCTGTAACAATTTACATTGCCACCATCAAGGTGGAAGGAAGGTTCTTTTTTCTCCATATCCTCTCCAGCACTTATTATTTGTAGACTTCTTGATGATGACCATTCTGACTCATGTGAAGTAATACTTCATAGTTTTGATTTGCAGTTCTCTGATGATTAGTGATATTGAGCACCTTTTCGTGTGCTTTTTGGCCATCTATATGTCTTCTCTGGAGAAATATCTGCTTAGGTCTTCTGTCCATTTATTGATTAGTTTGCTTGTTTTTCTGTTGAGTTATGTAAGTTGTTTTTATATTTTATAAATTAAGCCCTTTTTGGTCACATTGTTTGCAAATAATTTCTCCCAGTCTATATGCTGTCTTTTCATTTTGTTTATGGTTTTCTCTGCTGTATAAAAACTTGTAAGTTTGATTAGGTCCCATTTGTTTACTTTTGCTTTTATCTTTATTGCCTTGGAAAACTGGCCTAAGAAAGCACTGGTATGATTTATATCAGAGAATATTTTGCCTATAGTCTCTAGGAGATTTATGATGTCATGTCACATTTGTTTTAAGCCATTTTGAGTTTGTTTTTGTGTATGGTATGAGACAGTGTTCTCCCTTCATTGATTTGTATAAGAATTTTTTAAAAATTATTTTTTAGGGAGAAGGAAAATTATGTCGATCAGAAGCTCAGATCCACATGGAGAAAGGAAAAGCATTCAGGAAAGAATAAATATGGTAGAATAATTAATTTTTTCATATTTTAATAGATCAAAATATGTGTTTAAAATAATAGCAATGATAATATATTAAGTGATTATAGTATATAAATAAGGTAAATTAATGACAACAATATTATGATGATCAAGTGGCCTGATTGGGGTACTGTCATAAAGCACTTTCACACTACCTGAAATAAGATGCTATTTGAAAGTAGACTTAGACTAGTTATAAATGAATACAGCACACTCTAGAGCAACGAGTAGATTTTTTTTTAAGTTAGGAATAAAATAAAAGAAAATAGAATCATAAGAAATGCTTAGTTAAACCAGAGAATGTAAAATATGAGTGGGATGTGAGGAGAAGAACAGTAAAAAAAATCGAAAACAGGCACAGAGTTCATAAGTGTTGTGATGGCCAATTTTTGTGTCAACGTTACTGGGTCACAGGATGCCAAAAGAATTGTTATTCAGTTGCTAAGTCATGTCTGACTCTTTTTGACCCCATGGACCACAGCAAGATACTTGGCCAAACATTATTCTTGGTGTATCTATGAGAGTGTTTCTGGAAGAGATTAACATTTGACTCTGTTTCCTAAGTGAAGCAGATTGCCCTCATTGATGTGGGTTAGCTTCATCCAATCAGTTGAAGGCTTGAATAAATCAAAAAGATGACCCTCACTTGAATCAGGAGAAAATTTTTCCTGCCTTTAAACTCAAAGTGAAACATCAATACTTCCTGGATCTCAAGACAGCTGGTCATCAGACTAGGAATAAACCATAGGATCTCTAGTTTGCTGACTAACCCTGCAGACTTTGGGACTTGTCAGCTTCCATATTTCCTTAAACCAATTCCTTTTCTCTCTCTTTTTCTCTCTGTCTCAGAGATTTTATTTCTCTGGAGAAAGTTGACAAATACAAATATTAATGAAACTATATTAAAATTGCTTTAAACATGAATTGTATAAAAACACTCATTGAAAGCATAGATTGTCAGAATATTTATAGATGGGTTTTAAGGTTTATATGAAGAGGCAAACAACATAAAATACCCTGCTGCTGCTGCTGCTGCTGCTAAGTCGCTTCAGTCATGTCCGACTCTGTGCGACCCCATAAATGGCAGCCCACCAGGCTCTGCTGTCCCTGGGATTCTCCAGGCAAGAGTACTGGAGTGGGTTGCCATTGCCTTCTCCAATAGAATACCCTACACAAAAGTAAAGAAGAACCTAGTTGGAGGGCACACACCACCTATATTCAGAACTTATAAAAATGTAGTAATCAAGGCAGCAAGTAATTGGTAAAAGACTAGATGTAGATCAGAATAACAGAGTAGAGAGCCCAGAAATAGTTATCCACAAGTACAGGCAAATGATCTTAGACAAAGAAGCAAAGGCGATTCAGTGCAGAAAGGATAGTGTTTTCAACAAATGATGCTAGAATAATTGGACATCTATACGAATACACATTATATAAAACTAACTAAAATGGATTATAATATTCAAAACTAGAAAACCTCTTGAAGAAGTACATGAGAAAAACTAAGTAAACCTGGATTTGGTGATGAGCTTCCTTACAGAAACACAGAACCCCCAGACTAATCATGAGAAAAACATTAAGCAAATTCCAGTCGAAAGGTACTCTACAAAATACTTAACCAGTAGGCCATAAAATTGTCAAGGTCATCCAAAATAAGGAAAGTCTGAGAAAATACCACAGCCAACAGAAGCCTAGGAAGACATGAGAACTAATTGTGACATGGCATCCTGAATAGGATCCTGAAACAGTAAAAAAAAAAAAAAAGCACATCAAGGAAAAACTGAGGAAATCTGAAAAAAAAAAACATGTTTAAGTTAATCATAATGTATGAAACAGTTACACAATTCTAACAAACATGCTACAGTAATGTGAAATGTTAATAATAGATGAGACTAGATAAGGCATATATGGGACTTGTACAAATTTTCACATTTTTTTCTTTAAATTTAAAATTCCCCAAACTACAAAATATAAATGTGTAGAATTTTTATTTCTATTTATATAACTACTAATGAACTACACTATTTATAATAATACCAATGTGGAAACCACACAAAGTGATTGAAAGCAATTTGGGTGTTTTGTCTTTGTTGCCCATAATTAATTAGATTTTTTGTTTTAAAGTAAACTTTGCTGAGTACATCCTGGGCCAACCTAAGGGTCATATATTGTGAATTCTTATAATTTTGTTGATGTGTGTTTTTCTCAAAATCAGTTGGGAGTTTTTAATCATGATAATATAAGTATATAGTTCTAAAGCATTGGGTTTTAATACTTTTTGATAATTGTAATTATTTTGAAAATAAACCTTGGAATCCAAAAGAGGTTAAATGTATCTCAACAACACATTTATGTATATCAACTAAATATATTAATATTGTTCAATCGCTCAGTTGTGTCTAACACTTTGCAACCCCATGGACTGCAGCACACCAGTCTTCCCTGTCCTTCATTATTTCCCAGAGTCTGCTCAAATTCATTTCCATTGAGTTGATGATGCCATCGAACCATCTCATCCTCTGTCATTCCATTCTCCTCCTGCCTGTAATCTTTCCCAGAATCAGGATCTTTTCCAGTGAGTCAGCTCTTGGTATCAGGTGGCCAAAATATTGGGGTTTCAGCTCCATCATCAGTCCTTCCAATGAATATTAAAGGTTGATTTCCTATAGGGTTGACTTGTTTGATCTCCTTGCTGTCCAAGGGACTCTCAAGAGTTTTCTTCAACACCACAGTTCAAAAGCATCAGTTCTTCAGTGCTCAGTCTTCTTTATGGTCCAGCTCTCGCATCTGTACAGGACTCCTGGAAAAACCATAGCTTTGACTAGATGGACCTTTGTCAACAAAGAAATGTCTCAGCTCTAAATTAAAGAATGAGAGTTAATCAGGGAGAAGAAGTAACCCTGGCTTTGTATAACTGTATTTAGAAGAAACTTTTTTAGATAGGTTAAATTTTCTTTCTCTCATACTGGAAAAAACTGAGAAGATTTACAATTTTGTCCCACTTATTTTTGGGAAATATTCAGAATTCTAACTAGATATCCTTAGTTTTAAAAAGCAGAGACATCATAAAGGAGGACCATAAAGAAGACTGAGCACCAAAGAATTGATGCTTTGGTGCTTTGAAATTGATGCTTTCAAATTGTGGTGCTGGAGAAAACTTGAGAGTCTCTTGGGCTACAAGGAGATCAAAATCACTCAACCCTAGAGGAAATCAATCCTGAATAATCACTGGAATGACTGCTGCTGAAGCTGAAGCCCTAATATTTGGCCATTTGAGGTGAAGAGCCAACTCATTGGAAAAGACTGATGCTGAGAAAGATTAAAGGCAAAAGGGCAGCAGAAGTGGGCAGCAGAAGATGAGATGGTTAGATCCATCACTGACTCAGTGGACATGAATTTGAGCAAACTTTGAGAGATAATGGAGGACAGAGGAGCCTGGCATGCTACTGTCCATGAGTTCACAAAGAGTCAGACATGACTTAACAACTGAACAAGAACAAGTAGATATACTGTCTTTGATGAGTTTTTCTTACTAAGTATTTATTGAAATAATCATTTTAAAGTAAGGCTACAGAAATTCTGGAAAATATATAAATTATTACAACATTTAAATTATTTTTAGGTCCTGGAATGGATGATAGTTTATTTGACCACCTTCCTCATGAGGGTCATAAGGATTAACTTTAGATAAGTTAGATAATGTAAAGTGTTTGGATTTTACAGTACGTGACCAAAAGTTGAGGAAAATGGCTAATATTGCTTTAAACCAGTAAGTTGTGCCTCAGGTAAAAACATGCTTCATTTGAAGCCTTTCATGAAAAGAATATTATAATTACTGTAGAATGTTTAGAAAATAAATGCCTTTAAGATTGTCTCTAAATCTAAGTAGGAGCTTCTATAAATTTATGAAAGCAATAATTCTGAATAGGCCAAAGCATTACGATCCTAAGTTGATGTGTACATTGAGTGTAGAGAACTAGATTCATGATTCTTTCCTTTTGAGTAAGCCTTTATGTTTAGAACTGCCACTGGATGTGTAACACACAAGGATTTATGATGAGGTCACTAAAATTCAGAATTCTAGCGATGTTCACAGCAACAGAGCTGGCCATGATTAAAGCCAAATATGCTTCCAAAATACACAGTTCACATAAATCTCTGCAAGCAAGATCATTTTATAAGTGGAGTGAGAGAATGAAAATAACTATTACAAACAATAGGGACAATTTCTCCCTTACTGTCTGTATAAAATTTTCAAAATTACTGTTGTATTAATTGAACTATTTAGGCAAAATTAAATTGAACTATTTATTAAAAAAAAACTTAACATCTATGTGTTTTAAAATAACTTAAATAGTACTGAATGAGATAAATAACAAATCTAATTAAAATTACTCAAACACTTTTTTTTTCCTTTTCTTTAGATCTGTTCTTTGAGTAATCTTGTAAAGATAAACTCTTCTCATTTGAAAATTAGTCACAACTTTATTGATTACTAAGTGCATAGAATCTGTTGACCCAAATATATTTGGAGTAAGAAAAGTGGAAAAGATTAACAGAGGATTTGTCTTCTGTTACCATTAGCTCACTCCATCTTCACTTACAAAAACAAATTTTAGAAGAAACAAATGATAGATAGGATAGAATACATAAAAAGTGAGAAATTTCCAAACAGATTTCTGGGTTGATTGTGAATATTATTTTAAAAAATGTAAGCTAATTGAAAATTGAAAGCAACAGAATTTTCAAATCTGATTAGAATAATAACTGAATAGAACTTTTATTTAATAATATAGTTAGAAAATAAGAGAGGAAAATATAGAAGACAGTGTGAGGCAAAGAAATGAAGAAAAACATAGGATTGATATACAAAATATGTCAAAAGTTTATTTAATGTATAGAAATATTCTAGTAATCCCATATTGTGTGTGGGTGCTTGTTGCTCAGTCATGATCAACTCTTTGTAACCCCGTGGATTTTAGCTCCTCTGTCTATGGAATTCTCCAGTCAAGAATACTGGAGTGGGTTGCTGTTCCCTTCTCCAGGATATCTTCTTGACCCCGGTATTGAACCTGGGTCTCCTGTATTCCAAGTAGATTCTTTACCATCTGAACCACCAGGGAAGCCCTAATCCCATATTAAGAAAGAACAAAACAGAAGGTTAAATCAGAGTTTTTGGGGAAGTATGTCTTGAGGCCACCAAAGTAGACAAAATAAATGAGCCGAGCAACTCAGATAATCAATGGTTAATGTTGATCAGACACAAATAAGATTATAACAAAATATAAGTAGTGCAAATTATTTAAATAAAAATTATATCTCTTTTTAAAACTTGAATTTCCTTTCAAACTATATGACAAGTTAGAAATTTCGTTCAATGGTATGGTATTTTAGTGTTTGTTTCAAATCATGTTTTGAAAAATTGCTAAATAATTTTTAAGTAAAAAAATTAGGTGTTTACTTCCCATTAAGAAAGGGACAATAACTAGAGATGGAGAGGTGCACATATAAAAACATTATGTAAGTAGACCACAAAAGATGTTAAACTTGCTCTTATGCACATCTCTTTTTAATCCAAAATGTTTTCAAAAAGATATAATTGCAATGCACTCTATATAAAAATATTTTGTTCAGTTTCTAAAATTCCTTTTTGTTTTCCTTTTACTTTAAACAAACTTCACATAGTGAGTATTTTAGTGTTCATATTGTCATAATATAAGTTTGCTGCTGCTAAGTCACTTCAGTCGTGTCCGACTCTATGCGACCCCATAGACGGCAGCCCACCAGGCTCCCCCGTCCCTGGGATTCTCCAGGCAAGAATACTGGAGTGGGTTGCCATTTCCTTCTCCAATGCATGAAAGTGAAAAGTGAAAGTGAAATTGCTCAGTCGTGCCCGACTCTGTGCGACCCCATGGACTGCAGCCTAGCAGGCTCCTCCGTCCATGGGATTTTCCAGGCAAGAGTACTGGAGTGGGTTGCCATTGCCTTCTCCATAATATAAGTTAGGAATAGATATTTCATTTAACTACTGATTAAAAACACTATGAAATACAGTTTTCAAATCCACAAATCTTTTGCAGAGTAGCCAAAAAGAAGGCACCTGTGTACCAGGAAGCTCTCCTGTTACCTGCTTTATATGTTCCCCGTCTTGGCCCCTGAATCTTCATTACCCATTATTGCTCAGCCATGGAAATTAGAGTTGGTGTGATTGGCCCCTTCTCCCTCTGCAGTCGTAAACATCTAAGTTCCTTATATCCAGTTTCTACTGAAGCTCAAGAATGAATGCTGGCCTGCTGACATCATTATACTGTCATTATTTTATGGAAGTAGTGAAATCTAACAAATGATAATGGAATATTATAAAGTTTTTTTTTTTTTTAATTTGCAGCTGTTGAATAATGCCTTTAATTATAGAAGCAAATGTGAACCATCATTTTAAAACTTTTTCTGACTGGTGACATGTAAGATAAGTAACATTGCTTATTTTGTCAAAGCAAGTAAACTCTAAAATTATGAAAACTATCTTTATCTAATGTTTTAATTGTTCTTTTCTAATTAAATAAGTGTTTTCTCTAGTGTTGAAATCATTTTCTCTAGATTGTTAAAGATTACTCTTCTCCAGTTTCTAAGGATATAAGGAAGACAGGCATAGGAATTCTACGCCTGATTTCCTCATAGCTTCAGAAGCTAGAAGTATGCTATATCCTTTTCTTTCCTTTTTTCTCTTGTTCACCCAAAGGCTTTGGTGATTGCTTCTAATTCAATCTCAGGACACCACACTGCAGCTCTTTCAGGAGTATCTAATACTAATCTGTCTGCATTGGCTGTTTTGAAAGCACATTGAAAATCAGGTCACCTGTAATAAAATTGTACCACAGATCTGTGGCAAAGAATATATAAGAGTAAAGGAAGGACCAGGTGAACAAAGTAAAAATAGTGGTGGAGGGGTTTTTAGGAATACAAGAGAAATAGTGAATCTTTTGCCTTTAAAACTAGGACTTAATTGTGCAAGAGTTGGGAAAGAAACCAACAATGTTTAGTTTCTCTTGTATAACATTTTAAAGTTAACTTTAAAATTTTAGGACCGTTTTAGATTTAGAAAATATTTGCAAAGATACTGCTGAGTCCTATATATTCCATATCCTGTTTCCCTTGGTAACTATTTACATGAGTATGGTGCACTAGTCACAATTAATGGCACCCCACTCCAGTACTCTTGCCTGGAAAATCCCACGGACGGAGGAGCCTGGTAGGCTGCAGTCCATGGGGGTCGCTGGGAGTTGGACACGACTGAGCGACTTCACTTTCACTTCTCACTTTCATGCATTGGAGAAGGAAATGGCAACCCACTCCAGTGTTCTTGCCTGGAGAATCCCAGGGACGGGGGAGCCTGGTTGCTACCGTCTATGGGATCGAACAGAGTCGGACACGACTGAAGCGACTTCGCAGCAGCAGCAGCAATGCATTATAATTAACAAGTCCATAAGTTCTACAGATTTTCTGTTTTTCCTTGCTGCCCTTTTATGGTTCCATAATTCTATCCAGGATATCATTACATCTAGTTGTCATGTGTCTTTATGCTCTTCTTGGCTGTGACATTTATTCAGACTTTTCTTGCTTTTGCTGACCTTGACAGTTCTGAAGAATACTAGTGAGGTATTTAGTAGAATGCCCCTCAACTGGGATTTGCCTGATGTGTTTCTCATAACTAGATTGGAAGGAAGACCACCGAAGTAAAGTTCTATTCTTATCATTTCATGTTAATGGTATAATATATAAATGTGATTTATCACTGTTGATGTTAACCTTGATCACATAGCTTGACGTAGTGTTTGTCAGCTTCTCTACTGTAAAATAATCATTTTTATTTTCCCTTTACATGCTGCATTCTTTGGAAGAAAGTCACTGTGTGCAGCTTTTACTTGAGGACTGGGGATCATGTAAGCTCCATCACCTCAAGAAAGGGATATATACATGAATTAGAAATCTTCTAAATATTGGATTTTTTATGTTCTTCTCCACTGGTTTCTTTATTCAATCATCTGTTCATATTAATATATCCTTGTGGGTTTATTTGAGGAAAGGAACATTTTTGTAATTTTTGAATCTAGATATTACAGGCTTATCATGTATAGTTCCTGCACCAATCTCCAAATTAGTCATGTCTTCAAGGAGCACCTATTTCTTTTCCATAGAATGATATTAGAAACCAAGATTGTGCACCAGGGGTGCTTGTTACTTCTGGAGTGTGTTCTAGGCCCTTGCAAGGGGATAGATATACAGCAACTCATTTATGCACACATTTCTATACATATTTCTACATGTTGCCTTTTTTTTCTTTTTGTAACTACCTGCTGGATGTTCCCCGAACTTCCTGGATTTGTAATTTGGTGTCTGCCATTTATTATTGAAAGTTCTCTGCCATTATTAACTTAAATATTTATTCTGCTGTGTTTTCCCTTATTTCTCCTTCTTGGATGTAGGATATTTTCTTTTGTCTACTTTTTTCATTCTTTTTTCTTCCTCTTAGAAAATTCATTATGTGAAGTTTCTATTGACATATCTTCAAGATCACTGACTTTTTGCTTGGCTGTGTGTATCTATTCAGTAAATTAATCAAAGCCATTCTTCATTTCTGATACAATGTTTCTGATATGTAGCATTTCCTTTTGATAATTTCTTAGAGTCTCCATCTCTTTGCTTATATTTCTCATGTGTTTCTGCATGTTTTCTGCCTTTTCCATTAGAGTCTTCACTATATTAATCATGATTATTTTACATTCCTATCTGATAAATCCAAAATGTTAGTCATACTTAAGTCTGGTTCTGATGTTTCATTTGTCTCTTCATACTGTATTTTGTCTTGACTTTTATCATGCCTTGTAGATTGTTCTTAATACCCAAATATGTTGTATCAGGCAGTAGGAACTGGGGTAAATACATATTAGCTGACAATTTAGGTTAACATAGCTTTGAGTTGGACTTTGTTTCATGTTGCTGTAGGTGTAGAAGCTAGATACTTCAACTACCTCCACTGTCCTTATTTTTGTCTCCTTTCTTAAATTCTCTCCAGAAAGTCTGTGCCTTGCAACCCTTTCATTCATTATCCATTTTTTATCATATTGCAGCCCTGTTGATGTTATGGTAAAGTATGGTGGAAAGCAAGTTTTCTATAATTTTCTAGGTAAATCTCAAACTTCTAGTAGTCCTGTGTTTCTTTCTCTTTACTTTCACATTGTTTCTTACTTTCCGCATCTTTTGATGAGACATAAAAATTGAAGGGGGTTGGCATAGCAGAAATGCTCTTCTTTCATGGCACTGGAGTAAGTCAATGGTAAATCTCCACCCCCCCTTGCTTTTTCATATTGATGGTCATTTTAATTTATTTATTTACATTTAAAAAACCATTTATTATGCCATAGAAACACTTAATACATTTTAAAAAGCACAAATACCAAAAATTATTTTCTCTGATTAAAAGGCAGTGAAATCAGATATTAACAATAATAAAAGGGAAGGAGATCCCCCAAACCTTACAAACCTGGAATTTAGAAATATCTTTGAACCAGAGAAAATAACTGGAATTATAATCATATGAGGAAAATAAAAATGATGAAAATGCCAATGTTCACATTATGATCATTTAACAAAACTGTGAGTAAAAAAAATGAAGTATTGTTGATTCACAATGTTGTATTCAGGCTTATAGTTGTGTTAGTTTCAGGTGTGTATGTATATACATTTTATTTGTATTTATATATATATATATGTATAATGTATTGACTACCTAATATATTACAGTGTAGTATAAAATAACTTTTATGTGCACTGGGAAATCAAAAAATTGTGTGACTTGCTTTATTGTGATGATGTGATACCAAATATATGATATTTCTGAGGTATGCATATGTGTGCTTATGTGTGTGTGTATTAAATAATGGCCATCCTAATGAGTGTGAAGTGATATCTCATTATGGTTTTGATTTACATTTCCTTAATGATTAGTGCTGTTGAGTATATTTTATGTTTGAATAAACAAATGGCTTGTTGCCCATTTGTATATCTTTGGAGAAATGTCTATTCAAATCCCTTGCCAATTTTTTAATCCAATTTTTGTTAATTGTTGTAGGAGTCCTTCATGTATTCTGGATATTAACCACTTATATGATGTGTAAATATTTTCCTCCGTTTCATAGGTTGCTTTTTCACTCTGTTAATTCTGTCCTTTGATGCACAGATATTTTTAATTCTGGTGATCAGATTTCTTCGTTTCCTGTGCTTTTGGTGTCATATCCAAGAAATTATTCCCAAATCCAGTATCTCTATGTTTTCTTCTAAGTGTTTTATAGCTTTAGATCTTAAATTTGGGTCTTATATACATGTTTAGTTAATTTTTGTATGTGATATAAAATAAGAGTCCCACTTTATTCTTTTGCATGTAGATATTCACATTTCCCAGTATGGTCTGTTGAAAAGACTGTTATTTCCTCGTTGAATGATCTTGGCACTCTTGTAAAAAATCACCTAGATATTTTTATGTTGGTTTCCCTCTGGGCGCTCTATTTTGTTCCAGTAGTCTATGTGTCTATCTTTATACCAGTACTACAATATTTTGATTACTGCAGCTTTGTAATGATTACTATAGGGTTGTAATAAGTTTCAAAATCAGAGTGTGGAAACTTCAACTTTGTTCTTTAGGATTGTTTGGCTACTCAAGGTCCCTTGAAATTCCATATGAATTAAAGGATGGATTTGTTGGTTTCTAGAATCCCATGGACAGAGGAGCCTGGTGGGCTGCTGTCTATGGGATCGCACAGAGTCCGACATGACTGAAGCAACTTAGCAGCAGCAGCAGCAGCAGGGGAAAAAGGAAAACATGCTGTTTGGAATTTGACATAAATTGTATTAAAGCTGTAGATTGCTTTGGGTAGTACTGACATCTTAAAACATTAATTGTTCCAATCATGACTATGGGGTGTCTTTACATTTATCGATATCTTTAATTTATTTTCACAAATGTTTATAGCTTTTAGGGTACAAGTCTTTTGCCTCCTTGGTTAAATTTATGTCTATGTATTTTATTATTTTTGATGCTATTATAAATGCAACTACTTTAAAGATTTCCTTTTCATACTCTTCGCTGTTAATTTATAGAGATACAACTTTTTGTATATTTGTGTATATTGATTTTTATATCCTGCAACTTTGCTGAATTTGTCTATTAAACATTTTTGGGTGTGAAACATTAGGGTTTACCACATTTAAGATCCTTTTATCAGTGAACAGAGGTTCTTTATTTCCAATTTAGATGCCTTTTATTTCTTTTTCTTGACTAATTTCTCTAGCTTGGATTTCTAGTATTATGTTGAACAGAACTGGTGAAAGCACTTGTCTTGTTTCTGATCTTAGAGGTAAAGCATTTAACTTTGACCAATAAGTAAAATGTTAGCTGTGGTCTTTTCATATGGGGTCTTTATTATTTTGAGATAGTTTCCTTCCATTTCTAATTTGTGAAAGGATGTTGAATTTCATAAAATAATTCATCTCTATCAATTTAGATGATCAAGTAATTTTCCCCCCTTCATCTTGTTAATGTGTTCTATTACATCAATTGATTTGTATGTTGAACCATCCCTGCATTGTAGGAATAAATCCTACTTGGTCATGGTATGCATGCATGCTAAGTCACTTTAGTCATGTCCAACTCTGTGATCGCTTGGACTATAGCCTGCCAGGCTCCTCTATTAATGGGGTTCTCCAGGCAAGAATACTGGAGTGGGTTGCCATGCTTCCTCCAGGGCATCTTCCTAACCCAGGGATCAACTTTCTCTATATGTCTCCTGCATTGGCAGGTGGGTTCTTTATTTCTAGTGCCACCTGGGAAGTCCAGTCATGGTATATAATTCTTATAATATTATTTTGAACTCTGTTTGTTACTATTTTGTTAAGAATGTTTGCATTGATATTCACTAGGCATATTGGTTTGTTGTTTTATTTTTTTTATATTTATATCACAAATTTTATTTTGAATATGCTAAATAAAACATTATATTGAGCAAGACAATAAACATCTGTTTACAAGAGTATTACCTGATGCCTTTGTGCACGTTAGGGTGGAAGTGTACAACTCAGTCTGGGGATGCAGTGACCAAATACTTTTTTTTTTATTGTTTTATGTTTTGTTTTATTTTATTTTTAAATTTTTTTTATTATTATTATTTTTTACTTTACAATACTGTATTGGTTTTGCCATACATCAACATGCATCTGCCATGGGTGTACACGTGTTCCCAATCCTGAACCCCCTCCCTCCTCCCTCCCCATACCATTCCTCTGGGTCATCCCAGTGCACCAGCCCCAAGCTTCCTGTATCCTGCATCGAACCTGGACTGGCAACTCATTTCTTATATGATATTATACATGTTTTAATGCCATTCTCCCACATCATCCCCCCCTCCCTCTCCCACGGAGTCCAAAAGACTGTTATATACATCTGTGTCTCTTTCACTGTCTCGCATACAGGGTTGTCGTTACCATCTTTCTAAATTCCATATATATGCGTTAGTATACTGTATTGGTGTTTTTCTTTCTGGCTTACTTCACTCTGTATAATAGGCTCCAGTTTCATCCACCTCATTAGAACTGATTCAAATGTATTCTTTTTAATGGCTGAGTAATACTCCATTGTGTATATGTACCACAGCTTTCTTATCCATTCATCTGCTGATGGACATCTAGGTTGCTTCCATGTCCTGGCTATTATAAACAGTGCTGCTATAAACATTGGGGTACACGAGTCTCTTTCAGTTTTCAGAATGGAAGGAAAAAATAGAAAATGAAGCAACTGACAACCAATTAATCTCAAAAATATACAAGCAACTCCTGCAGCTCAATTACAGAAAAATAAATGAACCAATCAAAAAATAGGCCAAAGAACTAAACAGACATTTCTCCAAAGAAGACATACAGATGGCTAACAAACACATGAAAAGATGCTCAACATCACTCATTATCAGAGAAATGCAAGTCAAAACCACAATGATGTACTGTTTCACACCAGTCAGAATGGCTGCGATCCAAAAGTCTACAAGCAATAAATGCTGGAGAGGATGTGGAGAAAAGGGAACCCTCTTACACCGTTGGTGGTAATGCAAACTAGTGCAGCCACTATGGAGAACAGTGTAGAGATTCCTTAAAAAACTGGAAATAGAACTGCCTTATGACCCAGCAATCCCATTGCTGGGCATACACACCAAGGAAACCAGAATTGAAAGAGACACGTGTACCCCAATGTTTTATTTCTTGTAGTGTCTTTGTCTGGCTTTGGTGTCTGGGTAGTGCTGGCATCATAAAAAAGGAGTTTGAAAGTCTTTGGTCCTCTTTGATTTTTTGGAAGAGTTTAAAGAAGATTGCCATTTTTTTTAAATGTTCAGCAGTGAAGTCATCTGGTTCAGGTGTTTTCTGAAAGATTTTCAGCCTCTTTACTAGTTATAGATCTGTTCATATTTTCAATTTCTTCATATTCAATGTAAATTATAACCAAAAGAGAGTAGGGATGTCTAATATCCTGGAAACATACAACCTACCAATATTGAATCATGAATCCCTTCCCCCTTTTAGTGGAGGAGGCTCTGACTTCATTTCCCAGGGAAAGCTCTTCAATTGCTCCTATCAAAGATGCAAGGAATTCTTTCTATGAACACCTGATAAGTTTCACTGGCATTACCACAAAAGTGTGAGGGTTCCTCAAAGACTGCAGTCTTCATTGTTTCTCTCTTACACACTAGTCTTTAAATAGAAGGTTGTCAAAAATCATCCTGTAAAGGTTTCTACTCGTCTGTGGCTCTAGTAGCTTCTGCTCCAGATAAGCAGATTTTGGCAATAACTTTCTGGATTTACCTGTTTCACCAGATCTCAGGGTAGAAATTTGTCCTGAAAGTCATTTCTCTGATATGTCCAGAAAAAAAAAAAAACAAAAAACCAAACAAACACACACACACATTGATTTATTTGTTGTTTTTTTAAAATTTTATTTTATTTTTAAACTTTACATAATTGTATTAGTTTTGCCAAATATCAAAATGAATCTGCCACAGGTATACATGTGTTTTTATTTGTTCATTTTTTCATGTTGTTATAATGAGAATGAAAACTTTTAACTTCTTCAGCTGATGGCAGTAAAACCAGCAGTTCAAATTAGCTTAAATTTTGTTGTTGTTATTCTCTGCTTTCTTTATGAGATTTCCCAGTTGATAGTCACCTCTAATGGAAATTTCCCCTTTCTTCCACTTATGCTTTCCCTTAATGTTCCTTCTTACATGGTTTCTTGACTTTTTTTCCTGAAAATTACTTTTATTTCATTTTAATTTTTGTCATTTGCACTCCCTTTCTGTCTCAGGTCTCCTGTTTTCCAATTGTAAATGCCAGAATTGCATTCACTTGTCCCTTCTTTCAGCATACCATACCTGCACATGAATTTAAAATAGGGAATGTTGACTCAAGTATTTGAGAAAAATTGGTTCTGTTGATCATCTCTAGGCTATTTTTGGCTGAAATTCTGAAAAAATTCTAATTCTGGGTTTTATGTGTATTTTCTTATTTAATGCTTATTTCTTGTCATTCCTTTTTATTATGTTTCCATGTTTATAAATCGTAAATATGGAAAAATTACTAATACAAATCCATTCTTGAAAACTTCTTTGATACTTTAGCTTAACATTTTCAAAATTAATTCTTATTAAAAACATGAATTCAATCTTTGGTTTCTTTGGGATTATGCTAATGTACTTATATTCTACTATATCAATAAAAAGGAGAGAGCGATTACTAGAAAAACTTTGGGCTTCTGTTAGATTCATGTAAATATTAAATTAATAATATTAAATTACTGAAAGGAATCATGGATGTAAGACTGAGTTATTGTATAAGTTTGAGTGCATGTTACATTCAACAGAGCTGAAATCTTTAAACACTGAAAGAAATAAAGATTCTGACTTGTCCTTTGAATTTTCATTTTTTGTATGCTACCTGTATATCCTATTAGTAAGATTGTAAGTAACATGTGTATGTCTTTAGCAAAACACTTACGCACCATTGTTGTGATAAATGCAGTGAACTGTGGAGGACTAGAAGGGGCAACACTAGCCTGTAGTCTTTCTGAAAGTAGCACATAAGTATGGTATGGTTGAGTGAGTAAAGGAAAGTCAGTCATGTCCAACTCTTTGTAACCCCATGGACTGTAGCCTGCCAGACTCCTCTATCCATGGTATTCTCCAGGTGGGTAGTTGTTCCCTTCTCCAGGGGATCTTCCCAACCCAGGGATCGAACCAGGTCTCCCACAGTGCAGGTGGATTCTCTACCATCTGAGCTACCTGGGAAGCCCAACGGCATGGTTAGTCTTATTTAGTTTGTAGGGATCCTGACTAAATATCAAATAGGAATTACCACAACATCATTGTACAGTTTAATTCAGGCTTTAGAAGGGAGTTACAATATATAAATATAGGCCTAACACTTGAGGTTCAGTTCAGTTGCTCAGTCGTGTCTGACTCTTTGCGACCACATGAATCACAGCACGCCAAGCTTCCCTGGCTGTCACCAACTCCTGGAGTTTACTCAAACTCATGTCCATTGAGTCGGTGATGACATCCAACCATCTCATCCTCTGTCATCCCCTTTCCTCCCACCTTCAATCTTTCCCAGCATCAGGGTCTTTTCAAAAGAGTCAGCTCTTTGCATCACGTGGCCAAAGTACTGGAGTTTCAGCTTCAACATCAGTCCCTCCAATGAACATCAGGACTGACTTCCTTTTAAGATGGGTTGGTTGGATTTTGTTGCAGTCCAAGGGACTCTCAAGAGTCTTCTCCAATACCACAGTTCAAAAGCATCAATTCTTCAGCACTCAGCTTTCTTTTAGAGAAGGCAATGACACCCCACTCCAGTACTCTTGCCTGGAAAATCCCATGGGTGGAGGAGCCTGGTAGGCTGCAGTCCATGGGGTCGCAAGAGTAGGACACGACTGAGTGACTTCACTTTCACTTTCACTTTCATGCCTTGGAGAAGGAAATGGCAACCCACTCCAGTATTCTTGCCTGGAGAATCCCAGAAACGGGGGAGCCTGATGGGCTGCCGTCTATGGGGTCACACAGAGTCGAACATGACTGAAGTGACTTAGCAGCAGCAGCTTTCTCTACAGTCCAACTCTTACATCCATACATGACTACTGGAAAAACCATAGCTTTGACTAGACAGACCTTTGTTGGCAAAGTAATGTCTCTGCTTTTTAATATGCTGTCTACGTTGGTCATAACTTTTCTTCCAAGGAGCAAGTGTCTTTCAATTTCATGGCTGCACTCACTCTCTGTAGTGATTTTGGAGCCCCCAAAAATAAACTCTGTCACTGTTTCCACTGTTTCCCCATCTATTTGCCATGAAGTGATGGGACCAGATGCCATGATCTTAGTTTTCTGGATGTTGAGCTTTAAGCCAACTTTTTCACTCTCCTCTTTCACTTTCATCAAGAGACTCTTTAGTCTTATTCACTTTCTGCCATAAGGGTGGTGTCATCTGCATATCTGAGGTTACTGATGTTTTTCCTGGCAATCTTGATTCTAGCTTGTGTTTCATCCAGCCCAGCGTTTCTCATGATGTACTCTGTGTGTAAGTTAAATAAGCAAGGTGACAATATACAGCCTTGATGTACTCCTTTCCCAATTTGTAACCAGTCTGTTGTTCCATATCCAGTTCTAACTGTTTCTTTCTTACCTGCATACAGATTTCTCCAGAGGCAGGTCAGGTGGTCTGGTATTCCCATATATTTAAGAATTTTCCACAGTTTGTTGTGATCCACAGAAAGGCTTTGGCATAATCAATAAAGCAGAAGTAGATATTTTTCTGGAACTCTTTCACTTTTTTGATGTTGGCAATTTGATCTCTGGTTCCTTTGCCTTTTCTAAATCCAGCTTGAACATCTGGAAGTTCACAGTTCACGTACTGTTGAATCCTGGCTTGGAGAATTTTGAGCATTACTTTGTTTAGCATGTGAGATGAATGCAATTGTGTAGTAGTTTGAGCATTCTTTGGCATTGCCTTTCTTTTGTCTAACATTTGAGTTTACTGATACCTTAAAACTAAATATAATTGTCAAAATATGATGATGTTTTAATTATGATAATAAAACAATCCAATTGCAAACTAAAGCAGTAGAAAATATATTGTGGTCATCCCTACTCTACTGTGTGTGAAACTTACGAGAAGGTTAGTCACAGAGTACAGCAAATTACTTATAGACAAATCACCTGATAAACTGCTCTAGGTTTATTACTTTTAAAATCTATAAATCCCACAAAATTCAAAGAATTTAATTTCAGCTAGAGTTTTGAAAATGGAAACACCTATAAAGAGACATATTTTAAGATCTGATAATTCAGACAGAGTTATTTCAGTTGGTAGATTTCATTAACTTGGATATAAATATATATATATATATACACACACATGATTTATAAGGGTTTTATTTTTGTTATATTATAACACAATAATGTTATATTTTGTTATAACAAAAATAAAGTCCTTATAAATTGTACCTACATAATTAGAAGAAATGAGGTAGGGAATATATTTTCTAAGTCTATGCATTAGTCACTCAGTCATGTCCAACTGTTTGTTTGTTTGTTTTTAGTATTTATTTATTTTTATTTTTTATTTTTTTAATTTTATTTTATTTTTAAACTTTACATAATTGTGTTAGTTTTGCCAAATATCAAAATGAATCCGCCACAGGTATACATGTGTTCCCCATAGCCTGACAAGCTCCTCTGTTCATGGGATTTCCCAGACAAGAATATTGGAGTAGGTTGTCATTTCCTACTCCAGGGGATCTTCCCTACCCAGGGATTGAACCCAGGTCTCTTGCATTGCAGGCAGATTCTTTACCATCTGAGCCTCCAGGGAAGCCTTTTCTAAGTCTATATGTTTTAAGTATATATTGTTTAAAATATAGTAAAAGATATGTGTACATATTTAAATATATATAATATAGCAAAAATAACATTAGTGTTTAACATTTGGGTTAAAATTTTCTTAAAGATATAATTTTATTTTCATAACATACAAATAGGAATTTAAAAAGACAAAGTGTTGTAAAGAAAAAAATTAAACGTTTAGAAGTTAAATATTAAAAAAACATAATGGGTGCTGGGTAAGTTTAATATAATTTTAAGTGAAATGCATTAATTCTAGACTAGAAGAAATCATGAGTTAGCTAAACAATAAAACAGAAACATTTGTGAAATGAAAGTGAAGAGTGAAGTTGCTCAGTTGTGTCCAACTCTTTGCAACGCCATGGACTGTAGCCTACCAGGCTCCTCCATCCATGGGATTTTCCAGGCAAGTATACTGAGTGGGTTTTATTTAGAATTTTAAAAATATTTATATATTTTGTTGATATATAATTGACATGTAAAACATAAATCATTTAAAAAGAAAAACTAAAAATAAATAAACCAATAAAAGAAAAACTCAGACCATTGATAGACTAAATTTAGGGTCTTGGTGCTAGATAATGTAAGTGCTTAGAAGAAGTATTATTTTCAAAGGAGAATTTTCATTTAGTTATTTTTCATATGTGCTTATTGAATTATAAAAGTCTTCAAATTACCTATTCAAAATATAACTAAATCAATCAGAACAGTAGGGGGGGGAAATGACAATAAACAGGAATTAACTCACATTAAGATTTAATTGAGCTTACACCAGGGGTTAGATATACATCTCTACATGAAACACATTAATATTAGATTATGATAGTGTTGGCAGGGATAAAAGTCTTGGACCTAATGTTGACTTTTGAAAGAAAAACCTTTGTTTACCTTTATTATGGTAATATTTAGTAACAATATTTTGGGCCAATTTAGGAAAATTTACAGTAATAGAATAAAACTTTCTGGTACTAAAAATTTTTTCGCCTTAGGTATTCCAGATTAGCTATGGCTACTTTTAACTGGGATTTTTCTAAGAGTTATAAACAGAGAAAATATAAAAGCCTTATGTAAAGAATATGTAGATTAGTTTTGTAAATATTTTCTGGAGTTATTTGTGTATATATCAGTAATTGAGAATATGGTTGTTTTTGTGTGTGACAGGACAGAGACTGAAACAAAGATATCATTTTAGCCTCACAAAGAGTAAGGTGGCTAATTACAATTCTAAGTACTACTAAATTATTGTTGATTTTATATCTATTTAATTACTCAAACAATTAGGAGAAATTGAATAATACTTGGAATTTTAAATTCATCATCTTGCTTTTGACAAGGCCAGGACAGTATTACACTTTCAATTACTAGCCCTCTCGAAGTTTCTCTCAAATAAGGTACATAAGTAAACATTTCATCCACCATATGTCCGTATCCTTTCTGACAGGTATTGCATGATGATACTATCTTTTACTTTTTTCTTTTCTATTGCTCCCCTTAGGTCTGAAAAATCAAAGGATATAATGGAATTACAACTCCCATTTTATTCTACAAGTTCTGAGGCTTTGGTGGAATAAGGAAACCCATGGGAAGTTGGCTACCTATGACTTTGAACCCAGTGCTACATTTTCTCAGAGATAATGCAAAATCTGAAAATTATAAACTATTGAATTTAACTCGAGGAAACATGAGTTTGGTTAGGAAAAAAAAAATTACCCCTGAATAAAGAGTGTATTTCCAATTTTACTTTCTAGGAGACAGTGAGCTTTAAGGTTCATTGTTGAATTTAATTTTTCATGGACAATTTTGACCAGTACAGTACAATTTGTATCAATCAATTTAATATCAATACAGATCTTAAAAAAAAGGGTAAAGAAATGGTTTGTTTACTGAGTGATACATTTACAAAATCTTGTATTATATTTCTGAGAGATTCTAACCTCATCATCATATTTATGATTTGGAGTAGAAATTGAAAATTGTCTCTATGACCTCCTACTTTATGTGAGATTCCTACATTAATGCTATACATTAGAGTTCCCATTGTTAATGTTTGATTTTAACATGACAAATGATCACAAGTAGATTTAAGAATGTTTGATTAAAAATAGAATTCTATAATGAATCAACTACATTAGTTTCTGAAACATTGGCACATTGCATTATTTATCTTATATATGACCCACCTCCTAAAGTACAAATTCATGTAGGCTTGCAAATGTTATTCGTGCCCTACTTTCTCTAGGAAGTCTTTTTAAATATGATTCATTCTATTTATTGTACCTCTCTCTAATTTCTAACTCCTTCCCTATCGTCTCCAAATATGCATGGCTCCTAAATACTTAGAGGGCTTCCCTGGTGGCTCAGAGGGTAAAGTGTCTGCCTGCAACGTGGGAGACCTGGGTTCAATTCCTGGGTCAGGAAGATCCCCTGGAGAAGGGAAAGGCAACCCACTCCAGTATCCTTGCCTGGAGAATCCCATGGACGGAGGACCTGATAAACTACATACAGTCCACGGGGTCACAAAGAGTCGGACATGACTGAGCAACTTCACTTATAAGTATTTAGCAATGCATTCTTATTTGAATGTCATTTTCTTTCACTATAAACTCCTCATGTAATATCATCTTTGCTTCCACAACAGTTTTATTCAGCACTCACAGTTTCAGTTCAGTTCTGTTCAGTCGCTCAGTCATGTCCAACTCTTTGGGACCCCATGAATCGCAGCACGCCAGGCCTCCCTGTCCATCACCAACTCCCGGAGTTCTCTGAGACTCACGTCCATCGAGTCAGTGATGCCATCCAGCTATCTCATCCTCTGTCGTCCCTTTCTCCTCCTGCCTCCAATCCCTCCCAGCATCAGAGTCTTTTCCAGTGAGTCAACTCTTTGCATGAGGTGGCCAAAGTATTGGAGTTTCATCTTTAGCATCATTCCTTCCAAAGAAATCCCAGAGTTGATCTCCTTCAGAAGTCATCCATAAATCTGGGTATTCATATTGTGTATCGTTCTTAATTTCACAACATTGAAGCTGTCTGTGGTCAATATGAATGAGTGATGTTGGCTTCATTCATTCCTTCATTTATAAACCTATTTATTTTTTAATGCATAAAGTATTGAGTGTTTTTTATAAGCCAAGTAGTCTGTTCTAGGAACTTAGGTTTTAAGACAGGTACATTCTTTGTCTCCAAGCCTTATGTACATTTGGAGAAGAGAGCTATTGTATAAGTGAAGTGAAGTGAAAGTCACTCAGTTGTGTCCAACTCTTTGCAACCCCATGGACTATACAGTCCATAGAATTCTCTAGGCCAGAATAATATTGGAGTGAGTAGCCTTTCCCTTCTCCAGGGGATCTTTCCAACCTAGGTTTCAAACACAGGTGTCCCATATTGCAGGTGGATTCTTTACCAGCTGAGCCACAAGAGGAGCCCATTGTATAAGTAATAAACTGTAAATGTGAAACTTTACTAAAAATTACAAATACAGAGTGAATAATCCTGGGAGTCAAAAGCTGAGAAGTCAGAAAATGACTCCCTGTCTTATGGACTGCAACAACAAAATACCATATCTAAGCGCATAAACAAAAGAAATGAATTTTCTCACAGTTCTGGAACCTGAAAAGTCCAAGGTCAAGGTGCTACTTTACTCTATTCCTGGTGAGAGCTCTTCATAGATTACTGATGGACATCTTTTAGTGTGCCTTTACAGGGCCTTCCCTTTGTCCCTGTGCACACAGCAGGAGATTTCAAGCTTTCTGGTGTCTCTTTTTATAAGGGCACTAATCCCACATGAGGACCCCACCCTCATAATATCTTATATCAGTAATTGTCACCCAAAGAACCATCTCCAAATATCGTCACATTGGCCTTTAGGCATCAACATATGAATTTTGAGAAAGCATAAACATCCAGTTCATATTGTGCTCTAACAAAGTTTGCATTTTTACTGATACTTAAAAGTGAAGAGTGGGTAAACTCTGGGAGTTGGTGATGGACAGGGAGGCCTGGTGTGCTGCAGTTCATGGGGTCACAAAGAATTGGACATGACTGAGCGACTGAACTGAACTGAAAAGTGAAGAGAAGTGTCAATGCTAAGGTCGATAAAAATGTTTTTATGAAGGCTTGGGTTAGAAAACAAAGATCATTGATTAACTAAAGAAAACCTAATCATGTTTGAGCCTGGTAAACAAACAGAAAGTGGAAGTGAAAGTGAAGTCTCTCAGTCCCATCCAACTCTTTGTGACCCCATGGATTGTAGCCTACCAGGCTCCTCTGTCCATAGGATTTTCCAGGCAAGAATACTGGAGTGGGGTGCCATTTCCTTCTCCAGGGTCTTTCCAACCCAGGGATCAAACTCAGGTCTCCCGCGTTGCAGGCAGACACTTTACCCCTTGAGCCACCAGGGAAGCAAACAGAGGAGTGGCATAAAACATAGGTAAACTACAGGGAGAGGTCATATCATAACATTTATAATATTGGACTCAATTCTAAAAGAAAAATAGTAGTGATAGAGTTTAAGCAGGGGAGTGCCATAATCTCCTATGTTCCTTTCAAATATATTAGTGCAAATTAAGTCTGAAAGCACATGAGAGTATATGCAAGAAATAATTGTGGTTTGTACTACAACAAAGTTGGAGATAAGTGAAAAACCTTGAGAAATATTCAGGCTTTGGCAATCAATTAACCTGTAATCAGCAGGATGTGGAAATGAATGCTTCTCTTTCTATGAAGTTCATATTTCTGGCATGAAAATCTCCTGGTATATTACTGCCAAATAGTAAGACAGGAACTTTTAGAGGGGTGTCAACATGAAGTCCATTTCTGAATGTTGTTCCTAATTTTGGAAGAATGTGTCTTTTTCTTGGACTAATTTCACTATCTTGAACTGAGAACTCCTCAGATTATATAAAGATTGACACCTTGGCATAATATTTTCACCACCTTCAGAAGGGACTAGAGCCCTATGCCTGACTCAGGATCCTAGAATTGGGCCCTTGCCATTTCCCAAGAAGGGAGTTCACTAATTTATACCAAACATGAAATCAGAATAGGCAACTGAGTGCAAATCACAGTTTCTAGTAACTGCAAGTCTCAGTTTTATCTGCCCCCACAACTTTGAACATCAGATTGTTGCATGTTCATGAATTTTCTCTCATTTGGACATTCTATGCCCCCTGAGTTGCCCTCTGAGTCACTCCTCATTTCTGAATCACTATTACACTCTCCTAACTACTTCTGCCAGAGAAGGCAATGGCACCCCACTCCAGTATTCTTGCCTAGAAAATCCCATGGACAGAGGACCCTGGTAGGCTGCAGTCCATGGGGTTGCTAAGAGTCGGACATGACTGAGTGACTTCACTTTCACTTTTCACTTTCATGCATTGGAGAAGGAAATGGCAACCCACTCCAGTGTTCTTGCCTGGAGAATCCCAGGGACGGGATGCCAGGTTGGCTGCCGTCTATGGGGTCGCACAGAGTTGGACACGACTGAAGCAACGCAGGAGCAGCAGCAACAACTACTTCTGCATTATCTTTGAAAATTTTGATATTTGCTTTTCCTTTTAATGAAGAGTTTTTTAAACTGATCAGCATCTTGGCCCCTACCTCAAATTAATCTCTACCTGTCATCATAGGTAATACTTGTTATTACCACTAGCTGCAACTATGGTTCATTCATATGATAGTTTTATGATAGCTAGGCTATCAGTTCAGTTCAGTTCAATTGCTCAATCATGTCCGACTCTTTGCAACCCTATGGACTGCAGGACGCCAGGCCTCCCTGTCCATCACCAACCTGGAGGTTACTCGAACTCGTGTCCATTGAGTTGGTGATGCCATCCAACCATCTCATCCTCTGTCGTCCCCTTATCCTCCCACCTTCAATCTTTCCCAGCATAAGGTTGTGTTAAATGAGTTACTTCTTTGCATCAGGTGGTCAAATTAATGGAGTTTCAGCTTCAACATCAGTCCTTCCAATGAATATTCAGGACTGATTTCCTTTAGGATGGACTAGTTGTATCTCCTTGCTGTCCAAGGGACTCTCAAGAGTCTTCTCCAACACCACAGTTCAAAAGCATCAATTCTTCAGAGCTCAGCTTTTTTTATAGTCCAACTCTCACATCCATTCATGACTACTGGAAAATTTATAGCTTTGACTAGACAGACCTTTGTTGGCAAAGTAATGTCTCTGCTTTTTAATATGCTGTCTATGTTGGACATAACTTTTCTTCCAAGGACCAAGTGTCTTTTAATTTCATGGCTGCACTCACTATCTGTAGTGATTTTGGAGCCCCCCAAAATAAACTCAGTCATTGTTTCCAATCTTTCCCATCTACTTGCCATGAAGTGATGGGAACGGATGCCATGATCTTAGTTGTAGGAATGTTGAGTTTTAGGCCAACTTTTTCACTCCCTCACATTCATCAAGAGGCTCTTTAGTTCTTCATTTTCTGCCATAATGGTGGTGTCATCTGTATATCTGAGGTTATTGATATTTCTCCCAGCAATCTGTATTTCAACTTGTGCTATATCCAGCCCAGTATTTTTCATGATGTACTCTGCATATAAGTTAAAGAAGAAGAGACACAATATACAGCCTTGACTGACTCCTTTCCCAACTTATAACCAGTCTGTTGTTTCATGTCCAATTCTAACTGTTGCTTCCTGACCTGCATACAGATTTCTCCAGAGGCAGGTCAGGTGGTCTGGTATTCCCATCTCTTTCATAATTTTCCAGTTTGTTGTGATCCACACAGTCAAAGGCTTTGACACAGTCAATAAAACAGAAGTAGATGTTTTTCTGGAACTGTCTTGCTTTTTCAATAAACCAACAGGTGTTGGTAATTTGATCTCTGGTTCCTCTGCCTTTTCTAAATCCAGGTTGAACATTTGGAAGTTCATGGTTCATGTACTTTGAGCATTACTTTGCTAGTGTGTGAGATGAGAGCAATTGTGCTCTAGTTTGAGCATTCTTTGGCATTGCCATTCTTTGGGATTGGAATGAAAATTGACCTTTTCCAGTCCTGTGGCCACTGCTGAGTTTTCCAAATTTTCTGGCATATTGAGTGCAGCATTTTCACCACATCATCTTTCAGGATTTGAAATAGCTCAACTGGAATTCCATCACCTCCACTAGCTTTGTTCGTAGTGATGCTTCCTCAGGCCCACTTGACTTCATATTCCAGGCTGTCTGGCTCTAGGTGAGTGATCACACCATCGTGATTATCTGGGTCATGAAGATCTTGTTTGTATAGTTCTTCTGTATTTTAGCCACCTCTTCTTAATATTTCTGCTTCTGTTAGGTCCATACCATTTCTACCCTTTATTGTGCCCATCTTTGCATGAAATGTTCCCTTCAAGAATATGTTTAATTTTCTTGAAGAGGTCTCTAGTCTTTCCCCTTCTATTGTTGTCCTCTACTTCTTTGCACTGATCACTGAGGAAGGCTCTCTTGTCTCTCCTTGCTATTCTTTGGAACTCTGCATTCAAATGGGTATATCTTTCCTTTTCTCCTTTGCCTTTTGCTTCTCTTCTTTTCACAGCTATTTGTAAGGCCTTCCCAGACAACCTTTTTGCATTTCTTTTTCTTGGGCATGGTCTTGACCCCTATCTCCTGTACAATGTCATGAATCTCTGTCCATAGTTCTTCAAGTGTTCTGTCTATCAAATCTAATCCCTTGAATCTAGTCCTCACTTCCACTGTATAATTGTAAAACGAGGTCCACTGGAGAAGGGAATGGCAAACCACTTCAGTATTCTTTCCTTGAGAACCCCATGAACAGTATGAAAAGGCAGACATATAGGACACCAAAAAATGAGCTCCCCAGATTGGTAGGTGCCCAACATGCTACTGGAGATCAGTGGAAAATGACTCCAGAAAGAATGAAGTGACAGAGCCAAAGCAAAAACAGCACCCAGTTGTGAATGTGACTGGTGATGGAAGTAAAGTGTGATGCTGTAAAGAGGAATATTGCACAGGAACCTGTAATGTTAGGTCCATGAATCAAGGCAAATTGGAAGTGATCAAACAGGTGATGGCGAGAGTGACTGTTGATGTTTTAGGAATCAGCAAACTAAAATGTGCTGGAATGGGTGTATTTAACTCAGATGACCATTATATCTACTACTGTAGATATAGTATATCTGCAAAATATACTATACTTCTATATCTATAAGAATCCCTTATAAGAAACGGAGTAGCCATCACAGTCAACAAAAGAGTCTGAAATGCAGTACTTGGATGCAATCTCAAAAATGACAGAATTATCTCTGTTCATTTTCAAGGCAAACCATTCAGTATCACAGTAATCTAAATCTGTGCCCCGACCAGTAATGCTGAAGAAGCTGAAGTTGAATGGTTCTCTGAAGACCTACAAGACCTTCTAGAACTAACACCCCCAAAAGATGTCCTCTTCATTATAGGGGACTGGAATGCAAATGTAGGAAGTCAAGAAATACCTGGAGTAATAGGCAAATCTGGCCTTAGAGTATAGAATGGAGCAGGGCAAAGTCTAACAGAGTTTTGCTAAGATAACTGGTCATAGCAAATGCCCACTTCCAGCAACACAAGAGAAGACTCTACACATAGACATCACCAGATGGTCAATATAAAAATCAGATTGATTATATTCTTTGTAGCCAATGATGAAGAAGCTCTATACAGTCAGCAAAAACAAAACTGGGAGCTGACTGTGGCTCAGCTCATAAACTCCTTATTGCCAAATTCAGACTTACCTTGAAGAAAGTAGGGAAAACCACTAGACCATTCATGTGTGACCTAAACCAAATCCCTTAGGATTATACAGCTAGGCTATACTACCCAATTATTCAAACAAAATCTAATCTGGTATTGCTGTGAAGGTATTTTGTAGATACTTTAAAGGATGACCTTGATATTGTCAGTGGAACTCATCCAATCAAGTGAAAGGCCATAAATGAAAAATTGTAGTTTTCCTACAGAAGAAAAAATTCTGCCTCAAATCTTTGGCATCAGCTCTTAGCCAAGGGAGGTATCAATCTGCCAGTTTACCCTGTGAATTTCAGACTTGCCAGCCCCAGAAAGGAATTGCATAAGCCTATTTCTTTGAAATAATTCTCCTCCCTCTCATCTGTCTTCCCCTCTCCTCTTTTCTGCCCCTCTCTTTTTCCTCTCTCTTCCTCCCTCTATCATTCATAAGTGTGTGTGTGTGTGTGTGTGTGTGTGTGTGTGTGTGCACATGTCTGTAGTGATTGCCAAAAAGTTCATTCAGGCATTCCTGTAAGATGTTATGAAAAAATCCAAATGAGATTTTTGACCAACCCCATATTTATATTTATGTATGTGTGTGTATATCTATCTAAGTATAATATTGATACATTTAGATAGATCTGATTATAAATATATATAGATTTATAGATTTATACATCAGTTCAGTCACTCAGTCGTGTCTGACTCTTTGCAACCCCATGAATCGCAGCACGCCAGGCCTCCCTATCCATCACTAACTCCCGGAGTTCACTCAGACTCACATCCATTGAGTCACTGATGCCATCCAGCCATCTCATCCTCTGTTGTCCCCTTCTCCTCCTGCCCCCAATCCCTCCCAGCATCAGAGACTTTTCCAATGAGTCAACTTTTCGCATGAGGTGGCCAAAGTACTGGAGTTTCAGCTTTAGCATCATTCCTTCCAAAGAAATCCCAGGGCTGATCTCCTTCAGAATGGACTGGTTCGATCTCCTTGCAGTCCAAGGTTTATACATAGACATTCATAAATACACATTAACACTCATATCCCACTGGTTCTGCTTCTATTTTTCTGGAGAACCCTGACTAGTACAACTTCTCTTTCTCTGAGCTCTACCTAATGTTCTTTTAACCCCAGTAAGATTGATCATTTCTTCTTTCACTTATTTCTGTGCCTTTGATGTTCTCTCTTCCTCCCTTAACCAGTTTCAGTCAGTTCAGTTCAGTTCAGTTGCTCAGTCATGTCCGACTCTTTGCGACTCCATGAATCACAGCACGTGAGGCTTCCCTCTCCATCACCAACTCCCGGAGTGCACCCAGACTCACGTCCATTGAGTCAGTGATGCCTCTGTCATTGCCTTCTCCTCCTATCCCCAATCCCTCCCAGCATCAGAGTCTTTTCCAATGAGTCAACTCTTCGCATGAGGTGGCCAACGTACTGGAGTTTCATCTTTAGCATCATTCCTTCCAAAGAAATCCCAGGGCTGATCTCCTTCAGAATGGACTGGTTGGATCTCCTTGCAGTCCAAGGGACTCTCAAGAGTCTTCTCCAACACCATAGATGAAAAGCATCAATTCTTCAGTGCTCAGCCTTCTTCACAGTCCAACTCTCACATCCATACATGACCACAGGAAAAACCATAGCCTTGACTAGAACCTTTTTTGGCAAAGTAATGTCTCTGCTTTTGAATATGCTATCTAGGTTGGTCATAACTTTCCTTCCAAGGAGGAAGTGTCTTTTAATTTCATGGCTGCAGTCACCCTCTCCAGTGATTTTGAAGCCCCCCAAAATAAAGTGTGACAGTGTTTCCCCATCTATTTCCCATGAAGTGATGGGACCGGATGCCATGATCTTCATTTTCTGAATGTTGATCTTTAAGCCAACTTTTCACTCTCCTCTTTCACTTTCATCAAGAGGCTTTTGAGTTCCTCTTCACTTTCTGCCATAAAGGTGGTGTCATCTGCATATCTGAGGTTATTGATATTTCCCGGCAATCTTGATCCCAGCTCGTGTTTCATCCAGACCAGCGTTTCTCATGATGTACTCTTCATATAAGTTAAATAAGCAGGGTGACAATATACAGCCTTGATGTACTCCTTTTCCTATTTGGAACCAGTCTGTTGTTCCATGTCCAGTTCTAACTGTTGCTTCCTGACCTGCATACAGATTTCTCAAGAGGCAGATCAGGTGGTATGGTATTCCCATCTCTTTCAGAATTTTCCAGTTTATTGTGATCCACACAGTCAAAGGCTTTGACATAGTCAATAAAGCAGAAATAGATGTTTTTCTGGAACTCTCTTGCTTTTTCCATGATCCAGCGGATGTTGGCAATTTGATCTCTGGTTCCTCTGCCTTTTCTAAAATCAGCTTGAATATCAGGAAGTTCACGGTTCACATATTGCTGAAGCCTGGCTTGGAGAATTTTGAGCATTACTTTACTAGCATGTGAGATGAGTGCAATTGTGTAGTGGTTTGAGCATTCTTTGGCATTGCCTTTCTTTAAATTTCATTAAATCAAAATAATCACTCCCTTGAATATATATGCTCAGTTGCCTTTTCTCTTGTGTTTTTATTCATATTAACTTGGAAATTTTACATTCTTGGTTAAGCCTATCAACACAACTCTGCATACACACCTGCAGCCATTCAGTGGCCATAGATGGAGAAAAGCACCATAGAGTCCCACTGATCTGCCTCATGTTAAATTCATGACTAAGAAGCTTATGTGGGCTCTTATTGTTTCTTGTCCATTTACATTCCCAATGTCCTAGATGGGTAGTTTACATCTTTTCTACCCGAATGACTGCCGAAGCCACATTCTGCTCTAATGCCCTTTTCACCCATCAAATTCTTGAGATAAATGATTGAACTCAGACGTAATGTAACAATAATATCTGCATTAATTAAGAATGTATTTAGCTATAAACAAGAGACAACTCCTTCATATAGCACCTGCTGCTCCTACTAGATGTTGTTTTCATAAATCCAGGCAGAAGAAGATGGAAAGGCCAGAGAACATAGAGGGCAAAAGACAAAAGCATTATACCAAGAGAATTTTGCCTATTTTAAAAGATGTTTTCCAGAAGTTTCCACGAGTATCTTTCATATAAATATCATGGATTAGAATTGAGTTACATAGTCACTTCCAATTGCAAGGCAATCTAGGGAGTTGATTATCTTTAACATTGCTGCAAAGAACAAATTCAGTGTTTTCGGCTGTTCTGTCTGGGATTTTTTTTTTAATAAAGAAAAGTGAAGTCGCTCAGTCGCTCAGTTGCGTCTGACTCTTTGCAACCCCATGGACTGTAGCCTATCAGGCTCCTCGATCCATGGGATTCTCCAGGCAAGAGTACTGGAGTGGGTTGCCATTTCCTTCTCCAGGAGATCTTTCTGACCCAGGGATCGAACCCAGGTCTCCCTCATTGTAGGCAGATGCTTTACTATCTGAGCCACCAGGGAAGTCCTTATAAAGAAAAAAGGGGTAATAAATGTTAGATAGCAATCAACAGTTTCATATCAACTACAAATATTACGCATATAAATTGCAATAATGGAATTATTATTTTGCTGAAAATGCAGTATACAAAAATCAATCAACAATTTATTATAATTATTTAAAATATTTACAAAGTAGTAGTGAGCATACGTGTTCATCTGCTCAGTCATGTCTGACTCTTAGAGACCCCATGAGCTATAGCCCACCAGCCTCCTCTATGGAATTTCCAGGGCAAGAATATTGGAGAGGGTTGCCATTGCCTTCTCCAGCAAAGTGTAGGGTGTGTACTAATAATTTGAATACCAATAAAAGATTTTATATATTAGTAACATCCTTGTAGGAATTCTAAGTGGTAGAATTCCATTCTCCATAGTAAAGATAGATCAATTCAATGAGAAAGTATAACATGTAGAAAAATAAAGTTTCTTCATAAAGATACCTAAAACAAAATTTGTGTAAATTTAGAGTCTATTAATTTCCAGTTTAATAAGAGTGAAGTAAAGTTTTAGTGTTTTGTTATTTTTGTGGGGGAATGGGAGAAAAAAATTTAAAACAAAATTATTCTAAAGTAGTCTAGAGTAAAATGCATGAAATGATAGAAATCCAATGCCAAAAAATATAAATAATTCTAAACAACTGCACTAACAGATCTTACAATTTATTATAAAATTACAATAGGCAAAGGAGAAAGATAAATGCTACAAAATGGAAGGTGAAAGGAAGAAAATATATTTATCAGCTAAATATTAGATGTTTGATAAATACTTGATTTTAATTAAACTGTACGTTTTAATTTTACCATGCCCTCCTTCTTCTAAAAAATGAAGACATTTGAAGTATAGCTGTGAGCCTCCAATTAAGAGAAATGCACTTATATGTTAGATTATTTAAACAGAGTTAAAAAGTATCTTCTGATCTTTGAGTTATTTATTATTATTATTATTATTTTTTTACTGTATACTCTCTTAACCCTTGGAACCTATAAAATAATATATTGCAATCTCTAAAAAGTACTAAAAAGTACAGTGGAGGAGACAGTTTCATAAGTTCTATAGAGATAGCAATATTATTGCAGGCAGTAATCTAAAGTGTTTATAAAGAATTTTATATAAAATCAATTCTAAACAATAATCAATTGCCCAAATCCAAAAATTTGGGTAGGGCAGTAGAGATTAAGGGAGAAGCAGGGCTAAGTCTTTCTTTCCCAAGCTAGCTCTTGACACTGTCATTGCTCTTCAAACTCTCATCTACATTCATTCCCAGTGCCCAGTCTTCTTAAATCAGAATTCTTACATTGGGATTATTGACAACCCAATATTACCTTTCTTTTACCTGTATTACGTCCCTCTGCTGCCCTCATCTGGTAAACAATGATTCAACTTCTATGTTGTTGAAACTTCTCTCAGGGAAATACTCTGCATTTAGAACAGTTTTGTAGGTTTTTTTTTTTTTTTTTTAAATCAGCATGTGTTGAGTTTTGACTTTTTCAAGTCTTTGAAAAAATATATATATTTACAGGAAATTAACAAGGCAACTCCAGTACTTTGGCCACCTCATGCGAAGAGTTGACTCATTGGAAAAGACTCTGATGCTGGGAGGGATTGGGGGCAAGAGGAGAAGGGGACGACAGAGGATGAGATGGCTGGATGGCATCACTGACTCGATGGACGTGAGTCTGAGTGAACTCCAGGAGATGGTGATGGACAGGGAGGCCTGGCGTGCTGTGATTCATGGGGTTGCAAAGAGTCGGACATGAACTGAACTGAACTGAACTGAACAAGGCAAAATGGCAAAGCGTTTTGGTTTTTTGTCATATGAGCCAGTTGCACTGAAATTATAACCACAATTATGGTGGCAGAAAACAACTTCAACCCAATTCTCTTGTGATATAAAAGGAGGCAGAGATTTCAGGTATCAGTATTCATAGTACATTCTTATTTTCAAAGTAAGTCTATATAGATATAAATGTCTCAAGTCTTGTAATTCCAGCCCATTCCACTAGGCTGCGGTTTGATAGGCTGAATAGATTTTGAGTAATTATGATTATACTAATTTTTTTTACAAGAAATCTCATTTTGAATGAAACGGTCATAGATTAAATTTAACTACACAAGCATATAGTAAAGTATGCAGGCTTCTCTGATGACTCAGAAGGTAAAGAATCTGCCTGAAATGGGTGAGACCTGGGTTCAATCCCTGGGTCAGGAAGATTCTCTGGAGAAGGGACTGGCTACCAACTCCAGTATTCTTGCCTGGAGAATTCCATGGACAGAGGAGCCTGATGGGCTACAGTCCATGGGACTGCATAGAGTTGGACATGACTGAGTGACTAACACTTTCATTTTTATAGTATGGTATGTTCTTTATTTGTTGTAATTTGCTCTGTATACTTATTAATGTTGACTGTGTGTGTGCATGCTCAGTCATGTCTGACTCTTTATGACCCCATGGACTGTAGCCTGCCAAGCTTCTATGCCCGTTGAATTTTCCAGGTAAGTATACTGGAGTGTGTTGCCATTTCCTTCTCCAGGGAATCTTCTCAATCCAAGGATCAAACTGGTGTTTCTTGGGATTCTTGTACTGGCAGGCCAAATCTTCACCACTGTGCCACCTATTAATGTTGACTAAATTGCATCAAGGACAAAACTATGGGAAGTTTTAATTCAATCTGTGTCTTTACAAATTTCTTATTCTCTTTAAGAAAACTAAAATTCAAAGAATAAAACATAGGAATATTTATATCTAAGTATCTCATATATCTTATTTAATTTTTAAAAGGTTTGGGAGATACCACATTATGTCATGTCTGAATTGTTAGATGAACAGTATTATGTGTGGGATACTGGGCAATTCATGCTTTAAAAAATATATCTCCTTTGTTTTATAGTCCTAAGAATCAACAGAGTAACTGTCATCAAGTTCTTAATTATACCCACCTAAATATTTTTCTAAGGGCTACAAAAGTTTCAGTCATATTCAGCTTTAATAGATATAATCAGTATTACTTGAGAATGGATTTATTTTCCAGTTTTAGCTTTAATAGAATCATATACTTTCTATAAAAACATTTTGCATAGGATAAAAAAAATTTTAAAAAAAAGATTTGAGCTTCTAAACAGCAATAGAGTATGATACATGATTCACAGTTTATCCCAAGTTCATTGTAGTGCCCATCTACATATACTTAGAAACCATAGGGGAAAATAACCAAATCATAGTTGCTGTAGTGAGGGATCTAAAGATCTAACCTAAGAAAAACAGTGGTAGCAATGGAAAAGAAGCATAGTAAATTCCCCCAGGTGTGTAAATGTGAGTCCTGGATGAAAGTCCAGGATATACAAATAGTGAAAATACCTGGATCGAGAAGTGAAGAGAGGAAGATGGGATGATGAAGTCTCTGATCCTAGAGAAGTTTTGAAGATAGAGCTGCAGTGTTCAGGAAAGTAAGTTAGTGGATTAAGAGCTAGAACTGAACTGGGGAGACAATATCTAAATTGAACAAGGATATTAAAATGAGGTTAAAAGTTAAAGGTAAATGCAGAAGCTATGAACTGGAAAATTCAAGGAGAAGCCTGTAGTAACTCAGAATGAACCTTTTCACGTGGTCTATTGTTCATTTGCTGAGAGCTAAAAGTCAAGGTAATTATTTCTGCTAGTTCCAGTCTCACTGCTTTTAAAATAGGCTTGTCACAGCTGCCCAAGGAACAATAAATGCTCTAACAACTTTTGGAAACTTAAAGCATCTGAATAAATAAATCATTTGCATTTTGCTTTGGTCTCTTCTATCCTCTCTTTTCTTCTCTCACTGCTCCTATTATGTCTTGTCTTCTCCCTTCGCTTCTCTTGCCTTCTTTTGCTTTTACTTTTCTCCATGACTTCTTTTTATCTTTTACTTACTATGTCTATAGTGAAGTCGCTCAGTCATGTCCGACTCTTTGCGACGCCATGGACTGTAGCCTGCCAGGCTCCTCCGTTCATGGGACTTTCCAGGCAAGAGTACTGGAGTGGATTGCCATTTCCTTCTCCAGGGGATCTTCCCGACCCAGGGATTGAACCCGGGGCTCCCGCATTGGAGGCAGACACTTTACCGTCTGAACCACCAGGGAAGTCCTCTATTAGTATGTCTATACTGTTTCAGCAGAGAAGGCGATGGCACCCCACTCCAGTACTCTTGCCTGGAAAATCCCATGGACGGAGGAGCCTGGTAGGCTGCAGTCCATGGGGTCGCTACGAGTTGGACACAACTGAGCGACTTCACTTTCACGCATTGGAGAAGGAAATGGCAACCCACTCCAGTGTTCTTGCCTGAAGAATCTCAGGGACAGGGGAGCCTGGTGGGCTGCCGTCTATGGGGTCACACAGAGTCAGACACGACTGAAACAACTTAGCAACAGCATACTGTTTCAGCAGAGAAGGCAATGGCACCCCACTCCAGTACTCTTGCCTGGGGAATCCCAGGGAAGGGGGAGCCTGGTGGGCTACTGTCTATGGGGTTGCACAGAGTTGGACACGACTGAAGTGACTTAGCTGCAGCAAAAGCATACTGTCTCAGTATTAGTTTCTCTGCTGGTAGTATACAACCTACCCAATTTTGGATAATCTCATCAGATTAAACTTCCTGAAACAAAATTCTGGCCTCATAAATTCACATCTTAAAATGAATTATAAAGTAGCTTATTACCTATTGAAAATATTTACAAATTTCCAGGCTTGGAGGAACCTCCATCATTTACCCTTAATTTATTTTTCAGGCTATAATCTCTATTCTCTTGGATTTACAATATTATAATGAAACAAATATTTTAATATCTCTCAGCCTTGCCTTATGCCAGTGTCTCTAAAACTTTTCCTCAAAGTTCTGCTATTAACAGAATCAAGCTAATACATATTCAAATTGTCTTGAAGAGAATAAGAAAATTGTTGGAGGACTGTGTTATTTAATTATGATCTCATATATCCAATTTTAAAGTAAGAAATTGCCTTTGTTGGTATAAGGAGGAAGGCAAAACCTCAAAATTTCTAATGTGAGAGATGTTTTGCTAAATCTACCATCTTTTGAAAAATAAGACTATTAAAAGTTGTTGACTTTCTATGATTGTTACAACACACAGATTTCTTATTTTATTTTTGTCAATATTTTGGAGCCATAATTCATTTAACCTGTGATTATATTATTTTTCACTATTTCACAAGTTGACTCAGAATTATTGAGGGTACACAAAGTTCAGAAGCCTGCCAAATATATAGTATCATGAAAATTAATCAGGCCACTGATGTTAGGAATCTCTCATGCATTGGAGAAGGAAATGGCAACCCACTCCAGTGTTCTTGCCTGGAGAATCCCAGGGACAGGGGAGCCTGGTGGGCTGCCGTCTATGGGGTCACACAGAGTCTGACACGACTGAAGCGACTTAGCAGCAGCAGCAGCATTGTCTATTACAGTACTGTGAATTGACAAGGTGAAGCTAACTAGTTCTTTTCTAAGTATTTTTGTTTATGTATTTTATTTGTCTGTGCTGGATCTTAGTTGTGGCATGTGGGACCAAAGATCTTCACTGCGGTATGCAGGCTCTTTAATTGAAGCATTTGACCCCGAGCAGGGATTTGAATCCAAGCCCTGTGCATTGGGAGCATGGAGTCTTAGCTACTGAGCTACCAAGGAAGTCCATAAGCAGGTCCTTTGAAGATTTTCATACAGTTTCTATGAGATAGTGGCTTTAGACATGTAGCCTCTCAACTAGACTTAAATGTTCAAGAGGAAAAACTTGCATGGCTGGCAATTGATGCTGACTGCTGACTCAGACCTGAGTTAGGTTTGGCAAATGAAGTATCTACTAATGACATTTCCATTTGGCTTGAGTCTCGCAACATATGGTGTCTGAGTTCTAAAAGAGTGTCTCCAAATCAGTATTCCCAAAGGCCTGGAGGGAAGCATATCCTTGAAAGTAAAACAGTACCATTTTTGCTGTGCTCTGTTGTTAATCACATTCTCAGGATCTAAGCAGACTAAATGGTGTGGACTACTAGCCTCTTCTTATTTAGAGAATCACAGGATCATATTGTTGACAAACATGTATAGTAGGAGATTTTGTCAAAGTCGTCTTTGCAAAATGCAATTTGAAGCAGTCTTCCCTCTGATCATACAACTCATATCTTTCCTACAAGCAAAACACATTCACTCTATCCCCCAAATATTGTAGCATTACATTATCAGTTCAAGTCCAAGCATCAGTTAAAATCCAGAATCTCATTTCAGTCAGGTCAAGGTACAGATGAGGTTCCTTGGGATCTAATCTGCATGTACATATTTGTTCTCCTCTGAAAACTTTTGAGATAAAGAGAGAATGTATCTGTCTCTTACACATTCATATATAATAATGAGGCAGGGCTATGTTTGAATAATCCCATTGGGAAACAGGCACCACGAGACGAACATAGAAGTCACTGGTCTGTAATGGTTCTGAAACTCAGCCAACTTCATTTACCAGTTCCTTCATTAGGGTCCAATCCTTTTCCTTTGGTATGGTTTTCTATGGTTTTGGTTTTACCTTTTGACACTTGGTTCTGGCTCCAAGTCATATTTCTTTTTTCCTCTTTAATTAGAAATGACCTATGACTGTAACTAAGTAGATTTCTCTGTTTCCTTCTCATACTAGAAGGTTGAAGCCCAGAGACCTCCTTTCATTTTTAGCCACTTTTGTCACTTTTATTACATAATGGCATTTCCTCCAATATGAGTCTCTTCCCTGATGACACAGTCAGTAAAGAATCCGTCCACAATGTGGGAGACCTGGGTTTGATCCTTGGGTTGGGAAGATCCCCCGGAGGAGGGCATGGCAACTCATTCCAGTATTCTTGCTTGGAGAATCTCCATGGACAGAGGAGCCTGGAAGGCTACAGTTCACGGAGTCCCAAAGAGTCGGACTAAGCACAGAAGAAATAATGTAGGCTGTTGTTTTGCTTGTGAGAATAATGTTGGAATTTATGCCATTGCACAAGAGTCACAGCTTCATATTTCTTTCAGACAGACCCTCTCTGCCATCAACTGAGAGTAGGAGTTGTGTGAGACAACTTTGGGATTCTTTTATTTTATTTATTTTTAGTTAGAGGATAATTGTTTTACAACATTGTATTGGTTTTTGCTGTAACTTTATCAGAGAATGTATAAGAGGCATGCCCTTATGCCACTTTTTATATAGCTCAGGGTTAGCAAATTAGGGTACATAGGCCAAATTTGTAAATAAATTTGTATTATAACATAGCCACATCCATTCATTTATGTATTTTCTGTGACCTCTTTCTCCTACATGATTGAGTATTTCTTTAGAGAGCCTATGGGCAACAAAATTGAGAATATTTGCTATCTGGTGTCTACCGAAAAGTTTTCTGATCCTTTGTCAACTTGAGATTGCTTACAAGGCAATACTTAAATCTTTCTGATGTCTTAACAAACAATTTATAATTGTGCTGTGTTAAGTCGCTTTAGTCATGTCCACTACTTGTGACCCTATGGACTATATAGCCTGCCAGGCTTCTCTGTCCATAGAATTCCCCAAGCAAGACTACTAGATTGGGTTGCCAGACCCAGGAGATCTTCCTGATCCAGGTATCAAACTTGCATCTCTTTGTTTTCTGCATTGGTAGGCAGGTTCTTTACTGCTGTGTCATCTGGGAAGCCCCTCCGATATAAGTGTTACTCAGATTATGTTTTGCAGCCTGAATCCTGGATTTTATCTTTGCCCTGATATTATTCCCCATTTTTATTTTTTCTTTTGTTGGATGGAAAGACCTAGAATAAAAATTGTTATTATGTTCTAGCACAACAAACTCTTTATATTTTGCCTGAAGTCAAACATTTCATACCTTACCTGTTTCTTTACATTCCTAATGATCATCCACAGCTAAAATTCTTCTTGGAAATCACATTTATTGTTGTTATTGTTCAGTCACTAAGTCATGTCCAACTCTTTGAGACCCCATGGACTGCAGCACACCAGACTCCTCTGCCCTTCACTATTTCCCAGACATTGCTCAAACTCATGTTCATTGAGTAAGTGATGCCATCTAACGGTCTCATCCTTTGCTGGCCCCTTTTCGTTTTGCCTTCAATCTTTCCCAGCAACAGGGTCTTTTCCTATGAGTTGGCTCTCCACTTCAGGTGTCCAAAGTTTGAGCTTAAGCATCAGACCTTTCAAAGTATATTCAGGATTTATTTCCTTTAGGATTGACTTGCTTGCTTTCTTTGCAGTCCAAGGGACTCTCAAAGAGTCTTCTCCAGCACTACAATTTGAAACATTTATTCAGTGAATAACAACAATAACACTCAAACAATTCAATCAATTCTTTGGTGCTCAGCCTTCTTTGTGATCCAACTCTCACATCTATACACAACTACAGGAAAAACCATAGTTTTGAGTATATTGATCTTTGTCAGCAAAATGATGTCTCTGCTTTTAAATGCACTATCTACGTTTGTCATAGCTTTCCAAGGAGCAACTGTCTTTTAACTTCATGAGCACCGTCACTATCCACTGTGATTTTGGAGACAAGGAAAGAAAATCTGTCACTGCTTCAAATTTTTCCCCTTCTATTTGCCTTCAAGTGATGGGACTGGATGCCGTGATCTTAGTTTTCTGAATTATGTGTTTTAAGCCATCTTTTTCGCCCTCCTCTTTCACCTTCATCAAGAGGCTCTTTAGTTCTTCACTTTCTGCCATAAGGGTGGTGTCATCTGCATATCTGAAGTTATTGATATTTCTCCCAGCAATCTTGATTCCAGCTTGTGATTCATCCAACCTTGCATTTCACATGACGTACTCTGCATAGAAGTTAAGTAAGCAGGATGAAAATATACAGCACTCCTTTCCCAATTTGGAACCAGCTCATTGTCCCATGTCTTGTTCTAACTGTTGCTTCTTGACCTGCATACAGGTTTCACATACAGGTTAATCTTCTCAGATACAAAAGATCTGAAGTAAATTTTCTGTTTTCCATGTCACTGCAGGTCATAGTTCTGATAAATTTTCTGCTACAAGTATCATCTTTTTTACAATTTCATGTAAGGGTTTTCTCAGTGTTATTCCTGTTCCCAGTAACAGTTTTCTTGAAAACTTTCTACCCTCTATCCACAGCCCATTGACAAAGTTGATGTGCTACCTCATAAATTCATCTAGGTCTAGTACCTGTTTTTGGAGTAAATTTGAAAAATAAAATCCCGCTTTTTCTTTTTTGCCAATATTTTAAAAAATCATTTCCTGAGACAAGTTGAAAATCCACACTTATCAAAAAATATTGATTTCACAGAGGCTTAAACATATATACACATATGTAGATGTATATATATATATGATATTTAAAATTTTTTCCTATTGTCCTTATTTATTATTGTGTGCTCTAAAATTATTTTTAGATACTCATTTCAGAATTATACCTATTTTTAAAAGATATAATCCTTTGAATTGATTTGTTAAATTTGGTGTATGGAGGAGCTAATTCAACTATTTCAGCTTTTACATTCATTAATTCTATTTTCCTATATACAGTGTTTTACCTTTATATTTTCCCCTGGGAGTTATAATTTAAATCGACAATTAATTAATTAATTAATTTTTTTTTTACAGAAATGAACAGGTTTTATTTTTTTCACCTGCTTCATTCAGCATCATAATAGTGGATTTTAAGTATTGCTGAATTACTTGATTCCAGCTTGTGCTTCTTCCAGCCCAGCATTTTTTTAATGATGTATTCTGCATATAAGTTAAATAAGCAGGGTGACAATATACAGCCTTGATGTACTCCTTTTCCTATTTGGATCCAGTCTGTTGTTCCATATGCAGATGACACCACCCTTATGGCAGAAAGTGAAGAGGAACTAAAAAGTCTGTTGATGAAAGTGAAAGAGGAGACTGAAAAAGTTGGCTTAAAGCTCAACATTCAGAAAACTAAGATCATGGCATCTGGGCCCATCACTTCCTTGCAAATAGATGGGGAAACAGTAGAAACAGAGTCAGACTTTATTTTTCTGGGCTCCAAAATCACTGCAGATGGTGATTGCAGCCATGAAATTAAAAGACACTTACTCCTTGGAAGGAAAGTTATGACCAACCTAGATAGCGTATTCAAAAGCAGAGACAATACTTTGCCAACAAAGGTCCATCTAGTCAAGGCTATGGTTTTTCCAGTAGTCATGTATGGATGTGAGAATTGGACTGTGAAGAAAGCTGAGCGCTGAAGAATTGATGCTTTTCGTCTATGGTGTTGGAGAAGACTCTTGAGAGTCCCTTGGGCTGCAAGGAGATCCAACCAGTCCATTCTAAAGGAGATCAGCCCTGGGTGTTCTTTGGAAGGAATGATGCTAAAGCTGAAACTCCAGTACTTTGGCCATCTCATGTGAAGAGTTGACTCATCGGAAAAGACTCTGATGCTGGGAGGGATTGGGGGCAGGAAGAGAAAGGGATGACAGAGGATGAGATGGCTGGATGGCATCACCGACTTGATGGATGTGAGTTTGAGTGAACTCCGGGAGTTGGTGATGGACAGGGAGGCCTGGTGTGCTGCGATTCATAGGGTCGAAAAGAGTCGGACACGACTGAGTGACCAAACTGAATTGAACTGGAAGTATTACTGAATAATATTTTAAGTGCATCACTGCTTACTATTTCCAGAAGAGTAAGTAGTAATGTTTTACCAATATATCTGTCCATGATAATTAAATGCATATTGCACTATGAGACAGTTTTAAAATCTACACTTTATTATTTGATTGACGCTGCTTTAGACAGACTCACTGGATATGATTTGGATAGTGCTTTGATCTCACTGACATTTGATCACTGAGAGCCTATGTGACAATGCCATTTCTGTCAAAATGAACATGATTTCAAGTTGTTATAGTTTTTCCTTGTTTAAATTTTTTATATAAGTAAAAAATGAAAATATATATGTTAAAGCTTTAAAATTAAATGTTTTGATTATCTGATATGGGAGAATGTATAGCTAAGAATAAGACTACATTTGTTAATTAAGGATAATTATAGAAATTTTTAATATACCGATTATTTATTTGTGTTTGTATTAAAATTTGAAAAATACAAGTAGTACAATGTAAAATGATATACTCTTTTTTTAAAAGACTTTTGTTATTTGTGCTAGCCTTTTTACCCTATGGGAACTTATATTTCTATTTTTACCTTTTGAAAGGTATCAACTCTGCATGCATCATGAGTGTTACTATGACCTATATTTATTTTGCTCAACATGATTTCATGCTAATATCACAATCCTCAGTTGTGTAAATTTGTGTAAATCTTGTTCTTCAAGCATAAGCTTTGTTCTGGTCCACTTCAGCAGAGTCCTATTGGACTGTATATCTGTGTGATAAAGGGTCTTAAGGGCACAAAGCTTCAGTGTTTTCTAAAATTGATGCCTTCCACTCTGACTCCCTATTTGAATTCCACTATCATGCATGTGCACTGTCTGCTTTGTATGTGACCCTCACCATTCTAAAACCTATGGGTATATCACTGAGTGGAGAAAAAGACACAACAAACAGAGAAAGTCCTCCTGTGTCATTGTAGGAGGGCTTCCCTGGTAGCTCAGCTGGTAAAGAATCAGCCTGCAACGCAGGAAACCTTGGGTTGATTCCTGGGTTGGGATGTCCCCCTGGATAAAGGATAGGCTACCCACTCCAGTATTCTTGGGCTTCCCTGGTGGCTCAGGTAGTAAAAAGAATCTGCCTGCAATGCAGGAGACTTGAGTTCAATCCCTGGGTTGGGAAGATCCCCTGAAGGAAGACATGGCAACCCATTCCAGTATTCTTGCCTGGAGAATCCCATGGACTGAGGAGCCTGGCAGGGTCATCATGAGAGGAGCCAAGCCAGCAAATGTATCAATCTCTAATATTTTGCCAGGGGCAAACCGATGAAGAAAAATAAATCAGGGAGAAATTTCTGCTTCCAGAAATGATATAAAACATATTTCTAACCAGCTGTCCTGCTGAGATTAACTAGAAGAGCAGAAAACAGGTATGAAAAAAAAATATATAAATGAAATACCAAGGGAGTACATATTGTGACACCAACATCCCAGGGAGAATGGAGGTGCAGCAAGTGATTCTAAATTGAGTATGGCTTTTTTCATCAAGGCGCTTGATGACTCAAAACTGGATTCTTGAAATAGAAAAGAATGAACTGAGCTTTCAGCAAAATCATGAAGATGGGAAATGAAAAACATTATTTATGCTTCATTAAAAATGATGGGCCTTGATGTTCACACCAGGTTTTCAACTAGAACCATAAAAGGCCAAAAAAAGAGAAAAAGATTATTGAGGAATTGGCTAATCCTGGAAAACACTGGGGACAAGTTCAATTTATTACAACTTGTATATAGAATAAGATTTACTCTCCATTGCCATCTGCTTTATAGAAGAAAAGAATATGTTGTCTTTGAAGAGGAAATATATTGGGAATTTTTTCACCTATGTAACATAAAATACAAACATACCACACATACTGAAAAAAAGACAAGAACTGACCAAAAAGCAAATGTAGGGATAGACAAATACACAGTATATCCAGATATGGGAGGCCATTAAAATAAATACAATTAAATTACCAACTAGTTAATGGCTGGGAGTTTAAGGAAATAATTTAGTACTATAAAAAAATCTGATGGAACATACAGAAATGAAAGCAATGATTATCAAAATTAAAAGCTATCTGAGTGATAAGGAATTAATTAAGTAGAAGTGGAAAATACATACGCTGAAATGTAGAAAGACAATGTGAGGGAAACATTAAAAAGTATAAGAGACCTTTGAATCAAAGTAGAAAGTTTCAACATGTTTGTAATCAGACTGCATAAGGAAAGGACAATGAAAATAGATTAAAAGTAACATAAAAACATAATAGCTGGGAGTTTTTCTTAATTGTTTAGAACCCCAGTCAGGAAAAGAAAAAAAAAAAAGACACAGAAAAAGTACAAGAGATCCAGGTGTATTACAACAAGTCTCCTATAAACCATAGGGCAAAGAAAATTATGGAAGAAGCCAAAGAAAACAAACATATTATTTTCAAAAGATTAAACCTAAAATAAGCAGCTAATTTATTAAGAAGAGTATATACAAGCCAGAAAAGGAATTATATTGCAAAGTACTTCAAAGAAAAAGCTACCAAATTAGAATTCTACACCTATAGGATATATTTATTTTGGGAGTAGTTGCAAAATAACATAATATTTGATAGAAGAGGTGCAAGATGAAAGAATGATAAGCAGGTATGTAGATCTAAATATATTACCACCTGCATAAAATGAGGCAATAACATGTTATGACATATTAAATATATGGAATAAAAAGTAACTAGAATTATAGTTTCTTAAGATCCTTCATTATCTAAAAAGTGATAAATATATACTAACAGAATGAACAGCTAAAAATCTAATGGAAAATGAAATTAAAACACTTAATGAATCCTAAATAAAATTTCTTTAAATGAGAAAGAAAAGAAAAAAAAAATAGGAGTGAAATAAAATAAAGCAAATGGTAGGTTTAGCCTAATTCCAATTATCAGTAAATAGTAGAATAAATAATACAGTTTAAAATGGAAATTTTTAAAAATTGAATTTAAAAATTGAATCTATGGTATTTATAATATTCATATGAAATATAAGAATATGTAAAAGTTGACAATGAATGAGAAAAAGAAAGATGCCATGAAAACACTAGCAAAATAAAATTTCAGTTATACTAAAATACCAGGCAAAGTAAACTAAGGTAATAATCATTACTTTAAAGGAAGATATTCTAAGATAATATAAAGGCTAATTTGCCAGAAATATACAATAATTTACATGTAGCAGATATCTCCAAAGCAAAATGAGAAATAAATCTCAAATCAGCAGGATATTTTAATTAGTTTTTCTGATAGAATAGCATAAAATTTGTAAATATATAAATAATTTGAAAAATGTAATAAAAACAGTATTTAATTGTCACATAAATAAGAATTAGACTCAACAGTTGCAGAGTACACATTCTTTTTGAATGCCCATGATATACTGACAAAATTTATCCATATGATGGGCTGTCAAGCAAGTGTCAATGAATTTCAAAGTACTGATAAAATACAGAGTATAAAGTATATTCTCTGACCACAGTAAAATTAAGTTAGAGACTAATAAAGGAAAAAGGAGCACAGAAATCATATATATTTAGAATTTAAACAATAAATTTGTAACATTATTGGTCAAAGAAAAAGTCACAATGGAAGTTGATAATGCTTTTTACATAAATAGAAAACAATATATTACAAATCAAAACAAAGGATATCATTGAAACAGGGGTGAAGGAGGAATGTAGAGCTGAAAACATATTTTATATATGAAGAAAGGTCAAAATCACAGTTCTAAGCATCTGTTTTAATGAGGGAGGAAATGAACTGCAAATTATAAGCAAGGAAATAATAAAGATAACTACTGGAATAGAAAACAGATTTATAATCAAAGAAAAACAAATAAAAGCATTGATTCTTTGAAAAGAGTAATGCAATTCTAAATTTGTAGGAAGATCATTTTAAAAAGAAAATCTAAATAAACAAAAATCCTACAACAAGAAGAAATAGAGGACATCATTACATCATAAAGTTCTTCCAGTATCACCAAATATACCCTGTTCTCATCATGCTAACTCCTGTAATTCAATTAATATTACATTTGGCAATTGTGGAAGTTTTAAGACAGGGCTTCAGATTGTTTTACACTCATTCCATTGAGATGTGAATTTTTGCCCTTTCACCCTGAATTTCACATATGGAGTAGGACAGAAGTGAAGCCACTTTACTTCCAAGAGCATGTCGTAAAGAACCCTACGGCTTCATTCTTGTTTTCTTGGAACAGGCATACCTGGGGCCCTAAGTTACCATGTAAGAAGTCCAACTAACATGAATCTGCCATCCTATACGGAAGGCAAACCCACACAGAAAGTCCATATGTAGTTCAGTTCAACATCTCAGCTGTGCCCAGCCCTAAGGTAACCCCATACAAGGTGTTGATGAAGAAGCCTCCAGAGGATTTCAGCACCTCAACTCAGGAAGTCACCCTCAGCTTTATTCCCTGTGCCCTGTTCCTGACCCACAGAGTTTGTGAGCTTAATGAAATGGTTGTAGTTTTACTCCTCGAAGTTTTGATATAGTTTGATATGTAATAGATACGTGGGACATCTGGCATCTGAGAATGGCCACTTTAATGTTCTCCTGCTTCCGTGCTGCCCTATCTTGGATGACTTCTCTGAATGGAAACCCAAGTCATATTTAAAAATGGCATATCCGATCACATTTCTATGTCATTGAGAATGTCCAATGATCTCAACAAAAGAGAATCAAATCTTCCTTATTCATAGAACTTTCTCTGGTGTCAGCAATTGTGTAACTTGGACACTAAAATCAGGTCAGCTTACCTTGTTACATGCTCTTATAAAGTACATATTTTATCATTATACTTCCTATATTTATGGTTTTGCATGTATTTGTGAGATTATGTGATCAATGGTTATCCCTCATTAAGCCATAAATTGCTTGAGGGCAGGGATTATGACTAGTTTCTACTGTCATTTTATCACAGGCTCAGAAAAGGAAGATCTAAGATGCTAAGAGAGAGAAAGATGATAGGAAAAAAGGATGTAGCCTCAAATTTAAAAAGGGGGAATTCTAAACAAATATTTGTTTGCTTGAATACAGTATCGCTTCTTTATTTGAGGTAAGAGGATTTATAGTGGCATCTTGAGGGAATTTATGTGAGAAAATGGGGGGCAGGTAAATTAATTAATGAGAAAGTAGAATACCCAAACCCATAAATGAAAAGCAAGGAAATACACACTTTGTCAAAAATTGTGCAGGATAAGGTTTAAGATGAAACTCATAATTTCTGAGAAAGGAGCTTTTGACAGTTGCTTCAAACTAACAAGTTTCAAAGGCAAGAATCATTTTGATACAGTCATTTATGTGGTAACACAATCAAGACCATGTGAAAAGAAGCACATATAGCAAAATAAAACACTTGGCAAATGGAATGAGGCAGGCATAGCAATTGAAACACTGCTTCCTGTGATTTTTTTTTTTTTTCCTGCATCTATCACTGTCTTGGTTTTAGAGGACAAAAACCAAGTCTATGGTACTGAAAGGACTTTTAATATTGGGCTTGTGAATTTGTGAATTTAATGCTGATTCTCATCAGGCTATTGGAGATTATGAGTTTGAACATGAGACAGTTTAGTGTTGAGGAATAACTCCTGAAACTATAGAGAACTGGCACTCAATTAAAAAAAAAAAGCATAAATGACAATGGAGTTAATAAGAAATTATATCACTAGCTCAAGATATATAAATAAAAACTGTATTTATTTATAAATTGGACATTTATCAAATGGAATTTTTTTGAAACAACTAAAATTGAACATGATGCAACTGGCAAGGGCTAAATTTCCAAAATATACAAAAAGCTCATATCAGTTCAGTTCGGTCGCTCAGTCGTGTCCAACTCTTTGTGACTCCATGAATCACAGCACGCCAGGCCTCCCTGTCCATCACCAACTCCCGGAATTCACTCAAACTCACATCCATCGAGTCGGTGATGCCATCCAGCCATCTCATCTTCCGTCATCCCCTTCTCCTCCTGCCCCCAATCCCTCACAGCATCAGAGTCTTTTCCAATAGGTCAACTCTTCGCATGAGGTGGCCAAAGTACTGGAGTTTCAGCTTTAGCATCATTCCTTTCAAAGAACACCCAGGACTAATCTCCTTTAGAATGGACAGCTTGGATCTCCTTGCAATCCAAGGGATTCTCAAGAGTCTTCTCCAGCACCACAGTTCAAAAGCATCACTTCTTCAGTGCTCAGCTTTCTTCACAGTCCAACTCTCACATCCATACATGACCACTGGAGAAAACATAGCCTTGACTAGATGGACCTTTGTTGGCAAAGTAATGTCTCTGCTTTTGAATATGCTATCTAGGTTGGTCATCACTTTCCTTCCAAGGAGTAAGTGTCTTTTAATTTCATGGCTGCAAAAGCTCATATAGCTCAATATAAAAACAACAATCCAAACAAAAATGGGCAGAAGACCTAAACAAACATTTCTCCAAGGAAGACATACACATGGCCAATAGGCACATGAAAAGATGCTCGACATCTCTAAGACTCAGAGAAATACAAATTGAAATTGCAATGAGGTATCACCTCACACCTGTATGAACAGATGCTAAAGAGGGTATGTAGAAAGGGAACCCTTCTGCACTGTTGGGGGAATGTAGATTGGTGCAGTCACTATGAAAAACAGTATAGGAGTTCCTTAAAAAAACTAAAAGGAGAATTGCCATATGATCCAGCAATCCCACTCCAGGGCATATATCTAGACAAAACTATAATTCAAAAACATACATGCACCCTAGATTCATAGCAGCACTATATACTATAGCCAAGACATGGAAGCAACCTTAAGCAATCAACAGAATCTTAATTGATTGGCTATAAAAAGAATGAAACAATGTCATTTGCAGCAACATGGATGGACCTAGAGGTTATCATACTAAGTGAAGTCAGTTAGAGAAAGACAAACATCATATAATATCACTTATATGGGGAATCTAAAAAATGATGCTAATTAACTTACATACAAAATAGAAACAAATGCACAGACACAGGAAAAAACTTAATGGTTACCAAAGGGGAAATGGGGGGGGGGTGGAGAGGGATAAATTAGGAGTTTGAGATTAGCAGGTGCACACTACAATATGTAAAATAAACAACAAGGTCCTACAGTATAATATGAGGAAGTATATCCAATATCTTGTCATAAAAATAATGGAAAAGACTCTGAAAAATAATATGTGCATAACTATATTTTATAGACATATACATAAACTGAATCACTTTGCTCTGCACCAGAAACTAACAGAACATTGTAAACCAACTCTAGTTATTTAGTTAGTTTAGTAGCTCAATCGTGTCTGACTCTGTGACCGCATGAATTGTAGCACGCCAGGCATCCCTGTCCATCACCAACTCCCGGAGTTCACTCAAACTCACAGTCAGTGATGGCATCCAGCCATCTCATCCTCTGCTGTCCCCTTCTCCTCCAGCCCCCAATCCCTCCCAGCATCAGTGTCTTTTCCAATGAGTCAACTCTTTGCATGAGGTGGCCAAAGTACTGGAGTTTCAGCTTTAGCATCATTCCTTCCAAAGAACACCCAGGACTGATCTCCTTTAGAATGGACTGGTTGGATCTCCTTGCAGTCCAACTCTACTTCAATGAAGAAAGAATCTATGAAAACAGTACAAAGTATTCATACTTTTGAAGAATAAAATTTAAAAAAATAAATTGAATGTTCACTGTGTAATAAAACATCAGCCAGTTTCTCAAGAGATCAAACTTCTATAGCATTATTCCAGCTAATGATACTTATTAGCACTTAGTCATCTATGTGATTCTTGGCAAAAATAGGCAGGACCTGAGACAGTGACCATTTACACAGGTGCCGACTCTTCTCATGGTATCTATTTTGGAGGTGTTTGATCCCATTGTTCAGTTGTTCTTATTTTCACAATAATAAGGCAGGTCCTGATGAAATCACACTGTGCTGTGCTGTGCTTAGTTGCTTACTTGTGTCCAACTCTGTGCATTCATGGACTGCAGCCCTCCAGGCTCCTCAGTCCATGGGGATTCTCCAGGCAAGAACACTGCAGGGGGTTGCTATACCCTTCTCCAGGGGATCTTCCCCACCCAGGGATTGAACCCACGTCTCCTGCATTGCAGGCAGATTCTTTACCAGCTGAGTTCCCAGGGAAGCCCGAAATCACACTAAATTCATCAAAAGAATATGTGATGAGTGTGATGTCAGTCACACTTGTCACACTCTGCTGCTATTGAGCATGCATCATGTCTTTGCTATTTTCTTTCCTATGATGATTTCCTATCTACAGATGAATCACCTAACTTATCTGGCTGGTTTGCCAGGTAAATAAGAGTGTGAATCTAATGTGCCAGCTGTTTTCTTTTTTCTCATTTAGACAAATAGTAAAAATTATTCCATGGAATGAGCTTTAACTATTGGGATAGAAATTTAGATGATAGCTTACAAGTTTAGATGTTAACTTAAAAGGAGATAGATGATAAAACTACTTACCATAGTCTTTGGTCTTTAGGAAAATAAAAGAAGAGAAGGATACCTAAAATTTGAAAGGTATGGCACTGAAACAATTTCATTCATAGAAGGAAATAAGTATTGTTTCTCCTTTCACTTTATTCTCATCATAGCACAGTGATATTAGTATTACTTTTAGTGTTATTCTACTTCCAGGAATGGTAATAGAAGCAGAAGTAATAGTAATAGTAATAATACTAGCAATTGTAATAGTAATCATATTAGTAGCTTTTATAGTATCACTAGATGGCAACCCACTCCAGTGTTCTTGCCTGGAGAATCCCATGGATGGAGAAGCCTGGTAGGCTGCAGTCCATGGGGTCGCACAGAGTCGGACACGACTGAAGTGACTTAGCAGCAGTAGCAGTTTATGCTAGTGGTGGTAATGGTGTGATGGTGGAGGTAGTAATTTGTATTATTGTTGGATTTAACTTAGCTGGGAGCAGACTATACTGAAAAGACTTGATTGAAGAAAGCTTAATGAGGGATTATTTATAGATGCTAAAACAGCACAAATGGATCTTATAATACAAGAGAAAATAAAGAGAACAGTAGCAATGTAAGCAATATTGACCTTGGACTTAGAAAGGTGTTATGTGAGCTGAGTGAGAGTTGTAGCCATAGATGATGAGCCATCTGTAGGAGCTGTGACTCAAGATAACTGTTATCAACTGCTTCCTGGAGGCAACTGAGATATGCAGGTGATAAATATCTCAGACCTCTCCTCCTGCCCTCTGGTATTATGTGGTGATTTCCATGGGTAGCAGGAACAGGAAGCCAAAGACCAAGATGCTCTGAGGAGACATTTCACAGAGAGCAACCTCCGGGGCATAAAACAGGGCAGAGAAGGGCAGCAAATGAATTTGGAGGAGCAAATAGTTAATGGCCTGCTTAATGATAGGAACAACAATAACAAAAACAGTAATAGTTGTACTTACTTTGTATTTCTTATATATTAGATGCTGTCTGTTCAAAGTCATTTACGTGCATTATCAGATAACTAATAAACATTATTATTCCTGATTTACTTTCAGTAACAATTTAATAACCATGAGTTTATCACACCTCCATTTCATGTACAGAGTGATGTGGATTGACTTGTATAAGAATTTAAACAAAAATAAAAGATTGGAAGCCTAAAAGTATGAACCTCTTCATTTTAAAAGAATTACTTATCTTTGTATGAATTAAGGGCGATGTAAAAAGGAGACAGAGTTGACAAACCTTTTACTTGGATAAAAGGCTGCAGAAGAAATCAAGGCAGGTGTGAAAATAACATTAAATTGAATGGGAAAAGAAAGTAAAAGACTTGTTAGAGGCAACAAGTTCAGGCACAGCAGGTCTTTACTGACTCAAGATTCTTTACTTTCCTATATAGAAACAAAGAACACATACTCCAAATTGTTTCTCCAGCTGCCACTGAAGTGCTTAAAGACACTGGTAATCCAAAATTTTTTAAAGACTGTAAGAAGACAAAGTCAATGCATACAGTTTTAGTAGAAAACCAGTAGAAACTAGTAACAGTGCAGACTGCTTATTTTTTTTAGAGCTGTGCACATTCATGATAGCCCTGGGAAAGGCATGGCCTTCTGCACTTTCCTTTGAACCCAAGGATTTATTTTTTCTCTACTTTCTTTATCCTCTTTTCCCTTTGGTTTGAGCTGCTGGGGAAAGGAACTCTAGTGATCTGCAGTGGTAACCTTAAGTGGTACTTGTCAAATATGATTTGGTAGGTGAGAAGCCAGGAACAAAAGCAGCAAAATTTACTAGAAAGAGCAGCGAACTACAGGGCAGGTGACCTAGACACCAAATAGAACCAATAACTAGCTCTGGGGTTTAAGAATAATCTTCTACTCTCACCATGCTATAAGAATCTTACCTTCAGGCAGTCCCCATCCTCGGAAGGATTTGTATTTCAAAAGTTTATTTTGTCAGTGTTCTTTCAAGAGTACAAACCATGTTTTCCCATAGCAATACTCTTCTCAAGGAAGCACACGGTGTCTTATTTATGTGTATTTTTTCTTGTAGTTACCTGAGTGTACTATGTGTGTTTTAGGAAATGCCTCTTATTTTGTGTTATGTTTGGTGATGGCAAACAAGTGTTAAACTAGCTGGACTGTAATCAACGTTAGAAATATACACCCACTGACATTCATGTGTAGGTGCACATATACAGAATAGGTTGTCTTTACCAATTTTGGATAAAGACAGACTTAGAATCATCATTAGCAAATTAATGACACACTCTTGGAGACATTACCAAGTGCTTTTAATCACCATAAATATAACCAACATAACTTTCCTATAGGCAAAGTGATGTGACAACTTAAGGATTACGCTTACTGGGAATAGCAAGAGAGATTTTTTTAAAATGAAAACATAAAATATAAAAGTTGCCTTTTTTCCCAAGACCAAATGCAGTGAGAAATATCTAAAGTATTTTTTCACAGTGATGTCGATAACCAGGTGATTTACTAGATTTTTATAGACACTCAGAAAGTCAGAAAATATAGAGCTAGCTTAGTATAAGCCACAATCCTTTCCACTTCCTTTCCCATGAGATTCCCCATCTGTGTCTAGCTTTGATCTAAAGTCACAAACAAAGACTATCTGTTTATTCAAGAGATCAAATGTTACTTTTGGTACAAACCCTGGGGAAACTCAGAAGAGGGACATAAGCTTTGGGAGTACATTGATTTTCAAAGTGTTGATCTGAATAATCCATGGCATATTTAGTTTCTTCGACTGTTAGAAGATATACACGAAGGTGATGAACTCACAGGGCTTTGTTCTCTGAGCATAAATCCCCTCCTTCCTGTTGCAGTCATCTTTATATTAACACAGAAAAGACTCTAAATGGAAAAGCCTGAGTTATACATCTTGCCAATAATCTGGTAAATGTTTCTAGAGTTTTTCTGATTTTCTTGTTTTAGTGTTTTGTTTTGTTTTTTAAACTAGACCCATAGACCTTATTTTGTATGTCATGCTTTGAGCTATTTTTTCTCCAAAAATTAATACAATGTACATCTTTTTAAATGGGCTTTATTTTCTAGAGAAGTATCAGGTTTATAGAACAACTGAGCAGAAAGTTCCCATAAATCTCACTCTCTTTCCCACATGAAGTTCCCCTGCTATTTAACATTTTGCTTTAGTGTGATACATTTATTACAGTTGATGAAGCAATATTGGTACATTAACATTATTATTAACTAAAGCCCAAAGTTTATTTGATGGTTTCCCAGGTGGACAGTGGTAAAGAACCTACCTTCCAATGCTGGAGATGTAAGAGATGCTGGTTCAATCCCTGGGTTGGTTACATCCTCTGGAGGAGGGAATGGCTACTCACTCCAGTATTCTTGACTGGAGAATCCCATGGACGGAGGAGCCTGGTAGGCTATAGTCCAAGGGTTCGCAGAGTGTCAGACATGACTGAAGCGACTTAGTACTCATGCCTAGTTTGTATGTTCACTCTTTATTTCTTTGACTTTTGACAAATCCATACTGCCATGTCTCCACCATTATAGTGTTATGGAATAGTTTTACTGCCCTATGAATCATCTTGCTTCATCCCTTCCTCTTTTCCTCAACCCCTGGCAACCACTTGTCTTTCTACTGTCTCTATAGTATTGCCTTTCTCAGAATGCCATATAGTTGAAATCATACTGTAACATAATGTTTTTAAACTTTCCTCTTTCACTTAGCAATACACCATTAATTTCTGTGTCTTTTTATATCTTCATAGCAGTTTTTCTTTTTATCTCTGCTGCTGCTAAGTCGCTTCAGTCGTGTCCGACTCTGTGTCCCATAGACGGTAGCCTACCAGGCACCCTCATCCCTGGGATTCTCCAGGCAAGAACATTGGAGTGGGTTGTCATTTCCTTCTCCAATGCATGAAAGTGAAAAGTGAAAGTGAAGCCGCTGAGTCCTGTCTAACTCTTAGCAAGCCCATGGACTGCAGCCCACCAGGCTCCTCTGACCATGGGTTTTTCCAGGCAAGAGTACTGGAGAGGGTTGCCATTGCCTTCTCCATTCTATCTCTGAGTGATATTTTATTTACCTAGGATAACGGTTGCTTGTATGGTAAGGCTATGTTTAATTCTATAAGAAATTGCCAAACTGTCTTCTGAAGTGGCCATACCATTATGCATCCCCGTCAGTACTGGGTGATAGTTCCTGTTGCTGTACAACCTGGCTAGCATTTGATGTTCTTATTGTTTTAGTTTTGATCAGAAATGTATTTTGCAATTTTTTTTTTCTCTAGTCTGTGATTTGTCTTTCATTCTTTTGGTAGTATAACTTGCAGAATAAAAGTTTTTGTTTATTTATTTTTTAAAAAATTATTATTTATTCATTTATTTTTGGCTGTTCTGGGTCTTTGCCGCTGCAGGTGGGCTTTAACAAGTTACAGTAAGCGGGGTCTACTCTCTGGTTGCCATGTGCGGGCTTCTCGTTGTGGTGACTTCTCTTGTTGTCAAGTACAGGTTCCCTAGAGCACACAGGCTTTAGTAAATGTTGTGCATGAGCTCCGTAATTGTGACTTGCAGGCTCCAGATTGCAGGCTTAGTAATTGGAGCTCATGGGCTTATTTGCCCCATGGCACATGGAATCTTCCTAGACCAGGGATTAAACCCATATCCCCTGCACTGGCAGACAGACGCCTAACCACTACACCACCAGTGAAGTCGAAAAGTTTTTATTTTAATAAAGTTCAACTTAACATTTTTCTTTCATGAGTCACCATTATGTATCCAAAAAATCATCACCTAACTTGAAGCTACCTAGATTTCATAGCTTATCTTCTGAAAGTTTTATAGTTTTACTAACCCATTTTGAGTTAGATTTTGGGAAAGATGTAAGGTCTGTGTCTAGATTTGTTGTTGTTATGTGGATGTCCAGTTGCTCTAGGATACTTTGTTGAAAAGACTGTTGTTTCCTCATTGAATTGCTTTTTCTCCTTTGACAAAGATCAGTTGACTATATGTGTGTAGGTATATTTCTGGCCTCTCATCTCATTGATTTATTTGTCTACTCTTTTGCCAATTTCAAATGGTCTTGATTATTCTTTTCCCAATACCACACAGTAAGTTTTGAGACTGAGAAGTATGTCCTCAGATATTGTTCTTTTTTTTAACATTGTTGAATCATTTGCATTTCTATATATATCTTAGAATAAGTTTGTCAATATCCACAAAATAACTTTCTGGAATCTTGATTTGGAATTTTTTTGATTCTATAATTCAACATGGAAAGAATTGGCAACATAATAATGCTGAGCCTTCTTATCCATGAACATGGACTATCTCTCAAATTATTTAGATTTTCTTGGCTTTTTTTAAATCAGAGCTTTCCTTCTATGGATTTGTACATGCTTTATTAGATTTATATCTACATATTTTAAAATTATTCAATTATTTTATTTTTCTTTTGTGCCAATAAAATGTACATTTCTATAGCCCTTGATCTTGATAAGATATTCATTAATTTAATCTTAATTAGTTCAGTTCAGTCGCTCAATCATGTCCCACTCTTTGCGACATCATGGACTGCAGCATGCCAGGCCTCCCTGTTCATCACCAACCCTCAGAGTTTATGCAAACTCATGTCAATTGAGACAGTGATGCCATCCAAAGATCTCATCCTCTGTTGTCCCCTTGTCCTCCCACCATCAGTCTTTCCCAGCTTCAGGGTGGTTTCAAAGAGTCAGTTCTTTGCATCAGGTAGCCAAAGTATTGGAGTTTCAGCTTCAGCATCCATCCTTCCAATGAATATTCAGGATTGATTTCCTTTAGAATGGACTGGTTGGATCTCCTTGCAGTCCAAGGGACTCTCAAGCGTCTTCTCCAATACCACAGTTCAAAAGCATCAATTCTTCAGCACTCAGCTTTCTTCACGTCCAACTCTCACATCCATACATGACTACTGGAAAAATCATAACTTTGACTAGATGGACTTTTGTTGGAAAAGTAGTGTCTCTGCTATTTAATACACCATCTAGATTGGTCATAACTTTTCTTTGAAGGAGCAAACGTCTTTTAATTTCATGGCTGCAGTCACCATCTGCAGTGATTTTGGAGTCCCCCACCCCAAAATAAAATCTGTCACTCTTTCTCTTGTTTCCCCATCTATTTGCCACGAAGTGATGGGACCAGATGCTATGATCTTAGTTTTCTGAATGTTGAGCTTTAAGCCAACTTTTTCACTCTCCTCTTTCAATTTCAATAAGAGGCTCTGTAGTTCTTTGCTTTCTGCCATAAGGGTGGTGTCATCTGCATATCTGAGGTTATTGATACTTCTCTCGGCAATCTTGATTCCAGCTTGTGCTTCATCCAGCCCAGCATTTCTCATGATGTACTTGCATATAGGTTAAATAAATAGGGTGACAATATACAGCCTTGATGTACTCCTTTCCTGATTTGGAACCAGTCTGTTGTTCCATGTCCAGTTCTAACTGCTGCTTCCCGACCTGCATACCGATCTCTCAAGAGGCAGATCAGGTGTTCTGGTATTCCCATCTCTTTAAGAATCTTTCAGTTTTTTGTGATCCCCCAGTGAAAGGCTTTGGCATAATCAATAAAGCAGAAGACGATGTTTTTCTGGAACTCTCTCACTTTTCTGATGATCCAACAGATGTTGGCAATTTGATCTCTGGTTCCTCTGCCTTTTCTAAATCTAGCTTGATCATCTGGAAATTCATAGTTCATGTAGTGTTGAAGCCTGGCTTGGAGAATTTTCAGCATTACTTTGCTAGCATATGAGATGAGTGCAATTGTGAGGTAGTTTGAACATTCTTTGGCATTGCCTTTCTTTGGGATTGGAATGAAAACTGACCTTTTCCAGTGCTGTGGCTACTGCTGAATTTTCCAGATTTTCTGGCATATTGAGTGCAGCACTTTCACAGCATCATCTTTTAGGATTTGAAGTAGTTCAAGTGGAATTTCATCACCGCCACTAGCTTCATTCTTAGTGATGCTTCCTAAGGCCCACTTGACTTCACATTCCAGGATGTCTGGCTCTAGATTAGTGAACACACCATCATGATTATCTGGATCATTAAGATCTTTTTTGTACAGTTCTTCTGTGTATTCTTGCCATCTCTTCTTAATATCTTCTGTTTCTGTTAGGTTCATACCATTTCTGTCCTTTATTGTGTCCATCTTTGCATGAAATGTTCCCTTGGTATCTTGAATTTTCTTAAAGCAATCTATAGTCTTTCCCGTTCTATTTTTCCCCTCTATTTCTTTGCATTGATCACTGAGGAAGGCTTTCTTATCTCCCCTTGGTATTCTTTGGAACTCTACATTCAAATGGGTATATCTTTCCTTTTCTCCTTTGCCTTCTGTCTCTCTTCTTTTCACACTTATATGTAAGGCCTCCTCAGACAACCATTTTGCTTTTTTGCACTTCTTTTTTTGGGGATGGTCTTGATCCCTGCCTCCTGTACAGTTTCATGAACCTCCATCCAAAGTTCTTCAAGCACTCCGTCTATCAGATCTAATCCCTTGAATCTATTTCTCACTCCACTGTATAATTGTAAGGGATTTGATTTAGGTCATACCTGAATGGTCAGTGGTCTTCCCTACTTTCTTCAATTTAAGTCTGAATTTGGCAATAAGGAGTTCATGATCTGAGCCACAGTCAGCTCCCAGTCTTGCTTTTGCTGACTGTATAGGGCTTTTCCATCTTTGTCTGCCAAGACATTAATCTTAATAGCCTAAAAATTAAGAAGATTTTGCTTGTCTGCTTGTTTGTTACTACTGTAATTTACTTAAGGCCTGGACAGTTTCTTTTATTTCTTGAACCTACATTTTTATTAAATCTGTATCTGTTTAAATCTTGTGTTTATGATCATTCCTGCATGAAAAATTACATGTAAGTATATGTAAATAGAGGTCAACTTCAGCTCTGTTTTTTGACAGTTTAGGTTATTAAAGGTAGATTATTTAATAAATTAGATTTTTAGGAAAATATCAAACATTAAATACTTTTAAAGATTTTCATTAAATTTATCCTGAGTGTGGTGTTTGCTATAATTTGAACACCCTCCCCCCATATGTGATGCTTATTAAAATGTTTACAACCATAGATTTATATAGGAAATTAAATTATCATAGAGATAGAAGAACCTACAAACTAGCTGGTATTAAGGTGAATACAACTGAGAACTAGCAATGTGGGGTGATTTTTACACAGTCAGAGAGAAAATTTGCTTCCCTGATAGTTCAGTTGGTAAAGAATCCACCTGCAATGCAGGAGACTCCAGTTCAATTCCTGGGTTGGGAAGATCCACTGGAGAAAGATTAGACTAGCCACTCCAGTATTCTTGGGCTACCCTGGTGGATCAGCTGGTAATGAATCTGCCTGTAATGTGGGAGACCTGGGTTTGATCCTTGGGTTGGGAAGATCCCCTGGAGAAGGGAAAGACTCACCACTCCAGTATTGTGGCCAGTTATAAAGAGTCAGATAAGACTGAGCAACTTTCAGTGAGTTAGTCATAGAGAAAATTATTCTACAGGATATAATAGAAATAAGTTTTCTTTACTGCTGAAACCTCTTTCTTTTCACAACACAGTGGTACACTCAAAGTTTTCATGATTTCTTGTTCATATGATCAGAAAATAATTTTATATGGTTCTAGAAATAATGGGAAATTTCTTTTTTTTAAATATGGGGAACTTTGGAAAAAAATCATGATGCTTTCCACATGGCTTTTATAAAGACTTTTCATCCTCCAAGTGATTTGCCCTACAAAGGTCATTATTTTGATATATCATTTAAAAATACAAGGACATAAATTTAGTATAGAGTAAATCATAAGCAGCCAGTATAATTACACACTCTTGATTTTAGTGTCTTTGGAAATCTCTAATGGTTGCTTTTCTTAACATATTTGACAATTCATGAGGACACTACCATGTACTGAACTTAACTTGGAGGGCTTTCATTTATTCTGTACCATTTGCCTGAACTAAATTAATTCATGGGAGCAAGTGATGAGATAAAAGGACTCAGAACATGTGCTTAAACCAAAATACTGTAGTCTTAGACTCACTTAGTGAATACAGAAGTACCTACTATTCTCATTTGAAAGAGGTCTTGGTTTAATTCTAGAGAATTGACACACTAGAATATGCCGTGGATGCCTGTAATATTACTCCATTAGATCTGTTGTCAGAAAATTGCACTTTACCTATCTGGCTGCACACACGTTGCATAAGTTGCCAGGTTTTTTGATGACTTCATTAGCTGTTTTTGCTGTGTCTTGTAATGTTGTGCTAATGTAAATGCACTGCTTTGTCTGCCCAGCTCTGTATTTAAAGCTTTATTTGATCAGATTTTAAAGAAAAGGCTTGTGTAACATCACATGTGTTTCCTAAGTAAAGTGCTTGCATTTGTCCCTGCATATTTTTTATCCCTTCTTTTTTGTATGGCATTGGCATGCTTTAGAGAAAGGATGGTCATGGAGTATTTGATTACACAGTTAGACATAACAGTTTAGCACAATATGCTGCAATCAGAAGTATTCAGGAAAGCAATTTAGTTCTGATCTTGTCAAATTAAGTGTGTATTGAATATATAATTCACCCTCACCAAAAAGTGCTATTCTGTGGCAGTAGTGAGCAAAAGACAACTATTATTTGTTATCATTTTCCTTTAAGGAATACATTGGTAGAATCAGTTGAACTGCCATGGGGCTACTCTTCCAATAATCTATTTTGTGTGCATGAGCATATAGAAAGGTTTTATTTTGTGGGGAATACTATAAAAGTAAGATAAAATCACTTTGAAATAAAAACAAGTAGAAAAATAGAGATGAGGTATAAAAGACAGATGTGTGTGGAAGATGGAGGAATATTAAAGAAATAAAAAAAGAAAGGCTGGACTGTCATTGAGAGGCAGATACCCTTATCCTTTACTTGTCGGGTGCTGTGATATAAATGGTAGCCATTCCAGCATTTGACCTCACAATATCTGTGCTCTCAAAATTAGAGTTTATCTCCTTTGAGCTTCATACTGAAACAACAAAACTTGCTCTGCAAACTTTATCTCTCAATGAAATCATCCGGCTATGATCTTAGGTGGCTTTTGATATTTGTGCAATACATTGTCTGCATGGTTGTCAACTGGATTCCTTTTTTCTTCTATTATTTTTCCTGTTATCATTTCTTAATAAATATAAATATAGTGTCTATTTAGTAACACATATCTGAAGTCATATCAAAGTTTCTTGGGAAAGAGGCAAATGACAATGTATTCAGAAATGTTCCTATTCAAATTAAGTCAATTTTGGTGACTAATATTTCTACCAATGGTGTGGGCAGCCAGGGACTCATACATAATGTAAAATGATGTGTAAAGTTTATTGAGGTCAATATTTACCAAAACTAAAAAATGTACCTAACCTTTTGATAAAATAATCACATTAAATTTACTTAATGTATAATCAAATTAGTTTGTACTTGTTAACTTTTACTGATTTTTTTGTGTAGATACTCATTATTAATGCTGCTTTAAGGTACTGCTGTATATAAAATAGATACAAAAACCTACTGTATACCAGCCCGGGCATTTCTCATTTTGTCAGTGTGTAGATTAAGCAAACAGGGTGGCATCAGACAGCCCTCTTGTACTCCTTTCTCAATCTTGAATCAACCAGTTGTTCCCTACAGGGCTCTAACTGTTGCTTCTTGACCCACATACAGGTTTCTCAGGAGACAGGTAAGATGGTCTGTTATTATTCCCATCTCTTTAAGAGCTTCCCACAGTTTATTATGGTCCACACAGTCAAAGGCTTTGGCGTAGCCTGCCGGTGCCAGCCGGCAAAGTCGATCAGGTCCCGAGAACGTGCACGGCGGGGCCGAGAAAGAAACTAAAGCAAGAACTACAACAAAGATGGGGTCGAGAGGTTCAGACACATCTCCACGAAGGGACGCAGTCTGACACCAACTTTATTCAGCATCTTATATTTATACAGAAAAGCGTGAGAAAGACAAGACAGTTAACTTTTTCTTGGTTGACCTATACATCTTACAAACAGTCACAAGAAATCTTGAGAGCATGGGAATGGCTCCCTGTTATTATTTCTTACACGATTTCTCTGTGCGTGAGAAGTTTGCACAGAACTCCAGGTGTCTGCAGTAAATAAGCGCCTAATCTCTGGGGTGGCGGGACAGAGAGCTATGTTTGCAAGCAAACCCTCAAGGACTGAGGCAGCTCTCAGAGCTGTGTCCTTTGGACAAAGGACCCCGTTCTCACGGGCAGCTCCCCGCAGTAGCCAATGAAACAGATGTTTCTCTGGAATTCCCTAACTTCCTCTATGATCCAGTGAATGTTGGCATTTTGATCTCTGGTTCCTCTTCCTTTTCTAAATCTAGCTGGGGCATCTGGAAGTTCTTGGATTGCATAGTGCTGAAGCCTAACATGCAAGATTTTAAGCATGGTCTTACTAGCATGGGGGATGAGTGTAATTGTCCAATGGTTAGCACATTCTTTAGTATATATTCCATATATATATACATATATATTTATTTAAATGTGTGTGTGTGTACACACACACTGAATTGCTGTACTATACACATGAAACTAACACCACATTGTAAATCAACTATGCATGCTATGACAAACCTAGTGTACTTGTTAGGTTGCCTCAGTCGTGTCTGACACTATGGACTATAGCCCGCCAGGCTCCTCTGTCCATGGGATTCTCCAGGCAAGAATCCTGGAGTGGGTTGCCATGCCCTCCTCCAGGGGATCACCCTGACCCAGGGACTGAACCTGCATCTCTTACATCTCCTGCACTGGCAGGTGGGTTCTTTACCACTAGTGCCACTGGGGAAGCTATACTTCAGCTGAATAATTAATTAAAATGATACTATATAAATGCAATTATATAGCCAAGAATACTACTTTAATGCAAAAAAATATAAATAATTTGATACAGTAAAACCATCTAGTAAGTATGTATTGGTTAAATAAATTATGGTTCATAATTATTTTACTTTCAGAATAAATGAAGATCAGTAAGAGATATTGGAAAAAAAACTGTCTAAAATATATAATTCAATGAAAAACAAAGGTGAAATTTTAGTATGAAGAGGTTGGTCATTTTTATGTAGTTTTATGACATCTCTTTAGAGATTATGTTAATACTCAAATACGAATTTTAATTATATAATTCAGCTTTATTTTGTACCTTGACAAAAGCTGTAATATATTAGGCTAATTTTAATCTCTATTTTATTTCTATTATTGTGTAAATAAGTTATAGATAGATAGAAAGACAGAAAAGAAAGATACCAATGTACCTGAGGAGGACTCTGAGCTATGCATGGTGTATGGCATAATTTCAATCTAACCTCAAGTTGTAGATACATACGTGTAGGAACTGGATGGAGAAGGCAATGGCACCCCACTCCAGTACTCTTGCCTGGAATATCCCACGGACAGAGGAGCCTGGTAGGCTGCAGTCCACAGGGTCTCGAAGAGTCGGACACGACTGAGCGACTTCCCTTTCACTTTTCACTTCATGCATTGGAGAAGGAAATAGCAACGCACTCCAGTGTTTTTGCCTGGAGAATCCCAGGGACGGTGGAGCCTGGTGGGCTGCTGTCTATGGGGTTGCACAGAGTCGGACACGACTGAAACAACTTAGTAGTAGTAGTAGGAACTGGGAGTAATACTTATTCTTGAAGTTTGTCCAACCCTAGTGTAAGATACACATAATTAAGGTTTTCCTTATTATTAGAAATCAAAATAGTCAGTGATTCAACATCAATATTATTTTGAAAGAGGAAACTAAAAGAATGGACCCATGTGGATCCACAGCAAATATTACACCACTAGAAATAAAAAAAACAACATTTATCATTTTATCCCAAATTTTATTTAATGATATAAGAGATTCATCTTCCCTCCTAGACATGAAGATTCTCCAGGGCAGAACATATACCTAGTTACTTTGGAGCTGTTACATCAACTTGAACACTATTGACTTTCAATACATATTTGGAGAAAAAATGTTTTGATGATTGAAAACAATGCACTGTGCATTTGAAGGACAAATTTCTCTCAGAATTAACAACTGTTTGTGTTTTAGAAACTCTTCCCTAATAGAATTACATAACAAATCTACTTGTTCAACTATTTAAATTGTATTGCTTTCATTGTTGAAGAGTTTCCATTTAATCCACTTACTATTTCCCCTCATCACAGGTGGTTCTTTCCATATTTGACCCTTTGATTTCAACTCAGCTCTACTGAATTTAAATATATGCCATTTTCATCATTTTCCCAAAAGCAACTGTTGCTCTATATCTATCAGTATACAAGTCATTACATAGCCTAAGGGAACCTCCACATGACTTCAGTCCTTAGTTCTCTATGTACACCTGCATACCCTGTTTTCTTGGAGGTAAATGGCATTGTGTTCTTTGATAGAACACGTATATTGACTATTGATATGGATAATTTCATGCATCCAAACACAAATTCTCTCAGCTCCCAACTGAATGACTGCAAGTAATAATGTGCCTTAAATTGTGCTGTTCTTCCTCACAGTAAGCCTCTCGGTGGTAACCAATTTTTTAAGACCAAGTTAGACTGTTTTAGAAGCTGCATAAACTATTTTAGGTGACAAGGGGAACATTTGGTGCACTGAAGTAGTAATTTGCTAGTGGCCTAAAAGAGTTAATGAAGCTTTCAAAGGCATATGACAGACTAGAAAAGATTATTTACCAAAAAATTGTTTTACCATAAATGAAAACATCAACTAAAAAAGACATATGGTCTGTTCAGAGGATGCAAATTAAAAAAAAAAATCAGTGAATCAATGAGTGATTGACCAAGGTGAAACTTGGTCAGAAATGAAAACTTAGAAGACAAATTTACAAATACAGAAGGAATTTATACATAAATTATATAATAATTTATATAATATATGTATATCATACATAATAAATCCACATAAATTCATTATTTATGTGAAAATGTAAGAGCTTATCAGACATCATTTATAGTTAATGCAAGTTTTCAATTAAATTTACATTACAAATTTCAGATATCATAGCCAACTGTCATTTTTAATATGGTATAGATGTTATCACTATATAATATAGAGCTAAATTATGGCATATAGAAATATCTATGTAACATGTTATTTTTCTAAATAAATGGATTCATTTAGTCAGTAGTCCAGTTAATATTACAGTTGGTCCTGCTTTTCTGAGAGTCCCATATCTGTGGATTCAACCCACTTCAAAATATTACCAAAAAAACCTAGAAAGTTCCAAAAAGCAAAACTTGAATTTCCACACACTGGCAAGTTTTTATATAACATTTACATTGTATTAGGTTTCACACAAAATCTAGATTTTATTTAAAGTGAATAGGAGGACTGAGTAGGTCATATGCAAATACTATGCTATTTTAATAAGGGACTTGAGCATCCTTGGACTCTGGTATACTTAGAGGGTCCTAGAACCAATCTCCTTCAGATACTGAGAGAAGACTATATTTGCAAGTTGTCAAAAACAGTGATATACTGTTTAGAAATACTGTATCTAGTATGTCAAAAATATTATGCCTGTATAAGAGAAAGATAAAGTTCTTCCCATGTACAGTGACTTCTCACAATACAGATCTGCTTCTTCACGCTTCCCTCAGATCTGTGCCTAGAGGTGGGATCTGCACGGGTAAAATGCACAGACTTCTTCACTTTTCATGGCCAATGGAGTGGAATTACCAGGAGGAAACTTGAAGAAAGGAGGAGAGTAAAGTCAAGGTATTTAATCTTTGTCCTCTCTTCCCATATAATTGATTCTTTTCATGAAGTTGGCCCTTCCTATTCAGGGAAAACTCTTCCTTAAAGATACCCTCTCCCCAAAGGGAACTCTGTCCACACAGCCCTCTCTCTATTTGGGTTTTAGTACAAATGAGGTCCTTTCCTTACCTTTTCAGAGTAAATGCAGTAACTGCATTGGCTTTCACCAGACCCTGGGAATAGCATCTCCATTTTAGCATACTGTTTGCTTGTACCTTTATTTTTTTTTTTAATTTATTTTTTAGTTTTTATTTTGAAATAATTCAAAACCTTGACATCTTTTTTTTAACATTTGTAGTATATTTATTTTTTAAAAAGACTAGACAACTTACAAAACATTCAGATTTTGTTAAGGGTTTGACTATCAGCATGACTTTGAATATTGGAGGACATTTATTTTTATTTTTTAATAAATTTATTTATTTTAATTGGAGGTTAATTACTTTACAATATTGTAGTGGTTTTGCCATACATTGACATGGATCCCCCACCAGTGTACATGTGTTCCCCATCCTGAACCTCCCTCCCACCTCCCTCCCCATCCCATCCCTCTGGGTCATCCCAGTGCACCAGCCCCTAGCACCCTGAATATGTATATTATCATATGTGAATCAGATCGCCAGTCCAGGTTCCATGCATGAGACAGGGTGCTCGGGGCTGGTGCTTGTACCTTTTAAATGCACGTGTGTGCTAAGGTGCTTCTAGTCCTGTCCGACTCTTTGCAACCCCATGGACTGTAGCCCTCCAGGCTCCTCTGCCTATGGTATTCTTCAAGCATGAATACTGGAGTGGGTTCCCATGCCCTTCGTCAGGGGATCTTCCCGACCCAGGGATCCATCCCGTGTCTCTGTCTCCTGCACTGGCAGGTAGGTTCTTCACCTCTAGCGCCACCTTGGAAGTACTTTTTAAAAAGTTTTAAAAATTAATTTCTCCTTTAAAAAGACACATTTGAATGTGCCATTTATTTCCTGCTAGGATTCTGACTGTTTGAATAATATTTATCTTAACCCTAGTGATGGGAGTAGTTGCTGCTGCTGCTGCTAAGTCGCTTCAGTCGTGTCCGACTCTGTGTGATCCCATAGAGGGCAGCCAGTCAGGCTCAGACATCCCTGGGATTCTCCAGGCAAGAACACCGTAGTGGGTTGCCATTTCCTTCTCCAATGCATGAAAGTGAAAAGTGAAAGTGAAGTCACTCAGTTGTGTCCGACTCTTTGCGACCTCATGGACTGCAGCCCACCAGGCTCCTCCATCCATGGGATTTTCCAAGCAAGAGTACTGGAGTGGGGTGCCATTGCCTTCTCCAATGGAAGTAGTTACAGTGAAGATAATAAAGCTCTCATAGAGAAAATAGAAAACCCAAGAATAACCAACGGAAACTTAATAAGCTTAAATCGGATTCACTAAGAAAAAAAAAAAAAATAGGCAGCACACTAATAAGAAAGTTAATAAACTCTAAATGGTTTCAGTGATAAATAATAGACTTTGTGTTATTTTACATTTATAATCCTAAAATAGTCCTTTCTTATTTGGTAATTTCTCCTACCCTTTTTTAACCAGATATTTACAATTTTGTTTCAGTTCCTAGAGAAAAATTAGGCAAACTTTTATTCGGCTGAAAACTTGGATTTTATCTCTTTTTCTTTTATCTGAAAATACTGAATCTTGCCTTTCACTCTTCTATACCCTGTAATTGAATCCATGCCCCAAGGAATGGTCAAGTTCTCTTACACTAGTTCCTAACAGGATATCAATGGAGAACTGTTCTAAGATCTAGTTTTCATTTACTGTTCCTCACATCCTTTTTTACCTGATCATTATTTGTACCACTATTGTTCCCTAAAATGTCTGTAAAATGAATTTATTGATATTCAGCCAAATTTACAAGTATTTAGACTTCCCATGAGGACAACTTGAATTTTGGATGTGATAGGCAGAGGAACAACTCTGAAGGACAGTTAAAAAATGCATAAATGGTATATAAGAAGTATCATGGATATTCCCATTGAAACTAGGAGATAGTGGACTGATTCCTATTTAAAACTGTTTTAAGTTCAATTAGATATGAGTCAGAAATAAGAGATATGAATATTTGAATGTAAGAAATATACAGGTGATATCTACCATTGTACCTGTATTCTGTTTGTCTTACGTATTTTTTCATCTTTCCTTTTATTCCTCCCTTTGTGTTAAATAAGTATTTTTAAAGCTGTATTTTAGTGAACAGCATTTCCAATATAATGGTTTATATTATTTCTTTAGAGATTTCTCTAAAGATTGAGAAATACATATTTAACATTTGAAGTTTGTATAAGTTAATATTGAAACTGTTTACAAAAAATTAGAATTGTGTGAATAAAATTCTAATTTACTCACCTCTCCCCTTATTTTATATTATGATTGTCATAGGTATAGAATTTGTAAACATTGCGAACTGCACAAAGCTATGGTGTTCCTTTGGTATTGAGCGGTTATATAATGCTAAATAAATACTGAAAAATAGTCTGCTTTTATATTTATTCATGTATTATCATTTCTAATGCACATTTGAATTTTCATCTGATACCATGTTCTTTCAGCCTAAAGACTTTCTTTTATTATTTCTTTTTTTTTTTTATTACCAAGGATATGTCTGGTGGCTTAGTTGTCTTTTTTTTTTTTTAAACTTTACAATAATGTATTAGTTTTGCCAAATATCGAAATGAATCTGCCACAGGTAAACCCATGTTCCCCATCCTGAACCCTCCTCCCTCCCCTACCCTACCTCTGGGTCGTCCCAGTGCACCAGCCCCAAGCATCCAGTACCGTGCATCGAACCTGGACTGGAAACTCATTTCATATATGATATTATACATGTTTCAATGCTATTCTCCTAAATCTCCCCACCCTCTCCCTCTCCCACAGAGTCCATAAGACTGATCTATACATCAGTGTCTCTTTTGCTGTCTCGTACACAGGGTTATTGTTACCATCTTTCTAAATTCCATATATATGCGTTAGTATACTGTATTGGTGTTTTTCTTTCTGGCTTACTTCACTCTGTATAATAGGCTCCAGTTTCACCCACCTCATTAGAACTGATTCAAATGTATTCTTTTTAATAGCTGAGTAATACTCCATTGTGTATATGTACCATGGCTTTCTTATCCATTCATCTGCTGATGGGCATCTAGGTTGCTTCCATGTCCTGGCTATTATACACAGTGCTGCGATGAACACTGGGGTACACGTGTCTCTTTCCCTTCTGGTTTCCTCAGTGTGTATGCCCAGCAGTGGGATTGCTGGATCATAAGGCAGTTCTATTTCCAGGTTTTTTAAGGAATCTCCACACTGTTCTCCATAGTGGCTGTACTAGTTTGCATTCCCACCAACAGTGTAAGAGAGTTCCCTTTTCTCCACACCCTCTCCAGCATTTATTGCTTGTAGACTTTTGGATTGCAGCCATTCTGACTGGCGTGAAATGGTACCTCATTGTGGTTTTGATTTGCATTTCTCTGATAATGAGTGATGTTGAGCATCTTTTCATGTGTTTGTTAGCCATCTGTATGTCTTCTTTGGAGAAATGTCTGTTTAGTTCTTTGGCCCATTTTTTTGATTGGGTCATTTATTTTTCTGGAGTTGAGCTGTAGGAGTTGCTTGTATATTTTTGAGATTAGTTGTTTGTCTGTTGCTTCATTTGCTATTATTTTCTCCCATTCTGAAGGCTGTCTTTTCACCTTGCTAATAGTTTCCTTTGTTGTGCAGAAGCTTTTAAGTTTAATTAGGTCCCATTTGTTTATTTTTGCTTTTATTTCCAATATTCTGGGAGGTGGGTCATAGAGGATCCTGCTGTAATGTATGTCGGAGAGTGTTTTGCCTATGTTCTCCTCTAGGAGTTTTATAGTTTCTGGTCTTACGTTTAGATCTTTAATCCATTTTGAGTTTATTTTTGTGTATGGTGTTAGAAAGTGTTTTAGTTTCATTCTTTTACAAGTGGTTGACCAGTTTTCCCAGCACCACTTGCTAAAGAGATTGTCTTTAATCCATTGTATATTCTTGCCTCCTTTGTCAAAGATAAGGTGTCCATATGTGTGTGGATTTATCTCTGAGCTTTCTATTTTGTTCCATTGATCTATATTTCTGTCTTTGTGCCAGTACCATACTGTCTTGATAACTGTGGCTTTGTAGTAGAGCCTGAAGTCAGGTAGGTTGATTCCTCCAGTTCCATTCTTCTTTCTCAAGATCGCTTTGGCTATTCGAGGTTTTTTGTATTTCCATACAAATTGTGAAATTATTTGTTCTAGCTCTGTGAAAAATATTGTTGGTAGCTTGATAGGGATTGCATTGAATCTATAAATTGCTTTGGGTAGTATACTCATTTTCACTATATTGATTCTTCCAATCCATGAACATGGTATATTTCTCCATCTATTAGTGTCCTCTTTGATTTCTTTCACCAGTGTTTTATAGTTTTCTATATATAGGTCTTTAGTTTCTTTAGGTAGATATATTCCTAAGTATTTTATTCTTTCCGTTGCAATGGTGAATGGAATTGTTTCCTTAATTTCTCTTTCAGTTTTCTCATTATTAGTGTATAGGAATGCAAGGGATTCCTGTGTGTTGATTTTATATCCTGCAACTTTACTATAATCATTGATTAGTTCTAGTAATTTTCTGGTGGAGTCTTTAGGGTTTTCTATGTAAAGGATCATGTCATCTGCAAACAGTGAGAGTTTTACTTCTTCTTTCAATTTTGGATTCCTTTTATTTCTTTTTCTGCTCTGATTACTGTGGCCAAAACTTCCAAAACTATGTTGAATAGTGATGGTGAAAGTGGGCACCCTTGTCTTGTTCCTGACTTTAGAGGAAATGCTTTCAATTTTTCACCATTGAGGATAATGTTTGCTGTGGGTTTGTCATATATAGCTTTTATTATGTTGAGGTATGTTCCTTCTATTCCTGCTTTCTGGAGAGTTCTTATCATAAATGGATGTTGGATTTTGTCAAAGGCTTTCTCTGCATCTATTGAGATAATCATATGGTTTTTGTTTTTCAATTTGTTAATGTGGTGTATAACATTGATTGATTTGCAGATATTGAAGAGGACAATCTCAGAGACCTCCAGCACAATATTAAACACTACAACATTCGAATCATAGGGGTCCCAGAAGAAGACAAAAAGAAAGACCATGAGAAAATACTTGAGGAGGTAATAGTTGAAAACTTCCCTAAAATGGGGAAGGAAATAATCACCCAAGTCCAAGAAACCCAGAGAGTCCCAAACAGGATAAACCCAAGGCAAAACACCCCAAGACACATATTAATCAAATTAACAAAGATCACACACAAAGAACAAATATTAAAAGCAGCAAGGGAAAAACAACAAATAACACACAAGGGAATTCCCATTAGGATAACAGCTGATCTTTCAATAGAAACTCTTCAAGCCAGGAGGGAATGGCAAGACATACTTAAAGTGATGAAAGAAAATAACCTACAGCCCAGATTATTGTACCCAGCAAGGATCTCATTCAAATATGAAGGAGAAATCAAAAGCTTCTCAGACAAGCAAAAGCTGAGAGGATTCAGCACCACTAAACCAGCTCTCCAACAAATACTAAAGGATATTCTCTAGACAGGAAACACAAAAACAGTGTAAATACTCGAACCCAAAACAATAAAGTAAATGGCGACGGGATCATACTTATCAGTAATTACCTTAAATGTAAATGGGTTGAATGCCCCAACCAAAAGACAAAGACTGGCTGAATGGATACAAAAACAAGACCCCTACATATGTTGTCTACAAGAGACCCACCTCAAAACAGGGGACACATACAGACTGAAAGTGAAGGGCTGGAAAAAGATTTTCCATGCAAATAGGGACCAAAAGAAAGCAGGAGTAGCAATATTTATATCAGATAAAATAGACTTTAAAACAAAGGCTGTGAAAAGAGACAAAGATGGTCATTACATAATGATCAAAGGATCAATCCAAGAAGAAGCTATAACAATTATAAATATATATGCACCCAACACGGGAGCGCCGCAATATGTAAGACAAATGCTAACAAGTATGAAAGGAGAAATTAACAATAACACAATAATAGTGGGAGACTTTAATACTCCACTCACACCTATGGATAGATCACTAAACAGAAAATTAACAAGGAAACACAAACGTTAAATGATACAATAGACCAGTTAGACCTAATTGATATCTATATGACATTTCATCCCAAAACAATGAATTTCACCTTTTTCTCAAGTGCACATGGAACCTTCTCCAGGATAGATCACATCCTGGGCCATAAATCTAGCCTCGGTAAATTCAAAAAAATAGAAATCATTCCAAGCATCTTTTCTGACCACAATGCAGTAAGATTAGATCTCAATTACAGGAGAAAAACTATTAAAAATTCCAACATATGGAGGATGAACAACACTCTGCTGAATAACCAACAAATCACAGAAGAAATCAAAAAAGAAATCAAAATTTGCATAGAAACTAATAAAAATGAAAACACAACAACTCAAAACCTGTGGGACACTTTAAAAGCAGTCCTAAGGGGAAAGTTCATAGCAATACATGCATACCTCAAGAAACAAGAAAAAAGTCAAATAAATAACCTAACCCTACACCTAAAGCAACTAGAAAAGGAAGAAATTAAGAACCCCAGGATTAGTAGAAGGAAATAAATCTTAAAAATTAAGGCAGAAATAAATGCAAAAGAAACAAAAGAGACCATAGCAAAAATCAACAAAGCCAAAAGCTGGCTCTTTGAAAGGATAAATAAAATTGACAAACCATTAGCCAGACTCGTCAAGAAACAAAGGGAGAAAAATCAAATCAATAAAATTAGAAATGAAAATGGAGAGGTCACAACAGACAACACAGAAATACAAAGGATCATAAGAGACTACTGTCAACAATTATATGCCAATAAAATGGACAACGTGGAAGAAATGGACAAATTCTTAGAAAAGTACAACTTTCCAAAACTGGACCAGGAAGAAATAGAAAATTGTAACAGACCCATCACAAGAACGGAAATTGAAACTGTAATCAGAAATCTTCCAGCAAACAAAAGCCCAGGTCCAGACGGCTTCACAGCTGAATTCTACCAAAAATTTAGAGAAGAGCTAACACCTATCCTGCTCAAACTCTTCCAGAAAATTGCAGAGGGAGGTAAACTTCCAAACTCATTCTATGAGGCCACCATCACCCTAATACCAAAACCTGACAAAGATCCCACACAAAAAAAGAAAACTACAGGCCAATATCACTGATGAACATAGATGCAAAAATCCTTAACAAAATTCTAGCAATCAGAATCCAACAACACATTAAAAAGATCATACACCATGACCAAGTGGGCTTTATCCCACGGATGCAAGGATTCTTCAATATCCGCAAATCAATCAATGTTATTATTTCTTATAGTACTTCTCTGATGAAACAAATTCTCATAATTTTTATGAAATATCTTTAACTTACCTTTATTATTGAAGGTCATTTTCACTGGATATATTAATCAGATCAGTCGCTCAGTCGTGTCCGACTCTTTGCGACCCCATGAATTGCAGCATGCCAGGCCTCCCTGTCCATCACGAACTCCCAGAGTTCATTGAGACTCATGTCCATCCAGTCAGTGATGCCATCCAGCTATCTCATCCTCTGTCATCCCCTTCTCCTCCTGCCCCCAATGCCTCCCAGCATCAGAGTCTTTTCCAATGAGTCAGCTCTTCACATCAGGTGGCCAAAGTACTGAAGTTTCAGCTTTAGCATCATTCCTTCCAAAGAAATTCCAGGGCTGATCTCCTTTAGAATGGATTGGTTGGATCTCCTTGTAGTCCAAGGGACTCTCAAGAGTCTTCTCCAACACCACAGTTCAAAAGCAATAATTCTTCGGCACTCAGCCTTCTTCACAGTCCAACTCTCACATCCATACATGACCACAGGAAAAACCATAGCCTTGACTAGACGAACCTTTGCTGGCAAAGTAATGTCTCTGCTTTTGAATATGCTATCTAGGTTGGTCATAACTTTCCTTCCAAGGAGTAAGCGTTCTTTAATTTCATGGCTGCAGTCACCATCTGCAGTGATTTTGGAGCCCAGAAAAATAAAGTCTGACACTGTTTCCACTGTTTCCCCATCTATTTCCCATGAAGTGATGGGACCGGATGCCATGATCTTCGTTTTCTGAATGTTGAGCTTTAAGCCAACTTTTTCACTCTCCACTTTCACTTTCATCAAGAGGCTTTTGAGTTCCTCTTCACTTTCTGCCATAAGGGTGGTGTCATCTGCATATCTGAGGTTATTGATATTTCTCCCGGCAATCTTGATTCCAGCTTGTGTTTCTTTCAGTCCAGCGTTTTTCATGATGTACTCTGCATATAAGTTAAATAAACAGGGTGACAATATACAGCCTTGATGTACTCCTTTTCCTATTTGGAACCAGTCTGTTGTTCCATGTTCTAACTGTTGCTTCCTGACCTGCATACAAATTTCTCAAGAGGCAGATCAGGTGGTCTGGTATTCCCATTTCTTTCAGAATTTTCCAGTTTATTGTGATCCACACAGTCAAAGGTTTTGGCATAGTCAATAAAGCAGAAATAGATGTTTTTCTGGAGCTATCTTTCTTTTTCCATGATCCACAGATATCCATGATTCCATGATATATGAATAGAATTCCCTTTTAAAGAAGTAGGTGCCCAATATGCTTCTGGAGATCAGTGGAGAAATAACTCCAGAAAGAATGAAGGGATGGAGCCAAAGCAAAAACAATACCCAGTTATGGATGTGACTGATGATAGAAGCAAGGTCTGAGGCTGTAAAAAGCAATATTGCATAGGAACCTGGAATGTTAGTTTCATAAATCAAGGTAAATTGGAAGTGGTGGCAAGGGAGTGAACGTCAACATTCTAGGAATCAGTGAACTGAAATGGACTGGAATGGGTGAATTTAACTCAGATGACCATTGTATCTACTACTGTGGACAGGAAACCCTTAGAAGAAATGGAGTAGCCATCATGGTCAACATAAGAGTCCGAAATGCAGTACTTGGATGCAATCTCAAAAACAACAGAATGGTCTCTGTTCGTTTCCAAGGCAAACCATTTCCAAACCTATGCTCCAACCAGTAATGCTGAAGAAGTTGAAGTTGAACAGTTCTATGAAGACCTACAAGACCTTTTAGAACTAACACCCAAAAAAGATGTGCTTTTCATTATAGGGGACTGGAATGCAAAAGTAGGAAGTCAAGAAACACCTGGGGTAATAGGCAAATTTGGCCTTGGAGTACGGAATGAAGCAGGGCAAAGGCTAATAGAGTTTTACCAAGAGAACACACTGGTCATAGCAAACACCCTCTTCCAACAACACAAGAGAAGACTCTACACATGGACATCACCAGATGGTCAACACTGAAATCAGATTGATTATATTCTTTGCAGCCAAAAATGGAGCAGTTCTATACAGTCAGCAAAAACAAGACCAGGAGCTGACTGTGGCTCAGATCATGAACTTTTTATTGCCAAATTCAGACTGAAGTTGAAGAAAATGGAGAAAACCACTAGACCATTCAGGTATGACCTAAATCAAATCCCCTATGATTATCCAGTGGAAATGAGAAATAGATTTAAGGGAGTAGATCTGATAGATAGAGTGCCTGATGAACTATGGAATGAGGTTCGTGACATTGTACAGGAGACAGGGATCAAGACCATCTCTGTGGGAAAAAATTCAAAAAAGCAAAATGGCTGTCTGGGGGGGCGGGTGGCGGGCATTACAAATAGCTGCGAAAAGAAGAGAAGCAAAAAGCAAAGGAGAAAAAAAAAAAAAAGATATAAGCATCTGAATGCAGAGTTCCAAAGAATATCAAGGAGAGATAAGAAAACCTTCCTCAGGGATCAATGCAAAGAAATAGAGGAAAACAACAGAATGGGAAAGACTAGAGATCTCTTCAAGAAAATTAGAGATACCAGGGGAATGAACATTTCATGCAAAGATGGGCTCGATAAAGGACAGAAATGGTATGGACCTAACAGAAGCAGAAGATATTAAGAAGAGGTGGCAAGAATACACAGAAGAACTGTACAAAAAATATCCTTATGACCCAGATAATCATGATGGTGTGATCACTCACCTAGAGCCAGACATCCTGGAATGTGAAGTCAAGTGGGCCTTAGAAAGCATCACTACGAACAAAGCTAGTGGAGGTGATGGAATTCCAGTTGAGCTTTTCCAAATCCTGAAAGATGATGCTGTGAAAGTGCTGCAGTCAATATGCCAGCAAATTTGGAAAACTCAGCAGTGGCCACAGGACTGGAAAAGGTCAGTTTTCATTCCAATCCTAAAAAAGGCAACGTCAAAGAATACTCAAACTACCGCACAATTGCACTCATCTCACACACTAGTAAAGCAATGCTCAAAATTCTCCAAGCCAGGCTTCAGCAATATGTGAACTGTGAACTTCCAGATGTTTAAGCTCTTTTTAGAAAGGCAGAAGAACCAGAGATCAAATTGCCAACATCCCCTGGATCATGGAAAAAGCAAGAGCGTTCCAGAAAAACATCTATTTCTGCTTTATTGACTATGCCAAAGCATTTGGTTGTGTGTATCAAAATAAACTGTGGAAAATTCTGAAAGAGGTAGGAATACCAGACCACCTGACCTACCTCCTGGGAAATCTGTATGCAAGTCAGGAAGCAACAGTTGGAACTGGACATGGAACAACAGACTGGTTCCAAATAGGGAAAGGAGTACCTCAAGGCTGTTTGATGTCACCCTGCTTATTTAACATGTTGAGTACATCATGAGAAATGCTGGGCTGGATGAAGCACAAGCTGGAATCAAGATTGCTGGGGGAAATATCAATGACTTCAGATATGCAGATGATACCATCCTTATGGGAGAAAGCAAAAAAGAACTAAAGGGCCTCTTGATGAAAGTAAAAGAGTGAAAAAGTGGGCTTAAACTCAACATTCAGGAAACTAAGATCATGGCATCTGGTCCCATCACTTCATGGCAAACAGATGGGAAAGCAGTGGAAACAGTGACAGACTTTATTTATTTATTTATTTATTTTTGGCTCCATAATCAATGCAGATGGTGCCTTCAGCCGTGACATTAAAAGACTCTTGGTTTTTGAAAGAAAAGTTATGACCAACCTAGACAGCATATTAAAAAACAGAGATATTGTTTAGCCAACAACGGCCCATCTAGTCCAAGCTATGGTTTTTCCAGTGGTCATGTATGTATGTGAGAGTTGGACTATAAAGAAAGCTGAGTGCCAAAGAATTGATGCTTGTGAACTGTGGTGCTGGATAAGACTCTTGAGAGTCCCTTGGACTGCAAGGAGATCCAAGCAGTCCATCCTAAAGGAGATCAGTCCCGGGTGTTCATTGAAAGGACTGATGCTGAGTCTGAAACTCCAATACTTTGGCCAGCTCATGTGAAGAGTTGACTCATTGGAAAAGACCCTGATGCTGGGAGGGATTGGGGGCAGGAGGAGAAGGGGACGACAGAGGATGAGATGGTTGGATGGCATCACTGACTCGATGCACATGAGTTTGGGTAGACTCTGGGAGTTGGTGATGGACAGGGAGGCCTGGCGTACTGTGGTTCATGGGGTTGCAATGAGTCGGACACGACTGAGCGACTGAACTGAACTGATGAAGTGTAAACTGCATTTTGAATTTGTAAATATAGATTTTCTTTGGTTTCTTTTAAAAATCAATACTTTATTTTCTTTTGTATAAATTTACCTTGTCTGAACTCAAACAACAAATCTGTGCTCTTCAGACAGGTTAAGTTCAGTTCAGTCACTCAGTTGTGTCCCACTCTTTGTGATCCCATGGACTGCAACATGCCAGGCCTCTCTGTCTGGCATCAACTCCTAGAGTTTACTCAAACTCATGTCCATTGAGTCCATGATGCCATCCAACCATCTCATCCTCTGTTATTCCCTTCTCCTCCCGCCTTCAACCTTTACCAGCATCAGGGTCTTTTCAAATAAGTCAGCTCTTTGCATCAGGTGGGCAAAGTACTGGAGTTTCTTCTTGAACATCAGTCCTTCCAATGAACACCCAGGACTGATTTCCTTTAGGATGGACTGCTTGGATCTCCTTGCAGAAGGGTAGAAGCATTCAGTTATTTTATGTACTGCACTTATTGCCTGCTCAGTGCATGCCTAGTTTAGGGGTCAACTGGAATTTAGAAAGGATTCATATGCAGAGTCTCTTCTGTAACAAAATGATCTTTATGAAATATTCTGTTTTATTGGTATGCTATCTTTTTGCTATGTAAGGTCACATATTCACAAATTTCAGGGAGTTGGATGCAGACCCTTTATCAAGGGATAATTGTTCTGACTACTATACTACACTATCCCACATGCATTCATGACATATAGAAACTAACTTATCAAAAGGTAGGGATCCAAATTGTTGCTGTTGTTGTTGTTCAGTTGCCCAGTCATGTCCAACCCTTTTCGACCCCATGGACTGCAGCATACCAGGCCTCTCCTTAAATTCCCTCCCTTTAAAGCTGGGTACTCCTGTGACTCACATGGAAGTTGAAATAGTTTCATATGTCAACTTGACTAGGTTAAAGGATGTCCAAAGGTAGCTAATAAACACTATTTCTGGATCTATAAAGATGATTCTGAGAAGAGATTAACATTTGAATCAGTAGACTGAGTAAAGAAGTTTGTCCTCAGGAAAAAGAACAAGAAGACTGTTCTCACCAGTTCCAGTATCTGGATATTGCTTGTCAATTCCTGATTTCTTGTTTGAATATGATCGTCATTTTTAGTACTATTCTTCCCTAATATATATGTGAAGTGAAGTGAAGTTGCTCAGTTGTGTCCAACTCTTTGCGACTCTGTGGACTGTAGCCTACCAGGCTCCCCATCCATGGGATTCTTCAGGCAAGAATACTGGAGTGGGTTGCCATTTCCTTCTCCAGGGGATCTTCCTGACCCAGGGATCAAACCTGGGTCTCCTGTATTGGTGGCAGATGCTTTAACCTCTGAGCCACCAGGGAAGCCAATATATATGTAAAGAAAATTAATTTACTCATCTTCAACCAAATTTATTGGGATTCCAAAAAGTTATGTAGAATTAATTTATAAATCTTCATAAGGATAAGTAGAATTTTGGGTATGATGTACCTAGTAACAACTCTAAACTATAAATGCAGTTTAAAATGAATAAATATTATCTATGAAATACTGTAGATACTCTCAAAGCTAATAAACAGTAAATATCTGTCTAGTACACTCAATAATAATTCTGCATTTCCCCCAGCTCCCAGCCTCCAGCAATCTCTGGTGTATTATCTGCTTCTATGAGTTTATCTATTTTATATAACTCAAGAAAGTGGAATCATGCAATATTTGTCCTTCTGCAACTGACATTTCACTTACCCTCCAAGTTCATCTATGTTGTCATAAATGTCAGGATTCCCATCTTTTTAAAGGCTGCATGATATCTCCATTATATGCATATATCATGTTTTATTTATATATTCATCTGTTAATGGATACTTAGATTGTTAAATAGACAATAATTTAAAAAAAGTGTAATACTGGCATTAAGACAGATATATAGACCTTTGGAAAGGATTTATTGTTGTTTAGTCACTAATTCTAAGTGTTTGACTATTTTGTGACCCCATGGACTGTAGTCCACCAGGTTCCTCTGTCCAAGGAATTTCCCAGGAAAGAATACTGGAGTGGGTTGCCATTTCTTTGCAAAGGGATCTTTCTGACCCAGGGATCAAACCCATGTCTCCTGCATTGGCAGGCAGGTTCTTGACCACTGGGCTACCAGGGAAGCCTTTGAAGAGGATAGAGTCCAGAAATGAACTCATGCATATATAATCAACTAATCTTTGTGCTACAGACTAGGAATGAGGAAAAGATCGTCTCAAATGGTATTAGGAAAACTGTATATCTACATACAAAACAGTTAGGCTTATACCTCACATAAAAATAAAGGCAAAATGAATTAAAGACTTAAACAGAAGACCTGAAACTGTAAAACTCTTGGAAAAAAGCATAGGGGAAAATCTTGACTTTGGTATAGGCAATGGTTTTTGGTTAGGATGACAAATATAAGCATTGAAAGGAAGTATAGCAAATGGGACTATATCAAATGAAAAAGACATTTTCCTTTTAAATGGTGAATTGGATCTCTCTCTTTTTTTAATATTTATCTTCCATTTTCTTCTTTATTACCTTTGTGTATTTCTTTACCATCTTTATTTTATTTTTAATATATGTTTTTATATGTTTGCCATCTTTTTCACCTTCTCTATCATTTGAGGTTTCTTTCTACTCTACTCGGAGAAGGCAATGGCACCCCACTCTACTGGTTATTTTTCACACTTTTCTATGTCTTAGCATGTCTAGTAGCTTACTCTTGTTGAATGTCTCTGAATCTTTTAGACTTCCTATGATAAATGCTTGGCTCTTTATTTTGGTGGGCTTTTGAGTTTCTCCCAGGTCTGTGTGTTTTTTATGAGGTTTATTTTAACATTTTAAGATTTTCTAAAAGAGCACTTACTTTCTGAGTAATGTATTTCCCTTACTTAGATATGATCCTTCTGGAATTTCTAGTAAATGCTGCATTTGATTGCTGAAGACTCTCTGATCTGGGGTTGACAGAAATTATTCCCAGCCTTTTGTGACCTCTGGGAACATTTCAGCTCCTATCTAGTTGCTCTACTGAATCACCTTCTAGAGTTTGACCCTCTATATGAATAACTTAGTATTCAATAAAGATCCAAGGGAATACAAGCTTTTGAAACTCTTTTCTTGACTGCTTTCTTCTCTTCAGAAACCTGTCTCACCACCTCCAGCTATATCCATGAACTCTGATCTGGATCACCTCATTTTAGTAAGACTGGCACAATTTATTGATCTCCTTTACCACCCCAGGGTGGTAGTGGTAAAGAATTTACCTCCTTACATGAAGCCTGGACAGTTCAAGGGTTTACCTAATTTTTCCTTTTCACAGCATCACAGCCTTGTGCTCTGTATTTCAACTGTCTGAAAAAACTTCAGTATATTTTCTTAAGTTTTCTACATGTTTAAGACAGGAAGCCAAATTCAGTCCCTTTTGCTCCATCATTGCCAAAATGGAAAGGAGTAAAGGTAAACAAACCTATTGAGTCTACTCTCATAATTTAGTAATTTTAGTCCTTTTAATTTCAAAATATAAAACACATAAATGTAATAAATGATCATGACACATTTCATAAAATAAATTAATGCTATATGTTAAGATCAATTAACCCATTTTAAAATTAAAATATCTATGAATCTGAATATTTCATCTACTAGATAAATACAAACATACCAGTGTAAACAAATATTTGTGCCAATTATAGTTTATTCATTTACTCTAGGTATATAAGTTCAGTTCAGTTCAGTTCAGTCTCTCAGTCATGTCCCACTCTTCGCGACCCCATGAATTACAGCATGCCAGGCCTCCCTGTCCATCACCAACTCGCGGAGTTCACTCAGACTCACGTCCATCGAGTCATTGATGCCATCCAGCCATCTCATCCTCTGTCGTCCCCTTTTCCTCCTGCCCCCAATCCCTCCCAGCATCAGAGTCTTTTCCAATGAGTCAACTCTTCACATCAGGTGGCCAAAGTACTGGAGTTTCAGCTTTAGCATCATTCCTTCCAAAGAAATCCCAGGGCTGATCTCCTTTAGAATGGACTGGTTGGATCTCCTTGCAGTCCAAGGGGCTCTCAAGAGTCTTCTTCAACACCACAGTTCAAAAGCATCAATTCTTCAGCACTCAGCCTTCTTCACAATCCAACTCTCACATCCATACATGACCACTGGAAATACCATAGCCTTGGCTAGATGGACCTTTGTTGGCAAAATAATGTCTCATCTTTTCAATAACCTTAAGCTATTTAGAAAAAATATTCAGTCAGATGCAGCCAAAGTTTAGATTTTTTTCCATCAGATAGTTTTAGAGAATTACATTCATCAACTGGCAATTTTCTTACTGTGTAGAAACTATCCAATCATAACAAAACCACAGCAAAATTAAAATGTGTTTCCTTAAAAGATTCACTTGAGAATTTAGCAATTTAAAATTTTATCTGTCAAATAAGATAAAGAATGCCATACCCTTTAGAAAATTCTTCTGCTTGTAAAATAATTAACTATGAGGTTTAAAATAATATTGACCACATAAAATTAATTTGCCCATTAACAGACATGTAATTACTTTTATCTTGTTCTAAGAGAGCACATTTTCAAACATCTAAACTGTACTCTAGCCATTGAATAATGGACAGGTTAATTTACATAGGTTAATTTTTCTTCATTAATACATAATTGTGATAATTAAAGACTGTTACTGAAGCTGCTGTATCAGATATCTATCAATTTAGGGAGAAAATACTAAACATCGCATGTGAGTGTTATTTGAATTATATAAAATGAAGCTATAGGTATGACCTAAATTAAATCCCTTTATGATTATATAGTGAAAGTGACAAATAGATTCAAGGGATTAGATCTGATAGATAGAGTGCCTGAAAATCTTTCGATGGGGGTATGTGACATTGTATAGGAGGCAGTGATCAAGACAATCCCCAAGAAAAAGAAATGCAAAAAGGCAAAATGGTTGTCTGAGGAGGCCTTACAAATAGCTGAGAAAATAAGAGAACCTGAATGCAAAGGAGAAAAGGAAAGACATACCCATGTGAATGCAGAGTTCCAAAGAACTGCAAGGAGAAATAAGAAAGCTTTCCTCAGCGATCAATGCAAAGAAATAGAGGAAAAGAATAGAATGGGAAAGACTAGGGATCTCTTCAGGACAATTAGAGATACCAAGGGAACATTTCATGCAAAAAGTATCCTTGAGAGTGAAAGTCATTCAGTCGTGTCCAACTCTTTGCAACCACATGGACTGTACAGTCCATGGAATTCTCTAGGCCAGAATACTGGAGTGGATAGCCATTCCTTTCTCCAGGGGATCTTCCCAACCCAGGGATCGAACCCAGATCTCCCGTATTGCAGGCAGATTCTTTTACCAGTTGAGCCACCAGGAAAGCCCATTTCATGCAAATTTGGGTATAATAAGGGACAGAAAAGATATGGATCTAACAGAAGCAGAAGATACTAAGAAAGGTGGAAAGAAGACACAAAAGAACTACACAAAAAAGATCTTCATGATCCAGATGACCACGATGGTATGATCACTCACCTAGATCCAGACATCCTGGAATGCAAAGTCAAGTCAACCTTAGGAAGCATCACTACAAACAGAGCTAGTGGAGGTGACAGAATTCCAATTGAGCTATTTCAAATTGAAAATGTGATGCTGTGAAAATGCTGCACTCAGTATGCCAGCAAATTAGGAAAACAGTCCTGACACAAGACTGGAAAAGATCAGTTTTCATTCCAAACCCAGAGAAAGGCAATGCCAAGGAACATTCAAACTACAACACAATTGCACTCATCTCACATGCTAGTAAAGTAATGCTCAAAATTCTCCAAGTGATGCTTCAACAATATGTGAACCAAGAACTTCCAGATGTTCAAGCTGGATTTAGAAAAGGCAGAGGAACCAGAGATCAAATTGTCAACATCTGTAAGAACATAGAAAAAGCAAGAGAGATCCAGGAAAACAAACAAACAATCAAACAAAAAAAAAAATCTACTTATGCTTTATTGACTATGCCAAAGCCTTTTACTGTGTAGATCACAACAAACTGTGGAAAATTCTTAAAGAGACGGGAATGCCAGACCACCTGACCTGCCTCCTGAGAAATCTGTATGCAGGTCAAGAAGCAACAGTTAGAACTGGACATGGAACAACACAGGAGTTCCAAATTAGGAAAAGAGTACATCAAGGCTGTATATTGTCACCCTGCTTATTTAACTTAAATGTAGAGGACCTAATGTGAAATGCCAGGCTGGATGAAGCACAAGCTGAAATAATGCCTGGAGAACCATCAATAACCTCAGAAATGAAGATGATACCACCCTTATGGCAGAATGTGAAGAAGAAATAAAGAGACTCTTGATGAAAGTGAAAGAGGAGAGTGAAAAAGCTGGCTTAAAACTCAACATTCAAAAAATGAAGGTCATGACACAGTCCTATCACTTCATGGAAAATAGATGGGGAAACAATGGAAACAGTGACAGACTTATTTTGGGGGGCTCCAAAATCACTGCAGATGGTGACTGCAGCCATGACATTAAAAGACACTTTCTCCTTGGAAGAAAAGCTATGACCAACCTACACAGCATATTACAAAACAGGGACATTACTTTACTGACAAAGGTTTGTCTAGTCAAAACTACTGGTGTTTCCAGTAGTTATGTATGGATGTGAGATTTGGACCATAAAGAAAGGTGAGTGCTAAACAATTGATGTTTTTGAACTGTGGTGTTGGAGAAGACTCTTGAGAGTCCCTTGGACTGCAAGAATATCAAATCAGTCCATCCTAAACGAAGTCAGTCCTGAATATTCTTTGGAAGGACGGAGGCTGAAGCTGAAACTTCAATATTTTGGCCACCTGATGTGAAGAACTGACTCACTGGAAAAGACTCTGATGCTGGGAAAGATTGAAGGCAGGAGGAGAAGGGGACGACGGAGGATGAGATGATTAGAGGGCATCACCGACTCGATGGACATGGGTTTGGGTAGACTCCAGGAGTTGGGGATGGACAGGGAGACCTGGCGTGCTGGGATTCATGGGATCGCACAGAGTCGGACGTGACTGAGCGACTAAACTGACTGAACTGATGCACAGCATAGTGCATAACATTTTACAGCTTTTCCCTCCTACAGCAGACTTTTATGGAGGAATTTATCATTTCTTCCTCATTCTTTGTCTTTTATTGAACCGCATGTCTTTCATGCAGTGTTACCTATTTCACACTCTCCTAGTCTTCTAAAAAGTAGATCCTAATCCTCAAGCATGTTTGAGCCTTATTGTAAAGATCTGTTATTTCAATTAAGTATTGTTTTTAATTTTTATTGGAGTACAGTTGATTTACAATATGGTGTTATTTTCAGGTGTACAACAAAATGAATCAGTTATACATATCCATATATGCCCTCCTTTTCAAATTATTTTCTCATATAAGCTGTTAAACAGTACTGAGTAGAGTTCCCTGTGCTAAATAGCAGTCCCTTGTTAATTACCTATTTTTTATATAGTAGTGCTTATATATCATCCCAGTCTTACAATTTATGTCCCCCTCCTTATCACCAGATAATCATGTTTATTTTCTACATCTGTAACTCTATTTCTGTTTTGCAGATAAGTTCATTCATATCCTTTTTATATAGATTCTACATATAAGTAACAGCATATAATATTTGACTTTGTTGAAATATTCTGTTCCAAACAACAACCTTCAACTCTTCTAGTTTGAATAATTGTTTTTTTTAAAAAACTAACATAGTCGTCGGCCCTTTGCAGATAGACGAGAGGGTTGCTTGAGTCAGCGCTTCTGCCTACTATCACTCTTTTCTCTCCATATTGATGAGAGATCTTACAACATTTTAAAATATGTACAGACATGTGATGCCCTTCTGTTTCTTGGATCTCTTCTGAGAAGATGGGACATTTTCCCCCAAAAAAGGCAGAAACTCTTGCTATCTATATCAGGATTTGGTTTACAAGTCCATTGCTGATTTTTTTTTTTTGGTCCTTGTTGGACCCAATCAATCACTGGAAATGAATTGGATACTATGGAAAGTTCTGTGGCTGTCATTCTGCCCATAATTAAGTAAAGGGTCATGGAAGTGAAAATATATGGAGACCCAAAGGTTAGGAGGATTAAAATCATGCATAGAATATGCTCCAGGAGTGGCATGAGTGGTGGAATTGCAGGGGAGAGAGAAAGAGAGAAAATGTGTGCGTGTGTGTGTGTGTGTGTGTGTGTGATAGAGAGAGACAGGATACAGGAAAATGGGGAGAGAGAAACACAGTTGGAGTTGTTTGGCTGATTTGATTGTTGATTGAATTATTTTTGAAATTTGAAGAAGGAAATGAATAGTATTGGGGAGCTATGGTATAGAAGAGCAGGGAAAATGTTAAGAAAGAATACTGGAAGAAGTCTGACTGTAGTTTTTATTTGGTTGTTGTTTATATAACAACCGACTATTTCTTTGGTTCTCTAGAGAAACTTATAAAATTTGCATTAAAGTTTTGTTGAAATGTTATTTCCTAAAGGATATGTGATATTTTTATACTGGTTGTGTCACTAATGTCTTTGACTTAAAGTAAGAAAATAAAAATTATCTTAAATGCCTAGAAGTGAAATTTCTGAGTCAGAGATTAGGCATGTGTTTGATTTTATTGAAAGCTGTCAAACAGTTTTTCCAAATAATTAAATGAATTTACATCTTTGTCAGCAATGTGAAAGTTCCAGTTGCTGGAAGTTCTCACCAACATTTGGTATCACCAACCTTTTAGATTTTAGCCATCTTGTTGCTTTATAATATTATCTCATGATTTTCATTGCATTTCTTACATTTAACAGTATGAAAAACCATTGAATATACTCATAGCCCATTGAGGTATCTTCTTTTATGAACTATATACTTATTCCAATATTTCCCATTTTAATGACATTATTTGCCTTCTTTTTACTGATTTTGCCTATGTAAAAATTGCAAAGATATCGTCCTAAGATAGCTTTGAGAAGCTTTAGTTTGACACTTATCTTTCAGTCTCAGATCTGCTACACATTTTTATACATTGTCTGAAATAGGTATAAAGAGTTATGCTTTTCTATATATTTGTTCAGGGTTTCTTCCAGCATTATTTGTGTAAAACAGTCCATACTCAATGTTGAACATAAGATTAAAAGTTACTAAACTAGTTTAAAAAAATACAGGTTAAGGTAATGCATGATTTAGAATAGGAGCTGAGATGAGCCAAATTTTGTGATTAGCAAAATTTTAAAGCAGCTATGTTAAACATTTTCAAATATTCAAGGAAAATATAATTGTGATAAATTCTATGAAAAATAATAGGTAAAAGGATAAATTTAAGAACTTAAAATTATAATATGGGAAATGAAAACTTCCTAGAGGGTCCTTAATAGCAGATTGATGACAGCAAAAAAATAGTTTCAGTTAATAGAAAGGCAGATCAGTAGTTGTTTTTCAATCTTAAGAATACAAAGCCACAGTCATCAAGACAGTATGGTACTGGCACAAAGACAGAAATATAGATCAATGGAACAAAATAGAAAGCTCAGAGATAAATCCACAAACCTATGGACACCTTATCTTTGACAAAGGTGGCAAGAATATACAATAGAGAAAAGACAATCTCTTTAACAAGTGGTGCTGGGAAAACTGGTCAACCACTTGTGAAAGAATGAAACTAGAACACTTTCTAACACCATATACAAAAATAAACTCAAAATGGATTAAAGATCTAAACATAAGACCAGAAACTATAAAACTCCTAGAGGAGAACATAGGCAAAACACTCTCCAACATAAATCACAGCAGGATCCTCTATGACCCACCTCCCAGAATATTGGAAATAAAAGCAAAAATAAACTACTGGGACCTAATTAAAATTAAAAGCTTCTGCACAACAAAGGAAACTATAAGCAAGGTGAAAAGACAGCCTTCAGAATGGGAGAAAATAATAGCAAATGAAGCAACTGACAAAGAATTAATCTCAAAAATATACAGGAAACTCCTGCAGCTCAATTACAGAAAAATAAATGACCCAATCAAAAAATGGGCCAAAGAACTAAACAGACATTTCTCCAAAGAAGACATACAGATGGCTAACAAACACATGAAAAGATGCTCAACATCACTCATTATCAGAGAAATGCAAATCAAAACCACAATGAGGTACCATTTCACGCCAGTCAGAATGGCTGCGATCCAAAAGTCTACAAGCAATAAATGCTGGAGAGGGTGTGGAGAAAAGGGAACCCTCTTACACTGTTGGTGGGAATGCAAACTAGTACAGCCACTATGGAGAACAGTGTGGAGATTCCTTAAAAAACTGGAAATAGAACTGTCATATGACCTAGCAATGCCACTGCTGGGCATGCACACAGAGGAAACCATAATTGAAAGAGTCACGTGTACCCCAATGTTCATCACAGCACTGTTTATAATAGCCAGGACATGGAAGCAACCTGGATGTCCATCAGCAGACTAATGGATAAGAAAGCTGTGGTACATATATACAATGGAGTATTACTCAGCCATTAAAAAAAGAATACATTTGAATCAATTCTAATGAGGTGGATGAAACTGGAGCTTATTATACCGAGTGAAGTAAGCCAGAAAGAAAAACACCAATACAGTAATACTAACTCATATATATGGAATTTACAAAGATGGTAACGATAACCCTGTATGCGAGACAGCAAAAGAGACACAGATGTATAGAACAGTCTTTTGGACTCTGTGGGAGAGGGCAAAGGTGGGACGATTTGGGAGAATGGCATTGAAACATGTATAATATCATATGTGAAATGAATCGCCAGTCCAGGTTCAATGCATGATACAGGATGCTTGTGGCTGGTGCACTGGGATGACCCAGAGGGATGGGATAGGGAGGGAGGAGGGAGGAGGGTTCAGGATGGGGAACATGTGTACACTCATGGCGGATTCATGGTGATGTATGGCAAAACCAATACAATATTGTAAAGTAATTAGCCTCCAATTAAAATAAATAAATTTATATTAATAAAAGAATACTAAGCAAAAGTATTTAGAAAAATAAGAGGCAGAGAGTTTGCTGCTGCTGCTGCTAAGTCACTTCAGTCGTGTCCGACTCTGTGAGACCCCATAGACAGCGGCCCACCAGGCTCCCCCTTCCCTGGGATTCTCCAGGCAAGAACATTGGAGTGATTTGCCATTTCCTTCTCCAATGCATGAAAGGGAAAAGTGAAAGTGAAGTCACTCAGTCCCGTCCGACTCTTCACGACCCCATGGTCTGCAGCCTACCAGGCTCCTCTGTCCATGGGATTTTTCCAGGCAAGAGTACTGGAGTGGGGTGCCATTGCCTTCTCCATATAATATCAGATAAAAGGACAATAGGGTAGAAATATTCTGAAAGAAATAATAACCTCTATTTACTAAATTTAATAAAATACAAAACATACAGTCATGAATCTCAGCCAACTCAAAATAGCATAAATACAAAGAAAAGAAAGGGGCATCAAGCCTTATGCTAAAAGCTGAGAAAAACAGAGAATACCGAATGCAGACAGAGGACAGAAAAATTCTAGTCAGAGAAACATTGCTACACATGATATCCAAAGTCTTATAAATAGCAGAGGTCAGAAGACAGTGGATTAATATTTTTAAAGCAATGAGCACCAATTTCACAAACTCAATCAACCCAGAATTCCATGTCCAATATAATTATACCAGTACAGTAGTTCAGTCTCTTTATTATTTACATTATAGATACAGGATTGTATCCCTTTTTCTAGTTAATTAAAGAATCTTTTATTTTTTATTTATATTTAGTCTTCAGCAGTTTTATAATGATGTTCTTTGGTTTGGCTTTTTTGGCAGTTCAGAAACTTTGGACTAGTAAAGCTTAATGAGGGCAAATATTGGTGTTTTCATCACTTTTTGAAAACTGCCGTCTATTACCTTGAGATGTTGCATGTCCTCATTTTCTCTTTCCCCTTTCTCTGAGATTCCAATCATATATGATTCATGGAAATATTCTCTTTTTCCACATTGTTTGTATATGACATTCACTATGTTTTCTAGCATTTTTTTTTGTCTTCATGCTTAATTTGGATCTTTTCATCTCATCTATATCCAAGATTAACAAATGCCTTATTTTTTTTTTTTACCGTGTTGACTCCAACCATTAAATCTTTAATCTATGTTTTTCAATTTATGAGTTTAATTGTTTACTGTTTTATATTATATAGATTTTTATCTTTTAATTTTGTAAGCATGATCCTTTACAGTCAATGTGTGATATCCCTAACTGGAAATCCAGAGAATTCTTTTTTTATAGTTTTTTATTTCTACTTTCTTGGCTTTTAATCATTTTCCTTGTTTACTCTTATTTCTGTGCATTTCTCATTTTACCTGAGAAAGTGTTCTGATAATTTGTCCCTTTGATAACATTTTGCTAGAGCAAGGATTCACCTATTCTACTAGGTAGCCAGGCTAGTGGTAGAATCACTTTCATATTACCATAACCAAATCAAGGATTCAGATAATTGACAGTGAGAATTCAGTTCCTAACAACAAATTTTACTCAAAATCTGGGTATTTGCCATGGATCATTCCTCTTGTTGGGGTCCTGAACTTCAGTCTTTCTCCTTTGTTGAGTGTACTGGAAACTTAGCTCACATTCTCAGCTTCTCAGTCACACCATTGGAATAAGAAGATGTCTACTGTGTCTAGCAGCTCCGTTCTGTGCTCACCTCCATGCATTAGTCCCCTATAGATTGGGGCAGCTTTCTCATGTATTTGATTAAATGTGCTTTTTCCATTTACATTCAACTCTGTTGGCTTTCAGCAAAACATTTGACACCAGTCACCTACCTATTCCATCATTTCTGGAATGAAAACTTGACTTTTACATATGCTTATATTTGCAAAACATTAAGATGAGCAAATTGTTGCTCTTAAAAAATTGAAACATGCACATACCATACCACACACATATACACATACACACTCCTAAATGTTTCTATTAACTCTGGGGACAGTAAATCACATGGTTAGGAAGAACATAGAAATAAAATTATTCTTGCAATTAACAATTTGATTTAGAATATTATAAAAATAATGTGACTTAAATGTATAAATAGGGTTTGATCATTAATTTTCACATAATAAATCACTGCCTTTACCAATATTTTTGTGATTCTTTGTGTGGATTTATGAATAAGATGGCATGTAGAATTAAATCATTGTACAATAAATTTTATTTTTTGTAACGAACAGCCATTGAAAACCATCTTATTCTTTAACTTTTTCTTTAGTAAGATTACACCATGACATGTAAACAAATTTACTATTAATATGTCCATCATATAAAAAATAACATGAAACATTGTCACACTTGTCATCTCAAAAGTCTAATTTCCCATTATTGTAATCTCATATCCTATGCCTATGACCTGAGAATTCATAGTGTTAGTTTCATAGCACAGGGAAATATTCCATTTCCAGGATAATACCATTCCCTGAGAATTTGTATGGGACAAGTCCAGAACAAGGAAGCCATCATCAAGATTATATGTACTCTATACAGTGGACTACAGAATTCAGACAATTTGCTTATATAAAATGTCCTCCTGAGTGACAATACAAAGACAAGAATAGAAAGAAGGGAAATTGTAAATTTGTATTATGAAAATTTATAGTGGATTGTAGTTTATACAGAACAAACATTGTTAGTGCTAATTTTATAGTATTCATTCATAATGGGTTACCAAGGAAAGGGTAAAAATAAATAAATAGATCTTGTGTTTATAATAGGAAATGGCAGCCTGCTTCAGTATTCTTGTCTAGAAAACTAAATGGACAAGAGGAACTGGTGGGCTACAGTCCATGGGTTGCAAAGAGCTGGACTCTACTAAGCACGCATGTACTTGTATGTATAATGCTATTTTAGTTCAGAACCTAGTCTCCAATTTTCATGTAGTCAAATGAATCATTTTTTCATTTATAACTTTATCTTTTTTTTACCACTGAATATTATAAAAAATATCCTTCTATATTTCAAAGCCAGTTAGTTCCACAGTAGACTTTATTATTTATGTACTATTATATAATTGCTTAAACCACTGTAAATGTGAAGTGAAATGTTTGTAATTAAATGAATTCCATGATTCTGTGGAAAAGTCAGTATTTACATTCTGACAATGAGAGTATTAATGAAGTATAAACATTTTCTTCATTTTAAAGGCATTCTTATTGGTTAACTGCACAATACTCTTGTATCTTTTGTAGAAAGACTGTTTTTCCTAACAGAGTTTGGGATTAAGTCAATAAGAATGGACCAGTTCTTATGTAAGGGAGACGTAACTGATTACATTAACATGTGCCATATGGTTTTGAGACCACTATAGTCATGAGGATGTAAATGAGGCAAAGCAGAATAATTTGTTATCACATAAAAGAACAGAAAATTCCCAGGAATTTTTAATTCATAGAACTGAAAAAATAATCTTATAAAAATGGTAATTGTAAGCTAGAGCAATATTGTTTGTGTACAGCTAACATCTACAATTAAAAATGTCTCTTGATGCCAGCATCATCATAGTGATCACTTTGTATGTCAGTGCCCATGTGGTGTGTATTTACTGTGGCCTGTGTTAGGAACCCGTGTTTGCAGACATCTGACTGTGAGCACAATGATAGCAAATCATCTCTACACATTCAATGCAAACAAGATGCCAAGAAAAGAACTCTTGCATATGCAGTTCCACGCAGATTCAAAGGGTTTAAATCTATTTACTTTTTCAGCTGTGATCTAAATGATAAATTCTAAGCAAATCTCTCAACTGTGATTTAACTGAATGATGAAAACTTTTCTTGGGAGGAATCCATGATTTATAGAGCTTAGTACCAAATAGAATTTCTTGAAAGCATGAGGATTAATCATTTTTTGTAGATTTGCTTTTTTTTTTTTGTTTAAAAGCATGTACTTCTTTTCTCCCACCCCAGGCAAACTTCCTTGCTACTCATTACTCACTGCTGTGTACAGGTGCCCCCTGGTTTAAGCATCTTTCATAGCACTAGCCATAGATAGGGTAGACATTCAATGGTATTGACTAAATGTGATTGTGAAAAAGCTGACTGGACTTAATATAATGGGGGGAGCGTAAAATATGTTCTCTCTTTCTGATCACTGGAGTATATCATTTTCTGCTACTTGCTATTCTAGGGGACACTTTTTTCTATAGTGGAATAAGCCTTCATATTTTGGAAGCCTAAAGGGAAGAATATATGTCCTAGAATCTAAGACGTCTTTAATTTCTAGCTTAGAAGTGGTAGATTTAAGAATTGTTTTCTCTTTGCATGGTTTTGTATTTACAGCAGATGTAATTTTTAACATGGAGTAAATAACAAACTACATATGAAATTTAGGTAACCATAGTAGGTGGCTTATTAAACAAGATGAATTGTGAGGATGTTAGGAGAGCTCAATGATCAAAACGTCTCTTCTCTCAGGCTAATGCTTTTTACTAGGCTTGTGCTTTTAAACATAAATAAGGCAATGGCACCCCACTCCAGTACTCTTGCCTGGAAAATCCCATGGATGGAGGAGCCTGGTAGGCTGCAGTCCATGGGGTTGCAAAGAATCGGACATGACTGAGCGACTTCACTTTCACTTTTCACTTTCATGCATTGGAGAAAGAAATGGCAACCCACTCCAGTGTTCTTGCCTGGAGAATCCCAGGGGTGGGGGAGCCTGTTGGGCTGCCGTCTATGGGGTCGCACAGAATCATGGGGTCGCACAGAGTCGGACACGACTGAAGCGACTTAGCAACAGCAGCAGCAGTATATCTATAGCCTATTTGGACATCCCTAGTGGTTCAGCAATAAAGAATCTGTATGAAGTGCATGAGACACAGGAGATGTGGGTTTGATCCTGGGGCTGGAAAGAAACACTGGAAGAGGGCATTGCAACCCACTCTAGTATTCTTGCTGGGAAAATCCCATGGACAGAGGGGTCTGGCTGGCTATGGTTCATGGGTTGGCAAAGAGTCTGATATGACTGAGGTAACTGAGCATGTGTGCATGAAAACCCTGTTTAGAAATCATTTACTCTAATGCTGGCACTACAGATTAAGCAATTGTACAGATTAAGAAATTTTAAAGAGAGTAAGTATAGAAGCCAATAGACTTGGGTCTTGCCAGAGTCATCCAGTTTTTGTTTAGGCCAGTTGATCAATTTATTTATATGCTTTTCCATTAGTTTAAAACTTTTACCATTTCAATTCACAACGAAATATTATTGAAGAGTTTAAGACATCGCAATAGTGTGAAAACCAATGCCTTGTTGTTGTGGTTCAGCTACTAAGTCATGTCCAGCTCTTTGTGACCCCATGAACTGCCAGCTCACCGGCTTCCCATCTTTCTCCATTTCCTGGAGTTTGTTCAAACTCATGTCCATTGAGTTGGTAATGCCATCCAATCATCTCATCCTCTGTTGTCTTTCTCCTCCTGTCTTCAATCTTCCCTAGCATCAGGGTCTTTTCCAATGAGTCAGCTCTTTGCATCAGGTGGCCAAAGAAGACTTAGCCCTTCCAATGAATATTGAGGGTTGACATACTTTAGGATTGACTGGTTGGGTCTCCTTGCAGTCAGTTCTTCGCATCAGGTGGCCAAAGTATTGGAGCTTCAGCTTTAGAATCAGTCCTTCCAATGAATATTAAGGACTGATTTTGTTTAGGATGGACTGGTTGGATCTCCTTGCAGTCCAAGGAGACTGGATTCCTCCTTAAATAGGAGCTCATATTTATATCATAGAAAGGCCACTCTAGCTGTAGCATAAGGTAGGGACCAGGAAAGGTCAGGAACACCAGATAGGAGTCTCTGTAGCAGTCATGGTGAGCCTATGTTTGTCTGAAGAGAATATGACAGTGGGAAAGAAAGCTGTGGTTAGTTTTAAGAAGTATTGAAGCAGAAAAATGGATAGGAATCTGTTTAATTGGGTACAGAAAATGAGAGAGAGTGTGGAATCATAAATATTTTCTATGTTCTCATGTTTCTGATTTGAATGCTAGAAAGTGGAACTATTCACTGGATAGAACAAGATACTCACTGGATAGAACAAGGTTCATGGTTTATTTGAGGTGAGATAATGAAGTTCTGAATTATCTTAAGACCATCCAAGTAGAGATGATAGGATCATACTGAATTTTGTCCTGAAATTCTGTGGCCTCTTATGCCTGGGATTCATTAGGTTTGAGGCTTTCAATTAAAACTCTACATATAAGCTTTCTATGTTAAAAATAAATTACCAAAAACTTAGCAACTTTAAGAATATCCACTTATTTTCTCACAGTTCCATAGATCAGATGATTGTGCAGGACTCAAATAGTTCTCTATCAGGGTTTCTATAAAATCTTTATCCAAGCCAACATCAAGATATTGGCCAGGGATACAATTACATCTGAATCTCAGGGATCTCTTTCAATAGCACAGTTTATGACATCATCTAGTTTCTGAAGGTTGTGGGACTGATCGTTGTACCCACTATCTTCCCAACTGTGAATCTTTCAAGATGTCATCTGCCATTTCCTTCTATATGGCCCTCTCAGGACAATTTCTTTCCTTCAGGCCAACAGGAGAATCTTTTCATTTTGATGAACTCAAAGTCAGCTGATAAGGGACCTTAAACATATCTTCCAAATCCCTTTGACTACATAACATAATCAGGAGACTGATAGCTCATTGTTTCACAGGTCTGGCCCATGCAAAAAGGGAAAGGATATACAGCAGGAGGCAGGAATTCTGGGGGCCGATTTTGATTCTGCATATAACATTATGGGTGGGGCAAGTTCCCTAAGAGGCAGAGCAGAGTCAGAAAGGTGAGGATTCGGGAAGAAGCCTGAGAACACAACACATTAAGGATGATTGATAGGAAAAAATTCTGCAGAAGAGATTGTGGTCTGACAGTACAATGAGACAAAGGCAGATAGATATATGATTAGAACCTCTAGCCATACATCCTTAAAGTTGTTAATTAAATTTGTACCTCACTTAACTGAACATTTCTTTGAATATCTATCGTCCTGTCACTAAATCATGACCAATGTATGATGCTGTTATGAAATATTAATTTGACTGATTATAATTTAGAATTCAAAAGAGTATTGATACCAACTAATAACTGCAGTCTCTTCAGACCATGAAAAGCCTGTATTTGACTGCCTCTGAGGCTATACATAGCATTACACAGAAACTGAAAATGTATAGAAACTGCATTGATATTGTCACTTAAGGATTGGTTCCCACAAGTGATATATATCATATTTCTGTTGAATGGCCTTCTATATTGTATGCTTAAGAATATATTCAATCTCCATTATTAGGCAAAGACCCCAGAGAGCACACTTCACTTCTTACTCACCTTTTGGGCCTATACCTCATACAATGCCATGAAAATACTAAGTACTTATATACTTGTTGGGATTTCCCTGGTGGCTTAGATGGTAAAGCGTCTGTCTACAATGCGGGAGACCCAGGTTTGATCCCTGGGTTGGGAAGATCCCCTGGAGAAGGAAATGGCAATCCACTCCAGTACTATTGCCTGGAAAATCCTAGGGACAGAGAAGCCTGGTAGGCTATAGTCCATGGGGTTACAAAGAGTCGGACATGACTGAGCGACATGGCTATAGGGCTATACTTGTTGAAAAAACAAATGAAAGGAAAAGAAAGTTGTTTTGCCTGGTAATAAGACTTCTAATATATCCCTGTATTAGATATTTTCTCTTGCAAATTTATATCATATTTATTTAATTTTAGATGAAATAACATGGATGTAAAAGTGAACTATTTTTATAGAATGCTGCTAATGACAATAGATAGACTCTTTAAAGCATTAAATGAATTCAGGGGACATTTAACAGAATTAATCTTTAAGAAAAGATTGACCTGAAAAAGTGTTCAGTGTCTGCTCAGTGTCACTTCACCTGGGAAAGAAAAGGCCCATTTAAACTGACAGAAATTGATGCAATGGCCCAAATTAGTAAAATAAGGCCAATTTTAAATGAGGTTAAAAAAAGATTTTTTTTTTTAATATAAAAAGTTCACTTTAAAAGGGAACAAAAAAATTTCAACAATAGGATAGGAACCCAAATACAGTTAAATGTACATTGAAAGTTTCACAAGAAGCTAGGAAAAAAATTTCCATTATGTATCTCCAGAAAATACAGAGTATCCGACACAATGAAATGGAACTGTACTGATAAATGTTTTCTGGAAGATCTATATCTCAAATTCACAGAACCTAAATATCATATTATTTTAACTAAATAATAATTATTTTAAAAGATTGGAAAAACCTAAGCAAAATAAAATAAGGTCGACATGCTGTTTAAAGAGTCTTAAGTAGTTAACCATGTTCACTCAAGTGTAATGTTAGAAAAATATATTAGTAATGATTATGATGAGCTATTATTAATTTTAAAATTGCATGATTTTCTAATTAAAATAATAATATAACCAGTAAAAATGGTATGTTACTAATTCTGCTTCATATATATTTGCCTTACATATATTAAATATATGAAGAATACAAATGTATTAAATATAGCTAGGTTATGGCTCAAATAGCATACTGAACTTCTGAAATTATTAGTTTCATTCTGGGTAAGTTCTCTGATTCTTTTGAGTCTATCTGAATGTTCTGCATCATTCTATATCAGTATCAAAGAACATATAAAATTATTAATTACCTCATCTGGCTATTGCTTTTGATTTATTTATATTTTTAGCACCAGAGATATTTATTTTTATTTTTATCATTATTACTACAGTAGTATTACAAAAGTACTATTTTGACATGCCTACTTTAGTTTTCATTGGTTCTCTTACCTCTGAATACATACTGGTTAAAAGACCAATTATTTTCTACTCTGTTTCCAAAATTCGGAATAACATGTGGAAAAAAATCATGATTTGTAAATTCTCCTTAAAGTATAATTTCTTATTTCTGAATAACAGTATTTAAAATTAAAGTTAAAAATTCTGACCCAGATACATATTTGAATCCTGGGAATGAGCGTTTCATCTTTCTTCCCTGAAAAGCTAAAACTTGGATGTTCATTAATTTTTAATAATTTATAATTATTAATTTGTCAGTGATTGCACATATCTACTTGGAGGATGTTCAATTCTATTCACTAAATATAGCTATATCATCCTCTTTAATGACGGCAGCATAAACATTTCATGAAGTTAGAATTTCTTGAAGAACTGTGGGAAAAAAAAAATGGTGCTTGTGATTCTGAAGGTTTGTGTCTTCTCCAATAGTTGAGAAGTTCTTTAACTTCAGAAGTTAGCCCTAAGGCCAGGTCTTGACCTACTTCAATTGTTGTTATGCTTTAATGGATTTTACACTGCAACATAACTTATATAAGGTTGTGTGTACTCTCTGCTATGTGAATGCTATGCATTTATAAGATGTGCCTATGAACAGTAATTGATTTTTCTTATTCAATACCTCAGATTCAGTCAAATTATTAAAAAACTTTGAATATGTTTAGAGAATCAATGATGAAATTTTCATTTTAAGTTTGTGAATTATATTATTTTTACATACTGCTCTATTATACTGCTACATTTTGCAGTATAATACAACTTTTATCTGGAAAGGGATTAAAACTTTCACTGAATTTTAAATAATTTTAATGAATTTATAAAATCTCATGTGTTCTTTGAAGTGTCTTTTAAAAATAATCCATTCCTCATTCACTTCAGAAATTCCAGTGATTACAAACATATGTATGGTAATTAAAATGGTGATGGCACTTTATCTTTGATGTTTATTTTTCTGTGATTAATATATACATATATACATATATCATAAATTTTTCTAAGAACACATTGCCATTTAGTTTTTCATCTCTTTACTCATGCTTTCTGCACAATTTATTATAAAATGTAGCACTTATTAACACTATAGATGCATGACTTTTACTGGTAATATATTACAAAATGTTCTCAAATACATATCTCTAGGTTAAAAGGCTGCAGTTTGATGAAAATTTCCTCTCAGGCAGGTACTACTTTTGGACTGCTTATTCTCTATACATTGCCATAGCTAATGGCTGTATGTTAATAAAATTTTATGAAAAGTAGAAAGATAAACTTTTATAAATTCAGTGTAAGAAATAATCATAATATTCATGTGGGATATAATATAGTAAGATTTTAGTCACACAAATGCATCTGTAAAATGATGATTTTAAAGACAAATAATTTGGATTCATGTGAACACTGAAGACAGGAGCTCTTGTATTCATCTTTTAATTAAGAAGATGCAATTTGTGGGTTTGTAATTTTTATATATCAATCTATACTTGGCATGGATTATATAGTATTTTGGGCTTCCCTGATGGTTCAGTGGCAAGGAATCCTCCTGCTAATGCAGAAGATGTGGGTTTGATCCCTGGGTTGGGAAGATCCCTGGAGAAGGAAATGATAACCAGCTCCAGTATTCTCGTCTGAGAAATCCTACAGACAGAGGAGCCTGGTGGGCTAGTCCTTGGGGTTGCAAAATAGTCAGACATGACTTAGCAACTAAATAACAACAACAAATATCTTAACCTGTGTTTACAAAAGCCTTAAAAGTGAATCACACATGTAGTATAGGTTCCTTATGAAAGAATACTCATAGTTCCTTCCTTGTATGACATTGTTTAGCTTTTATATATACTATAAACAATGATTTTGTTACTATTCTTACTTCATAAAATTATCTTTTACATTAATTAAAAAGAAAAAATAAGTGTATGTTTTACTTTATTTTTTTTCCCCAATACTCATCCTTTCTTTATGTAGTATGATGTAATCATTTAACATTTTACTTGGTAACTCCATCTAAAGTATCATTAGTTCCAGAATACAGCCATATTTAAAGTAAAGAAGTTGCTTAGAGTAAATAAGAGTGGTAAACCATCTGCTCTCTTTGCTTCACTAGACAGTTATTTGACTCTCAAAGAGTTTTTTGGATCTCCTAGGTCCGGGTGATATTTGATGGCAAGACACTGAAAGATTTGTATACAGAAAAGGAGAGAAATGGTATGGACCTAAGAGAAGCAGAAGATATTAAGGAGAGGTGGCAAGAATTTACAGAAGAACTGTACAAAATGATCTTCACAACCCAGAAAATCACGATGGTGTGGTCACTCATCTAGAGCCAGACATCCTGGAATGTGAAGTCAAGTGGGCCTTAGAAAGCATCACTAGGAACAAAGCTAGTGGAGGTGATGGAATTCCAGTTGAGCTATTCCAAATCTTGAAAGATGATTCTGTGAAAGTGCTGCACTCAGTATGCCAGCAAATTTGGAAAACTCAGCAGTGGCCACAGGACTGGAAAAGGTCAGTTTTCATTCCAATCCCAAAGAAAGGCAATGCCAAAGAATGCTCAAACTGCTGCACAATTGCACTCATCTCACACCCTAGTAAAGTAATGCTCAAAATTCTCCAAGCCAGGCTTGAGCAATACGTGAACCGTGAACTTCCTGATGTTCAAGCTGGTTTTAGAAAAGGCAGAGGAACCAGAGATCAAATTGCCAACATCTGCTGGATCATGGAAAAAGCAAGAGAGTTCCAGAAAAACATCTATTTCTGCTTTATTGACTATGCCAAAGCCTTTGACTGTGTGGATCACAATAAACTGTGGAAAATTCTGAAAGAGATGGGAATACCAGACCACCTGACCTGCCTCTGAAGAAATCTGTATGCAGGTCAGGAAGCAACAGTTAGAACTGGACATGGAACAACAGACTGGTTCCAAATAGGAAAAGGAGTACGTCAAGGCTGTATATTGTCACCCTGCTTATTTAATTTCTATGCAGAGTATATCATGAGAAACACTGGGTTGGAAGAAGCACAAGCTGGAATCAAGATTGTCAGGAGAAATATCAATAACCTCAGATATGCAGATGACACCACCCTTATGGCAGAAAGTGAAGAGGAACTCAAAAGCCTCTTGATGAAAGTGAAAGTGGAGAGTGAAAAAGTTGGCTTAAAACTCAACATTCAGAAAACAAAGATCATGGCATCTGGTCCCATCACTTCATGGGAAATAGATGGGGAAACAGTAGAAACAGTGTCAGACTTTATTTTTTCGGACTCCAAGATCACTGCAGATGGTGACTTCAGCCATGAAATTAAAGGACGCTTACTCCTTGGAAGGAAAGTTATGACCAACCTAGATAGCATATTGAAAAGCAGAGACATTACTTTGCCAACAAAGGTCCATCTAGTCAAGGCTATGGTTTTTCCTGTGGTTATGTGTGGATGTGAGAGTTGGACTGTGAAGAAGGCTGAGCACCCAAGAATTGATGCTTTTGAACTGTGGTGTTGGAGAAGACTCTTGAGAGTCCCTTGGACTGCAAGGAGATCCAACCAGTCTATTCTGAAGGAGATCAGCTCTGGGTTTCTTTGGAAGGAATGATGCTAAAGCTGAAACTCCAGTACTTTGGCCACCTCATGCAAAGAGTTGACTCATTGGAAAAGACTCGGATGCTGGGAGGGATTGGGGGCTAGAGGAGAAGGGGACGACAGAGGATGAGATGGCTGGATGGCATCACTGACTTGATAGACGTGAGTCTGAGTGAACTCCGGGAGTTGGTGATGGACAGGGAGGCCTGGCATGCTGTGATTCATGGGGTCGCAAAGAGTTGGACACGACTGAGTGACTGAACTGAACTGAACTGAATGTTCATTTGTATACAGATTCCCAGGTAGTGCTGGTGGTAAAGAATCCACCTGCCAATGCAGGAGATATAAGAGATATGGGTTCAGTCCCTGGGTTGGAAACATTCCCTGGAGGAGGGCGTGGCAACCCATTCTAGTATTCTTGCCTGGAGAATCCCAGGGACAGAGGCGCCTGGCATGCTACAGTTGACAGGATTGCAAAGAGTCGGACAAAACTGAAGCGACTTAGCAGCAGCAGCATTTAAAAGTTTAAAATATAAGATACTATGTTCAGTTGGCTATCAACAACTGTAGTCTGGTTTTTCTGAAAGTAGCCCTTTCTTCAAAATTACTTCTTTATCTTGTCCAAGAATTATTTTTCTCTGTTACTTAAATTTCTTGTTATATTATTCTGTAGCTTTTCACATAAACTTTCCTTCAATGTATTATAAATAAGCCATGACTTTCCAATAGAAACACTATATGCTTAGAGAATCCTTCATTGTCTTTAACTACTATAAGAAAAGAATCATAAGAACCATGTTTTCTAATTGTTTGACCTTTTAATTTCTATCATATTGTTCATATAGCCCATGTAGTATACATTATGATTAAACATCTTATTTTTTCTTACTCCACCATTTCTTAGGAAAAATAGCACTGACAAATTCAATACTCTTGATTGCTTCTTCAAAATTATCAGTAACCCTCTCAGTATTTCAGCATCTTTCCTTTGAAACTCATTCCAAGAACTTTAATGGTAACATTTGAAGTTATGTTGATATTAGCTATTTACCTTTTCCCATTATATTCAGTTATTAGTGCTCCTGATTGTAATTTTTCATTCCATTCTGCCAATATTTCAGAGACTTCAATTAAGCTGTTGATGATTCTCTCAATTCTTTGACCTTGCAGGTCTTTGTATACCTCAAGTAGCTTTGGTATATACATTCAAAGTTAAATCTAACCTTAGATCTCACCATTGTTTAAAAATCACTCTATCTCCAAGCTCTTTTACCTAGAAATTATAACAACCACCTAATGTAGTTTTTTCTTCTTTCTTCACCATTCTTCATTATTTACTCTTAATTTTCAAAATATTCTTAGCATCTGTCTTATTTAATTGCCTTTCAAACAGTTTTTACTTCTGACACATGTCAACCACTTTTGGTGGGGTCAAACTTACTGTTTTATTTCATTCTTATCTTGTGTGTGTTTGTCACTCAATCGTGTCTGACTCTGCGACCCCATGGACTGTTGCCAGGCTCCTCTATCCATGGGATTCTCCAGGCAGGAATACCTGAGTGGGTTGCCATTTCCTCCTCCAGGGGATCTTCTCAACCCAGGGATTGAACTTGGGTCCCCTGAATTGCAGGAAGATTCTTTGCCATCTGAGCTGCTAGGGAAGTCCATTCTTATCTTAGGTAACTGGATTCTGAAGGGAGAAAAAAAAATCTTTAATAGATTGAATGACAGATGTATCCTCTCACAATATTTTGGCTCTTTTGCCTCTCATAAATCCCTTTATTAAATTCAAAATTATGGTTTACATTCTGAAAATATTAACTCACAACTTTTGTTCTGTCTTCAATCCCACAAATCCATCTGACTTCTTAACACTGCAAAAAATAGTGAATATTGCTTTATGAAGAATATTAAGTCAGTTGTTAAAGTTCTTTCAAACTATACTTTTAGTACCTTACTAATACCTAGAACTTTCTCCTTTTGTCTCTCCCATTAGATCTTTCCTTGAAGAAGTGATGGTTTAATTGTCTCCCACATAAATCATAGTAATAATTCTCTATTACTATTCCCAGTCAAATTGCTGCTTCCCAATTATGATTTATACCTTCCTTCTTTATTAGATTATCAAGGTTGTTCCTTTCTGATGGAATGTTCTTTTTCCCCTTCTAATTATACAAATTACGCCATCTTAAATTTCCTAACGCCAGTTCTATGAAGTCTTTTATAATCTTTCCTGTTGCAAAATGCCTCTCTTTTTCTCTGAACATATATTGAATATTTTTGTTTTCTATTTATGAAATTTTACATGTGATGGTATATGTGCTGTGCTATGCTTAGTCCCCCAGTCCTGTCTGACTCTTTGTGACCCCATAGACTGCAGCCCTCCAGGCTCCTCTGTCCATGGAGATCCTCCAGGCAAGAACACTGGAGTGGGTTGCCATGCCCTCCTCCAGGGGATCTTCCTTACCCAGGGATCAAACCCAGATCTCTCACACTGCAGGTGGATTGTTTACCAGCTGAGCTACCAGGGAAACCCATGATGTTGTAAACATGTATAAATATTTTAGATTTAAAAACCAGACTCTGTGCCTGACTACCATGTACCCTTGTTTAGCTGATGGGTAATTTCCCTTTTGGCTTCCCTCGTGGTCCATTTGTAGAGAATCAACCTGCTAATGGAGGAGACATGGATTTGATCCTTGAGTTGGGAAGATCCCCTGGAGGAGGAAATGGCAACCCACTCCAGTACTCTTACCTGGACAATCCCATGGATGGAGGAGAGTGGCAAGCTATAGCCCATGGGGTCACAAAAAGAGTTGGACATGACTTAGTGACTAAACAACAATTATTTTCTTTTAGCATGCTAAATATTAATAAAGTGTAAGTAAATATTATTGTGGAATATTGTGTGTGAATTATGTTTCACTGATAGAAAGATCTTAAATATTTAAAATTATTTAGGCAAAGTAATAGTATCCAAATGCCACATTTAGTAACTGTAGCTTTAAATTCCAAATGTGCAATAAAATTAGTTGAAGTATAAAATATGGATGATAATTGGGCTGATGATTAATCTTTCATTCTGAAATACTTAATAACTACTTTCATGAATGATAGGAATCACCTGGTGTTATTTTTCAAGTAGTAAAAGAGAGACATAACTTTAATTTCTTATCTTTATTGAAATTCTTTTTAAGTTTGATTTCAGGGATTTATCTAAGAGCCAAAGGTTATTATTTTGTTTCAAAATTTGGATTGCCCATAGTCTTTAAGTACATAGAGGAGCAGACTTGAATGCTGTTGCACTTGCTCTGTTCTGCTCTTAATGGGAAGAGGAGCCAATTAATATGTCTACTATATTTCTTAGATTTTGACATATGTGGTTTCGGTACTGTGGTAGGCAGAATTCTAAGATGTTCCCTGGTGACTCACATTGTTATATAATATTCTTCCTTTGACTCTGTAGTTTGGCACCTGTGAAAGTGATGATAGTTTATTCCTGCAATTGCATTACCTTGTATGGTAAAGATGAGGGGGTTTTGCAAATGCAATTAGGGTCAACAGTCTTATGCCTGGAACTAGGTGTGCTTTCTGCTGGGCTTTTGACAGTGTGGGGTGAGGAGTTAATCAAGTTAAGAGTTGGATTGGGTTTCAGTTTGTGGTTGATAAGGTTACTCAGTTCATCATTGTCTTCAGGTTCTTCAGTGATACTGTATTTAAGGTGGGGCTGGCTTGCCCTTTAACTTTCTTTCTTACCCTTTAACTCCTACTCTACCATTCCAGCTTTCAGCTCTTGTTTGTACTTTGCTTGTCTTAGACCTGCAGCATGGCCCTGATCTGTGGTGTTTCTGTTAGATGTTCCTGGTGTAGCTCAGTCCTGCTGCTGCTGCTAAGTCGCTTCAGTCGTGTCCGACTCTGTGTGACCCCATGACTCTGTGCAACCCCATAGACAGCAGCCCACCAGGCTCCCCCGTCCCTGGGATTCTCCAGGCAAGAACACTGGAGTGGGCTGCCATTTCCTTCTCCAATGCATGAAAGTGAAAAGTGAAAGTGAAGTCGCTCAGTCGTGTCTGACTCTTCGTGACCCCATGGACTGCAGCCTACCAGGCTCCTCCATCCATGGGATTTTCCAGGCAAGAGTACTGAAGTGGGGTGCCATTGCCTTCTCCGAGCTCAGTGCTACCCATATGCTTTTGTCCACTCCAGAGGTAGAATGACTGCTTTTGGTAAAATGATCTCAGTTGGTGTTTATTAGTACCCTAAGGATGATAGTGTTGCTGGCATTTCCCTAAGAGTTTAACACTTTCAATTTTCCTGTGTTTTTAATTGTTAATGTAAACTCTGTGAGGAATCGACAAGAATAACAATGACCCTGCCAGTCAGAAGGTGATAAAATGACTTTTAGTGATATGGATAATAGGAATTGTTCTGCCTAGTGTGATTTATTTGTGATTTCAGCCTTTATGCTGAAAGGAATACTTCCCATGTGCTTCACCTGACATCCTGTTCTTCCTCTTAAGTATAATTCTAAGAAATATCATCTTTTAAAAATGCCTTTCTCCCTTATAGGGCTTATCTTTATTATAAACCCAGATATGCCATGGAAATCAGCAATGAGTTGGCCACAATCACCTGCTTTTGAAAATTTTCTTTATAGAATCATCAGCTTTCATCCAAGCAACCCCCAATATTTTAAGGAAATAACTGAGAACTTTTACTTTCAAATTTTTTCTGTTTTTACCTCAGTCTTGAATGCTTAAAGGAAGCATCACATTCTCCTGATATTTTTCTTCTTTGAATTTTAGGACAATAAAAATGCTATCAGGGGTACTGCAGCCCACAACAATGAATCAGATGATGCATTACTGCCATAGGATTTATACTGGAGGTGCTGTCTCTGACACACCATACAGCATATTGAAAAAGGGCAGAAAATAAGAATATTGGAACACTGGCAATAAAGTCACACTATTAATTGAGTTTTCCATTAGCCACCAGGAAACTAAAGGAAGAGCCCCCATTCTTATTCTGTATTAACTCAAGTTAAAGATGCTATTTGAGACCATCTAGATGGCTGAGAAACATATTGTCTCCATACTTTGCTAACAGTTGAAATTAAGAGATGTACTTGAATTCATTTAAGATATGTCAGTTTTCTCAGTGTGGGCTTCTAGCTCTGGGATTGTCTTCCTTAATACTGAGTGGGCTCCTTGGCCTTGTTCAGCGGTTGCTGAGGCAGGTAATTACACTTTCAACAATCAGTCATCTGGATGCTATGCCCATGGAGAGGAGAAAATGAGACATTGGACAAACCTAGCCACTACCTCAGGCTTCCCTGGGTGCTCATTGGTGAAGCATTCACCTGCCAATAGGAGACACAGGTTCCATCCCTGGGTAGGAATATCCCATGGAGAAGACAATGGCAACCCACTCCAGTGTTCTTGCCTGGGAAATCCCATGGACAGAGGAGCCTGGTGGGCTACAGTCACGGGGTCACAAAAGAATAGGACATGACTGAACAACAACAACATCCACTTTATCAAGTAGCTCATAACATAGCTTCTTTTGTCATCCTCAACAAATGAATTACTTTTTAGGTTTATATTTTTCCTAACTACTGTCTATTTAAATAATGTTATAATTCCTCTTGTAATTTTCTAATAATTCCTTAGATTTGGAGGGGTGGGGGGCAATGAGGAATTGAGCATGGGGGCTACATTATAATGTTTACACTTCCTTCTCAAAATTAATTTACCTTTCCTTTAGAATTGCTTTCTATATAAGAAAAATGGACCATCCATGTGATCCTCTTTGTAGTTATTGCTAAACAATATTGTCCTCTTCATTCATATTATCTTTTATGTATTTATAATGAGTTCAAGAAGACTATTTTGAAAGAACATGTTGGTCTCACATTTCTATAAATAAAGTCCAAATGTTTCCTGATTCTCATTTATCTCAGGAATAAATTGATTCAACAAAGTTATGCAGATTTCCCCATTTATATTACCATGTCTCCTAGTATCTTATATCTTATTTTTTTATATCCAAGGTTATTGCCACCTTTATGGTTCAGTAAGTGAAGGCAGCCTTATTCAGAATTTCAATAAGGACGTCAAGGGAACATCTAGACTCTCTTGAAACCATAGTTGCATTCATCTCCCAGTAATAGCCAATCCATCATAAAGGCTTGTCCTATCTGACCTCATATATGTCTTGTCTTGGGAATTCCAGATTGGCCTGGTAGTTTGTCTGAGTCTCTTGCCATTTTCAGGTAAAACTATGAGGACTATTAGAGTTATTGTCAAATCAGGATTTAAAAGACATAAACTTAGTCTTTACCTAATTTTATAAGCTTTCCTATGTTTTAATTTCAGAGATGAAAACTGTGACAGAGAATATAAACATTCATCATGGAAAAAAGAAAAGCAAAGTAAGGTTTAAATAACTTTGTTGATTCCAAACTATATTTTAGCTACAGGTTAATTATCATATTAATGAATTTAATTGAATCATTATTTCCTTCAGGTGGGTTTATGTGTATAGCCAGCTTTAGTAAAAAAAAAAAAAAGAAAATGAATAATTATCAAGGTTAAATAAATAGACAAATACTGTGAGGTAAAACAGAGTTTGAGTGTCTAAATTATTTGGTGTGATCACACCCACTGACAACAAAGTTCTCTTCTTTGTGTGAATAATTAGGCAGGATGCCATTTAAACTACATGGTGCTAAATGAAATGGACTTTTGTTTTTATTTCTGGCAAATGTGATTTAAGTCAGATGATTTAGTAATGAACAAACAAGATAAAAAGACAAAAATAATGACAATAATGTTTCAGTGCCTTGATTAATACTTGTGGTGGTTCTATTCATCATATTGAAGTTAAAGGTATCCAGAATATCACTTCATTTTGTGCCGTGAGAATTGAGGCTAAAGTCTTTTAGACAGAACAACAATTAGAAGATCATGCCATGCTAACCTCTGCTTGAGGATAACTGGAAGAGACTTAGAAGCAACAGAAAGGAACTCTACTAGACGGTTATTTGTTAAGGGGAAAGCAGTTCAGTTGATTTATTACAGGTGGTGAAAAATTTCAGTTCAGTAGGAACATGCGGGGATGATGTTTCTTCTAACACAAGAATAGTCTAGGATTGACTCAAGGTCATGGCCAGGAAAGGCCATCCTTTCCTCACACAGAGTGACAAAAGGAACACTTTCAAATGTATTTGAGTTTAGAGATCCATGAGGAGAAGCTCAGACGCTGCTTATTTGAATGAATCTTTTAAGGTTTAATGATAAATGTGAAAACCTTAAAAACATTGTCTAAACAGATAAAAAAATCTAATCGTATTACCCATGCTAAAGAGATTACCCTGACAAATGAGAAAATGTTTTCATCAAAGACCTGTAGAACACGTTTTATATATTCACAAACATTGGCAAAATTCTTAGAGTTTAAAAAAAAGTTTTATTATAAAGGTATTTTATTATTTGAAGTGGTGCTTCTCAGTGGCTAAAGGTTTGTGATGTTTCAGAACACTATAAATTGCTAAAAATCATCAGCTCCAACACTGAAGTCAAGAAGGTATTACAGTTGAATGAATCTTTAGTAAGTGCACTGAAATAAATGTTAGCCAAAACTCCAAACTTGTGCATTGAAAGCTTTAATTGCATTACCTTCAGAGCATGATTTCTGAGGAAATGTCAGTGTCGATACAGACTTTACAATAGCATATATTCTTAGGATTTCATTTGGATACATTACCAGCTTTCAAACTGTATGAAAAATGGTTTATGTCTTTTGAGTTTTGTTTTTTTTTTTAAGTTTTGACTTCCTACATTAAAAGAGGTTGAAAATAACTATGTAAATAGGATCCAGCTGAATAGTATATGTACTTTTTTTATTCCTAAGGGTCACATTCATGACATAGCACTGAATTTATGTTAAAATATTGTTCTGAGAGGAGTGTTGACATAAGATAATGTGATTTATGCTTCCCATCCATCATATTGACAGATTGTAGACAGATGTCGCTGTTTGTCAAACATGGGACAAAACAAGGCAAAACCTCATAATATCATTAAAACTGTTTGCCTTTATCACCATCTCATCCATCTTTCATTCCTATGAAAATTTTAGCTTTAGAAATAATGATTGATTCAATAGGAAATTTTAAAATATGTTTTTGTTAAACAATTTTCCCCTGAAGACACTTAACACTTGTCACTCAGTTGTCATTCAAATATAGTGTGATAGTTTAATATCAGTCAAATAAATATATAAAATGTATTACATATGAACAGAATGAACATGGCTTGAGAGATTTTGTTTTAAATAAATGAAACAAAATAAATACCAGGGAAACAAACGTCCATCAAGTGATTTTTTCTTTCTTAGCAAACCTTAAACGCTGGTGATAAAATGGTAACCCTTCCAACTCTCTGAAATTCTCTTTTAAACATTCAGACAGTGTTTTATGTATATGAGCTGAATCTCTTTTTTTGTGATACGTACAAATGTGCATTAATAAATCACTAAATGTACAGTATCAGGCCCATGAGGCAGGTGGGAGAACGTTTGAAGCCATCTTTTATGAATAGCAAATACCTATATCATTTGTTATATAAGACAACATCAGAAAGGTCATTCATAAGACACTAGAAACCATTTTCTTTGCTTCAATTTGTATAACTTTTGCCTTATAATCATTTTAGCTTCACATACATAGGGTACATGTACACACCCTTTTATATTGCTTGCTTCAGGTTTTGGATTGGGTTTTCACATGGAGAAGTTTCATTATACTAACTGGGTGTTCATAAATTTATCCAATACAACTCAAGGAAGCAGAATATTTTCCTACTGTCTAGGAGGGCTATCAATCTTGGAAACCTATATCAATTACTGCTTTCATGTAATGCTTAGTATAAACAGTACTTTATTGGTCTCTGAAGATCATATAAAAAAGGCTTGTGAGTTGGACTAAGCTTTCCAGTTGATTGCATTTTAACTGAAAAAACATGCGCAGGTGTAATCTGAAAGTTTTAAAAACAATTTGAGTTAGCATAGTATCAGATGAATACATAAACTAATTACACTAAAGCTTTACTTACAAGAGTGATGCATAGAAAGTAGCAGTGGTTTTACCTAGAATAACTATTAAAATGTAGATTTCTTAGAATCTGAATCAAATAACCCCAAATAGCTGCTCGAAAATCACAGTCATAAGGAAAGAAAATATTAAACCCTTATATAACTAGAATTTAGTTCTCTGTGAGTAAGCAATTAGGGCCATCAAATTCTGAGGTTCAGTATCAGAGGTTTTCCCTTGTATACAGACCTCAGGAATCTTCATCTCAAACTAGCATCCCAGTCTCCTTGTTATCAGAAATACCTGGGAGAAGACTTTTCAAATATTAAAATTAAAAAATACAGAAATGCCTAATAGGAAGTAGTATCTATATTACTATCAGAACAGACAGGTGGTTATGTTTGAAGGCAGACTAATTGCCTTAATTAATGGGGGCTTATTGTGTGAGTACATGGAATATACTGAAAAAGTAAAATTGTATCAATAAATGCACCACCGATTATCATGGATATAGTGTGTACATAAGAACGTATTAGAATTCAGACAGAATGGTTAAGGCTGTCTTTTATTTTTCTCACAGATAAACTGCTCCTGACTGTAAGGCACCATATGAAGCCCACCCATATCCTGTCTCTTCCAGTGTTTCTACTTCCAGAGATAACTTCCTCTAACCCAAGTCTTGATTTACTCATGGCTTTGGCGGTCTCAAAATATTGCTCCTCAGTGTGTGCTTCTTTTTTCAGCATTATTGTATTTATTAAGAAAATGTATAGCGCATGTTGAATGGTTACTTTATGCCAAACACATCTACCTACATGGTCTCATTTACTATAATTAGTGTTTTGAGTCAGAAACCTGAAACTTAATAAAGTTAACTAATATGCCACATATCACAAATGTAATATTGCTGAACATATGTCACTGATTCCAGATTTAGTGCTTAACCCCAACCAGCTCTTTCTCGTCACAATATGTCCTTTCTTTCTTTGTCTGTCATAGAAAGGATAGAATATTTTGGACCCTACTCAGAAAAGAATTGATATTAAACAGATTTTGTTAACTGAACTATGTTCATTGGCCAGAAAGGACCTACAGATGGCTTTTACCAGTCCAATCAGTTGTCACCTGGAAAGTATGTTCACAGATTTCAAGACATGATATCCCATTTGTAAAGCTCACCTTCATACAGCTGATGTAACACAGATTCAGAAGAAAATATAATGTGAGATGTTGATTTGAACTGAAATACTTTAGACTTAAGAAAAGCCTAGTAGTCATTACAGTGTGCATTTAAACTGATTTCTTCTGTTTTCAAATTTGTGTCATGAATTTTATAGTGCATATTTGGAGTTTTACTGTGCATACAGTATTATAACACAATTTTAGTAAAGATCCATGAATGATCTTATATATAATTTCTTCAACATTTCTCTAAAAATATAGGAATAACGTATAAAGTATTTTAAAATTTCATTAAAATATTATACCCATACTGATAACAAGAACACAAGATTTTTTGCTCCAGAACAAAGGACAAATATATTTGTATATTCTAGAGTTTTCCTTGTTAATGGGATTTCACATTGATTCAACTCTCATAAAATGTGAAATTTCAGTCTTTCACCTTCAGAATCTTTAACTTCTGGCATTGTTAAATCTATTAATTCTTTCTAGTATAATTTGTATCAATTGAGTCTATTTTAAAAATCTTTCCCTATATCCAATCTAAATGTATCCTCATGTATTTTCTTCTAATAAGTTTAGGATTCTCTTTTCACATTTGGGTTTTTATCTCTTTCAGAATATATTCAGTATGTGGAACTATGTCTTTTTATTTCAATGTAACTTTATTTCTTTTATTTCAGGACAAATTTCTATATACTGAAGCATATTTTCTTTCACTTATTGTTTTTTATATATTATTTTGTCTATATTTGTCTTCATTTCTATCTTTTGTTCTTATACTTTCTTTCCATTCTGTTTATGAGTATTTTTCATCAGGTCTAGCTAGCACTTAATGCATACTTTTCCAGATTATTCATTTTATTTTTACTGTTTTTAATATTGAATTATTTCTCTATTTGTTATATTACTTTTTTCTTTTGAATGACTCTCAGCTTCAGCGTCTCATTTTTTATCAACCTTTGTCTTATAACCTTTCCTCTTTTGTTTTGATCCTTCTGACCTCTTCTTTCAGATTTTACTTTTAAGTGTTTATCTTGTCTGTAACAAATTTTAGGATACAAAATACTGTGTGAAACTCATGTGTTTCTTGATCTACTTTTATTATTCTTTGATTTTTTTTGCTGTTTAAGCACTTTTAGAAAAGTTTACTGTTTTTTCTGAATAGTACTGTGGTTGAATTCTTTAGGTCACTCCTTTGAAAGTGGCTTTTCACATTATCTTCCAAATAATTGTGGGATGTGTGTGTGTGTGTGTGTGTGTGTGTGTGTGTGTGTGCATGTGTGTGTACGCGCATGTGCATTCCTGGTGAGAGGGGAAAGGGAAACAGTATCTCCTCTGTTAACCTGCCACATCCATTTGGGATTCTCCCTTGGCTTTCACATTCATGTGCTGGCTTACAGCAAAAACTTCCTGTCTATTTTTTGTCTCCAGCTTCATTTGTAGAGTTCTTTCTATGCAAGTAAGTTAGGTTGTAACGATATGCATTTCTTTAGTTGTGATGTCTAAGTCAGCCATATCTTTATTACCTAGAAACTTGTTAGAAATTCACATTTGCACCTGCTGAATCAGAAACAATGTGTTTGGGGCCCAGAAACTTGTGTTTAAAGAAGTCAAGTGATTTTCAGATCAGATCAGATCAGTCGTTCAATCGTGTCCGACTCTTTGCGACCCCATGAATCGCAGCATGCCAGGCCTCCCTGTCCAACACCAACTCCCAGAGTTCACTCAGACTCACGTCCAATGAGTCAGTGATGCCATCCAGCCACCTCATCCTCTGTCGTCCCCTTCTCCTCCTGCCCCCAATCCCTCCCAGCATCAGAGTCTTTTCCAATGAGTCAACTCTTCGCATGAGGTGGCCAAAGTCCTGGAATTTCAGCTTTAGCATCATTTCTTCCAAAGAAATCCCAGGGCTGATCTCCTTCAGAATGGACTGGTTGGATCTCCTTGCAGTCCAAGGGACTCTCAAGAGTCTTATCCAACACCACAGTTCAAAAGCATCAATTCTTCGGTGCTCAGCCTTCTTCACAATCCAACTCTCACAGCCATACGTGACCACAGGAAAAACCATAGCCTTGATTAGATGAACCTTTGTTGGCAAAGTAATGTCTCTGCTTTTCAATATGCTATCTAGGTTGGTCATAACTTTCCTTCCAAGGAGTAAGCATCTTTTAATTTCATGACTGCAGTCACCATCTGCAGTGATTTTGGAGCCCCCAAAAATAAAGTCTGACACTGTTTCCCCATCTATTTCCCATGAAGTGATGGGACCAGATGCCATGATCTTCATTTTCTGAATGTTGAGCTTTAAGCCAACTTTTTCACTCTCCACTTTCACTTTCATCAAGAGGCTTTTTAGTTCCTCTTCATTTTCTGCCATAAAGGTGGTGTCATCTGCATATCTGAGGTTATTGACAAATGATCTTAGTGCATAGTAAAATATGAGAACTCCTGATAACAATAGAATTATCTGCAAGGTTTTGTTTCCCTCCTCTCTGGTAACTTATCTGTTCTAGAGTGTTTAATGTATGTCCTGCTCTTGAACTCTTTCATGTACCCACTCAATGCTCTTCAGCTCAGTGCAGCCTCTCTGTGTCTGACTCTTTGTGACCCCATGGATTGCAGCACTCCAGGCTGCATCACCAACTCCTGGAACTTGCTCGAACTCATGTCCATCAAGTCATGATGCCATCCAGCCATCTTATCCTCTGTTGTCCCCTTCTCCTCCTGCCTTCAATCTTTTCCAGCAACAGGGTCTTTTCCAATTAGTCAGTTATTTGCATCAGATGGCCAAAATATTGGCGTTTCAGCTTCACCATCAGTCCTTACATGTTATCACTCATTTATTCAAAGATTGAAGGCCATATTTCAAGACAGTGAAGCACACTTTGGAGAATATATATAGCATGCTCAAGGTCTAAGGAGACTGTGTCAGCTTTAGGATAGCAATCTCATCAAGGTCTAGATTCTCCCACAGAGTTTGTGTTTGGGGTCATAGCATGTATATTGTCTTACATAACATGAAAGGTTTTTTTGTTTGTTTGCTTTCTAGTTTATTTCTTATTTCCCTACAACTTCCTTGTAGTTTAAATTAACAGTCCTTGGAGAGAAAATACAATGAAAATAAAGAAAATAAAAGATAAACTTCAAGTGCTTGCTATTCAAATCCAAAAGTACAAAGAAAAGAAAAACACCAAGGCACATTTACTTTTTTGGATCAAAAACTGAAATAAATAGGACTATACTTTAAGCTTAAAGTAGCACATTATTACAAACATGTGCCATAAATCAACTTAATATTTAAATTTAATTGAGTCAAGAATAATAATTTTTAAGTATATTTTAAGGTAAAATTTGTCCATAATATTCATGCATATATCCTGTAAGGTAGTCTCTCACTATAGTTAAAATAATACTAATAGATCTTAAGTGAAACCATAAGTAAAATCATGGAATTACCTTTTTTAGCAGAACTGCAATTTTAATGGGTAACTCTTTATGAACAACGAAGAATCATCAAACGGTGCTATTCGAGGAATAACATTTTCTTAGCTAGGATAAGAATGAGGTTAATATCTACTAGTCAACAAATATTGGAGACTTGGCAGTCTGTGGATTATATTTGTGGAATTAGTAAATAATATATACTTATAATGACCAGAATGTCAGTAGGCTTTAAAAATTGATCAGAGACCTGCTATTTCTTGTTAATGAAGTGACTTTGATGTTAAGATGCTTTGCTTTGTCTTTGAGTCAAAGTTAAAAAAAATCACAATGCTATAAATACTCTTTAATAAATAATAATCATCATAAACTTCTTAGCAGTTTATCCTTGTAAAGCTAATGTTTTCTGGTAACAGAAGTCTTCATAGTCCTTTAGCCATTGATTCATTTCAGTAATTAGTAGTGACTTTGATAGTTAATCCTCAAAGCATGCATTTCATATTAATATTCTGACTCTTTTAAGCAGAAAATTAACAAATTTTGTAATCCAAAGGGAGAATGAATTCACAATTATTTGGCAAACAAAATGTCTTCCCAGTAGCAAATCCATGAATATATCTCTCAGTCAAGATTTTTTGTTGGCCATTTATCATTACTAGCTTAATGAGTTTTATTTTGATCCTCCTGTTCACTTTCTTATTCTTTTTTTTTTTTTCTCTTTCTCCTATATTTGCTTTCACTACTATTGTTTATCAATTTAGTTTTCACATGAGACACTTTCAAATCATTAGAAAATATGCAACTACAGTTATATAGAAAATAGTAATTTCTTCATTAGTACCCTTCCCCCCAAAATCTCTTTTTAGACCTTTCATAATAATTGGCTGCCTTTCCTTGACTGTGGGCTTCCCTGGTAGCTCAGTTGGTAAAGAATCCACCTGCCATGCAGGAGACACCAGTTTGATTTTCTGGGTGGGGAAGATCCACTGGAGAATGGATAGGCTACCCACTGCAGTATTCTTGGGCTTCCCTTGTGGCCCAGCTGGTAAAGAATCTGCCTGCAATGTGGGAGACCTGGGTTCGATCCCTGGGTTAGGAAGATCCTCCTCCAGTATTCTGGCCTGGAAAATTCCATGGACTTTATAGTCCATGAGGTTGCAAATAGTTGGGCATGACTAAGCGACTTTCATTTCACTTCACTTCCTTGACTGCAGTATGTGCTAGAACCTGTGCCAAGGACTTAACTATCTCATTTAATCCTACAATTTCCTTTTAAGGAATGTGTTATCTTATCCATTTAATGATAAAGTAATTCATAGTGATTAACTCAGTGTATAATGCTCTATTAGGATTTTAAGTGTGATTCTATTTTTAAAAGCCTTCACAAAACAAAGAAATAATTTTTACAAAGAAAATTGTATACAGTTTTCTAAAAACATGAAGAGGCATTTCCAAGTCAACTTCTTTTTGCATTTGTGCAAATAATTTTTTTGAGATATAGTTTTCCTTTGAGGCTGTTTCTTGAAGTATTCTTTGTTCTCTGAAAGAAGACAAATTCTTGCTTATAGCTCTTTGACGTTCATGATATATCCCATTGGGGCCCTAAACTATGAGACTGTTTTGATAAGAATGTATTACACCATACTAGAAAGGCTGCATCAAATTAAGAATGTCTTACACTATTCTAAGGACTTTACATTTTTTCTAAGTTTTTACAACTTTTTAGATAAAAGAGGATACTCCTAATTTAAAACATTAAACTTTCATTCATTTAAAAATCTGTAGGGCTGTCTTTGATAGAAATGAGAGGCTTAATTGAATTTCAGCTAAAGTAAGTCTTCTATCTCTTTTATACTTTACTAGTTAAAACTTAAATTCAGCAATAAAAAGGCCAGAGTAACAATAGTTCCATTTAAGCTGGACAAATAATTATCTCTGCACTGTGAATATCATCAAATCTGAATATTTCATGACATCATTATTGCTATTTTCCATTCCACTTAGTTCCATTCACTGCATTAAAGTGTATTTTTAGCTCCTCTTATGACTATATGAGTTCACAGTGGTTCACTATTTAAATTGCTATGGAAACATTAACCAAGTGAGTGGAAGTCAGAGGGCAAGAATATGGAATAGAAGAGGAAGAAATGTCGATGCAATGTAATGCAGGTGCAAGAGTGTCAGTGCTTACACTATGAGGAAAAGACATTAAATATGTTGAAGACGTGCCATGTTCTCTCAACATTGGCTGTTAGTATTGTGGACAGTCTTGACTGGTTTAGATCTAAATTGGGAGCAAAGATCTTTCTCATCTTCAACAGATGAATAAGGGAGTATAACAAGATAGTCTTTCTATTGTTCTCTATATTAACTTCTTCTCTGCTCCACTTGTCAGCTGGATGCAGCATATTCATCACTGTATCAACTTCTGATTAGACAGGGCCAATGCTATTAACCTTACATGTTCTGATGGATAGATCAGATAGACATACAGATAGATAGATGGAAATAATAATTTCTAATTGCTAATTATATTCCTTGATATTAAAAAATAAAGAAATCAAACACACCTAAATAAAGACACCTATATGTTAGATAGATAAGTAGTTTATTGTAAATATAAAATAATTATTTTTGTTGATATAATTATTTTTTGATACATATCATTGCCTCAGGAGTCCCTCAAAATAAAGTTTCTTCTACTTGCTTAACCATAAAAATACACATATTTTTATTTTAGAAGGTAACTGAATTTGCTCATCAGAGTGACTTTGGATATAGCGTGCATGCATGCCAAGTCACTTCAGTCATTTCTGACTCTTTGCAACCCTATGGACCATAGTCCACCAGGCACCTCTGCCCATGGGATTCTCCAGGCAAGAATACTGGAGTGGGTTGCCATGTGCTCCTCTAGGGGATCATACTGATCCAATCCAGGGATCAAACCCAAGTCAGTCGGAAATTTCAGAGATTATTTCTAAATGAAAACAGAGATCTACAAATATTTGGTTAAGCTTTGGAAACTGTTAACACTTCATATCATCATCACATTGCAAAAGTGATGTGAACAAAAACTCCCAGAAATCCACCAGAACTACTCTTGTTTTCAATGAGTATTGATGTAGAAAAGAATGTAATAGAGAAAGGTTTGATTGAGCATGGGACTTTCCAGGCGGCGCTAGTGGTAAAGAACCGAGCTGCCAATGCAGGACACATAAGAGACAAAAGACACAGATTTGATCTCCGGGTTGGGAAGATCCCCTGGAGTGAGGGAATGTCAACCCACTCCAGTATTCTTGCCTAGAGAATCCCATGAACAGCGGATCTGGTGGGCTACAGTTCATAGGGTTGCAAAAAGTCAGACATGACTGGAGCAACTTAGCAGGCACGCAGACTGATTATGCTTCAGAATTTGTTTGCTTAACAATGTAGTACATACTTGGTGCATGGTGAAAAAAGAATATTAATTACAAGTAAATTCATCTGCTAAGAGAAGTTTTTAATATTAAATAAATCTGGAATCTCCTTGTAAGAATGATTCATAGCTAAGTCTGAATGAGGTGGACAATAGTCTTTATACGGAAGGCATTACTGAAGCTAGATGTCTTAGTTTGTTTGGGCTGCTATAGCAGTAGTGTTATACAGACTGCTTGGATAAACACAAATATTTATTTTTCACAGTTCTGGAGACTGGGAAGTCCGAGATCAAAGTGCTGGCAGTTTCTGTGTCTGGTAAGGATCTGATTCCATAAATGACCCTCCTCCCACTCTCTTTACATGATAGAAAGGTGAGGGAGTTCTTTGTCTTTTATCAAAGCACTAATTTCATTCATGAGGGCTTCACCCTCATGACATAATTAACTTTCAAAAATCCTGTCTTCAAGTACCATCACATTGCAGGGTCAAGATTTCAACATATGAAATTTAGGAGCATGAACATGGCTATGTTTAGTTTATAAATACTGTACCTACTTGAAGAATGGCTGGAACATCACTAGTGATCAGGGTGATATGAAAAACAATCTCTCAAGAAACATTAAAAGAGAAAAACACTAAAGAAGATTGTTAACTTGACTAAAATGTCTATCATGTGTCAAGCAGTTTGCCATTGCTGTTTATTTTAATACTATCTGTAAACCTATGTGGGCTTCCCTGGTGGCTCAGCAGTAAAGAATCCACCTGCAATGCAAGAGACAGATTTGATACTTGGGTCAGGAAGATTCCCTCGAGGAGGAAATGGCAATCCACTCCAGTATTTTTGCCTAGGAAATCCCATTGACAGAGGAGCCTGGAGGGCTACAGTCCACAGCGTCACAAAGAGTTGGACTCAACTGAGCACAGACTCATGTAATCCTATGTAATAAGTATTAGTTTCTTCACTTTTCAAGTGGAAAGTGGAAGTTTAAGAGCTCCAGTAACTTGTTCAATTTAGTGAGTGCATTGCTAGGAAGTGGCTGCAGCATGTTCTATCTCTGTGGGTCCTGTCCTCCTTCTCACTAGGAGGACTCCTTTAAATAGTTTGGCCACCTGAAGAGAAGAGCCAACTCATTGGAAAAAATTCTAATGCTGGGAAATATTGAAGATGGAAAGAGAATGTGATGGAGAATGAGATGGTTGGATGGTATCATCAACTCAATGGACATGAATTTGAGTGAACTCGGGAGATAGTGAGGGACAGGAAGGCCTGGCAGGCTGCAGTCCATGCAGTCACAAAGACTCAGACACAACTTCATAGCTGAACAACAACAAAAACTATCCCTCAAAAAAAAAGGGAATTGGGAGGAAGAATGCACTTTGAATATCAAAGTGAAAAACTGTAATTTATCAATTTATCATGTGCTTGTTGGGCATATAATGGCCAAGAACACGGTCCCTCCTTGTAAGGATCTTGCTATCTTATCAGAAGAAACATACATATAAACAGTATGAGAACATATCAGGTATTCTGATTACGAGTACATGTTTTTATTTGTTTTAAAAATAATCATTCTAATGACCACTTAGTACATTTAGTTTTACTGGAAATACATTCTATAATATCAAACATATTAGTGTTATTGACAATAAAATGATTATTCTATTTAATGTGATTTAATAGAGTGACCTCTGGTTTTTCATGAATGTTATTAATAACACCCCCTGGATTCCCACAGGAAATAACCAAAGAATTAAAATAGAAGGATGGAAATTTTGTAACAAGATTGTGTTAGCTCTTTGCCTCCAATCTACTTGGAGGGAAAGAGAAAAGACATTATTTCCTATCACTGATACAATGAGTATTATCAGAAATTTCCTTAGCATCTCATTACCTATTTGACTTTAAGGCAATTTTACATTCTTTTCCCCTCTGTTTGGAAATGGAAACATTTCTGTTATTACATTATTTAATTATGGAGTGTTACTTGCCTGACTGAAGAAGAAAAGAATATTCTTGTTCATCTGAAAACCAATGTACCCAACATATAATTCTTCTAATTTGAAATAATTATACTACACAAAGTGTGAAGCCATTTATTATATTTAATTCATCACATCAATTTTCCTTTAAATTGTTTAGATTATAATATGCCTTGCAAGAATCATTTCTGTAATATGTGACAAAATTTTAAACAAAGAAGTGAAAAATGTATGCACTTTATTTACTTCTGAGCAAGCATTTTAACAAAGGGAATTCCCATATATTTTTACAAGGAAAAAAAGGCAGTAAAGGGAACATTGGAGAAGGAAGCTATATGACTCCTTTAGGAATATAGAAGTTGAAAATGTGTTAAATCTCCTAATTACTTGCTTTCCAGTTACTTCTATATACCTTCCAAATGCTAGTAGCAAAAAGTCACACTTAGAATGACTAATTTGGCTTAACCACTCTATTCTTAGACTGGACATAGTTGCAGCTCAGAACTAAATTACTGAGGTGGAGAATTGCAAAGCTTTTCTTATCTCAGGAAATACACATTGTCTAATTCTGAAGGGAACATGTGAACTGAGCAACTAAAATGTTTCTCTGGTAAGCACGTATATTTAAAAGGCATTTAGGTAGATTCCCTGATAGCTCAGTTGGTAAAGAATCCGCCTGCAATGCAGGAGACCCCAGTTTGATTTCTGAATCAGGAATATCTGCTGGAAAAGGGATAGGCTACCCACTCCAGTATTCTTGGGCTTCCCTTGTGGCTCAGTTGGTCAAGAATCTGCCCGCAATGTGGGAGACCTGAGTTTGATCCCTGGGGTGGGAAGATCCCCTGGAGAAGGGAAAAGCTACCCTCTGGCCTAGAGAATTCCATGGACTGTGTAGTCTATGAGGTTGCAAAGAGTTGGACATGACTGAGCGACTTTCATTTTCACTTTAGCTAGATTGATTAACCATTTTAATAAATATCTGATTTTGTGACATGAACTAAGTAACAGGAGTAACACCACTGTATTAACAAATGCTAGTTATTCTTGCATATTATAAACCATTTAAGATAGAGAAAAAAATATGAAAGCCCAGTGTTTCTGGACCTCCCATAAGTTATTTCACTGTTACTCCTGGAAAATCAGCACTACAGCACACTATTCAGGAGCATGATGTCTGTGCATGTGTGCTTAGTCACTCAGTCATGTCCAGCTCTTTGTGACCCATGGACTGTAGCCCACCAGGCTCCTCTGTCCATGGGGATTCTCCAGGCAAGAATACTGGAGTGGGTTGTCATACCCTCCTCCAGGGGATCTTCCCAACCCAGAGATTGAACCCAGGTCTCCCACATTGCTGGAAGGTTCTTTACCAGCTGAGCCACCAGAAAACACAACCCTGATAATGCCTTTGTTCCCATACCTAACCAGCAGTGATTTCTTGGAGCACTCAATTTCTATTATGTAAAATGAGCCTAGTAATGGTTTCTATCTCCTAAAGTTTGGGGGAGGACAGATGAATTTTGAACAGCATCATCTGCATAGCCAGCAACAAGAAGTGTATTTTGGCCTATATTTTACTAAAAAGGAAATCTCAGACATCTAAATCTATAGTAACAATAAAATGAATTGTCATCTTCAAATCCTCTGTAACACAGCCCAGTTTGATTGGTGAAATCTTTCCTAACATTACCTAAGTTAGCTAAACTGTATGGATTTAACTATTGGCCAGAAACTCAGGATACTTGTTCTCAGGTCCAGCCTCTGGAATTGTAGAGTTTAGACTATGACAGTGACATTCCTCTATTTTCAAATTGAGAAGTCTCCAGGAAACCTTGATATCTATAAAATCAGGTGACTCTATGGTTCTATGCAGAGGTACCATTACATTGAAATATATAACAGCTTTTGCAGTAAGGCAAGGGAGATGCTACTGTCCAAGTCTAGTGAAGATATACCATGCTAATCAAGACTTCTCTTATGCTTTCTAGAGTACAAAAAAACAAACAAAAAAAAATCCCATGAACTTAGAATAATAATTCACTTCGGGAAAAAATATGCAAGGGAATGTGAAAAATTAAATATTCTCTTGATTACTTTTTAATATTTTCTAGGGTATTTTTGGAAAAGGCAATGGCAACCCACCCCAGTACTCTTGCCTGGAAAATCCCATGGGAGGAGCCTGACAGGCTGCAGTCCACCGGGTCGCTAAGAGTTGGACATGACTGAGCGGCTTCACTTTCACTTTTCACCTTCATCCATTGGAGAAAGAAAGGGCAACCCACTCCAGTGTTCTTGCCTGGAGAATCCCAGGGATGGGGGAGCCTGGTGGGCTGCCGTCTATGAGGTCGCACAGAGTCAGACACGACTGAAGTGGCTTAGCAGAGAGAGGGTATTTTTATTTATTTGATATTTATTTATTTGATTTATATTCAAAATGATTCAATGGAACAATTACCCTTTTTTATTATAAAAAAAGAGTGATTCAATAATTGGACTGGCCACAGTATATAATTAGAAAAATTATTTTAGAAAAATTTAAGTAGCAAATGTATTGAGATCCTTATTAGGCTAGGAAATGACAGACTATAATCCAGAGACCCATTCATATGAGTCAGTCTTCACATTTATTCAAATAATAAAAATGTCTTTAAGTTAAAAAAATGTTGTGAAAGAACAATGAAAGACTTCCTTCAACTGTGTAATTGATTAAAATGCAAAATAAGTTTTGAGTAGTCTTCAGTAGAGAGGTATATATAATTATAGTATTTTCAGCTTTAGTCTGATAGTTTTTGGTTATATAAAATAATCAGTATGATCCTCTGTACCTGACAGATAATTCAACACTCATTAATTTTGCATTGAAATTCACTCAGAGACATCCCATGCAAATGAATAAATACTATGAAGCATCTTTTTCTTATACAGAGGTAGAAAGTCAAAGACTTTTTTATATACTCCTACATCCTTTTCTTGTCTTCATTAGATGAAATAAAAATGAACTGTTATATATTGCAGCTAGAGAATTCTGAAGAGTGACTAGTTGTACTACTAGTCACTAGTCAAACATTTGTTCTCTCCAATATAAAATGTAAAAATGTAGAAAACAGTAAAATGAAAGAATCATATAATTTTTGCTCTATTGTTTTGTTTCCTGTTGAGATGAATGCTGCTGCTGCTGCTAAGTCGCTTCAGTCGTGTCCGACTCTGTGCGACCCCATAGACGGCAGCCCACCAGTCTCCCCCATCCCTGGGATTCTCCAGGCAAGAACACTGGAGTGGGTTGCCATTTCCTTCTACAGTGCATGAGAATCAAAAGTGAAAGTGAAGTCGCTCAGTCATGTTTGACTCTTCGTGACCCCATGGACTGCAGCCCACCAGGGCTACCCCGTCCATGGGATTTTCCAGGCAGGAGTACTGGAGTGGGGTGCCATTGCCCTTTCGTTGAGATGAATAGGAAATATCTAATTAATGTATACATATGACAAGATACTTTTTTTCCCTAAACATGTACAATTGAATTCATATCATTTTTTGAATAGTGTAGCCTTTTTTCACTAATTTGAAAGGCCATGCTTTTTATATAAAACTCATTGTTTATGCAAGAATCTATGTCTGGGTTTTTTTTCTGAAAGTCCATTCTTGAACTTGGATTTCACTCTGGATTTTCTGAGTTTTCCACTACAGATAACCTATGAGCTCAGTTCTACTCTTTATTCTTTCTTATTGTGGTTTTGTTCGTTTGTTTTGGCTTTCTCATCATTTTTTTCCCATGGATTTAGAGCCAACATATATAATTTCATTAAACAGATTTTTAAATGTATTATATTTAATTAATATAATTGCCACTTTTAAATGTTTTTTTCATTCAAAAACAGCATTACTGTTGATCATTGAAGTATTTCTTGTGAACTAGAGCAAAATTTGCATTTTTGTCCATGTATAAATCTTGTACTTTCAGTTAAATTGATTTTTATATATTCATATTTTCATTTACAAATGAGGTATTTCTATTAAGTTTCAGTTCATTTTTGATTAATGTGAACATTCTCATTATTTAAAGTTAATTTTGTTCCTATGTGCCTTATTGAGCTTACACATTATAGTGGTTAGAGTATACACTGAGCAACTAGGCTACTTGTGTTCAAGTCCCTGATCTGTCACTTTCTCCTGTGTAACTTTAGATAAAATGTGCCTCAGTCTATTCATCAGTAAAATAGGAGCAATAAAAGATAACTGCTTCATAGCATTGCTTTTATAACCAACAAGTAATTTATTGAGACCATCTGGCATATATATATATATATGTATATATTGCTTTTTATATTTGGATGAATGTCAAACCTTTGAATTTCTAGGCATAATATTAATACAGCTTTCTCATGGCATGTGCGCTCAGTCATGTTCAACTCTTTGCAAACCCATGGATTGTAGTCTGCCAGGCTCCTCTGTCCATGGAATTTTCCAGACCAAATACAAGAAAGTGAAAGTCACTCAGTCATGTCCAACTCTTTGGGACCCCATGGACTGCACAGTCCATGGAATTCTCCAGGCCAGAATACTGGAGTCAGTAGCCATTTCCTTCTCCAGGGTATCTTTCCAAGCCAGGGATCGAACCCAGCTCTCCCATACTGTAGGCGAATTCTTTACCAGCTGAGCTGCCAGGGGAGCAAGAATACTGGAGCAGGTTGCCATTTCCTCCTTCAGAGGATTTTCCTGACCAAGGGATCAAACACTTGTCTCTTGCCTCTCCTGCAGGCAGGTTCTTAAGTTGAGCTACCAGGAAAGCTGGGTAAGAGCATAAAGAATAAAAGCAGAATCATCCCTTTCTTTTAAATAATAAGTATTGTTCATTATTTATCTTATTGCTTCAGTTTCTTGCTAGGACCCAGGAAGTGACTTTATGCTTGTTACATATTGTGGTTTAGTTGCTAATTTGTGTCTGACTCTTGCAAACCCATGGACTGTAGCCCTCCAGGCTCCTCTGTCCATAAGATGTTCCAGGCAAGAGTACTGGAGCGGGTTGGCATTTCCTTTTCCAGGTCCTCTTTCTGACCCAGGGATCGCACCTGGGTTTCCTGCACTACAGGCAGATTCTTTACCAACTGAGCTACCAGGAATTGCATATAACACTGTTTGTTGCATTTTCTTTACATATAAAATAGTTTGGTTAACATATGGAATTTACCTTGATAACATCTCTAAACATTAATTGCCTGAATTGCCTGGGGAAATATAGTCATTTTATTCAAAGGGTACCCAAACTGGACTACAGTAACAGATTTCTTAAGAAAAGCTGGGCCTATTCAGTAAGTCCATTTTTTTTCCCCAGAATATTCAGGACTCCTTTTTATGTTTAACAGGGAACAGACACCAGTCAAGTATGTCTCCTAGCATCACTCTTTATTCTTTGGATGTGCAGAAGGAACATACTAAACATAAGTTTTAATTGAGTATTATAACCAACCACAAATTTCCAGCAAGCGACAGTCATTTTGGCTTCCATAGTTTATTGCCTTTAAAATACACATTGATTTTGCCATTGGTATCTTGGAAATCTCACCATGTCTTATAATCAGTTGCATCCTGGATTCAGAAAGTATACTATATATCTTGAGATTTTTCTCTTTTGTTTTTATTTTAATACAACTTCCAATAATGTAAATTTATTCACTTATTTTTTTTTCCCCTAAGAGGATCACAAATTACATAAATGGGTTTTAAGTTCAGTAGGAGAGGCCTAGCATTAACATTCTTTTCTGTTTAATTCTCAGACACTTCATTCCTTTTCCCCTTAGAGTTAAATTGAAATAGATTATCTGGTCATTCCAGAGGTCATGGAACATTGTTATAATCCCTCCATTCTGGTAACTTTGGTATAAAGGTTTCATTCTCTGCTACAGGGTAGCTTGATGATGCCAGGGCAAGTTTATGACAAGCTGTGGTTAATTGTACTGAGAGAATTTTCTTCTATGGCAAGGAGGTTTAGGTCTTATAATTTACTACTTACATAGGTTTAGAATTTTAGTGTGTCATAACGCACATTTCATTTGTCTTTCAGATGCATACTTGAATGTCTAATTTTAGAAGCACATTTATTTGATTAAGCTTTACAGTGTACATGATAAGCACACTCAAGTAAATCAAGTTCTAGGTACTTAAACATATGGAAGTTCTTCCTTGTAGGGAGAGTCATCAGACAAGATATTTTCTCTCCCTTTATGTCCATGATTTTATCAGGGTTATGGACTTTTATCACATTTCTTTCTTATCTTGCATTGCATGAAAAATGGATAGCAATCAATTGTTATGTGTTATGAGTGATTAAAGGGCTTTATTTTCTTCAACAGGTATGAGGGGCCTCAGGTTCCATGAATTCATGATATTGTCTGGGGAGATGAGAATAATGCAATTATACCATAATCCTACATGTTATTGATCTATGTTCACCTGACGGCCTTAGTTCAGCTGACCTTTTACAATTTCCTGTATGCAGAGCAGGGTTCTTATGTATATATAAAAGAAAGATGAATACAGAGAAGTCCACCTTTGTGTATCTTAGTGGTGGACTAGAGGAACCCTGCAGGTTATGTGCCCAATACTGTCTTTGCTTGGGTAGGTCTCATCATACATCTTGGTTAAGCAAGAGTTTACTCCAAGTTTACTCCAATCTTGGTGACAGACAGGGAAGCCTGGCGTGCTGCAGTCCATGGGGTCGCAAAGAGTTGGACAGGACTGAGCAACTGAACTAAACTGGGTCATGATTAGAGCTCCAAACACAAGATTATTATAATTATACCAACTGTGGAGCTACCTCTGTTTGGTAGAACTATTATCGACCAATTAAAAGTTCCTTGTCTCTCTCTTGGGTAATGACCTATGTAATAAGTGTGCATGATTGGTAGTTGTGAAGTGTCTAGGTCTCCATCCAGCTGGCATGCAAGACTCAGATTTCCTCTGTAGTATTAGGAGATATCCAGACCAAACTGAGACTGTACCATATCACAGATCACACATATAAGGACATATCTGGCCCTGTGAACCTTGGCCCAGATTTCAACCAGGTGTCCAAGGCAACTAGTTCTTGGTCTAAAAATTTTTGATACAATTTATGGTAATTATTTTATGGTCATATTTCAGCTTTACCTAGCAGTGTACCTGCCCACAGTAGATGTTCAAAAATATTACCTGTAGTGGATTAATCACAGGATTGCTAACAAAAGAATTCCTATAATTCAGCAAGAATTACATTGTTAGGTACCTTTTAAAAAATGTTCTGTTTTGTTTTTATATTTTCTAATCTATTCATTTTTGGTAGTGAGTCATTTCTTTATTAAACTTTGAATTTACAGTCCTAGCAAAATGACTATTTTTTCTCTGTGAAGTTAACATTTCACTCAAGCTTTTCTTCATAGAAATGTCCCTAAATGCTTCAGCATTCAAGAAATCTATTGGCTACACATGATTTTACTTCTTATAGATATCTACAATTTGTTCCTGACTCCAAACATGGGTTGATTCTAGAGGAGATACTGAAGTTGGGAAAGGAATTTTGGCTCCCCCAGTAAAGTGTCTACTTTTACAAATGACTTTAATAATTTTTGAAAATAATAATTTCCAATGTCCATTATACCAATCCATTAGGTTTACCAAATACAATGCATTTTCCATTACATATCACACAGCCTCCTGTGTTAAGTGAATGCATGAGTGGGTGCTCAGTCACTTCAGTTGTGTCCGACTCTTTGCTACCCCATGGACTGTAGCTCACCAGGCTCCTCCATGGAATTTTCCGGGCAAGAATACTGGAAACGGTTGCCAATACCTCTTTCAAGGGTTTTCCTAACCCAGGAATAGAACCTGCATCTTTTATGTCCCCTGCATTGCAGGAGGATTCTTTCCCACTGAGCCACCAGGGAAGCCCATGTTAAGTGGATACCTTGCTCAAATGTTACAAATCATGGAATGTTTATGAACAAATTATGTTAAAAGATTATTGAAGAATTGTACAATCCACAGTTTTCTGAATAGGCAGAATTCTCAGCACTGTATGAGGTAGAGTGATAAATTGGGGGGCATTTTCCATTTTGGCAAAAAAAGGTCTGTCAATATTATTGACTCATTGAAGTCCAAGAGGTACTGATTATTTGTCTTTCCTGAAAATGTTACCAACATTAGGGAAGACAGATAACCAAATGCCCTGGGATCTCACTATAATATTGCTAGACTTCTAAAAGTATAAAGGAGCCATAGCAATACATTCTAGTTCCTGTGGACAGGAACTAGATATATATATATATATATATAGATAGATAGATAGATATAGTGATAGAGAATTTTTCTTTAAATGTTATTTACTATTCATAATCATCTTTAAATTTATCCCTTCTCCAACTCAAGGAGTGACATATTTTCAAATGTAGTCTAACACATACTTCTATAAATGATCTCAGTCGCTTATGTAATTAACTGGTTACACTATAGATAAGAGAGCCCCTGTTAACTGCTTATTCATATTTGATGACAGTATAGGTCATAAGTGGATCAAAAACACAGTTGAGCAGTTTGTTGAAAGTATAAGACACTACTGTGTAGGAGTTCACAGGTCAAAGACAAGTGGCCAGATGAGATGCCCCAAGGCATGGAATGCATTCTGTTGTCCTTGCTGACACTGGAATCTAACTCAGTCAAGAAAATAATTTACCAGATGTAGGACCTCAGGATAGAACACAGATCTAATTATCACCACAATCAAAGATAATGCTAATGTCACTCAAGTGGAAACAGTTCCGGCACTCTTTTCTACTAAAAGGTGAATTGTGTTTGCTGACCCATTTTGGAAAAAAAAAAAAAAAAAAAAACTTAGGTTTTTCTACAGTACTTTTAGTGTTTAAAGCAGCTTTTTGGCTACTTAAGCCTCCATTTCAGCTCTGTGAAAGTAGCAAATAATGCAATCTAAAAGAGTGCACAAATAATGTTGCTGATATGGTTCAATGCTAGAATAGGCATTTGTGAGACAAACACAACAATATCAAGAATAATGTTTGATATTAAGGAATATTGGTGGCCCACAGTTTTGTTTTTTGCTGTTTGTGTAGCAGGTACAGTGTTTAAATTGGTCTATTTTTTTGTTTCCTTAAATATGATTTTGGTGGGTAAACTAAGGCAAATCAACTGCCATTATTTTATTATTGAATAGATGCCAATGAATATTATGTTATTGTTTTAGAAACATAAGCAATAGGGCTTTGTAATGGGACTATAAAAATAAAGACTGCTGAAGGATATATTATTTTATAGTGAATTCCCTTTTAGTTAATATTGTGTTAGTAAGACCTGCATTATGGAAGAATTGCAAAGCACTGAAATGAAAAAGTTTTTCTTTTCTTTCTCTCACATTTTTAAAATACAAACTTGTCAGGATTTTCTATTAGAAGAAGGCTATAGATGGTCTATGCTCTAGATTTTAGGATACTAATCCTAGCTTATTGACAATATAAAAAAATGCTTTAATTTCTTATGAAACATACTTATTGCCAGCTTCCAGGAAAGTAATTCTTAATTGTCTCTACAATCCTGTTGGTGATCTAGATGTCATCATCTTTTCAATTTTTTTCTGGAAAGGTTGTTTTCTATTTATATTTTAATTGTAATGATCAATACCATTCAATGATATGAAATATAAATTTTAATATAACTCCAGTTTGAATAAGGACACAGAGGTGGAGTAAAGGAGAATGTTTCATTTTTGAGAGGGAATATTTGATCCTACATTGTTATACTGTAGTTATTAGTGAAACATTTCATTATAATTTTAAAATATTATTCATCTGAATTATATACTTCATTGTATTATGCAAGGCATAGCTAACCCAGATACTTAAGACAGAAGAAGGCAAACATAGGGAAAATGAATTCATATAAACTTAATTTGTTAATAAAATTCTAAAATCAAGTCCCACTGAGTTAGAGAAGAGTGACAAACCTTATTATAAATATTTACCAAGTCTTTGTCCATGAAACAATCTTAATAAATTTAAAAGGATTTAAATTAGAGAAGTCATATAATAAAATTGAACTTAATAAATTACCTCAAAATAATCAAACACTTGGAAATAAAGAAAAGTATTTCTAAATAAACCATGTGTGTAAGAAGAAAGCACAAAGGAAAATGTTTTTAACTATACAAAAATAAATAGAAAACATATCCAAAGTTGTAGAACATAGCAAAAACAGTCCTTACAGAGTACGTCTTTAAATATTTAATTTAGAAAAGAAGGGTCTAAAAATTAATGTTCTCATATTGTACCTGAGGAAGTTAGAGAAGAAGATGAATTAAACTCAAGAAAAATGAATGCAAAATTTTAAAAAGGAAGGAAATCAATTAAATTGAGAAATAAAAGCTAGAGTAAGCAAGTTAAAAAGTGGATTTTTGAAATTAAGAAAATTAACAAATCTTTATGTTAAACAACAACATAGATAACACTATTGTTAAATATCGAGAATTATAGGAAGAATATCGTTATGGCATAATCAGATATTGTCATTATAATAAGGGAATATTATGTACAGCTAATGACACTAAATTTAAGAATTTAGGTAAAATTTACTAATTTCTTAAAGGCACAACTTGCCAAAGCTTGGATGGGATAATTAGAATATGTATATGGCCATATAGTTTTTAAGGAAATTTAATGTATTATCAAAAATCTTATCACAAAAATAAGTCAGAAAAATTTTACTTCACTAGTTGTTCCTATCAAATACTTGAAGAAGAAATAATGCCTATAAAATGTAAAGTCTTTCATAAAATATAAAGGAGAAAACATCTAACAAACTATTTTATAAGGCTAGCATATCTCTGATACCAAAACCTGACAATGTATTTTATGAGAGAGCAACAGACTAATTTACAGACTAATATTTCTCATTAACCTTATACAAAAACTTGCAATAAAATATTAGCAGTTTGAATTCAGAAGTGTGTGTGTGTATACATGTATAATCTAGAAGTATAAACATCAAGAGATATAAAATATATATGTCACATGACTAAATAGGTTTATCTCAGAAAGGCAGGGTTTACTTTTAACATTTAAAAATAAAACAATATAATTGAAGATGTTAAGAAGAAGAAAGAAAAGATATAAAACAATATAATTGAAGATGTTAAGAAGAAGAAGAAAATGATACTATAATATCCATATATGTAAAAAATTGATTTACAAAAGTCAACACTAGTTCATGATAAGAACCTTCAGCACACGGGTATTTAAAGGATCTCAATTTATCATCTAGAGGCCATCTATGACAAACATACAACTAACATTATACCTAATAGTGAAATATTGTACATTATTCTCCTAAGATCCAGAAGCAGATATAAATATCTGTTGTCCAGACTTTCATCAAAATTGTGTTAGAGATCCTAACCAATGACTAAGTCATGAAAAGAAAATTAATAACATTAAGATTCATTTCAATATTTGGCAAAACCAATACAATATTGTAAAGTTTAAAAATAAAATAAAATTAAAAAAAAATAAGAGCAAACATTAAAAAAAATAAAATGAGCAAGTAAAACAATCTTTATTTTAAAAAGACATGATTGTTTATATTATATGTTACCAAAGAACCTACCAAAAAATAACTAAAATAAGTGGATTTAGGGCCAAAACAATCCATGGACTGTAGCCCACCAGGCTCCTCCATCCATGGGATTTTCCAGGCAAGAGTACTAGAGTGGGTTGCCATTTGCTTCTCCAGGGGATCTTCCCGATCCTGTGATTGAATCTGGGTCTCCCACATTGCAGGCAGACGCTTTACCATCTGAGCCATTAGGGAAGCTCAAAACAATCTTAGAAAAATAATAATAGGGGAAATATACTAATTTTATTTTGAAACTTGCCACAAAGCTATAGTAATCAAGAGAATGTAGATATCATATATGGATAAACATATGTATGGTAAACATATCAAAGGAACAAATTTCATGGAGGAATTCATTAACTCAAAAATTAAATGATAATTTTTATAGCATATGATGTCTGAAAAGCTTTTAAATTCATATGAAAATAGGAAATGTTAACACTTTCTCACACACAGAGAAAAATATTAATTTGAGATAGAAAATAGATCATAATATAAGTAAAAACTAACAATTTTAAGAAAATGAAGGAGCAAAACTTTAAGAATCTGAGGTAGGCAAAGAAAAAATAAAACTATAAATTAGACCTTAGCTTTTATTTTATTTATTTTTAAATTTTATTTTATTTTTAAACTTTACATAATTGTATTAGTTTTGCCAAATATCAAAATGAATCCACCACAGGTATACATGTGTTCCCCATCCTGAACCCTCCTCTTTCCTCCCTCCCCATATCATCCCTCTGGGTCATCCCAGTGCACTAGCCCCAAGCATCCAGTATCGTGCATCGAACCTGGACTGGCAACTCGATTCTTACGTGATATTTTACATGTTTCAATGCCATTCTCCAAAATCTTCCCACCCTCTCCCTCTCCCACAGAGTCCATAAGACTGTTCTATACATCAGTGTCTCTTTTGCTGTCTTGTACACAGGGTTATTGTTACCATCTTTCTAAATTCCATATATATGCGTTAGTATACTGTATGGGTGTTTTTCTTTCTGGCTTACTTCACTCGGTATAATAGGCTCCAGTTTCATCCACCTCATTAGAACTGATTCAAATGTATTCTTTTTAATGGCTGAGTAATACTCCATTGTGTATATGTACCACAGCTTGCTTATCCATTCATCTGCTGATGGACATCTAGGTTGCTTCCATGTCCTGGCTATTATAAACAGTGCTGCGATGAACATTGGGGTACACGTGCTCTTTCCCTTCTGGTTTCCTCAGTGTGTATGCCCAGCAGTGGGATTGCTGGATCATAAGGCAGTTCTATTTCCAGTTTTTTAAGGAATCTCCACACTGTTCTCCATAGTGGCTGTACTAGTTTGCATTCCCACCAACAGTGTAAGAGGGTTCCCTTTTCTCCACACCCTCTCCAGCATTTATTGCTTGTAGACTTTTGGATTGCAGCCATTCTGACTGGTGTGAAATGGTACCTCATAGTGGTTTTGATTTGCATTTCTCTGATAATGAGTGATGTTGAGCATCTTTTCATGTGTTTGTTAGCCATCTGTATGTCTTCTTTGGAGAAATGTCTATTTAGTTCTTTGGCCCATTTTTTGATTGGGTCATTTATTTTTCTGGAGTTGAGCTGTAGGAGTTGCTTGTATATTTTTGAGATTAGTTGTTTGTCTGTTGCTTCATTTGCTATTATTTTCTCCCATTCTGAAGGCTGTCTTTTCACCTTGCTAATAGTTTCCTTTGATGTGCAGAAGCTTTTAAGTTTAATTAGGTCCCATTTGTTTATTTTTGCTTTTATTTCCAATATTCTGAGAGGTGGGTCATAGAGGATCCTGCTGTGATGTATGTCAGAGAGTGTTTTGCCTATGTTCTCCTCTAGGAGTTTTATAGTCTCTGGTCTTACGTGTAGATCTTTAATCCATTTTGAGTTTATTTTTGTGTATGGTGTTAGAAAGTGTTCTAGTTTCATTCTTTTACAAGTGGTTGACCAGATTTCCCAGCACCACTTGTTAAAGAGATTGTCTTTAATCCATTGTATATTCTTGCCTCCTTCGTCAAAGATAAGGTGTCCATATGTGTGTGGATTTATCTCTGGGCTTTCTATTTTGTTCCATTGATCTATATTTCTGTCTTTGTGCCAGTACCATACTGTCTTGATAACTGTGGCTTTGTAGTAGAGCCTGAAGTCAGGTAGGTTGATTCCTCCAGTTCCATTCTTCTTTCTCAAGATCATTTTGGCTATTCGAGGTTTTTTGTATTTCCATACAAATTGTGAAATTATTTGTTCTAGCTCTGTGAAAAATACCGTTGGTAACTTGATAGGGATTGCATTGAATCTATAAATTGCTTTGGGTAGTATACTCATTTTCACTATATTGATTCTTCCAATCCATGAACATGGTATATTTCTCCATCTATTAGTGTCCTCTTTGATTTCTTTCACCAGTGTTTTATAGTTTTCTATATATAGGTCTTTAGTTTCTTTAGGTAGATATATTCCTAAGTATTTTATTCTTTCCGTTGCAATGGTGAATGGAATTGTTTCCTTAATTTCTCTTTCAGTTTTCTCATTATTAGTGTATAGGAATGCAAGGGATTCCTGTGTGCTGATTTTATATCCTGCAACTTTACTATAATCATTGATTATTTCTAGTAATTTTCTGGTGGAGTCTTTAGGGTTTTCTATGTAGAGGATCATGTCATCTGCAAATAGTGAGAGTTTTACTTCTTCTTTTCCAATTTGGATTCCTTTTATTTCTTTTTCTGCTCTGATTGCTGTGGCCAAAACTTCCAAAACTATGTTGAATAGGAATGGTGAAAGTGGGCACCCTTGTCTTGTTCCTGACTTTAGAGGAAATGCTTTCAATTTTTCACCATTGAGGATAATGTTTGCTGTAGGTTTGTCATATATAGCTTTTATTATGTTGAGGTATGTTCCTTCTATTCCTGCTTTCTGGAGGGTTTTTATCATAAATGGGTGTTGAATTTTGTCAAAGGCTTTCTCTGCATCTATTGAGATAATCATATGGTTTTTATTTTTCAATTTGTTAATGTGGTGTATTACATTGATTGATTTGCAGATATTGAAGAATCCTTGCATCCCTGGGATAAAGCCCACTTGGTCATGGTGTATGATCTTTTTAATGTGTTGTTGGATTCTGATTGCTAGAATTTTGTTAAGGATTTTTGCATCTATGTTCATCAGTGATATTGGCCTGTAGTTTTCTTTTTTTGTGGCATCTTTGTCAGGTTTTGGTATTAGGGTGATGGTGGCCTCATAGAATGAGTTTGGAAGTTTACCTTCCTCTGCAATTTTCTGGAAGAGTTTGAGCAGGATAGGTGTTAGCTCTTCTCTAAATTTTTGGTAGAATTCAGCTGTGAAGCCGTCTGGACCTGGGCTTTTGTTTGCTGGAAGATTTTTGATTACAGTTTCAATTTCCGTGCTTGTGATAGGTCTGTTAAGATTTTCTATTTCTTCCTGGTCGAGTTTTGGGAAGTTGTACTTTTCTAAGAATTTGTCCATTTCTTCCACGTTGTCCATTTTATTGGCATATAATTGTTGATAGTAGTCTCTTATGATCCTTTGTATTTCTGTGTTGTCGTGATCTCTCCATTTTCATTTCTAATTTTATTGATTTGATTTTTCTCCCTTTGTTTCTTGATGAGTCTGGCTAATGGTTTGTCAATTTTATTTATCCTTTCAAAGAACCAGCTTTTGGTTTTGTTGAATTTTGCTATGGTCTCTTTTGTTTCTTTTGCATTTATTTCTGCTCTAATTTTTAAGATTTCTTTCCTTCTACTAACCCTTGGGGCTCTTCATTTCTTCATTTTCTAGTTGCTTTAGGTGTAGAGTTAGGTTATTTATTTGACTTTTTTCTTGTTTCTTGAGGTATGCCTGTAGTGCTATGAACTTTCCCCTTAGGACTGCTTTTACCGTGTCCCATAGGTTTTGGGTTGTTGTGTTTTCATTTTCATTCATTTCTATGCAAATTTTGATTTCTTTCTTGATTTCTTCTGTGATTTGTTGGTTATGCAGCAGCGTGTTGTTCAGCCTCCATATGTTGGAATTTTTAATATTTTTTCTCCTGTAATTGAGATCTAATCTTACTGCATTGTGGTCAGAAAAGATGCTTGGAATGATTTCTATTTTTTTGAATTTACCAAGGCTAGCTTTATGGCCCAGGATGTGATCTATCCTGGAGAAGGTTCCATGTGCAAGCAACATTACAAATATAGAAAAGTAAACCACAGATTTCAATCTTGACCATCTGGCTGAAGAACTGATGCTTTTGAACTGTGGTGTTAGAGAAGACTCTTGCGAGTCCCTTGGACTGCAAGGAGATACAACCAGTCCATCCTAAAGGAGGCCAGTCCTGGGTGTTCATTGGAAGGACTGATGCTGAGACTGAAACTCCAGTAATTTGGCCACCTCATGTGAAGAGCTGACTCATTGGAAAAGACCCTGATGCTGGGAAAGATTGAGATCAGAAGGAGAAGAGGACGACAGAGGATGAGATGGCTGGATGGCATCACTGACTTGATGGATATGGGTTTGAGTGGACTCCAGGAGTTGGTGATGGACAGGGAGGCCTGGCGTGCTGTGATTCATGGGGTCGAAAGAGTCGGACACGACTGAGCTACTGAACTGAACTGAAACCACAGATTGCCAGAACATATCATTATATATATATATATATATACGTGTGTATATATATATATATATATATATATATAATCTGACCAAAGTTTTCAAACATAGGCAAAATATTTGAAAAGATAACTTATAAGAGATTCCAAATGGAATGCAAGCCCATGTAATGATGCTTAATATCATTAAGCTGATGGAAGTATAGGTGAAACCATCATTTTTGAAAACAGTTTGATAGATTTATATAAAGTTACATACACTTACGTTTTGATTCTGAAATCTTCCTATATATTTACACAAGGAAAAGGAAAATATGTCTGTACAAACTCTTCTATATGAATTTTATTGGGGGTTATATCTAAAACAGCCAAAATTGGGGGGGGGGCAGGAAACAGAACTTTTGGGGATGCAGGAAATATATTTCTTAATTGGGGGTACTGGTTGCATTTATTCATATATTTGGCAAAGCTTATAAAATTGTATGAAAATGTACATTTTAGTTTATATGAATTTATACATAAACTTTCAAAAAGTGAAGTTCATTATTTATGTGTTACCAAAATGGACTTGGAAGGAGAAATCTAGATGATCACCAAGTTTCAAATCTACATGTGTATTATCAGGAAGGAAGAACCATTTATAAACTGTAATATTACTATAAAGACATGTGGCCTTAATTATACTTCCTTATGAAAACATTTCAGAGAAATGAAGGCCAATGTGTATAATGATTAAAAAGAAAAAACATCCTTATATCCATAGTTTTCTCCCCAAACAAAAAAGTAGTGTTTATATTAGTGGATAATCTATATTTCATCTGTGCTTTGAAATTTCCTAATTGTAAATTAGTTAGAGTGTTAATGTACTAATGTGATAGGAACTTGATATTCTTTGAGAAAAATTACTAAGGTAGTTATCACATATTTAAAAGTTTGCCTAAATTTTATAATGTGGTGTTTTCACACACACAAAAAGAAAACATTAGATTTTGTCCAGTAGCTTCATTGTCAAAAGAAAAGTAATCAATAAAATTTGACTGTCCCTTCTTCCAAATAGAATCACTCTCCACCAAAGGCCAATCCATGAGTTTCTGTGAGGTCTCAGTGGAAGTGTTCTGAAAGCTACCAACAGTATTCCTATATAAATAAACAACACGGTATATTTGATTGAGAGAATGACTATTTGAATTTAAGGTACAGTCAATAAATCTAAGTGTTTTTTTTTTTTTTTTTCCCAGAGTTTTATGGGAAGTGCAGTGTCCTTGGATGGTTGAAAATGCTGTGAGAAATTAAGGCAAAAAATAGTTTTTGAGATTGAATCCTATCATACATCTTATCCATTGCTTACTCTCACAGAGCTGAACACAAGAAGCAGAAGTATTTATTCCTGTTCACCAAGGTGGAAATCACAAGCAATGACAGCCCACACTCTATCATGTATTCTCAACCGCAAAAATGAGTGCTCCATCAGTAACTACCAAATCAATGAGGTGTGTGCCAGTACTTTCAAGAGGCAAAAATTGCTGCCCAAGGAGAAACATATATTGCAAATAAGCTTGATGAGTTTGTTCACAGATTTAAAGTTCTGTGTTATATCAGCAAAAGAAAAGAATTGGTGGTTAAGAGAAGAATTTAAGGACTTCTCTGGTGATACAGTGGTTAAGAATCTACACTTACACTACAGGGGACATAGGTTCCAACCCTAGGCAGGGAACTAAAATTCTGTATGCCTTGCAGAGCAACCAAAAAATAAAATAAAATATTTCTTTTTTTTTTAAGAGAGAGAAGAATTTATTGAAGATCTTGAAAATAAAAATTTTAATTACTTAAAATTTTAAATATCAGTAATTGGGTTAAGTAGCAGAATGTATAAAGCTGAACAAAAATTAATCATGTGAAAAATTAGAGGGAAAAATTTTCCCAGAACACAACCCACTGGGATAAAATGTAAAGTAAATAGGCAAAGGATAGAGAGGTGGAGAATATTAATAGATACAGAGGTGCTAACTTCTCTCTGGCAGTTTCAGAAAATAAAGGTAAAGAGAGTGATGTGATTATTGAAGACATAAAAGCTGAGAGTTTCACACAATACAAGGAAAAATGGGATCATCAGATTACAAGACTTTATTGAGCACCAGTTAGGTTAAAGCTAAAACCACACATTTCAAAACATTCTGAAAGTGTTTTTCTCAAGACAGGGAGAAAATCCTAAAAGCTGGTAGAATAAAGACAAAAATTACCTAAAGAGCAGTTAAGAGTAAAACTGACTTCAGAATTAGTATCATCAGTATTTGAGTTTACAAATCAGAGATATATTCCAGAAATTTTAAAGAAAATATTTGACTTTATAAATTCATCAAATTGTTTTTCAGTGCATGATTTGATGACTAATACAATTCTAAATAGACTACTTAGCAAATGTATCTACATCAGAGTCTCCCTGTAAAACTCTGGCAAATGTATTCCATTGAAGATAAGTAGCTGAATACAGAAGGAAGAAAACAAATACAAAAGCAGTGTTAAGCAAATAAATTAATGAACTCATTTTTGTACAAATAAGCATTTAAGGCAAACCATTCAATATCACAGTAATCCAAGTCTATGCCCCAACTAGTAACGCTGAAGAAGCTGAAGTTAAACAGTTCTATGAAGACCTACAAGACCTTTTAGAACTATCACCCCCAAAAGATGTCCTTTTCATTATAGGGGATTGGAATGCAAAAGTAGGAGGCCAAGAAACACCTGGGGTAACAGGCAAATCTGGCCTTGGAATACGGAATGAAGCAGGGCAAAGGCTAATAGAGTTTTGCCAAGAGAACACACTGGTGATAGCAAACACCCTCTTCCAACAACACAAGAGAAGACTCTACACATAGACATCACCAGATGGGCAACACCAAAATCAGACTGATTATATTCTTTGCAGCCAAAGATGGAGAAGCTCTATACAGTCAGCAAAAACAAAACCAGGAGCTGACTGTGGCTCAGATAATGAACTCCTTATTGCCAAATTCAGACTTAAATTGAAGAAAGTAGGGAAAACCACTAGACCATTCAGGTATGACCTAAATCAAATTCCTTATGATTATACAGTGAAAGTGTGAAATCGATTTAAGGGACTAGATCTGATAGAGTGCCTGATGAAATATGGAATGAGGTTTGTGACATTGTACAGGAGACAGGGATCAAGACCATCCCCATGGAAAAGAAATGCAAAAAAGCAACATGGTTGTCTGGGGAGGCCTTACAAATAGCTATGAAAAGAAGAGAAGCGAAAAGCAAAGGAGAAAAGGAAAGATATATGCATCTGAATGCAAAGTTCCAAAGAATAGCAAGGAGAGATAAGAAAGCCTTGCTCAGCAATGAATGCAAAGAAATAGAGGAAAAGAACAGAATGGGAAAGACTAAAGATCTCTTCAAGAAAATTAGAGATACCAGGGAAACATTTAATGCAAAGATGGGCTCAATAAAGGACAGAAATGGTAGGGACCTAACAAGCAGAAGATATTAAGAAGAGGTGGCAAGAATACACAGAAGAACTGTGCAAAAACGATCTTCACGACCAAGATAATCACAATGGTGTGATCACTCACCTAGAGCCAGACATCCTGGAATGTGAAGTCAAGTGGGCCTTAGAAAGCATGACTATGGACAAAGCTAGTAGATGTGATGGAATTCCAGTTGAGCTATTTCAAATCCTGAAAGATGATGCCGTGAAAGTGTTGCACTCAATAAACCAGCAAATTTGGAAAACTCAGCAGTGGCCACAGGACTGCAAAAGGCCAGTTTTCATTCCAATCCCAAAGAAAGGCAATGCCAAAGAATGCTCAAGCCACCGCACAATTGCACTCATCTCACACGCTAGTAAAGTAATGCTCAAAATTCTCCAAGCCAGGCTTCAGGAATATGTGAACCATGAAATTCCAGATGTTCAAGCTAGTTTTAGAAAAGGCAGAGGAACCAGAGATCATATTGCCAGCATCCGTTGGAACATGTAAAAATCAATAGAGTTCCAGAAAATCATCTATTTCTGCTTTATTGACTATGCCAAAGCCTTTGACTGTGTGGATCACAATAAACTGGAAAATTCTTCAAGAGATGGGAATACCAGACCACCTGACCCACCTCTTGAGAAACCTATATGCAGGTCAGGAAACAACAGTTAGAACTGGACATGGAAATACAGACTGTTTCCAAATAGGAAATGGAGTATCTCAAGGCTGTATATTGTCATCCTGCTTATTTAACTTATATGCAGGGTACATCATTAGAAACTCTGGGTTGGAAGAAGCACAAGCTGGAATCAAGATTGCCAGGAGAAATATCAACAACCTCAGATACGCAGATGACACCACCCTTATGGCAGAAAGTGAAGAGGAACTAAAAAGCCTCTTGATGAAGGTGAAAGAGGAGAGTGGAAAAATTGGCTTAAAGCTCAACATTCCAAAAACTAAGATCATGGCATCTGGTCCCATCACTTCATGGGAAATAGATGGGGAATCAGTGGAAACAGTGTCAGACTTCATTTTGGGGGGCTCCAAAATCACTGCAGATGGTGACTGCAGCCATGAAATTAGAAGACGCTTACTCCTTGGAAGGAAAGTTATGACCAACCTAGATAGCATGTTCAAAAGCAGAGACATTACTTTGCCAACAAAGGTTCGTCTAGTCAAGGCTATGGTTTTTCCACTGGTCATATATGGATGTGAGAATTGGACTGTGAAGAAAGCTGAGTGCCGAAGAATTGATGCTTTTGAATTGTGGTGTTGGAGAAGACTCTTGAGAGTCCCTTGGACTGCAAGGAGATCCAACCAGTCCATTCTGAAGGAGATCAGTCCTAGGTGTTCATTGGAAGGACTGATGCTAAAGCTGAAATTCCAATACTTTGGCCACCTCATGCGAAGAGCTGACTCATTGGGAAAGACTCTGATGCTGGGAGGGATTGGGGGCAGGAGGAGAAGGGGACGACAGAGGATGAGATGGCTGGATGGCATCACCGACTTGATGGACATGAGTTTGAGTGAACTCCGGGAGTTGGTGATGGACAGGGAGGCCTGGCGTGCTGCGATTCATGGGGTCGCAAAGAGTCAGACACGAGTGAGCGACTGAACTGAACTGAAGCTTTTAAAAGAACATAGTTTTCTGCTAACCTAGAAGTAAAATGTAGACAGGTCGGAGGGCTAGAGGACATAAATCCTTGATGAGGTACTTTCCCAAGAAGGTAATGTTCTTTACAAGTGTATTAGCATGGTTAGGTTTGGCTGAGAGTAATAAAAGAAATGCAAAACTGCAATGGTTTAAACAAGGACAACATCCATTTTTGTCAGATGCAAGTCTGTAGTTAGACAATTCAGGGTGTTCAGGATGGCTCTACTATACTTTCCCTGGGACCTAATCTCCTCTCTTTTGCCCTAACCTGCTATCCAACATTCCCAATTCACCTCATGGCTTAAGTTGTTGGTTCTATTCCCAAATATCCACCTATAGTCCATCTGAAAAGGGGGAAGAGAGATGAGGGCATAGGATACTGGCCATTTGTCTTTTAATGAAGCTGAAATAAGATGTTTGGCTTCACTCTGGCAAGACTTTAGTCAAGCAGCAGTGACACAGACCTGCTTCTGACATGTAGGTGCTTATTTTCCAGCCTAAAAATCAGGGGGACACATTACTAAGGAAAAGATGAACAGTTATCACAGAACCAACAGTCCTATCTACCACAGGGCAAGTGCCAAGGAAGATAAAAAATTAGAAGAAAACTAATTAATCCAGTGGGAGACCTGAAGACAAAGACAGAGAACAACAGCATAAAGCATGATAAATAAAAAACACAGAGTATGAATATTTCCCCATGTACATGTCTAAGTTTTTAATGTTACTTGTTTTTCCTTCAGCATTTATCACTGCTTATCCCCCACCTTTTGTATCTTCACGTAAATCCTGGAACTATATTTTCAATTCTCTCTATTACACTGTTATCAGTGTGGGATCATCATCAATTTTTTCTTATCATTCCTTTAATAGAGTAGGCACCAATTAAGTGTCAGAGACATTGGGCTTGAGAAGGACAGCTCTCTGATTACTAAGAAAACAACAGAGAGTGGGCCATGCTATTTTAACTGCTGTAGCATAAAAGGGGTGATGTGTGTGTGTGTGTTAGTTGCTCTGCTAAGTCGCTTCAGTCGTGTCTGACTCTGTGCAACCCCATGGACTGTATTTCACCAGGCTTATCTGTCCTTGGGATTTTTCTAAGCAAGAGTACTGGAATGGGTTGCCATTCCCTTCACCAGGGGATCTTCCTGACCCAGGGATGGAACCCAGGTTTCCTGCATTGCAGGCAGATTCTTTAATGTCTGAGCCACCAGGAAAAAGTATCATCAAAGGTGACTTTTTCTCAAAGTACAAATTATAAAAATTTCTAATCCAGTGGGTAAACAAGTCACATGGTTTAGATTATTAAGTAGATGTTGGGCGTAAATAGGAACAAAAGCTGTTGCATTCTTTGTCTTCAGGAATGTAGATAAACCATTGGTTTTTCCTAACATACCCTAGCTTTAGGAGCTCATGACTTTTCTCATTAGACACGGCAAATAAAATTTAATTTTTCTTGGAGGGGAAGTTATAATTATAGAGGTTGAAAAATGAACAGATTTTTGAATAAATAAAATTTCTAGTGAATTAAATAAAAGTAATGAATGATGGCCGACTCAATGGACATGAGTTTGAGTGAACTCCGAGAGTTGGTGATGGAGAAGGAAGCCTGGAGTGCTGCGATTCATGGGGGTCGCAAAGAGTCGGACACGACTGAGCAAACTGAACTGAACTGAACTGAATGAATGATGGAATTGTTGTTCTGTCCTGTCAGACTCTTTGTGATCCCATGAACTGCAGCACACCAGGCTTACCAGTCCTTCACCATATCCCAGAGTTTGCTCAAACTCATGTCCATTGAAATAATTGATCCCATCCAACCATCTCATCCTCTGTCACCCTGTTCTCTTGCCCTCAATCTTTTCTAGCATCAGGCTCTTTTTCAAGGAGTCAGCTCTTCTCATCAGGTGGCCACAGTATTGGAGTTTCAGGGTCAGCATCAGTCCTTCCAATAACTATTCAGGGTTGATTTCCTTTCGGACTGACTGGTTTGATCTTGCTGCCCAAGGGACTCTCAAGTGTCTTCTTTAGCACCACAGCCTGAAAGCATCAATTCTTTGGCGCATAGCCTTTTTTATGCTCCAAATGTCACATCTGTACATGACTACTGGAAAAACCATAGCTGTGACTATATGGACTTGTTGGCATGCTAGCACGATTATGCTCAAAATCCTTCAAGCTAGGCTTCAGCAGTACATGAACAGAGAACTTCCAGAAGTGCAAGCTGGATTTAGAATGATGGGATAGGTCTGCACATTTTTGCAGCACATCCCTGTAATGTGTATGTGTTTATATAAGAGCATGTGCATGTGTGTGTAGGCGGGAGTGGGTGGATGTGTATTTTCCTATGCATATATAATCTCTACTCTAGAGAAAAAATATAACCCAGATTTTTATGAATAAAAAGGCTTATGCATTCCTGCTTTTGGCAGTGTAGTAATAACATACTTCTATTACACACAGTATATTCTTTACTAATCCTGTTGAAGGTACTGCAGTTGATGATTTCAATTAGGAAAGATACTGAGGCAAGGCTTCCAAGAAAACCTTTTGCTATCAGGGACATATAGAAACCCTCAAAGTTCAAAAGACAGGCAGCCAAAACATAGTTGTGTTAACAGAGAGTGCATGTAGTTATAGCACACATGAAATAGAAGAAAAGGAAAGACGTAGGCTATGTGATGGGGGTTCTGAGTTTGTCCTGATTTTAGCTGTGATTTCAAGAGTGAATCTATCTATCAAACTCAGTGAATTGTATAATTTAAATGGATATAGTTTATTGGCCTTTAATTATTCCTCAATAAAGTTTAGAAAAATAAAATAAAAATTTTACTTTCCCACCAAAAAAGCTTTCCTCGGATTACACAATAAGATCATAGAAAAATTAGAGATTTCCCACTTATTATTAGCTCTAAAGTGGCAATAAGGTGATGATAATGGGATGGGGAGTCCACCAGTGTGGACTTTGCTGATATTGGCAGCAGGAGGAAGCCAGCACTTCAGATAGGCATTTAAATTGAGCATTACCCAGGTCACTTCGCTTATGTTGTAACTCAAGAATAGAAAATATTCATGTACTTGTCATTTCCATGAGGCGTATTTCTTTTTAAAGTAATAAAAATTAAAATACACAAGCAGTTGTTCGCTCAGCTATATTTTTATTCGTTCCATGTACTATACCGTCATCTTTCCCATAAGTCCTGCTTTTCCTTTCCATTCTATATAATTCACTTTAACATATATAAACAAATAGATTTAGAAATAATTATGTTTACACTTCATGCAAAAATGCGCTCAATAAAGGACAGAAATGGTATGGACTTTACAGAAGCAGAAGATATTAAGAAGTGGCAAGAATACACAGAAGAACTGTACAAAAAGATATTCATAACCCAGATAATCACAATGGTATGATCACTCACCTAGAGCCAGACATTCTGGAATGTGAATTCTATTGGGCCTTAGGAAGCATCACTACGAACAAAGCTAACAGAGGTGATGGAATTCCAGGTGAGCTACTTCAAATCCTAAAAGATGATGCTGTGAAAATGCTGCACTCAATATGCCAGCACATTTGGAAAACAGCAGTTGCCACAGGACTGCAAAAGGTCAGTTTTAATTCCAATCCCAAAGAAAGGCAATGCCAAAGAATGCTCAAACTACTGAACAATTACACTCATCTCACACATTAGTAAAGTAATGCTCAAAATTCTCCAAGCCAGGCTTCAGCAATATGTGAACCGTGAACTTCCTGATGTTCAAGCTGGTTTTAGAAAAGGCAGAGGAACCAGAAATCAAATTGCCAACATCTGCTGGATCATGGAAAAAGCAAGAGCGTTCCAGAAAAACATCTATTTCTGCTTTATTGACTATGCCAAAGCCTTTGACTGTGTGGATCAAAATAAACTGTGGAAAATTCTGAAACACGTGGGAATACCAGACCACTTGACCTGCCTTTTGAGAAATTTGTATGCAGGTCAGGAAGCAATGGTTAGAACTAGACATAGAACAACAGACTGGTTCCAAGTGGGAAAAGGAGTAGATCAAGGTTGTATATTGTCACCCTGATTATTTAACTTATAAGCAGAGTACATCATGAGAAATTCTGGGCTGGATGAAGCACAAGCTGGAATCAAGATTGCTGGGAGATGTATCAATAACCTCAGATATGCAGATGACACCACCCTTACAGCAGAAAGTGAAGAAGAACTAAAGAGCCTCTTGATTAAAGTGAAAGAGGAGAGTGAAAAAGTTGTCTTAAAACTCAACATTCAGACAAGAAAGATCATGGCAACCAGTCCTGTAACTTCTTGGCAAATAAATGGGGAAACAGTGACTGACTATTTGTTTGGGCTCCAAAATCACCAGAGATAGTGACTGCCGCCATGAAATTAAAAGACGCTTACTCTTTGGAAGGAAAGTTATGATCAACCTAGACAGCATATTAGAAAGCAGAGACATTACTTTGTCAATAAAGGTCCATCTAGTCAAGGCTATGGTTTTTCCAGTGGTCATGTATGGATGTGAGAGTTGGACTGTGAAGAAAGCTGAGTGCCGAAGAATTGATGCTTTTGAACTGTGGCATTGGAGAAGACTGTTGAGAGTCCCTTGGACTGCAAGGAGATCCAACCAGTCCATCCTAATGGAGGTCGGTCCTGGGTGTTCATTGGAAGGACTGATGCTAAAGCTGAAACTCCAATACTTTGGCCACCTGATGCGAAGAACTGACCTCTTTGAAAAGACCCTAATGCTGTGAAAGAGTGAGGCCAGGAGGAGAAGGGGACAACAACGGATGAAATGGTTGGATGGCATCACTGACTCAGTGGACCTGAGTTTGGGTAAACTCTGGGAGTTGGTGATGGATAGGGAGGCCTGGTGTGCTGCGGTTTGCAGGGTCACAAAGAATTAGACAAGACTGAGCAACTGAACTGAACAGAACTGAACTGATGATTACAATTATGACTATGTTATATATGTAATGTACTTATATTCACTGGATGTTTCTACTGAGAATTCATAGAATCCATGATTATACTGAACATTCAGATCTAAATTTCTACTTAGCATCCTTTACTAAAATCAACCATTATTCCTGACAGAAATGCCTAGTTTCAGGACTGTAGTAGAAATGAATCTAGAATATCTTGTGGGGTCATAAAGAAAAAATATGTTCAAAGAACAGTTGAGACACATCAAAGTGAAAAGAAAGCTCCTTTAAAGGGGAACCTCCCTGGATAAATTGGCTTCCCTGGTGTGTTAGATGGTAAAGTACTTGCCTGCAATGTGGGAGACCCGAGTTCAATCCCCTGGAGAAGGGAATGGCAACCCACTCCAGTATTCTTGCCTGGAGAATCCCATGGACTGAGGAGCCTGGTGGGCTACAGTCCATGGGGTTACAAATAGTCTGATGCAACTGAGCAACTAACACTTCCACACTTTCTAGCATCGAAGTAATTAATGATGCTGCTGCTGCTAAGTCACTTCAGTCATGTCCACTTCTTGGTGACCCTATGGACTGTAGCCTGCTAGGATCCTCTGTCCATGGGATTCTCTAGGCAAGATTACTGGAGTGGGTTGCGGTGTCCTCCTCCAGGGGATCTTCCACATCAAGGATTGAACCCACATCTCTTATGTCTCTTGTGATTAATAATAGTGGTGGGTTAAATCCCATGGAATAAAATAGGAGTTGAAGACTCCATACATATATAAATAAATATTTATGGTAGGACTGTCATAACAAAATGCTAGATACTCAGTGGCTTACTTAGAAGAAATATATTTCCTCACAATTCTGGTGGCTACATGTTCAAGATTAGTATATTAGGTTGGTTTCTTCTGAGGCCGTCTCCTTGACTTGTAGATAATAGTCTTCTTCTTATGCCTCACATGGTCTTCCCTCTGTGCAATGTCTGTGTACTAATCTCTTATGAAGACACCAGTGATATTGGATTAGTACCCACCTATACCACCACATTTTAACTTAACTACCTCTTTAAAAATCCTATCCACATATACAGTCATATTATAAGTGAAAAGTTAGGACTTCAACATATGAATTTTGGAGAACACAATTCAACCCATAACAAATAAGAACGAAGGCTCATTAGCAGAAAGAGCCTTAGCATGATCTTCCTGTAAGAACACCAGTCATTACCTAATCCAATGTGAGTCCATATTAAGTAGTTGTATCTGCAAAGACCTTGATTCCAAATAAGGTCACATCTGATACTTCAGGTGGACATGAATTTATAGATAACCCTGTGTAACCCTTTAAAAAGACTTTCCATTGAAATTAAGGCTATGTTTTTCCATTGGCTTTGCAAATGTTAAAAATATATACAGTATTTTTTATGTTAAATCAAGATAATAGTGAACTGTTTTATAAAAGAGGACTTCAACATTATATCATGTTCCACTCACACTCATTTTAAATATTAGTAAATATTACTAGAAGCTTATATATTCCAATAATTTATATAGAAGTAATTGCTTCTAAAATATATGTTATAAATATTTTTTGTTTTAATATTTGGAAAGTTTTTTTTCAAATTTTATGTATTCTGATGGTTCTTAACACTAATGTCCTCTATACAAAAATAGATTAATATTACTAGATTGCTATATTCTATAATAACTTTTGGTAGAATTCTTGGGCCAAAGTGATAACACACTATATAAAATGGTGCAGAAAGTTATATTTCATCATATTTCTTTAAACTTCTTTGAATGTGAAAATATGCAATATCTAAATTTAAAGTTTGTCATTAAAGTAATAAGATTAATTCTTTTACTATGATTCATTATTTAGAAATTTATTTCATTTTTTGCAACAAAATTTTTTGACATGCTCATGTTGAAATAAGTCCTAGATATATTTTGTTTTTAAAGCATAATTAAATAATCCATATTACATATAAATAATATTTCTATATTTTAGGATTATTTACCACATTAAATTATTTGTCAAAGCAAAATAAAGTTAGGAAACAATGAAAAATAAAAATGTTCTCTTTCAAGCAAAATGATGTGTTTAGTTCAGCTTGAGTAGAATTAATTATGTAGCTAACAGCACATGTTCTACCCAATAGATACCATCAAAGTTCAGAGCTAATCAGTGGAAAGATAGACAAACTGTCTAGATGTTTGTTTTCCTTTTTTATCGATATTTTTAAAATTATAGTGCATAAAACAACAGCAGATTTGTTTATTTTTCACTAAATGTCAAATGAGTGAGGATTATTTATTTCAATTGACTGGTGAATAATGAAAGAAAAAAGCTGATTAGTGAATGCATTATTTTGCAGAAAACCATTCTGACATAACAGAAACACAGTAATTTACACCACACTAATTATGAAAAATTTGACAATTAACATAATACACAAAGTAATTGGAGGCATTTTGCCATTTATTATTGAGAGACATATTTGATTTATCAATATATCATTGAATTGTGTGTGCATTCACACTCTTCCATTGAAATGTATTTTTCTAGTGTAATTTTCCTTTTTATTGAATTAGCACCCAGGGAATATTTAGTAACTCTGAATGATATTCTCTATACTTTATTTTTACAATAAACAACTTTATAAAGCACATAATTAGTTGGGAATATATCTTAAATAACATATTTAGAATGAGCATTTAACTTTTAATTCCTAAGACTCTATGCAAATTTATGTTACTCAGCACAGCTTGCTGTTAAATACCTTTTTCTTTTAAATTAAGAAGATTTGGTCATGTATATAACATTATAATGCATCTTAATATAATTTCTCTGTGTCAAAAATTGCTCTGCTATATACCTCTGTTAATTAAGTTATCCACTAAACTTCAGAAACATGTGATAAATGCAAAGTTTAGAAAATATTAAGGTCAGGGTTTTGAGAAAGTTTTCTATTGTTTTTAAGTTGAAATGTTATAAATGAAACTTACTGTGAAATCTGGAAAGTATTCATATTCCAGAGAGACATCTCTTAAAACAATACTGCATATGAACTGCAGACTTCATAATTTCAATTGTTCAATAAAAGAACACATAGATGAAATTTCTAAATGTAAGCTTAATCCTGTGCCAAACTAAGTAGGAAAACCAATTTTTAAATGTGATCAAATTAAAGTTTTGTTATGTTTCAAAAGGAACTCTTGAATACGGAAGAGAAAAAAAAAAAAGGAAAAGATCTGTTCCATGCACAACATCAAAACTTAATTTTTGGGAACTTTCATTCCAGGTAGATGGAATAGATGGACTTTTCCTTATCCTTCTGCTGAGTACAAGTAAAAACCCTGCACATTACGTACACATCAAACATAAGACGGCTTTGGAAAGTATTCTTTGGAAATAGTCTCCTAAATATTTGTTTCAGAAAGGTGGTGATTTTTCTTCAATTTGTATAGTTTATTGACTGATGTTTTTAAAAGAATTAAGGCTTTCCAAATCTTCAGATGATTTATGAAATGATTAGAACATCGATAACTATCTAACATTAGATAATATTCAAACACTTAAATTTTCAAACGGATTTTAGTTATAGGTGAAATGAGGATTTGTAATCATGCACTGAATAATTTCCTCATCATTGATTGTTTGAGAGAGTAGGAAACCCAGGTCATCTATACATTCATTCCCCAAATATTTATAGTGTACCGTGTGCCTTTCATATGCTACTTGTTATGATGAGTTCAAGTACAATGGCAAAGAAGAGATGCAAAATCTTGAGGTCAAGCTGTATATAGGATCATAAGGATTGAGTCTGAGTTAAATGAGGCACAGATGGTAGACGTGAGTGAAATGTTGAAAGAAGAAAGACTGGGCCTAAATTCCTGCAGATTGTGTCCTAGAACTCATGGGTTGGGGTTTCCTGAGAGAACAACTCTTACAAAAGGAAAGAGAGTAGTTAGGTCCCCCATGGGATGAATTAGAGGACTAGGTACCCCAGTTGACAGCAGTAAGAACAAAGCCTCTTGATACTCATGGGTTTTAAAATACATATGAAAGCTTTAGGATTTGCTGCAAAATAATGCCTGCTGCAAAACTGAGTGAAATTCTGGCCCTTTATAAGAAATCTCTACCTTTACACCTCCAGCCTCCATTCACTGGCACCCTAGTTTTCAGCTACTCTATGAAACTGAGTTTTAATGTTTTATAGAAGAGAGTACCTCACACTGCCCTTTCCCGACTTAATCACTGAAGGAATAATTTCATTCTCAGATCTTGAAAAACATATTTATTCTTGCTCCTAGAGCAATCAGTTTTCTCAAGGAACTTTGAAGAATACACTGCTTTGAAAGATGATTATAGAATGTACCACATATTTTAAATATTCAGCTGATAGTATAGCTGATAATAACCTTCAAGTTTTTATCATTAATTTTAAATTGTCTATTAGAAAAGAAATGCATATTCAGCATAGGTAGGGCATCACTGCTTTATTTACACATATTTCAAGGTAATATGAAAAAGTCCACTCAAGCTGTAATGGCCAGTTGAGAGAAAGGGCATTTTAGATAAGATCATATGGAAAGAGAATACAAATTAAAAGCTGTAATATCCTCCACACTACTCACACAAAAAAACCCTCCTACTAAACATGTTTTTCTACATTTAATTCTTGGAATATTTAAGCCAGTCTTGGACAAAATGGTAACATAAAGCTGTCAAAAAAGCTTCTATTCAGGCCAGTAATTTTAGTGGATTTTGTTCCCCCACACAGCAGTTAGTTGGTCTTAATTATGGAGTAATATAAATTATTTTTCACATGATACAAATTAGGTTTGTTTTTTTTTTAAATTTGAAAAAAATACAGAAGTGAAATTGGTAAATATGGTAGTAATTGGTTGAGCAAGAGACTATTTATAATGAAAAGTGAAAATGGTTCAGTTGAGTCCAACTCTTTGTGACCCCATGGACTGTACCGTCCATGGAATTCACCAGGCCAGAATACTGGAGTGGGTAGCCTTTCCCTTCTCTAGGGGATCTTCCCAACACAGGAATCAAACCCAGTTCTCCCGCATTGCAGGCAGATTCTTTACCAGCTGAGGCACAAGGGAAGCTAAAGAATACCGGAGTCTATCCCTTCTTCAGCAGATCTTCCCAACTCAGGCATTAAACCAGGGTCACCTGCACTGCAGGTGGATTCTTTACAAACTGAGTTATTAGGGAAACCCCTTATAATGAAAAGAAAGCATTAATTGACTGCTTTTTCCATAGTCTTCTTTTCTATCTTATTTATTAATACCAAAACTTGAGGAAAATATAATAAATGCCTCTGAGATCTTACCTCAAAGAATAAAACTTAACAAGGTATTAGTTCTTGATGATTATTAAAACTGCATTCACTTTGTTGCCTTTCTGTAGTTCATTCTTGTACTACCCAGCCCCAAATCAAAGTTGATTACATTATATTTGTAGTAAATACTTTTATGTATTTTACTAAATGCATATATAACTAGATGTAAGATATTCAGGGTTTTTTGTCTTAAACGTTATACTCCATTTATTGTGGAAGAGTCTATGGGTATTCCTAATGATCTACAGTGTTTCCTTTCAGGGGAAGGAAATACATCTACTTCAGTCTCCAAGTGTGCAGTGCTGCCAAGCACTTTTCCAGCCCACTGAAGTCAGCTTGGCTATGTGACCGACTATCTCCAAACTAAAAGCTTAAATGACATTGCATGACTCTGTTCTTGCTGAGTCACAAATCAAGGTAAGGGCTGCTGCTTCAGTCAGGGACTCAGGATAGAGGACGTGTCCCACAGAATGACAAGTGACCAGGAACTGATATGTGACATGAATGAGATATAAACTTTGTTGTTACAGTGACACTGAGATTTAAGCTTGCTTGTTATCACCTCATAATGTGGGAAAAGATGATTAATACACTGGTGTTTCTCAACTTGATGTTTTTCACTCAAGATAATGGCTTTTGAGTATATTTTGATATATATATATATAGTTTTTGTTCAGGCTGGCCAGCTAAGAATGTTTTTGTTGTTCAGTCACCCAGCCAAGTCTGACCTTTATGACCCAGTCAAGTCTGACCTCTTTATGACCCCATGGGCTGCAGCACACCAGGCCTCGCTGTGCCTCACTGTCTCCTGAAGTTTACCCAAGTTTATGTCCATCACATCGATGATGCCATCCAGCCATCTCATACTCTGATGCCCTCTTCTTCTGCACTCAGTCTTTCCCAACATCAGAGACTTTTCCAATGAGGCCTCTGCTTGCATATGATGACCAAAGTACTGAAGCTTCAGCTTCCACATCAGACCTTCCAACGAATATTCAGGGTTGATTTTCTTAAGACTGACTTGTTTGATCTCCTTGCTGTCCAGGGGACTTGCAGGAGTCTTATCTAGCATCACAGTTCACAGGCATCAATTCTTTGGTTCTCTGCCTTCTTTATAGTTCAGCTTTCACAGACCATACATGACCACTGGGAAGACCATAGCCATGACTATAAGGACCTTTGTCAACAGAGTACTGTCTCTGCTTTTCAACACATTGTCTAGGTTTGCCATAGCTTTCCTGCCAAGAAGCAATCATCTTCTGATTTCAGAGGCTGCAGTCACCATCCACAGTGACTTTTAGAGCCCAAGAAAAGTAAATCTATCACCACCTCCACTTTTCCCCTTCTATTTGTCATGAAGCAATGGGGTCAGATGCTCTGATCTTAGTTTTTTTTTTAACATTTAGTTTTAAGCCAGCTCTTTCACTCTCCTCCTTTACTCTCATCAAGAGGCTCTTTGGTTCCTCTTCACTTTCTTCCATTAGAGTGATATCATCCATATATTTGAGGTTGTTGATGTTTCCCAGCCTATCTTGATTCCAGCTTTTAACTCATTCAGCCCAGCATTTCTCATGATGTGCTCAGCATATAGGTTAAACAAACAGGGTGACAGCAGACAATCTGTCGTACTCCTTTCTTAACCTTGAACCGATTAGTTGTTCCATTCTGCTGCTGCTGCTGCTGCTACTGCCGAGTTGCTCCAGTTATGTCTGACTCTTTGTGACCCCACAGACTGTAGCCTACCAGGCTCCTCCATCCATGGGGATTTTCCAGGCAAGAATACTGGAGTGGGTTGCCATACACTCCTTCAAGGGATCTTCCCTACCCAGGGATGAAACCCATGTCTCTTATGTCTCCACCATTGGTAGGCAGGTTCTTTACCCCTAGTGCTACCAGGAAAGCCCTGGTTGTTCCTACAGGGTACTAACTTGCTTCTTGACCTGCATACAGGTTTCTCAGGAGACAGGTAAGATACTCTGGTATTCCCATCTCTTTAAGAGCTTTCCACAGTTTGTTATGATCCACACAGTCAAAGGCTTTAGCATAGTTGATGAAATAGAGGTAGATGTTTTTCTGGAATTCCCTTGTCTTCTCTATGATCTAATGAATGTTGTCAATTTTATCTCTGGTTCCTCTTCCTTTTCTAAACACAGCTTGGACATGTGGAAGTTCTTGGTTCACATAATGCTGAAGTCTAGCATGCAAGACTTTAAGCATGGGAAATGCTTAAAACTAAGATTTACTTAAATCTCTACTTAATGGAGAGATGCTTAGTTTTAACATGGGAGATGAGTGCAATTGATGATTAGTACATTCTTTGTACTACCTTTCTTGGGAATTAGGATAAGAATTGGTCTGTTCTAGTCCTGTGGCCATTGCTGGTTTTCCAGATTTGCTGATATATTGAACGCAACACCTTGATGGCATCATCCTTTAGTGTTTTGAATAGTTCTACTGGAATTCCATTGCATCCACTAGCTTTACTAACAGCAGTGCTTTTTAAGGTCCACTTGACTTCTCACTCCAGAATGTCTGGCTCTGAGTGACTGACCACATTATCATAATAATCCAGTTCAAAAAGATCTTTTTTCGTATAGTTCTTCCATGTATTCTTTCCATCTCTTATTGATCTTTTCAGTGTCTACTAGGTCTCTACTGTTTTTGTCCTTTATTATGCCCATCTTTGGGCAAAATATTCCCTTGATATTTCCAGCTTTCCAGAAAAGATATCTAGTCTTTTCCCTTTTATTGTCTTCTTCTAGTTTTATGCACTGTTCATTGAAGAAGGCCTTCTTGTCTCTCCATGCTATTCTTTGGGACTCTGCATTTAATTGGGCGTACCTTTCCCTTTTCCCTTGTCTTTTGCTTCTCTTCTTTCTTCAGATTTGTGAAGCCTACTCAGGTAACCACTTTGCTTTCTTGCATTTTTGTTTCTTTGGGATGGTTTAGTTCACTGACTCCTGAACAGTATTATGGACCTCTGTCTGTAGTTCTTGAAGCACATTGTTAACTAGATCTAATCTCTTGAATCTATCCATTACCTCCACTGCATATTCATAGGGGATTTTATTTAAGTCATATCTGGCTGGCTGAGTGGTTTCCCTGCTTTTTTTAGTTTAAGTCTGAAGTTTGCTGTGAAAAGTTGAGGATCCGAGCCACAGTCAGCTCCAGGTCTTGTTTTTGCTGACCATATACAGCTTCTCCATCTTCGGCAACAAAGAATGTAACAAATTTGATTTTGGTATTGACTTATTGGTGATGTCCATTGGTAAAGTTATCTCTTTTGGGAAAAGGGTATTTGTTATGACCAGTGCCTTATCTTGACAGAATTCATTTAGTCTTTCTGCCCTGCTTCATTTTGTTCTCCAAGGTCAAAGTTGCCTGTTATTCCAAGTATCTCTATACTTCTCACTTTTGCTTTCCAATCTTCAATGATGAATTAGTTCAGTTGCTCAGTCGTGTCCAACTCTTTGCAGCTCCATGGGATGTAGCACACCAGGCTTCCCTCTCCATCACCAAATCCCAGAGCTTGCTCAAACTCAAGTCCATTACTCAAGTCAGTAACGTTAACCAACTCTCCTCCTCTGTTGTCCCCTTTTCCTCCCGCCTTCAATCGTTCCCAGCATCAGGGTCTTTTCTAATGATTCAGTTTTTTGCTTCAGGTGGCCAAAGTATTGGAAATTCATCTTCAGCATCAGTCCTTCCAATGAACATTCAGAACTGATCTCCACTAGGATTGACTGGTTTGATCTCCTTGCAGTCCAAGAGACTCTCAAGAGTCTTCTCCAACACCACAGTTCAAAAGCATCAATTCTTTGGCACTTTGCTTTTTTTATTGTCCAACTATCACATTCATACATGACTATTGAAAAAAATCTTAGCTAGGACTATATAGACCTTTCTTGGCAAAGTAATGTCTCTATTTTTAATATGCTATATAGTTTGATCATAGCTTTTCTTTCAAGGAGCAAGTGTTTTTTTAATTTCAAGTCACCATTTGTAGTGATTTTGGAGCTGAAGAAGAGAAAGTCTCTCACTGTTTCCATTGTTTCCCCATCTATTGCTGTGAAGTGATTGATGGGGCAAGATGCCATGATCATTGTTTCTTGAATGTTGAGTATTAAGCCAGCTTGTTCAATCTTCTCTTTCAGTTTGATCAAGAGGTTCTTTAATTCCTCTTCACTTTCTGCCATAAGAATGTTTCATCTGCATATCTGAGGTTATTGATATATCTCCTAGCAATCTTGATTCCAGCCTGTGCTTCATCCAGCCTGGCATTTCACTTGATGTATTCTGCATATAAGTTAAATAAGCAGGGTGACAATATTCCACCCTGATATACTCCATTCTCTATTTGGAACCAGTCTGCTGTTTCATGTCCAGTGCTAACTGTTGCTTCTTCACCAACATACAGACTTCTCATGAGGTAGATCAAGTGTCCTTATATTCCAATCTCTTGAAGAATTTTCCACAGTTGTTGTGATCCACACAGTCAAAGTCTTTAGCATATCAATGAAGAAGTTAGATGGTTTTACAGAATTCCCTTGCTTTTTCTATGATCCAATAGATGCTGGCAATTTGATGTCTGGTTCTTCTGCCTTTTCTAAATACAGCAGAAAATCTGGAAGTTCTTGGATCATATACTGTTGAAGCCTCACTTGGAGAATTTTGAGCATTATTTTGTTAGCATGTGAGATGAGTGCAATTGTGCAGTGGTTTGAACATACATTGTCATTGCCCTTCTTTGGGATTGTAATGAAAACTGACATTTTCCAGTCCTGTGTCTACTGCTGAGTTTTCCAAATTTGCTGGCATATTGAGTGCAGCACTTTCACAGCATCATCTTTTAATATTTTCAAATAGCTCAGCTAGAATTCCATCACCTCCAGTAGCTTTGTTTGTAGTGATGCTTCCTAAGATCCACTTGACTTGCTGTCCAGGATGTCTGGTTCTAGGTGAGTTATCACACCATTGTGGTTATCTGAGTTATGAAGATCTTTTTGTATAGTTCCTTTGTGTACTCTTGCCACCTCTTCTTAATATCTTCTGCTTCTATTAGGTACCTTCTGTCCTTTATTGTGCCCATCTTTGCATAAAAATTTCCCTTGGCATCTCTACTTTTCTTGAAGAGATCTCTAGTCTTTCCCATTCTATTGTTGTCCTCTATTTCTTTGCACTGATCACTGAGGAAGGCTTTCTTATCTCTCCTTGCTATTCTTTGGAACTCTGCATTCAGCTGAATGTAACATTCCTTTTTTTCTTTTGCCTTTCACTTCTCTTCTTTTCTCAGCTCTTTGTAAGGCCTCCCTATACAACCATTTTGCATTTTTGCATTACTTCTTCTTGGGGATGGTTTTGATCACTACCTCGTATACAATGTTATGGACCTCCACCCATAGTTCTTCAGACACCATCTATCAGATCTAATCCCTTGAATCTATTTGTCATTTCCACTGTATAATCATAAGGGATTCGATTTAGGTCATACCTGAATTGTCCCACCACTTCATGGGAAATAGATGGTGAATCAGTGGAAACAGTGCCAGACTTTATTTTTCTGGGCTCCAAAATCACTACAGATGGTGACTGCAGCCATGAAATTAAAAGACGCTTACTCCTTGGAAGGAAAGTTATGACCAACCTAGATAGCATATTGAAAAGCAGAGACATTACTTTGCCAACAAAGGTCCATCTAGTCAAGGCTATGGTTTTTCCTGTGGTCATGTATGGATGTGAGAGTTGGACTGTGAAGAAGGCTGAGCGCCGAAGAATTGATGCTTTTGAACTGTGGTGTTGGAGAAGACTCTTGAGAGTCCCTTGGGCTGCAAGGAGATCCAACCAGTCCATTCTGAAGGAGATCAGCCCTGGGGTTTCTTTGGAAGTAATGATGTTAAAGCTGAAACTCCAGTACTTTGGCCACCTCATGCGAAGAGTTGACTCATTGGAAAAGACTCTGATGCTGGGAGGGATTGGGGGCAAGAGGAGAAGGGGATGACAGAGGATGAGATGGCTGGATGGCATCGCTGACTCGATGGACATGAGTTTGAGTGAACTCTGGGAGCTGGTGATGGACAGGGAGGCCTGGCATGCTGCGATTTATGGGATCGCAAAGAATTGGACACGACTGAGTGACTGATCTGATCTGATCTGATACCTGAGTGGTCTAGTGGTTTTCCATACTTCATTCAATTTAGGTCTGATTTTGGCAATAAGGAGCTCATGATCTGAGTCACAGTCAACTTCTGGTCTTCTTTTTGATAACTGTATAGAGCTTCTCCATCTTTGGCTGCAAAGAATATAATCAATCTGATTTCGGTGTTGACCATGTGGTGATGTCCATGTGTAGAGTCTTCTCTTGTGTTTTTGGAAGAGGGTGTTTGCTATGACCAGTGTGTTCTCTTGGCAAAACTCTGTTAGCCTTTTCCTTGCTTCATTCCATACTCCAAGACCAAACTTGCCTGTTACTCCAGTTATCTCTTGACCTCCTACTGTTTTATTTCAGGCCCCTATGATGAAAAGGACATCTTTTTTGGTGTTAGTTCTAGAAGGTCTTGTAGGTCATTGTAGAACTATTCAACTTAAGCTTCTTCAGTTGGGGCATAGACTTGAATTACTGTGATATTGAATGCTTTGCCTTGGAAACAAAGATCATTCTGTTGTTTTGGGGATTGAATCCATGTACTGCATTATGGACTCTTTTGTTGACTATGAGGGCTATTCCACTTATTCTATGGGATTCTTGTCCACAGTGGTAGATATAATGATCAACTGAATTAAATTCACCAGTTCCAGTCCATTTTAGTTCCCTGATTCCTAAAAGGTCTATGTTCAGTCTTGCCATCTCCTGTTTGACCACTTCTAATTTACCTTGATTCATGGACCTAACATTTCAGGTTCCTATGCAATATTGTTCCTACAGCATTGAATTCTACTTCCATCACCAGTCACATCCACAAGTAGGCATTGTTTTCACTTTGACTCTGTCCCTTCATTCTTTCTTGAGTTATTTCTCCACTCTTCTCTAGTAGCATATTGGGCACCTACCTGGCGAGTTCATCTTTCAGTGTCATGTCTTTTTGTTTTTCAATACTATTCATAGGGTTCTTAAGGCAAAAATACTGAAGTGGTTTTTCTTCCTCGTTGTTTGGGTGGCATTCTCA